>NC_072411.2:105985000-107235000 GCF_028858775.2 Pan troglodytes | reverse complement strand
ATGGATACGGAGGACAAAGCAGATGTCAACCACCTTTATTACATCCTCCAATTTACTCATCCATTGATTCATTCATTTCATTAGTTCACTCACTCAGTTCCCCAACTATCATCCAATACCTGTTTGTTGTGAAGCTCAAGACTGGGTTATACCTATATGAATAACACATCATCCCTATCGTCTAGGAACCCAGTCTGCATCTTGCCAAGGAGAAAGACATGTAAACATGTCAGTATGGTTGACCCTTGAACAACACAGGTTCGAGCTGCGCAGGTTCACTTATACATGGATTTTCTTTCACCTCTGCCACCCCTGAGAGAGCAAGACCAACCCCTTCTCTTCCTCCATCTACTCAACAGGCAGATGATGAGGATGAAGACCTTTATATTAATCTACTTCCATTTAATGAATAGTAAATATATTTTCTCTTCCTTATGATTTCCTTGATAATTTTTTCTTTCCTCTAGCTTACTTTATTGTAAGAATACATAAAAATACATATTGTATACATAATACATATAACATACAAAATAGGTGTTAATCAACTGTTTATGTTATTGATAAGGCTTCTGGTCAACAATAGGTATTAGTAGTTAAGTTTTTTGGGGAGTTGCAAGTTATACTCAGATTTTCAACTGTATGTGGGCCCTGTACCCCTAACTCTCACATTGTTCGACAGTCAACTGCATAATGTGAGGTGCTAAAATAAGAAATATACATAATTAACTATTCATGAGACATGGAGAAGTTGATCTTTGCAGCCTACAGTACAGGCCTATGACAGTTACATTCCTTCTGCCTTAAATGTCCTCAGCTTAAATTTCACTTCTTTACAGAAATCTTCTCTGACTCTAATTAAATTGTGTTCCCTGAATACTCTTGCCTTTGTAGCACTTCTCAAAGTTTGCAGTTACATGTGTGTTCAATTCTACCTCTCCTAGACTAGACTATAAGCTGCACCAGAGCTGTATCTGGCCTGTTCTGTGCTATACTCTCTAGCACAGTGCTCAACACAGAAGAGATGCTCAATAAATACTTGTTGAATAAGTTATTTTCTTAATCCAAGATAATCTCAATCATAGGCACATTTTATTAGAACATGCCAAATAACCCTACAGGAAGACCAATTGGCCGAAGCCCAGAAATAAATGTTAATGAATAATATTACTCAGGTACCTTCTCCTCGGCACACACACTGGGGCATCCCAGTTGTGAATTAGATATCACCCCTTGGTTGCAGCTCTCCTTTCCTGCTCTGTACCTGGGAACTACAGATAAGAAAGAAGTTCTACCCTGTGGATGCCAATAACTGTACATGTGACAGTCAGACCTCAGGATCACAAATGCAGAATGACAGAAATGTACTTGCCCCTGCAGAGAGGTTAAAGCAGCCATGGTCCAAGGCCAGCTGTCAGGAAATTTCTGGTTTTCACTGACTTACTTGAAAAGGACATAAGAAGTTAGGTTGATACTAGTGACAGCATGCAAATAAAGCTATTTTTATTTTTATTGAATACATGGTTCTACTCTTACTTTCATTGAATTTAAAGTACCAGCATGCCAATATGAATAGATGAAGACTTTTCTCAGACTTTCCTAAATTCCAGGAATAAAGCTGGTTAGCAAGGCAATTCTGGTAGCAGAGCTGGCAGGTGGGCTGTCGGCAATGTGAACTTATAGACACAGACAAGGATTGAAGGTAAAAATACAGATGAAATGCCTTCTCTGTCTGCAGATTTCACAGTAGGGTGACACCTTGGTTCTCAAATGGTCTAAATTGTTCCATTGCTTACTTCCATCGGCTGTGGAATTGCCACTGAGATAGTAGAGATCACATCTTTTCCCACATCCCAACAGGAACTCTGCCCTTTGACCCTGTGAACCCGCCACAGTTGCTCATTTAAAATGGTTTTCAACCTCCAGCGCTGACCACAGACCTGCAGATGCTGCTTCACAGCAGGCAGTGAGCCCTCAAGAAGCAGTCGATACTGGTTTTTTGCTTTTGTTTCTGTTCCTATGTATTTCTGAGTCTTACAGAAAGATGAAATTTGTGAAGTGGGCATGTTATTAGTATCTAATGACAGAGGCCAAGGACACTGCTGAGCACCCTAAGACGCCCAACGTACAGGAAAGCCTCTCCACAACAAAGGTGCAACCAGCCTAAAGCATCAATAGTGTAGAGGTTGGGAACCCCGACAGACACTACACCACTGGATACAAGAGAAGATAATGTATTCTCTGCTTCTGAAAATTATACCACTTCTCAGGAGATAATGACATTTATATACAAGTCTGAAGGGGAAAAAAACAATTTTAGACATCTAAAAATAATGATTTTGAATAATTAAACTACAGTTATCAATTATAAATACTAGAAGAAGACAGACGAACAAAAGAGCACTGTAGAAAGCAAATTAGAATTGGCATTTGAATTAGAGCAAATAAAAACAGCCCAGGGGCCATGGCTCTGTGCCTGCATGGGGAAGTCTCAGACGGGAAACTGTCACCGGACCAAGAAAAAGTTCCTTTGGTTCTAAACTCATGTTGAAATCAAGAAGGGAGAGGAAGGATTCTAGCTTTCATGGGTAGGGACAGCGTGTGAGCAAGTCAAAGTCAGAATCTAGGAAACACTACGTAGATTTTAAGTCTATCAGCAAAAACATGAAAACTTTAAACATATCTTATTCTTCTGCTTATGCTAGACAAGTTAAAGGTTACTCGTTTTAGAAATGCTGTATTTTGGAAGTGCTTTCATTTGGGAGTTCAGGACAGTTTCTCATGTGTCTGAGATCTCGCAGTATAATAAATTACCCACAGAAGGACTTTAGTGGTTTCATCTTGAGGTATTGTAATAAATACTTCCAACTTGTTTATAGCTTTCTTTCCATGATTCCAACAATGTAAGAAACAGGCAGGTTTAAACACTGAAAACTGAAGATAAGTACAGAAATAGTTAAGTTATATGTGCAGTTAAAACACTATCTCTTTAATGTGGTTGTATGCGTTAAGCTATCAAGTGTTTGCTGTGAGTGGTACTTCTAAGCAACAGTCCAAGAGAAATCTAAAATCCTCAGAATTCTAAGCTCATTCCCTAGACAGTATACTACTGACCATTTTCACCTACTCTTCTTTTCTTATAAATCTACATTCTAAAGCAGCCAGAAATCAAAAGAGTCATGGAAAGCAAAATCCATTCTATTCTCATCTCAAAAGCTTTGGGCAGGATAAGCTGATTAGTCTGCTAACATTTTGAATTTTTCCTCTAAAAGTAAATTTTGTAGGAAATACTATCTATCAGGATATGTATTGGAAATTATACAAGCAGAAAAATGGAAATATATACCTAATGGCAGGCTAAATACAGAAATTCAACCATCCTAAAACTACCACAAAGACAGTGAAATAGTAAAATAGGTAAAACTCACAAATACGAAGAAAACCAGAGAGAAAATGAGTGGAGATGAGCGATGTTAACAAAATGTTGGAAGATGGGAAGTGAAAACATAAGGACCAGTATCAGTGGTAATTCTCTCTCCAGAAGAGAGACAGCTGAGACCTGACATCCTACAGAGGTAGGGAGGCCAACCAAGTTGCAGGGACCCAGGAATGCTCAGGAATTGGGGAAAGCAGCTGCTTTAAAAGGCCAGGGTGGGGCTGATGGCAAGAGGATGGGTAGAAAGCCTGTAAAATGCCCAACGAGGCCTTGGCCCATTTCCATTCCTCAGTCTGTGCTCCAGAGACTGCCCGTTCTCTTCTCTCCTCCTTGTACAAATCAGAGTTGCATTTTCTGGGTAGGCTGACCAATTCTGATATAAATGATGCCAGGCATAACTGCAGAGGCTGAGTGTGATGCATGGTTGTAAAAAAAAAAAAAAACCAGAAAACTAAGGAAGAGTCAAATACTGAATGGTGAGACCCCTTCTTTATTCCCAAGCTAGGTTCCCTAAACACTGTCACCCAGGCTTAAATCTTCAGGTAAGGCACATGGAGAGGAGTCTTTCTCTGCGGAAAATAATTGAGAAAAGAAGTCCATGGCAGCCTGTCTCCAAGACGGCCACCTAGCAAGCCCCACTGCCTGGATTTACACTATGTAGTTCCTTCCTACAGTGCACCAAGGTTGGTCTGTGCGATGAATAAAATATGACAGAAAGAAGTACTGGTATGTCAATTCTGAGATTAGGTTATAAGACTGCACTTCTGTCTTTAGAGCATGCCCCCCTGAATTTCTCTCTCGAGTCACTTGTTCTGAGGGGATGCAGCTACCATGTCCCAAGCAGCCCTAGGGACATACTGACAGCCTGAGGAAATTAGGACTGCCAGCACCCACACATGTGAGCTGAGGAGTGAGCCCTCTGACCCATCCTTGAGATGACAGCTTGGCTACAGACTCTTGGGAAACCCTGAGCCAGAATCACCAAGCTAAGCCATGCCTGCATTCCTGACAGTAATCATCTGTATGAGGTAATAAATGTTTGTCGTTTTAAGCTGCTAAGTTATATATAATCTGCAGATAATCAATACACGGCCAGTGGATAACAACATCTACCAGCCAAGAGTGAATAGGCAGGATCTCTATCCAATTAGCCTAATGGTGCTACCAGCTTAGGGGATACCTTCCGCCACTAAACCCCATACACCAGAGAGCCACAATCAGCTTTTTAAGGGGATCCTTCTTAAATATAAACATACAGCTGAGGATAACAGATAAATGAGGAAACCCTTTAAAATAAAAGGCCAAAATAATCAGTAGAAAAAACCTGGAAGTAACAGACAATGTGAAGAGGATTTAAGTGCTGATATTAAATATTGAAGACAAAGGTAAAATATCATATATAACCACCTTGAAAATATATAGACTTGATACAGCACACCACTCTGAATTTTCAGAACTTTAGGGATAAATAGAGGATGCTAAAAGTTTCCACAGAGAAAAAAAAATCCATGTCTGGAATGTAAAAAGAGAATAGAAGCATACTTCTCAAAAGCAATACTGGGGGCTAGAAAATAGCAATGCAATCGATTCAAGATTCAGAAGCAAATAGATTTCTAGCCTAGAATTACATATGCAGCCAAACTATAAATCAAGTGTGATGGTAGAGTGAAAAATTTCTTAGAAATAAAAGGTCTCAGAAAGTGTTTGCTCTCATGTAATCTTTCTTAGAAAGCTACTGAGAAGTCAGCTTCATGAAAATGAGGGACTAAACCAGAAATGAGAAACTATGAAATCTCAATAAAGAGAACGCAGCCCAAGAGAAAGGTAAAAGGAATTTTCAGTATTGCAGCTGTGCATAGATCTTGAGGGCAAATAACACAGATTGAAAGAGGAGTTCATGCACAGAGGCTGCAAGGAGGGATGGCTACAGGGAAAAGCAGCAGCTGGTGAACTGACATGCTTGACTATATTGTGGACATGTTGGTATTTCTGTGGGAAATTTTTAATTAAACATTTGTATTAATATGTATCAATTACTTAACTTCAAAAAAAAAAGTATAATGAAGGAACTGATATCCCCCGACTCTCTCCACTCCTTTTCTCTCTCAGTATTTCTTTTCAGCTTGTTAACAGTATTGTTGTTTAAAATTGCCTGCTTGGAAAAATATTACTATATTGGTTCACTAAAGTCAAGCTTTCAAATATGAGAGAGAGCACCTTAGTTTTCTGTTTCTCTATAAAATGAAAACAAATAATATCTACCTCATGGGTTGAAGTGAAGAACAGGTGAGATACCATTGTAAAGAGTTTAGCACAATGCCTGGCTAAATAGTGAAACATATTTAATCTGAACTTAAGGATCAACATTCAAATTCCACATCTTTCCGTCACTTTTTAAAAAACTTAACAGGTAATTTTTAGATAATATGTACTTGTCATAGGAAAAGTAAAAGTACTGGTAACCAAAAGGAACAAAAAAGATGTTACAATAACCTATGACCCATAACTAAAAACATAAGCACAACTTATTAATATATTGGTGTGTACACTTTTTTTTTTTTTTTTTTTTTGAGACGGAGTCTCGCTCTGTGGCCCAGGCTGGAGTGCAGTGGCGCAATCTCGGCTCACTGCAAGCTCCGCCTCCCGGGTTCACGTCACTCTCCTGCCTCAGCCTCCCAAGAAGCTGGGACTACAGGCGCCCGCCACCATGCCCGGCTAATTTTTTGTATTTTTAGTAGAGACTGGGTTTCACTGTGTTAGCCAGGATGGTCTCGATCTCCTGACCTCGTGATCCACCCACCTCTGCCTCCCAAAGTGCTGGGATTACAGGCATGAGCCACCGTGCCCAGCCAGTGTGTACACTATAAAGTTCTATTTTTAAACAGAAATGTGATTAACATACTTTCTTGGTATGTTTTTCTCTACTCAATATACTCTAAGACTCAATATCAATTAATTTTTTCTAGAAAATATCTTGGAATTTTTCACAAAACATTTCAACCTCTAGTCAGCTCAGAATGTTAAATATTTAGATACCAATTTTATGTTATTTTAGTTACTATAAATATCCCAAATGTCTCAATTTCCTTAAAAAGTTACAAAGTAGAATTAATCATATAATGCAAAAATAAGGTATTGCAAAAATCTGTTTAATTTGCTTCATATAAATACATTTAGCAAATATTTGTACCCTTACTACATGCCAGGCACTATCTTTTATTTCACTTAATATTTGTAAAGTTTATTTTTCCCTCTTAATTCCTATTTTATTATGATTAGTCACAGTGTAGCTTGGATGGTAATTTTCATTTCTGAGACTCTTCTCATGTACTTGATTTTTGACTGTAACTTATCTGTGTAGGCTACTCTGAAGCTGCAATATCTTGGAAATCACTTAGCCTCTTTGACACACAGATTGTCATCTCTAAAATGAGGACTGTTATATCCATCACATGAAATAATGTATGTAGAATATTATCATAAACAAATATTCTAACTTCTCCTAACATCTATCCTATCAAGTCTTTAATTGATTTACTAGAGAAAGACTTTTTGCCCTGTTCTATACTTAAAGATTGTTAGGTTTTCTATCTCTGTTTTATCTCTCAGTTTATTTAGTCTAGAGATACATAAAGCTGAATTGCATTTATTGTTCAGCATTATAAATCTAATAGTAGAGCAATTAAGTGGAAGGCAGAAAGGAAGAAATGGGCTAAAATACATTTCTTAAGTATTATATTAATGTCAAAGGTCAACATTGTTGAGGGCAGTGAAAGGCACATTTTTTTTTCCATTGAAAGGAAAACAAATTTGTTTTGAAACTACAGAAGGGAAATTCATCACTTCAATAAAATAGTTATGTTAAAGGAAGCCTAAAACTTTCCTATTAGAAGAGTTGGTTTTTAAGTGAAAAGTCTACTCCTTTCAATGAAAAAAAAAAAAAATTCTTTGTGCCTGTAAAACAGTGTGGCAATCCTTTATCAAGACTATGCATTATTTAAAGCTCAACTTCCAGAAAAACATGCCCCAAGTTGGATGAGAAAATTTTTTCCTGACACACTATGATATGCCACCAAATGTGGCACCAAATCTCATCCCTTAAAAAAAATCTAGGATCAGCAATGGTTTAAAGAGGCACCACTCTTTCTTCCACTCTTCTTTTAGTTTTTTTGTTGTTGAAGCTCTTCTCATGTATCAAAAAAAAAAAAAAAAAAAGTGCTATACTGCTATACACCAACAACAACCAAGCTGAGAATCAAACCAGGAACTCAATCTTTTTTGCAACAGCTCCAAAAATATAAAATACCCAGGAATATATTTAACCAAGGAGGTAAAAGATATCTACAAGGAAAACAATTATACACTTCTTAAAAAATCATAGATTTCATTGAAACAAATGGAATAACATCCCATGTTCATGGATGAGAGAATCAATATGGTAAAAATGAGATCATACTGCCCAAAGCAATCTACAGATTCAATGCAATTCCCATCAAAATGCCAGCATCATTCTTCACAGAACTAGAAAAACAACCCTAAAAGTTACATAGAACCAAAAAAGAGCTCACATAGCTGAAGCAATACTAAGTCAAAAGAACAAATCTCGAGGCATCCAAATCTGAAGTCATTTTCTGACTTCCAATTACACTACAAGGCTATACTCACCAAAACAGCACGGTAGTGGTATAAAAACAGGCACATAGATCAGTGGAACAGAATAGAGAATCCACAAATAAAGCCAAAAACTTACAGCCAGTAAAGCATACAAAAACATAAATTGGGGAAAAGACACCCTATTCAATAAATGGTACTGGGAAAACTGGCAAGCCACATGTAGAAGAATGAATCTGGATCGCCATCTCTCATCCTATCCAAAAATAAACTCAAGATGGTGTATTAGTCCATTTTCACACTCCTATAAAGAACTGCTTGAGACTGGGTAATGCATAAAGGAAAGAAGTTTAATTGAATCACAGTTCAGCATGGCTGGTGAGACCCCAGAAAACTTACAATCACGGTGGAAGGTGAAGGGGAAGCAGGCACTTTCTTCACAAGGTGGCAGGAAGGAGAAGAGCAAGCAGGGTAAATACCAGATGCTTATAAAACCATCAGATTTCACAAGAACTCACTCACTATCATGAGAACAGCATGAGGGAAACTGCCTCCATGATCCAATCACCAGGTCCCACCCTCACCAGGTCCCACCAGGTCCCCACGTGGGGATTATGGGGATTAGAATTCAAGATGGGATTCGGGTTAGAACACAAAGCCTAACAATATTAGGTGAATCAAATACTTAAATCTAAGACATAAAACCATAAAAATTCTAGAAGATAACGTCAGAAAATGCTTCTGGACATTGGTTTAGACAAAGAATTCAAAACTAAGATCCCAAAAGCGAATGTAACAAATAAATAAATAAATAAGTGGGACCTAATAAAACTAAAAAGCTTCTGCACAGCAAAATAAACAATCAGCAGAGTAAACAGACAACCCATGGAGTTGGAGAAAATATTCGCAAACTATGCGTCTGACAAAGGAGTAGAAGGCAGAATCCACAAGGAACTCAGACAAATCAGCAAGAAGAAAACAAATAATCCCATCAAAAAGTGGGCAAAGGACATGAATAGACATTTCTCAAAAAAAGATATACAAACAGCCAATAAACATATGAAAAAAATGCTCAACATCACTAATCATCAGAGAAATGCAAAAGTTAAAACCACTATGAGATTCCACCTTACTTCTGCAAGAATGGCCATTATTAAAAAGTCAAAAAACAATAGATATTGGTGTGGATATAGTGAAAAGGGGATGCTTTTACATTGCTGGTGGAAATGTAAATTAGTACAACTATGGAAAATAGCATGGAGATTTCTTAAGGATACAAAAGTAGATCTACCATTTAATCCAGCAATCTCACTACTTAGTATCTACCCAAAGGAAAATAAATCACTACATGAAAAAGACACATATACACATGTTTATAGCAGCACAATTTGAAACTGCAAAGATACGGAACCAACCTAAAGTGTCCATTGACCAATGAGTGGATAAAAACAATGTGGTATATATACACTGTGGAATACTACTCAGCCATAAAAAAGGAATGAAATAATGTCATTTGCAGCAACTTGGATGGAGCTGGAGGGCATTATTCTAAGTGAAGTAACTCAGGAATGGAAAACCAAATATCATATGTTCTCACTTCTAAATGGGAGCTAAGCTATGACGATGCAAAGGCATAAGACTAATATAATGAAATTCAGGGACTCAGTGCGGGGAAGTTAGGAGGAGGGTGAGAGACAACAGACTACACATTGAGTGCAGTGTAAACTGCTCAAGTGGTGGTTGTGCTAAAATTTCAAAAATCACCATTAAAGGACTCATCTATGTAATCAAAAACCACCTGTACCCCCAAAATTATTGTAATAAAAGACAATAATTTTAAAACATGATATGTTTTTTGATACACACAAGATCAAAATCATTAAGTTGTTGTTTTTTATTTTTGGTGGGGGGGATTAATTTTACCTTTTATTAGCTAACATTCTGCTTTTTTATACTTTGTATTTTTAAACCTATATTACCTTCACCATATAAATATCAATACTCTTTCTGTTTGCCTTGCATCTCTTAATCCATTCCTTTTTGCTGAATTTTTAAAATTTTATCAATAAAAGTATACAAACCTTAAGAAGTTCAGTACTATCTCAAAGGCTTGATAAAAAAGAGTAGCCACAGTTCTAATTTCTAGTCTCTAGACAATTATTCACAATTCTTTCGGTTGTTTCTTCTGGTGTTGACTTCTCTATTTTTAAATAGAAAACTTGTGCCCTTTTAATACTTATTTCTCAATTTGGGACATCATATTTTGTCTTCCTAATAATGGAAAATGAGGACTCAAATTCTTTCATACCAACCACCTTCAGCTTTCTTCATCCTCACTTTCCCAGTGTAACAAACTTTGGATTAAATCCATACTTCGCACTTATATTATTTTCTCTTGCTGTATATATGTGTGTGTATACTTTTTGTGTACATGTGTGTATACTTTCTCTCTGTGTGTATATGTGTGTGTGTGTATACTACAGAGGAGAAGAGGGAGCAAAGGGGAGGAAGACAGGGCAAGGGAGTGAGGTGGTGAATTAGGAAGGGAGGGGATGAGACAGGGAGGAAGCAGGAGAGAAAAAGATAGGAAAACCAGCTTGATTTAAAAGAACAGAATTTAAAACTAGAAGGTTGGTTGTGGAGTATCAAAGTGATGCTTAATGGAATTATACTGACTCTCCTACTAATTCTCAACAGAAATTCTGTCTCAAGAAACAGAGTATGAGAGAGGAGGACAGCAGAGGGACTGCTAGAGTATACTGAGGGGGAGAGATTGAAAGACTGAAACAAACGTGACAAGAATCTTGATAGCACATCAGGTTGAACCAACGAATAGCACATCTCTCATTTCAGCTGAGATGCTTTATGTCTAATTTCTGGTTTTAATCCTAATAGTTGCCCTCACATATTTGAAGTGATAATAAAGAGAAATGCAATATTTATTTGCCCCATGTATCTTAATTTAATTTATGAAAATATTATTGATATGACATTGCCTTGGCAACTTAACATTTTTCACAATGGACATACATTACCCTCATTTCATTTCATTTCCTCTGCCTTCCTAATATTACCTTACCATTGTCAGAAAGTTCTCAGAATAGCGATGCAAATCAAAGCTTCATCACAAAGCCCAGTGCAATAGCATTATTGCAAGAACGTTTTATGAAAGGTAACTACTGTGTATGCTTAGGGCCTGAATTGAAATGATAAAATATAGATTTCATTTATTTTTATAACAAAACCTTATTTTTCTAAAAAAAATAACACCTGGTCTTCTAAATCCTCACTCTTCAAATCATTTACTCAGAGGGAGAAAAATTCTTGCGGAAGCAGGAGCACAGGCTAGAATATACAGGATATTTCTCATCATCTGCACTGACAATGCACTGAGTGATTAGATATTCTCTTCCCTAGTTTCCTCCATGAGACAAGAACAAAGAGCCTTCAGGGCTAAAGACCTGGAGGGGGTAATTTCAAGAAGCAATATAGTGATACCCCAACTCTGAATAAGAATACAGGCACTCTTCCATTGCCTTGTCAGCCTAGCCTGGATCCTGAATTACACTGATTATGAAACTGCCTCAAACTCTCCTTAACTCTGTTTCTGGAATCCAGTCTAAACTGATAAAATGAAAAAGTCTTCATGCCTCCCTGCCCCAGATCCCACTTTGTAATTCTTTTTGGTGTATTCTGAGTGTCTACAACAAACCAATTCCCAAACTAAATACCTTGGAAGACCCCAAAACAAACCATATCATGCCCCTCTTGGAGGCTATGCAGAAGATCTGATGCACACAAAAAAATTATGTTTATTAAAAAACACTTTGCCATTCTCTCAAGAATCTGTCCATTATTCCACAAATATTTATTGTTTGCCTACTATGTGCCAGACACTATTCAAGGTGCTGGCGATACAACAGAGGAAAAACAGACAGAAATCTGAGCTCTGCAAGAGCTTATGTTACAGACAACAAACATAAAGATAAACTGTTTCCTATGTTAGATGTGGATACGTGCTATGGAAAAACACAAAAGACTGTGGGCTACAATTAAGTAAAGTGGTCAGAACAGAGCTTACTGAGAAGGCAACTTTTGAGCAAAGGCTTAAAGGGCACGAGATAATTAGCTCCATGGGTCTCTGAGGTGGTGACACCATCAGGGGGAAGCCCTACTTTGTAAGAAAAAGTAGTAGGGCATGAGGTCAGAGAAGTAACAGGCTAGATCATGAAGGCCTTGTACCCTGCTAGGCAGAATAACCACCCCCCATGCCCCCCAAAAAAGTCCATCTCCTAATTGCTGGAACCTGTGAACCTATTATGGAGAAATTAAGATTGCAAGTAGAAGAAATAAGGTTGCTTAGCAGCTGACCTTAGCAGAGGAAGACTGTCCTAGATTATCTAAATGGCTCAGTCCAATGTAATCACAAGGTCCCCTATAAAAGTGAAGAGGGAGGAAAGGCAGTCAATGTCGAAATGGCACAGCACAATACAGACCGGACCGGCCATTGCCGGCTTTGAAGATGGAAGGGGACCAGGAGCCAAGGAATGCAGGTGGTCTCTACACACTGGAAAAAGCCAGATTCTCTGCCAGAGCTTCTAGCAAGGAACTCAGTCTTGTTAAGTCCTTGTTAAGCTCCACATCAGCCTGGAACAACCTTCGACCAGTGCAAGTGCTGGGTGTTGTGCCGCCTTGTGGTGTTCGCCCTACAAGGAGTTTTCTCCCACCCAGCACATGGGAGGAGAGCATTAGCCCAGCGAGACTCCAGAAATGTAAGACAATAAATTCATACGAAGTCACTGAGTTTGTGGTAATTTCTTACGGCATCAACAGAAAAATAATCCGCCCATTGTAAGAAATGTGGCTTTTCCTCTGAATGAAAGGGGGAGCCACTAGATGATATGAAGCAGGGGAAAGACCTGATCTGATGGCTATTTTGAAGACGGACTCTTGTTGCAAGTTAAGAATAGGCTGTGGAGCAGGCAGGGTGGAGGCAGAAGAGCAGGCAGGAGGGCATCAGAGCGCGAGAGGATGGAGGCTGCTCTGGAGCTGTTGAGGTAGATGTGGTCAGAGATAAGAAGTGGTTGAGCCTACCAGGATGCAGAAAAGGCACTGCTTCAGGACAGCAGAGAGGAGACAAGGATGACTCTGTGAAAAATGAAGCATATAATTTGGACCTGGGAAAATGAAATGCTTTCCTCCAGGTAAAGATGTCAGTCGCAGAGGAAGCTGGGTAGGGGTGGGAATAGGACAGATTTCATCTTAAAGAAATATTAAGGAAAGCCAGCACAGGGTCTGGCACCATTCAATGATGTGGTCTGTCTGAAATGTCAGAGCCAGAATGTGACCTATTTAAAGCTTTAGACTTTACTTTTTAAATGTAGTTAACAGTCTACAAGGGGATGAAACAGGGCTGTTTGAGAGATGGCCAAAACTTATTTATGACTTGCTTGGCTGGTAGGCTAGAAACATACACTGTCACCCTATAAATGCTATCTACCACATGACTATTGACAAGCTTTAAGGGAATTGACAGGCAGTTGGGTTTTTAAACTACTCACATGTGTCATATGAATGTTAATCGTAGCTACTTATATTAGGGAATGGAGTAAATATATTTTTGTTTAGGGGGAAATTCTCAAGATTTCTTCCTAAATTTAATCCATAAAGGAGCCCAATTAAATTTCAGTGTATTTCTGCTTCTCCTTTTCTTCATTCAATACCATGTATGAGATATACTAGGTGACAGCATCTTCTCCAATGTAGTCCTCAACACTAAAAAGCTTCTCTCATCGTGGAGCTGCTCTCTACTGTTGTCATAAGGTGCACATCAGCCTGGAACAACTTTCCACCAGTGCAAGTGCTGGGTATTGTGCAACCGTGTGGTGTTTGCCCTACAAGGAGTTTTCTGCCACCTGGCACATGGGAGGAGCACATTACGCCTCCCTGCCATTTCCACTGATGTGTTCTGATCAATGAGTGAATGGCAAAAGCAGTATGTGCTGCTTCAAAGTTTTTAACTGCCTGTTTGAGATCACCCAGGTTTATCACTCTCACGTGCCAACCAGGAAGGCCAGGTATTCTGGACGGTGCAGCTTCAGCTGACGGTGCCTGTCACACTGGGTCAGAGTCTCCCAGTAAAGCTATTGTTCTGGAGAGCCATCAGGATATGTAAGGGCTCTGTATGAAAAGGAAATAAATGCTGTTGTATTCGGTTACCAAGATACAGGGGTTCAGCCTATTCCAACACAAATGATGAATAATTAGTAATAAAAGAACCAAAGAAAGAGTTAGGATCCCTAGAGTGGGTTCTAGCAATTGAAAGTATTGGCTATCCACTGAAAGAGCATTGTAGGCTGGGTGCAGTGGCTTACGCCTGTATTTCCAGCATTTTGGGAGGCCGAGGCGAGCAGATCACCTGAGGTCAGGAGTTTGAGACCAGCTTGGCCAACATAGTGAAACCCCATCTCTACTAAAAATATGAAAATTAGCCAGGTGTGGTTGCAGGCACCTGTAATCCCAGCTACTAGGGAGGCTGAAGCAGGAGAATCACTTGAACCTGGGAGGCAGAGGTTGCAGTGAGCAGAGATAGCACCATTGCATTCAGCCTGGGCAAAAAGAGCAAAACTCTTTTTTTAAAAAAAAAAAAACACCTCGTAAAAGCAATACAGTAAAGTCAAAGTTACAGGCTTCTACCTGCAACACCAAAAGACAAAACAAAACAGAAACAAACCAAAAAACCCTAAGGCCCTAATGTTATGCAAAGGATGTCTCAGGATAAAACTTCTAGTGACAGTGCCTTGCACAGATTTAAGAAGTTCAGTGTCTCAAGCAATATGGATGGAAGTAGGGATGATGTACTTAGGAAATCAGTTTGAAACTCTAAAAAAAATTGCTCCCGTGATAGGAAGGCATTCATATCAACAACCCATGCGATAAGTTTGAATAAAATGAACCTGTAAAATGTGAGCATGGAAAAGATCAACATTTCTCAGATAAAGTTTGCATATGATTATAAAATGTATATCTTAGTAAGTTAATCAATTAAGCTTAAGTAGACATTTGGATATTTCATCTATCTCCTTAAAAGGGTTGTATTCTCATTGGGAAAATGGGGGATTGCTTTTTATGTGACTGTGCCATATATTCAGGCATACATGGAACATAATATAACAAACATGGAATTTTTAGGGAAATCTAATAAAAACCAGAACTAAGAAAGGTTATTTCTCTAACCTTATCTGGTCCCCCCACCACTACACACACTCAATAAATATCAGCAACAGATTTTATGTGTGACACCTGAGCAGGCTCACTCAGTAGAAAACACAAGGCCGTGGCCACACTGAAAACATAATTTAACAAGCCTAATGTAGCAAATCAAGCTGTGCACCACTGCACCCATTACCATAGGAAAGGGATTATTGTTAATGTTGTACTACTCAGAACTCTTCTAGCATGTGGTATCTGCCTTGGTCAGTCTGTGTTTTATATAATAATATTCCAGTAAAAGTTTCAGTAGTAGGCCACAAAGCTGCCTGTTCAGTGTACCCCAACAGATGCATGACTCTTCCACACAGGCAAAAGGAGCACAATAAAAAAAAAAAAAACCCTGTGACTTGAACACTCCTTATATTTCTCATTGGTAACAATTCTGCAAACCCCCAGAATCAAAGAACTGGAAATACCCTTGTATCCTATAAGTAAATAGATCATTTTTCCAACACTATTTTGCTGAGATAAACCTTTAAAGTTTCTCTGGTCCTGAATGCATGCCAAACATTTTCCTTATCACTCCAAAAGTTCAGGTAAATATATCATGTACCACTTGCTTCCTAAGAAAGATTGAATTCACTGAAGTAAATTGGGTAGTTCTCAATACCACTTTATCTTTATCACCTACAATACTGTTCTTCAACTGAGAGTACTCCAGTTCCAATAGGCTCCTTGTGAATATTACAGCAATTAAGAAGACCACTTTAATGTATAGGAGAAAAGGACAATGATTATCAGTGGGATTGTGGCTCTGGAATTAAGTTTAAACATCACAGGGAAAATGTTCTCATCTCCAGTGGATAGAAAATATTGGATGCGCTTGGAACTGGTATCAGGTGAAACCGAAAAAGAACATGTTCAAAGTTCAGAATTCAATTTTAAATAGTTTCTTGGTACATTCTATAGCAAGTTAGTGAGACTCACAGAAAAAGGTTTCATGAATTAATTTCAGACAGTATGGAACCATGGAAATTCTAAGTAAATGTTTTAAAAAAATCATTCTTAAGAGAGTATCACATTTTAAATATACTTCCATTTAACAAGGCAAAACGAGTCATTCCTTCCATCTCCTTTCTTTCCTTAGTGCTTTTGTAGCAATGAGGTAAATGATGATGACAACGATAATGAATTATAGGACCATTGGATTTTAGGGTTGAAAAGAAGTTTGCAGTTCAACATTGGAAATTATAGGATGATCTTAAAAACAGATACAGACATCCTGAAGAAAACATTGGCAAAAAAAAAAAAAAAAAGTAAGAAAGCATTAGCAAACTGAACCCAGCGATGCATAAAAAACATTACACTTTATTGCCAGTTTGAGATTACTCTAGAAGTGCCAGTTTAATTTAAATTTTAAAAAATCAGCCAGGCATGGTGCCTCACGCCTGTAATCCCAGCACTTTGGATCACGAAGTCAGGAGATCAAGACCATCCTGTCCAGCACAGTGAAATCTTGTCTCTACTGAAAATACAAAAATCAGCTGGGCGTGTTGGCGCATGCCTGTAATCCCAGCTACTCGGGAATCTGAGGCAGGAGAATCGCTTGAACCAGGGTGTTAGAAGTTGCAGTGAGCCGAGATCACGCCATTGCACTCTAGCCTGACAACACGGCTAAACTATAATTAATCAATACAATATATCATATTAATAGATGAAAAGCGAAAAACATTTAACCACCTCAGTGGATATGGAAAAATGTTTAGTAGAATTTAACATTCCTTTATATCAAAAACTTTTAGTGATTAGAAATTAAAAGAAACTTCCTTAACCTAAAAAAAAAGTTTTTCATTTCTTCTCTAATTCTTTATATATATATATATACACACACATATATACACACACACACACACACACACACACACACACACACATATATATATATATACTTTAAGTTCTGGGATACATGTGCAGAATGTGCAGGTTTGTTACGTAGGTATACACATGCCATGGTGGTTTGCTGCACCCACCAACCCATCATCTACATTAGGTATTTCCCCTAATGCTATCCCTCTCCTAGATCCCACCCCGTGACAGGCCCTGGTGTGTGATGTTCCCCTCCCCGTGTCTTCTCTAATTCTTATATTTGTCTTTCTTGCCTTACTATGCTAGGATCTCCAGTACTGAACAGAATTGGTGGCAACAAGTGATCTTATTCATAACCTTAATAAGAAAATAAGAGCTGACTCAACTTTTCAATATTGATTATATGTGTATACATGCACGTATATATATATATATATACACATACACTCACTATATATAACAAATAAAAATATTAAGTATATAAATAATATATATCTACATTACTGTAAATATTTTATAATGATTTAAAGATGTGTATACAAGTATAAATTTATTAATATAAAATAATTATATATCTATAAATGTATAGCAAAACTAAAAACATGAACTAGTTTTCGTTAAGATTATGAACAAAATCAGCTATCACTCATTCTATCCAACACTGGAGCTCTAAGTGTAGTAATGCAAGAAGGACAAGTATAAGAATTAGTAAAAAAATAAAATAATTTGAAAAGAATAGTCAATTATAGATGATATAATTGTGTAAAACCCCTAAAAGAGACTCAGTTAAATTATTAGTGTTCACAAAAGTCTAAAGAATACTTTCTGGCTTAAAAAAATCAACTGAATTTCTCTAAGCCAGTGACAAACAGAAACAAAACATTTTAGTAACTTTCTTTATGATAGCATCAAAATATCAGGTACTTAGAAATAGATCCAAATAGGTACAAAAACTTTATGAAGAGATCATCAACCTTTACTGAAGGGCAGTAAAGAAGCTGTAAATAAATGTAGAGAAGATATAGCATGTTCATTCATGTGAAGACTCAGTATTGTAAGAATGCCAATTCTCTCCAAACTAATCTACAAATTCAATTCAATCCCAATCAAAATCTCATAGCTTTCTGCTTCTGAAATTTAACCGGCCAGTTCTAAAATTAAAGTGGAAGAACAAAGGGCCAAGAACAGCCTGACCATTCTTGGCTGTGAACAACACAGGAACCTACCCTGACACATATCACGGAGTATTATAAAGTTAGGGTACGGAATTACAATAATTGAAAGCATGACAACTGAAATAGTTTAGAGCATCCAGAAGCAGACACAGAAATACTAAGACATTTGAATTTCACAGAATTATAATAGCTGTGTGTTTCTGTGGAGAAATGACAGACTTTATAATAAATGATGCCTGACAATTGGTCATGTGTATGGTGGAAAAGCTGTACCCCTATCTCACACCATATGCAAAAATAAAAAGTTATCCTATGTAAAGTAAACTTTTAAACAGACAAAATTATGAAACTTTTATATAAAGTAGAAGAGTCTCTCTATGGCTTTAGGTAGGGAAAGATTTCTTAAATAAGATACAAAATATTCAAACATAAAAATGTTGACTCTATTAAAATCAAGAATTCCTGGTCATCAAAAAACATACAGGAAGAGAAGACAAGTCATCAACTGGGACAAGATATTTGTAGCATACACACACACACATACACAGACAGATACAATCTACAAATGATTAGTGTTCTTAATATGTAAATAATTCCTGTGAATCAGAGAATAGAATGATAGTTACTAGAGTCTGGAAAGTGGGAGGGAGAAAGAAAGGTTTGTTAATGGGTATCAACATACAATTATTTCTAGTGTTCATCAGCATGGTACGGTTACTATAGTTAACAATAATCATCCCCACCTGTCCTCCACAAGCCCCCTACTACCTTCTCAGCCTCTGGTAACCATTCTTCTACTCTCTATGTCCATGAGTTCAATTGTTTTGAACAAATTCATTGTCTGAGAAAATACAGACACCATTTATTCTTCATGTAGGAATTCAATATTTCCAAAATGTCAGAATTATACTAGTAGCATGGCTGGTTTATCATGCATGCAGTGCTAATCCAATGTCTTCTCTGGCTTGACCATAACTTCATCTCCTTTTTGTCTCAGCTTTTTTCTCTCCAGAACTTCTCCAAGGACCCCCTTCATGCCCTCATCCTTCTCCTGCAATGTGATGACCCACACTGGACTCTAGGTGTTTCTCTCTCTCTCTCTTTTGCCATATTTTCATCTAACTACCTCTTTCCCTGAACTCTATTTTTCATTTCCACATCAACAATCCCTTTCCCTTCCAGCCTTCTAACTGTCACCCTTTGGATTCTGCTTGTCAGCTGGATTAACAGAGTGACAAACCCATGAAGTCCCCCCAAAAAGCTAATGGAATGAAATCACCTCCCTATATAAGAATCACAGACGTTTCTAATTTTTTCTGATACATGTTTAACACGTTTGTTGTATGAAAAGCAGTAAATAAGATTAAGATCCCAACTTGAAAGACAATGAAAAGTCCTTAGTCTTGGAACACTGAAAAAAAAAATTCTGAAGAAGATGAAAATCTAGAGTTTAATTTGTTAATTTGATTTGTTTATGCATTCATTCAGCAGATAATTATTGACTGACCACTACACACCAGGCATTGTGCCAGGGACTACAGATACAACAGTGGACAAAAGAGATGATGATCTGAGTTCATCAACATACCTTCTAGAAAGAGAAGACAGACAAACACATACACAAATAAGTATGTATCATCTTTATAATTTATCTCCCCAAACTACAGAATCTTTTCTTTGACAAAGGTAATACCATAAGAAATATTCTTCATGAAAGCACATATTTTATCAATCAACAAGCATTCTATTCTGGCAATATTTTCAGAATTCAAGATAAAATATCTTCCAAAATGTTTTATTCCCAGAGAAAATATTAGTCTTTTGAATTTGCATGTCACCCCAGGGCCACATCTTAAAAACACATTTATTTGCAAGTTGATTGTCTTCATTTTACCAGTAAGTGCTTTCATTTTTTTCTTTTAGGGTATTTTAACTGGGTACTTCATAGTCCACATTTTTTTTCCGAAGTCAAATCTGTTCTCTTATTGTGAGGAAAGGCACCTTTGGAAGTTGTGTTAACTCTTATAGTACATGAGAGTGCCATTTAATACACCAAACCAATAATATACAGCAACCCGAGAGAGTCCCTTAGACACCTGGGAAATTTGTTCAGTACCTGTGCTATTGTTTTAGAATATCTCCCTAAAAGAAACATTTTCTCCTGGTAATGAAAAATACCTCAAAAAGAAAGACAGCTTTCAAAATTTGAGGAACTGCTCTGAGGGAGATATGCAACACATGACTATTGAGAATCTTATCAGCTGAGGTAAAATTTTGCTCCAGCATTTTATGGCAGGACGTAAAAGGTGGGCTGAGAGATGGAAGAATGCTGTCCATCAAGTGTCTGTCAAATCACCCATCGAAAAGGTCATTCCAACGAAAATTACTCTTCTAGCTGCCATTAGGAATTTTTGCCAAAGAGATTTTTTAAACTTCACAGAAAAGACTGAGAAACTCTGAACAATCCTCATCTGTGAAATCTAAAAATCATCTTGGAATGCTAACAGGCATATAAAGTATTAATTGCGTACGTTAAAGATATAAACTTGCTAAAGACAATAACTAGTTGTTGGATGTCACCATCTGAGGGATTTACATTTAGTTTGATGGATTACAAAAGTGGATTTAAGAGCTCAAGGAGAGATTATGATTTAAACTAGGTAAAGTGCTGATTATTACAAATCAGTAACTGCCATTGCTGAGACAAATCACAGTTTAGGGTTGATATGCTCTGTCCATAACACTTCATAGTCGTATAGACATGTTTTGAAGAAGGATAATTCAGAAACGTACTTGGATATTGTTATGCCCTATGTGCTTTTGATACAACTGTTGGGTTACATACTGGCAGGCCCTGAGCTTTCCTTGCAGTCAGCAAAGGTGACATACAGGTCTAAGTGAAGTAAAGGGATCCAATCAAAAGATGACAGAGATCTACCATACCCAAGAAAGTCCCTAGCATATGGGCCCAGATAAGTTTTTTTTTTTTTTTTTTTTTTTTTTTTTTTTTTTTTTTTTTTTTGGAGACAGAGTCTCGCTCTGTTGTCCAGGCTGGAGTGCAATGCCACTATCTCGACTCACTGCAAGCTCCACCTCCCGGATTCAAGCAATTCTCCTGCCTCAGCCTCCCGAGTAGCTGGGGCTACAGGTGCATGCCACCACGCCCGGCTAATTTTTTGTATTTTTAGTAGAGACGGGGTTTCACCATGTTGCCCAGGCTGGTCTCGAGCTCCCGAGCTCAGGCAATCCACCCGCCTCGGCCTCCTAAGGTGCTGGGATTACAGACGTGAGCCACCACGCCTAGCTAAGCCTTTTTCAATACAATCCAGATGTTTCTCCCCTTCTCCTTTGTCTGTTTTGTACACATCACCCCAACCCTCACCAGATCTTCCCCCCACATGAAACCAGCTTGGTACACGGGGCTTCATCAATTGTCTCCACTTCTTTCCAGTGGCTTTTCACATATAACCACGGTGGCTGAGGTGGGCCCTCTGCCACTGAAGAAGTCAGGGCGGCAGATGCTCAGTTCAGTTTCAGTAAGACCCTCTGTCCATTTGGTCAAATTCCAGCCACGTTCATGTCTGTGGTGCATGGCAAGAACCCAAACATTATGACATTTTCTCCTCTTTGTTTTTCCAGAAAAGTGTTAGAACTGTATGTTTCCTGGAGCTTATGGCCTCACACATTCTGATACAGCCAATTTTGAAATATTTCTCTTCCACGGAAGACATTCTCCCCTTTGATATTGGTAGTATCCACTCAACCACTTAAGCTTTTAGTCTTGGTGTCAAGTTCATATAGATTATCATTCCCCAGAAAGATAAGCATTAAGAGTTAATCAATTTTGTTGTTTGGGCTTTAATGCATTCCTTTAATTGTTCAAGGAAGGAAAGTAGAGAGAGATAGTTAAAGGGAGGGAAAAAACAGGCAGGAGGGAAGGAAGGAGGATGTAAGGAAAGAAGTGGGGGAAGGAAAAGGGGAAGAAAAAGGAGGAGAAATGGAAAGAAGAGAAAGAGACAGACTAAGTTAGAGAGGTCTCTAACCTGGTAGCCTACAATATTACCATTGAATTTGTAGCAATGCCTATAATCATTACTAGACGTGCCAAATGTGGTAGAGAAGATTTTGTGAGAGCTGGGGCTGTACTGAATGACTTGCTTGAACACTTGCTGAATTAAGATACCTTGAAGTCATCTGGGGTGAGGTGTGGGGGGGTGGGCAGTGGAACAAAGGTGAGCAGTAATTCTTTCCTGATGATTATTCCAGGACTGCTTCACATTCCTTCTGCCAGACTTAAGCTCGGTACTCACACAGGGCTCTTAGTTGATGGATCTGCACCATTAATCCCATATCTAAGTGCCTAAAGTGGGTGAAAATGGGGATTCCAGTCTCACACATGCAATGCAAAAATGGCCCTTCTCCTCCTAACCATGACATCTGGCTCCTCAAAGAGGAGAAAGCCCCTCCTACAAATTCCAGGGCCGCTCCATTTCCTGCTACTGAATTAAACATCTCCCAGAATAACTGACAACTCACACATCCAATAACATTCCTTTGTGAATACAAAGGAATACACAAACATTTATTTTAATATTAATGTTATTCATATTAAATACAAAAGGGAAACATCTACTTCTCCTAAGGGCCCTGGCTATCACTGGCCTAAATCTGAAACTCCATGAAATCATTTTGCCAAATTTTCCCTTGTGTGTTACCCCATTTTAAGTGCATTCCACCTTCAATATGAAACTCCAGCAATTTCAGTGATAAAGTGGTAGCATTTCCACATCCAAACTACACGTAAAAACTATTTTGATTAGTCTCAACTGACTATTGAGAAGATTGAAAAATCTTGACTATTACAGACAGCAATTTACTAGTATTTGTCCAATAATGTAAGTTGAGACCTTTTAAAGAGAAATGTATATTTTATTAATTCTTTTGCTAATTTGACCATGAAATTACTGTGAAAATTTTATCATATATTAAATATATATAATTTTGATTTAGATGTTTTATAGATGCAGGGAAGGCAAAACTCCACCTCTATTCTCTTAGTATTTGGCTGGATCTGAGAATTAGATAGATATAAAACAGATGAACAGGAGAAATGCATATTTTTTTTTCTTTTTAGAGAGGCGACAAGGAAGGTCCATACAGAGGAGGGGACGGGTACCAACATACAACTTCAATACAAGTTTTATATGCACAGGAGCCCTCATAAGGAAACGAAGACCCAAAGAAGGGGTTAGAGTCAGTTACTTATATACTGAATTGAACAAATAATAGTAAGTTGTGAAAATGCAACTATGTTATGTGGAGAGGCTTAAAAGAGTTATTTTACAATGTCTATACTAAATTCTCTTGGTTACAACTTCTGATCCTAAGGATAAGGATGTTGTGTCTTGCAAGTATATGGAGGGCATCTTTCACATGGGAATTTCATCTTCTGCTTTTAAGAAATGGAACGAAGGTCACAGTCATCTTTTTGCACCTGGTGTTTTTCAAGTGCCCTTTAACTTAAATAGTCAATATGGCAGGTTGGTATATTTTTAACTCCTTCACAGGTAATAAAATGCATGAAGATTTTCTCCACACAGGCTGAACTGTTTCCTCTTAATTCTCAACTAAATACATTAAATTTAATATCAAATGTTGTCTTTTTTTTCTAACTTTCCTTAAACTGACTTCTCTCCTCCCCTCTTCCTCTCCCAACTCCCCCCACAGCCACCATGCTTACATTTTTGGATGCATTCTTTATTAAAGCCTCAGTTGGAACCTTCATAAATGTCAGTTGTTATAAGTTGGTTAGGACCACAATGCAGAGTTAACAACTATATTTACTCAAGGCTTAATAACACCAATTTTTTTGAGAATGAAACTACCAAATAAAGAAACTCCTACATAATGTCTGCAAATTATCAGGCCCAATTACCAGTTGGACAACCCAAACTGCATTGGCTATACCAACAGTTCACAGAATCAACGCTTCAGGTCACCGAGCTAAGAAAACAGCAGTAACAACCTCCTGAAAAATACTCAATCAGGTAGAAAGCACAAATCAGGTAGAAAATGGAGGCAATCATCCAGATAATCTGAGAAAACCAAGACAAAAAGCACTGCAATTATTTGTATACTTTAGCTGAAGTATTTTTAGTTGTTCTAGATTTAGGTAATTATATTCCTTCTCCTTTCAGATATATGCAATTTGAAATATTCCCCTCAAGTAAAATCAGACAAAAAAGACAAGCTCTACAGAGTATACTACAAATTCATAAAATAGATTACTTTTTATCAGATACAATGACTAATTCTTTTTTACATCTATACCAATTTAAGCGTGAGTACATGCAGTCTATTTAATACTGAACTGTTATCCATTATCTAGGGGCAATGTTACAGTTCCTTACTCATTTCAAAAATTTAATTAGAAAACTTGTTTTGTGTCACCATATACCTAATTAAAATCTTTTAGCTTGAGCTGAAAGATTGTGAGTGTTAGAGTGAGTTGGTACTGGTGTGAAACATGAGTCAGCACTTTCACGATGCTGCAAAGCAATATGGACAACATATTGTTATGTGGATTAGTGGGGCAAGAAAGAGAGCTATCAGAATCAGTGTGAACTGGTGGCTGCAGCATGTAGCCAAGCCCCTGTACTTGTGTGCTTAACTTGGGGAGGATCTGGGGAGACTTTGCAGCTGTGCTCTGAGCTGGTCTAGGCCATGCCTGATCCACAGAACTTGGTCGTCTGTGAGTTGGAGAAAACAGGGTGAGTAGCTCCTTGAAGCCGCTGACAGCTATCTTACAAGAAATTCCTCATCAATAATAAGCACTAAATTGTGCAAATGATTTATCTTTTCAAGATATAATTACAGTGGTTTCAAGGTTCTCTACCTAATAATGTCACTCCTTCCTGGCCTACTTGTGTCCTAATGTGACAATTTAAAATGTGATTTTCAAAACAATTCAAACCTTGCAGAAGGAAGGAAATATAAAAATAAAAAATAAAAGTCTCCCTTTCACTGACAGGCTCAACTTACCAGAAGTTGTCTTTTTGTAGCACTTCTATTTTTGACTTTTTTGGTGGTTACATAACTCCAAGATTTATATACATATATATGTGTGTGTGTACATACACACACACAATGTCTTGATTTTTTTGAACTTTAAATAGCATTGATAGACTCCCTGCTAAAAAAGATGAGGAATTT
Source organism: Pan troglodytes (assembly GCF_028858775.2). Lineage (NCBI taxonomy): Eukaryota > Metazoa > Chordata > Mammalia > Primates > Hominidae > Pan > Pan troglodytes. The sequence goes on along the minus strand of NC_072411.2, from coordinate 107,209,491 downwards.
TTCTCAAAATTCCCTTCCTCTCTCCTCTAACCAATCTGCACTACTCGCTCCCCAACTCCCTTCAAGTTTTGCTCAAATGCCACTCTGTTTAACATTAGACTCCTCGTTCTCGTCATCAGACAACCCACTCTCCTGACCATGCTTTAGTGTTCTCCCAAAACTTTTTATCAGTTTCTAACATACTATATAAAAATCTCATTTATTATGGTTACTGTCTTCTCACACTAGTGTATAAAGTAAATGAGAATAGAAAGTTTTAATCTTTTTGTTGTTTACTGCTACATTCCCAGCAGCTACAAAAGTGCCTGGTAGATAGTTAAGTGTCCAATAAATATTTGCTTAATGCATGAATTTTAGATTGTCATTTTAATTTTTTTATAGCCACATATGCTTGGCCCACCAACTTAAGGCAGATGTATATTGCCCCACTGGGAAAGAGGGAATTAACTCCTTACACCTTCTATTTTATGAAATTATTCTAAGGGTTTTTCTTGCTATTGCTATTGTAATAGTTTAATCTCACTGTTGTAAAGTATTCCATTGTATGCATATACCACAGTTTATTATTTTACCAAAGATGGACATTTAGGTTGTTTCCAATTTGAGATTGATATGAATAGGGATGCTGTTCTATTTTTTTTTCAGTGAATATACACGCTCATTTCTGTTGAGAATTACCTAGGTTACCTAGGACTGAAATGGCAGAGTCATAGGACATGTACAGTTTCAATTTCAGTGGATACTCAAACAGTTTTCCAACAATGTATGAGGTTTAGTTACTTCACAGGCTCACCAAGAGCTGGTATTCTTTCATTTTAGTAATTTCTGATGAATTTATAGTGGCCTTGTATTAACCAACTTTTCCTTTTGAATTAATGTATAACTTGCAAAGATAGTATAAAAAGTATCGAGTTTCCCCTATGTTAACATCTTATGTAACTACGGTATGTATGTCAAAACCAATTTAACATTTATACATTACTATTAACAAGGCTACAGATTTCCTTTGGATTTCACCAGCTTTTCCACGAATGACCTTTTCTGTTCCAGGATCCAGTTTAGAATACCATACTGTATTTAGTCATCAAGTCTTCTCAGTCTCTTCTGGTCTGTATAACAGTTTTTCAATCTTGCCTTGTTGTTCATGACCTTGACATTGTGAAGAGGACTTGTCAGGTATTTTGTAAAATGTTCCTCAATTTGCGCTTGTTTGATGTTCTTCTCATGATTAGCCTGGGGGTATGGATTTGGAGGAAGAATACCATTGAGGTGAAATGCCCTGCTCATCACATCATTTTCAGACTACATGGTATCAGCTGAATTATGCCTGGAGATGATAATCTTGATCACTTGGTTGAAACAGTGCTTGCCAGGTTTCTCTACTGTGGATTCACTCGTTTTCTTTTTCAGTATCCTATTCTTTGGAAGTAAGTCATCAAGTTCATCCCATACTCAAGGTGAAAGTACTATCTATATATATTATTTGGAATTCTACTGGAAAGGTATGTCAACTCCTACCCTTACCTCTGAGCACTACTAGTTTTATTTATTCAAACAATCACTTATATCAGTATGGGCGCATGCAAATTTACTTTATATGTTGGGTTATAAACAAATACTACATTGTTTATTTTGTTGCTGAAATTTGCAATGTGGTTTTAATGTGCTTTTCTGTTCACGATTAATGAAGTTGAACACCTTTATATAAATCTACTGGCCATTTTATGAAGTGCCTGTTAGGGTTCTTTCCTATTTTTCTATTGAGCAGGATGCTTTTCTCTTATGACTTTTAGGAGTTATTTATGTATCCTGTACACTATCCTTTGTCAGATAGATGTGTTAAAATTTCTTCATAGAATCTATGGCTTTTCTTTCCAGTCTTTTAATGAACAGAAGTTCTTTATTGCACATAACCCAATTTATCAAAAATTTTCCCATGGCTATCATTTTTGTGTTCTGTTTTACAAACAAGACTAACACCAAAGTTATGAAGATAGTCTTATACATTGTCTCTCATTGTTTTTTGCTTGTTTTTTTATTCATTTACCTTTAGATCTATAATCTGTCTAGCACTGATTTTTGTATACAGTGTGAGGTAGGGATATTAAATTTTTTTCTATATAGATATTGAATTGACCAGCAATACCAAATATGATGTAAGCCAAATGATTATATCTGTGAGGGGCTATTGCTATAATTTCTATTCTACTCCATTGTTCTGTTCTTGTGCCAAAATTACACTGAATCAGTTTATATAACTTTATACATATCTGTTAAGGTAAGCTTTGCTATTCTTCAAGACTGTCTTGTCAATTCTACACTGTCCTCATCTTTGACTTGTTGTTTTCCATTTATTGTCTGGTGAGTAGTGGCTGTCCATTCATATTCCTGAATATAAATGAATGAGTATATTCATATTCTTATTCAGTTGCTTAACAACAAATAGCTTCAGTTGCTCCTGCCAATATATGGGTCTTTCCTGAAATAAACTCTCCACTGAATTAGGTGGTTGACATGATAAAGCATGTTCATTGGCAGGTCTCGTCTTAAAAGCACACACAGAAGGCAGACAGACAGGCTGGTTGCCCACCTTCATCCCAGCCTTTACTCTAGGGCAGTCTAAAGATTGAATCATCTGTTGATCTGATTTTATTTACTCTCCATTTTCTCCTCCCATTTCCAGTGATTTTTTTTTTTTTTTTTTTTTTTTTTTTTTTTTTTTTGAGACAGAATCTCGCTCTGTCGCCTAGGCTGGACTGCAGTGGTGCAATCTCAGCTCACTGCAAGCTCCTCCTCCTGGGTTCATGCCATTCTCCTGCCTCAGCCTCCCAAGTAGGTGGGACTACAGGTGCCTGCCACCATGCCCGGCTAATTTTTTGTATTCATTTCCAGTGATTTTATCCATCTAACTCCACCTCCTTTATTTTTACATTAAAACTGTCTTTTTTTTTTTTTTTTTTGAGGCCAGGGTCTCATTTTGTCTCTCCAGGCTGGAGTGCAGTGGTGTGATCTCTGTTCACTGCAACTTCTGCCTCCCTGGTTCAAGCAATTCTCTTGCCTTAGCCTCCCGAGTAGCTGGGATTACAGGTGCCCACCACCATGCCTGGCTAATTTTTTTATATTTTTAGTAGAGACAGAGTTTTGCCATGTTGGCCAAGCTGGTCTCAAACTCCTGACCTCAGGTGATCCTCCCACTTCAGCCTCCCAGAATGCTAGGATTACAGGCATGAGCCGCCATGCACAGCCAAAATCTGTCATTTTTATGAATGTTGGGAAAGGAGGAGGCAAAAAAGAAGTGCATTCAATCCACTTTGGCAAGCTGAAAGCTGATGTGCTTTACTGAGCGATAAAGTTGGTGGAATTATAGTCACCAAAACAGGAATATTACCTAAAGGTAGGTACAACTTTTGTGCACATGAATATCACAAAAAGATGACTACTGCCCTACTGACATATTGTGTTTATTAATAACACCCATGTTATGTCTGAATACAAATAGAAAAGGGGTGAGAACTGTTGCACAGAATTGTGAACACCTTGAGGGAAAAACTGCATTTTACTAATTTTTATATTCCAATAGAGAGACTCCATGCTTTAGACATTAATAATTATTTGTTGGCTAATTTTAAAAGCATTATTGATCTGTGTAACACTATATAATTTTAATAAACAACAGCACTGTAGAAAAATCTCACCTCAGAGACACACAGACTAGATGTTTGTGTTGGTTACTCTCTCCAATGCCACTCCCCAGTCTTCTATGCCCTGTTCTGACCCCCTGGAGGCTGCTCTAATTCAGTGGCTCAGTGCCTTCTGAAGACCATTTTCCCTCTGGCTGCCTTTTGAATGTAGCCATCAGGAAGGATCAGCAGGAGACCAGTGGGTAGGAAGAGAGGAATCTTGGGGTGTTTATCTGTTCTGTTCTCTCTCTGCCAGCTTCAGCTTTGAAAGTGGCTGCACTTGCCATCCATAGGTTCCAGATTCTGATCCTCTAAGGGCTTCTCCCCAACATCTGGAGCCCTCATCAGATACGTAAGAATTTTCTCCTCTTTCCCCTTTCAGGCCTTAGCTGGTAAAGGTTCCCTATTCTTTTTTTTTTTTTTGAGCCAGAGTCTCACTCTGTTGCCCAGGCTGGAGTGCAGTGGCGCCATCTTGGCTCACTGCAAGTTCTGCCTCCCGGGCTCACGCCATTCTCCTGCCTCAGCCTCCTGAGTAGCTGGGACTACAGGCGCCCGCCACCATGCCCAGGGAAATTTTTTTGTATTTTTAGCAGAGACGGGGTTTCACCGTGTTAGCCAGGATGGTCTCGATCTCCTGACCTCGTGATCCACCCGCCTTGGCCTCCCAGAGTGCTGGGATTACAGGCGTGAGCCACCGCGCCCGGCCTGCCAAGGCTCCCTATTCTTTTCAGAACATGGGTGTCTCATTTTCTGAAATACCTATAATCTTTTTATTTGAAATTCTCTCTAAACACACCTTTGAGTATGCCGTTTCCTGTTGGCACCCTGGCTAATACAGTGTTCTGGGTCAGTTGAGGGAGGAGAACAACATTAAAAACAAATTCCTATTCCCTGTAAAAATGGACTGTCAAACATAGACAGCATGCACTTACCAATTGTAAAAGAGAATTCTTGTGAACCATATGCCGAGTTAAGGGTGAGGACATAAAAGTAAATACTTGAGTTGAAGATAAAAAAGATCAAAGCAATTACCCTTCTATGAATCTCTAAAAACAAGCACAAAGGCATTATTTGAAATCTTTGTGGTAATTATACTATTCTGATTAATGTCCCTGGCTACTGTTTTGGCTTCAATAAGCCATTTTACCATTTAACTTGTAAGTCTGAAGAGAGAAAAACCAAAATTTAATTTTATGGTTTAGGAGAAGGCATAAGACAACCAGAATCTAAATTTGTGAAAAAGAGAGAACATGATCTTATGGGTTGAAAGTTGAAAGTGGGATAAAGGGATAACAAAAGACCAGATCAAAATATCAGTTGCATGGCTAGGTGGGAGTGTCTCACCCCTGTAATCCCAGCACTTTGGGAGGCAGAGGTGGGTGGATCACTTGAGGTCAGGAGTTCGAGACCAGCCTGACCAACACGGTGAAACCCCGTCTCTACTAAAAAAAATACAAAAATTAGCTGGGTGTGATGGCCCGCACCTCTAGTCCCAGCTACTCAGGAGGCTGAGGTAGAAGAATTGCTAGAGTCCAGGGGTGGAGGTTGCAGTGAGCTGAGATCACACCACTGCACTCCAACCTGGGCCACATAGCAAGACTCCATCTCAAAAAAAAAAAAATCAATTACCTAAATACATGCAGTTTTTTTATTTTTTCCTCCAAATGATCCATAATAAATATAATAATGAAATTAACAGTGACTAGCAGATTTATATACCACCTATTATGTGGCAGACAGTATTCTCAGTGTTTTACATTTACATATATGTATGAATTCATTCACTGCTTGCGACTATACAATTAGGTCACTATCCAATTAGGTAATATTACCCTTGTTTTATAGATGAGGAAACAGACTCAGTGGCTTAAGTAACTTGCCGAAAATCATTCAGCTTGTAAGTTGCAGTGCCATATTTGACCCAGGCAGGCTTGCTCCAGGGCTTGTGCTCTTAATTTCTACACTACACTGCTGTAAATATGTAAGATTGTATAATCTATGTATTTCTCCATCCTTATTTCTTTTGGAAACATTCCATTGCCTACTTGCTTCATCAAGATATCAGAGAAGATATAAAGTACAATATTTTGGGTACTAAGATAAAAGCCTAATTTTAACAAGAGATGAATTAGAGACAAAAATTTTGCCTAACCTCGCATAACTCTTCACCTTATTATAAAGTCAGAATATTACGGCGTCAAGTTTGTGGCAACTATCAAACAAATGCTAAACATTATTTTTTAAAAACAGGGCAATAAGGCAGTCAAGGAAGGTACTTTAAATAAATTTAAGTTTTTAAAGGTAATGAATTGTCTGAAAAGAGAAAAAGACACTAAATGCATTCTCCAAACTTCTCAAAGACCATTTTCCAAGATGGCCAAGTTGCTCCTTCTCAATTCACCCCTTAACACAGATAAGTTTACATACAGGGCAATTATGTTTACACTATTTTGACATTCAACTGGAAAATGGTATTTTGTGTCAGAATAGAGGGACTGAAAATGAAATTTGCTTAAACCACTCAATAGCATGCTAATAAATTAGTCTGAGGTACAGCCTACAGCTTTAGAGAAAAGATCATCAATGGGTTTCCAATCAGTAACTTACACAGTACTCAGTGAAAAAATAACACAAGGAGGTAAGAAGTACGTCCAGACTAGGCACAACACATTCTTCTAAACAGTGCACCTGCTGAACTCATTTGGGTAGAAGGCTTGTCTCTATATTAACCACCTACCGTTAAAAGAGTACATCTGACTGGAGTGTCTTCAGGGAGAAGGATGGATGGATGGATGCATAGACATTTATCCACCAACCCATTAGGTCCTTGCAGACTGTGTCCGGGGAGTAGCGGACATTGTTGGTAGTAATGGAGAGACTTGAGACCTTAGTTATTTTTAATTGCTTAATAGAAGATAAAATTAAAGTTGGCCAAACTAGTGAGTCAATGAAGACTGTCGAATCAAAGACTAAAAAGTTAAAATTTTATGAATACCTTGAACCTCCCCATCAACTGAAGACCAAAGTAAAAGACAAGCAATTAACCAAGCTATGGGAAACATCACATACTGATTAATGGTACACATGAAGAGTCTGTGAGCATCTGAATTTATTATGAGGTAAGATCTTCGGTATAAGGTTTGATAACTGTGTACCCCATAATATTAGAACAATCGTTATATATGATAAAAATATATAACTTGGCTTGGAATCCTAGCCAAGTTAAGAGACTCATCCAGTAATTTATTTTAAGTCAACTTGATTGCAAGCTACTTGGGAATGAATTTGTGATGTGTATTATTTTATATTCCTTTGGTAGCCTAGCACAATGCTTTTAATCTACTGGGTTATCAATAAATAATTATCGATTAACTGAAGGGAGTGACAGGCATGCCACCATTTTCTCTGGCATTGACACTTGATATACTGATTTTCATAACTGTATCGTTAAGACCAATCATCTAAAAAGAGCAGATGTTAGCTGAGCAAATGCTGAACTCTGCCGTAAGGGCAGTTCACTGTAACACCAAGCTAAAGTCTTGAGGTCAAAGGACATTATCCCTGAACTGTGACTAAAACAAGAAGTTTTCCTCATGCTTTCAGATCTCTGGGGTAAAAAGTCTATTTGTTTTAAAAACACTAGTAAGTTTAATTGATCATCACAATTATACAGAACCAAATGACACAAGGCCATTCAGTTTGTTGCTATCTATGCCATGTTTTAGGCCAAATAGTATAAAAAAATATAAAAACAACTTTCTTTCCAACAGTTTAAAACAATATGGACATTGAAGTTATGGCTTATTTTAGTAAATATTATCTTAAAACACCAAATATAAGTGTTATGATTTTAAATAGGTTGTGATAAGGTAATAAGTCTACCCATTTTCCCCAATCACACCATATTCTACAAACATACATTACATAACCATAGTCAAGTCTTCCATATAAACAAAAAGAAAATAAAGAAAATAAGATGTACCACATAATTTCCTTTCCTCTAATTTTACACACCAAAACCCCCCAAAGTTCCAAATTTCTTCCATCTGTAAAGATGTTTGAAGAATCTGGCAGACAGTCTCATATTTATACAGATTAGTAATCAGAATTTATTCTGATATTTTTAGAAAGTTACTGGTATTTTCTGATAGCGATCAACATTTTCCCATTAAGCCAATGAATAAACAGAATGAGCACCGTTTTCTGTGTATCATATGATGAATATGTTTCAAAGATAAATTGACAGGGTGTGGTGGTGATATCTGGGAGGTCTTTGTCTTTTATCTGGTAAACATTTAACAAAAAAGGGGTAAGCAAAAGAGAGATGGCTTCTCTTATGGTCACTGCTAAGCAAAGGCTGTCACCTTTCCTTATCACTTTGGGGTGTGAGAATGAACAGATCAAGCTGTTCCAGTATTTCCTACTTTCACTGGGCCAAATAAAGATCTTAGTAAAATTTCAAATAAGATACAGAAAAAGTAAATAACCAAATGTGTATATATTGGGGCATAATTCATCATAAGGCTTTATCAGATAAAGCAAATGAGAAAATCCTGAGCCAGTCACGAAAGCGTGTCCAACTCTGAGTGACTTGTCCTTAAGATGGATCTTCTGTAAATAATTAAATTAGTGGATTTTTTTTTTTGCCTGCCCATCTGGGTGGAAAGAAAATTTTAAAAAATCACACATACACACTCAGAGAGAAAAAAAAAATATCTTAAAGGCTAAACGTTACATTTACATTGTCAGTGCAAAAAGGGCTTTACCATATATTAAATTGTTAACAAGATTCCTGAATTGCAAACTGCAAAAGAAAATCAGCATGGTTACTATAAATAATTTATTTAGGAATGATTAGAAATTTGTGAGAAAATGTAATTTATTTTATGGCCACAAAGATGAATATGTATAAATAAAAAATCTGAGTCATACCTTCAACAAATTTTTTAATACAGATAAGTAATTTAAAGGCATTTTGTAATAGACATGTTAAACCTTATTAGGCTGTGAAAAGCAGTACTTGTATTTAGAGAACAGAGGGCAATTCTGCGTGGCTGTGTTTCGGCTGCCTCAGAGTGCCTGAAACAGAAGAGAGCGAGCTGGGGACTGGCTGCAAGGGAGGACGATGGTGGTTTGACCGGTGGGGGCATGGGGAAGAGGCCAGAGGTGCATGGCTTGGTTTTTTTCCTCCCCTCTATTAAAAGGACAAACTGCAAATCATTTTATCAGTGGTCAGGGGAACTACAAGAAGCTGAATATGACAGCAGTGCTGAAAATATTTTTACTACTTAGGGACTAGGCCTCTGCAAACATGACTTCACTGGACTTACTATTAAAAGCAATCTGCAAAAGAGGCTTAAAAACCCAGGGGTCTAATATCAAGTGAACGGTAGGGAAGGTGACCTTTCATTCCGTTTGTTTATTAGAGGATCTGCAGACTCCGTCTCAGTGTGGGTCCGGCATTGGTAAGAGGCCAAAGGGGAGATGGTGAACTCTGTGTTTTTTTAGAGGTCACATAATCAACTTAGAAAATACAGCTGGAAAAAGGACAAAAATGAGAGCTTGGTTTTATGTACTGTCTTATATTTTTGGTTAAATGGTTACATGTAAATTCCTTTTAATAATTTTCTATTTTATTTGAGTACAACCAACTTAGTATAAATTTAAGTGCTAAACTTAGCCATCAGATATAGCACACAAAATTAAAGAGACAAAAGGGTAACTGAAGCAGGCAGAAAAAAAAGAAAATTGAAATAAGACTAAAATACGAAAGTTAACTGAATATAAAACAAAAAAATGAAAATACAAGTTAGGATGGTGGTAATTTTTATTTTTCTGAAGTGTAACACTATATAATTTTAATAAGTAATATCTCATTTAAAATGCATTTATAAAACTATAGCATGTTCTCAAGCAAACTTCATCATTTTATTTTAACAAAATGGTAGGAAGTGATCAACTATGAGGCCTATATATATTCATCTGCAAAAGGAGGTAATGCCAGGCATATTCAAAATTGTATATTTAAAATATTGCTCATAGTTTTACTCAATACAAACAAAAATTACTCCCATATGGTAATTACCTTTTAATATTTTTTAGGGGCTACTTGTCTTTAGGTATTGACTTTATTCTTTAACTAGTACCACTGGCCCTTTTACAAAGTATTAATTTTAAATAATCAATGAATAACCTGACATTCTTCCACAGAGCTACTTTTTCACTACTCTGAAAACAAAATCTAAAATAAAAATCAAAACAGCCAAGGCGTGGTGGCTCATGCTTTGGGAGGCTGAGGAAGAGGACTGCTTGAGGCCAGGAGTTCATGATCAGCCTGAGCAACATAGCAAGACCCATTGCTACAAAAAAAAAAAAAAAAATTTAAAACAAAACAACAGTAGCAAAAGAAGAGTGGTGCTCAAAATGGGTTAGAAACACTAGAGCCTCCTTAGTCCTGATTTAGTTATAGTCACACCAGAAAGCAAGCACACACTTTGTTGACTATATGGCTATGACTGATTGATGACACCCTAGCAAGGTTACCATAGCTAATTACAACATTATTCATTTAAGCCTTCATGGAGGGGAAAAAAAAAAACAGACTCCCAGGGAAGGAAAGGAAAAAAAAAGAAAGAAAAACTATTCTATAACTGCTCACTTTTGAATAATCAGCCTCAACAGGAAACAAACAGGATGAAACTCAATGACCAAATTGTAACTTATGAATTCATCTAAGCAATCTTAACTCTGGGTAATTTTAACTCTGGGTTTCACAGCCTACAGCAAAGAGCTTCCAACAACAAGGAACCCTCACATGCTTATATGCTTTGTAGTCAGAATTCAAAGGCTTCATCAGAAGCATAACCCAACCCTGAGCTTTAGTTCTGCTATGTGTGTGGTGTGAGTGTGTTTGTCTAGGATCAGATGCCAATACTTAAACTCACATTATGGGCACAGCAGCTACTTACACACGGCAGCCTAATTAAAGGAATAAACTTCCCCTTTCTTTATGTTTTCCTGAAGATCAGCGCCATAAAGGGATTTGGTTTGGTTAAAAATTGAGAAAAATGTTCCCATATGTTTCCTTTATGCAGTAAATTAGTCAAAATCAGATAGAAAATGGTCACAATTTTCAACAGGAATCTACAGCTACACAGTATTTGCTGAACACCACTGCAAATAAAGAGAACTCAGTGTTTTGAAAATAATGATATTATAACAAACACATAATCATAATTTCCATTTCGGTTTTGAAGAAGCACAAACACACATGGAAACAATAAAGCATCTGAGGCACCTTTCAGCTTTCAAGTCTCAAAAACAAGGATCACTTTCAAATAGAAAGTAGCTGATCTTCAAAGTTTAACACACAAGAGGAGAATAAAGCTAATACCACTTCAACTCCAAATTTTAATCAGATTACTTTATATCAAGGTAATCTAGATCACAAGCATGGTAACAGCCAAGTTTAAAGTACTTTTTATCCTGAAAAACTATTTAAATTACATTGCTAAAATAATTTAACTAAATAAATATTTTCCCATGAAAGCTTGAACCCAAATTAGCCAATTTCAATCAAGAAGTACTGAAAAAAATTATCAAAAGGTACAAAATAAAAAACTACTAATTAATTGGGGCCATAGGAGGGAAATTGGCAGAGGCATGGAGTTGGATTCAAACTCAGCTTGGTATTAATAAAACACTCAAGGAACCATCATGGCCCACTGGAGACAGGACAGCTTATTTTATAGATGAGGAAACTGTGGCCCAGGGAGATATGGTGGTGACACATCAGGGAGTGACCTGGATAGCCTTGGTTTTCAATTTTTACTTCGCTAGAATGTGTCCCAAATTTGTCCTGATTTATTTTTTGTTTGGAAAAAGTTGGTTCTGATAGAGATAGGTTAAATGACTTATCCTGATCACACAGCTAGATCAAATACTGCAGGGTCTAGAACTAGCTCCATATCACTGACTCTCAAGGGACAAAGATTGGGTTGGGCCAACCTTGGGCTATGGCCACAAAAAGCCTCTTATGGAACAGTAGGTGGTCAGGTACTAATCATGAAGGCAGTGTAGGGACTAGTCAGGGGAAGGACCAGGAGACTCCCACCCTCCTAAACTTCAAAATAATTTTCCTCACTAATTTGTCTTTTTTACAGATGGCCCTACATGTACATACTTAAAAAATCAGAAAGTGTATTAAAATATCCACGTTATTTAAAAAAAACCCACATCTATGGATCCCATTAGTATATTGGTTTTAGTGGAACTTTCCTACACACACAAACACACACACACACGGGATGAGAAGATAAGAAGACAGAAGCAAACTCATTTCTGAAATGTATAGGATTTAAAAGACATTTTCTTCACCTCCATTTCCTGGTCTTGTTCTCTCAGTAGCTTTTGATTTATAGCTATTCATAGTATCTATTTATTAATTTACACTCTACTCAATTCCAAAAGAATATGAGGTGCTATCACATATAGTACCTAAAATATATGGATAATTGAAATCTACAATTAATTTTTAAAAAGTCATGCAACTGAACAAGCACTGTTCTAGAAGCCAAGAGATGTGGGTTCCAGTTCTAGTTCCTTATTCAACATCAGAGCACACATTGAATTTTAACTTTTATTTGCTCATTTGTAAAATAATGTTGATTACCTACACAATTGCTAATTATAAAATTCTGTGGAACTGTGTATTTCTAGGTCAGCATTTCACAAACGTTTTTCTGAGGCATGCATACGTCTTTTGAGTGGAGGTGAGGTTTTGGGGTAGATAAGCATTGGGATTCTGTTTATTGGCTACTTTCTAGACTTCTGCACCCTTTCTTCCACACTAGCATAACCAATCCTATTTGTCCAAAGATGGAGAATGAACAAATTTAAATAGCATCTAGAACTTAAGCGCTCAATAAATGTTATTTATTAACTAGAATCAAGCATCCATTGAAACCCTAATACATGCTCAGAAGAACCATGGGGTTTCACAGAGAAGACTTGGAAAATTCTCGAACTATAAATTTTTAAGTCCAAATAGATCATGTGAATATGATTCTTTCCAATTTCGCCTGGTGTTTTGGTTACCACATCTCATCATTTAAATGAACTCTCAGGCCAGCAATCTCTGTACTATATGGTAACATGCTTTGGCTGATTTCAGAGCCACAGAATCTTAAAGTGTGAAAGTGATTTGCTACTTACGGCTGAATCAGGGTTCAGTCATTCAGCATTACATTAGAAAATCCATTAGAAAATAAATGATAGGAAATAATTTAGATGAATGAGGTTGGAATTATGTGGTTGCCCACTTGATTTAAAACTCATCTTACGAATTAAAAATATATACCCCATCAGCTTATAGGGCATGAGACTATGAACCCCTTTATGTCAGTAGATTTCTGCTATTCATCTTTGTAACCCTTGATTGTTAGATGAAGAATTAAGAAATAATACTTACTGTATGCCTACTGTACTGTTTTAAAGATTTGGACAAGGCTTCATGAACAAGGTCATATTTGAGCTTGAACTTAAAAGGTGCATATGAGTTCACTATACAGTAAAGAGACAAAGGAATGAGCCAGGTAAAGAGAACAGTATCCGCAAAGGCACAGAGGTTTGAAGGTGGTAAATTTGGAATGGCAAGTGGTTCACAGTGGCTGCAAGTTAAGGTGACTGTGAAAGACTGGCCAGCAATAAAGGTGGGCAGAGAGGAAGCAGCTAGATCATGAAGGGCCTGGGAATATGAATATGCATGCATAAGTATTACATCCTGGAAGATAAAGAAAGAATGGGAGGAGTCAACCTCTGTATGCATTACATGGAGAAGGTGGTTGTTGGTTTTTAACAGAATATTGTTGATGGTTATCTTGTGTTGGAAAAAGAAATATAAAAATTATACTGAACATTGAGTATATTTTGATATCAGATTCCAGAAAAACATAAATTTTGGGTGCTCAACGTGATGTAATCACAAAAATCTCTTGATTCCTAATATTTGTTGAATTGTGTCTGCTTAATTAAGAAAAGCAGTGTAAGCCAATGAAGATTAAATTTGCTATTTTCTTAAGAAAGTGGCCTTAAGAGTGAGAAAACCAGTAAAAAATTAAGCCCTATTTCTCTTGTACCAGGTTGGGTGAATGAGCTGTGAAAAGTACAACCAGTTCCAATGGCTACACTAGCTGACTGGGGAAGGGAGATGAAGGTCCTGGGTTCAATGGCTGGCATTTCATGAGCACCCTGTTAGGAGGAACTGCTGGGGCACAGGTGCTGCAAAACTCCTCTCACCGCCCCTCCCATTCTTCAACTAAGCAGGCTTTCAGGGTGGACCAGACAGGACAGCCAGGTCACACTCCCAGAAGTGCCATCAATACTGCCTCTACTGCCAACCACATCTCTCCATCTGGAGGTGCACAGCCTATGGCCACATCCTGCCCCGGAGCCAACAACAGGAAAACAGAATGGGTGGAGACCAAAGCTGGCTGTGTTGCTTCCTTCTTTAACTTCTCTATCTGAAAAACCTGACAAATATGTTTTTTCTTTGCTTTTTAAGTTCCAGAAATGCAAAGTACTCAAACTGCTAGAACCATGAAAGTGGGTAAGGGATGATTTTTTTACGTCATTCATCCTTGCCCAAATTTCTCCTGCTGATTCAGAGGAACCATCTGCATCAGCTTGCTAACGAGTTTAGATATGGTTCTCAGGGTGATGGGAAGCCAGTGAAGGTCGTTAAGCAGGGGAGTTATATTATATAATCAGATTTGTGATTTAGAAAGGCAGCTCTGGCAACAGTAGGGACTGGAGAAAGCACACACTGTAAAGAAAGAGGTCAGTCTGAGGCCTCTGCAATAGTCTAATTGATGGCAAAGCTCTGGCCTGCTGTGGTGGCTGTGGACAAGGAAGCTGAATAGCTGACAGAGTGGGGGAGGTAGAAGGAAACGGTGGAACTGGAGGTGATGCCAAGGTTTCAGGCCAAATGGTTGGAAGGGAATGTTTCCCACCTAAAAGTGAGCTAGTCTCATCATTTAATCTGGTACTAAGTGAAATGAGATTGTAGACCAAGGAGTTTAGTATTTTCAGGGTTTTGCATATATTCTCAAAGTAAACCCCAAGACAGTTATATTAGTTGGTTGTTTTAGGAATTGCATGTCAGAGGCAGCACAGCAAAATGGTTTCTCACACCGCAGCCAGCAAGAGTTCAAATTCTGGCTCTGCCACCTAATAGCTATGTGATTTCTGCTGAGTTACTAAACTTCTCTGTACCTATTCCTCAACTCTTAAAAGATAAAAATAATAAAAGCCGACTAATTAAGTATGACGAGGCTTAAATAAATGAGTTATTATGAGTAAGGGATTTAGATGGTGTGTACTCATGTAATAAATATTGTTTTCTCTGACTTATCAAAAATCATATGGAAGAAGTAGACAGTCCACACTTTCAAAGAAGGGGAATCTCGGCTGACTTTTTTTTCTTGCATTCGATATTATGTTGTTTCAATATTCCAACAAAAAAGCTGAAGAAAACAAACTTTTTTCCCTGACAAAGCTCATAAGAGAGAGGTGAAAACAAATTCTCCGGCACAGAAGTACTCTGAGGTTCGGCCATTTGAAGACCACAGTGCTTGCTTATAAATAGAATATTAAAATAAGCAAGAGCAATTTTCTCCTTTCGTCTTCCCTTATTGCCTAATTTTCCTCTCATATCATTTGCATAATGGATAAAAAGGCATCCATTATGCAAATGAATGATGGGGCTGTAAGGTTGCTGAAGCCACAAGGCTGGCTCCAGATGAAGAGAAGCTGCCACAAAGCCCTCCAGCAGCCACGTTCCAGCAGACTGCTTCACTAGCTCGCTTCCAAAAGATACAGGAAAACCCACTTAGACCACAGGTCATTAATTTCCATTTGGTTTATTTTAAAAGGGGCACTACAGATGCTTTTCCGAAAATCAGTACACAATATGGATTGTCAGCATTAGAGTATGTAAATTTAACTTTACAGCATATATTTTATTTCAAATGGGAAAATGAGTACTATGTACGATTCTAACCATTTTAAGCATATGTTTTGCTTTAAAAAGAATAAGAAGCTGACCTTTGCAAAGTGGAATAAGCCTCTGTTCTTCTAGCTTGAGAATTCCCTCATAACAGGTGCTCTAAGTAGTCTCAAAATGTTGCACAAACATTCCACAGGCATAAAAAGTTGTTTGAAATACCAAGATATTAGTGGATTTTCAAAAACTTCATGCAGTTAAATTGAGCTAAATTTATCTTTAGGAGGTATCACCAAAACAGACATGTTATTTCTCTTGGAGTTGTAAACTGATTGAAACTTTAGAATAATATTTACTTTCTCATTCTACAAATATAATGAAAAATATTTCTAAGCAAAATTACTGGATGAATTGTCTTGTCTGAATAAATCATCAGAAAAGAATTTCAAAACTAACTTCAAAACATTTCCCCCAGATTCTGAGATTATAGTTTGGGCAGAAAAAGACTGAGGCTAAGAAAATAAAGTGACCTTTATTTCTAGCATGGATTCTTTGATAAACCTTGGCTTTTCCCAAATGACTTTTTTTCAGGAATTTTTTAAAAAGTTATACTCATATGATACAGGCAAACTTCATCATTTAGCATCTGACTCCCCCGTGTTACTTCGAGGGCATACAATTCTGCTTCACCTTCAGTTCAAGAAAAAGCTGCATCCACTTACCCAAGCAGCAGTGGCTGCAAAGAGCTATGTAAAAAAATAATTTAAAGAAAAGATAAACCACGATATAAAAATAGTAACAGGATGAAAGTCACAAAGAAGAAACAATGCCTAATCAACAAGATGACGGATCTTCAGTCAGGTGAAAAGAATATCATAAACATTACACATACCTAGTTTTAGAGCAGAAGGGGTTACTTCAATCTCCCCACCAATTGGTTTAAATGCAGCCAGTTGGGCGGCCACTTCTGTCTCAAAAGCATCTGGGCTCTGCCGATCTGCAGGGTTTCCACTGGGGCTCTCAATCTTGTGGAGTGGTTCTTGTTCTTCAAACACAGCAATCAGCTACAAACAAATCCAACAACACTAATTACTTTGTAGCACATGCATACCACACGGACACTATCTAGCTGAACGTGATCTTTATTTGGTTGCAAAGACAATTGCCTCATCAAACTTAAAATGTTAATGTTACTATACCACAACTCTTAATTTTTCAATAATATTATGTCTATAAGCACCATGGTCAAGAAATAATAAATACTGGTTTATTCATTTGTTTATTTTGTCTATTACTGAAAAAGAGAACCAATTTTGGCCCACTCTCTTAAAGGAATGAAATGGCTGCTTCCCCTTCCCACTACCCCACCTTCCCTAATATGCCTAAAAGGACTTCATTAACTCTTTATTAAAGAGTGCTTCCAAAAATGAAAGTTGAATATGCATTGAATAATAGACTTAAATAGTATAGGGAGGTTATTCCAGTCTTAGAGACCTAAAACACATTACAAGATGCCTAATTGTATCTGTCCCTGTAGATACACTCTACATACATATATACATACATACATTGTGTGTATACTTATATACAATTTGTGCTTGTCTTGTATAAATAGGTATCCCATTTTTGTACATGCCTTTAATTTTGTTCTTTTCCTTCATGACTGACTTTGTGTTGACTGGTTTAAGTCCAGTGGAATGCTAAGTCCAATAAGACTCGACATCCTTACTTTTAATCTAATTATATGTCAATCTTATTTTATGTGAGAACTATGCTTTTTACCGTTAATATAAAAACTCTAAATTGTTCATTTCCAAGTCATTTTTTCCTTAAAATAAGGGCAAGATATCTTTAAAAATTCAAGTAATCACACAGACACTACTGTATAGACAGTGACGACAGCTCTGCTGAAACTGCACTTTTGGCCAACAGACAGCACCAACATTCAGAAACTTCAAGGGTTTCTCATCAGCTGATGTAGAAAAGTCCAAATGTGAGTAAATGAGGCAGCTACAGGATGCTACTGTCATTCCAAAAAGTGCAATGTGTGTAAATGTAAAAACCAGCAGTACATCTTTAGATATTTTCTATTCATTAAGTAAAACAAACCTACTTATGATTCAAGCATTTATTCAGGAAAGACACTCAAAGCCCCAGTCATAGGGGAACCCTGTTGGCAATAGTATTAATAACAGAAATGCAGGGTTAACCAATCAAAACATCATAAATTTCAAGTTCGGTCTTTCAAAAGAAATGAATACAATTAAGGATATGCAAATTTGCCATTCAAAAATAATTTTCATAACTGACTACTCATTTCCAGTATGGAGACTTCTTTAAATTGGAAAATCCAACAATCCTCTTGCCACAGAAAAGAAATGCTACTCCCAAGGCATTATTTTTAATTCTTGAAATTGAGCACATGCATTTTCTATTTGTAACTGGTAGCACTGATGAACTTATTGGAGATAAGACTTAAATAGATTAATAATAATGAAAGATTATTCTAGTATAAAAAAATCAGTAGAACGATATCTTTCTCATCATCCAGCCAGAATGAGTTTAACTCTTTAAATCTTGAAAGGGAAAATGAAATCAACTTTTTAATGTGGTGCATGTGTGATTTTCATCACTATTTCTGTTATATAATAACTTCAATTTTGTGTATTCATTAATTCTAACATATATTAGTAATGTTCATTTTAACATTTAACATACCAATCAACTAGGCAATGGCATATTATATTGGTACTATGAACAGTTTAGTGTAAGCTAAGTTATATCTTACTCGTCTTTCATATGATATCCTTAACTCAGTATAACCCATGTGCCTTAAATACTGGAAAAACGAGAAAAAATAGAACATCAACTAGAAGTATAATACAAAAGCTTAAAAGTGATAACTCGTAAGACAAATATTTTTTCTTAAGATACTTTGCTGTTTTCCATACATTTTATCCACACAAGAATACAGTGTATGCAGTAAGAATATTATACCTATTTATCAAATGGTAGAACAGAGTAGCTCCGAAATTTTGTTTCCCAAGGTCACTGACTAAATGGTAGCTGGTAGTGGAATCTAGTCTTTTTAATTTTCAATCCAGAGAAAGTATTTTCCTATACTGTAGCTGTTTTCCAAAAAGAAAGCTGTAAAAAGAGAGGCTACAATGAAGACTGTCTGTAATTTGTCCATTAGGGTGTTATGCCCTAAAGAATGTGAATTCCACTTTTTGGAGACACAGGCAAAACGTGACTTTTCTTGAAGATGATAATAGTAAGACCTGATGCTCCCCAAATCTCATAAGCTCTTTGATTAAAATCAATTGCTTAGCCTGTTTCCCAATTAGCACCTAGTTACGGTGAATGGATGAAAAAGTCTCTACTCCTGGGAAGAAGAGGACCAGCTCCTGACCTGTCATGGCTCCCATGGTTGCCTGCTGAACAGAGACTCTGCATCCAGTCTTCATCTCAACATCTACAATATACACAGACTTAACGCTTGTTTCAACATTGATAATTGGTTTAAATCATATGTTGCAGGTCCTTGTTAACTAAATTACTTCAGTCATCTGAACACCTACATTCCTCGGTAGCAGACTCCCCAGAAGACAGTGTTACAGAGACTCATTAATTAACATAAACCACTGTTCTAGTCCCTCAACAGAATGCATGCTGGTTTTTAAAGAATCTAGTGCATGGAAATGGCCTTCCCTCCTTGCCTTTAAACCCATTCAAAGTTATCTTTCCCACAGAGATGGGCTGAACATGAAAGAAGGAATTCTATTTAAAAAGCTTTTGTGTTAAGGTTTCGCTTAGAGTAAACTTGTATGGCATGCAGAAGAACTTCCACTGACACCTCAGGGGCTGCAGTAACCCACACCCTACACAATGCAAACAGGCAATGTTGGATTGGATGATTCCTCCTCTGCTGCCTTCTCTCTCCTTCTGGTCTGCCCTCCAGTCTCCTTCTATGATGCCAGTGTCCTCATGCCACCTACTGCAGTGCTGGCATTTCCAGGAGACCCCATAATCCAAAATGATCTGTTTACACAATCTTTACTTCCAGTCAAAACTCCTGTTCCCACAAGATCTGTCAGTATTTAAGCATCTAATCCCCAGATAGACACAGGAAGGTCAGTCTATGAATATGCTAGAAGTTCTCCCATCAAACAAACCGATGACCTTCTCAGGATCCACTTACCACAGGTCCCACCCCATTTTTTGCCTCCCCTCTAAAGCAAAAATTTGAAAGTGCTGTCTACACAGCAGTTTCCAGTATCTCTCCTCCCATTCTTTAATGAAGCCACTCTAGTGAGGCTCTCACCCCTCAACTCCACTGAAACTGCTCTTATCAAGGTCAAAAATAATCTCTAGATTCCTAAATCCAAAGGTGCTTCTCTGGCTTTACTTCAGGACACAGGTGATTACTGCCTTCTCAAAGTACTGTCTGCACTTGGATTCCAGGGCACCAGTCTCTTGGTATACCCTTATTTCTCTGGGCCCCCATCAAGTTTTCTTTTGGTTTTTCTTCTTCATCTTCCACATTTAGTCTCTAAAAATGTTGAAGAGCATATGTCTAAATTTGTTTAGTGATATCATCTGTTTCATGGGTTAATATAACTCTATCGGCTGATAAATTCAAAATTTTAAGTGGTGCAACCCAGACCTTCTATAACTCCAGGCTCATTTCCTAATCTAACATGTCAAAAATGGAAAAAGTGGCCTTTCAAAGCTCTTTCCATAGCTCTTTACATCCCAATTAATGGCAATTCATCCTTCTAAGTTGCTCAGGCCAAACACCTTGTAGCAATCCTTCAACTCTCTTTCTCTCCCCTCTTGCTCTGTCTCCCATACACTCTATTTGACCACTTCTCACCACCTCCAATGTCACCACTTTGGACCCAGCTACCATGTGTTTCTTAACAGCCCCCTGACTAGTTCCCTTGTTTCTACCCACTGCCTCTTTCCCCTGCGCGCAACACAGCAGCCAGAATTTGCTAGCATGAATTGGATCACATGTCTCCTCTGATGAGACTCCTGTAATACTTTCCCACCTCACTTGAAGAAAAGCCTAAGTCTCTGCAATGGCCCAGAAGGTCACTTGCTCCTGTTCCATTTCTGACCTCGTGTTCTGCTGATCCCGCCCCTTGTTCTCAGGACTCCATCCAGCTGCACTATTGTCTTTGTACCTGCCTCAGGGTCTTTGCACTTGCTGTTCTCTCTGCCAGAAACAGTCTTCCACCAGACACCTGCAAGGCTTCTTCCTCGATCTTTCAGATCTTTAATCAAATGCCAGCCTTTCTCTGGCTACACTAAATTGCAGCATCTTCATTACTCTCTGTATTCTCCGCCTTTGTTTTATTTTATATCATGTGTATCATCCTGTCAGCATCACAGGTCTTCTTATTTTATTGCCTGTCTCCGCACCTCACTAGAATGTAAGCTCCATGAGAACCCTGAGTTTGTTATTGATTGTGTATCCCCATTGGCTCGAAGAGTGAATATGCCATCATAGGTGCTCAATGTACATTTGCTGAAAAAAATTAGTGAAATATGAGGCAAACAGATACTAAAACCTAATACAGCAATAAAAGACACTTAGATTTTTCACGTTTTTAGAATAAACATTCAAATATTTTTTTAAAAAATTAAATGAATGTGTATAAATGATCCATATTTAATCTTAAGATGCTCAAGGTATCATCATCATCATTATTGTTGGTTTGGCTTTGGAAATTATGGCGATAAATTCCTCCTTTTTTATTCAACACTGGGGGAAATTGCTTCTGCCACATCATACTCCAAAAATGGAGATTATCCATCTTCTCTTTCCTTTTCAGGCTCACTTTCAAAACAGGGAGTCAGCCCATTTGGTCACTGGATGAAGCAGGATGCAGGCTGAATGGAGAGGTGGTGGAGTTCGCAGTCTGTCCCAGGCATTCCCTCACCCAGCTATCTGCCAATACACCAATTTGATTTATCTATTGTGAAGCTTTTTAAAAGTGTCCCTTAAAGTAGCTTAAGGACAAATGTGAATAAAACTCCACAGCAAGTGGAGATGCAGCCTGAAGAGGCACGTTATAAGCTCAACAGTGATGTGCCCAGCTTTATTTTCAAAGTCGTGAAAATTTCACATTTTAGGCCCTACCAGCTTTCTGTACTTCTTTTCAATATGAAAAGATTGCATGATTAAGGCATCAGGAAAGTGAAATGTTTATCTCATGATTTGGGTACCCCTGTTTGAGAGAAAGAGGTTCACAGGAACATATCTACCTTCTAAACAGGAGTTAGGAAAACACATGGAAATAAATACATTAACGTGGTATGTGTGAATTATTTTCAATACATAGATATTAATTGCCAGGGCTGACTGGTGTTCAATTTAAAGATTAGGCACTAGCTTCATTAACTGTATGCATTCACTCCTATGTTCCCAGGGGCAATCTGAAAGGAACATCTGAAACTAGGATTCTCCTAGAAAAAAAGTGATATCCATAAACCTTATTTTAGAAACTCATTCCATATTTTTCTCATTCCTTTACCTTGTAAAGATAAAAAGAAAAGGAAAGTCAACAAGAACAACAAACAAACACTTTTACACTCTTGGTGGGAGCGTAAATTAGTTCTACCATTGTGGAAGACAGTGTGGCGATTCCTCAGGGATCTAGAACCAGAAATACCATTTGACCCAGCAATGCCATTACTGGGTACATACCCAAAGGAATATAAATCATTCTACTATAAAGACACATGAACACACATGTTTATTGCAGCACTATTTACAATAGCAAAGACTTGGAATCAACCCAAATGCCCTTCAATGATAGACTGGATAAAGAAAATGTGGCACATATACACAATGGAATACTGTGCAGCCATAAAAAAGAATGAGTTCATGTCCTTTGCAGAGACATAGATGAAGCTGGAAACCATCATCCTTACCAAACTAACACAGGAACAGAAAACCAAACACCGCATGTTCTCACTCATAAGTGGGAGCTGAATAATGGGAACACATGGACACAGTGAGGGGAACATCACACACCAGGGCCTGTCGGGGGAGTGGCGGGAAAGGGGAGGGAGAGCATCACGACAAACACCTAATGCATGCAGAGGTAAAAGGCTAGATGATGGGTTGATAGGTATAGCAAACCGCCATGGCACATGTATACCTAAGTAACAAACCTGCACGTTCTGCACATGTATCCCAGAACTTAAAGCAAAATTTAAAAACAATAAAAAAGAACTTTGGATAATTTACAACATCCATGACCCTGAATAACAGATCTGATAAAAAGAGCCATGTACTCTGCAATTTCACTCCGTCAGTATCCCTTCCAGGACTCAGATCTGTTTTTATTCTAAAACACTAAGGTTATTATGATCAATATCACTAGTAAAAGTGTGTGTTAACATGTGAGTGTTTTCGGGGGTGAGAAGGAATGGGGTAGAATACTAACTTCCTTGATAATATCCTTAACATGCCCAAATGCTGAGCATAGAGGCTGGCACACAATGAAAGGTTAAATTTAATTTCTTTTCCTACCATAGCTATCCTTCTCTGGCTTCCAGACTGAGTCCCACTTGACTTGTTTATCCCTATTTTGCTTTCACTTTGTTGTTTCTCTTTAATCTCTTCATCACAGGACTGACAGAGGAACACAAAAAGTACCAGGATCAAACACAACCAATAGGTAATTTCTGTTTTTCCTTTATTCTTGTTCTTCATCATACAAGAACACACAACCCTTAGACAATACAGTACTCTATCACTCTTCTGCCTAGCAGTACATGGTTTGTGTCTTTGCCAACCATAACTTGAAGCAATATACCAATGCCTTCAACTTCTATGCCGACAAGTAAATATTTTAACAATAAATGCTATGAAGTACATTTATTGCAGAGTCTCTCAATATTCATGGTGTGGTTTATTCTGTTGCCAACCTGTAGCATTCTGTCATTTTTATAGCCTGAATTTTTATAATCTGATGCTATTATCTTTAGCCTATGTAGAAAATAAAAAAGAATCATCCAAATGCTACAGAGTACAATCAACTGTATTTATAATGGCATTTTTATTAGTGATTATACTGAGAAATATGTGGCTCTATTTTAATTACATGTCAAGTGAACTAATGTACTACTAAGAAAGGCTTATTTGCCACATTGAGTTCTTTGGGTTAAACTGTTGAACTAAACAATGTATTGATATTTCTTACTGTTTCCTACATATTCTGTGTTACCAACTATCAAGTTAAATTAAAAGACAAAAAAAAACCAGTATCCTATAAAATAAAATTGGAATCGTTTGTCTCAAATCTTAATAAACACAATTAAATCTAAGTAAGACTGTGAAATTACAACAATTTCACAAGTAGAGAAAAGCACATTATCACCTTTGGGAAGGGAGTGAAACTGCAGAATTTCATTTAAATGTATGCATCTGCTTGTAACTAAATAACAATTGGCTATGTGAGCTAATTTTTATGCTTCTTTAAACAAAGGTTTCAAAGGACGTTCTCTTCCTTCCCAGGATTTTGACAGCTAGCTAAAAGCATTTAATCCGGGTTTTAAAAATTAGCAGGCTCACATTAGCATCTTCATCAGATGCAAGCATCAGCTCTAGCATCCTCAAAGCAGAGACATAACAGCTCTGATTCTCAGAAAGTTCAACTGACAGTCAGTAAATGAGATAAACCTATTTTCATTTCCTCCCCAAACTGAAAATTCAGAACAGGAACCTTTATAAACTTTACAGCTTTAAGCATTATTCTGAAGAAAATAACATGACTTATTCAACTGTACTGAAAACCCTATTTATCCTTATCACTTTTTAAAGATGCATCTGCTTGAATTATCCCATAATAACAAAAATATACCCTATTAAATAACCACCCATATTTCAGCCAAATATACATTTATTTCTTTGAAATTATGTAGTATGTTCCTAAAGAAGCCAGATACACATTAAACCCATCTTATATTGAATAACATTTTTTTCTCTGACTTGAATTAAAATTTCAAAGATGATATGTTATCCCTTGACAAGTTGGAGAGAATTTTGAATTTGTGTCTGCTGTATTATTTACTTTCTCTAGGGACAATCACTCATGATTCATTAAACAACATTCACAACTCACATCTAATACACAAAGGGGAGGCCTGAGGAGCCCTTGTCTCTGTGCCCTTCACCATCTCTAGCAGTGGTAGGGCAAAGGGTGCCATGGAGGTCAACCATGAAGCCCTTCTCCTAGAGATATCTAGGGATTAACTATGGAAAAAGCAAGCCAGAACAAAAGCAGGGAGAAGTTTCAAGCATCACAGAATAACATAAATTTTCAGAAAGTTTAAAAACTCAATACACCTGCC
Organism: Pan troglodytes; assembly: GCF_028858775.2. Lineage (NCBI taxonomy): Eukaryota > Metazoa > Chordata > Mammalia > Primates > Hominidae > Pan > Pan troglodytes. The sequence continues at coordinate 107,184,441 of NC_072411.2, read as the reverse complement.
TTGTCAATAACATTCTTGCTTCCCATGAATTGCGCATAATTTAAAAAACCAGACACATGCAAAGGTGGAAGATAAAAAACTTGAGTTAAACTGTCTGGAAGATTCTCAAAGATGATCCCAATCTACTAGGTGGCCTCACTTGCCATTTGCCCAATGTATCACTAGCTACATAGACTAATTTTTTCCAATCTCAAGGGCTTTGAATATCTTGGGAGGAAATGAAGACACAAGACAAGCTGGGATATTTAAAATATGTGAACACACATACACACACACACACACACACACACACACACACAAAGTAGTTTTTCTTCAAGTTAATCTTAACTAAATTACATATATCTTACCTGCATTTTTTAAAGAATATTCTATTTGAAGCAAGTATATCCAACACTAGAAGACATAAAATAGTATATGGAAAATATTTCTAAATTATAAAGCACTACATACATTTACAATATTGTAACATCCATATTCAATATTATTTAACTAGCTCCATTTCATTTTCCCTCCTTCCCTACAACTTCTTCTCTCTAGCCAAACCAAAGATAGAATCGTCTCAGAAACATACTCCGTGGCAATCTCTCAGCCAAAGCATAATGCTGCCACCGCCATCCATAGGTATGTCAATAAATCCTTGAAGGCAATAACTTATTGGAATCTAAGGTTGGTTTATTTCTGCAAAGATCATTCTCCAACAATTAAATAAGCCCAAAGAGCATGGCAAGGGCCTGGGTTTGCTTCTGACTTCCAATCTGGCCTCCTGACATTTAACCATAACACTATTGCCAAAGTGGTCTTTCCAGCAAACAGATCTGGGTGTGGTCTTGGCCCAGCTTCAAGTTCTTCATCATACATTGTCAAACTTTTGAAATAAAGTTTAAGTCTGCCATAATTATCTGCACCAGGCCCTCCAGTGTCCCACAGTGCTATATCCATGACTGTATCATCACTTGTCACATAGCATGAGGGTCCTTGGTATACTTGTCCCTACCTATATGTCAACAGTAAGCTACTTAAAACTATGGGTCACATCAATAAAAATATTTATCAAATACTTATATAGCCCTTACTATGTGCTAGGCACTGTATTAAGTGCTGAAATGTATTATTTTCTTTCATACTCATAAGAAATCCTATGATAAATCCACTGTTATTCCCATTTTACAGATGAAAAAAACTGAAGTACAACTGACTTTATATTCCAAGCTGCAAGTATGTTTCTTGGCACATGGGAAAAAATTCCTTAGGTAAATGAATGATCTACATTTTCTGCTATATCCAAGCAGGAGAACAAAGCCTCTACCATATGGATATCTTCACTTTGGTGTGGACACCATCTCCCTACTCCTGACTTTTCCATCCTGTTAGGGATAAAGGTCACCTTCATGCCACATACGTTCCTATGCACAGCAAAATAGCTTCCATCCATCCTTGAGGTTCAATGCAAAATTGCATTTAACAATTTACACATCTAAAATCTACTTAGTATATTATGATTCCAACCTTGTCTCCTGGTGGACTACATATATGTATTTTATTTTCTTCCAGAGGAATTATTTTGAAATTGTAAAACTAATTTGTGCATTAACAGACCTAGTTTTGAAACAAACACAACTGTACAGTATTCTCTACGATGGCTGACTGTTAGAAGAACACTGCTTATTTGTACTAATGACTTCAATCCAGCATGTATTGCTTAATTTTGTGGATTAATGAGTAAGCAATCAAATGTGATTTTAAGTCATGAATATAACAAACATACTATTCATTTATTTTGACAAGTATTTTAATTTACGAGACTTGGCTACAAATAGAGCAGCCTATTTTGTAAAATAAAAAAAAGGAACCTTTCTGCTTTTAACACAACCCAACAGCTCTCAGATAATAAACCTCTACAGAGAATGGTGACAAAGCCACCACCTTCTAAAGACAGATAAAGAACTTATAGGTTGATAGAAAAAACAGTATCTTACTGTATCATTAAAAATTTCAAAGAGATGGATTTTGCATGTACTTGAGCTGTATGAATATCTTTAGGGTTTGCAAACCACACTGAATGTTCTGACTAAAATAGGTCAGTGCTGGCCGGAGCAGGTGCAATGGGCATACCTGTCCCCTGGCCTGTCACCCTGGTAGCCTATGACACAAGTTTTGGCAGCTTCATATGTCCTGGGAGTGGCCTCATATTCCAGGCCAGAGATCCCCCAAGGCCAGGTAAGGTAGCGAGTGGACTGCAAATATGGAGAAGGTCACAATCCCCTGAAAATTAGCTGGTGATTAATTGGTACTACATTTCACCAGACTGGTTAGGGAACTGACTCTTTAGCATGAACACATTTAGCAAATTGGCCTGAGCTCCCGCTGATTGACCTCATGACAGGTCCAATGATGTTCTACCTTCTCCAGCATTTCATGACAGCTGAGCAACTGGTAGAGACTACAGAAAGGTCAGCATATAGCCTGATTGGAGGATGAGGAAGCACTTCTCTTAAATATTCCATTTAGACTCAGACCTCCCTTGTCATGGATGACAAGGCTTCAAAGCCCATATTTAAAAAAATTAACACTGCAACTGCAGGTGGGTTTAGCTGCTGAACTCCTTCTGTCTGAGTGGAAGTGCTAACCTTTTCCTTTACCTTCTAATTGCTCTATATCTCCTTAACTAGTGATAATATGGCTAACCCTGCTGGGATGGGTGTTGACTTTGGGAGTATCTAAATGTCAAGATTTGTAATTATGATTGTGGGTGTATTAAACCAACATAGAATGATGCCTCGCTAATTGGGGCCCGAAGACAAGAAGGCTGGGGTCCTCGCCCCTTCCTCACTGTCATAAGTGGTGTGGCACCTCTTTTCTGGGAATAGTTGACTTTCTGGGTCTTGTCTCTAATCATAGACAGTCTTTGCGAGTTAGTTTTAGATTTATAAATTTAGCACAAAAGGCCTTCCAAAAGCACCTAAAATATAAGCACATAAAACTATAACTTGTTTCTAAATCAAAAAGTGAAATACATTGAGCATAATTATTATGGCAAATAATGGAACACAAGTTTTGAAATTAGGACTGGACCCAAAAATCCACGTTGATGTGACCATTGGCAATACTGGGTTTCCAAAGCCAGTCCTCAATCTAATACCCCCAGACCTAATGGCCACTTTTGTACTTTACTACTTTTGGTGTTTATAGTTTCCAAGTTCAAAAAGAAAAGTGTAGGGGCAAGATATGATGATATAACTCCCCCAGATCCCTCCAGCAAATTGTGTCTGTAGTGTGTTTGTATGTTAGAGAGAGAAAAAAGTGAACAAAACTTCAAAAGGATTAAACTTTGGTGCTTTCCCTCCAGCCTTCTCTCTCTCTCTCTCTCTCTCTCTATGTATGTTAACATATATATGTCAATTCACAAAGCATAATACACAATTTTGTTTCTGATATTTTCAATTACTATTTTTCTTATGAGCAACTTTCCCTAATTGTAATCCATAAAGGCAAATAAAAAAAATTCATATGGTTGAATAACATTTCACATTATATTCAGCCATCTTGTAAATGTTGTAGCATTCTCCCATTCCAGACATACGAAAGTGTAGGTTGTCTTTGCATAGTCCCAATGCTAAGTGTTATTTCTAATAATTACTAATTTTGCATATAAAATTATATCCTGTTTAAACTTCAAATATTACTAGTGACATTGACTGTCTCTCTCCCTCTCTCTATATATACACGTATATACACGCGTATATACATGCGTATACACGTATATACACATATATACGTATATACGTGTATGTATACGTGTATATACACGTATATACACGTATGCACACATACACATATACATATGTATGCATACATACACATATACATATGTATACATACACGTATACATATGTATGCATACATACACATATACATATGTATACATACACGTATACATATGTATACATACACATATACATGTGTATGCATACACGTATACATGTGTATACATACACGTATAGATGTGTATATATACGTATATACACATATACATATGTGTATATATACGTATATACACATATACATATGTGTATATACACGGGTATACACATATACATATGTGTATATACACGGGTATACACGTATATATATATATACTTTTTTTTTTTTGAGACTGACTCTCGCACTGTCGCCCAGGCTGGAGTGCAGCAGCAAGATCTCAGCTCACTGCAAGCTCCGCCTCCTGGGTTCACGCCATTCTCTTGCATCAGCCTCTTGAGTAGCTGGGACTACAAGCGCCCACCACCACACCTGGCTAATTTTTTGTATTTTTAGCAGAGATGGGTTTCACCATGTTAGCCAGGATGGTCTCCATCTCCTGACCTGGTGATCTGCCCGCCTCGGCTTCCTGAAGTGCTGGGATTACAGGCGTGAGCCACCGCGCCTGGCCGTGATATTGACAATATTTTTATGAGCTATTTTTACTTCTTCAGTGAAGTGTCTGTTCATACTCTTTGCCCTTCTTTTTCATTTTGTTTTTAGTGTTTCTTATTAACATGTATAAGTACTTTTTATTTTAAGTATACTGAAGTTGTCTTTTATTTTTGCAAATTTATTTTTTGCCAGTTTACCTTTCAATTTTGTTTATGATGTAAAATTTTTCATTACATGGTATTCCATTCACTTAAAACCCCTATTAAGTCTTCAAAGGTCTCTTGTAAATAGGCACTCACCTGGAACCAGTAATATTTTATGATGGGCAAGTAGTAAAACAATGTTGGTTTCATTTAATTTACTACTTTGATAGTCCCTTAAGAGAGAGCAGGTGGGAAGTGTTTTGATTGATGGGCCTTTGGTTTTTAAATCACACATTCATATTCTAAACAAATACAGATGGATAAAAGCTATTACAATAAAAATATGCACAAATAAAATTGTAATATTTCGATGACTACATAATCCAAGTGTCTATCATTATTTTCTGCAAATTCTTTATGTTGAAATTTCATATAATATGTCCATTACTAACACGGGGTAAATCTACTCACAAAACTCATTTTAAAAACTTTCATGTGCTTAAAGACTCTAAGCTTCCATTAGTTACTTTTTTTATTCCCCAGAAAAAATAACATTTTATGTATTTTAGCCTTTCTTCCACAATCCCCCACTATCCAGTCATCAATCATCTTTGTTGCGTTCCTGTAAACTATCTCCTTGTTCTTCAAATTACCAAGGATTAAAAACTCTAGAAAGGATCTGACCAGTGACAGTGACAGGTTAAAAATATAAATGTGTCTGTGAGCATGCGTCTTTGACTCTCACCAAAGTCCTCTTTTCATCATTTCTTGAACAGCATATTTGCCAGGATTCAGCTGGTTTATCAGCCTGATGACTGCTTGCTTTCTAACCATATTTCTCTATCCTACCAAAATGGTTTTGGTTCTGTTCTATCATCCAGTTGGCTCTGACAATCCCACTCTCATGTAAATTTCAAACTTAATATTTATTTTATTTACATGTAGGTAACATATGAAACACTTGTCAAAGAATCAGGAAACATGGGTTCTCTCAGAGAGTTCATCTATTAAAAAAGTAATGTTCTAATTATAAATACACAAAGTGAACTTAAAAATATGCACCCAGAACAATATTTAAATGACCAGATAAACAGGCTAAAGAAGTGGTGTTTCAATGAGATAACAGACAGTAATACAGTTAGGAGAATGATGTCAGAGGTGTATTTGCTGGCAGGACGATTTTAGGTACTGTTCAGTTGAAGGGACCCACTGGATTAAGGAACAAACCTGAAGTCCCAGTAACAGAGATCTACATACTATGAAATAGTTGACAGACATATGAAAAATCATGGTGTAATATCATCAAATTCATGAATCTAGGACTGAGTACGTAACTTCTGCGGCCCAGTGTATAATGAAAATGTCTAGACCTTGTTCTAAAAATGTTAAGGACTTCAAGATGATGACATTAGAGGATTAAACCAAGCATGGGCCTCTTATAAGCATGGAACCCTGAGGTCATGTGCATAGAAAGTTGGCCCTGCTTGAATTATATGACTCTCCATGCTTATTCTGGTTTCATATTTCCCAAGCAAACTCTGATTTGACTTCTTCCCTCAATTGCCCAGCAAGGAGAAGATAGGCTGGCTAGAGGATATAAAATCTCTAGTCCCCTTAGTAGGTTTTATACACCTTATAGTCCCAGTGAACCTTGCTATTTGAAATCAGAATGCTTGAATCAAAAAATTCCAGATCAGTGAGAAGACAGAGTTGTATGCTTGGATTCCAGATTGTGGTTTAAAAAACAGACAAAGAAAAACAAGGTTTCAGTATTTAGCGCCTATGAGATATCTTCTGCAATCTCCCAAATCTTTGAAGAGTCTCCCATTTGAATGTCTAGTTCATATTTCTTGACTGAAAATATAGTACTACCTTAGAAGATAGTTTAAATCAAAGGTAAATGCAGAGATGTCTTGTTTCATTTAAATACGAAAGAACTGAAGAACAAGTTATTTTCCATCGATTTCCAGGATAACATCTCAGTTTCTTTCCAAGGTCTCCCAAGGCCCCCACAAATGGCCTGGAACTGAATGCAGCCTCCTTTCCCTGCATGCACTCAGCTGTGTTTTCAGCACTGGCCTCCTCCCACCCCGCATGCCCTCGCATCTACTGGTACTCTTTCTTAGAATCCTTCAAGGTTGAGAACCTAGACTCTGCAGTCACACTGACTCAGTCCAAATCTGGGCTCACACCACTTTTTAAATGTAGGGAAGTTATTCAGCTTCTCTGAGCTTCAATTTCTTCATCTACACAATAAAGAAAAGTATAGCAGCTAACATTTACTGAATGTTTACCATATTCAAAGCACATAGTATCAGACTGTATTATCTCATTTATTTCTCCTACCAGTGCCAGGAGGAAGTTCCTATCAATATATTCAAAATGGGGGGGGGGGCAGGTTAGGTTTACATGACCAGTAAGTGATAAAGCCAGGACTAGAAGCCATCAGTCAAACATCAGCATCTTCACATTATTCTGTGCCTACCTCTCAAGTTGTTGTATAACATGAGATATGACTTTGCATAGGGCTTGGACATGAAGGAATTGCTCGTTTAATGCTAGCTATTATTGTAATCATCACTATCATTATTGATCAAAAGTCTTATTCATCCTTTAAGACCCAACTTAATTTGTATCTTGGACAGTATCTTGTATCTAGAGAGTGCTTAATAAGTGGGCATCTAATGAATAAATTTATCATACTATGTTCTAATTAGAAATAATCAAAGTCAACTTTAAGAGACCAAGCAACTCCCAGCCCAGGCCAATAGGTGACTGAACATTTGACTAATAAGATAGACTTGATTTATTAAATTTAAATAAACTAACATCTCAAAAATTTTCCAGCAGAATGTGTATAAATTTTCAACAAATTTATAAAATGTAGTTTTAAATTTAAAAATGCTATTAGTAGGCATATCACCAATGTCAGATGATAACTATCACATGAAAAATTAAAAGGAAAACAAAGGCTGAGTACTATGGCTTATGTTTGTAATCCCAGAACTTCAGGATGCTGAGGTGGGAGGGTGGCTTGAGCCCAGGAGTTTGAGACTAGCCTGGGCAACATGGTAAGACCCCATCTCTACAGGAAATAAAAAAAAAATTAGCCAGGTGTGGTGGTATGCTCCTGTGGTTCCAGCTACTTGGGAGGTTGAGGCAGGAGGATCACTTGAGCCTAGGAGGTCAAGGCTGCAGTAAGCTGTGTTTGTGCCACTGGACTCTAGCCTGGATGACAGAGAGAGACCCTGTCTCAAAAAAAAGAAGAAAGAAAGAAAGAAAAAGAAAGGAAGACAAAGACAAAGATACTGGTTTAACTGAAAGAGGAGAAAAAAAGATACCAATTAGAACATAATATCCATCCTACATTTTGTACCTAGAGTTTCTACCCATGGGATATTGATATTGGGGTTAAGAGAAATAAGTCCCATTTCCATAGAAACACAGAATAGTCTGCTATGGAAATATATCTCCAAATGTAATCTGTTTTCAATAGTTTTATCTCATAAAAACATCTCTGAGTATGAGAAAGTAAAGATGCCTGCCATTCTGTGGTATCCTTTCATGCAAGTTTCATGACTGGAAATTCTACACAGCATTTTCTCAGAAAGTACTCTAGAAAACCAGTACAGTTCATCAACTTTAGTTCAGAAAGTCTCTATTCCTATAATTTATTTTGTTTGTATAGGAAAAAAAAGACTTGGAAAGGGTCCTGTGAGACATGGAAAAATACCATTATCTGCCAAGGATAAACATGTTTTCTTCCCCAAACCCTGGAAGTCAGTGAAAATGGTTTCATATAGTGAATCACCAAAAGAAAAAGCCCTATTTTTATTGGACTAAGACAAATAATTTCTCTGAATCAAGAGGGAAAATAGAAAGTGAGTGCGGACAACCAATGGTGAACACCTGATATTGCACTTAGAAAACCCTGTAAGATAAATACTGGGGAACTGGAGAAGAGTCTGCTGGAACAATAGGTTCCTTTTTCTGTTTTAATGCTCATGTTCAGTCTCTGTGTGCTGGGGAAAAATGTTTTAAATGTGTTCAGAACTGGGAGCTTTTTGGCAAAGGTGAACTCACATTTATCTAGTCAAATCTAAACGGAAGTCTCAAGTAAGTGCTCCATGTAACATGCAAATTACTCTCAACTGATGTAGCTAAACTTGACAAATGTAGGTCCAAAATCACACAACTTCAATGTCTTGCTTCCAGCTTATGGGGAGAAAACATCATTTATTTGTAGCTGCCAAATACTATATTCTCACTAATTTAATAAGCAGCCACCATTTTCTCTGCCTCTGAAAATTTATGTTGGTCTTTGGACAGGTCTGGCTGCCTTTTTAAATCTAGTGGTCTGTGACCATGGAAGGCTTTAGCCAAAGGGAAAATGACTCTATAAATCCTCAGAGGCTGTCTCACATTAATTTATAGTTTGAAGGTTCCAGGACCATATGAAAAGCCTTTAAACAAGAAAAATCAACACATACCAACACATATGTATTCGAAGTCATCCTACCTTACAAAAGGAAGTATTCCTAAGTCTTTAGAAAGCAAAGCATGTGCAAACATAGCAAGATACAGACTTTGCAACACCTGTAGAGACCTGATACTTAATTATGAAAAAATCTGGTCACATTACATCATGAAGCACATGAGTATACAAAGTAGTTTTTGGTGCAAAATTATGATTATGATATTTCTGCTCTTGAATTTTGCAAACAATAGACCTATTCATCATGCCATTACTGGGAAGCAAATTAAGTTGCTTTAGAAGATGACATGTCACTTTCCTTTAGAACTCACGATAGATCTCTTTAAATCAACAAAGGTGTTATTTCATAACCTCTCAAACTTATCTTGCAGGTAAAATGCATGGAAAGAATCTTCAGACTGTAGATAAGCCATCTATTTAAATAAAACAACTAAGGCCTGGAAAAAGTCAGTGAATTTCTAGAGACATGTGGCTAGTTAATAAGGAAAAGACTTTAGCCAAAGGCTAAGAGAGGGAGGGGAGGGGAGGGAGGGGAGGGAAGGGAAGGGATACCTTGAAAGTAGGTCTAGAGTTGTCCTATGTACTGTAGTTCCCACTATTCTGGCTTGGCATACACCCAACATGCTTTACTTATTTACTAACTTTCTTAGCTCCTAAAATTATTTAATATGAGACTCCTGGACTCCTGCCCTATGTTTAACTAGAATATGTAGAGTTCTTTTCACTCTACACTTACTCCGTGAATAAAATGTCATTGACAAAATGAGACTAGACTCTGAAATTCTCAAAAAGACTGTAAATTCATTATCATTTGTAAAATAAGTGATACTCTCTATAGACATAATTCCCTTCTTAAGTCAACTGATTGGCATCACTAGCAAAATACATATGCAGAGCACTCCCTCTGTCATGGTTAATGTTATGCATTAATTTGACTGAGCCACAGGGTGCCCAGATATTCAGTTAAACCTTATTTCTGGGTGTGCTAGGAGGGTGTTTCTGGATGAGATTAACATTTGAGTCAGTAGGCTGAGTAAAGCAGACTACCCTTCCCAAAGTGGGTGGGCCTCATCCAACCCACTGAAGGCCTGACTAGAAATAAAAAGACTGAGTAAGAAAGAATCTGTCTCTGCTGCCTGACTGCATGAGCTGAACATTTTGGTGTTGTTTGTTTTTTTCTTTCCAGCCTTCGGATAGGGACTGGAACATGAGCTCTTCTTGGGTCTTCAGGTTGCTGGCTTCTGCACTGGACTTTACACTGCCAGATCTCCTGGTACTCAGGCTATCTGACCAGGACTGGAATCATATGTCAACTCTTCTAGGTCTCTAATTTCCTGGCTACAGATCTTAGGTCTTCTCCATTTCCTTAATCATGTGAGCCAATTCCTTATTATTTATCTATGTACACATGCACAAGCCTGGTGGTTCAGTTTCTCTGGAGAACCCTGACAGTACATCCTCTTTACGCAGAGGTCAAGCAACTGGCAACATGCAAGCATTTGAACAAAGTCCAAGACCTAGAAGCAAAATAAATCTTCTCAGTGTTCCCTACAATTACATAGAGGTTGTAAGGTGGTCAATGATGGAATCTCCAGGCTAGAGTTGATTTAATAGAAAAAATGGAAAGAAAGGGAAGACTTCATATATTTAAAACAGAAAAAGCAGAGCTAAAAGGAAACAGAGCAAAATTAAAAGCAGATACAGAACTATGTATCCCAGCCTTGACTGTGCCTCAATGAGTGAGGAAGGATTAAAATGTGTTTAGTAACGCTGGATGAGAAACTAGATGAAGTACTTCAATTCCTACAGCCAAGAGACACGTCTTCAGTACTTGTAACAGGCCAAGCACTGTGTTAAGAACTGAGCATAAAACTCCTCATTTCAAGGACCTATCAATTCAGGAACAGGAAGGGCAGATGAATATGCAAGTCAATATAAATATTGTAACGTGATGAAATAGTCGAAGGAGCAAAATACCAGGCCAGAAAAGCAAGAGGAAAGATGCATTCTATATTTGCAGGGAAGCTGTTAAGCAAGGTATAGAGGGGAAGATGACATTTAAGCTGGTCCTAATTAGTGTGATTTCACTGGACAATGGGATTGAGAAGTCCTTCAAGGCAGAAGAAACAACACACACAAACGCATGGGAGCACGAAATTGCAAATTCACCATTTGCAAAAAGCCAACCAACTAGCAGGATGTGTTTTGAGTGTAGGTCTCTGGAGGTTGACAGGAAAAGAAATACAGGAATTAAGGCTAAACTGAAAGGTTAGAGACAGAAAGCAAAGGACCTTGAATGTCTTGCCCAGGGATATTTTTCCCAATATTTGTACTGGGTTTTATGACCTATAATTTGTGCTTGTGTTTGTTAGACCTTCCATCCTAATAACCCTATGAAGAAGGCCACTGAAACCATCCCCAATAAAATTTTATAAAATCAGTTAAGGGAAGAAAACATTCAACTAGGATTGCAGCACAATCAGAAGCATTCACTAAGCCCACTTGCCCTTTGGCTCACTTCCTTGTAGCTAGTTGCTGCTTATCACTCCAGAATAACATAGCCCTTTTCACAAGACTGTGTTCCTTTTCTGTTCTATAGATAAGATCTAAGACATTGTGAGATGAGAAGCTTTCCCTTTGAGGAGCTTCTCCTTCAGGTTCTGCATAGCAATAAAACTACCTGAGCCAGCTGGTCTGAAGGGCCCAGCAAGGATCTGACTTATACAAGTACGCAGTTTCTATATCCTGGTGATTTCATCTCCCTGACCTGAACCAATCAATGACCCCAATTTTCTAGTCCATCACCCTCCGTGATCCCCTTAGGAACCCAGAGCCCCTCAGGAAAACAAAGTTAAGGTTTGAAGATTCTTCCTGTCTCCTTGCTCGATGGCCTTGCCATTATCAAGCTCCTTCTCTGCTGCAAACTCTGCTGACTCAGTGTATTGGTCTGTTGCTGCACAGTGAGCATATGAACCCGATGGTACTGTAACACTACCTTAAATCTTTTTCTGATGTAAACAGACACACTATGCAAAAATGGTATGTAATGTACAGATCTCCCTCATTGTCCCCATCCCAGGATATTCCCAACAAAAGATTAACATACAGTTTGGGCTCTTGGAATTTGAGTTATCTGACAAATGCACTTTGTGCAATTTTTTCTCTCACTCCCCCAAATTTGTGGGCAATGGAAGTGTTACTCTAATGTAGGCCCTGTGAGGTAAGCTGGAGAGACAAAGAAAGGGAGAAGGCCATGGTGGAGGAAGAAAGAGTGAGGGCAAGTGGGTAGTCTTAATCAGGTGAGGTCAGGTACAATTAGAACAAAATCACTCCGTCGGCAGCCAAAATAGCAAACCTTTTCAAAATAAAGCTTTTCTAAAATTTAGAAAACTCACTATTTTTAAGTTAAAAGTAACTGATTATAAAATATCAACATTGGATTAAATAGCTGCATTAAAATATAAAATTATAAAATAGTTGATTAGCTGATGGGCTGATTAGCCAGGCGCCTTGCCTTGACCACATGCCTGAAGAACACCAGGCTGAATGGGATCCCTTTCCTCAGACAGGACTTTCACAAAGAAATGGAGATGGCCACAGAAGCTTTCATGCCTGTGGAAAGCCAGCCAGGGGAAGCTACCAGCTTGCAGCTTGATGGATTGCTATTTACCAAAGGGCACATCTCCTTGCCCTTTCAGGTATCCTAGCGGGAGCTGGGGGACAGAAGCCATAGACAGGAGGCCCCAGAGAGTCATCTCTTACCCTCTACAGCTCAGCTCTCTCTCTCTGCCTTATAGGTCTCCAAGGAGCCTCCAGCTGTTGAAGCTGCCTCATTTCAGAGGACCACTTTAAAAATGTGTCCTGCTTTCTCCTTTTCCCCATGCACATTTCTTTACAAGACTAATGTATTAAAGGTTAGTTGGTTTCACTGCTGTTTCTTGTTTAAGTGGTACTTCATTTTGAATTTGTGCCACCAGTTTCTTTCATTCTTTCTGGAGTGTTCAGATTATCTTCTCTTGTCTCACTATTTCTCTTCTTCTTCCTTTTTAAATCTTGGTTTGTAAATCATTTGAGTTGTTCTTAACTTAGTTTCCCCGAGGTGATGTAATGTTGAACGTTTAGTCCCCTTTTCTACTTTTACTAACTTATTGCTAGCATTTATTTTAAATTTCCCTTTAGTATTTTACTCTTTGGGCTTTAACTTTGTTTCCCCTCTGAAATCTCAATTTTCTAGTGTTATATATAACTTTGTTGCCTCAGTCTCCCTAATTTGCACATGGCAGATAGGAAAGGCAATGTAGGGATGGCAATGGAGAGGCGAACTTTCCCTCAAGGAAGAGAGGATGGATTTGTCCTCTGCTTGCCAAAACCAGCCTTTCTTATGCTCCTTAACTAGTCCTCCAAGCACTTCTATTAATATGGAGTCCAATACAATAAAACAAAATAAATTCCAAACTGGGTAACTTAAGAAATCTTCCCTAGTAATCACAGTTTGGTTTCTCATGGCACAAGCCATTTACCTCCATTACCAGCAGTTTGCAGAATCCCCAAACCTGGCACATATATAACCACTGGGCAAGGGGCAGTAAACCAGATGTTCTGCTTGGGAAAGGGCACTGTATCAACTCCCTAGGTTAACCTGGGGACCAATAAGAACTCCATGAGAAGCAGAGGAAAGGGCTCATTGCTGGGATCTTGGCTTCTCTTTTCCAGCAGCCAGTCTACCTCTAACCTCTTTCTCATCATAGGTCATAGGAAGATCCTCATGACCTATGCGATCCTTCCAGTCACCGTCCTTTTAGGAGAGAAGATAATTAGGTTTGAGAAAAGCAGAGAGAAACTGTTTGGATCTATGAAAATTAACATATTTATATATACACACACACACACATATATATATACATACACATACACACATACACACACACATACACACATTAAGAATGTGAAAAACTTCTTTCTTAAGTCAGGGGTAATTTTAAAAAGAGGTGTATTTACACAAAGTCTTTCTTGTCTTTTTACACGAAGTCTTTCTTGTCTTTTCTTTTTTAATTTTTATTTTTCAGGGGGACATGTGCAGCCTGGTTCTGGAGGTAAATTTGTGTCATAGGGGTCTGTTGTACAGATTAGTTCATCATCCAGGTGCTAAGCCTAGTACACAATAGATGTTTTTTCTGTTCCTCTCCCTCCTCAAGTAAGCCCCAGTTTCTGTTGTTCCTTTTTTCACAAAAAGTATTTCTTAATTTTTTTCTTTAACAGAAAGAGATATAACTTGATTGCAAAAAAAGTCAAAATCACTGTATGAAAATAAGTTTAGGGATTTCCTATTTCAAATATTTATACCAGTCTTGAAGTGCATTACTACACAACATAGAAAATTTGCTACACAAAAGATTGCTCCTATTATCAGTTCACTGGTGACCAAAGTGTTTGTATAACTACTTGTCTTTTTTTTTTTTTAATACCTGTATGACCTTTAAAAAAGAAAGTTAAAGCTTTGTTACGATGTCCAAATTTGTGGAAAGAGGTTTTCCTCTCACTCTACTTCTCTCTTGGGATAAAACTTCAATAAAATTCAGAATTCAGAAATGTTTCAAACATTCTCAAAAAGGCTTGTGGTCCCTCAGAGTCCTATCAATAAATCAGTTCACAGAATCTGGTAAGGTTTATTTATCTGACTGGAACTAAGGAATTTATACTAAATCACTACATTTTTGAAATATTGGTTCTCAAATGAAATATCAAAACAGAAAGAGAAAGAAAAAAATATTTTGACTTGACATCTTAATGAAGCGTTACTATAAAAACAGGGAAAGTAAAAGTTACATTTCCAGAGCTAGTCAGTTTTAACTTTAACCAACAAGAAAAAAGGCCTTTAGTCTTAGTTATTCATTTTAGCAATTGGTTTGTAACAAGCATCATAGAACTGCTTTGATTACTATATCCTAAAGAAGGCTGATTTACATGTTGAAAAACCCAACTCAGTTCAATTTTACAAAGTAGTAATTACTGATTAGCTACTCAGATTTTTGCACATATTGAACATTACCTGAAAGGAACATTAAAAAATCTAAACAAGTGAATATTTCTGGAATCAAAATGATATAAAACCAGCTTAAAGATATGAATTTAGGAATGACTAAGTTCAAGTTCTGTTCTCCCTTTTAAACCAAATATTCTAGTGGTTATATTTGACATTTAGAACATGCACAAAGACATAATTTAAATATATATATATACACACACTCAGAATGTTGCAATAATGAGAACTCTAAAATAAACCAATGAAATTCAGTTTTCAAGGAAACACAAATTATTTCTTCAACACTCTGCACTGTCTTTGCTCATCATGTACAGCATCTAAAATGCCATTGAAGTAAGAATATATCTGTCTGGAAAATTTCCTTTAAATGGAAGCAAAGGTTAAAAGACCCACATTGGAAACCCTACAGCACAAAGAACTCCAATATTACCTTGAGGAATTTATAATGAGTTTAACCTTCCCATTTAGAAAACCTGATTTTCATGGGAAAGGTGCAGCAGTAATAAATCTAATCCTGCTAGGAAGTCTAAGAGGAGAAAACAAAACAAAATTCCAGTATTTGTGAATTAACTTTTTTATGCCACTCATAGCCAGGTTGTTAATTATGTTATCAGGGCATTAATTGCCATCCTTAAGGTGTTAGAACTTTCCTTTTTTTTCTTTAGACAGAGTCTCGCTCTGTCGCCCAGGCTGGAGTGCAGTGGTGGGATCTTGGCTCACTGCAACCTCTGCCTCCCAGGCTCCAGCAATTCTCCTGCCTCAGCCTCCTGAATAGCTAGGACTACGGGCACGTGCCACCACGCCCTGCTAATTTTTGTATTTTTAGTAGAGACGGAGTTTTGCCATGTTGGACAGACTGATAAGAAGAGTGATTTACTCTATGGTTAGCAATAGAAACAAAGTTTTAAAAAAATATTTTGCATTCACACATATGAAATTTATATATATAACAAACACCAAGGTTTATCAATTACTAGGATGTTAGTTTTTTAACTCTCCCACGTTAATTGAATAGAACATACAACACTGAATATCTGCTACTCCATCAACTATCTTTGAGATGATGAATTTCTTTGTAGTACATCTTTTATAACTCTTACTTTTTCTTGTACTGTATTTTTTAAATCTTTATTCCTAATAAATAACAAGTTCCTTAGGCTAAGGACACTGTCTTATTGACACTGGTACTCCTGCAACATTGAGTACCATGGCTTGAATAGAGCAGGGGTACTCCTAGAATACATGATGATGGTGTCATTGGAATGTCAACTAGCAGTTCTTAGCAACTCAGACCGAAGCTCTAATTTTCAAGCTGCACTCAAAACCACTGTGACAACAGAGCTAGCCTTCAAATTGTCCCTCCTCTTTATATTTACAGCTAGTGACTGTTCCCAGAACTCCCAAGCAGTACCTGCTAATAATAGTACTAATTTCCCTGCGTATCTTAGAATTGCCTTTCTACAATTTTTTTTGTAATGATATTCATGTACATGAACAATGAAATCAACCCCAGACACAGAACTTCTAGATAAACAACTGAGAAAAAAAAAAAAAAAACTCTCAAGTTACTTCATTAACATAATGAAACAACCTGTCCTTCTGCACAGTCACTTACCTGTCAATGCTGGAGGCTGGAGACTCCAGTTCGCCCCCAGAGAATTGTCACTACTTTCTGATTTATCCCTTTAACTCTCAGATCACCACCTCTTCCTAGGATGTTATCACATTTTTCAGGGAAGAAACAAGGGACTGTATTTTAGATGAACATGAAATAACATGTCGGAAGAGGAGCCAGAGTTCTTTGTCCAACAACTGGCATGGTGACTAACCTGGAAAAGGCACTAAACACTTTGAACTCTTCTCCAAGAGCATTAATCTTCCTACGTTAACTTCTAAAGACACTATGGTATGAATTAAAAATATCCACAGAGCCTAGTAAGCTCTCCAGAGTCCGGTAAGCTCTCATGAATATTTTCCCAAAAGGATCATTGTGAAAGCAATGCTTATCTTTCTTCTCTCAGAAAGAAAGTACAATATTTCAACTCACCAATTTGTTTCTACAGTAAAATAGCAGGCATGCTCTTATCAGGAGATATCAGTAAACCTCAGGTATAATGGTAATTTAAGTACATTTGGGGCCAGTCAATGGCTTGAGAAAAGCATTCTGATTGAGAAATAATGGTGTGATAATAAATAGGAAACATTTTTGACTATTATACATTTGGGATAAGTGGTAGGGTTTCCCTAAAGAAATATTTTATCAATTATTTGCAAAAAGCTACAAGGCCCTGTTTATAAAACTCACTTAAATTATAGATATGGATAATACAGTGTTTATAATACCCCTCTTTGTTGAATTTGATATACTTTGCCTCAGATTTCAGCAGCTTTTGGAATAAGCAAAAATGAAATCGTGTTAAAAAATATTGATTCCTGAAACGTACATACCACAAAAAGTTAATTTTCTAAATACCAAAATAGAACACAGCATTTGTTTTTACAGCATACTGTCTTCATTTCTCGGTTATTCCTTGATTTATTGAAGCACAGACATGAATAAAAAGCCTTCTGTAACACATTGTCCTAAATTCTACCACTTGCCTTCTAGTGATCTACTCTATAGCACAACAATTCCTCTAAAGGACAATGTCACCTCCCCTTGGAAATATATAACCCATTTTTTATTATATTTGGGTTAATAGACAAAAAATTCTGGCACTTAATATCTTTTATGTGAGGTATTAAAAACAGCCTTTAAAAAATTGTTTATGGTGAGGTGGGGGTGATAACTAATTTGGTTGGAGCGTTAATACATTATGGATCTTGCATATTTTAAGTTTTTATCAAAATGAGGGTAATATATTGCTACAGTAGTTAACTTGAAGAAAAGAGTAAGAAATAGAAAAAAAAATGCAGTTGTGATTTCACAAGTAACTGACATGTTTTCAGGAGCACCATGTCAGATAATACTCATTTTCCTAATGAGTATAAAAAGATATCATTAATGTTTCGTACATTTGATGCCATCCAGCCATATAAATATGGAATAGTTCTGGAGCTGTGATGTTTTTTATTTTTCTGGGTATCACAAATCATTGAGATAGTCAAGGGCATCCATATTTACTCTCCGTGAGTTCACTTATTTATCCAGAAACATGTACTGAGCTCTTCGGTCTCCAAGGCACTGCACTGGGCTACGGGTATACACTGGTCAGCAGACATCATCTCTGCCTTTCTGTGGCTTATGATCTAGCCCAGTGGTCCTCAACCCTAGCTGCACAACAGAATCATCTGAAGAATGTTTAAAAACACTGATGAGGAGGCTCCAACCTGTGCTTCAATTTGTCTAGGGTGATAGAGGAATGGTATGTTTTAAAATTTCCCTAAATGATTTTAATGCACTTCCATGGTTGAGAAGCCCTAGTCTAGTGAATAAGAAAAATATGAGATAAATATACAAATATAGAGTTTTTTAAGTGTTGAAAGGAAAGGTGTAAGAAGTTATAAGAGTGATTAATGAGACCGAAGAATTGGGAAAATTAGTCAAGAAGGGCCTCTCTGAATTGGTGATATTTAAGCTGAGAGCTAAAAGATGACTGGGAGTCAGAAAAGTGGAAGAACCCTACGGGTGGAATTCCACGCAGAGGGAACAGCATGTGCTGAGGCTTTAGGGCTTACAAAGGCTTTGGCTTGTTGAAAGAACATTTAGAAAGCCATTGTGGCTGGAATACAGTGCGTAAGCTATTTAGGGGCCAGAACTCAGTGGCCCACAGGAGGGTAGAGGAAGGACTGTGGATTTTATTTTAGTTGAAGTGGAAAGCCACTTGATACACTACTGTTTTGTCACAATGACTTTTTCCCCCTTTAATATTTCCAATGAGAAATTGTATTAAAAATCTGGACATCCAGCCAGACAAAAATGGACAAGACTCCAAGAAGTATTAGGCATGGTTTTCATCTCCCTCTGGCAGATGGCAGTGATAACAGCAGTTATAAAACCTGAGGGCACACCTAGGACTCAGCCACTGGCGGGTTACTGCTCTCTATTCCAAGAAGTTCTCTGCTCTTTACGATTTTGACTATAACCCTGAGTTTTCCAATCAAACTGCCTTTGAGTAGGACAGATTTCCCCGAAGACAATCCTCTTAAAACTAAAACTGTTCATAGTTTCTAATTATGAAGGAGAACTAGCATTTATTACATATTTACTTAGGTGCCCAGGATTTAAAATTTATAAAATTGCCTAGAGTATCATGCAAACGAAGAAGCAAAGATAAAAGAAGGGCATAGACTGTTACAGCTGCTAACATCAAGAGAGGAGCCATATGTATAATGAGCGAAGAAGAAACAATTTGTTGATCCCACAGCAGTTCTGTAGTGGCGCTGACACATACTAATCAGTAATACATAGTCAGGAAGTGAGAATGATGTTATATTTCAAGAATCAAGAAATATGCACACATAATTTTTTGATAATAACATCTTGGGCAATGCCACTGAAGAGCTTATAGAGCATATGAAGCTACTCGATCCTGGAGTACCCCAACACACAACATAATGTCACACACCAGCAACCATGATCAAGAGTTAAATGGTTGTTAAACTAACAAACAAGAGAAGGGAAACGCACATTTGCAGTCTTTCTGCAAAAGAAATCCAAGGAACTACAGTCAAGTACCAGTCAAGGATCCCCAGACCAAGCTGAATGGGTGTCAGAGGGGCAACAGTGCTGAAAACGTCCTGTTTATAAAATTAGAAAGAGTTGAGAAGAAGATGCATGTGCAAGTCATCCAAAGGGAGGAAAAAAAGTAAACTGCAAAAGTTAAAGTACCTTCAATGAGGACTTAGGCAAGCAAGTCTCAGTCTTTCTCTCTACCCTGGTCCTGGCATCATCCGAGGTCAATGGTTCCAGTAGACAATTAAGAATAATTGGGACCCCCCAAAGAGCTCTTGTTCATGTGACCTTGTACAAGTTACTCAAGCACTGTGTGTCTATTCACTTCTTTGTCTATTAAATGGGGATAATATTACTCAATACCTTTAACTGTTTTCACATTTCAATATTATATTATCACAATGCCTATTACAAGTATATAATACACATTTTAAAATTATTTTTACTGGTACATAGTCCATCTTTCTTATATATCAAATTCCTATGTGTGTTTTTACACCAGTTGCTGCATCGGTTTCATGCCCATATGGCAGTTTTAAAGATTCACTATTTTAATTTATGTACCTTTCTGATAAGACCTCATCTTGTCAGTTAATCATGGTTAACATGAGACAGATTTGTATTCACTAAACTCATATTAAAACAAGAATATGAGGATATGACAGTGGTTAAGAGATTGACTGTGAACTCAGAGAATCCTCAGTTCAAATCCTGGTTCTACATGATCTCTTGTACAATGTGGAACATTTCTAAAACCTCTACAGCTATGCTCCATCATCTGTAAAAGTAGGACAATAATATTATTTTTCAATGGGATTATTATGAGGATTAAAATAAGCAGTACTTGCCATCCTATGAGTTGTTGGTAACTGTAATTTTTAAAAAGCAAGAAGGGAAAAAATGCTGTAGGTAGACAGTCCAAAGTGCATGGGAAGGGAGAAAGATGATAACCCGGCATGTTAATAGATTGATCAACAATATTTTACCTTTGTCAATTTATTTATAAGTAACGTACTGTTTTCAAACCATGGATGAAAAAAAACTGAAGAATCCTTCTTACTCAAATGCTATTGCTACGAGTAGGCAGAGAAGTCACCAAAGTTTCCGCTGATGACTCCCCGACCACACAGCACGTGGCCCATGCCGTGCACTGGGTGAGAAAGCTGGAGCAGTGGCATGAAGCACAGGGTTCTCTTCCTGGCTGCGGAGTAAAACTGTGTTCTGGGATTTCAGGCTGAACAGCCAAAAAGTGCTCTCCTACAGCACACTGGGAAACAGACCACTGAAACTGACTATCTATAACCATCTTCAAAGAAAATTTTAAACAAAATCTTACATTCTGTACATGTTTATAGACACTTAGGGCCTTCCCAGAACCTAGTAAACAATGTATACTCAATTAATATTAAATAATTGGAAATTTGTTTTTAGGTGGGCTTTCTGGGAACTAAAAAGAAAAAGCCTCACAATAGCCTACCATCAGCTCTGATTTTCCATCTATAACCCTGTAATTATCAGAACTAACAGGAATGCTCTTATTTAAAATACTGATATTTTAAAACAGAGAAGGGACAAGTTCTATTCAAAATAAGTCTTCACATTATTATGAGCCTAATGGTTTCAATGATAAGCCCTGTGACTGGGGAAGTAGCTTATTTTTAACAAATATATATCAGTTACACATGATATACTTGACAAAATACTTTTTAAAAGAACAGAAGGATAAAATTTGGTGTGTGTGTGTGTATACACACATAATATATACTGTATATGTACTATATAAATATATATATATTTTACATTCTTTTTTATTTGTTTTTGAGACGGAGTCTTGCTCTGTCACTCAGGCTGGAGTACAGTGGTGCCATCTTGGCTCACTGCAAGCTCCACCTCCCGGGTTCACACCATTCTCCTGCCTCAGCCTCCCGAGTAGCTGGGGCTACAGGCGCCCGTCACCATGCCAGGCTAATTTTTTTTTTTTTTTTTTTTGTATTTTTAGTAGAGACAGGGTTTCACCATGTTAGCCAGGATGGTCTTGATCTCCTGACCTTGTGATCCGCCCACCTTGGCCTCCCAAAGTGCTGGGATTACAGGCGTGAGCCACTGCGCACGGCCTATTTTTTGCATTCTTAACACATTCTCAGAAGACTCTAACATGAGAAACTTAAGTGTTCTTATGTGAACAGGATAGAGAAATGTAAAAAAAAAATGTAGGGAAAACAAGAATGAAAAATAGTAAATATGGACAAAAAGGAAAAAAGTCAAACTGTGGGATAACAGTGACTAACAGAAGTCTGGGTGTCAGGTTATAATCAAGCATCATATAACAAATAAGGCGTTCTAAATGAGGGCATGAGGGCAGAAATAATAAGATCTATCAGTCACCAAATTATACTTCATTGTCAATAAATCTGTGCTCAGAACAATTAAATCAGTTTTCTTCTATTATTAAATCAAGGAGTTATATATATTAGCCCCAAACATCATGGGAAAACTTTGATGGATATACCTTTCAAGTCTCTTGCCCTTCCACTAAGTATACCTAAATTATCAAACTGACTAATAAATACTTACCCCCGTTCCCACTTTGTTTCTAAACCCTGCCTTTTTTCAGAAGAATGGGATGCGGAATGTTCAGACAAGAGATCTAGTTTTACATGTTAGCGTGTAAAGGGAAATAGAACATTTTAATAATAAAAAAGGTCTGGAAAATAGGTTGTAATAGTGTCTATACTTTAATAAGCAGGTTTTAAATATGCATGAGCCTTAAAAGCCTAGCTATACATTCTATAACTGAGCATAAAGAGGCATATCTGCTAATTCAATGGACACGTCACTGAGTGTAATTGAGTAATCAATGAATTGATCATGTTTTGCTTTATTAGGTGCATATCTGAAAACCAGACCAGTGACTTCTGTGCATTTGCATTGTTCCAAAAACACCATTTAGGTAAAACATGAAACCCCCAGTGTTCCCCCCGAAACTAGCAGTGTTCATCAAGCAACCAAAATCCAATAAAATGAATCTACATGCCCTCCCCACAAAGTGTCACTGTTTCTCTCATGCTGCATTAAACATATTTTTAAACACTCAGAGTGTATCTGTTCCCTTTAGCAAATCTTGCAGTAAAATGATATTAAGTAATTAACAGCATGACAGTGATGGAAACAGATGTCACAAGTAAAAAATGTCAAGGCAGAGTGATGCAGAAGAGAGAAAACTGGTCCAGAATCAGGAGACCTGGCTTCCTTCCCATCGATGTCACTGATTATGGCTTTACCCTAGGCAAGTCATTTAACCTGGTTACACTTAAGCCTCCCTTTCTTCAACCATCTGCTTTGCTCATAGGAATGTGGTGACAATTAACAAGAGTGCTTTGAGGTCACAAGAGAAAGACTGCATAAATACAAGGTAGTATTATTCTGATTACAAGGAAGCATCAAGCAAGTTTCTGTATAAGCTGTAATTATAAGGGAGAGTAATCCGCAATGGCAAAGGTAATACTGCAAATTACAATCTATGCCATTTTTGACACTTATCATTTTAGGAAATAAATTAGAGAGACAATGAAAGAGAGAAGTAACTTGAAGTGAGATGCTGAACAGAGGCAAGAGATCCGAGTAGCTACCCTGGAAAACTTAACAATGTACAGCCATTTATTAAATGTTTGAACCAAAAGTCCCTAAAAGATGAACTCTGATAGCTTGTAATAAAGCACAGTGGTTTAGTAGTCCATGCACAACACTACAAGCAATTTGGGGCTTTACAGTCACAACCGTTATTTCTAACACAGCACATATTTCTAAATAAAGAATCTAAGTCCTCTAAATATCAGTGTTTCTTTTAAGTGAAAATAACTGTTAATATGTTCTACATAGCATTTTCTATAAAATGAACAAAACACTTAATAAAGCCACACTTCATTAGTTAAAACTCCTCTATTTCCAATTACCAATATTCTAATCTGCCTACATTTTTATTTCTTAATTAAAGTCCCTCTGATCTATCAGAGTGTCATCAATTATAATTGTGGCTCTGAATCCCTACATCCACACACAATTTTCATCAGCTAATATTCTACTCTTCCTTGAGAGTTTCGGGGTAGCTTTCATTTATCTAAAGCTTGTAAAGTAATTTTACTCCAGGCAGATATGCGGGATGTGCACAGAGCCCTACAAATTCTATTAATTCTAACGATGAAAACAGTTACTCATTTAAACTATTTCAAGTACTGTCCCTACAGACACCTTAGAGCAATCAGTTCTTCACACCAACATTTTCCTAAGAGGTTTGAGACAGAGGTCACTTAGAGGCTGTTACAGTCTGGGGAGTCTTGAATTTTGTCATACAGGATTTAAGACTTTGGGTAATCGAATAATACATAACCCTCTACAATTAATTCTTCACCAGCCAAACAAGCTAGGCAAAGGGATAGTGGCATTACCCTGGGGTTACCACTACCAGTGCCAATAACCTGACAAACAAGTGTAAGCCCTTTAATGAGCTGTCACTGACTAGTGTAAAAATGCAGAATCCAGGTTTAGCCACAGTTCTTTGGGGTCAAGACTGATGGTTTTGTCTGTTTATTTAATCTACCTTTTCTTTAATAAACATACTTATTTTCACCATAAAACATTACACAATACTACTGTCCAATTCCTACACACATTTACTTCCAAAGAATGTTTATTACGTTAATCAAAAACACATTCTTTCTTGACAAAATTATTTAGATATCTATTCTTCTCTGCCTTTAAAAAACTCCCTTTTTGCATTTTGAATCAACAAATATACTTCAATAAACACTGAATAACAATCACATGGAGAAAGGATACCATTTTTTCAAGTAAGAATTAGATTTCACCTACTTTAGGGAGAAATGCAACTTGGTCATATGCAAAATACATTTTTAGGATATAAATTGAACACAGACCATTAAAGGCAGATTATTTAAAGGAGAATTTACATGGGGCTATTTCTTTTACTAAAGAAAAAAATGAAATCAGAGCATTAAGCTCATTTTACAGATGAAACATAATCAGAAGTAGAGAATACTAACTGGAATTAAAATCTAGACTATGGCAAGAAGCTTGCAGCCCAAGCTTCAACAATACTTTGAGCCATGATTTTTAAAGGCACATAAAAACTGCTTAAATGAACAATTTTTGTGTCAATCCTCTATACTGAAATATTATATCACATTACACTGTAACCCATTGAAAGCATGAATGATGAAAAGATCTCTAAGATAATACCAAATGCGTAGCTTACCTTTTGACCTAAAAGGAAGCAACTAGAATTCGGCAAATGTAGACAAAGGGATGGTAAATATGTCTATTAGATTGTCTCTTTCTAGTATCAAATGTCTTAAGAATTTTGCAGCTGTGTAATTAAATACTGCTCATAATCAAAGGTCTTTAAAAAACAAAGCAATGATTATGAGTATCTGAGACTGATTCACATGCTCAGAGATGCCAAGCTTGAGGTGCAAATTCATTCTTCTGTTTTGAAACTTTAGCAATTAGACTGGTATTCTCTTCCCTGCCCCCCACTCTTAGTTTGGATTTCTGTAAAAGTTAACTTGTAGCCCAAAGAGGATTTATGTGAATTAACCAGATACAGGGCCAGTAAGTAACAGGTCTGAAGGCTGAATCAGATCTGTAGTATTTTAAAGATCTTAAAAGAATGTCAAAAGCTGGAAAGCTTGCCAATACTATTTTTTTCCTTAGGAGAAAAAAAAACAATTGTTAATTTCTAAGCATTTATACTTCAAAGTAAATTATACCCCATGTTACAAGGACAATGGCTATCTTACAAAGTTTTCCAAACTCAACTAATTTTAATAAAACCTCATGTTGGTATATTATTTTAAAATAAACTATCATTAAATGGGCCTTCTCCAAACCCCAAAAAGAATACACATAAATTGATAAGAAAGTTGATATGCTAACATTTATTGAGTATTTTTCATATGCCAGGCACTATGCTAAGAGCTTTGCATGGATAATTTCAATAAACACTAATAGTACATGCTATGATTATTCCCATTTCACAAACAAGGAAACTGAACCTTAAAATGGTGAAGAAATTTGACTGAGCTCAAATAGCTTACAGGTGTTGGGTGTGGGATTTGAAGTAAGGCAATTTGACTCCAAAGTGCTAACTCCTTATCTACAAAATACTGAATTTGATGCCGCAAACGTCCTTGAAGATCTTTCAAGGTTGATTCATTTTTTTTTCTATATTAAACCTAAGCCATTCCTTCTATCGGCATCCAGCCAATAAATGGAACTGCTTTCAGTCAAAGACTGTGACATCAGCCTAGAGAACTTGTCTTACTTTCCTGTTTAAACAGAAAGGCAAAAGCCTGTATTATCATCTGTGCCCTGAGAGATCTTATAATTTAGTTGAAGAGATAAACCATATACTCAAGTGTTCAACGTGGTTTTTAGATAAGTTCTGCAGTAATAGGGAAACCAGACATAAGACAAGCTATTGATCTAAGAGAGGAATAAAGACAACTGCAGGCAGCCAGTGAAGAAAGAACTGTCTGAACAAGCAAGAAGGGGCACCAGATAGTTTTACACTGGAAGACAGAGCTTCAGAAAAAGATGAATATAGTAAATGGTTTGAGGGCTGTAATAGCCCCAAAACAAGTTACAGAATATGGGGACTGATTATGTTAAAAATGAAGTTTTAGGGCAGTCAAGGACATTTAACCAGACACAGAGCCAGTAAGTAACAGGTCTGAAGTTAGGGTTATTGACTTAAGGAACTAGTAGATGGTAACGAAATTGGTGTTAGTGAGTACAAAATATAGTCAGCCCTCCGTATCTATGGATTCTGCATCAATTCAACCAATTGCAGACCAAAAGTAAAAATAATAAAAATAATAAAAATTTTAAACAATAGAGTATTACAACTCTTCACATAGTATTTACATTGTATTAGGTATTATGAGTAACCTAGAGATGATGTGCTTAGGTTATATGCAAATACTACATTATTTTGTATCAGGGATTTGCGCATTCACAGATTTTGGTATCTGCAGAAGGTCCTGGAATCAGTCCCCTAGGAATACTGAGGGGACCACTGTACTCCAAAATGTTAGACAGAAAATGAAAAGGAAAAAAAAAAACATAGAATGTAAATGAACACAGGATTTTTTAAGAATAAAAAAATTAAACATGTTTGCAAGTACAGAGAGAATGGACTACATAGAGAGAGGAATTGAAAACATAAAAGACAAAAAAGTAATTCTTTGAACAGAAGTCCCAGAGAATCAAGAAGATAAAGAATTATTATTAAAAATATAAATAAAATAGTTGGGCTTGGCAAAGAGGAAAAGCATGTCTTACTTAGACTACAAGTAAATAGATACAAGTAAAAATACACCCAGATTTTCATCTCAAAGGTGGTCTCAATATTACCAACTAAATTAAAGGTTAGTATCTTCCTGCAAACTGTTATGGAGTAGAAATACAGTTGGATTCAGGAAGACTTAAATTGTCTGGAGTGGTCTAAATAGTAGCATCTTTTTTAAATGAAATTCTAAAACAACACTTTTTTTTTTTCATTTTCTGTTTTACCAGGATTCTGGGCAGGGGGTAAGGGAGGACTTTCTCCCAAACACTCATGTCTCAGAGAAGAACCAACACATTTATAAAAGCTTCTCACTTGGTTGATCACCTGACAATCTATAAAACCAAAAAAAAAAATTATTCAATTTACATTTATTGAAACTTCTTCAAACATTGCTGCCCAGCCTTACAGTTGCTGGAAATAAAAATTCCTCATAAAAATTTAAGCATGGAAGAATATTTATTTCATTTTGGTACTTAAAAGGACTTTCCCAGTAATTTTTAACTCATCTTGTTATCAATTTACTAACTGTATTTAAGTATAAGATAGTAATGTTAAGATGTTTTATAAATGTGAAATAACAACAAATGAGCTGTCTTGATCCATTCTTCAAGTTACTAATATTGGCATGTTTGACGTTTAGATTACTGAGAATCCTTAACATTCAATGTCAGTGAAGTGTGTGTCCACTGGCAGATTATTCAACTAGCAGTGAACACTAGCATAGCTGCATCCAAAAACAGCATGCTTACCTATGATATACATAGTGACCTTTTATTAACAGCAAATTCTTTTGAGAAGCATATTGGGAAGAAGTCCATGTAATCATATTGAAAATACTTTTGGTTAAGTTCTGGAATGCTGAAATGGAAAAAAAAAAAGTATTCTGGTTAAGAAAACCAACTGCATGCAACAGCTATTAACCAGGATGGTAGTGGTTTAGTGAGTTAGAACCATTTGCAGATATTGGAAAAACAAGTTAAATATTTCCACTCTAAAAAGGGCAACCAGGGCAGAGACCATGCAGGTCAGTTTGCAATTCCAAAGTGGAGTATTTTCATCTAAGATACTGTCCATGGGTGGAAGGCTAGCATGACCCTCACCTGCTCCATTTTGTCAGTTAGTCAGCTACAATCTCAGCCATTCCACTCCAACTATTGTTATTATTAAGGCAGGAGAGAGATTCAAAAGTTAAAGGCATGTTCTCAGAAAGAAGTATGAAAGAAGCAGAGGAGAATGCTAAATCAGCATGTCCAAAGCTCAACTACAGCAAGGGAAGGTAAAGTTCTGTTTTTTTCTCCCTTCTGCACTGAGATCTTCACGCAACTATGGCACTTAAACGAGATTGACCAAGACGTCTTTGATGACTGTCCTATCCAGAAGCAATGTTTTCTTTATTGCCCTGCAAACGATTTAGAACTCCACTTGTTTAAGCACCAAGTCATATTGTGATGGTATTTCAGAGTTTTAGGCATACACATTTATACGTGCTTTGTGTTAAATTGATGTTTAAAATGGCCCCAATTATCGTCCTTGTAGTCTTTCCCTTTGCAATGGAATTTTGAAACTCCTTTTATCAAAAGCAGAGTGTATTTTTCCACTCCCTGAATCTAGGCTAACTTTGACTTATTTTACCCAACAGAAGTGATAGAATTGATATTGTGCCATTCTAAACCGAGGCCTCTAGAGACCCTGCATGTGTCTACTTGCTCCTTTGGAACTCTCCCACTACTATGAGAACAAGGTCTAGCCTGCTGGAGGATAAAAGATCCTATGAAGGAGAGTCCAATTGTCCCAGCCAAGGTCATATGAAACCAGCCAATAGCCTATCAATTTCCAAACACATGAGAGGACACGGCCTAGATCAGCAGAGCTGCCTAATTGACCTAAAACTACCCAAAGATACATGAGTAAACCCAGCCAAAACCAGAACTGCTCAGCTAACATGTGGACTCATGGGCAATGAAAAATGCTTACTGTTTTAAATCACTCAATTTTGCAATTATTTATTAAACAGCATCTTTTTGTAGTAATAATTGATAGATGCTTTTTCTTCTAGATACAAGCTTAAATTAAAAAGTATACATATATTATCTATCAATCGCTATCTATCTATCTACCTACCTACCTACCTACCTACCTACCTACCTACCTACCTATCTACGTACCTACCTACCTACCTACGTAGCTATCTATCTAAATGCTCTGCTAATACTTCAACCACATAGCTTCCAATAGACTACCAGGTCTTATTAAGGAGCACAAGTAATGGGCTACAGAAAAAGTCATGACTCGTTTTCAAAATTCCTTCTTGAAATATCTTGTGCCTATAACTCCTCTCTAATGGAATGGATTCCTGTATCAATTCAAACCATTACTACATGAGTTTAACGTTATAATTATAATCCAAAGCAGCCAAAGTAGTACATTTTCCAAAACAGAATTATGTTATTGTTATCTCAGTTCATTTGGGCTGCTATAACAAAGTACCATAAACCAGGTAGCATAGGAACAACATAAATTTATTTCTCACACTTCTAAAGGCTGGGAAGTCCGAGATAAAGGTGCCAGCAGGTTTGGTGTCTGGTGAGGGCCTGCTTTCTGGTTCATAGATGGTTGACTTCTCGCTGCACCCTTGCATGGTGGAAGGAGAAGGAGATCTCTCTGGGGTGCCTTTTATAAGGGCACTAATCCTATTCATGAGGGCTTTGCCCTCATGACTTAATCACCTCCCCCAGGCCCTACCTCTTAATACTAACACCTTAGGAGTTAGGATTTCAACATAGGAATTTGGCAATGTGGAGGGCAGACCTAAGTATTCAGTCCATTGCATTAGTCCTATTACATCTTCAGTATTTTTTTAGTATCACCAAAAATGTATTATTCTTTAGTCCTAAAGAGGGCTATGCATTCCTTGCTAAAATACTAATTAAAAACTCAAACTCTTTTTCTAATCCCATTTTTGGATTTTTTTGGGGGGGGGGAATCATAATTCTGCCTATAATCCCAAACATACTATTGGAATTACTTGCTCCTCTTCCAGTGATGAAAATCATTTGTGTTAGCTTAGCTGTTAGGTGACACATATATATCTTTTGTCATGTATGTTTAGATGTCACAGTTTACATATTTTAACATAGGACTAATATTTAATATCAAAAAATGGCAAATGTATGTGTATTTGCCATTCTTATAATTTCAAAACTGGCTTGAAGAGTATGCT
Source organism: Pan troglodytes (assembly GCF_028858775.2). Classification (NCBI taxonomy): domain Eukaryota; kingdom Metazoa; phylum Chordata; class Mammalia; order Primates; family Hominidae; genus Pan; species Pan troglodytes. The sequence continues at coordinate 107,154,086 of NC_072411.2, read as the reverse complement.
ATACAATTGAATATTTAGAAATTGCTAGAGTGTATCCTTGGGTTCTGGTATACTGTACCAGAATTTAAGAGGTCAATGGTCCAAAGAAAACAGAATATTAACTGAGGAAACTTCAAAACTGCTATGAAGACCTAGTTTGCTTCCGAGAGAAATAATAAGGGTAAAATGCTTTCACGGATCGAACTCCCATGTTGTGAGGAGATCCACAGCTGCATGGCATGGCATAGTACTGCGCTGGGGCTTCTAGCTGTGTAGTCCCCTTGCAGTTTCATCAACATAATTAGAATTGGGACTTAATTAGTAACACTCAGGTTCTATTCTTAGTGATGAGGGGTGTGCTATTTTCCTCAGAGAACAATTTCACCTAGGAACTTCTTTAGGAGAAAAGAAGTTGCTTGAAAATATAATGAGAATTTGAAGAAATGATAATTAGCTGCTACAGATGTCAAGGACTTTAAGATAAACTGCTCCTATCCACCACTCAAGATCAAGAGATAACAGAGTGGACATTTCTCAACATTTATTTGTCCAAGCACCATCCATTCCCCATTCCTAACAGCCCTGTGATTTTCTCTGGGGGATTACTTTGTGTGTGGTCTTGCCTGGGTGACAAATCCAGGTGCCTAGTGCTCACTACCAAAGCCAAAGTTGCTAGATACGCATATGTCTCTGGGGTGGTAAAATGTAGGTGTATTAGTTCGTTCTCACACTCTTATAAAGGTGCTACCCAAGACTGGGTAATTTATAAAGGAAAGAGGTTTAATTGACTCACAGTTCCACATGGCTGGGGAGGCCTCAGGAAACTTACAATCATGGCAGAAGGCAAGGGGAATATGGAGGCAGGAAAGAAAGGAGTGAGGAGCAAAGGTAGAAGAGCCCCTTATAAAACCATCAGATCTCATGAGAATTCACTCATTATCACAAAAAACGGCACAGGGGAAAATGCCCCCATGATCTAATGACCATCCACTGGGTTCCTCCCTTGACATGTGGGGATTACAATTTGAGATGAGATTTGGGTGGGGACACAGAGCCAAACCATATCAGTAGGGGTAAGAATGAGGCTTAAGCTTAGTCAATAATGTCTCTTGGAGGTGTGAATCTCACTGAAGTGACCCAAGGATGAGAAAAGTCTGATGTCTGCTTGCAGAACTATATCCTGACTAGCTTATTCCTTCTGAAAAACAGTTTTGACTCGTTTCCTCATCTTGCCGTAATTCCTGTTCATTTTTAAATTCTCAATCATCACCCTATTTATTTTATAAGCCCTTGTTTTTTTCCAATATATTTCCTCTTGTTTAGGGTAGTCAGTTTTCGTCACATGGACTCAAGGAGCTCAATTACGAGGTCAAAACCTGACTGCTACTCATCAAAGAGGGTGGGATGCTTGGTGGTGATGGAGGGTGGCATTGTCTCAATCCCAGCTACAAAGTTAAACAATGCATTCAGTAAAACAATAAAAACTGATTTATTTCTCTTCATAGCCACCATCATCATAGGAAAGATAAAATTCCTCCTTGAGTCTCAAGCTATCTAGCTGCCAAGGCTTAGACGCAGTAAGTAACTACACTTTTCCATGCTTATTTCTTCCCAGGGTTTTCTACCTATTACTCAGAGATAATTGATTACCCTTCCCACATCTGCATCAGCTGTGGGTTTTCTTTTACCTGTGCCTGAGACAGGGACAGAGAGATACACATATATATCTTATATACATAGATATCTGTATATATACATATATTTATATATCTGATATATATGTATATCATATATACATATGTATACATGTATATGCATATATATCAGATTGTGTGTGTGTATAGCTCAGGTATATATGTTACACTTGGCAGAATTTCTTCTTCTCTTTCAACTTACACTGTTCTCTTTATTGAAAATCCTGCTCAATATACAGTTTTTGCAGAGTTGTCTTTTATTAGCCTCGCTGATCATTCCATTACTGTGAATCCAATTCGGCACTTACATATATCACTTGCATTGCATTTTCACTTATTTTAGTTTGTGAACAGTTTTAGATGTGTGTACATTCCAACTTTTACATTAAATTTAAAGCTCCCCAAAAGCTGGGAGAGGCTTTTTGTTTTCATTTTCTAATATTCAGCATTTCTATTGCAGAATTGTACAAGTAGTAGGGACTGATACTGTTGAATAATAATTTTTCACAAAGATTTTCAGAAGATATTTGAGAGGGAGCCAAATCTTGCAAAAGACTATTCACAGATGACTTTTTAACAATTTTAATAGTAACTAATTGATATCTCCATATATTTTTAATACATGGTATTGCTGTACATATGCTTGTAACTTTTCCTTATTTAAAAAGAAAAAAATCTGTAAAATTAATGCCCCTTTAATACTAGTTTGAAATTTTACAAAGATTCAGATCGAATTAAGCTACAAGCAGCTACCAATGTTATAATCAATGTCCCATTACCAAATGAATGGGAAGATTTCATTCTCTTAACATTCTAACAGCATGAAGAAGAAAGTATCTTCTCCCAGTGAAAGCCATGATGTTTTAGTTCTATGTTATCCTTGGGTAACCTTTCTCCTTTTTGAAAATTCCCCGCAGATTAATGTTTATTGGGATTGCACTGTTTTGGTTGCACAGTGAAAGCACACATCTTACACCCTTTAACTGTTTCAAAACAAGACTCATAAGATCTGATTTGCTCAAGATCCTATTTCGCCATCAGTGGTTTTAGTCCTTTATTTTACAGCTTTTACAGAATCTGAGTTTAATAAAATATTTCCTGAAATATCATGCATCAAATACTATATCACTAAGGCAAGTAACACAGTTGTAACATGTCCTTAGTGTCCTACAAATTCTAGATTATGTTGAAATTCAATTCGGATCACTAAAATTTGACTTCCAATTTAACATACTGCAACTGAAATTGACTATAATTTTTTGTGAATCACAATCACCTCTGTGTATAAAAATTATCAATAAAAGTATATCCTCTATAGGCGCCTGTGTCAAAAGTGGGCTACCTTCTTGCTTTTTTCTAAAAGTTAGCATTAGTGGTGTCATATTGTTTAGTGACTCTCACAGGTAAAAAATTATTTAATTGAAATAGGAACAATAATTAAGATTTCTCTATCCCAGTATTTCTCAATCTTTTTTCTTCCACCCAATCTCCAGAGCCTTTTTAAGACATTGCCTTCCTAATTGCCACCTCCATATGAAATTTTAATATATTTTATATTTGCTGATGTACTGCACATATATCTAGGCCTTATATAATACATAAAAAGAATAAGTATAGGGTTAACGCTGACTGAATATATTTTTAAGTTAAAATCCAATTAAAAATTAAAAAGCTATTAATGCAATTTATTTTACATAAGTTGTGCTGTATCAAATTTTATATACAAATCAATATACAAAAATACATAATAATGACAATATAATCAAATTTTTCAGTCCTTCAAAATTATTTCCCAGCAAAAGCAAAACAACTGAACAATTAAATTATTTTTTTAAATTTATTTTCAGTGAATTTACCTTTAACCTTTGGTTGATATGAATACAAGAAAGTAATTTTTCACTTAACTGGCTACTGGATAATCATTCAGATATTGTCAATACTTTCTCTTCTCAGCACTTGATATAATTAATAATGGGTTGAATAATTTTTATAATTAATAAAATATAAACTAATCTAATTTTCAAAACCTGAGTCACACACAAACACAAAGCAGTCAGAGGTAGCTAAGAGGCAGACAGACATAGGCCACCTCTCAGGTTTCAACTCTGAGATCTAGCAATAAATGGAGTCCTACAACTAAGCTGTATATGCACCATAGTTTTGGAACACTGATCTCATATCATAAAAGGTATGTTATATCTTTTATGAACTCAGTCAATGCTGCCTGTGTGATACCCAAATAAAAACCAAACAAGATCAATTAAATACTACGATTTTTGTCAGGTAGGAGGAGATTTGGAGAGACACAAACATTGTAATATTTAAGATATTTTTGTTTCCAAAGAATCAACTTCCTTGGTTCCCCTTGGGGGTGATATCTCAACTCCTTTGAGAAGGTATGTCCTATCTTAAAAGGAAAAAAAAAACTGTATTTTTTTTGTAGTCACGTTTCCTTTAAGCTACAATCCCAATGGTCTTCCTACTTCCCTTACCACCAATTTCTTTCAAAGAGTTGTGAACAATGAGCAGCTTCCAATGTGACAACACTGATTTGCTCCTCAATCAAATGCAATATGACTTTTCGTTCTACTACTCCCTTGAACCCGCCTGGAACTTGTTAAACACTGTATAAATAATACCAAGAAAAAAAATTTCTTACATTTATTCATTCAATAGTACTACCTAAGTCCTCCTCTACCATATGTGATAGTGTTGACTACCTTCTACCACCAGCTTCCACAATCCTTCCCTTTTCTGTACAATTGCTTATTTCAGTCTTTTCTCAGTTCACTTTGGTACAACTTTTCCCTTCATTTTAGCCTTACTTCCAAGGTTTCACTGCTTATTTGCTTCTCTTTTTGCTTTATATTCTCTCCCTGAAAATAACAGCAACCATTCCCATGATTTCTATTATTTATTGCATAAATGAAAATGGCCGTTGAATCTCCCCACATCCTAACCAGTGTTCTTTGCTATTTAGATATCCCATGGGAAGCTCAAATTCAGCATAATGCAAACTAAATTCATGATCTCACCCCACTCATACTTCTGCTGGTCTTCTCACTTAAAAGGCATCAGAATCCACAGTACCCTGTTCCATGCAGAAACTTGCTAAGCATTTTGGTTCTTTCTTCCCTCCTTACCATGCCACACCCCCAGCCTGCAACATCCCAAGAGTTGTACAACTCTGCAGATTTTAGTTTGTAATAACTTTTGCATCTGTCACACCTTTTGTACTTCCACTGCCACCCTACTTTGGGCCCTCACCTCTTATCTGACTTATTGCAATAGTCCCCTATTTGATATCTCTGTTTCTTCTCTAATTCTTTTCCACACTACCATGAAACTTTTCTTTCTAAAATTCAAATATAATCATGACACAGGCTTGCTCCAACAATAACAGAAAAAGATTCCCTCTTGTCTATAAAATAAGGACCTCTCTCACATGCTCCTGAAATGCTTTTCTAGTCCTATTTACCACCAAAATGGATAACTGCTATTTCACTGATAAACACCACCCTCTCCTGTCTCTAATTTTGCTTTTATTCCTTTCTTTTTTGAGTGCTTCTTCCACCCCACTCTAATTGTCAAAACATCTAACTAGACTTCAAAAAATAAACAATCACCCTCATTCCAAATCAATCCAAATCCTCCCACTATACTTTGATTATATTTGTCTAAAATGATCTAACATAACGTCTATTGTTTGTGACCTCATCTAGATTAGAAACTGGCTTATTATTAACAGATTTCTCTAGATTGTTAGCTACTTTCATGCATTTGATAGAGTGCATGATCTAGACAGGGATACTCTTCAACATTAAAAATAACCACCTATAACTTTCTTTTTAATGGGAAAAATAATTCTTATTTATTCACACATGGACAATGAATGAATTCTATTAAAAATGCTGAAGGTCTAATGAACCAGCACTGATTACATAGTCTCAGGTTTGTAAAGAGATATTCAGAAACGAAATAAAATTCATCAAAGCTTAGGAAAAGATCACCACTTTAGCCTCACTTATCTATTGCACATCTGCCTGACCACATTATCTTAGTGCTCAAGCATCATTTTTGCATTTCAATGCAGCATTCTCTCAGATTAATGCCCAAGATATTCCAGCTGCACTGCAAGTGAGTGAGTGGACATATAGGAATATTATGCATGGCTTGTATCATTGACACTGAGCAAAGGAAATGTGATTAGCACCAAATTGCATCTGACAGGGGAATCAGAAACCTGTCAAACACGATGACATGGATCCAATGTTTAGAAGGCAAAAGGGGGAAGAAAGGAGCAGGGCAGTCTCGCATGGAGACAGCAATAAAACACAACAGCGATGATAAATTAATTCATTTACTTATGAAAAATTAGAGGCTTCCACACACAGCTCCCATTTATAATCTTGTCAATCTGGTTGAGTAAATAAAATGCTCTGCAATATTAGCTGAAAACACAAGCAAGAGAAAAGAAAATGCAAAAATTGAATGCTTGGCCTTACATTTAATCAAATACAATAATTCTTTGGTGTGAGCACAAAGGTATTTGAAGGGAATTTTTTCAAAGAGAATATATTACACTACCCTCAATTGAGATCTTCTTTCCTAGCCTCAAACATAGAGCTGTAAAACTCCAGGGCATAAGGCCATAGTTGTGTGCTCAGATTTCGTTCCAAAAGGTGTTTAGACAAAAGGACACATCATAATGCCCTTGGTGGTTTGCTTCTTGAAAACTCTGAGGGGAAATACAAAAATCCGATTGGAATCTTCTGATACCAAGTGGTTAGCAAATACATGCACAGCCTCTCTCTATGAAAAGTGACTGCCACAGGTAACATCAAGCTCAATGCTCGAAAGTGTATACATTTACTAACCCCAAAAGAGCAAACATACCTGATGGGCCACAGCCTCAAGGTGAAGGCTTTGTTGAACCTTAAGACTTTTTGTTTTGCCATACTCTCAACTGAAGGGGGCAATAGATACAGAATTACCTGGAACACCGTAATTGTTCTTTACACACATTTCCATCCATTATGCATGAAAGAGGAAAAATTTTTCTATTGTCTCCAAATTAACATGCTTATAGGAATAAATAAGATGTAAAGGGCAGAGTCTGCAAGAGAAATTCATGTGTCTGTCTAAATGGAAGACTTTCAGAAAAAAAAAAGTGACTGTCTGGAACAGACAGCTAAAGAGAACTCAGAGATGCACAGAAATGTTTCTAAAACCTTTCATTTCAAGTCTCCGAGAAAAGCCTCTTATATACACAGTGTTTCTAGAAATAAGCTACAACGTATGGCTTGCCTTAAACAAGAATGGGTGATAATAAGACTGTTTTGAAGGGGAAGAGGATTACTTATTAGATGAAAGAAGAGTCATATTTTAAAAGGAGAAGGTCATATTGATTTCATTAATAAATCAAAACTGGAAAAATCCCAGATGTCCATTATCAGGAGGAAGGATAAATAACTTTTGGAATATTCCATACAATGGAATATCACCCAGCATTAGAAAGGAGCTAACTACAAATATACTAAATGGTGAATCTCAAAAACATGCTGAACAAAGAAGCCTTATACAAATGAATACATACCATATAATTTCACTTACATGAAGTTCTAAACAAGGCAAAACCAATTTATGGTAGAAAACAATCAAAACAGTGGTTGCTGTTGGGAGGTTTGAGGGTCCGGGATTGACTGGGAAAAGGTGATTTTCTGAAGTGGTTGCAGTGTTTCATATCTTGATAGGAGTTTACATGACACAGATACATACATTGTCAAAACTCATCAAAAGTTCTTGAGATTTGTGCATTTCATCATATGTAAATTTTACTTCATAAAGATCTTTAAATAATATGAAACTCTTGCTAATGATATGCATGCTAAAGTACTGAGGAGGGAAGTGTATGGATGTCTGCAATTACTTGGAAATGCATTAAAAAAAAGACGCCTTGAAAGATGGTTACAGAAACAGAGAAATAGATACGTAATAAAGCAAATAGAGTTCAATGTTATTTGCCGAATCTAGGTGTTAAGTAGATGGGTCTTCACTGCCTACTTATTTCAACTATTCTATATATTTAAAATTTTTCATAAAATGTGGAAAAAAGTCAGGGTGGGGTGAAGATGTAATGAGTGTTAGTTTTAAATGAAGACTGGGTATAATGGGACCAAGGATGGTGATTCACAAGGATCACAGAGCCAGAAAAAAAAAAAATCACCAGAAACACAGACGAACTATCAAGTACTTGGGACTAGATAGAACATAGGCAATGGCTAAACATTACTCAGACTGGGACAAATAACCACATCAATTGGAAACAGAAAAATCACCAAATCCCTCAAAAAGAACAAACTGCACATCGAGTATCTTAAAACTATTATTTTTCTATAACCTTTGCAAATTTTACATCTCAGCAAAAAGCAAGTAAAAAAAGCATTTTCAATGTGAAGTTTCAAAGCAAGTCTAGGAAAGAAATTTCTCCCTTAGGAAAGAACACTATCAAGCATTATAATGTGGAAAAAACAAGTTGCCTGTTTGTAATGTTTAAAATCCAACAGCTTTCATCTTACATTAAGAATGTCCTCAAAGGAGAAATTTGAAGGTATATATTTTACATTTTCTTCTGCAAATTTAAGTAAGCATTTATCTCTTCTTGGTTTAACTTCATTCCATAAAAACTCTCTCCTCATGTCAGAATGCCCATCAAAACTTAATAAGAATATATCAGGCTACAAAGTACTCTAAAGCTTTTCTCAATTTTGTAAACTTTAATTACTATAACCAATAATGCAAGCTTTTGTGAACTAATCTAAGAAAAAACCTGTCACTATTCCAAACTGCAAATTCTAATATTTAATCAGATTAAAATAAAAATACAATCACTTTTACTATTACTATTGTCAGAGTTTACAATTAAAGAAAAATAATACCTTGTATTAATCAGTAGCCAGAAATAATTTATAACAATAATCCCCAATAGCCTTTCAGATCCTAAAACAATTAGTTTTTATTTGAACAACAAATGAAATGCTCTGAATAAAAGGAAAATACTTGTAGTTGGCTACACTGTCAGTTAAAACTCTTCTGATCCAAATTAGAAATAAAAATTGTAAAACATTAGTATTCTATTCCTAAATTACAAAGAAATGGAACTCCCAAATTTACATCTCAGTCCAGATCTCTATTTCAAATTTTAGACTCATTCTCAAGATGTCCCAAACGAAACTCCTGATAGCATTCACCAAACCTGCAACTCCCATAGAATTCCCCAGCTCAGCAAATCAACTCATACCTCTAGTTGCCCAGGATAAAAAAATTGGTCCTATTGTTAGCTCTGGTCCTCTCACTCCTCACATGAAATAAATCAATCCATCCTGAATACCCAAAATAGAAGCCACTACTGTTTTCCCTCAATTACATCTAACGTTTCTTCACTGGCTCCTAGCTTCTACCCTGCACAACCTCCCAGTGCCACAAGACCTTGTCATTCCTCAGCTACAGATCCTTCCATAGCTGCTTCTACTAGAGAATGAAAGCCAAATTTCTTAGAATAGCCTACAAGGCCCTATCTGATCCACCCACCCACCAACTCCTCATTAGCTCCCAGGCTTTGACTATGGTCTTCTTAGAATCTTCCCTGATGATTATTCTAAATTGTCCTCCTCTGGCTCTAACTTCCCTCTCTACTCCATATTTCTTTATATCACTTATGACCCTATGCAACATGCTATATATTTACACTACATATTTACATATTTCCTTGTTTTTAAAGTGGGCTGTCTTCACTAAAATGTTAAAACCAAGAGAACAGGGATTTTTATCTATTTCATTCATTGTTCTATGCATCCACTGTATCTAGAAAAATACTTTAAAGTTTACTGGTACTCAATAAACATATGTCAGACAAATGAAGAATCTGAAATTTAATTCATATTGTAAAAGCTCAAGAGTGGCTTAGTATCATAAGTCCTACTCATATTTGAAAAGGATTATTTATGTAAATGGTCAAAATTTACAGATAATTAAGAGTATGTGGCATTCTTGCTCATTAAGGGAACTCCATGAACAAATGGATAAATTAGTTCTAATTACAGTTTCCCTACAGTGAATCTTTTTTATGACTTAAAAAAACTACATCTTTAGACAATGAAAATATTTTCTCATTTATTTTCCTTATAAAATACACTCTTCTGGATTATTTATCACTTAAAATGTAATTGCACTCATGTAAAAAGTGCAAATTTTAATAAATCTCTATAGAATTTAAAATTCAATATGCTACCATATAAATTGGACTGTTCTTATATTACTTTATCCATTCTTGAGTGAACCAAGACAATTTTAAAACATTAAACAATTTCAGAGAATCTACTATTTTGTTAATACAACACAAAATGCTATACATGATTGGGAATTTAATAGGTAATTAAATCTAAAATTGACCTATAAAGTTCAAAACAACCAAGTATCTATTAGATATTTTTAACAAAAGTGGCCCAGTCAGTGAAATAATGTTTTCTGTTTCACAAACAAAATATTCTTACTGCTGAAGGTGTTTGGTTTTGCATGAATAATGAAAAGTACATAGACAATACCACCTGACCCTAATTTTTTATCTTGGAAAATAAACAGCCAATCGTCTTTCCTGTCAACAGTTATTCTAACAGTTCTTTTCAATGGCTATTTGTGCTAACATGCACAGTTATCACGCTGTATTTCAAAACATCCCACTCTCCCTTGACTGAAGCCATCTATATAATATGACCGGGGCAGCTACTGGACTGGGAATCAACTGTACAGACTTATCAAGGACACTCATGGGCCTTCGACTCAACCTTCCAGCAGTCAAATTCACAGCCACAAACCGCAAATGAATTTTTAATTATTCCATATTTGATTTTTACAATGCTCTGAGACAAGCAATTACGAAAGACACTTTATTTGTCTGATGTCATTAATATGCATCGGTGACAATGAAACCACAGAAAAACCTAGTGAACGGGGTGTCTCGAGTATTAATTAGCCAAAGACTTGACAAAAATCTCTCAAGATGGAGTTTTGTGGAAGCCCTAAATATTGTTAGCATCGTTTCAGATATGTGACTCAGAACTTGTGATTTCTGAGAAAGTTAAGCTCACTAAAATATCTTTATGTTTACTTGTAGGTTTTTTCCATGGTGAAAGTAGTTTTAATATACTTAACAACTAAATTTTAGAGGTATTTTGTCACATATAACTCTGAAAATGTTATATATTTTAGTATATATACATAAAACTAAATTTATATGGCAAAATAATGACTATTCAAATATCTTTAATTCAAAAATCTCCTTAAACAATGCATAACAAATTTCAGCATTAGAATTATTACCAAAGGAATAATGAAAATTAATCATAAATTTAAAATGAAATACAGCTTCATTTTGGGAGAAGGCTTCTCTAGGGAGGGGACTTTTCTAAAATTAAAATTAAATTTTATTAATTAGATAGTTTATTAAGTATAGCGTAGGCCCTTTGACAAGGAGAAAGTGCTATAATTTAACATGGAGGAAAAAAATGGCTGAGAGAAGGGAGGTAAAAAGCTGTATGTTCACACATGAATAGCTAACAATGTTCTCTCTTTCCATTAAGGAAATGTTTTCCAGATGTGACAAGTGTTTCCCCAGACCATCCTCTTAGAGGTACAGTAAGGGTGCAGGTTAACAGCGGAACAATTTTCTCTGTCTTCCTCCCCGCCGATCCACCAGGAAGTCCTAAATAGGTGAGGAAAGTGGGGTGCGAAGGTGGGAATCTCTCTGGTTAAGCATCTGGCTTGGGTTCTGAGGATTAAAACCCAGCCCAATGACTCCCTTCACAGACCTCCTTGGCTGTGGGCAGGGCCACAAGCATCTGGGCAGCTGGGGATCTGGAGCTTGGAGGCTTCTCTACCTGAGCACATGTGGTCCCCTGCTCCAGGCACCACCGCGTGGGCCACTCCACAGTCCTGCTGGAAATTCATTCCCTGCCCCACTGTCTGCCCTCAAACCTTCCTTTATTTCTTTTCTTTCCCTCTCTCTGTACAGCTGCTCCTAACCTCTTCACCACCAGGACATGTTTCCTACTCTTCAGGCTGGATTGAGGGCTGGGGTCTACAGGAGGTTTCTTACTGGTTTTTGAACAATTCCTACATGATACATCACTCATCTGTTTTTCACAGGAAACAGCTCCTCTACTCCCCTCATTGGAGATTGCTTTCATTTCTACCCTTCCAGTCACACATCCCAATTTCCATCAGCAGATTTACTTATTTTCTTCCCTCCTTCCATTCTTTCTCTCTTTCCCCCTCACTGTCATTAGACAAGAAGAAAAGGGTTAAAATGATGATCAGAGGAATTTGAGTTAAGCTTAAGAAAACGGCTTTGACTTCCTAACTATTATTGTTGTAGGACTTTCTCTTTAGTTCAGCTAAAAACGGGGTCCTTGTCACATGACCAGGAAAGATTAGGCTTGCAGACACATTGAAGGGTGAGAAAAATGGAATTTATTGGGTGAAAAGGAAAAACAACAACTCATCAAAGGAAGAGAGGTTCTTGTTAACAGACCCCCATCTCACAGACTGAATCCCAGGTACCATCCCGGATCAGGAGAGGCCCGGCTCCTCCCCTCTGCAAATGGTGTGAAATTCCTAAGGCTCCACCCCATTGTGCACTCCTCCCAGCGTGCAGGCCAGTTGGAGGTTCTGTTAGGGAGCCCTTTTTACTTAGCTGTCTCATCACTACCATCAACAGAAACAACTGACCCTTACTGAGGGCACACACGCAAAAGCTAAGCCAGCACAGACATTTCCAAACTTTCCAGTAGTGCCTTCAGTGTCTTGGTAATGTTTTCATGGTGCCTTTAGACCAAACAAAACACCTAACAGTTCTGTCCATTAAGTAGACAGGTCTAAGCAATTTAATTATTTCTGTCCTAACAACTTAGTAACCATTTGAGAAAATAATACACATACATTGAACAAAATGTATATTTTTAGTTAATTCTTAAATAATCACAAATTACTAATATGTGTCTATTGGGGCACTGCAAAACTTCTTAAACTAGACACAAACAGCTTCATTTCTTTTTCCATGATGACCTTCACAAGGTATTGGTTTTTGTCTTAGCAACTGATGAAAACTCAGCTTTGCAAAGATATGACATCAAAAGGAATGAAGTATAATCTAATACTGAAACCAAACTACCATGAGACAGAAGTCTATGTAGTGTTTCACAGAAGTTTAAAATATTGTGCAGTGTCCCTCTGAGTTTTCTGTAGTGCTAGTGGTACTACAGCTCATTTGGGAACCATGAGAACTGTGGTTCTAAGCACTTTTGCACACATTATCTCACAATCGTCTCAAAAGTCATATAAGGTCAGCACTGTCATCAATTGAGGAAACTGAAGCAATATCACACAGCACTTAACTGGTGGGGCGAGGATTCAAACCCAGAGAATCTGATTCTGGAGCCCAGAATCACCATCAAGCTATAATGCAGAAAATCTATACATTTGAGGGATACAACAGAATATTTCCATAAAAGCTTGTGAAATTCTGTCCATTGAATATTTGTGGGAACCAGTCTATAAACTACCACTTTTCTACAATGGTTAAGCATAGAATTTGGGGATTAGTGAGGTAAAGTATCTCCTGTGAACATATTAAATGCAATATTGCATCTTTAGGAAATATTATTTTGAGAAAGTTAAACATTTGAAAATTCATTTTATAAACATATGACGTTCATTTTATCTGTAGGCTAAATTACCATCAGTGGGCTGAATTCATTTTCATGATAAATGATAATAACCCCTTTGAAAGTCATCACTTTAATGCTTCCAAACATCTATTTGTTATGGTTAGTATTCAGATTAGCCATGTGAACACAGAAGAATCCTGATAAATGTAAGGAGAAGGGAACAAACAGCTGAAATAAAACGATCTACAGTAATGTTAAGAGAAGGAAGAATCCACACATTTCTCACTAATACCTCTTAATTTTTTTTATACAGTCTTATGTTTTTAGCTGTTTCCCAATGAAACTTTCAAAATTTATTTTCCTTTGTTGCTTAACAATCTGATAACCTTTCCAATACTCAATATCGACAGGCAAACACACTGTGGGCATGCTACAAGATCAATTCTCAATTGTTCTTAATGAGCATATTTCTTTAAAAGAAATCTGATTGAAATGCATTTAAAATCAGTATACTTTGCACTTTTAAAATTTGATGAAACTGTTAGTAAAGTATATGTTTATGCTAAAAGAGATATCTTCTTGGAGCACATAAAATCACTATGAGAATCAAGACACACATATAAATGATCTGTAAATATTTAATATGACATGATAACAAATGCAAATTTAAGGTCAGCTGTGTACTTTATTCTGTTGAGTTACTTCTTGAAAGCAATGTAGGGAAGATCCAAAGATATAAAAACATGTGATTAAAAGTCTTCAGTAATTTTACCGCAAAATATATCAGGAATTAGCATCACTTACGCATTTCCATGCAGTTTAGGCTGCATGTTAATCTATGAAATTTGCTTTAATTATCATATGTTTCTAAAATATGTATATCAAAATACCCTACATGTCCCTTCCAGGCAGAAAATTAAATGAATAACCCAAATGAATACTATTCAGAAGCTTGGAGCACTTCTAAAATGGCCTTTTATGATCCAAAACTGTACTTGCACTTTGACATTTTAACCTACAAACTCATGCAAATTTTCCATTACAGCTAATAACATGTTAGTTTGTTTAAATATTTCTTAAACTTTATACCTGCATATTTGAAACATTATTTAAGTATATTTCACATATTACTTTTTGTTTTTTTTAGTTTTATTTTTTCCAGATTTATGAAGTATATTTGACAAACAAAAGTTGTATATATTTAAAGTATACAACATTGTTTTCATATATGCATACATTGGGAAATAATAACCGCTTTCAAGCCAGTTAACATAGCCACCGTTACATGAAATGTTCTATTTTGTTGACCTAAATCTGCAAATGAATTGTTGCTATGGGCAGATGCCCTGTTCTCAACTGTGACCGTCTGTTGACCCTGGCAAACAGTCACATATGCCCTAAGATACAAGTACCAAGGATGGAAACGCCATTAAGCACATCATAGAACAACACCGTTGCAGACTGAAATGAAGGTTTCTGTGTCTGGATGAAAATTTCTGGTTAATGCTCTACCTTTATGAAATGGAGAACTCCTTGGAAATTTACAATAGAAAATTTTTCATATTATTGAAGATGTTTGATGAGCTTCTGTCTCTGAAAATGATATATAAACTAAAAATACAAGTGGTATCCTGGTTTCCAGCAACTGGTGTTTTCTATACAATTTGTTAGTCAGGTGAACACCACTGATGATCTTAAGGCCAAGTACGTTGATGATGATAATGGCTGCTCCCAAGCACTAAGCACTCACACAGCATTATCGTATTGAATTATTTAAGCTTCCGTCTTAATCTGGAATCACCTGCACATCAACTTGCTCTCCCTGCTCTAGCACAACTGGAAACAGCTGTCTCTCACATGCTGTCTCGTTTGTGCACTTGCTTGTTAATTTTTTCCTTCATTTATTCAGGGATTATTGGGCATTTGTATGTGCTTGGTGCTAGAAAAGTTCACAGACACATGAGGAAAAAAGGGTGTTAACACAAACATCATAAAATAAAGTGATAATTTATGAGCAATGTAATAATATTAAAATAGTCACTTTCATTTAATATCAAATTATTAGTTCTGGGCCCATTTTATGGCATACTCAGCGTAAGGGGAAGAAGATTATATTAATCTTGGCCGGGCGCGGTGTCTCATGCCTGTAATCCCAGCACTTTGGGAGGCCAAGGTGGGTGGATCACAGGGTCAGGAGATCGAGACCATCCTGGCTGACAAAGTGAAACCCAGTCTCTACTAAAAAATACAAAAAATTAGCCAGGCGTAGTGGTGCACGCCTGTAGTCCCAGCTACTCATGAGGCTGAGGCAGGAGAATGGCGTGAACCCGGGAGAGGCGGAGCTTGCAGTGAGCCGAGATCACGCCACTGCACTCCAGCCTAGGCTACAGAGGGAGACTCCATCCTCAAAACAAAACAAAACAAAACAAAAAAAAAACAGTAATCTTATTTACAGGAATAGGCAAGACATTAATTTATCTCTCAGAAGCCAAACATTGTAGGGTCATTTCTGGCTCATCCAAACTTTTTATTCTTTTTTCAGATTTTCTTTGAAACCTGCCAATATTTAATTGCTTTTGCTTCACCTATACCACCATTTCCCTTAGCTTGAAAGTACAGAATCAAAATATATCTTTTACTTTGGTTATTACAAATTTCTTACCTTTCAACTTTCTGCTTCCCAAACTTTGCTTCTCTAGATAATTCTCCTCCCCTACAAAAAACAGTCTGTTCTTTAAAACAAATATATAAGGTCTAGGTTTTTTTAAGGTCTTAGCCCAGCTACCCATTCATTATACAAGGAAGAGAATCAAAATTCTAAACCTCTTTTATGAAATTTTCAAATCCTAGGAAACTTGCTTCTCTTTCTAACCTCTTACTTATTTGCCAGCTGCTTTCTCTTCATCCTGGATCACTATTACACATTTCCTTTGTCCAATCATATCTTTCAATTCTCTGCTTCCTTCCAAAGACATTTTACTCAGAACATCTTCTAAGCTCAATATTGGAGGTCCACCAATACTCTTCTTTACTCATCATCTAATCATCTAAACAGCTTATACACACAATCCTGTCATACATCATCTCCAGCAATGAAAGAGTTCATGATCATCCCTGACTCTACACATTATTTATGCTGAATCTTCTATTTGGAATGACTTCCTTTCTCTTCCATAAGAAAAATAGTTCGAAAAAATCTAAGCATAGCAATAAAGGAAATATTGTATTAATTGTGGCAGATTCATGCACTGAAATACTGTGCAACAAAAATGATGATTTCAAAAGTCAATCACCCATATTCCTACCATTTATACAAACTGAGACTTCCTTCCAAAACTCTGTGCTCCACTCATCAATGACCCCATGCCAACTCTGTTAATCAGTATTAACAACTGATTGTATAAGCTTACTGGTAGGTACTATCATTATCTCCATTTTACAAGTGAGAACACCAAATTCAAGACAAGTAGAACACTTTTAGGTTCACAGAGCTAAGAAGTAGGAAAACTTTCACACAAATCCAAGTAATCCAGCTTCACAATCTGTACTTATTAACATTGAACTTTATATTTATCTATATTTATGATGGCCATCTTCCAAAATTAATGCACATATATTTTTTGACAAGGATGAATAGTAAATATGTAGCATATATTACCAATAATTTATATGCATGATATGAATGGGCATTTATGTTGCCTTTTTTTGAACCATTAACAAATGATGCTGCAATAAACATCTGTATGTGCGTGTGCATCTGTTTTTAAATTTTGTCTTTCATTTCCACAGAATGGATGCCTACCTAACCATGTAATTTCTGTAACATTATGTGCATTTTCAGTTTTAATAGATATAGCCAAATTACTTTCCCAAATATTTGTACAAATTTAATATCTTGACAAAAGTGTATGACGATGGCCTTATTTTTTTAAGGTTGATGATCTGCATGGTTCCTTACTGCATAACCTCTGAACCCTCCTGCAGATGCTTAAGATCCCTAAACTCCTGATAATAACTTCCCTTTTGGCTGAGTTACAAACAATAAAAAGCAATTCTGCTGAAGGACACTATTGATAGTATGAAACCACTCAATGTTTTTATCACTGAGACTTATGCCTTTATATGGGCCTTAAGGTCTCATGAAAGTTATTTGTTATTTATTTTTAATACATTTTACCCAAGTCAAATTCACTATATTTATGGAAACCCCTTGGTCAAGTAATCTAACAGAACTACAGAAAAAGTAAACATCTCTTCTTTTTACATAAACGTTATTCTGGTTAATCTTTTTGGATCTTTAGTATCTACTACTGGGCATCAATTCTTTTTAGATACTACTAATTCACTTGGTTCACAGAGGATTCTAAAATTATGCAAGGATGACAGCAAGCCCAACAGAGTCTAGGCTCCAGTACAACATTATTTCCATTTCGACGCTCCATTTCAGTCTCGTGTATTCTTTTGTATCTCATAGACTTTTGTTTTTTGTAGAGCATTAAGCAAATGCTAAGTCACTTGTTTTCATACAAAAAAAAGTATAGTAGTGATTTCCCCCAATGTGCAACTCCAGATACCACTTAAAAAAATATTCCCAGTTGGTAGAAGAGTTTTAAAGATATTGCTAACATTTCACTAAGCCTGATGACAAAAACAATGGTCAAGAAAAAAATTTGGTATTTGGGTTCAATTTCTTCCACTTCCTTTTTGCATGAATTTGGACAACTCATTTATATGGGATTCAATTTCATCTTCAATATGTGATAATTATATTTAAGTATAGATTTCCTTTTAGCTGAAAATTTTTATGATTCAATTATTAAGAATTATTAACATGTGTTCATATTTTTGGATTATCTTACTATTTCCTTCATTATCATTATTCTCTTATATTACAAGTTCAAAGATAGAAGATGTTATATCAGTTTATACCCATTTGGTATAGGATAGCACCAAGGGGCTTAGAAAATTCATTATTATGATAGAGAGGCTGGTAACAATGTAATTTGTAGTGAATCCAATGGGTGTTAAAAATAGTTAGAAGGGAACTTAAAAAACACTCTTTAGGCTGGGTGCAGTGGCTCATGCCTGCAATTCCAGCACTTTGGGAGGCTGAGGCAGGCAGGTCACTTGAGGCCAGGAGTTTGAGACCAGCGTGGCCAACATAATGAAACCTTATCTCTACGAAAAATACAAAAATCAGCTGGGCGTGCTACCACACACCTGTAGTCCCAGCTACTCAGGAGTTGGAGGCAGGAGAATTGCTTGACCCTGGGAGGCGGAGGGTGCAGTGAGCCAAGATCGCAACACTGCACTCTAGCCTGGGTGACAGAGTGAGACTCTGTGTCAAAAACAAAACAAAACAAGACAAAAAAACTACTCTTTATAGAAACAAGCCCATGAAGTAACATGTCAAGACAGTCTTATAATATCTATAAAGAGACACAATTTTATGACCAAACACTGATCAAACTCTGAATTCCATGAAACTAAGGCTTTGGCTGAGCCCCCAATGTGCCTTGCATTACCACCCAGAGTGACACAGTGAAATTCCCTGAAAAGAATAATTTATTCTGCATTAGTAGCAGGGGGCTCCAGAGAAATTAGCTGCATTGGGAATTTTCCTCCAGAGGAATTTTATCACATAATATAATTTACATTCAAATAGAAATGTAAATGAAGGTGTACTAAAATTTACAACTTTCAAAGACAAGACCTAGAAGCATGGCCCTATGGATTCACATCATCTGTCACAGCCCTAGTCATTGTCCTCCACAGGTACTTTCCCAGTTGCTAAATAAAAGCTTTCATGGTAATCCCAGCACTTTGGGAGGCCGAGGTGGGTGGATAACGAGGTCAGGAGATCAAGACCATCCTGGATAACACGGTGAAACCCCGTCTTTACTAAAAATATGAAAAAAGAGCCGGGTGTGGTGGTGGGCACCTGTAATCCCAGCTACTTGGGAGGCTGAGGCAGGAGAATTGCTACAATCCGGGAGGTGGAGGTTACAGTGAGCCGAGATCGTGCCACTGAACTCCAGCCTGGGCGACAGAGCAAGACTCAGTCTGAAAAGAAAAAAAAAAGCTTTAATGTTTTCCACTTAAAAATCAGCATCTTTGCTTCTACTTTTTAATACACCCAATTCTCCACAAAAATGCTAAAATTTCCCAGTAATCTTCATTATCTGCAAATAGCATACATTCTCCAAGATATCACCATAAGCATTCCAATTCAAATGGTGTACAAAACCATGCAGATGAAATAATCCAATGTAAAATGTTTAACATAAAATTAAGCCTGAAAAAAACACAACCTGGTGACCACATTACAAAGAAAGTTTTCTCCATGGCTGGAAGTCAGGCTAAATGTAAAAACAAATTTTGAACTCACTCTTTTTACAAATATTAGTTAGGCTGCTAATATATCTGTCAAGCTGTGGTTATCAAACAGAACAATGGTTGCTAAATTACCAACATAAGGGAAGGCATCAAAATTATAGCTTGGATGCCACATTGAGCAAAAGAAATGATTAACAATAACAGTCCAAACACCATGTGTTCTCTAGTTAATAATAAGGTCTACTGCCCATATATATAACTGGCACGGGAGGAGAATTCTCTCTTCCCATATTCATTCATTTATACATACACATACACACACCAATGAAAAGAGAAAACAAAGGGGGAAAATGGGCTTTAGCATTCTAACTACAATTTTCACTGTTTATGTGATGACAGAGTTATTATGGTATTTCAAAGCAAGAAAAGTCTGAGTCTAAATGGGTTGCATTCTGAAGGAGACACCTACTCCAGAATCTCATACAGAGAGAGCTGGGTTCATTTTACTTTTTGACAAATAGTTACCATGACTTCTAAATAATTACTTAAGTCACAGAAAAATTATTTAACCAGCTACCCAGTCCAGATGAGAAATAAGAGTTGGCACTACATCAATCACAAACTACCATCAGGAACCCTTTAATAAGCCATTATTTAGCAAAAATTACTCTAGCCCAAAATAAAGTAATGGCTACAACTACCCTTGTTGTCCTGTTCCCTTTGCCTTCCAAATCCGGATTTTCAACTTCCTAGATTAACCCCAAGAACATCTTAGTCTTACACGTGTTACTCTCCTTTCTCTTTCCACTGACTTAACTGCTTTTCATTTCTAGGAATGTTTTCAGGTGTTAGAAACCACTGGTTTCTAACTGGTTTGCTACTGGTCCTCAAGAGTCATTTTCCCCCGACTAACCCTTTTAAGTGGTATGTTGGCTTCATTCCTCTTGAGCACATTAAGTAGGAAGGAGAGGGCAGCTGCCTAGTAAAATCTAATTTAACCCCCACTCTTCCTCTGTTCACTTTGTCTACCAATATTTTGCCATTGTGCCCACCCACTTGGTCAGCCCCTCACCTACAGCAGAGATTTGAGTCTCTTTTGAAGGTCATTCCAGAGGGAAAAACTCAAGAGGGAAAAATTCATCATTTTTTTAAGTATTAATACATCCTACACAAAGTTTTAAAACCGGTTACATTTAGTGATCCAGAGTATATTTATATTTGGCCACTTGACTATCTTCCCTTTAAATGATAAAGCCATTTTTCTTTCAAAGAATTATCAGAATAAACCACAATTTATTTAACACATTTAAAGAAAAATGAGAGACAGCACACTATACCACTGGAGACCAGGGAAGGGGTGGTCTGAAGCCCTGCTCTCTGGTTCTCCTCTCCTCTCCCACCATGCCAGGCCCCAAACACCACCAAGTGGTCCATTCTGCTACACAGTTTGGTAACTCCTGCTGATAACATCACATCCTGGGGCACTGCTCCAAGATGCCTCTTTCTGATATTTACCTTCTTTCACTTAGTTGACCTTGAAGGAGGTAGGGGAAACACTTAAGTACTGCTATATATTAGGGATCTCTCCATGTTATCTCTGTTAATTCTTAGAACAATCCAGCAATTTAGAGTTTGTGATTTTTCCCAGAGCTCAGAAAAAGAAAATAAGCCAGGATTCAATCCAAAATTTATCTTATTCCAAAGCGTAGTCTCTTCTTGATCCTCTATGCTTCCTTCCCAAGTCTTTAATTTTATTAGAAATACATAAGCTGTCAAATGCAGTACAACAGTGATTCAGTAACACACCTACATTCTACATATTGTAAACTTTAAAAATCTTAAGATTTTAACATCACATATGTGGACCAAAAATAAATTCTGAATAACGTAAAGGTGAAGAACATAAATGCACATGAAACATAAACTATCATGACATGTAGTGATGTCCTTTTTAAAATAAAACGTAGAGAACATATTTAACATCCCAATCTTAATGGAAAATTATAAAAAACAAAATCTTTCATGGATAGTTCAGAATTTCTAAAAAAAAAATAGCATTGAAATTAAAGGCATTGCCATAACTATAATGTATATATAAGTATAATCTGATATTGGACAACTTGCTTCTCAACTACAAGATGTTTAAAATTAAATTTTAATTTTTTTCATTTTTAATTTTTGTAGGTACATAGTAGATATAAATATTTAGGGGGTATAAAATAGAAGGGTAGACGATGGATGCAAATAATACAAGTTTTCCAAAGGAATTTGATATGATTCCTTGGGAAGAAGCCACAAAAGAAAACAAATATCCCCTGGGTTACTGGTAGAACCTGGAGTAGATTATTAACAGGTTAAGTTTTTTAAAAACATGCACAAGGTACGTCTGTGGCCAGGCCTCCATCATAACAGTCAAAAATGTTAAGGATCAGTATCTGAATTAACATGCTTAACAGTGATTATGTTGAACAGTGATGAAGCTAAATTATTTTAATTACTGAAACCATCCTGGATTATCTGAAGAATGCAGAAATGGTTTAACAAAGGAAAGTAATGAAGACTTTTTTTAAGTTTAACAAAGAGTAATATTGAATTGAACTTAAAGAACTATAAAGCAGCTATTTGCAAAAAAATAAAATAAAATAAATCAGCGCCTTTTTTATGCTAAAGGTGCAATATGCTCTGATGGGAAGATTTCAAAACTCTTATGTGTGGTACAGATCAATAATTTTCTTTCAAGTAGCATTCAATAGCAAACGGGATATCTTAGCACAGAGAAATTACAAATAGTAGACCGACAGATAATTATACATTGACAGCATAATGAATAATCTCAGCATTGAGTAGAGGTTGGTCATCTAATTTTAAGAAGGTTCTATAGAAACTGAAAATACAGCTCTGTAAATTTCCTCTATTTGCCATTTTAAAGCTTTAGCTTCTACAAAGCTAAATGATGGTTAGAGGCAAAACTAAAATTTACATATAAAAGGACACTGCAATGATTGCCTTTTAATGAAAAGGTAGAGAGGAAGAGATGAAGATAGTCTCAATCATATTAATTCTTCATTTTATTCCAGATCGATAAAAAGAGAATGAGGAAATTTTTCAGGAAATTAAAAAACAGAAAATTTGTGAACAAATTAGGAAGGTTTCTCTTGCAACATGTAAGTATTCTTGGCTTGTGGGATTCATAATATCAAGAAGTTATCAATATAAACAACATGGTTAGATTTTGAAGAGATGGATAAGTTTTAGCACATTATAATGGTTTTAGCCAATTTGTGGTAATATAAAACAAAACACATTAAACATGTAATTAAATGGCATGTCCTAAGGCCTTAGTCCCCACAGAGAAGAAGAAATTCAAATACATAACACAATGTCTCTAAAAGCTTGCTGCTGAAATGTCAAATGTTAGCCCTTGCATGGTCTTTCACTCTGAGTCATAAGAAAGTTCTATTTTATTCAAGCTGTTCCTAATTGGTTTGAAATTCAAAATTCTATTCCATCTCTCATAATCCTAGTATGTTTTCTGCCCTACAAGGTAAGCTAAGAGAATGGCAACCTTTCTCATTTTAAAATGTAAGTACCCACTTAAAACTAGAAGTACCATAAAGGCCTACATGGGAAAATGGCTTCTCTGGCTTGTATGATAGAAATGTAAATCTTTCCCTCTCACTCAATTACCTCAACAACCCAAACACAGTTCACTCCTTGAGTTTTCTCTCTGAAACTCTTGCTACAGCCACAGGATATCTTGGCATGTTCTTTGTGTCATCACCACCTACCATTTCCAGGACATTTAGGCAGTGACCAGCAATTCACTGACCAGTCGTACCCATAAAACTAGACGCACTGAAGAAGAGGACATAGAATTCAGGAGCCATTGCTGTCAAGATAACTTCATTTTGTCCAAATATACTAGGAAGGGATGAAATGAACTCATTAAAGTTTCTAAAAGAGAAAGAAAAAAAATAGGACATTTCCTTTAAAGAAATGCTTAGGAGATAACTCTAGGAACAAACAGAAACTCATTCTTTTTTTTTTTTTTTTTGAGACAGAGTCTTGCTCTGTCGCCCAGGCTGGAGTGCAGTGGCGCGATCTCGGCTCACTGCAAGCTCCGCCTCCCGGGTTCACGCCATTCTCCTGCCTCAGCCTCCTGAGTAGCTGGGACTACAGGCGCCCGCCACCACGCCCGGCTAATGTTTTGTATTTTTAGTAGAGACGGGGTCTCACCGTGTTAGCCAGGATGGTCTCAATCTCCTGACCTCGTGATCCGCCCGCTTCGGCCTCCCAAAGCGCTGGGATAACAGGCCTGAGCCACCGCGCCTGGCTAAAACTCATTCTTTATACAACTTAAAAACATCTAGCTATTCAGAAGCGATCACACTCATGCTTATAACCCATATTTTAATCTCGAGTCTCAACTTTAACCCCTAAAATCATGAGTAGAGAACAAAGACCAATTAATTTCCAGAACCACTTGAAGCAAACCTTAAATTTCCAACAGCTCCTTAAAAGAAAACAGCCTTTTCTATGTAAAACATTAACTGATAATTTTGAAAGAAAAGTTATTATCTAAAATACAGCTTCTGAATTGAAGTTGAAGGACAAGAAACGGTCCATGCAGCCAGGCAGCCAAGGGAGTACTTGCACCACCACCCCACCAACCCCAGGCAGTGCAGCTCCGGGAGGTTCCTCCCTACTGCTTGAGGAGAGGAGGGGAAGAGTAGAGAGGACATTGTCTTGCAACTGGGATACCAGCTCAACCACAGTAGAATAGGGCACTAGGCAGACTCCTAAGACCCCCACTCCAGGGCATAGCTTCTAAACAACATTTCCAGGCACACCCTGAGCCAGAAGGGAAACCACCTGCCTTGAAGGGAAAAACCCAGTCCTCGAAGGATTCATCACCTGCTGACTAAAGAGCCCTTGGGATCTGAATAATCAGCAGCAGTACCCAGGCCATTCTCACTGTGGCCCTTGAGTGAGACTCAGAGACATGCTGGCTTCAGGTGTGACCCAGCACATTCCCAGCTGTGATGGCTACAGCAAGAGACTCCTTCTGCTTGAGACAAGGAGAGGGAATAGCAAAGGGGACTTCGTCTTGCACCTTAGATACAAGCTCTGCCACAGTGTGGTAGAGCACCAAGTAGATTCTAGGGTTCCCTGATTCCAGGCCTTGGCACTTGGATGGCATTTCTGGACCGGCTCCATACCAGAGGGGAGCCCTCTGCCCTAAAGGGAGAGTCCCAGGCCTGGTAGCATTTACCATAAGCTGACTGAAGAGCCCTTGGGTCTTGAATGAACACCAGCAGTAGCCAGGTAGTACAGGCCTCAGGCAGTGGTGGCCTCAGGGAGAGACGACTTTACCTTTGGAAAGAGAAGGAAGAGAGGAAAGGACTTTGTCTTGTGGCTTCAGTACCAGTGCAGCTGCCATAGAATAGAGTCCCAGGTAGATTTCTAAGGTTTCTGACTCCAGGCCCTGGCTCCTGACTGGTTCTCTGGATCCACCTGGGACCAAGGGGAAATCACTGCCCTGAAGGGAAGGACACAAGCCTGGCTGGCTGCCACCTGATGACTGCAGAGTCTCAGGGCCTTGAGCAAACATAGGCACTAGCTAGGCAGTGGTTATCACAGGTCTTGGGCAAGACCCAGTGCAGTCCCAGTAATCCCAGTAATGATGGCCACAAGGGTCCTTGTGTCACCCCTCCCCCCAGCTCCAGGAAGCTCAGCAGAGACAGAAAGACTCCAATTGTTTGGGAGAAAATAAGGGAAGAGAAAGAGTCCCTGCCTGGTAATCCACAGAATTCTTCCAGATCTTATCCAAGACCTCCAAGATGGTACCTGTAAAAGTCTGCAAAAGTCACAGTGTTACTTTTAGGTAATGCAGATGTGGCTGCAGTGACCAAAAACTTAGATTACAACATCTAAGTCCCTTCAAATACCTGGAAAGCCTTCTGAAGAAGGGCAAGTACAAACAAGCAGACTGCAAAGACTACAATAAATACCTAAGCCATCAATGCCCAGACAATGACAAACATCCACGAGCATAAAGAAGGTCCAGGAAAATATGACCTCACAAAACAAACAAGTAAGGCACCAAAGACAAATCCCAGAGAGACCTTTTAAAAGATTTATGACCTTTCAGACAGATATCAAAATAGCTGTTTTGAGGAAACTCAATGAAATTCAAGATAACACAGAGAAGGAATTCAAAAACCTGTCAGATAAATTTAACAAAGAGATTGAAATAATTTAAAAGAATTAAGCAGAAATTGTGGAGTAGAAAAATGCAACTGACATACTGAAGACTGTGTCGGTGTCTCCTAAGAGCAGAACTGATCAAGCCGAGAAATAATTAGTGAGCTTGAAGACAGGCTATTTGAAAATACACAGTCAGAAGACAAAAGAAAAATGAATAAAGAACAATGAAGTACACCTACAGGATCTAGAAAATACCCTCAAAAGGGCAAATCTAAGAGTTATTGGCCTTAAAGAGGATGTAAAGAGAGAGATAGGGATAGAAAATTTATTCAAAGTGAAACCAACAGAGAATTTCCCAAACCTAAAGAAAGACAACAATGTTCAAGCATAAGAAGGTTATGAAACACCAAGCGGATTTAGCCCAAATAAGACTACCTAAAGGCATTTAACAATCAAACTCCCAAAGGTCAAGGATAAAGAGGGGATCCCAAAAGCATCAAGTGAAAGGAAATAATACACAAACGAAGTCCAATAGGTCTGGCAGTAGACTTCTCAGTGGAAACCTGATAGGTCGGGAGAGAGTGGCAAGACATGTTTTAACTGCTGAAGAAAAAGAAAAAAAAAACTTTTATCAAAGGATAGTATATCCAGCAAAATTATCCTTCAATCAAGAAGAAATACTTCCCTAGACAAAAACTGAGGAATTTCATCAACAGCAGACCCTGTCCTACAAGAAACACTAAAGGGAGTTCTTCAAGCTGAAAGAGAAGGATGTTAATGAGTAATAAAAAATTATCTGAAGGTATAAAATGCACTGGTAATACACTGAAAAACACAGAATATTATATTACTGTAATTATGTTGTGTGACCTACCTGTATCTTAAGTAGAAAAACTAAAAGATGAACCTATTAAAAATAATAACTACAACAACTTTTCAAGACATACAGTAAGATACAAATAGAAACAACAAAATATTAATAATGAAGGGACAAAGTTAAAGTGTAGAGTTTTTTGAGTTTTTTTTTCCTTGCTTGTGTGCTTACACAATCAGTGGTAAGCTGTCATCCGTTTAAAATAATGGGTTATTAGAGATTATTTGCAAGCCTCATGGCAACCTCAAATCAGAAAACATACAACAGACTCACGAACAATATAAAGCAAGAAATTAAAACAGCGCAGCAGAGAAAACCACCTACACTGAAAGGAAGACAACAAGGAAGGAAGACAGGAAGGAAGACAGGAAGGAAGACAGGAAGGAAGGAAGGAAGGAGGGAGGGAGGGAGGGAGGGAGGGAAGGAGAGGAGGGAAGGAGGGAAGGAGGGGAGGGAGGGGAGGGAAGGGAGGGAAGGGAGGGAAGGGAAGGGAGAAGAGAAGACCAAAAGGCAACTAAAAAACAAATAACAAAATGGCAAGATTAAGTCTTTATTTATCAATGATAACACTGAATGTAAATGGGCTAAATTCTCCAATCAAAAGACATAGATTAAAAAAAAAAAACCTAATATTCCGTTGCCTATAAGAAGCAGACTTCACCTGTAAAGACACACAAAAACTGAAAATAAAGGGATGGAAAAAGATAGTTCATGCCTATGGAAGACAAAAATGAGCAGGAGTAGCTATACTTATATCAGACTTGAAATAGATTTCAAGACAAAAACCATAAAAAGAGACAAAGAAGGTCATTATATAATGATAAAGAGGTCAATTTGGCAAGAGAATATAACAATTGTAAATATATATGCATCCAACACAAAGCACCCAGAAATATAAAGCAAATATTATTAGATACAAAGAGAGAGAGAGCCCCCATTACAATAATAGCTACTGACTTGAAAACCCCACTTTCAGCTTGAGACAGATCATCCAGAGAGAACATCAACAAAGAAATACTGGAGTTAATCTTCACTACAGAACAAATGTACCTAATAGATATTTACAGAACATTTCATCCAATGTCTGCACAACACACACTCTTTTCCTCAGCACATGGATCATTCTCAGGAATAGATCATATGTTAGGCCACAAAACAAGTCTTTAAGAATTCAAAAAAAATTGAAATTGTATTAAATATCTTCCCTGACCACAATGGAATAAAACTAGAGGTGGGTGGGGGAAGTGTGGATGGTTAATAGGTACAAAAATATAAGTACATAGAATGAATGAGATCTAGTAGTTGATAGCACAACAGGAGGACTATAATCAACAATAATTTATTATACATTTTAAAATAACTACTATTGGATTGTATGTAACATAAAAAAATAAATGCTACAAGGGATGGATACTCCATTTACCCTGTACATATGTATCAAAATATAACATGTACCCCATAAATATATATACCTATGTAACCACAAAAATTAAAAATAAAAAAAAAGAAATGGTCCATGGTTTTTATTGTCATTGTTGTTTGTTCATTTAGTGTTTTTTTATTATGGTAAAATATACATAAAATTTACCATTTCAACCATTTTAAAGTATACAGTGTATTGGTGTGAAGTACATTTATAACATGTGCACCAATCATTACTACCATCTTCAGAGCTTTTCATTATTCCAAACTGGTCAGTGATTTTCATTGAAGTTTTCCATTTAGTCCTTTATTAACTACAGAAACCTTCTGTTTGTTGACTCAACCAAGGCCTATCAGGTATTTTAGGGTTTTTTTTTTTTTTACTTTAAAGGTTTATTAATAGTCTTTTGTTCTCTGCTCACAGTTGCTGCTTGATTGACTACCACAACATTCCGATTAAGAGGCAGAAAGCAATGATCAATGTTCCCTTGCTTGCTTTGTGGCTTGTTTCTTTGAACTAATCTCAGTATTAAGTTAATCCCTTTGAGGTAACTTAACCATCAAACATGAGAATTTTAACAAGGAATCTTTGTGGTGACAAAACTGTTCTGTATCTTGACTGTATCACTGTCAATATCCTGGTTGTGACACTGTTGCACAGTTTTATAAGTTACAATTAGAGGAAACTGGATAAAGAGTACACAGGATCTTCCTATGTTACTTCTTATAACCATATGCAATTCTACAATTATCTCCAAATGAAAAGGTTTAAGAAAAAAAATAATCAGAGTTTTGGGAGACAGTCCATTGTTGCTCTTTCTCTCCTTTCAGTAAACCTTTCCAATCCCCTTAAATTCTCAAAAAAAAAAAAAAAAAAAAAAAAAAAAACAGTACCTAGAGGTTTAATAGTTCTATATTTATTATGGCCTACACACTGAGCTACACACAATTTATGCGACTTTTTACCAACTCTTAGTCCTCTAAAACATTGATTCAGGGCAATTTTACTAAGGTCTAAATGAGAAACTGCTTATAAAATAAAGACACAAGTATACCAGTCCCTCACAAATCAAAATATTCTGATATGTCTAAGCCCTTATAGAAACCAGGGATTTAAGAGCTAAATTATAAATAATTTTGTGAAGACCTTATAAATTAATTTGTTAAAAATATTTCCATGAATAACATAAGGGAAAAACACTTAAAATAAGAATATCTATGGTATTATTGTACACGAGTCAATAAGAATAGCACACAATTAATTTCCTTTTATTATTGTTCACTTGCTAAAATCTTTTTAACCCCGCTCTGCTGTACAGATGCAATTTACTACTAATATAATCATTTTTATGTGTTCAAGATCATATGCATACCAGGCAATTTTTACTTTTAGACAAAAGTTCAAAGGCTTTCTTATTCTGTGACCTCCAAACAATGACATTCTGCCTTGGTCTTAGAGACTCAGAATAAGGAAGTTAACAATGGTTAAAGCATTAGATAGCCTTTATTTAGTGTACTGGACCTGGCTAAATAGATATTGTCCACTCCCTTTCTAAATGATAAGACTGTAGAGTCTTGTCATTAGTCTCTCTTACAAGGAGTACTTGTACTGATAATAAAAAGCAATACTAATGATGATTTTAATTGCTAACATTTATTAAGCTCTTACAATGTTCCAGGAACTGAATAAAGGGACTCATATACACCTTTTCAATTTGTCCTCTCAAATCAATCTCTACAGTATGGTAGATTCAAAAGGTTACCTCCATTTCATATATATGTAATAAAAGTTTAGATGGATGGGATAAACATGTCCGAGGTGCCACCACGGGCAGAGGTAGCTCAGCCAGTCAAGCCCAGGTAGCTTAACTCCAGAGCCCTTGAGCTTCACATCATCAATATGCAGCACAGCGCCTCTAGATAATACCCAGAAACAGAAGCATGACATGGAGGCCAAGACCAACTTCCTCTTACCTTTATTTACTTTCATTATTGATTCAATGCAAAAAGCCCCTTACTTTGCTGACATCTAATTCATCCTCCTTTATAAAACCTAACCTCTAGTTATCTCATTTGTTAATTATTCTAAGTAGAGTGATGAATAATAATAGCTAGCATTTGCAGAATCCCATTTCACAGAACAAGTACAGAGAATACAGTGTGAGAGGTCCCACAGCAGAAAACTTTGGTTTAAGGAAAGTCTAAGTAGAGAACCTGTACATTCCAAAACCAAAGTGCTTATGGTTGAAGAAAAGTCACAGAAAATTATTTATGCTCAGATTTTATTGAAAGGGAGTATTTACTATACAGCTAAATCAATAGTACTATCCTTTGTTTATATCCTGTCTACCTTTTCAGATATTGTTTACAAAAAATAAGAGTCAATACTGCTCTCAGGTAGACCCCCATCTAACTCTAAAAACTATTTCCTTTAAGTATTTTTAAGTCCTTTCCAACTGCTTGCTTTCATGCACATACTCTTTCAGTTCCTATAGTCAAAAAGTTCTCAGGAAAAGTGAGTGTAAATAGGGATAAGGAATCATATGTACATGGAATCTGAATAAGGAGGATAATATATCCTGAAGATAAAGCACAATACAGTTAGTATTGGTTCTTTTTTTGGCGGGGGAGTTCACTAAGTTTGAAAACATTTATTTGCATAAAACAATAAATGTTCAGTAAACAATTTAATGCAACAATAATAATTTTCTTAGCTTGTTATTACAAAAATATGTGATAGTATAAATGTTTATAGAATAAATTAATATAAATTTAAGAAATCTCATAGATATATATCAGTTAAATACCTGATAACTGAAAAAGACTAGCTTTGGCTGGGTTATAACATCAGTTTTATAAATTATCTAAATTATATTCTGAGTTTTAAAGGGCTAGGTAATGCAAAGTTATAGATATTTCATGGTTATAAAAATAGGATAAGTATCCTTTTCTTAAAGTTGCATAAAAAGCTTTTGGTTTAAAATTGCAAAACATTTCAAATTAGCCTTTTAAAAATGATTCAAAAACCATATACAGCTTGTAGAAGGAAAATAAACTACTTTTCTAACATAACCTAACACCTCCTAATCTAGTTTTTCTCTCTAAGTAGGTTCTATTTTTAAACAGACTCCTTGATTTTTCCCAACATAAATGCACATTTGCACATCCTTCCCTTCACATTGCTCCATGTACACTTGAATTATGGGTTTTTTTTGGTAGGTCTTTCTCCTTAATTCTCTACTTTTCAAAAAATCTATTACTATAGTCCAAACATTTTTAAGTTAGTGCTTCTGTATTTTAAAGGAATAAATTCCATTTTCCCTTTTAAAATAAATCTACTTTTATTTCTTCTAATCAAGTTTATTCTTTTTGATAATCTCCTTTTATGAACCAAAGGCATTCTTTTATTGCTCTTTGAAAGGCACTATTTATATTACCTTAGTTCATTTTATCCATGTCATCTATAAACATATATTTTAAAACTTTGAAAAAACAAACCCGAGAAATTTAATTTTCATGAAATCCCCTTTAAATGTCCAACCCTGAAACACCAACAACTCAACCCAGGAGTGATCTTCAAGCATTTGGGGGTTGGGTTTTACAGTGTTTATTTCTTTATTTCATATTTTCATTATTAGATGCAAAATGTTTGTATTCAGCAGTTATAACTTACTAGAAATTTGCAATTTACTATAATAAGCTCCATTTCAGAGAATCACAGAAGTGTTGTATTTTAAGGAGCATTTAATATATCTCCTGTTAATAATGAGGAAGCTGGGGCATGGATGTTTGACTTGCCCATGACAGGAAATGAAAAAAAAAGTAAAAATGCCTGTCACTATAATATCTTTCATGTTTTGTTAATATTCCTTTAAAAAATGAGATTTAACATATTCCAACCCTGGTTTATACTCCTTTTTCTGTTTTTTCCTCACCTCAAACTATTTGTTTAAAGAAAATGTCTGTATAACATACAACCTTGCAAAAATGCAATTCCA
The DNA here is from genome assembly GCF_028858775.2 of Pan troglodytes. NCBI lineage: Eukaryota > Metazoa > Chordata > Mammalia > Primates > Hominidae > Pan > Pan troglodytes. The sequence continues at coordinate 107,121,853 of NC_072411.2, read as the reverse complement.
TTACTACAATTTCAACAGATTCAAGTAGAATACACACATTCTTTGCAAAGGACACCACTAATCTCTGAATACCAACATGTATAATTCATCAAAAAAACCCTTAATGCCCTTTAAATCACCCAAAACTTTACAAATGTTATAAATGACATTAAACCCATTTCAAATTTTACTACAAACCACACAGTTGAAATGGCAATTAACTTTTTTTTTTTTTAACTAAAATAGAGTTTAAGATAAGGTCTTAGTGTCTTTGAAAGGGACACAGTCATATTTTCTATATAAAATAGATTTACTTATGTAATCACATAAATGGAACAAATTACAGAGCCTTAATTTCTCATTCATTTTGCATAAACTTTTATGAATATATACTTTGAATTAATAATATAATAAAAGTTATTCTGCTTTACTTTCAACAACAGCTCTTTTCTATTCATAAGGCACAGTCTTAAGAACTGAGCTATTCAGTATGGTAGCCACTAGCCACATGTGGCTGTTGAACACTTGTTATGTGGCTACCCCAAATTGAGATGTGCTATACATAAAATACACATGGGTTTTCAAGACTTGCTATGAAACAAAACATGCCTTATTTCCATAACTTTTCTATTATATATTCAAGTTTGTGGATATACTGAGTTAAATAAACTATGCTATTAAAATTAATTTGTGCTGTATCTTTTCACATTTGAATGAGGCTACTAAAATATTTAAAATTACATATATGGCTAACATGCGATTTCTTTTGGACAGCACAGCTTTAGAATCTTTAAATACATGCATTTGCTTATTTATTAATCTATCATGCAAAAAAAACCATTTATTTAGTTATACTTGTGGTCATCTCATAAAAATCCCTCATCTGACTCTATATTCTCCTCCAAGCACTTTCTCATTTCTTTGTTAAACTTTAAAGCATAACACCTTAAAAGCACTGGCTCCACTCACTGCCTCCACTTTCATACTCCCCATTTCAATGAAATAGCTCTCCTGGGAATGACCAGTGACCTCCAACTTGTCAAATCAAATTACCATTTTTCAGAGTCCTCATCTTACTCATCTTACAGCTGATCATTCCCTTCTTCTTGAAATACTTTCTTCATTTGGGTGCTCAGACACCACCCTCCTCTGGTTCTCCTCCCTTGCCAGTTCTTGCATTTTCCCAACCTTTCTCTGACACATAGATACTGGAATGTCCTGGGCTAAGTCACAGACCTACATTCACTCCCTAAGTGGTCTCATCCAGTTTTATGATTCAAAAACCACTTCCATGCTGAGACACCCACATTTATTTCTCCATATGAGCCATTTCTATAAACTCCAGTCTTTTATAACTGTCAAATCATCTTTTGTCTAGATTTGTAATTGTTATCTCTAACTTAACACATACACTAACAACTTACTGATTCTCCCTTTCCCCAGCCCAGATCTTTCCACCAGTCTTTCTCATCTCAAGAAAAGGACTCCCTTCTTGTAGTTGCACAGAAAAGACTCTTAGATTTCCTTTTGTTTCCCCACATCTAATCCATCATTGAATCTTTTTGAGGCTGCCTTCACAATACACCCAGAATCTGACCACATCTCTTCATCTCCACTGACATCACCCTGATCCAAACCATTTGACACTTCCACCCCTATATCTTTTCTCAGCACAGCAGCTAGTGATCCTATTACTGTAATTATATATCAGATGATTTCACTTTTCTTAGTTTTTATACGACATCTTCAAAATCCATGTGTGTTTTACATATAGCACATCTCAATTCAAGGTAGCCACATCACAAGTATTCAACAGCCACACATGACTAGCGGCTACCATACTGAATAGATCAGTTGTTGAGACTGTTTCATATTATTCAAAGTAAATCCTCTGGTCTAAGCTAATGAGTGCCCAATTCACTCCAAGTCAAAGTCAACCTCCTCAATGTGGCCCACAATAAGATCTTCCTCCACCCACTGCACCTGTCAAGCTTCACCTCCAACTCTCTCCACAGTCACCTCCAGGCATAGGTGTTCCTTTGCTCCTGCTGGAAGAGCCTAAGCACACTCCAGACTATGGCTTTCACACTCATTGCTCTCTCCCCACCTTGACTGCACCTTCATAGCAATGTAAGCCCTTCCTCTTCTCTACAAATAAGACAGTATTCTCCATTTCACCTTGTCCCCTCTGGCTCCCCCTATCTACTTATCATTACCTGTGTTATAATGTTACATTGTCTCTCTCCCTCTCAGCAGAATATAAGCGTCATGAAGCATTCAATACATATGTGTTGAATAAATAAATGAATAATCAATGCTAAGCATTCCACTGGTTGCCATGTACAAAGACATGGTAATTTTCAATGACTACCTTCGGGGCATCCTAATTACAAAGTAAAGAGGCATGGATGCATAAACACAGAGCCAGGGGTACCAGAACAGGAGCACAAAGCTCTAGAACTTCCCAGGGGAAAATACTCCTAACTACTGAGAGCCAAAGGATAGGCAAATTCAGAAAAATTGTCCAGGGGGAATATCTGGGGCTGAATATTAGCTGGCAAATGGTAGATCTCCAGGTATAATGGTGACAAGAGTAAGGGAGAACATTCCAAGGAAAAGGAAACAATATATGTGAGGTGCCTGGAAGAATAAATAAGAAGAGTAAATTCCAGAAATAAGTAATTGTATTTGGCTCTGGTGCTAGAAGTCTATTTAGGAAGGGGAGGTGGGAGTAGAGGAAAGTGAAGGAGAAGAGAGGAAAAAGGACCCATGCATGCCAAAATAAATATAAATAAATTTATACACAGAAGTGCACCTGTCCAGATGTATATGCGAATGTGCAGGAATGTATAAATTGCATATACATGTATATATGTATATATAATACATATGTGTATACATACACATATACACACATATATATGAGAATGGTAGAAAAAAACTCTTAGAAACATGTTTAGGTTCTTCTACTCTTACCTTCTATTTTTCTATTGCTAGATATAATCTCAAAAAAAGTAGAAGTCTATAAAACTATATAAATATGAAATGCCTAAATCTCTAACATCTAAATATTTTTTCTCAAAAAGGAACTTCCTGACTTCCACCTCTGTTAGTTTACAAAGAGTTTGTAGAAATATGTAGATATCAGGATTAGTATCTCAGGTCAAAGCAAGATCATTTTCTAGGAATTTCCTCCCTCCACTGTATCCCAGGAAAGGGTTCCATCAATTTACACAGAATGTTCCTTGGCAGAGACTCCCTTCTGCTCATCACATGCTGCCAACAGCCAGCTCCCAAATGGTGGCCAGCTGATTCTCCCTTCACCCACAAATCCAGATCAATAAGTGATCTCTAACAAAAATTTTAATCAAAGGGAAAGTGGATACTATAGCTAAATTTTAAGCATGATTACGTGGTGTGAATGGAAAGTGGGTGAGTTGTACGAAATTCCAGCAGGCCATTTTAAAAAATGGGATGCGTTATAATAATAAAGTAACCTGAGGATACAGTTCAGAGAAGAATGTGGCTGGTTTTCAATGAGACTGCAGTAAGCTTTTTACTGCAGTATGGCAAGCATCTCTTAATAAAGCAATATTAGAATCTGTCCAGTGAAAATATTTGCATTATTTTGAACACTGATTAAAACATTTTGTGCAAGATAAAGCAAAGGAATGCCATACACTATGCAAGACCCACTGTGGCACTTGGCATAAAATAAATCATCGAGCTCTAAAATCTGCTGCGGTTGCCGTCTTCATTACAGAGACCTTGCACGCAGCATACAAAAACATCTATAATGTTTACAGCACCTGGATGCCTGCACTATTAAACATCAATACAATCTGTGTTCATATCATCTCCATGCTAATCAGATCGATTACTACTGATATAGTGTCTTGTCACAGTATCGTAATGCTAATCAAACAAATGGAGCTATGGGGAGATGATTCCGATGTATAGGTATTTAATAGCACAAGGTTAAAAAAAAAAAAGAAAAGAAAAGGACTTAAGAGAAAACACACAGCGTGCAGTTGTATCACAGGCAGGCAGATTCCATATCGGGTCCTGGGTAGTGCTGTTGTAATTTTGTCAGCAGCCATTGAAAAGAGAATATAATACAGTTTGATGCCATAAAATGGACTTGAAAGGAAAATGAGATTACTGCTGCTGCTTAACATGGAAGTGGTAATTAGCTGCACAGGTAATTAGATACAGATTCCTAGAATATCCTAGTGGAGGCAGTGGATGATGGCAAGAGATATTATCTCTTGCCTGTTGAAAAGGATCAATGTCACAGTTGTTTTAAATCCCAAACAACATCCGCATCCAAAACAATACCCTCCAGACAGCAAAGATGCTGTAGTAGCTGCAGTGAAACGTGCTATCACTTAATAAAAATGAGTGAGGGAACACAGGATGGGAGGCTGAGCAAGAGGGGACATCCCTGCCTCCCTGTGGCTAGCAGGCCTTAGGCCATGTGTACATCTAGCTCAGTTGTCACTTTGTGACACTTACCGTTGTGCATGTGTCCTGGTTTTCTCCTGGTTTTCTTCAGCTAATTTCATGTATAGCGAAATCCTCAGACAAAGACTATAAGGGGATGTGGTGGGTGGAGGTGGAAATCAATGATGGTACCCAAAACAAGGAAAATCCATTAACATACTGTTCCTTTAAATAATTACCCAATAAATTTAATATATATTCAATGTATACATGTTTTGGTCAGAAGCATATATTTCATCAACTGAGATACTCCCACCCTTGAATGTGTAGGCAAATGAAACTTCTTGACTAGTGGCTGAAAATTATTTTCTGCTTCTGGATATATTAGGAAAGCACAAGCATTCCCAAGACCATTATGCTGTTCCATGCCTTGTCATCTTCTATTTATTCATTCAGTAAGTATTTATAAAATGCCTACTATGTATGCAGTTCTGAACCAAAACATACCTTCCTGTACACACTAGGGCCACCACAGCATTGACACTGTGCCTAGACTGCCAGCCAGAGGACAGATGGATTGCAGTGTGGTGAGTGCTCCTGCTGGCATGCGGAGAAGGCGGAGAAGGCAAAGCAGACATGGTAAATTCTGCATCCAGTTGCGATAAAACCGATAGTCCCAGAGAACACATGCCAAAAGTAAAATTAACTTTCCAGAAAAAAACACTGTATACCTCTTTCTATAGAAGGAGAAACACATTATATAATTCAGATGGATTTAGAATCAGCAATTCTGGGTAACTGATTAGAATGCTTCCAGTTGGAAAGAATACAGCTATTAGAAAACCAGTTTGTTATTTCACGGAAAAGAAACTTTCCGTTATGTTACTCTGGAAAAGTCCTAACATCTTCAGTTTTCTCTTCACCAGCCCTGAATCAGTTGAAGGTTCAGTGGTGAACTGGATGTAAAAAGTAAGCATAAGTAGTTTGACACTGTGAATGACTATCAGAGGTATACACAGCCATGCCTGCTGACTGTTGGAAATCATTTAACATCATAAATGAATTTTACTCAGCAAATATTCAATTTTTTGTTTAAACATCTGTAATATTCCTTTAGATCATGCTGCTTCTTATAATGGCAGAATGGCACTGCCATCTAGCTGGACTTGAACAGTTCTGGAGCCAGGGTTGGCTTCATGGGTAATGCACAAAGAGGACCCCCTACTTTGTTTGGTTTATTGTTCTGTTGTTGGCTTCATTCTTAATAAATTGAGAACAATGGGTCCACATTCCATTTTGCATTGGGCCCTGCAAATGTAACTGGTCCTGCTCATTGAGGAAGATGGCAAATATCAGCATCCCTTTTATATATGGTAGAGAGACAACTGCTTTATCTATCACAGGGCATTCTCTATAAAAGCTATTTGTGTCTTTCATTCTTAGGAATGCAGGAAGAATCGAGATCATGAAGAGCAGAGAAGACCTTTAGAAGGAGTCAAGCTTATTGGTGTAAAGGATGAGAAGCAATAGATTTGATGTGCTCAGAGCTGGACTGGAATGACCCTTAAGAGTTAAGGGATCTAGAAAACCAATCTAGAGTAACTGGGAGGCAAAATGAAAAAGACACACGGCTTACTCAGTTTCCCCACAATGAGAGAACAACACCGCAAGCATAAGGCATTGAGCTCTGGGAGTCCAGCAATAGCACCTCTACTTATCTCTCTACTTATCTCACCCTGGCACTGCACATAATATTCCTCATCTGGCCTTGGTTATTTAGGGATAAACAGTCTATTATCAAAAGTTTCACCTATAATTCTTTAGCTTATAGAATTTACCAGCCTTATGTTTCATAAAATACCTAGTTAGTCTCTCCTATCCTATCTTTTGTTTGTTTTTCTTACTATTTTATTGGATTCTCAAGAGATTTCTACTGTCATGAAAATGAACTTTTCTCAGGCCTCCTCATCTTGGTCCCTCCACACATTTTTTTTTTTTTTTTTTTGAGACAGGGTCTCATTCTGTTGCCCAGGCTGGAGTACAGTGGCACAATCTTGGTTCCTAGCAGCCTTGACCTCCCAGGTTCAAATGATCCTCCCACCTGAGCCTCCCGAGTAGCTGGAACTACAGAAGCACACAACCACAACCATCCAATTATTGTATTTTTGTACAGATGGGGTTTCACCATGTTGCCAAGGATGGTCTCAAATTCCTGAGCTCAAGAGATCTACCTGGCTTGGCCTCCCAAAGTACCAGGATTATAGGCATGAGTCACTCTTCACACCTTCTAACACGTTTATGTCCCATTTGATGTCAACTTCAAGGTCTCATCTGTTCCTTTGGCTTGTGCAACACAGTTCCCTCCCTCTCTCCCTTTCTCCTCTGTTTGCTCTCTTGTCTTCTCTGCCAGATCTTCGTCTACTGCATATCTTACTCTGCATCACTGTTACTTGCCACCCAATATTCTCTGTTGGGAACACTTCAAGCCTGGTATCCTCAGCCTTACTGTTGATAAATCTCAATCCACATCCACAAATGTTTAGTAGCTATTTCCACATAGATTTCTAGAAAAGCATAGGTTTTTCAATACCTCTACCCTTCTCTCCTCCCTGCAAAACTGGTGCTTGTGCCTTGCCTGCCATTCTACTTCCACTCTTCTGATCTCAGCCCCCTCATTATTCTCCTGCTGCTCACCTCTCTCCTGCACCCCTGCCATGGACGTCTTGACACTTCACCAATGATCCCTCCCAGTTGGAATGCTGGGGTCTTAACAGTTCTCATACATTCCTCAAGAATCAGATCAAATTTCACCTCCTCTCTAAGGACTTTTCTGGCTTCTCAAATCCATAGTGAGCCCTTTGCCATAAATCCACAGCATCCAATGACAGTGTCAACTTCTGGCATTGCACCATGCACTGTCTGGTCGTATGCCTCTGGTAGGGTTGCCTTGTATTGCTATTTGGTTTTACATGTGTGCTCATTTTATGTCTCCAGTTACCTTGCATTCTGCTTGAGGGAAGGGATGTGATTTCAAATTGCTAAAATCCCCAAAGGGTATGAAATGGCGCTGCATATAGAATAGTGCTCTGTTAATATTGTTAAATCAAAGAAAGCAGCATCCTCATCTACAGCAGTTTGGGCTTCTTTTAATTTATAGGTTAGTTTGCCACCTCTTCGTTCTTTTTAAAAAATAAAAACACCTCTTCATGTTTTCAACGTGGTATAATTTGAGTGTTTTGCTTTTAAAACTTGCTATAACTAGCCAACATGCAGACAGGCTATCTGGAAAGTGACTGGGCTGCAGTCTGGATGAACAGCTATCACCATTTCCCTGTGTAAATCACAACCAAATAATGGCTTCGGCTTCAGTAATATTCCACTAATGCTTTTTAAACAAAGATATATGCAGGTGGCAAGTGACTCAGCTTCCAAAATAGGCTTAAATAAAAATAATCACATTGTTTTGGAAGATTGTGTTTAATTGGTAATTTGTGGGTTCTGAGATGGAAACATACTACTATGGATTCTAATACTCCTTTAATAAATGAATTACAGTAATATAATCCCATTACTATTCATCTCAATTGAACAGATAACTTCCCTAAATAAAAAACAAAGGAACCAAAGAGATTCCGTTTACCTATTCTTGAACAGATGGAACTAAAAACTGATTTAAAAAACTGATTTTAAAAAATGCCTCAAAGGGTTTTCTGCATAAAACACTCAGTATAATGATACATACCCTGTGGGCCTTTGAAAAATACCTCAATTGCCTGCCAGATACCAGTAGTGACTGTTAGGCAGTCACGGTCATTAGGCTAAAGCCCATCTAAGAAAATGCCTTTGTATGACACCCTGATGTTAAACAGACCACCTGTCTGACAATCCCTCAGAAGACAAGAACTCTTAAGTGTCCTCATCTCCAGATTGGTTCTCAGTCTGCAGAAAACATTTTTATTTTTTAGCCATCCCAGGTAGCCCAAACTGAACCAAATCGTGTTTATGGGGCTCTGTTAGAATTGAAGAGAAATTACTGATTGTATCTGTCTGTATGATTTCATATGTTGCACAGACATCGATCTCAAATATTTTTAATTTCTATATTCTGCATCCCTATAGCAGATTCAGGCAGGTCCTTCTTAATAATGTTGAGTATTTTCCTTTGTTAAAAACTAGTATTCAGCCTAAAGACCATTTATGATAACTGTCAAGTGTGATAAAAGTACATAGACTAAAGAATAATTCATAAAACACTAAGACCCAATGCGCTGGCAGGCAACACTCAGGAATTTACTAAATAAGATCTCCTAACATTTCCAATATTTACTGGAGACACTGGTGCTAGGGCAATGGTGACAGCTTTCTTGATGTCTCATAATGAGGGTCAAATGCTTATGCTATGATGGATGGTGTGACTTATGATGGGAACTCATAAAAATAGACTGGAAACACACAACCTAAGTTTCGACTCTGGTTTATGGAGAAATGGGAGGGTAAGATTTGCCTCCTCATATCCCGTTCGGTAGATGGAACCAATCCACCCAGAGAAGACCCACTAGATGACTGAGTCTTTTCTTCTTTGATAGTTGACTCAGCTTGAAAAATGCTCTGTGGGTTTTGTAAACAAAATTGAACATGTTCAAATAGTCTGAAAGATCATTAAGCCCCAAAATTGTGAATAGAAAATAATGATGGGAAACTGAGTTTGCAATTCAGCTATTCTCTGCAGGTGACCAAATACATGCTGATGCCACTTAGAAAAAGAAAAGTGGGAGAAGTGGTCTACCTGGTGGTGACCATTGTGCTGAGAAGCTCTTCCCCCTTCTCAGGCGGTTGGAGGAGTGTGAGGCTCATTCAGCATGTATTCCACACATGTTTCTTGAGCAACTATAAAATATGTGAAGCTCTACTGAGGACATAAAACTAGAGTTCACAAATATTCTGGGTTATCACCATTTAACTTTGAAACTGGACATATAGGCCCCCAACTAGATACCTAAACACATTAAAATATATTCTGTACAATTACTAATCAGGCTCAACAAATTGTTTCCAATCTATATGTCCTTTTTAACAGTCAATATCTAAGTATAATAAGCACAGATCTTGAATAAAGTTTCCATTTATCAATCTGAGTCTATCTTCTTATCTTTAAAATATAAATAACACAATCTGCCTGACAGGAGTCTCATGAAGAAGAAGCAAAACATGTGCCATGATTAGAATAAATGGTATTTAATATTAGTTCTCTCTTTAGAAATGACATACAATTTGTCTTATTTTTATAAAGAACACTCTGCTAATGAACAGACAACCTACAGAATGGGAAAACATTTTTGCAACCTATCCATCTGACAAAGATCTCATATCCAGAGTCTACGAGGAACTTAAACAAATTTACAAGAAAAAAACAAACAACCCCATTAAAAAGTGGGCAAAGGACATGAATAGACACTTTTCAAAAGAAGATATTCATGAGGCCAACAAATAGATGAAAAAAGCTCAACATCACTTATTATTAGAGAAATGCAAATCAAAACCACAATGAGATACCATCTCATGCCAGTCAGAATGGCAATTATTAAAAAGTCAAGAAACAACAGATGCTGGCAAGGTTGCAGAGCAAAAGGAATGTTTTTACGCCGTTGGTGGGAGTGTAAATTAGTTCAACCATTGTGGAAGACGGTGTGGCGATTCTTCAAAGAGCTAGAGGCAGAAATATCATTTGACCCAGCAATCCCATTACTGGGTATATACCCAAAGGATTATAAATAATTCTGTTATAAAGACACATGCATTTGTATGCTTATTGCAGCACTATTCAAAATAGCAAAGACCATGGAATCAACTCAAATGCTCATCAATAGACTGGATAAAGAAAATATGGTACATATATAACATAGAATACTATACAGCCATAAAAAGGAATGAGATAATGTCCTCTGTAGGGACATGGATGGACCGCAAGCCATTATCCTCAGCAAACTAGGTGGCTAGCAACCTAAGAAACTGACGCAGGAACAGAAAACCAAACATCACATGTTCTCACTTACAAGTGGGAGCTGAATGATGAGAACACATGGATGCATGGAGGGGAACAACACACACTGGGGCCTGTTGCTGGGGCCAGGGGGAGGGAGAGCATCAGAAAGAATAGCCAATGGATGCTGGGCCTAATATCTGGGTGATGGGTCGATCTGTGCAGCAAACCAACAGGGCACACATTTACCTATGTAACAAACCTGCACATCCTGTACACATACCTCAGAACTCAAAAGTTGAAAAAAAAGAGAACATTCTGCTATTTCCAAAAGGAAATTTTCTATTCCATTTACATTTCATGATGACTTCAAATAAAATATAGCAAATTTTAAAAAGAAAACATGCTATTGGTTATAAACACACTATTCTATCTGAAAGCATTCAAATTATAAAGCTTTTCCTTTTTTCTTAGTCAAGTGAGCCTGATTCATTTATTTCAATGGTAACATTTCAAGTTTGTAGACATAATCTATTAATATTTTCACCCCATTGGCTCTTCTCTCACTGGCGACAATATCATTTGCAATGGTTTTCTAGGTTTATGTGGGCTCTCAGATATCATCTTTCTGCTATTCCCTAAGGTGAAGAAGCCTCACTTTAATCCTAGAAAAAGATGAAATATTTAGCTATTATCTTGTATTTATTCCCATAAAGAAAATAGAGTGGCCAGGCGCGGTGGCTCACGCCTGTAATCCCAACACTTTGGGAGGCCAAGGTGGGTGGATCACGAGGTCAGGAGTTCAAGATCAGCCTGGCCAAGATAGTAAAACCCCGTTTCTACTAAAAATACAAAAAATTAGCCGGGCGTGGTGGCACGCACCTGTAATCCCAGTGACTCGGGAGGCTGAGGCAGAGAATTGCTTGAACCGAGAGGTGGAGGTTGCAGTGAGCCGAGCTTGCACCACTGCACTCCAGCCTGGGCGAAAGAGCAAAACTCCGTCTCAAAAAATATATATAGGCCAGGCGCGGTGGCTCACGTGTGTAATCCCAGCACTTTGGGAGGCCAAGGTGGGAGGATCACAAGGTTAGGAGTTCAAGACCAGCCTGGCCAATATGGTGAAACCCCGTCTCTACTAAAAATAAAAATTAGCCGGGCGTGGTGGCAGACACCTGTAGTCCCAGCTATTCGGGAGGCTGAGGCAGGAGAACTGCTTGAACACAGGAGGCAGAGGTTGCAGTGAGCCGAGATCGGGCCACTGCACTCCAGCCTCAGAGACAGAGTGAGACTCTGTCTCAAAAAAATATATATATATGTGTGTGTGTATGTATATATATATATATACACACATACATAAAATAAAAAAAGAATATATAGTTAATGCATCTGAATAAAGAACACATAACTGATCAAAAATGAAACAATCAGCAACAATTTAGGTCTCAACAGTACTTTGAAAAATAAAATATTAACACAATGACAGAGACTAACTGTTAGGATAGTGATGAGGAGAAAATGATGAGGAAAAGGAAAATAAAAGGATGGTGTCAATGATGATTTCCACTATTTATTGGGTAAGTAATGATGACAACCATGGTGATTCAACAACCATTTGACAACTTATTTTCACTAGCATTTCCAGAGTTACAAAGAAAACATACAAATTTTTATTTATATGATATTCCAAACAGATTGAAGAAAATTAAGGAATGCTTTCTAGACATAGACTACAAGGTGTCTTTACAGGAGCACGGGAAGCTCATTCTTTTCATAGGAAAATCCAGTCCCCTTTTTCCAAGTAAAGCAATGCAGAGTAGGACTAGAATAATCCCCAAATTCCACCAGGACTGCCAAGCTCATTCTGAATGGTATTTGATGGTATTGTAGGTTAACCCTCTGAGGTTCTATTGTAGTAGTTTAAAACCTTTATTAGAGATTCATAATCACCTGACCTCTCTCAAAAGCCATCTAAATCAGTGATGACGAGGAAGGGCAAGATTTTCTATTTCTAATAAGCTTGCAGGTGATGCCCTGCTGTCCACATGCTATACTCTGAGTACCAAGGTTCTAAATCAAGGTAAAGACATTGAAAAGATCCTAATAGTAGGACTCTTTGTTTGGAGCCCATAGAACCAGCCTGCAGCTTTCAATGTGCATGTTTTGTCAAGGAGTCTGATTACCAATACATTAAGCAATTCATTGTGAAGGATGAAGGAGGGGAGGTAAATAAAAGAGGCAATATACAAATAAAGCTTTTGCAATCAGACACTTGCCATAAAAGAAATCAATTCAGTGGTAAAGCAGTCTATTGGCGTTTGTAGATTACCCAATATTAGGCTAAATTTTAGGAGGATTATAGAAGGATTATCTGATTATTATCCTCCAAAAGATGTAATCTAGAAAAAATATTTAAAGAATTTAACACTAAATGATAATAACTCTGCATGCAGTAGGCCTCAAATATTGCCCAGCAACAAAGGTTTCTCAATGGATTTGTACTTCTGGGAAACAGAGAAATGGTACAGATTTTTAAATATGGGGAATTTAGAAAATTGCTTTTCTTGTTATACCCAGTTTAGAAATTAAAATCAACTCCAGTGATTGTATTCCAAAGGTAGCAAAAGTCAGTTTATAGCTTTGTGCTCCAGTTCAGGTGAGATCTTGTTCTATCCCTTGCTACAGGAAAAAAGGAAGCACACATGTGTAAGAAGGCGTCTGTGCTGCCTGACGCCAGGATGTGTCTTAGTGATGCTTCAGTCAAGGGTGTCAGCTATCTCCAGACCCTCTAAAAGTGAAAGCCACAAGGTAATGCTGATTCTTGGAACTAGCTTTGCCTCTCCCAGAACACTCACGATTCAGGGACAGTGCAAAAGCACTCCTGTGCAGCTCTCGGATAGGAAAAGAGGCGACTAGGCAGTCCTTGATAGCAGATGCACAACACACAGCAGCAGCACTCCTGACTCTGGGTTGCAAAATCTTTCTCTGAAAAATCTGTTACTCCTTTCCCACTACTCCAAGACACATAGAGCTTCAGAGTTTCCTTCATTAGCCTGGCCTGGAATCCACCAGAAATTTGCCTTTCAAAGAAGCCCTTTCTCAGTTGGCTTCAGCATGCCCCTTGGCAACCATCTACCAAGTTCAGCAATTCTTCTTTTTCAGAACGAGATCTATAACTCAAAACAACTAATTTTCCCAGACAATCAAAATAACACTGGTGAGTCCTTCAGGGCTAAAAGGAAAAAAGAAAAAAAAAAAAAGCTTAACTCTCCCTCATTGTTTTCTTATTAAGCAAAAATTTAAATGTTACGTTGTCAACATATAACGTATAAAATACACAGCAATCTGCTGAAGAAAGAGCTTCCAATTAAGATTTATCAACGTGTAGATCTTGACTTTGTTGATATACTCTGTATTCAGCACCCCCCACCGAAAGGGATTTAAGTAATATAATTAAACTGTTGCAAATGGCATTTTACATAGACATAGATGCACACACATACAGACTGGTCAACCACATAAAAAGTACATATTAACAATATTGGCATACTTTGAAAACAAAAGAAAAAACTGAGTAGCTAAAGATAATATCTAATACGCTCATAGTTTTCTAACGCACAGACCTTAAGGAAATGCTTGCCTCTACTTAACTATGAGGTAAACATCAATTGTTTTCAGTAGTGTTAAATGATTTTGTCAAGATGGGAGAAGTTTCATAGAAATTTTCTAACCCTACACAACAGGTAATTCTAGTGATCTTGTTTCCATGACTTCTCTGAGCTCTGATTTTTTCTTAATGAAATATGATAAAATATTAATTCAAGATGCCAAGAGACATATATAAACAGAAACGCTGTAGTACGTTTGTTCTAATATAATTGCAGGATGTTGGCTCTACTCCTAGGTAATTACTGCATTAGTTAGCTCTGGCTCCCTATAGGGTTATGCAATTTTTTAGAGTAGTTAGACCAGATATCCTGTCCGTGCAAAAGTCATTTGTGTGCAGCCCCACATCAGCTGGATACTTCTTGGAGATAACAGGGCTTCTGCATACTCTGCTGTATTTTTTTTTTTTTTTTTTTTTTTTGAGATGGAGTCTCGCTCTGTCACCAGGCTGGAGTGCAGTGGCATGATCTCGGCTCACTGCAATCACTGCCTCCCAGGTTCAAGCCATTCCCCGCCTCAGCCTTCCAAGTAGGTGAGACTACAGGCGCGCATCACCATGCCTGGCTAATTCTTTGTATTTTAGTAGAGATGGGGTTACAACATGTTGGCCAGGATGGTCTCGATCTCCTGACCTCGTGATCCGCCCACTTCGGCCTCCCAAAGTGCTGGGATTATAGGCATGAGCCACCGTGCTCGACCACTCTGCTGCATTTCAAACTGCATGTGCATATATGCATGCTCTCTCTATATATATGTATGATATACATATATAACACATAATAGTAGATATCATATACTATTAAATGAAACTTCTGGCAATTAGTCAAAGACAGAGATAGGGAACAACTGGTAATTCCAACATGCTAAACTATATTAAATCACAAACAACTAAGAGAAAGAGGTCATTTTATAGAGCAATTTCCATGTATCAGGAGTTGGTAGTCTGGAAAATAAAATCATGGATCCAGTCTTTTTCCCTTTAGGAAGCACAATCCAGGTATATCAAAGAAACACATCCTTTAGAACAGTTACATTATGTCTGATCAATAAAAAAGGATGCTTAGCTATTTCACACTTAATAAAACAATCAAAATGAATAGAACTCTGACTTTCCCACTGAAACTCTACTAATCATCAGTTAGAGTCTATTTCAATCTGACTGGTCTCTGGCACTTGACGTCTGTTGGATACTCAATCCAGTACTGGCAAAAAGAATAAGCCCACTGATATCCGGGCTTTGCAAACCTAATTTCAGAATTAAGCTATCAGATGTAAGTACACAAATTGATTAGCCAAAAGCAAGAATACAGGCCAAACTGCCTCCAACCAAACATTCAATTCCCCAATCTTTTAAGGCTGGTAATTAACAACCTTTAATAGCTTTACAAAGGGCATATACCTAAGAACAATCAGGAGTTATTTCAGAATCTTGCACTATACCCCCACAACCCATACAGGCATTTGGTTCCCAAGATAATTTACAGATTATCCATTTTCACATTGGTTTCCTCTAGGAGTGTCGCATTGCCATATAATCTAAGCAATCTTAGAGCTGACCATGTCATTGTAAGATGCTCAGAGAGGTGAGGTTAGTTGATTAGTGTCACCACACATGGGTTAGCATGAGGATTAATGAACCCAACTCCTTCCTCACAGTCCAGAGCTCTATGACCTGGCTCGGTTGATACCTTAAAGATTCACTTTAAATCAAGACATTTCAGTTTCATAAATAGCCTTGAGCATGTCCTGAGACGTTCTTACCCCAAGCACCAAAACCAACTACACTTTGTGGGTTGCCTGTCACGGCCCCTGCTTGACCTGTCATCTGAGATGTGAAACAGGAGGCTTTGGGAACTGTGCTCCCTGTCCAGTAACAAAAATGGGTTTGTTTATTTTACATTTGCAATTTTTTAAAAACTTGAATGGTCATTACAGAATGCTGCCAGAAATTGTTTCTTCATGCACCTTTCCTACAAAATAGCTATAATTGAACCATTCTGAAGGGATGACAATTATAGGAGTAAAACATTTATAGCATACATCTTTCCACATTCCAAATAGCTAAGGGCATCTACAGCAACCAACAATTACAGCTTTCTGCTTTAAGTACTGAACTTTCTGTGAAGGAAAAAAAAATTGTCAATCTTGTAAACCTAAATAACTACTGTATGCTTCATTTCTTTCTTCCTGTGTAGCATTCCTATAATTTACAATTTTCTAAAAAAAGACATCACTAATAATCACATACATTCTGTCAGAGCTAACAATAAAAAGTTCTGCTCTTAATCCTGATATACCAAACAGCAGGACCCACTTCACATTCCCCCTCAATATGGCTCCTCAAAGAAATAAAAATTAAATTTATATATATGTGTGACACACATACACACACTTACATCTATACGTATCAAGAAAACTGAAAATAGACTCGGGCACTTTATCACCATTAGCTAAGAAAATTGCATTTTTATTTGAAGGGGCATATATATGTTACTAACAGTTCATTCTTATTAAAATTTGCTATACTCTTTTTTTAATACAAAATAAAAACACGCATTACCATAAATAATGTCAAGGAAAAACTGTGACTGTATTTGGAAGGAAAAATGGCAAAAGAATCCATTTAAGGTGAGACTTTATCTCTACAGTTCAAAATCATTGCTCTGGTTTTTATGTTTAACAATTTTTTTTCTGTGTTATTGAACAGTAACATGTCAATTAGCTAAGTCTAATAAGAATTTAAAGAATTTATATAATTATACACCCGGTTTTACTGCTTTGCTTAAGATCATTGTCACCTCCTATAAAATACTTTTCATTAAAAAAGGCAATTTCTTCAGTCCTTTGATGGCACATAATTAGCTTTTCTGACATATCAAAGTCACCTTGCAACACTAACTCTATGCTATAACACTAAAGCCAGGTGTGCTGTTACATGACTTTTTTCTTTACAGTGCCAACAAAACTGCTGATGGATGCCTCTGTAGTTTAATATCTGACAGTAGATGCAAGTAAATAACATTTTTATTTTAAAAACTATGATACATAGTGATAATGAAGGACAGAGGCAGCTTTTTCATTTACAACCTGTCTATAAATTTTGGCAGGAAATTGAAACTAATTTAATACATTCAGTCTGAGGAAGTTAGTTACTCAGTTCTAAGAACATACATACCATAGTTAAATTGCTGTAGCCAGAATTATTCTCTCTGAAATGAACAACAATGTAGGGCTCCTAACTGGTATTGCCAAACTGACACACAGTATTTGGCTAGACTGAAGTAGAAACACACAGTTCTCCTGTCTGCAAACTTACTGAAATTACCATCACTAAATAAATCTTAATTTGATGCCCCTCCAGTACTTGAAAAAATTACCAGTGTTTTCCTGTTTCAATTCAGAAAGTCATGGTATATTCAGCCTTTGTGAATCCTGGCATCTTTGGTGAAATTCTTTGGTAGAGGGACAGTAAGAGTAGCGGGACAGTAAGAATTATTAATATATACAGTCTTCTCTCAGTATAGGCATTGGTTCCAGGACCCTATAGTTATCAAAAACTGCACATATGCTAGTCCAGCAGTCAGACACACATAACTCACATATGGGAAAACTCAGCCCTCCTTCTATGTGAGTTTCCATCTCACTGAGTACTGTATTTTCTTTTTTTTAAATTTTTTTATTATACTTTAAGTTCTAGGGTACATGTGCACAATGTGCAGGTTTGTTACATATGTATACATGTGCCATGTTGGTGTGCTGCACCCATTAACTCATCATTTACATTAGGTATATCTCCTAATGCTATCCCTCCCCTCTACCCCCACCCCACGACAGGCCCTGGTGTGTGATGTTCCCCTTCCTTCCTGTGTCCAAGTGTTCTCATTGTTCAATTCCCACCTATGAGTGAGAAATGCGGTGTTCGGTTTTCTGTCCTTGCGACAGTTTGCTGAGAATGATGGTTTCCAGCTTCATCCACGTCCCTACAAAGGACATGAACTCCTCATTTTTTATGGCTGCATAGTATTCCATGGTGTATATGTGCCATTGTGGAAGATTCCTCAGGGATCTAGAGTGTGTGGCGATTCCTCAGGGATCTAGAGTACTGTATTTTCAATCCACATTTGGTTGAAAAGAATACATGTGTACGTGGACCTGCACAGTTCAAACACAGGTTAAGGGTCCACTGTACTTCAGTTTAAATAAAATGGTCATATGAAATTGCTACAGTGGAGCGCTTTGATTTACATAACTTATACCTCCTAATTAAGGGCTTTTCAGTCAAGACGTCAGACAATATAAAGCAGAGGCCCCTACTGGTAAAATATACCTTTAATACAACTTAAAACCCAATAAAAATTGGACATGAGGGAAAACAAGGAAGCTGGATTAGGAGTGCCTGGGGTTACTTGGCCTCAAAAGAGGGTTCTATATGAACGTGATGGAGCAACTCCCTGAGTAGAGGCAGAGTTCCAACATGTTAAAAGAATGAAAAACAAAAAAATCAAGATGTACAGTCTTCTTCGCATCTTACTTGTTAGGCCTAGGCATCTGCTAAGGCTTAGAGTAGCATGGGGTGTCTGTCACTTCTAAATTTTTTGCATAAAATCAAAATCCTTCAACTCAATCCAACGACAGTTTTGTCTATAGAAGCATATCTCCAATTACATGATGAACAGTGGAAAAATTTGATTTGCTCTACAAAAATGTCCTTTCTAGCCAACTTTAAGAAAATATTTGCATTTAAACTAGAGCTACATCACGTTTACCAAGCGTTGATTCAGTTGAAGCTATTATATTTGGAAAGAGGGTTCTGGAAATGAGCTTTTGGATTATTGCATTTTATGAGGCAAAGATTAAATCCAAAATTAATGTTTTCAATGTGAGTACTGAATACAGTATGTCCTTTTTACTTCCGTTTCCATTGATAATCCACTCCATGACTGTTACAAGGATGGATACACCACTCTGTTTCCGAAACTCAGGCCAATAGCTTACAACTGGCTCCACTGCCATGGTCTGCAAATAGGAGTACAATTCCCTCTTCAAATCCAGGTCCTAAAAAGGCTTTCGGAGAAGCCAGTGAAGGAGTGGATCCAGAAACTGAGGCAAGACCCTGCAAAGAGGCTTTGACGAAATCCTACTCAGAGTCAACAGGTCCCCAGTGAGACCCCGAAGGATTCACCCTGTACAGATGTTTCTTATTTATTCTTCAGCAGGCTCTTTAGTGAGTTATCAACAAACCAATGACATACTGTAAGATTTTTAGGGCCGCCTTCTCAATCCTACCTTTAAAACTCTCAAAGTCCATTTCCTTTTTACCTACCTACAAAGAGAAGTAACGAACTTGTAAAAACTCAAAACAGATTAAGAACTGCTCTGAGAACAAAAACTTCATGTGCACATAAATTGTCAGATAAAAAAGTTACAACATACAGTCTTTGTGACACTGTTTCTCTTTCAAGGCATGCCAACCAAAGTCTCTTACCACACTGCTCAAAGTGGTCTCCAGGCTGGCAGTGTGGGCATGATGTCGGAATTGGTTGGAAATACAGAATCTCAGACCCACCCCAGACCCACCTAATCAGAATCTGCATTTTATCAAGGAGACCTGAATGCACATTCAAGTTTGAGAGTACTGTTCTAATTGACTCCCTCTAAAGATTTTCACAAGATGCTCCACAAAGGAATTGAAAACTAGAAGGCAATACCATCACTATGCTCAAGGTGTACAGACATAAAGCCGAGAGAGCTGTTTACTAGGACTTTGATAAAGAATATATAAAATTATAAGACTGTTAAAATTATACAGATTGGGAATGGAGAGTGACTGCCAATGAGTAAAAGGCTTGTTTCTGAGGTGATTAAAATGTCCTAAGATTAGGGTGATGGTTGTACCACTCTGTAAATATACCAGAAACCACTGAATTGTATACTTAAAATGGGAAAACTTCTTGGTATGTATGTTATATTTTAGTAAAATTGTTGAAAACCTTGATTAAACTTTAAAAAGCATAAAAAGATCAAATCATGAATGATAAGGGAGATATAAATTAAAAACACAAGGTATCATCTCTTGACCACAGGAATAGCTAAAGAAGAGAACGAATAAACTGAGATATATTCATGCAGTGGAATACTATTCAGCAATAAAAAAGGAGCAAACCACTGATGCCTGCAACAATATGGATGAATTTCACAAAAATTATTGAATGACAGAACCCAAGTCCCACAAAATAGCAACTATGATTCCTTTTATATGCACTTGTAGAACCAAGCTAGGGTGATATTATAGAAATCAGAGCAGTGTTTGCCTCGGGGGTGGGGAAGAACTAATTGGAAAGAGGCACATGGCAACTTAGTGAAATAATGAAAAACAGCTACGTCTCTGTTGGAGTGGTGGTAACACATGTGACTACATTTGTTAAAACCCATCAAGCTGTTCATGTAAAACCTGTGCCTTTTGTTGGTCAATTATACCTCGATTTTTAAAAAAAAATAACAAAAAATTTTACCCTACCTTGTATATCCATATGTACTGGATATCTTTTAAAAACTAAGAAATATAAATGTTACAGTTAGGCCTCCCTTCTCTCTTCTCTGTCATCCCCAATATTGTAATTGTCTTTTGAGGTGAATGTTTTACTACTGGTTCTTTACCCATTTTAAGCACCAAAACTTATTTCAAATTTAGTACTTTTCCTAAAATTGTTCAGGAGTGCTTACTTTTTAAAACAGAATTCACGCATCTTTTTGTATAAATTATTTTAATCATCATAAGCATCAATTAATGTACCCTGATGTAATACAGGGCTGTCATGAGAGAGGTGTGCGCTAAAAGGGGCCATTCATTGTTCCTAAACCTAGAGCTCCCACACTTAGTTTTGTTTTTTGTTTTGTTTTGTTTTGTTGTGGTGGTGGTGGTTGTTTTGAGACAGAGTTTTGATCATCGCTCAGGCGGGAGTACGATGGTGCAATCTGGGCTCACTGCAACCTCTGCCTCCCAGGTTTAAGCAATTCTCCTGCCTCAGCCTCCCAAGTAGCTGGGACTACAGGTACCCGCCACCATGCCCAGCTTATTTTTGTATTTTTAGTAGAGATGGGGTTTCACCATATTAACCAGGCTGGTCCTGAACTCCTGACCTCAAGTGATCCACTCCCCTCAGCCTCCCAAAGTGCTGGGATTACAGGTGTGAGCCACCACACACGGCCGTTAGTTTGGTTTTATTCCTATCTGCCCTTCTTGTTTACTATTAGCCTGCCTCTTCTCTCACTGCCAGATGCCTACTACATTTTTGTTTTCTTATTTGCAGCTAGAATCATTACGTTGACTCAGGTGTAACTTCTGCAGACAGACATTCCCTGATCAACCTACCCAGGGCTGTTTCTAGCTACTCACAAATCATCCTGTTTCTTTATTACCACATTGTAATTTCATGTTGTTTTGTTTTTCAAACTCATGTACTGTTTGCCTACCCTCAAAAGCATTTGTATTCTATGGATGCACAAACCTCATCAGTCTCACATACCATTAAATGGTTAGCAACTTAAAAGAGTGTCTGGCACAAAATACGTGCTTAGGAAAGTCCTGCAGATGGGTGATGAAGCGTCTGGGGGACAAATGAATAATGAATGGCTGGGGAAATCACTGGCTTGAGAATCAGACAACCGAGTCTAAATCTCCCACTTTCAGACCTGGGGCTTGGACTCAGCTATAGTTGCCTTGCCTGCTATGATAGGAAAAACAGCTTTCGCCATATATTACTGTTGTGAGGACTGAATGGCATTCAAGTCCTCTTTAGGGTAAGACTGAGAATGAAGCCTAGTCAAATTGTGTGTAAAGCAAGAAAAAGTAGATCCTGAACAAGATTCTACCTGTAAAGGATATACGCTTTAGTGTCTGTCCTTCTTATGCAGAGCTTCACTGCTCAGGTCTTTCACATGTAACACCTCTATCTATGTATCTGTTAATTATCTACTAGTTATTTTATAATCATTACATTATAATTATCTTTATCTTTTTACTTACCTAATAGCTAGATTAGTAAAATGCCCTTTCTTCAAGTGAAGTGCTTATTAAAGCCAAATCAAGAACCACCTCCTTACCTCTTACTTCTTTAGAAATTGTTTAAAATACTGTTTACTTCTCTCTAGATTTGAGAAGCAAATAAGGACAGAATATAGAGGGACATTAAAGTTTAAAAAGATACAATTCACAATAAAAGACTCAAGAGTAAAGCCTACAAGTAACTTAAAAAGCAAGATGGTGTAGAGTTCAAATAAGTATTTGGTTTATGTAGTATCTGCCAAATTAGGTAAATGAAAATTATTCATATAATTACCCAAATATGTGAACAGCATAGAGCTAAAGTTAATCCAATTAGAGAAACACACAGAAGAATTTATTACAATTAGATTCTCAAAGTAGGTAGATGACCTTTAACAACTTCTGTCCTAACAGATATTAAACAGTATGACAGCAGTCTGGGCACATCTCTTAGGACTTAAACACACTGAATAACAAGTCAAGAAAACCGCATAGCTAGCTCAATAAAAAGCTGAGCAAAAACCTAAACATACACAAAAAATGAATACCTTTCCTCCCAAAATGCTCTGTAGGCATGGATAAGATACAGTGACGAGATCATCTAAATGTCCCTATATACAGGGAAACTGAAGATGACATTTTATCCAAAACCTTTTAAGCAAAACTTTTAATCCTTCTTTGTGAAATATTTTCTACATTTTTATATAATTATATGCATACATATATATTACATGTATGGTATATATATAACTATCTATCCATGTATCTATCTATAAAATGTGTATGTATAAAATTTGGCAGATAAGTCCTAAAACAATTGCCATATGCTTTTCCCATCATTTTCTGTATTGTGTGGATTTCTGAGAGAATTATAATCTTTTGGAAAACAAAACAAAAATAATTATATTTTTAATGAAAACACATTTAATGTAGTTTTGAGTCAATAGCGTTAAGAATAGGTATATATGTAGCTGGGTGTTTTTCTTTGTTTTGATTTTGGGAGTTTGGGTTTTTGTTTTTTGAGCTGCTCAGTAGTAAATGATAATTAAAGAACTGTGTGACTGTCCATTTTAATGACCGTGTTTTAGATATCCAGACTTTCTCTTCCATGCTCTCTTTAAGAATAAAGGGACAAGAAAGCTTTAAAACTGGGTTTTAATCTACTTAATGCCACAAGTAGATGAAGAGCCACTGGCCTTGTATACATTTACAAAAGATCTCATAGCTCCATCTAGCTCCAGATGAGGGAATTTAGAAAATAATGCAGAATTACACCCAACAGGACTACCAACACATAAAAGGGAAATCAGGAAGAGTCAAAATGAAACTATTATGCAAGCAGTGAGTTTGTAAGTGCAGGAAATTTGTCAATTAACACTGATTAAAAAGAATATTCATTAGTTAATTGACAGTTGATTTTCTAAGGAAAAAAATCATTCATATCATTATTATTTACTTTTCTAGCACTTCAAGTTTAAAAAATACAAAACATAACGTGAGAAGGGATTAGAATTGAACCTTTTTCCCCCCATTGAAAATGTTATTCTGTCTCATACATTGTTCTAAGTGTTCTGAATTCTGCCTTGAGCTCAGGAAAACAAAGAGGAAGCTACTTCTAAAGTTAAAATTGAAGGATAGATCAGGATATGATGCAGAAATATGACATGATTAGTATTTTTTATTCAAACAATAGAGTCTGTTGAGTTGTTTATAGTCTATAATAAATCAAAGGGAAATTCACACAAAGTCCCCAAAAGGGGGTTATTTAAAAAGAGAATTACAATTCATGAACAGTCTACAAATATCTCTGTAATGTAAAAACACAAAAATATGCAGTAAAATACTAAACAATTAATGTGAATACAGCTAGGAAAATAACTTTGGGCCTAAAATTAAAGAGAGCCAGGAAGAACATCTAAAGTCATTACTGCAAACTGCATTTCCCTAAACTTTAATGTCCCAATATATGATATATGTATGTATGATTATATATTAAAACATAAGGAGTTGCAGTTTGGATTTGATGATACAAAATTAAAAAGCATAAATCTTTTATTATGTTTTAAAAATATTTTCAAACAATTTAAAATGTCTTAATAATAGACAGGCAATCCCACATTTCTCTCAATATAATTTGTTGCTGAGGATCTCAAAACAAACATCAAAATCCCTGAAACCAAAAACAAATGGGTATTTAAGCAAATTTAACTAGTTTCCAAATAAAATATTCAAAAGACACAAAGGAAACATTATGTGCACCTCTTTCTTCACTTTAAAAAACCAGCTCATTTTTGTGTATTATTTTTATTCAACTGAAATGCAACAAAACTTCCAAGTTAATTTCACAGAGCTTAAAAGAAAATATTTAATTATTTGCTCTTCTTGCGAACTCTTCAACATGTGTCCTCATCTTCCTATTTTACTTAGCAAAGTGATCAGATGACCTTAATCAACCAGGACAGCTCTGGCTTGAAACGCTTACCCTGAGCATTTCATTCTCCTCCATCTTTGAGATAGAGACATGACCACCTATTTCCTGGCTTGTCAAGAGTATTAAATCCCTAGCAGAAGGACAGAGCTTCACTATCGGTCTCTCCTCTTGCTCACAATGCCAAAACCTAGCATGCAAACAGAGCACAGGCATTTGATAGGGACTCTTAGCAACTTTCAAATTAATTAACATCATTTTTTTAACTTCAGCTAGGGATATTCTGAATTATAGTTACAGTAAGAGGTATTCTGGTAGTTATCCAATTAATTGTCATGCTCAGCACTTTATTTGGCTTGAAGCCTGACAGCATACTTAAGTTTACTGGCTTCTCAATCTAAGGGGACTTTCTCTACCACCCCAGCCAAAACGCTTATATTGGGGGCCTTGGAAAAGGGCAAGAAAGAGAGAGACAGAGAAATACAGGGTGAAGAGGGTGTTATCCAGAGAAAACAAATACCTGTTTCACTAGTATGCATAGGCAGGTCTGGAAGAGGGTAGAAAGGAGGAATCAGTGTCCTCTGCAACCTGTTCTCACAGTAGGTACAGCCCTATCAGAAAACACTATGCTGACCAGTGGCTAAGGTAACAGAAAACTGGTAATTGACTGGATATCACTCACCTGCAGCCATTGTGGAAACAAGGATATTCTGACATTTAATTATAAACAAAACATTAAAAACACCAGACACATATCTTTAAAACAATTCCAAAACACTTGAGGAGAGCAAGGCAGGAATATCAAAAAGTTAAGGGTAGAGATGAGACTGAATACCCACGTTTTTTTTTCCTCTGTTTTCAGTATTCTTTGATCCTAGATAAGAAAAATATTCATTACCTCCATGTCTCAGCCCAATGTAACAAGACTGCATAAAAAGAATCACAGCCAACAAAAATAAACTGTCTACGTTAAAAGGAAAACCTCATACTGCATCAAAGAAGTCATTGAAATATTTTGTTTCCTTAGGTTCCTAGGTATTCCTAAATATAATCTCGGTAAAGATAAACAAATACAATCTTCAAGCTCTAATTTTATATTTGGCAAAACCCAGAAATTGTCAGTGGTCTAATAAGCTAAATATTTCTTTTTTACATGAAAGATCATCAGAGGTATCTTTTTCTTAGAAAGATCAGAAGCACAATCCTACTTGTAACTCTATGCTTGTCAAAGTTTGATTATGAGTCACTCGTATCAAAATCCCCTGGGCTGCTAGGCAAGGAGGAGCGAAAGAACAGTCCTGGGCCCCACTCCAGAATTTCTAAATGTGAATCTTTTAACATGTTCTTCAAGTGGATTCCACACATAAGTTTGAGAAACTGTGAAATGAACCAAGAAGACCAAAAAGACCCATCCCTAAGAGGGCTACAAAGCCCCGTAAAAATCATACATATAATAGCTCCTTGCTTTCACAAATCACATTTGATCTGTATAAAGTAGATAACTGATAGCAACAAAAACCTTTAAAAGGAAAAAATACATCAACCTCAAACAGCCTACAAAGTTGTATTAGACACAGGTCAGATACAGGGAATATCTCATTTTACCTTTTAAATACATGTAACTTCATGTATTTCAGAGGTAGTTGGATGGATAAGTATAACATCTGATTCCCTGTTGTTGGCTTTTAAGTACAAATTGTCAGTCACCAAAGTTGCATGCTCTTTCTACCTAATTGCCATTGCATGGGATCTCCACCACAAATGCAGAGTCCAGACAGATCGTCTCAACTTAACTAGTCCCACTCAATCCTGCCTCATGCAATCCTCCCCAGCTCAACAGATTAAGAAACTCTAAGTTTTGAACTTAAATATACTACATTCGTGACCTATCTAAATCTAAAGTATTTATGACAACGACAGTAAAAAGTGATATTGATGTGTAATTCACTAAAAGTAGAGTTCCTCCCATGAAGTTGTTACAGTAGCAGAGCTTGATCAGGGTATTTAAAAGGAAACTCAAATTCTCCCGGTTTCATGGTCTTCCTCATCTGAAATACTGGTGATAGTGGAGGAAGACTGGATAATTTCTAAAATTTTTCTAGTTTTAAAATTCTACAACTAAGGCATGGGTGTGGATAATTTTTAAACCTCATATATTATGTACAACATCCTTCTACTATAGTTCCACTACTTATAGGTACTGGGAACATATGTAAATTATATAAGCTTTATGAATCAGTCCTTAATTTATAAAATAAAGATAATGGCACTAATATTAACCTAGTGGAATTGTGGTGAAGGTTAAATAAAATAAAGATTTAAAAGTACAGCACATTATCTTTGGCTCATAATAAATCCTCAGTAACAAATAACAGGCATCAAAATATCTCAGATTCACTGACAGTTAAGCACGGTCCCTATCTATTTACAGAGCCCAGACTGGCCATGACTTACTTTGTAGAGACCTGTATGAAGTCATTCACATAGACCCTTCACCACCCAGAAGTGAGATATACAGATATCTTTCACAATGTTCAATGCCCTAAGCAGGATGGCACCCAGGATGTTTCTCTCAGGGAACACTCACAGTCCCTCAGGCCCTGCTCCATCAATCTCTGAGATCTAGTCCATAAGGATTCCTTGCCAGCCCAAGACACTGCTTCCTCTCCCATACTTTTTACAGTAGAAGGTGTAGGTTAGTCAGTTTCAATATTTCAAACACTTCCCGTTTGGCTCATATCAACAGTTAAAGAACAGTTAAAGATTAACAGGCAGCGATGGGATTTAGTTATTATTTTTTTAACAACCAAATAACACCCATTCAAAACAGAGAAATGTTTGCTAAATACATCGCCGGAAAGGGAAAGAAGCTATATGAAATGAAGTGGCAAAACACATAAAATGGTCAGGGATTCCTCTTTCACTACTGTTATCAAATTTCAAAATTAAAAAGTCAACAGGGGTATAATATTTATTCAAGGGACACAAAGCACATGGAACAATGCTCAAAGGTGCATTTTAAAGACCTTCAAACACGTTAAGGGAGCTGAAGTTATAAGATAATAAAAATACTATTACAGCCCATTAAGCATGTTGTAATGGTGCTCAGGGATGATGCAGTCATGTTTTGTAAAAAGTTATTTTCACCCATTTCCCTGAGAGGAAATTCATTCCAACCCAGATATTCTCAGACTGGAAGACACAACAACGCAGAAATATATGTAGCCACCAACGCAGACCTTGAGCACTAATTTGAGAATTGAAGGTGTTGAGAGGTATAACAAACCAGAAAGAATTATCAAGCTGAAAAGCTGTTTTCTGCTTTGTTTTGTTTTGTTTTATGCCTAAATCACTCAGATTTGTTAGGGCTAAAAACTCAAAAGCTAATTAGGTCAAAAGTTCAGGCTTTCAACATTTTGCATTTGTGTTCCTGAAAAAAAAAATCAACAAATGCTTTACCAAGTGGTAGGAAAGCACTGTTTTGATAAGGACTATTTTATTTTATTTTATTTTATTTACTTTTTGCGACAGAGTCTCATTCACTATCATTGCCCAGGCTGGACTGCAGTGGTGTGATCTTGGCTCATTGCAACCTCTGCATCCTGGTTTCAGGAGATTCTCCTGCTTCAGCCTCCTGAGTAGTTGGGATTACAGGTGCCCACCACCATGCTCAGCTAATTTTTGTATTTTTATTAGAGATGGGGTTTCACCATGTTGGCCAGGCTGGTCTCAAACTCCTGACCTCAGGTGATACACCCGCCTCAGCCTCCCAAAGTGCTGAGATTATGACAATATTTTATAATACATTATTTCAAATGATTACGCCCCTGAATTTACTGTTCATAGAATAGGGTGATTTAAATATATATATACACACACACACATATACATACATAAACATATATATCCACATATATATGTATATATACACATATATATCTTTTAATCACATACACAACTCATCAGAGAACATAATCTAAAATCATCACTGTTAATGACTGCTTTTGACTGTATTTTTTTGTTGTTGTTCCAACTCCAGAATCCAGAACAGGGCTGGCACCTAATAAGTAGGAGGTCAATACCTTTTTTTAATGAATAAATTATTGAATGATTACCCAGATATGTATGGATAAATATACTTGTGTGTGTATGTAAACATGGCTTGAGAAATTTAAGAAAAGGGAGAGAAGACAGCTCACATATATTAAGTACTAACTATGTACCAATCCCTATTTTAGTGTTTCATTTATATCTTTTAACTCTCACAATAACTCACAACAAAAGCTCACAGAGAATAAGTAACCAGAACACAAAGTCACAGAGTTATTGATAATAAATGGTGGAAATGGATTTTGAGCTCCCTGGATCTATTTGTCTGTTAGCATTCTACCATGCCACATCTTGAGATTCATTCTTTCTCCACTGGATATGAGTAATGACCAATCAAAAACAGTGAAATAAAACAATATAGCAAAATTCTAGAAATACTGAGCATCTCAAAGAACCTAGTGTTACACAGGACATGACAATGCTCTGGTACAAGCCCTCAGTGAAGGTACACAATGAGGATGAATGGGAAGCAGGTGGATTGGGAGGCTAGCTCTGGCCACAGGCAGGATCTGTCCTGAAAGCAAGGTCTTCATGTAATCCTTACAATAACTCATAACAAAGGTTCAAAGATTAAGCAACAAGAGCACAGGTCCATGTAGCTTATAAACGGTGAAAATGGATTCCTTGCATCATTTTTACTCTTTCCACTCTAAAATACTAATACTGTGATTTACTCTTCTTCTATATCACTATTTCTTTTTCTTTCAATAGGTTTTTGGGGAACAGGTGGTGTTTGGTTACATAAATAAGTTCTTTGGTGGTGATTTCTGAGATTTTAGTATACCCATCACCTGAGCAGTGTACACTGTACCCAAGGTGTAGTCTTTTATCCCTCACCCGCCTCCCACCCTTTCCCCCGAGTCCCCGAAGTCCATTGTATCATTCTTAGGCTTTTGTGTCCTCACAGCTTAGCTCCCACTTCTGAGTGAGAACATACGATGTTTGGTTTTCCACTCCTGAGTTACTTCACTTAGAATAATGGTCTCCAATTCCATTCAGATGGCTGTGAATGCCATTATTTCATTCCTTTTTATAGCTGAGTAGTATTCCATGGTATATATATGCCACATTTGCTTTATCCATTTGTTGATTGATGGGCATTTGCATATGGAAGTCATTTGGACTGGCTCCATATTTTTCTGATTGCAAATTGTGCTGCTATAAATGTGTGTGCAAGTATCTTTTTTGTATAATGACTTCTTTTCCTCTGGGTAGATGCCCAGGAGTGGGATTTCTGGATCAAATGGTAGATCTACTTTTAGTTCTTTAAGAAATTTCCACAGTTTTCCATAGTGGTTGTACTAGTTCACATTTTCCCCAACAGCGTAAAAGTGTTCTCTTTTCACCACATCTATGCCAACATCTATTATTTTTTGATTATGGCCATTCTTGCATGAGTGAGGTGGTGTGATATCATATCGTGGTTTTGATTTGCATTTCCCTGATAATTAGTGATGTTGAGCATTTTTCCATATGTTTCTTGGCCATCTGTATGTCTTCTTTTAAGAATTGTCTATTCAAATGTCCTTAGCCCACTCTTTGATGGGATTGTTTTGTTCTTGCTGTATATCATATTTCTCAACCAGGGATGATGTCTGGTGGCATTTTTTATTGTCACATCAGAAGAGTGTTATTGGTATCTAATGCACAGAGGCCAGTAATCTATCAAAGCACTCACTTACACATGTGAGTTTCTGTAAAGTGCCAGACACTCCTCTAAGCACCAGGAATAGGGTGGTAAGAAAATCAGACAATGTCCTCTGTCTCAAAGTTTACATTCAAAAGTGGGAGATAGACCTTAAGCCCATAAATAAAATTGGTTCAGATAGTAATGAATGCCAGGAGGATAACAAAACATTGTTATATTGGAGAAAGAGGAAAGTGATGTTTAATATTAGACTATATTAGATAATTTGGTCAGAGAAGCACTCTTTGAATAGGGGGACTTTGCGTGGACACTTTAATTCTAAGAAAGATTCTGGGAGTCAAACAAACAGAAGAAACAGCCATTGCATTAGTTCTAGCAAGAAAGGATGTTGGGTGGTCAAGCAATAAAAAAAAGTCAGTTTAGCTGGGACATGCTGAGTCAAAAGGAGGTTGTGCTTCATGCTGAATTAGAGAAGATAGTAGGGCCAGATCATTTGGGGCTTTTCAAGTCCCAGGTAAGAAGTTTACATCTTAATCTTAGTCAATTAATTGTGACTGGATGGTTTTATCATGGAAAAAAAAATGGGTCCCATTGTAAAGCTCTCTTTGACTTCCATATGCAAATCTGGCACGGGGCAGGGCAAGGACAGAAGTACAGGAACGGCTTAGGAGTATGCTGTCGTGCTCCAGGCAAATGACGATGGTGACTTTAAGACACAGAAAAGGGAAAGTATAAAGATAGAATAGGAAACAGTCTATTGGCAATCAAACAATCTCCCCAGTGAAGCGCTATCAAAATGAAAGGAATACCCCCATGGAAAATCAAAACACAGATGACAGCTTAAATGAAAGTGATCCACTTAAACTTTTTTTGGAATTATAAACCATGGGGATTGACAAAGTTTGCAATCATAAAGCCCTTGTTCAAATTCAATTTTCATAAAATTCAACTGTACCTTGCTCTTGTAGATGTGTTCTGAAAAGGTTTTTCTTAACATGAAAATCGGTGTCTGTGGGAAAAGTCAAAGGCTTATTTGGGAATACTCTCTGTCTTTTGTCATACACTAAAGATCTGTCTTTGAGGCACTGCAAATTTCATGCATGTTGAGATTCATGCTTATCCCAATATGCTTTTCTATCTATATGGCCTAAAGGCCATTCGCAAACTACAAATGGACTGTCTTACCAAAGTTTATTTGCAAATCAGTTACTTGGAACCCAGAATAGAAATTTCCAAAGAAACAACATTGTGTTGTAAATAATGGTTAGATTCCTTAGCCAGGCAACCGAAGTTCTAACTCACACTGTATTTATATTAAAATACCAAAGCTGTGACAATTTTAAATATTGCTTCTATGGGAAAAGAGCTGAAATTCCGATTCCTAATGCCTAGTGTCTGACAATGAGAATGAGGGGTGTCTGTCTGTCTTCATACCAGAAGTGGTTGTGGGGGTCTCAAACCACAGGGGCTGAGAGTACGACTCTTCACCAGAGTAAGAAAGGTGATGCAAGGATGGCGCTCCAGTGGAGGATGAGGCACTGGGAGTCAGGTATACAAGAGGTATCTGCATTAATTCATTCAACAAGCATCAGACTGGAAGGTGGAGATGCAACAATGAATAAGGCCTCATGTGTCTCATCCCACAGTGCAAAGACTTTATCACAGTGGGAGAGGAGGCAAGAGGTATTGATAGAGACAGGAGACAGCCAAGGGTCCCCGGCGAAATTCCATCTTCAAGCCTAAAACAGCCTGAAGGCTGAAAAACCAGACTGCTGGTCCCAGATGGAGCCCGCCCTTTCCCGACTGGTTCTCTGAACAATGCCCACCTGCACACTGGGAGGACGGGGTGGAGCCTCCGGAGGTTTGCGCCATTTGCAGTTGGGAGGAGCCTGTGGCTTCTTCAGTTCCTGGGTGGTGAACTGGGATTCAATCTGTAAGGTGAGAAACCTGCTAGCAGGACTCTCTCTCACTTTGCTGAGTGTTATTTTTTTGTTTTACTATTTGCCCAATAAGTTCTGTTCCTCACCCTTCTATGTGTCTCAAGCCTAATCTTTCCTGGTCGTGTGACAAGAACCTGGTTTAAACTAAACTGAGGGGAAAGTTCTGCAACAGTAGAGGGGAAAAGGGATGTCCTGGAAAAAGTGAGGCTCTGGTGACAAGAACAGATGTGAGTGTCCTAGTGAGAGGTTCTTGGGGACAGAACAAAAAAGAAAGAGAATCATGAATTTAACTAAAACCCATTCAGTCTTTGATGTAGTATAAACCTTATATATTCCATCTACCTAAATCAACCCTCACATTTTACAGAGGAGGAACCTAGTACTAAAAGGCAAAGGAGTCCAGTGGTAAATGTGGAATTGGGTATCAAGTGCTTGATAATCAAACATCTATCCATATATGATAATCAACATCAATTTTTCCTCCTTTCAATAAATTATGCCCTGGAATCACAGGAAAAGCTTCAGCCATTAATGAAAGAAGGACATTAAAAGCCACTCCCTTATTTTCCAGGTGAGATAACGAAGGTCCAGGGAGGTAAAGTGATGTGACTTGCATAAGACGAAGTCACAGTGAGGGCTGCCTGGCTTGTGTGACCCAGAGGTTTCCACTGCACTTCCAGCAAGACCAGCTTCATTGCCAAAATGAGGACAAGGAAAAAGCTGTATCGCTGGGAGTGGATATCATACGTAGACTAAAAAGGCATATTCCTCTAAGCAAAGATTTGAAACATAATTTTCCACTTATGAAAATTGTTCATTGGTAAAAACAGTCATACATGATTTAGACCCTCTTTACCTAATATAAACATGAAAGTTTCTAAATAAATGAATTTTCTAAAAAATTAATATTTGCCCTTTAAGTGACAAAACTTTCAGCCATTTCTTTTTTTTTTTGAGAAATGTCTTCTTT
The DNA here is from genome assembly GCF_028858775.2 of Pan troglodytes. Lineage (NCBI taxonomy): Eukaryota > Metazoa > Chordata > Mammalia > Primates > Hominidae > Pan > Pan troglodytes. Next base: position 107,088,648 of record NC_072411.2, on the reverse strand, counting down.
TAAATGTCTTAACTGAATCAATTGAAATGAGTTTTTCCCCACTGAAGCCTTGAAGCCATCATTTCATTTTGGTAATTGAGTAATTTTTATGGGATCCTTCTTATCTGAACCTGTCTCTGTGCCGTTTTATCTGCATGCTTCCCTCTTGCAGCCCTCTAATTCCAGTCAGATGCTACTAGTCTTCTACAGACTGAGAAAAACTGGATCATAAAGACTGACAGAAAATTATGTAAGGTAAGAGTCCAAAAGCCAAGAGTACTTCTCAAAAGTTAAATAATCATTATCATGGTAATTTTGGTGGCTCAGAGGCATCTCCAGTGACACTATTCTGAATATAACTTACTTATCCCTTTTGATCTCAGTTCAGTAGCATTTTCAATTACATCCAAAATCTCAGCAGTTTTCTGAATAATTGAGATACCAAAAATTTAAACTTCAGTGAGCTAGGAGATTTAACTATTAAGAATATGTATAGAATTGGTTTTTCTACCTCAAGTAATACATTTCCACTTTAAATTTCATTTAAAAATCCCCAAATATTTTTCTTAATACCATTCTTGATATGTTAAATTAATTATTTTAGAAAAACCAAGTTATATATTTCTGCTTAAAGTATTACTTGTGGATAAAAGTTACTACGTGAAAGTCATCTAAATTAATTAATTCTGGAAACACAATATCAAATAAGAGGTACGAGAGAGAGAGAGAGAGAGAGAGAGAGAAAGGTATTAGGTAGCAGCAATAGGTGAAAAAGCTACAAATGAAAAATTGTAGCAGCCCCCAATGAAATCATTAGGAACTAAATGTCTATTTGTAATAAGTGGCTTCAGAGATTCCAGAAAACAAATTGGAGATGTGTGGTAATGACTATAACCCCCTAAGTAATTCAGTGATTCAATTATGTATAGCATCTGCAGGGAAAACTCTACATTTTTGTGTCATATTAGCCAAACCTGACTTCACTGTACATTATTTTAGCCCACTGCTAAACAAGAACCACTGCTAATCTGCACATATGAAGCCTGGGAAATAAGGTCTTCAAAAAAGATTTTTTTTTAACTTATCAAAAACAAACATGGATTAAACTTTTTATAAATAATGCTTCAAAGAGATATCTTTTCAGTAGTAAAAACAGACTGAATGTGTCCAAATATTCAGTCAGCATAGTTGGTTTAGATGATCTCTAAAGGGCTCTTCCATATGAAACTACGTTCCAATCACACCAGAGGGAGCACACTTAGGAAACTTAGTAACAACAACTCTTCTCTTTCCTTGCAGTTAACAATTGAATATCTTTTACCAGTCTCCATTCTGCCAAAACGTTTTCTGTATACAAGCTGGCAGCACTGGAGAAGTTGTCGTCTTCTTTCTTTCCAACTCTTAGCATTGGTAGCCAAAAGTCTCTTTGTTGCTCAAATAGTCCATGCCATCTGCCAGCAGTTTCTCCATCCTGCGGTACCATCTGCCAAGCTCTGCTTCAGCGTCCAGGCCACGCTGCCTGAATGCTATTTCAAATGGCTGTCTCACCAGAAGAGAGAGCAAGCAAACCAACACCTTTTGGTTTTAACCATTCTTGGTAATCGTCACAAACACTCTCCTCTAGCTGACTGGTTCTAAAGATGGCAAAAAGCTCAACAATTTGAATGAAACAATTTCCTTTGATTTTTTTTTTTAGCCTAAGAAATTAGACAGCTATAGAATGTTAATATAATCAGTCATTGATATAACACATTTTTATAGCTGTGATTCCTTTTTGTTTTTATAATGTATTCTTAATTACAATAAATTATTCTTCAGATAAAAAAGCAAAAAGGGGAAAACAATCCGTATTTCTACAGTTAATCCTGATTATATTAAAAGCAACTGCTGGCAGAAATTAATAATTCAGATGAATGTTATTAACAGTATAATACTAACTTTATGCTGCATTGCACTATTCTTCATTCTAATCTGCTTAAAATTCTTGACTTTAAAGTAGAAAACAACAAGGGCTGCATAACAGTCCCTTAACAAGGTTAAGCCTAAAGAGTTCCATTAATATCCTCCCTAAGGCCGCCAGGAAATTCCTTAAAGGAAGAGAGTTTCAGGATTTGCTGTGGATTATGCTCTAGGGCTTTTCTTTCTAGATTTGTTACTGCTAGGAATTTATCTTACGTCTCCATCACTGCCCAGCCTTCAAGGGAGGCCCTCTTTATTCCCAGTCATCAAAACTCCTAGGATAACTCAACTACGATGACACGTGGAAGACTTTGCTATACTAGCACCAAAATTAAATTAACATTCAAGTGAATGTCAGGAATCAAGTTCATTTATAAGAAATTATATTGTTCTACCCAAATGTCAGAAAATGTACATATTTTAAGATGCAACATCTGAGGTTTTCCAATCTTTACAGATAGCAATGTACATCATAGGCATGTCTGACCTTTATAAATGGGGGAGGGTGCTCTTATTGTATTAACCTCCACATTTCTTTTACATCTTTTAGCTTTGTAGACCATAGATCTTGATGTTGGGGTATATGGCTATTCTCATCCATTTCTAAAAACATAATCTACTTTTATACTCCTAATATGTGCAGAGTAAAGTTTCTAGTTTTTATTTCCCAAATTTTTATTCACAACAGAACAGCACATACTTGTTAAAGTCGAATACTTCCGAATACCACTAAATAAAATTTCATCATACCTATCATTATGCATATTCTGCTCACTTCAAGAAAAAGAAAAAAGAAAAGAAAAAATTGGCTATTAAATATTGGTCTTCAATGTCATATTTTTTTGCCTGGAAGCATACTATATTTAATAAACATCATGTAGAAGTATTCACATCTAAGATTTTCCATTCTAATTTCACTGAAATTTGAGAATAATAAAGTTCTTAAAAACTTTTACTTTTCCTCAAATACTTAGACAAACCCAGGTGAATACTGGAAACATGAGGATGATGCATAATTTTGTGAGGGTTAAAAGCAATAAATACTCTGAAGCATAATGTTTTTAAAAACTCTAACTGAAATCATAAATGAGTTTTTAAATAAATTGTATATATTGGAGGTATATAACATGTTATATTATATATGTATTTTATTATATATTTTATATATTATATATGTATATATAATATATACACCTATATATACAGTAAAACTGTTACTGTTGTAGAACAAATTAACACACCCATCATCTCACATAGTTAACCATTTCCCCTCCCATGGCAAGAACAGCTATAATCTATTCATCTAGCAAAAATCCTAAATACAATACACTATCATTAATGTACCCTATGTTGCATCCTTTGACCTAAATCTATTTCCTCCCCCACCCCAACTCTGGCAACCACTGTTTTATCCTCTCTATATATTTCCTTTTCCTTTTTTTTTTTTTAGATTCCACATATAAGTGAGTTCATGTAGTATTTTCCTTTCTGTGTCTGGCTTGTTTCATTTAACAAAATATACTCCAGGACCATCCATGTTGTGGCATAGAGCAGAATCTCCTTTTTTAAAAAGGCTGAATAATATTCTATTGTGTATACACACCACAGTTTCTTTACTGATAAATACCTAGATTGTCTCTGTATCCTGGCTATTGTGGATAATGCTGCAATGAACATGTTTCAATTGAGGTGATCCTCTCTGGTACGTTAACTTTAAAGATATTTTACTACTTGATGAAAACTAAGGTTAATATGATAGTATTAACGTATTTGATAAAATGAGCAATTAACTAGTTTCCTTAAGTTTAAATATGCTGTTTATATATACTTAAACTTATGGAATCCATTGAATCCATTTACAATATTATGGATACACTATTGTATCCATTTATACCATAATTTAAAGTTTGGAACTGTGAATCCTGATAAATTCCATTGAAGTACAGTTTGAAAGACAAATCCAAATTACCAAGTGTTCAGGACTAACCCTCCCTTTAGACGATTAAGGATCTGTAGAAGGATATGTTTGTCTCATTCCTTTTGTCTTGGGATGAGCTCTTAATGGGGTTCAGAATCTCTAATTATGTCATCTTGACATTTGAGAAAACTTCAGAAGCAGGAAGGCCATTCTCACCTTCCCTTGGCTCTTGTCCCCTGAAGCAGGCTATAAAATCGAGGACGTCACTCTCTGACTTTCTCCCCAGAAGTGTTCTTCCTATGCTTGGAGGAAAGAAACATTCTTATCTCTGAAGACACAGAGAAGAATATGAACAAGAAGGCCTTGTTTGACCCCTGTCTCCCAGTTCAATTCCATTAGATCATACTCCCTTTGTCCAAAAATATTTATCTATAATTATCAACTTCTTAATCAAACTTAGCATAAAAATACACAGGTCTCTCTGTTTTTTTGCATCTTAATTTTCTTATGAAGGGTCCTATGTCACATAAAACTTTTATATCAAGTACATTTGTATGATTTTTTCTCATTCATCTGTCTTTTCCTATAGGGTCCTCAGTCATGAACCTAGCAATGGGTGAGAAAACAAATTTTCCTTCCCCTACATTCTCTTCCACATAAGATAACTTATAAAGGCACCAATAGCTTGAGAGACAGATACAAACAGGATTTATTCTTAAGATAAAGAGTTATTTTTAGATGAAGGCTCTCCCCTAAAATGTATGCTGCAAATTTATGAACTGCTGAAGAAAGATGTGCCTTCATGAATCTGAATGATATTAACTGAAGAAAGTTGAAAAAAGATGCTCAAAGTTCACCAGGGGATTGATATGCAGCATTCAAACAGTGATGCAAAACAGATAATAATATGAATTTCACTGGCTTCAGCAATAACTGATAATAAGTGAGAGATTCTTTTTTAAATTTAAAAGTGGAGTGGGGGTCAAATATGGAACAAGAAAAGACCGATAACAACCAAAGCAATCTTGAGCAAAACAAACAAACAAACAAAAAACCTGGAGGCATTACACACTGATCTAAAAAAGAAAATCCTAAAACTCTTATAATCAAAACAGCATGGTACTGGATGGCATAAAACAGACACATCAACCAACGAACAGGACAGAAATCCCAGAAAGAAATCTAAGTATTTATAGTAAATTATGACACACAGGTGCCATAATTGGAAATAAGTACAGTCTTTTTAATAAATGGTGGTGGGAAAATGGGATATTCACAAGCAGAAAAATGAAATTGAACTTTTATCTCACAACATATTCAAAAATTTACTCAAAAGAATAAAGAAATCTAACATAAAACTTGAAACTATAAGTAGAAGAAAACAAGGGAAATGCTCCATGACACCAGTCTGGGAAATGATTTATTGGATAGCATTCCAAAAGCACAGGCAATGAAAGCAAAAACAGAAAAATAGGATTGCATCAAACTAAAAATTGTTTCCTCTGCACAACAAAGGAAACAGTTAACAGAGTGAAGATACAACCTAGACTGGGAGAAAATATTTGCAAACCGTCCATCTGATAAGGGGCTAATATTCAAAATATATAGGGAACTCCCACAATTCAACAGAAAGAAAACTGTTTTAAAAATGGGCAAAGGATCTGAACAGGCATTTCTCAGAAGAAGAAATACAAATGACCAAAAAATATATGAAAATAATGCTCAACATCTCTAATCATCAAAGAAATACAAATTCAAACCACAATGAGATATCACCTCCTGCCTGTTAGAATGACTATTACAAAAAAGACAAGTGATAAATATTGGTGAAGATATGGAGGAAAGGCAACCTTTGTGTACAGTGTTGGTGAGAATGTCAATCAGTACAACCATTTTGGAAAACAGTATGGAGTTTCCTAAAAGATATAAAAATTATCATATGATCCAGCAATCCCACTTCTGGATATATTTCCAAAGGAAATGAAATCAACATGTCAAAGAGATATCTGCACTCCCATGTTTATTTCAGCATTATTCAAAAATAGCCAAGATATGAAAGCAATCTAACTATTCATCAACAAATGAATGAATAAAGAAACTGTGGTATGTTTATACTGAAATACTATATAGCCTTTAAAAAGAGAAAAATTCCATCCTTTGGGACAACATAGATGGAACTAGAGTATTTTGCTCAGTGAAATGAGCCAGGCACAGAAAGGCAAATACCACATGATCTCACTCACATGAGGAATCTAAAGAAGCCAATCTCACAGAAGCAGAGAGTACAAAGGTGGGTACCAGAATATGGAGCAATGGGGAGAAAGAATGGGGGAAAGGAAAATGTTGATCAAAGGTTACAAAGTTTCATTAGACTGGAGGAGTAAGTTTTAATGATCTACTGCACTGCATGGTGACCACAGTTAGTAATAATATATTATATATTTTTAAATTCCTTATATATATATATATATATATATATATATATTTTTTTTTTTTTTTTTTTTTTTTTTTTTTTTTTTCTTTGAGAGGGAGTCTCGCTCTGTCGCCAGGCTGGAGCGCAGTGGCGAAATCTCGGTTCACTGCAACCTCTGCCTCCTGGGTTCAAGTGATTCTCCTGCCTCAGCCTCTCGAGTAGCTGAGACTACAGGCACACGCTACCACGCCCAGCTAATTTTTGTATTTTTAGTAGAGACGGGTTTCACCATGTTGGCCAGGATGGTCTCAATCTCTTGACCTCATGATCCGCCCAGCTTGGCCTCCCAAAGTGCTCGGATAACAGGCATGAGCCACCACGCCCAGCAGATATGCATATTTTCAGGTTACATGTGATCATGTAAAATACATTTTTTAGAGCCGTGCACTGTGGCATGTGCCTGTAATCCCAAATACTTGGGAGGCTGAGACAGGATAACTGCTTGAGCCTAGTAGTTCTCATTTTTTGAGACAGGTTCTCACTACATTGCCCAGGCAGGGTCAATATATTGACACCAGCCTTCCCTGCACGCTATGTAAATGTCATGCCTAATCCAACCAATCTGTGAGCCCTATGTAAATCAGACACTGCCTCCTCAAACCTGACTATAAAATTCAGCGCATCCACCGCCCACTGGTCCTTTTTGCTTGGAGACCCCTTTCTCTACAGAAAGAGCTATTTCTCTTTCTCTTCTTTTCTTCCTATTAAAAACCTTCGTTCCTAAACTCCTTGTGTGTGTCCATGACCTAAATTTTCCTGGCGCGCAGTGATGAACCCCAGGGTGTATATCCCACACAACACAGCTGCTTCAGAAGTGTACATACCTTTATGATGAGACTAATATTCATATTTTGCTAATATTTGTTCTTTTTGACTAGAACTATGGGCTATCCTCTGTTCAGGAGACATTTTGCCCTATGTCCCGAGGATGTCAACGATTCTGAAAGCTATTGAGTATCTGCTATGTGCTCAGCATGGTGTGTTCAGTATGGAATATTCATCAATTCACCCTTGGGGGAAAACAATGCCCCATTACTAGAGTCCTCTAGAACATTTCACCGCTTTCTGCTTCATTATCATTATCTTCGAAAAGATTCATACTTTCTGCTTCGTTATCATTACCTTTCAACAGATTATCTATACTGCCTTGTTTCTCTTACCCCCTCTTATTCCAAACTAGATTCCTTCATTTTTCTCAGGAAAATCCTTGTCTTTATTCTAACCTATACTTTTAGCATGGAATGCCCTCATCACTTCTACCTCACCTATCCATCTTCCTTGCTGCATCCAAGAAGGAAAAATCCTGAGTTCTTACTGAACAGCACTACTTCCATATAGACCTTGAAAGAGTTGGCTCCTCACATCTTTATTCCAATTTACTCTGCTGTTTCTTGACTCTCCTGAGTTCCTTTCCACCTACCCCTCCAAGCTTCATCTTACATCACTTGTTCCCTCATCTGCTTTATTTCATTCTCATAATGTTTCTTTCAGTGTTTTGAACTCTCCAAGCTCTGTTCTTTCTCAGGATCTTCGCAAATGCTCCTCTCTCTACCAAAAATGCCCTACTCCTTGCTCTTCCATTGCTATTTTCATCTCTTCTTTTATGTCTCAGCATAACATTCCTCCCACAGACATGTTAGTTTGATCCCTAACTCTATTTATATAAAACTCCTCTATCCTCTCTAACTCCTTTACTTTTTCTACCTAGCACTTACAACTTGTAATTATACACTTATTTGTACAATTACTTATTAAAATGTGTATTATTTATTAAAATGTGTTTAACCTGCTAGAATGAGGCCTATATGGGCAAGGATCATATTTATTGCGTTCACTGATGATTCCTCAGCTTCTAGCAACATGCTAAATGCATACAAAGTGCTCAGTTAATATCTGTGGGGAAAAAAATGATTGAACATATTCTCTGTTTTCTTTTTCTTTGTTTCTAAAGTTCGTTCATCACTCATTTAGTTATTTGTTATGGTTGTCAGCATATTCTTTAGTTTGCTGAGCTTGTGTATATAAGAAGTTCCAGTACTGACTTCCATTGCCAGCTTTCTTACGTCTGACTTATTCTGTATAATGAAAGTGGAGAACTGAATGAAGACCAAATGATTATTGCAGTTTGCTGAACTCTTGGCCTCAAACAACACAACCCAGCCCATCATTCTGTCTTAACTTTCACACATTCAGGCTTCATCAAGCCAGCACTAAAAAACTGTTATTCAAAACTCAGCCCAAGTGGGACATCCACCAAGAAGACTTCCTTGACTCCCTAAGGTGAGTGAGATGTCCTCTATTTTAATTCTAAAATTCTCCTTTTATTTCTTTATTATGGATATTGCACATGGTACTACAATCTATAACTTAATAGTTCCTATGGAACATATGTTTATCAAATCGGAGCTAGAATATAGTAATACCTGATAAAATTTGATGAATGATAAGATGCCCATGGTGATAATCATTAAAAAAATAGTTATGAGGAAAATAGAATATTAAAAATAATGCCAATGAACAGAAACACTTTCTAACAAATTCATGAATATTTTGATAATTAATTAAATAATCCAATGAACTTTAAGACATTAATATTTCATTATTTCCATATTACATTTTGAATACAAAGAATTGAGAAATACCATATAATAACTTAGGACCTGAAAGAACTTCAAAAATCTTAACTTTTTATTATCAAGACAAATTAGATTGCAGTGGGCTTTCCTTTATTATATACTATATCTTATTAGTGACAACTAAATATTCAACAGTCCCTATTCTATCTCAATTAAATAAATTTTAGCTGAGTTACTCAGCCTTTAAAACTTAAATAAGTTAGCACTTAAAATGGAATAATTAGAACAGCTTTTATAATTAAGAAACAAGACACTCTGGAGCATTGCATTTCTGTAGAATTATTGCATGTCTCAAGCACATTAAGACTGAGACCAAAGGCACAACGCCTCAGCCTCTTGAGAAATATACTAATCCCTAGAAATCCACTGCTTAAAGCTGCTTGCTGTGTATAGATTTTTTTTCCAGTATTTAAATATCAATTCAAAATTTTTTTACTTCATGTTTATAACATTATTCTGATTTGCATTGGGAAAAAATAGGACAGCTCTCTTTTTACAATATGAACATTTAAACTATTGGCCAAAAGGAAATACACAGTCATATGCTTTATTATGAAATTAACTTTATTTATTACCCTAAGTTGTAACAGTCCTTAACTAGAATCTCCCCTATATACATATATACATACATGCATCTATACATACACATAAATATATACGCAGTATTTCCCACAGGGCAATAATGAAAATTAAAGAGCACTGAACTCCACTGGAATTTAAAAGCAAAATAACCACCTAAAACACTATTAAGAAAGCAGAGTTTGCCAAGAAAAAAAAAAAAAAAACTTGTGGCAAGAAACCTAAAAGACTAAAAGAGATTCAGAATGTGTTAAAGGGCAGTCATTTGTTACACACTACTGTCATTACTTTCTAACACCTTCCTTATATCACACTGTGGGAGTTGTAGTGATTTCATATCCAAACTTTTTCATCAATCAAAACCACCTATTGAAAAAAGATCGTCAGCTGGGTGTGGCAGCTCGTGCCAATAATCCCAACACTTTGGGAGGCTGAGGCAGGCAGGTCACCTGAGGTCAGCAGTTTGAGACCAGCCTGGCCAATACGGTGAAACCCCGTCTCTACTAAAAATATAAAAATTAACTGGGCATGGTGGTGGGCGCCTGTAATCCCAGCTACTCGGGAGGGTGAGGCAGGAGAATCGCTTGAACCCTGGAGGCAGAGGTTGCAGTGAGCCGAGATCACACCACTGCATTCTGTCCTGGGCAATAGAGTGAAACTTAGTCTCAAAAAAAAAAAAAAAAAGGATTGTCAAATGCTACATCCATGTGTTTTTATTCTTCTTGTTGATATCATTCTGTTGGCCAGTTGATAATGTATATTTTACTGCAATGTGTCCATTTATTAATAATGACATAGGTCCAGGATTTCTAATCTATTTAACCTGTATAAAATATTTAATGGCAAACTCAAATACAGTTGGATAGTCACAGCAAAACAATAACTATCACTGAAACTCATTTTAAAGTTAATGTTAGAATAAAACTCTGTAAAATAAAGTTTACATTCAGAACCTAGTTTGGTGCAATGTTTACCATTCACTCTGACAACAAGCTGATTAGTTTAACGGTACTCTACTCATTCTAATATTCTTCTGCTATTCTATTAAATCAGAAGCCTTGAGGAAAGTCACTTTGGTTAGCATGATGGTGGGGAGGAGGAGATGATTACTGTTTACCACACCCTTCCAGGGCTTACAAATAGCAAACTCACACAGGCAGGCAGACTTTAATTATTTTCTATTTTTGTTTTGCAATTTTTCTTGGTGACTGAGGAAGAAAAGCAGAAAGGGAAGTGTGTGTTTCACCAAGGTTAATAAATGGGAAATAATGGAGTACCTCTGGTATAAACCAGGGTAATCATTATGCTTCATTTTATAATGGCTTCGAACATCACCATTCTATTTGGGAATACTTACATTATTCAAGTTTTCCTGACCTGAGAAGCATTCTCCCCACTTTAAGAAAACTTCTGCCAAAATATAAGTACAATCTATAAACCAAATGCAAGCCTTCTACAAAAGACTGTACTTCTACAGTCTTTGTCTTACTCTACCAGATGGAAACAATATGATTCCTTGTACAGCACTCAGTGTAATTTGCCAGACAGTCATAATGATCAAGCTACCAATACAAAAACAGGCGTATACCATGTGTGGAGCACTGTAAGACATTATGCAAAAACATAAAAGATACATTAAGCACAGTCCCTGCCCTAGCTCACAAACTATGCAAACTCATAGGCAGTCACATGTTTCAGCATTTGGTCAGTGCCTGCTCAGCTAAGGTAGAAAAAGAGTGACGCCCTCCAGTAGGAGTCAGGGGCTTTGAGAACCCTGCCAGCACTGCCCACTAACACAAAGCGAATATGAATACAACGAGTTCATATCAGCAACTTCCTGCTGAGCTATGAGCACTAAATGCAGTAACTGCCTCTGCCTTTTACATGTTTTCATCACTCTCACCCCATTAATCACACACATATATATATACATATATATATATATATATACATTTTTTTTGACTGATTAAGAAAGTTCACCCAGGTTTACCTCTCAAAAGCCTATGAGTCCCAATCACAATAAATAGACAATCTCAGTTGTCCAAGAAAGGTTTACTTTCTGCAAAATATCAAGGCAACCCAGGGGTTTCAATTACTTCTTCTCTTTTGGAAGAATGAATTCAATTATGAGGTACTCATTTCCCATTTGTTTATTTAGTAGAATATCGGAAGAAGAAAAGTAACAAAACAGGAATATCATGCCACCAAATCTCACATCACATACTGTTTTCAATGAAACAAAATGGAGACAAAATACAAACTAAGCTTCAAGTAGCAAATCTGAAAGCATCAAATACTGGAATTTTGCCAAGGCAAACTATGCAAGTTGTTTGACAGGATTGACTACCATCTGAGACCTGGATTAACATGTGCCAGCTCCAAAAGACTTGTAGACATGTATGGGCATATGCATAGATATGTGCACATATCTAATACGTTAACTCTTCAGCTTTTAGAAAAATATCAATTTATTTCATTTGCTATGCACTAATTCTCAATTTCTCCATTACCAGAAACCACCATTGCTTCTAGAAATACTAAATGACAATTTACTTATCCTTCTATAAAATAATAACTCATTTAACTCCCAATTTTTAATGATTACCTAGGCCAGCTGCAAAAAAAAATGCTAATTTAAACATAAGCTCTAGTCATGAGTAAGAATACACTAACAAATTTAGAAAGGAAGAACAGCATTTTGAAAAAGCATTTTTTTATTCTGAGGAAAAACATTTTCTTTCTGATAAATGCTAAGTAACGTGTCACTAACTGTCATTTATTAGATGCCCATGAAGGCCTAATGTATGAAAATGCAGTCTTTTAAAGATTATGCAAATTAGCGTTTTGGGATGATAACATTGTAATAACATTTAAATTTCATGAAAAGGTTCAGAAGTTAGATTACAAAGATGTCAGCACTTCACTATTCCCTAAGTACCAAGATTCTTCTCATATTAGTTAGAATTCAGTGCCTCAAACTTATTCATGTAAAAGGTTGCAAGAAGGTTAATATTCAGCCTAGTCATATATTGAAACAGCAATGCTGAATGGCTGTTAGAAGTCTTAATTACAAACATATTTACCAAAAGAGTTTCTATTTTTAAATAATATGCATACAGTAATTTGTGAATTAGAAATAATCATAATTCTCAGGAGATTCTGTATGTCCTGTATGTCCTACAGAGTATTCATTTTTCTATCTGCTTGAAAAATGACAGCACTCTAATTATTCTGTCAAGATTAATAGACCCCAAATTTGACTCTTAAATCTCAGTGGATGTCTTTTTCCAATAGCCACTTCTTCTAATTTGTGACATTTTTCTTCCCTAAAATTATGTGTTGCAAGAATTTTCATAAAGTCAATTTATATAGCCAAGCAACCTCTAAATCAAAGAAATAGAATGACACAATCATGACAGAAATTAGAAAACAACTTAAAGAATCTTAACAAGAGCTTTAAAAAGGACCTTAAAGATTGATTTTTAAAATTGTTATTGATAAGCTAGAAACTTTATCTTCTAATGAGACAGAAGAAACTCTAAATGAGAAACAAAACAAAGTCAAATAAAATTTTACTTGAAAAATGTTATGAAATGAAGACTATAAATAAGCTATAGATGGTAAAATTCAAAGTAAGAGATCCAGGAAGTTAGCAAGCACATATGCCAGCTTTTAGTTTAAGAATACAGACTTTATTTTTAATATATGCTTAAAATATATATATAGATACATATATAAATAATAGATAGATACACAGACAGACAGACAGACAGACAGACAGACAGATAGATAGATAGAGTCTCACTCTATCATCCAGGCTGGAGTGTGCAATGGCACAATCATAGCTCACTGTATCCTCAATCTCCTGGGCTCAAGTGATCCTTCTGCCTCAGCCTCCAGAGGAGCTGGAACTACAGGCATGTACCACACACCCAGCTAACTATTTTTTTTTTATTTTTATTTTTGTAGAGACAAGGTCTCACAATGTTGCCCAGGCTGACAGCTGATATTCTGACAGCAATTCTGGAAGCCAGAAAACAGTGCAGTAATATTTTTCAATGTGCTGATAATAACTGTCAAATTAAAACCCTACACTTACTAACTTCTAAAAGCAGAACTGAATAAACTTAAAAGACAGACAGTAAACAGTGGTCCCTCCTTATCCACAGGGGATATGCTCCAAGACCCCCAGTAGATGCTTAAAACTGCAGATAGTACTGAATCCTATATATACTATGTTTATTCCTATACATACTCACCTATGATAAAGTTTAACTTATAAACTTTATAAACTTTAGGCAGAATAAGAGATTAATAAAAATAATAAAATAGAACAATTATAACAATACACTGTAATAAAACTTATGTGAATGTGGTCTCAAAATATCTTATTGCACTGGACTCTTCATTTTCGTGAGGATGTGAAATGATAGAATACCTACATGATCAGATGAAGTGAGATGAATGATTGTAACTTTTGCAGTTTCAGATGCAACAGCAAAACTAGCACAAATTTCTTTTTCCTTCTTCACAATCTCATTGATAGAAGATTCCTTCTTGCGACAGATCTTAGCAACCTCAGCATACGATGTTTTCCTTTCCTTATTAAGTTGAGAACTTTCACCTTTTCACTTAAGGCACTTGACAATGACTCTTTAGCATATCCAAATTGCCAACAACACTACACTTATGCTTCAGGGACGTTATTAAGTAAAATGAGGGTTACTTGAACACAAGCACTGAAGTACCACCACAGCTGAACTGATGACTTAGAAGGCTACCAGGTGGAATGGATGGTAGCCTATAGGCAGTGAAAAGGCTGGACAAAAGGATGATTCACGCTCCAGGTGAGATGGTGCGAGATTTTTACCACACTCCTCAGAATGGAATGCAACTGGAAACATATGAATTGTGTATTTCTGGAATTTTTCAGTTCATATTTTAGGGCCACAGATAACTGAAACCACAGAAAATGAAGCTGTAGATAAAGGGGGACAACTGTATTTACTATTTAAGACCTTATTAATTATGCCATGTTAAACTCTCCAGTTTTTTTCATGAATCTAGACAAGCTAACTCTAAAATTTCAATTGTTTCAATTCTGCATGTGTATACACACTGATTGGCAATTTAAGCATATTTCTTATGGTGGCTTCTAGTCAAAGCCATTTGAAAACCACTGTTCTATAGTTATAGCAATAGAGGACAGCAGCTACTCCTATCAACGTAGTTAAAACATAAACAATGCTTAGCAAAAAAAAAAAAAAGAAAGAAAGTTACAGAAAAATAGCTGTTATACATTTTCCTCAAGAAACAAACATACCTAAACAATATATAGTTTCAGGATATAGAAATACGTGGCGATAGTCTATTCCTTAATCTGTGTGATGACTACTCTATTCTTGAACCAGCATATATACAGATTATGATAAAAGTAACACACTTCAAATATGACTATATTAAAATATAGAGTAAATTTTATAAGAGAGCAATCCCAATGTCTACGACTCTAATTCTCTCCTTTCATCTACAGTCAGAGGATGAGTTTGAAAGGAATGGTGGACTGGGCATATTCCCTGTGGTTCAGGGAACTGAACACATTACAGGCAGTCGGAATCTCCTGGTATAAGAATTAATTTTTTTCTCAACAAGAAGGCAATGCATTCATCCAACAAGGAGATAATGTGTCATCTGTACGAAGAAGAAAATGGCTTAAGAAATACTTTCAGGTATAGGAAGCCTCCTGGCTATCTCGTGTGCTCACTGGACCTTGTTTGTACTTGTACACACATAGCTGGGGAAAGAGAGAGAAACAGAAAGAGCACAAGTTATCTTATAACTCTTCTTATAAGGACACTAACCCTATCATATCAGGACCCCACCCTCACAAAGTTATTTTACTTTAATTAACTCCTTACACTCACATTGAGGGTTAATGCCTCAACGTATGAACTTTGTGTCCACAGCAATGACAATTAGGGATTAATTTTAGCTATTACAATTCTGCAGTGTACACGCCTATGTATTTCTCTAGAACAGATACCTAGCATTTGAATGCCGGATCAAAAGTTACACATTGTTTTTAGTTCTAAAAGTTGTTTCATAAACTATCCTACCAAAAAGGCTTCAGCAATTTCCATCCCCACCATTGGTAATATGAAGAGCAACTGCCTTCCCACACCAGTGTAGAAAGCCAACACTGAATCTATCTTATCACTCCTTATCCATTTTACCAATCTTAAGAAAGCATTTTCTTTTAATTACCAATTCCGAGATAGTGAGCATGAGCATCTTGTCAATGTTTGCCCTTCCTTTCCTCTGTAAACTTATTATTCAAAACCTTTGCATTTTTTTCCTTTTCTTCATTTGTTTTTCTATTTGGATTTATAGAAACTTTTCTTCATATTCAAGATACCAATCCTTTGACCATTAATTATTCTATTCCCAATCTGCAGATATTCTTTCTCAATCTGGCTCTTGTATTTTAACTACGTATGGTGTTTCATCATATACAGATTTTCCACTTTTATACAGGCATATATGTCAATTCTGCATATAGGTAAGAAGGACAATAAAATCTTGAAAATATTTTTCAGATCACTTATATCTATACATATCATTCAGGGAAAAATGACTTTTAAGTAGTGAGCCATTCAAAGAAGTTTGAGATTGATGTGTAGTTGTGAAGGTTATAGTTTTACATGAAATAAAATCAATGGAAATCAGAGTCTATTCACTTGTAACCTATGTAGAGGTTGGGGTTTCCTATGTAAGGTTCTCAGAATTGAAAGAAATCAGCCATACTCTTATACTGCACAAAAGAGCAAATCAGATTTCATGCATAGGTGCAATCTTTAGAATCTCTGTTTTTCATAAACTACAGAACAAACAAGGACAACCAAGATTTTTAAAAGGTATTACCACCCCTTACATATCTAACAATGTAATTTTTACTCTATGAGTAAAATCTATAAAATATTAAAATATAATTCTAGTTGGTATTTGATGATTTCTAAAATATAGCTGACTTTTAAAAAAAACTTTTATAAGCATTATTAAAAATAACAAATTATACCTATAAAAAGTTAAGGTTTTCCACATGAAAAAGTTGTTCAAAGCAGAAAGTTAAATCCTAAATTATCAGAATATGCAGCTTTAAACAAACTAGTTATTTTCATCTTCCTACTTCAAGTCAGCAAGAATATCATGTATCATAATGAGTGGTGGCTACATACACTTTTTATAGCTTCCAGCTTATTCCCTTTGAGGGTAACATTAACACCTGTCAGACTGTCCTCTATTACATTCTCTCAAATTGACTTCCAGTTTAACACATGCTTCTATTTTCAACTCTCATTTAGCCATAGGTAATCCTCAGTGTGCAGGATACATTTTCCTCTTTTAAGATATATACTCTGTGAGAGGTTATATCTTGAAAATCCTGCATCTTTTTTCCCTTAATAATTTGACCTAGAAATGTGGCCCAGTGGGGGAGGAGAGTAAGAGCAATTGAGGCCAAATGGCAATATAATCACATATAAACAGATAATAGCCTTCTCATATTTAAAAATATACGAAAGGGGAAAGTCAATAGTGTAAAGTTATTAATACATTTTCAAATAAAATAAAACTTACAACTTTTTCAAGTTCTTATTGGAAAAATACACTTGAGAAAAATTTTATCTCACAAATAATTTAATGGGTTGATTTGAGCTAAAAAGAATAGGCCTGTAACTCAGCTGGAGCAATGCTTTATCATTTGGTCAATGCTTCCTGACTCCTATTCACATGCAAGTCACTATGCAGGACTTCATCTTCGATGTAAAAATATATAACACCCAGCCCCCGCCATCCACGTGCTCACACGTTAGTACCAAAACTTTTATTTGAATTTAGCAGATTTAATATATCTAAAATGACATCTGTGAGAGCATTTCTTTATATTTCATAGAGTTTCCATAAATATAAACATTCTTTTATAGCTCATTGAAATTACAAATTAAAATATTATAACTTAAAAATAAAATTTTGCATTTTTACATCTCCTAAACTAACATTGCTAATCAACTTTAAATGGCTATAAGCAATGACTCAGAATGAGTCTATTTCATAGTTTTTTTTCCTGCTACAATTTAATCATAGTGGTACTAAAATTATTTACTCTCAGACATCAATGAATGATAACTTAGGAATGGCTAAGTAACTTTTGTACAGAAATAATAATTACATAATTCCTTGGCACAAATTTGGATTAAAAACAAACGTAAGTGCACACATTTAAAAGGTAACCACTTCCTTTGGGAAAGGCTTATTTGTGATTAGGTAAGACAATGTCTATCCTTTTTGCATAGTTTACAAACGAGTAGTTTCTCACAAACTAAGTAGTTTCTCTCTCCTGTTAATTTGCTAAATCCATCTGATGGAATTTCGGCTTTCATCAGCTTTGTGCATTGCCATTACTCATAAGCAAAGTCAATATTAAATAAATTAGTGGTACCTGATAGTAGGGGATGTCAGGTCGCAAAAAAATTTTGGAAATTGAACTTTTCCTTTGTAAAACTCCAAAGAATTTTGAGATCCTCTGAATAACATGTATGAATGAAAAAGAAGAGGAAATAAAGACACGTTGAGAACAAGTACAAAAGTATGTTTTGATAGAAAGAGTTGAAGCTTTAGATCTAAACAGACAAAGGCAGAAATTCAGATGCACCTGCTTCTCTGGCTTTAAACTCTGGGCAGGTTGATTATGGAAACTGAGTTCTGGACTGGGCGCAGTGGCTCACACCTGTAATCCCAGCACTTTGCGAAGCTGAGGAGGTCAGCAGTTTGAGACCGGCCTGGCTAACATGGCGAAACCTCGTCCCTATGAAAATACAAAAATTAGCCAGGTGTGATGGTGTGAACCTGTAGTCCCAGCTACTCAAGAGGCTGAGGCAGGAGAGTCACTTGAACCCCACAGGTGGAGGTTGCAGTCAACCAAGATCACGCCACTGTACCTCAGCCAGGGCAATGGAGAAAAAAAGAAAAAGGAGAGGAGAGGAGAGAAGAGGAAGGAAACAAACTAACTGAGTTCTGTGAGTTCTGTACAGATGATTATGCAGCATAGATATACCATGACTCATGTTACAGAATTGGATGGAAGATTGAATGTCAAGACTGGGACAGTATCTAGTGATTAATAAATGGTAGTGCCCTCCTCCATCCAACTATGAAGCTGACTGCCAAACCTTTGGGGAAGGCTTGTCTAATTTTTTTTTTCTCTCCAAGCTTTCACTAGTGTAACAATTCTCAAAGTATGGGCCGAGGTTTAGCGGCATCACCTTCACCTAGGAACCTGTCAGAAATACAGATCCTCGGGGCCCAGCTCAGACCTACTGAATCAGGAACTCTGCCAGGAGGGCCCAGACACCCATGTTTGAATGAGCCCTCCAGGAGATTCTGATTAACCCTGGAGTTTGAGAACTGCAGATCTTGCGAATCTGAAGCTGATGAAAGTTTTGCCAAGTCTAGCAAAATAACCTACTTTCTCCTATTCTGGTACATTTCCTAATGACTCAGCTTCCCTTCGAGAAATTTAACAGCTTTGAGGAGCTAAGGTAGCAGTCCTCAGTGACTCAGTTCTAGAGAAAGCAGAAAAGCAGCCCACAGCGCAGGCCTGCTGTACAGAGCGATTTTCTTCATCAGAAGTCAGGTTTCAACAAAAATGTAAAATGTTTAAACATTACAAAACACATTGTTTCAAAATCATCTTTTCCAGACATTTGCTCAGCAATTCTAACCAGCTGTTACAGAAACCACTCTCCTTCTCTAGGGAGTTTTCAAAGATAAATTTATATGGGAAAAACCCCCTTAATGTTTCAGGCACATTTAAAAGAAATTTATTTATTAGAGAGAATCTCCCTCTCCATTCTTTTTCTGGCACAGATCCTCTTATATTTTATAATAACTCTTCATACCAGATGTTGTCAATATATTGCTCCTCTTTTTTTAAGGTGCTTACTTAATCCTCCTCATTTGAAAAAAACAATATTATTCTTTAAAGGAAATGAAAGCAGCTGAAACCACCTCAATTCTGTAGCATACAAACTCTAGACAATCATTTTTCTTTTTCCCACTACCACTCAAGCACCCATGCTGGTGTCAACAAATCTAATATTTAGTACCCACCTGGGAGTTTTATATCACCTCATTTTAGATGCTGGAGAGATTAGAGAAAGGCTTGAAAGACTATTGCTTTGAAAAATAACCGCTATTAAGAGCACACACAAGCACACGTTCACACACAGGAATATACACAAACTCAATATCCTTCCATGAAATGAAATCTAACATAAGAAAATCCAAATAATTAGAAAAAATTAGAATTTTCAAATAATTTTTAGTTGGGGAATTTTTCAGAGATTTAATTTTCTATGAGGCAGTTGAACCTTCTGGAATATTACCAACCTGAAGTATGTTATTCATGTGAACTCATCTAAATTGAGTTTGCTATTCAATTTCACATATTCCTACAATGTTAAAAAGTTTTCTCTTATTATTTGTTATTTTAAAGTTGTGTTGACACCAAAAAAAACCCCACCAAAAAACTTCTGCAAAAAAATTAGCTAATTATTACTGTGATACAATTTTGATCATTTGTATTTTATACAATGGCCTATTTAAAAGGGACAAAGATCCTAAGTTTAACTGAGGAAACTGCCATCTTCCCTGTAGAAGAGGAAAAGAGAATATTATTTTCACCAGAAATGGGGAAAAATAAACCACAGAAAATTTGCCCTCATTGCAAAACAAAAGAAAGCCAGTATTCCAGTGATCTTATGAAAATCTGCCCATGTTAAAGACCTGCATCTTCAGATATAAAATCAATTAGACAGCAGTATATTAAAGTGACCCAAAACAGGCACTGACAGTAACATCCCACTCTAGAATGCTACTTGTTGCACTTGTAACTCAACAAGACACAACAGGGGCATTTGTCTACTTTACAAATAAGTAAAATTAAAGAAAAGTAAGGCACACTGTTAGAGTAACAGGAATTTTTTGCCTTGTTCTTGTATATGTGCTCTGGGTTTTCTAACACCTGGTAGTTTTGCTTTAGCTTTGTCTCAATGTGGGCATGCACCTTCTGTCTGGCTCCTTCCCAAGGATACCCTTGAGGCTATAATTTTCCATTCCGCTCTGTTTTGGAGCTTCCATGCACTAGTAACCTCTCCGGCAGCATCCAACCTATCACATAAGAAGGAGGGAGCCTTACCAAGTACAAACAGATAAGAAGAAGCAAGCAGAAAACTAAATATTTAACATAAGAAAACCGAGTTGCAGAACAAGCTTCTTTGTGTTGTCCTTGCCAATGTGCTCTTCATGAGCAAAGGTGACTGATCAAATATGACCACTATTTGGGAAAAAGAAAGAAAGAATCAAATTATGTACAGTAGTCTTCCCTTACCCACAGGGGATGTGTTTCCAGACCCCTAGTGGATGCCTGACCCTGGTAATAGCACCAAACCCTATATATACTATGTTTTTTCCTATACTTACATACAATAAAGCTTATCAGTTAGGCAGAATAAGAGACTAACAATGCTAATAATGAAAAAGAATAATTACAGCAATATACTGCAATAAAAGGTATGTGAAAGTGTTCTTTCTTTCAAAGTATCTCATTGTAATGATCTCAACCTACTTTGCTACCGTGGTTGACCATAGGTAACTGAACTGCAGAAGATGAAACCCTGGATGACATTACCGTACTTATCATTGTGGTTAGATAAGACAACCACACGTATTTGCCTCATACAATATACAATTTTGTTATCTTACTGTAGTCAACATCATGCAAGTTGTTCCAGTTCTATGGAGAGTTGAAAGCTATTGTCTAAGGACCATAGTTAAAAAAAAAAAGACAAATTCATCTATTTTATTCACTTCTTTTTTAAAATCTATTTTCATGTATTCGTATTAAAGTGGGTAATTTGGGAGGGTAAAACAAAGATTCTGGGTCCCTTTTTACTAGGACTAAAGGAAAGCATGATATTGGAAGTGTAGAGATATTCCCCACTTTCTATTAATTTTATGAAGTAAAACACAGCTTTGGAGTAGAATTTTTCATTAGGTAAAAGTTTTCCTAAAATATTGCTAAGGGTCATTCAATTATTTCTCTACAGCCACCCCAAATAACTTGAATTTGGAAATGCTTCTAATTTTTAAAACTTGCTTCACCCTTAATCTCTGACCTTCAATTTATATTCAGCTATATTTTTACATGATTTAAAGTATTTCTACTGAGTAACTTCACATGAACTGCTACATTAACTACCTTAATAATATTAAATTGTAAAAATTGTATAAGTTTTGACGTAGTGATGGAAAAAGGATGTAAATCCCTTACCTTCCCTCCCTGAATATGTGCTTTTGGGGCTGAGGAAAGAGAAATATACGTAGAGGGAGGGAATGCCACTTTTAAGAAAGATATATTAATTATACTTTTAAGTGGCACTAAAATATTTATTGTTAAATGGGACAAGTCTCTTACACATTAAAAGCCGCAGAAACCTAGCCTTACAGACAATGAGAGCTGTCTATTCAAGTTTTTAAACTTCTACGACAAATCTTTTTTCCAAGCATTATCTTGAACAAAAACAGTTGTTCTTCAAAAACCAAATTCTTCATGAAGAATTTGGTTGCCAGTTCATAAGATGATGTTTTTTCTTGCTGATCATACTAAGTTTGTTTGTTTTCCTCCCTTTCTACCTTATCTTGAGAATAAGAATGCAAAATTGTCAAATGCACACACAAAATGAGGCACAAGAGAAAAGGAGGGACATACAGGGAACAGTGGGATGTGGAGAAGAGAAAGATTATACAAATCATCTCTCTCTGAAAGAGTACATAGAAAGTTAAGAATTTCGAGTGCATGGCCACATCAGATCGAGGCAGGGAGTACATTGAAGAAGTCGCCACAAAGCTGTGGCCAGGCTTATGGTAAACATTTCTAAAATCAAAATGGAAAATACAGTTAATCAACGGGAAAAGTCTGTTTGGTTTATATATATAATACTTAAGTGTTTTCCTGAAACTACCTTACTGGAAGTAAGAGAATACTTTTATTCAACAAAATGTCTACAAAATGACATAGAAAATGTATAATTGATACGATGATATGTGCCTTGCTAACACAACTGACCTTGACCAGAGAAATTTATGCTGCTATAAAAGCACAGATTTTGTGCCTCCTGATGCCACGAGCTGAATATAAGGAAGCACCGTTTCTCTGATACTCCAAAACACTAACTGTAGCTAATAGAAACCCAGAACAGGGCTGACCTTGTAACATTATGGCAAACAACTCCTTTCTTAAAATCAAAGACTAAATGGAGCCCAGCAGAGATAAATTAACTACAGATTTGGCAAATCAACATCTAGCTTACTTTGGTGTAGCATATGACTTTAACTTCATGGTTAAAATCTCTTTCCTCAACTTATGATCTACACATAGTGAACAGAGGATACCCTAGAACCCTCTTACACAATTTTTACTCAGGGAGCCAGGTTAGGCCCTTTCAACATCTTGCAATTTTGTTGTTTTTTTAAATTTTTATTTCATTGTGTATTGATACACAATAGATGTACATGTTTTTGGTTACATGTAATAATTTAATACATTCATACTTTTAAAGATCAAATAAGTATAATTGGGATATCCATCATCTCAAATATTTGTCTTTTCTTTATGCTAGAAAGATTCTAATTATTCTCTAATAGCTATGTGAAATATACATTTCTGTAAACTGCAGTCACCCTACTGATTCTATCAAACACTAGGTCTTATTTCTTCTATCACACTGTATATGTGTAACCATAGCTCAAAAATGGCCCTGCACAGCATACCCTTCCATCCTCTGCTTCTTTGAAAGAAAAATTTGATTTGACTCAAAACCTGATTCAGCCAGGCATGGTGGTTCATGTCTGTAATCCCAACAGTTTGGGAGGTACAGGCAGGTGGATCACCTGAGGTCAGGGGTTTGAGACCAGCCTGGCCAACATGGCAAAATCCCGTCTCTACTAAACACACACACACACACACACACACACACACACACAAATTAGCCAGGTATGGTGGCGGGTGCCTGTAATCCCAGCTACTTGGGAGGCTGAGGTAGGAGAGTCACTTGAACCCAGGAGGCGGAGGTTGCAGTGAGCCGAGATCATGCCACTGCATTGCAGCCTGGGCGACAGAGTGAGACTCCTTCTCAAAAATAATAATAATAATAACGAAAACAAAACCTGATTCAACCTTGACCTTTTCTGAAAAGCCTCCTCTTGCTCAGCAAAAAGTCAGTTTTTAGAATCTTACTGTTTTCATAGCTCTTTGTTGATCACTCTTCTACAGCACTTATTTTACCTGTGTATGTATCTGTCTCTCCCCCCATTATACTGTGAGCTCCTTGATGTTATCATTGTCATCTTGGTAGCCCCAATGCTTAGGGCACAGTGCTCCAGATAGTTCTGCTGAATGAACCAAACTGGGGGTGGATTGTTGGGGTGAGCCTTAGAAACAAAAGTTAGGTAGGACAAATAGTGGTCTTCAAATATGTGATGGGTTATCTCATAGAGCAAATAGTCTTATCCATTAGAATTCCAGAAAACAACATATGGCCAAGGGCTGGAAATTACAGAGAGGCGGAAATCAGGTGAAAATTCGAAATGATTAGAGCTGCCCAACTAGGGTATGGTCTTTCCTACAGAATAGTGAGCTCCTCATGATCAGACGTCAGCAGGGTCTCTTAACAAACTTACTGAGAACCAAATTCATCAACTTACAAAGCTGGATGTATACACTCAGGGAAAGCCCTCTTTAAGAAAGACCAGGCCAGGCATGGTGACACGTGCCTGTAATCCCAGCTATTTGGGAACCAAGGCAGGAGAATTGCTTGAACCCGGGAGGAGGAGGTTGCAGTGAGCCAAGATTGCGCCACTGCACTCCAGCCTGGGCAACAGAGTAAGAATCTGTCTTAAAAAAAAAAAAAAAAAGTAATTTTTATTTTTTAAGAGAATAAAATCCAAACACTTAAAATCTTGGATCCTTTATGTCAATGAAATAAAACTCAGTTATTTAAAAATGGTAAACTAAATGCATTAATTTCTAACATGTCCCTAGATTTTTAGAAGACGCGGGCTCTTGTAAAAAGTATACTTTGAACTATGTACTGTCTAAAAGATAAAGAGGAAAAGCTAAGATTTTTATATAGTCTTAGTATTTATGAAAACTTACTAGATAACGTCATTGTTATTACTAGAATGTATGTTGCAAGATAATAATTCACGTGAAAGTATGACACATCAGGGGGTCCAATCATACCCCACTGGATGTTAATTAAACGCCTCATGTTACTGAAGGTGAAATATCTCATTGGGTATCAAAAGTGTGATTTTAAAAACAGGAGGGATACTGTTTCTGTAGAGGCCTTGCATTTCAAAAGACATAATGTTTTTGCATTTGTAAGTGTTTTTAGTTCTATATAGCATGTAAAAACTCATTTTTATAACACTTTTATAATAAAATACATGATCACTGTAGAAAATATCTAAAATAAAAACAACCATAAAGGAAAAAACTCACCCACAATCCTACCTCTCAGAAATAAGAGTTTCCCTTTGTATTTTCTTCATGTCTTCTTCATACAAGCAAATCCACATGCACACTCACATACATACTCACTTATCCATACCTATACGATTTTTTTTGCTCTATAGTATAATCAAAAGGTATTTTATTTTATCATTATTATTTTTTCGGAGATGGAGTCTCACTCTGTCACCTAGGCTGGAGTGCAGTGGCACGATCTTGGCGCAC
Source organism: Pan troglodytes (assembly GCF_028858775.2). Lineage (NCBI taxonomy): Eukaryota > Metazoa > Chordata > Mammalia > Primates > Hominidae > Pan > Pan troglodytes. The sequence continues at coordinate 107,063,251 of NC_072411.2, read as the reverse complement.
CAACTTCCGCCTCTCAGGTTCAAGCGATTCTGCTGCCTCGGCCTCCTGAATAGCTGGGATTACAGGCATGAACCACCACACCCAGCTAATTTTTGTATTTTTAGTAGAGACGGGGTTTTGCCATGTTGCCCAGGGTGGTCTAAAACTCCTGAGCTCTGGCAATTCACGTGCCTTGGCCTCCCAAAGTGCTAGGATTACAAGCCTGAGCCACCATGCCCAGCCAATTTAAAGGTACTTTTAGAAATCCATATAATCATTTTACCTATTTTGTATGTTTATGAATTTATGTATCTAATTATATTTCTGATTTACTTGTAGAGATGTAAAATTCTTATTTCTGAGATAAAAAAAATTCTCCTGTAAAACATTATAGAATGAATCCACACATATCTCCCTTGATAAATACAATAGTATCTATATACTTAATTATCCCACACAAGCCTGAGACTATTTTTATGTCAATGGAAGAAAATCAGACAAAGTTGCCCGTGAAGCTAAAACCTAAAACTTCATTCATGTTGAAAGCTAATTTCAGACTACATCGAAACATGCATCCTTCACTTCATGTTCATAGTTTGATAGTTTTTAACAATTTTTTAAGTGGGGTGTCAATAGATGGAGTACAGATGCTCCTTGACTTACTATCTTGATAATCCACTGTAAGTCAAAATGCACTTAATATACCTAACATACAGAACATGTCATAGCTTAGCCTAGCCTAGCCTAAACATGCTTGGAACACTTACATAAGCCTGCAGTTGGACACAATCATTTAACACAAAACCCATTTTATAATGAAGTCTTGAACAACTCACATGTGAGGATCATGCCACATATTCCTAGCCTGGGAAAAGATGAAAATTCAAAACTGGAAGTATGGTTTCTACTGAATAGGTACTGCTTTCACACCAGCATAAGTCAAAAAATCTCAAGTCAAACCATTTTAAGTTGGGGACCATCTGTATTTTATTTCAAAATTGAACTGGTGTTCATATCTTAGATCAATAAACCACCCTTTCCAACCATCAAACTGCTTTCCCAATACAAGTTTGGGGAAGGGAGTGGCAAACGGAGCAGGGGATAAAGATGGGAAGGGTAGGTAAGAGAAGAGAGGCATTAAGGAGAGGGGAGGAGAGGTAAGGAGGGGCAGGGAGGGATCAATGGAACAAGAAATGGAACGTCAGATAGAAACCATACTCATGTTTCAAGGTCCAGGTTAAATGCTATTTCTTCCCCAAAAATGCTTCAGTGATATCTCAGTAAGGAGTCTTCTTCCCCACATCTATAAATTCCCAAAGTATGTGGCATTGTGATAATTTCTGCATCAAGACACATTTCTTAGCATGCATCTCATCTACCCAGTGGAACGTGAGCTTGTCCAGATCAGAGGACTGGGTGTAGCGCCCTTATCTGCACAAAGTGCATTACTTAGAGACAAATATATACATGACTCCACAGAGCTCATTTCAGCACTGCATCCAGTTCTCCAAGAGCTTTCCTGTAATTATCTTATTTGATACATGCAAGAATCCTGCAGGGTACCATTTCATTAACAAAATCACCCTCAGTGAGGTTAAGTGACTTGTACCAGGTCTAATGAACAAGGTAAGTGGTGACACTAGGACTCAAATCCAGGTGTTCTAGCTCTAAACCTAGTGCTTTTTCAACCACATCACACTATTGCAATCAACAGGGTACTTAGAATCAGGACTAAAAACAATTACTCATCAATTCATGAAATGCAGGTGCCTTTTTCAGCCCATCGCTGACACAGTAAAAGTGATTTGATCACTTTTGGTTTAATAAACACTCTGCTGCTGAACTGTGGGAGGATAGGGGTAGAAGAAATTTCCTCTCCCTTTGCTAAGCTCTAACTCCTATTTTCCTTTTGCCAGCTACAGTCTATTAATTCTCAAAATGGCTCTCCCATTGTGGAACTGTATTCCTCTTAATCAACTGTTTTGATCTCCTAGTGAGGATAATAATTAATAAACATATACATGCTACTCTAAAATCTCATTATTTTAAAATATATTTCTGCTCATATTTTTGTAATGCCCAGAAATACATACTACTACCTTCACCTAAAGATATTTTGCTAAATACCATTATAATGTAGCTCCTCTACAGGATTCTAACTTGTTTTGGCAGACATTTGCTTCAATTATTCAATCATGTAAAACTGACAAATTACTTCTATTTCCAGTGATTATCACAATCATATTCTTATTACTTCCTCTTCCATCCAAACACCAATATATATTTATGTATTGAGTCTGTATTCTGTGTTGGGCACTATGTGTACAGCAAGGAACAAAATTGACACATTTGTTCATGAAGAGAACAGACCAGCTGAGGAAACACATAAAGCAAATACTCACAAATAAATACATAAAAACAATCAGAGATACCATGAAGGAAAACAATGTTATAAATTATAAGTGCAGAGAGAGCTGGTTTAGTTGGAAAGGTCAAGAAATGCCAAGGTAGTTCCTAAAAAAAAAAAAATATTGCATATTGAGAGCAGAAGGGTGTCATCCCAGGTGAAGAATGGGGACCAGTTGAAGTAGTTGCAACATTCCTGCCATGGGAGTCTGTTGGGCTGGAAGAAACGAAGACAGGCTTCTGCAATTGAGGCATGGGAGCAGGGGAAGAATGGCAGGGATGAATTTGGAGAGGTAGGTGGGGCTGGGACACTCAGGGCTTGTGGGTCACGTTAACGGCCCTGGACTTTATTTCAAGCAAATGGTAAGACACTGAAAAGGTATATTAGTCAGTTCTCACACTGCTAACAAAGACATACCTGAGGCTGGGTGTTTATAAAGAAAAAGAGATCTAATGGACTCACAGTTCCACGTGGCTGGGGAGGCCCCACAATCATGGCGGAAGGCAAAAGGCATGTCTTACATGCTGGCAGATGAGACAGAACTTGTGCAGGGAAACTCCCCTTTATAAAACCATCAGATCTCCTGAGACTTATTTACTATCAGGAGAACAGCACAGGAAAGACCCACACCCATGATTCAACTACCTCCCACCAGGTCCCTTCCAGGAAACATGGGAATTGTGGGAGCTACAATTCAAGATGAGAATTGGGTGGGGACACAGCCAAACCATATTGAAGGGTTTCAATCAGAAGGGGCATAAGTCAAGAGATGTCTGGGTTAAATTAAACCACCACCAATATTGATCTGGGAAGCAGAGTCTTTACAGGGAGTTCTGGCTCTGCTGTTTTAACAGTCAAGAAATGTGGGGCTACTCTTTAATGTCTCTTTACCTTTTTTTCAACGGTGTGAGAAAAACAAAGGGTTATCTAAAAGTTTCCCCAGCTATAACATTCAAAGATGCCAGTGAATACTGACAAACACTTTAATGCTGAATACTTGGACTCCAAGATTTATCTATAGTGTGGTGTCCATTTTTGCAAGATGAAATTGCTGATGATGACACCATAATAAGGCATGCAATTTGCATTCGCCATTTTTCACAATAAATGAAATCACTGTTAGGTAACGAGCTAGAGTTTCAGGGTATTTTCAGTGTTATACATTTTCTTCTGTATGTTTAACTGCCTGCTTAGAACAACGCTTTTTCTTTTATTACAATAATAATGCTACATTACATCTGTACAGTTCTTGAGTTTCAAAGCATATTCGTTCTTTAATGATAGGGACCAGGTGTTCATTTTCTCTTTATAGTGCCCAGCATACTATACTATGTAAGTAAGAACTATAGTTGTTTTTTTCTATTTTTTAAGACAATTAATACCTATCAGTTGGAGGTGTCGTTGAATAGGAAATGCACTACTACATTGAGGGAGAGAAAAACCCACAATACTTCCAGAACACAACTACGCTTCAGCCACAGCCCTATCTGAGACCTAAAGAGGTTCCTCACTACTCAAGCCCAGCGTACCCATCACAACCAAGAATCTACTGGCTCTTGCAGATTCCGCTCACCTTGTCTCCCATGCCAGTCTTCTCTTATGTCCACTGCATCTCCTTCTGCACAGCTGTTCCTAAGTATGGCATGATTTGCCACACCCTTTTGCTTTATCCAGCTGTTCTTTCAGTGTTGCATGTTCACTGTCTCACAGTGTGAAGTTCAGTGGCTTAAACATGAACATGCTACAGACCGAGAAGGTATACACCATGCGATGATTCAATGTTCCTTCACTTTTCTATATTTCAATGATTATTTAATTCTTGTCCATACAGAAAAAAAATCAACTACTATAGCATTGATTTTAAACAGAAAAGCAAGCATGAATGCAAAAATCTTGAGGAAGTACACTTTAAAAAATCATCCAGGTAGTCCAGAATATGATAGCTTTTTTTTGTTTTGTTTTGTTTTTGTTTGTTTTTTGAGACAGAGTCTCGCTCAGTCACCCAGAATGGAGTGCAGTGGCGTGATCTCAGCTCACTGCAAGCTCTGCCTCCCAGGTTCATGCCATTCTCCTGCCTCAGCCTCCCCAGTAACTGGGACTACAGGCGCCCGCCACCATGCCTGACTAATTTTGTTTTTGTATTTTTAGTAGAGATGGGGTTTCACCGTGTTAGCCAGGATGGTCTCGATCTCCTGACCTCATGATCTGCCCATCTCAGCCTCCCAAAGTGCTGGGATTACAGGCGTGGATATCTATTTTTTAAGGTGAATAAAATAACTGAACATTCTACTTGTGGCCCTCCCAGTTAGCATCTGCATATACTCAGGAGTTCATATACCCATTGTCACAAAGTCTGTTCAGTAATTCATTTATATTGTATAAAAAAATCTGGAAGGTTTTCTCATAAAACTCATACATTCCTGTTGTTTGCAATAGTCCCCTTTCAAATAGGAATATCCTATTAGTGCAAAGTAGGAACTATTAATACAAAAGAAACAACTACAACGAGAAGGGTTTTGTCTAAAAGGCAATTCATTCTTTAGATGCCAAATATATACAAAAATAAACCAAGTAAATTCAATAGATCTGGTTTGGGAGTGGAAAAAATTCTGTTTCTCTCTAACTGTAATCAAACTCAGTTCTTATGTATCTTTGGAACATTACCATCTTCTACTTTTTCTCTAGACTTGATTTTAATGTTTCTGCTAAGCAGTGCTTAAGTAAGAGCAGTTTTATTTCTGAACATAAGTTATTAAAACAATGAAATGTCTTTCTTTATGGTGGCTTCTAATTAAGACATGTGGATTGAGTTTCTGCAAGTTTTTATATAAGCGTGATATTTAAAGAATGTTGTCCTCATTTTTAGATGCAGTAATAAGAAATTGCACTTCTTTTCCAATTACGTGTAATGGCCACCTAGGTCACCTCTCAAATGCTTTTGATCTCAGCAATGCAGCTAAAAGAGTAAAATTACATTTCCCTTTGAAGTTCTGCTTCCTACTCCTAATTTTTCTATTCATAGAAAAGTTCAAGCAAGAAATTTAAATAACATAGTATCTAAGAAAACAAAGCTATTAAGCTAAATTTTAGCAATAAAGAAGAGTTCAGACAACAGAATTTAGTTACTTTTATAGCTGAAGCCTATTATTTATTCAATTAATAAAAATATAAATATAAGCATTCAATTTACTCAGTTATTTAGATAATAAAAGGAGATATCATTTTATAGTATAATAGGTACATGCCAGCAATGATAGTTGGGATTAAATTCTTTATTCTAAAGCACATTTGCTTACCAAATCTAAATCAGAAAATGTACTTTACACATATATCAGAGACCTAATGGGACAATGATCTTCTGAATAAGTGTTCTCCTCCCTTGGGCTAAATTCCCTTCTCTCTAACTACAGAGTACCCATGGTCTTCTATTCCCTAAAGATTGGAACAGAAAGTTCCTCCAAGCTGGACAGCTGTTATCATAGGAACTGGTCTCATTCCCACGTCAGAGACAGTGATAGGAGAGAATAGAGAGTTCCCTAATCTTCTTTCCCTTTGAAGGAAACAAACTTGGTCTGCTTGGTCTTATAGCATTTCTTAGTCTGAATCTTTAAGTAACAATGGCAGGGTTCAAATTCCAGTTCATTAAAATAGTTTCTTAGAAAATATACATGCCAGGTGTCCATACATTAATCTTCTTCACTATATAAACATTATGCTAATTTTCCTCAATTCTCCTCTCCTACAATTGTAAGATCACATCAAATGAATTCCTGAAGGTATCTTAATATAGCTAAATAGCACAAATAATTTTAGAATATTTTCAGCATAAGCCCTATGAGCAAGGTATTACTTAAACAACTCTAACAGCAATCCACCACTGAAAGCTGATTTTTGGCCAATGGCAGGCCTTCTACTTGGGACCAAATCTAGAAAGACTTTTGGAGAGGGATCTGGTAAATCCAGTTATCCTATGTATTAGTGCATTCTCACATTGCTATAAAGAACTACCTGAGACTGGGTAATTTATAAAGAAAAAAGGTTTAATTGACTTACGGTTGCACAGGCTACACAGCAGGCATGGCTGGGAAGTCAGGAAACTTACAATCATGGTAGAAAGGCAAAGAGGAAGGAAGCACTTCTTCACATGGTGGCAGGAGAGAGAGCACACTAAGGGGGAAGTGCTACACAATTTTAAACAACCACGTCTTGCGAGAACTCACTCACTATCACTAGAACAGCAAAGGAGAAATCCACCCCTCTGATCTAATCACCTCCTACCAGGTCCCTCTGCCAACACTGGGGATTACAATTCAACATGAGATTTGGGTGGGGACACCAAGCCAAACCGTATCATCCTAGGATCCTTCTCTCACTTTATTTACTAACATATTAATGGCTACCTCCTATGTCATTGAGTTTGATGAAAAGAAAATGCCCTCTCTCCTAAGAGCTTACTGAATTAGGGAGACAAAGTACAAGATTTGAACTCTGAAGATCAAACTGGGATCCCAGTCATAACTTTCTATTGAAGAAAGCTGATTAAAGTTGCTAGGACTCAGTCTTCTCATTTAAAATTGGGATAATGCCACTTTACATGAAGACAAAATAAGACAGTAAGAATAAGCAAGTTACTAGCACATAATAGTCATTCAGTAAATGTTGGTTAACTATGAACTTACAGAATTTACAATAGGCTATGTGCACTTTTAGTATTCCTTACATTGCTGCTATAACATATAGCTCACTTCTCAATATAAGTACACATTCACAGTTATGTTTCAGAACAAGATCAGTCAGGATTTTGTCTTATAGGTGGTTACCAAACTTCAATGAAACAGTTACATGATATAACACAGTTTACAGCACTATCCATAAGACTTGGAGGGAACAGGTGACCATGGACCTTGAAGTCAGGAAAGACTTCATGCAGAAGGCTGGAATGCAAAGGCCCTTATATTTTACAAAAGTCTCAAAGAGATGTTCTGTAAGGAAGCTGATCTGTGGGTCTAGAATTTTAAGTTTCATATTCCATGATAAGGATTTTCAATTTGACCCTGCAGACAATGGAGAGCCAAAAGGATTTGGGGCAAAAGAGTAGCTAACTCTTTGATGAGGCTAGTATTAATTTGGTCATACTATGCAAAAGAGATTGAATCAAGAAATAAAGAAAGATCAAAGATTAATCTTCCTCAGATTAGAACTAAAGAATAAATTAAAAATCAGGATATAAAGATATTTTGGAGATAAACCAGGGGAATGGTATTTCTAAATGGAAATATCTTCTTGGTTAGGCAGGGGCACAGAGCAGGCACTTAAGTGAAAGGAGATAGTGGTATGACACTAATCAGCAGAGACGTAAGTGAAGTTTTGAGACACAAACAATTCCCTGGACTATGGTATAAAAAAGGCTCTCAAGTCTAGCTGTGAATAAGAATTACTTATGGAGCTTTTAATATTTGACTATGCTTCGGGCCTCACCTCAGAGGCTGTGATCATAGCCAGGGTTGAGAATCACTGGAGCAGAGAAAGAACACAGGGCAAAAACTGAGCCTCAGGGAACTCCCAGAACAAGGTCAGAAAAGGAGATTGAAAGGAAGCAAATTTTACAGAAGTAGAAGGAAAGGGAAGAAAATGAAATATGGCAGAATTCAAGAGAAGAGGAAATTTCAAGAAAGAATGAACAGCAAAAACAATAGCAATTGCTGCTTAGAGGTCAACTGTGATGCATCAGAAATAAGGCATGGCTCCCAATAGGTGCTCAGTAGATACCTATTCAACAAATGAGTGCTGAGGAAATGACATTCTTCCTTTGTAGTTCAGATGCACTACATCTTACGCTCTACACTGGACCAGGGGCAGATGGTGTCCCCTGGGTTGAACTGGATTGATTAGGCTAATCTTTGAGTTACAACCGCCCACCTCCCAGATTCTATTTTGAATAAGATCATAAAACTGGGCTTCTGGCAGAGAAGAGAATGAAAGAGCTTTCCAAGTGAAAAACTGATTCATTCATTCAGCCAGTCATCCAGTCAGATATTTATGCATCTATTCATTCAGCAGCCATTTACTCCAGGGAACGAAGATAGCACTTCAAAACTTAATCTTGAAGCCACATGATTTGCATTAATTTGCATATAATTTTAATCTATTTCAAAACTGTAGTAAAGCACATTTAACATGCATTTTTTGAAGTGCTTGGAATTCATCTTGACAGATTTTCAAGCAAAAGCATATTTTTATTGTGATCAGATTACTTTTTCCTAATACCTACCACTGTTCTTCCACATATGTCAACTTCATTAGAATTTAGTTTTGTTATCCTAAAAGTGCTAGACTAATGGGTACTTTGAAAATTATCACATTAATATTCTTAATGCAAATTTCAACTTTAAAGTCATTCATTAACAAAAGAGAAGGCCAGATCTCTCTAAGCATGAACTATCTTTCCTAGTTCTGTAACTATCACTGCCATTTATACAAAAGTTTTAAAGGAAACCAATTAAATTAATATTTTCATGTAATACATGAACAAATCCTCACCTCTGTCACTAGCTTCTTTCCCTATTATAAAAAGTTCTCCAAGTATTGTAATTTCATGCATTTCTATCACTATACTGATTTGCAAAAACTTATAAATAAATAAAGTAGGATGTTGCCAATGCTGGATTGCTAACACTGGTTCAATACACAATATTTCAATAACTGTTAATATGGATTGTTGCTTTATTCAAATTTTACACAAATAATGACAGTTACATTTTCTAGTTTTTATTTTCTGAGCAAATATAAACACATAAGATCAACCACTAGAAAACTCAATGAGCTTCACATTGTAGAACAAGAACGAAAACCTATGAGAATATAGATTTTTTTTTTTTTTTTTTGTAGAGACAGAGTCTTGCTCTGTCACCCAGGCTAAAGTGCAGTGGCATGATCATAGCTCACTACAGCCTTCAACTCCTGGGCTTAAGTGATCCTCCTGCCTCAGCCTCCAGAGTAGCTAGGACTATAGGCATGTACCACCATGACTGGCTAATATTTTTAATTTTTGTAGAGAAAGAGTCTCGCTATGTTGCCCAGGCTGGTCTCCCACTCTTGGCCTCAAGCCATCCTCCCACCTCAGCCTCCCAAAGTGCTTGGATTACAAGCGTGAGCCACCATGCCCAGCTGAGAATGCAACTTTCAAGTAAACAAAAACAAAATGAAAGATGTGATACTACTTTTTGTTTTCACATATATATGTGGAAATAAAAATATTTTTAAAAATTCCACCTATTTCCAGGGAAAAGATACTATCTATCAATCAGCAATTTTTTGGATAGCTATCATAAGTAACTTTTTAACATGTTGGTTAGAAAAGTAACAATAAATATCTGAATATCTTTATGTAAATTATTGTGGTAGTCCATAGATACATAAAAACAAGACTCATTTTTTGCCCCTAGGAAATCACAGGGCAATGAATTTTGCCCTACTAAATAGAATTAAAATCCAACTTATCCCAATTTGATAGCTTAGAATCCCTGTCTCTGCCAAGTGCTGGAGAAGAACAATGGCGGCAATTGGTCCTATCCTGAGTCAATAGTTTGCTCTGAGTATTAAGTCCCAAACACCAGTACCTCTGCTCCATTATAAGAGCACGCAGCACTAGCTATGGAGGCACAACTCCTGGAAACCTCAGACAGAGACCTAATCAAGTATGATAAGAGATAAGGGTCAGCTCCTTTTGCCCCCAAACTATATAATACTTTTCAAGGTTATAATAAGACTGTAAAGGTAATTTCAGAGGCTCCTCTCCTCCCTCTTTTCCTCTCAAGTTAAATTTCTCATTTGACTTATCATGCCTGGAATTTCCTCAGAAAAAGCAATAAAAGTGGAAGTGGAGTCACTTTGGAGACTCCCGTGCAGTGGGAGTGAGTCTACGAAGGAGGTTGAGCCTTTAGGATCATCACACAGCCAATCTCAGGCTAAGGTATATAAGATACTGTGAAAAAGGGAAGTGATTCAACAACAAAAACAACGAAAATCTAGGTAGAGTAGGAGCCAAGACTTCATGAGAATTGAAGAAACCAACTACTCTATACACAACAGCTGCATTTCTGCATCCTCACCTGGATTAGGATGAGATGAAGACAGGGCCTTTTTCAAGAACTCACTCCACTGAAGCTCACTGTAACTTCAGTGGATAATTACTGGGAAACTACATACAGGAGAGTCGAATTTAGAATTTCACCTAACTTGGTGCTTGACTCATGAGGTGGCTACTCTCCAATGCCAGATCCTCAGGTAAGAATAAAGTTTTCTGTTTAGTCTTCATTGAAAATATTGCTGCTACCTGTGCAATGAAAGAGCTCGCAAAGAAGTTGTAGCCTAGTCATGCTAATGACTGACAAAGCTCCTATGAAGAAAGTCGGCTGTGGCAAACCTATATCCCCAAGGCACAAATACATATGAATGACCTCAAATCCTGCAAGCACTGTCCCTATTTGCCTTCGTCTAGGAGGCTGTCAACAGAACTGCTCCAAGCTGTGCAACATTTGCCTCCCACTGTGTGCTTCCCAATTCTACCATCACTTCCTCTAGAGAGCCACACTTTCTCCTTCTAGAGATCCTGAACTCTCCCTGGGGACATTATAATTAGTCTGCTATTCAATGGCCCAGGTTCCTTCAGATGATGAGTAAGAAAGCTGGAATGCAAATCAACTGCTTTCATGCTTGATGCACTGACTACACAAACAGATAACAGCTAGATCATATATGACAGTAGAACTCTGACCCATATGCTCTGCAATAATCAGCTCAGAACAGTCAGGACTTGGACAATGACTGTTTGCTTCTCTAATTTTTTTGCCCTGGGTTCCAACTCAGGACCAACCAGGAAAAAAAACATATGCTCCCTAAACTAATCAAATTAGATGCCTCACTTCTAGTTAGCCTGCTCCAGCTTCACCATGCAGCAACCATCAGTGAGAACACATATGCCGCCCAGAGCATGTGATGGTGGCTCACTCCTTTGCTACAGCCAGCTCTGAATAAACAGCCTCTGTTCCCCTTAGGTGGGCCAGGGTCTTCATTTATTTCCATAAGCTCAAAACCTGATTGTAGGAATGTTCACAGCCTCAGCATTAGAAGCCTTGGAAGTGGGAAACTAAATAGAAATATATTTACAAAATTTCAAAATAAGTGGGAAATTAGAACTGGGAGGACTAGGAAATGGCATGTCTAGATTCCACACCAGTCTTTACTTAAATATTTGGGAAAAGCTACTCTCTCCCTGGCCTCCTTTTCATCACTCAAAAAATGAAGTGGGAAGAAGACTATGTGATGGAGAAGTTCTGGCAGCTCTATTTTCTCAATGTGCCAGTCCGGAAGCATATGATGTACTCAAACAGAGATAGTTCAAGGAGGGCTTAATATAGGGACTATGCCAACAAGGTAATAAGCAGTACACCAGAGCTAGGAGCCACTGAGCTATTCCTAAAGAAGCAAGAAGATGCAAGTGTTCCCAGAACTAGCAAGCAGAGAGATGGAGAAAGGGCTACCTTAGTTCGAGCTGTGATCTTTGGTAGAAGGATACAGCCAGCCTATTTATTGCAGCTGTGCAGAGGCTCCAAGGGTAAAAATAATATAATTTCACTCTCCTCTCCTCTCCAGTGTACTTGTAGGATTCTCCATTGGCCAAATGCAATTGGAAGCCAGAGGATAACATATCAGTCCCTGGGTGTACAGATGAGAGCAGAGAGTGACAGACAGCTGGTTTGGAGGGGAAAGGAAAGATATCTGACAACTTGATGCCTTGAAACCTTGCACTGTTCTTGCTCACTGTGCTTTCATCTGGAGCTCGGATTATTAGAGAAGTGCTTTATCTTCAGAACTCCCATCCCTAACTTCCGTCCTCCTCTTATAGCTGTTTCATTTTTATTATTTCTCCCTTTTAACTCTTGCTACCCTCAATGTATTTTTTTTTTTTTTTTGAGACTCAGTCTCACTTTGGTGCCTAGGCTGGAGTGCAGAGGTGTGATCTCGGCTCACTGCAACCTCTGCCTCCTGGACTCAAGCAATTCTCCTGCCTCAGCCTCCCAAGTAGCTGGGATTATAGGCATGTGCCACCGTGCCTGAATAATTTTTGTATTATTAGTAGAGAAAGGGTTTCACCATATTGGTCCAGCTGGTCTTGAACTCCTCACCTCAGGTGATCTAACCGCCTTGGCCTTCCAAAGTGCTGGGATTACAGGCTTGAGCCACTGTGCCCGGCCACCCCCAATGTAGTTCTATATTTTTCTGATATTAATAAGGAAATAAGTATCAGTGCCAATAAGCAGAATACAGCTCCCCAGTATGCATCCACAAGCATCTCAATAAGCAGTACCTAGGGCCTCATACTATTTCTTATCCTGTATGAATTACACTTATGCATGTAGCCAGTAGCCTATAAAAACCATGAAGGCAGAATTGTTACCTTTCATCTCCATATTTACCATAGTACATGTAATATATAAATGACACTCATTTTTTAATAAAATAATATATATTATTTTATTGAAAATGAGAGCATTATTTTATTGAAAATAATGTAATATATAAATGGCACTCATGTTTTCAATAAAATAATAGTACATGTAATATATAAATGACACTTATTTTTTCAATAAAATAATAAGTGGCAGTCCATAACAGTTCCTAAATATTTCACCATAACACACACCCTTTTTCTTTGTTCTTTCACTAACCCCAGAAATCTTTATGTTGACAATCAATTAGTTAAAGTAAGAGCACAAGATAACCAACTGTCCTATAACAAATCTGCAAGACCCATCATTCTGCAGCACAGGAACACAGGTAAATACAAGACTACCTTGTATTTCCAGAGGGAAAGCTGGCTGTGGGAAATGATGAGCAACTTGAAGTGTCCCCCAAACTTTCAAACCTGATTAGTGCCATTCCTTAGGAAGAAGATGAGGATCCCAAAAGCAAGAAAGAGAGCAGATGAAGCTAAAGAGAAGAGTTTAACAATATGTAGCTAATCAATACTTTTACCTTAAAAATGGGGAAAGCTAATATTTTCAAAAAATTATTTCAAATAAGCAGCTCCACTGTGACACAAAGATTCTCTCAAAGGCCATCTAAGTGCCTAAATATTTTGTCTTCAATCAAAGAAGTTAGTAGGAAAAATATGTTCCACATTTCACAGCATGGGACACCTTTTAATGAGCTGTTTTCCCCATTTCTTTGCTCTCAGTATTTACTCAGTATCATTAACAGGGAAAGATGGATGGTGTGGCATTCATTCCAAATTACCTGTGCTGCACAGGTACCTAAGAAAAATTACACGACAATTTAAGAAAGATGTTTATTATACAAATAGATACAAAATGAATTAAATCTATTTTTTTATTTGAACCTTAAAGTCCTTTTATGTAGTGCTTGTATTTTGTTTCAACATAAACTGATAACTGCCAAAATAAAGCTAAACTCAGTTTATGAAATATTCTAAATCCTGTGTTGTCATTTCAACAATGTTCATAGCATCTTCACCAGGCCTAGATCTCACCTGAAGAAACCACTTTCTTTTCTCATCCAGAAGAAGCAATTCCTCATCCACTATAGTTTCATCATAAGATTGCAGCAATTCAGTCACATCTTCAAACTCCATTTCTAATTCTAGTTCTCTTGCTATTTCTACCACATCTGCAGTTACTTCCTCCACTGAAGTCTTGAACCTCTCAAAGTCACCCAGGAGGGTTACAATGAACTTCTTCCAAACTCCTGTTAATGTTGGTATTTTGACTTCTTGCTGTGAATCATGGATGTTCTTAATGGCATCTAGAATGGTGAATCCTTTCCAAAAGGTTTCAATTTACTTTGCCAAGTTAAGGAATCACTATCTATGGCAGCTTTGGCCTTATGAAATGTATTTCCTAAATAATAAGACTTGAAAGTCAAAATTACTGCTGATCCATGGACTGCAGAATAGATGTTATGTTAGTGCATTAGTTTGTTTTCACGCTGCTGATAAAGACAAACCTGAGACTGGGAAGAAAAAGAGGTTTAATGGACTTACAGTTCCACATGGCTGGGGTGGCCTCACAATCATGGTGGAAGGCAAGAAGAAGCTAGTCACGCCTCACATGGATGGTGGCAGGCAAAGACAGAGAGCTTGTGCGGGGAAATGCCCATTTCTATTTTTTTTTTATTTTTTTATTTTATTATTATTATACTTTAAGTTTTAGGGTACATGTGTACAATGTGCAGGTTAGTTACATATGTATACATGTGCCATGCTAGTGTGCTGCACCCATTAACTTGTCATTTAGCATTAGGTATATCTCCTAAAGCTATCCCTCCCCCCACCCCACAACAGTCCCCAGAGTGTGATGTTCCCCTTCCTGTGTCCATGTGTTCTCATTGTTCAATTCCCACCTATGAGTGAGAATATGTGGTGTTTGGTTTTTTGTTCTTGCGATAGTTTACTGAGAATGATGATTTCCGATTTCATCCATGTCCCTACAAAGGACATGAACTCATCATTTTTTATGGCTACATAGTATTCCATGGTGTATGTTTGCCACATTTTCTTAATCCAGTCTATCATTGTTGGACATTTGGGTTGGTTCCCATTTTTAAAACTATCAGATCTCCTGGGACTTATTCACTATCAAGGAGAACAGCATGGGAAAGACCTGCCCCCATGAGTCAGTTGTTTCCCACTGGGTCCCTCCCACAACATGTGGGAATGATGGGAGCTACAAGATGAGATTTGGGACACAGAGCCAAAACATATCAGTTACCATACATGAAAACAACATTACTCTCCTAATGTATATCTCCATTAGAACTTCTGGATGACAAAGTGCATTGTCAATGAATAGTAATATTTTTAAAGGAATCTGGTTTCTGAGCAGTAGGTCTCAACAGTACGCTGAAAATAATCAGTAAACCATGCTGTAAACAGGTGTGTTAGCATCCAGGCTTTGCTATTTTATTTACAGAACACAGATATGGTAAATTTAGTATAATTCTTAAGAGTCCTAGGATTTTAGAACCGGTAAATGAGCAGTGGCTTTTTGTTTGTTTGTTTTTGTTTTCGTTTTTGAGACAAGAGTCTCACTCTGTCACCCAGGCTGGAGTGCAGTGGCACCATCTTGGCTCAGTGAAACCCCTGCCTCCTGAGTTTTAAGTGATTCTCCTGCCTCAGCCTCCCAAGTAGCTTGGATTATAGGCACCCACCACCACATCTGGCTAATTTTTGTATTTTTAGTAGAGATGAGGTTTCACCATGTTGGCCAGGCTGGTCTTGAACTCCTGACCTCAAGTGATCTGCCTGCCTCAGCCCCCCAAAGTGCTGGGATTACAGGTATAAGCCCCCATGCCCAACCAGCTTCCTGTTAAAGTCATCTGCTGCATTAATCCCTAACAAGAGAGTCAGCCTGTCCTTCGAAACCAGGGATTGACTTCTCTCTGGCTATCAGAGTCCTAGATGACATCTTCCTCCAATAGAGAGCTGTTTTGTCTACATAAAAATCTGTTGTTTAGGACGGGCATGGTGGCTCATGCCTGTAATCCCAGCACTTTGGGAGGCCAAGCGGGGTGGATCACTTAAGGTCGGGAGTTCAAGACCAGCCTGACAAACATGGTGAAATCCAGTCTCTACTAAAAACATATAAAATTAATTGGGCATGGTGGTGTACGCCTGTTATCCCAGCTACTTGGGAGGCTGAGGCAGGAGAATCACTTGAACCCGGGAGGTAGAGGTTGCAGTAAGCTGAGATTGCACCATTGCGCTGCAGCCTGGGCAATAAGAGTGAAACTCCGTCTCAAAAAAAGAAAAAAAAAAAAAGTCTATTGTTTAATGTAGCCACCTTCATCTATTATTTTAGGTAGATCTTCCAGACAACTTGCTGCAGCTTCTGCAACAGTACTTGCTGTTTCACCCTGGACTGTGATGTTATGGAGATGGCCTCTTTCCTTAAACTCTATGAACCAACCCTCTGTTAGCTTCCAACTTTTCTTCTGCAGCTTCCTCACCTCTTCTCAGCCTTCGTTAAATTGAAGAGAGTCAGGGCCTTGGTCTAGATTTGACTTAAGAGTATGTTGTGACTGGTTTTATTTTCTATCTAGACTACTCAACCTTCTCCATATCACCAATGAGGCTGTTTTGCTTGCCTTTCATTCATGTGTTTACTGTAGGAGTCCTTTTAATTTCCTTCGAGAACTTTATCTATGCATATCTTGGCTGTTTGGTGCAACAGGTTTAGCTTTTGGGCCTATCTTAGCTTTCAACCTGTCTTCCTCACTAAGCTTAATCATTTTTAGCTTTTGATTTAAAGTGAGAGATGTATGACTCTTCCTTTCATTTGAACACATAGACATTCATGTAGAGTCATCAATTGGCCTAAGTATATTATCATTGTGTCTCAAGGAAGAGAGAGGCCTAAGGAGAGAGAAGACAGGAGAACAGTTGACTGGTGGAGTAGTCAGAACACATGCAGTTATTAAGTTTGCTGCCTTATAAAGGCACTGTTTGTAATGCCTAAAAGAATTACAGTAGTAACATCACAGATCACCGTAACAAATATGATAATGAAAAGGTTTGAAACATTGCAAGAATAACCAAAATGTTACACAGAGTGACATTTGAAGCAAGCACATGCTGTTGGACAAATGGCACTGACAGGCTTGCTTGAGACAGGGTTGCCACAAACCTTCAATTTGTAAAAAAAACAATATCTACAATGTGCAGTAATGCAAGGCACAATAAAATGAAGAATTTCTGTATGTATATGTAAATATTTATAGATATGTATGTATATATGTGTATGTGTGTGTATCTCCAACTGTATCTATATTAAGCTAAACATGAGTTCATGCTGATGTCTCTAGCTCTAATCCACCACCACATGGATCATCTTAGTCTCCCCATATGCTTGTCTATACCTTCTCACTCTAGCTTACTTAACATGTTCCAAAACGCACTTCAACATACTCTCCCATGAAAATGGCAACATCTGAAAAAAGTGATTGATCTTCCATTTAATAGTTCAATCCACACCTATAATACATACGTTCTAAACTGTAACAAGATATTGTTAATAGGAGATACTAATAAAAAGTTCCTTTTTCTTTATGAATACTTCCTAGTCTAAGTTAGCACAAGTATATGTCTTAGCTGAGGCTGAAATGTTCAACCTCTACTGATATTTCTCTTAGGGCAAGTTATAATTGGATGTCACACCTATTAACTCAACTTCATTCTGATAATTATTTAATAATTTTCCTCACATTTCTTTTTACGACTGCATTTATAATAGCATTAATATATGCAATGATAACATTTTGAGACACATAAACTCCTTAAAATTGTAATTACTGTATGACGATCCCACAGGAATTACTGAAACTACACTAACATATTTAAGATCAATATAAAAATAGTACTTTATTCTAGATCTCTATAAAGCTCAATGATTCTACAAACCCTATTTTAGAAAGAAGCAAATAGTTTACATTAATAAACACCTTATATCTTCAAAATGTAAAATCAGTGTGAATAATTAATATCTACTTTCATTTCTTCTCATAACCTGATTAAACTAACATTTCTACTTACTCCTGTGAGAACTGAGGATTATAGGTGAACAACACATAAGACTCTCAAGATCATGCATTTCTTAAATATTACTAGTTAATTCTTGTAACTCTACTTTTTGGATTCATAATCACTTGAAAGAAGTCATTCCATAAACTATCCAAGAATCTGCTGAATGCTAAAGCAGATGTCTGTCTGTCTGGTGGAACTATTCTCACCAGTAGAGAGTATGTCATTAGGATATACCAGCACTGATAAATAAAGAGGGACAGTTTGGGCGTATGCCTTTATAAATAAATTTCTCCCTTAAGAAATACTCCAAGTAAACTTTCCTTCTGGCCTAGAGGAAGGAGAAGAGACCAGATATTTAATCTGCTTGCCTGAAAAAAAGTTTTTTCCACCAAAAAAACAAAATATACAAGTTTTCAAGATACCTATCAAGCAAAAAAGGATAATGATCCTTGAGACAGAAGAAACAAACACGGTGAGCTCTATTAACTGCTTCAGCTTACTGCCTACAAAGTTTCCTGTCTATAGATTAGGAAGAAAAAGCCATTGTGAAAAACTAGCAGACTTCCTATATTCAAGTGATGAAGCTGAGAGTTTGAAGAGTCCAAAGCAGCTACATTTCATAGGAAGGATGAGAGGGCTGCACAAAGAAATAACTCCAGAGATCTGCAGAGGGTCCCCTGCAGCTGAGTATTATTCAACACATACCTATTAGGCAACTACTTGAATGGATTAAACATAATAGTGTTAACATGCACACAAGACCGAGGAGTGCTTCTTCCCAAAAGGAACACTGAAATGCTCAAGATTCACAGAGAACTGGGCAGAGTACACAGAAGGGTATTGGCTCAGTAGTGGGTAGTTACATGTAGACTGATCAATGCTCTGGTCCCACCTAACAACATTTAAATTAAGGTCTAAAAGGATTAAACTGTTTCTAATAAATCTAGCTGTGTCTCAGAAATATGATCTAGGACCTTTATAGGAATAAAAATAATATCCAGTGCCGAATAAGGTAATAGTCTGGCAACCAAAAAAAAAAAATTCCTAGATGTGTCAAGAATCTGTAAAACATGATTCATAATAAAGAGATAAAGGAATCAATCAAAACTGACCCAGAACTCACAAAAATGTGAGAATTAGTAGACAAGGACATTAAAACAGTTATTACAAATAATCTGTAAGTTCAAAAACTCAAATATAGATATGTAATATATAAAAAGAGCCCAACAAACTTCTAGAGATAAAAACTACAATGTGTTGGATGAAAAATGCACTGGGTGGAATGAACAGCAGGTTAGACATTGTAGAAGAAAAAGATGAGTGAGCCTAGACATAGCAATAGAAATCATATGAAACAAAAAGAGGGAATAAACAATTTTAAAAATTGAAAATACAATCTGTAGGCTGTGGGGCAGCTTAAAGGAGCTGAATACACATGTAATTGTTCTCTAAAAGAGAGGGGGAAGAGAAAAATATTCTAAAAGTAATGAAAAAAAGTTTTAAATTTTATTAAAACTATAAAATCACAGATCCAGGAAGCTCAATGTACTCCAAGTATAAGACCCATAAAACTATATGGGGATACATCATAATCAAATCATTTAAAATCAGTGGTAAAAAAAAATAATCTTAAAAGGAGTCAGGAAAAACAGACATTTTTTGCAGAGGAACAAAGGTAAGAATGGCAGCACATTTCTCTTTAGTAATAGCACAAGTGAGAAAATACTGTAGTAATATCTTTAAAGTAATAAAAGAAAAATAATTGTTAACCTGTAATTCTATATCCAACCCAAAAGTTTTTCAAAGACAAAGATGAAATAAAGACATTACAAAACATATAGAAGCTGCAAAAATGTATCACCAGAAGACCAGCATTAAAAGAAATGTTAAAGTTCTTCAGGCAGAAGAAAAATGAAACCAGATAGAAATACGTATCTACACAAAGAAGAAGAGCATCGGATATGGTAAGACATAGGCAAATACTTTTAAATTACTTAAATATATTTAAAAGATAATTCATTATTTAAACATAAATAATAGTAATGTTGTTTGACGTTTATAACATGTTAAAAGTAATATGTACGACAACAATAGCGCAATGATCAGAAGGACAGAAACTGAAACATGCTATTACAAGGTTCTTATACTGTATGTAAAGTGCTGTAATATCACTTAAAGGTAGATTTTCATAAGCTACAGATGAGAGTATAAATCTTACAGCAACCACTAACATAGTAAAACCCTTATCACAATATTTGATTCAACAAACAAAAAATCATCAAAAAAAGTAATCTACTCAAGATAGCACACCTGAAAAACATTATCAACCAATGTAACCGAATTGGCATCTATCAAACAATGTGTCCAACGATAGCAGAATATGTACGTCTCAACAGACTGAAAGCATTCATGTCACACAAGCATGTTCCCTGACCAGAACAGAATTAAATTAGAAATCAGTAACAAAACATCTCCAGAAAAATTTAAATGTCTGGGAAAAATACACTTCTGAATAATTCAGGGTCAATGAAGAAATCAAAAGGAAAATTAGAAAGTACTTTGTACAGAGTGAAAATTAAAACAAAGCATATCAAAGTCAGTGGGATGCTGCTAAAGCAGCACTTAGAAGGAAACTAATAGCACAGAATAAATGCCTATATTAGATAAGAGGAAAGGTCTCAAAATCAATGACCTCTTCACAAAGAAGAGGAAATTGAATGGCAAAGTTAGCAGCAAAATGGAAATGGTAAAGAAGAGTGGAAATCAATGAACTAGAAAGCAGAAATAATACAGAAAATAAATTAAAACAAAAGCTAGTTGAGAATTTTTTTAAAAGAATAAACCTCTAGGCAGATTGATCATGAATAAAAAAGAGAAGACACACATTCAGACAAAAATTACCAATAACAGGAATGACAGATAATATTATGACAGAGTCTATAGATAATACAAGGATAAGGGAATACTTTGAACAACTTTATGCCAATAAATTCAACAACTTAGGTTAAGTGCAAATATTTATTGAAAGATAAAAACTACCAATGCTCATTCATCAAGTGAGCTCATTAACCTGAATAATCCCATATATATTAAAGTAATTGAATTTGTTTTTTAAAGCATTTTTATAACCCAAACACCAGGCCTAAATAATTAAGGAATAGATATTAATTCTACATCAACTATTCCAGAAAAGTATATGAGAAAATAAGTCAAGGCTCATTCTATGAGGCCAGCATTAAATTACCCTGACAATCATACAGAAACATTACAGAAACAGAAAATTATGAGAATAGATGAAAAATCCTGAACAAAATTTTAGCAAGTCAAATCCAATAATACATAGAAAATATAATGTGACTAAGTGGAACTTATTACAATTTTACTTGTACTGAAGGATGATTTAACATTCAAAAATTAATTTATGTAACTCACCATATTAACAAAAAAGAAAAACCATATAACCATCTCACTAAGAGCAAAAATAGCTTTTGATATCTCCAATATTCATCCTGCTCTTAAAAATAACAAGACAGAAGAGAACAACCCTCAGCATACTAGAAACAGAAGGAAACTGGAAAAAGGGATCCATGAAAAGCCTATAGCTAATATTTTACTCAACGGTGAAATATTGAATGTTTTCACCCTAACATCAGAAACTAAACAAGGATTTCACTCTCACCACTTCTCTTCCACATTGTGCTGGACATCCTAGCCAATGAAATAAGGTAAGTTAAAAAAATGAAACTCATTTGAGATTAGAAAGGAAAAAATATAACTCTTTATTCCTAGAGGACCAGGGAATCTACACAGAAAATCCAATAGAAAAAATATTTACATACATGATATATACATTTTAATATATATCCTACAGTTTATGTTATAGATTATAAGAGTTTTTGTGTTATATATCATCTATATTTTATATATAATTGTACATGATATATAACTTATAAAACTAATGAGTGATTTAGTAAAGTTTCAGGATACAAGATCAATACGAAAAAAAATCAATTGTATCTCTTTATGTCAGTAAGGAAAAACTGAAAATTGGAAATAAAAAGCAATATATGTACAATAGAATTAAAAATTATGAAAACTGTAAGTATAAATCAAATAAGTAACAAAGATCTATACACTAAAAACATGAGATTTCTCAGGGAGACTAAAGCATTAAATAAATGGAGAGATATGTTATACCTTTTTCATGAGTTAGAAAACTCAACATTATTAAGATGCAAGTTCTCCCTAAATTGGACTATATCTTGAACATAATCCCTTCAAATTCCCAGCAGGCACTGCTGCAGAAATTGACATGCTGATTCTATGAAAATGCAAAGAACCTAGAATAGCCAAGACAATTATGAAAAAACAAACAAAGTTAAAGGGCCAATATGACTTCATTTCAAAACTTACAATATTATAAAGAGATAGTAATCAAGATAGTCATGAGCCAAGAAATATCCAAAAGTATATGGACATCAGAATTTTCAAGCAAGGTGCAAATGGCAATACAGCGTAGAAAGAATAGTCTCTTTTGAAAATGGTTCTCAAGCAGCTGAATATCCACGTAAAAAAAATAAACTTGAACTCATGGCTCACTCTTTATAGAAAAATTAATTAATAGATCATTGACCTAATTTGAAAACTTAAAATGATAAAACTTCTAAAAGAAAATTTAGTAGAAAACCTTTGCAAACTGAGATTAGGCAAAAGTTTCTTAGACATGACACTAAAAGCATGGTCCATGAAGAATAAATTGAACATCATGAAAATAAAAGCTTCCACTATTTGTGGAACATTTTTAAGAAAATAAGAAGATAATCCACAGCCTGAAGAAAGTACTATCAAATCACATATCAAATAAAGGCCTGTACTCAAAGTGTATAAAGAACTATGAAAACTCAGTAATAAAGCAATTAATCCAATAAAATAAATATGCAAAATTTTAAACAAACTCTTTACCAAAGAAAATATACAAATGGCAAAGAAGTACACAAAAAGAGGCTCAACGTTATTATTAGGGAAATGCAAATCATAACCCACAACTATTAAAATGACTAAAATTAAAAAGATTAACCATACTAAACCTTGGTGAGGAAGTATAGTAACTGGAACTCCAATATTGGTGTGAGTGTAAAAATTGTACAACCACTTTTGGAAACAATTTCTTAGTTTAAACATACACTGATCATATGATCCAGCCATTCCTCTCTAGATATTTACAAAGAGAAATAAAAGTATAGGTTCATAAAAAAGATTTATACACAAATAATTATGGCAGCCTTAATTATGTAATAATCAAAAACTGGAGAAAGCCCAAATGTCTATCAATAGGTGAATGTGTTAGAATAAGTAGTTAAGCAAACATGAGCATGGCAGGAGACCCCCTACCCCTAGAAATGCTAGGTGACCATCACGTGATGGTCAGGCAGTTGTTTAAGTGTCTCCCTAGAATAATAATTGGTAAGAGCCACTGCCAGGGAAAGGCAGTCTCCCAGCAGATAGAAAACACCTGAAGCTGATATCAGCAGCTTCCTAGTAGGATTTCAGGAGTTGGGCAAGTGGGCTGTAGCACGTGCACTAGGAGGCTAAGTTTAACTGGTATATGACCTTCTTTTAGGAGCATTCAACTGGTAAGTCAAAAACACTCAAATGATCATGTATACAACTTTGGTCAACACAGTGAGCATGCGGCCCCTCCCAAGTGCTGGCAGGCCACTGAGCATGCAGACAGCCCGCCCCAAGGGAAGAATCAGGGGAGAAGAAATGCAGACCCCAGAACTATGCCAATGTATAAAAACTCCAAGACAAAGAATAAATGGTGCACTTGGATCTCTCAAGTTGCCCACTTGGCCGTCTTCCAAGTGTACTTCCTTTCATTCCTCCTCTAAAACTTTTTAATAAACTTTCACTCCCATTCTAAAACCTGCCTCACTCTGTCACTCTGCCTTATGCCCCTGTGATGAATTCTTTCCTCTGGGGAGGCAAGAATCAAGCTGCTGCAGACCCATGTGGATTCACCGTTGCTAACATATGGACAATCAAACCGTGGTATATCCATACAATAAATATGGATTAGAAACATACAAAAAACTTCATGCTCACTGCAATATCATTAATTCTCAAAATAATTTTAGTGAGTGAAGTAAGCCAGATATAAAAGAATGCATGCTATGTATATGTAAAAATGTAGGATGTGCAAACTAATATACAGTGATAGAAAAAAGTTTAGAATGGATTGGAAGGGTGCATGGGAGAAAAATTATTAAAAAGCTCACAGAAACATTCAGAAAAATGGACATGATCATTACTTTAATTCCGGTGAAGTTTTATGGGTATATACATATGTTAAAAAAAGTACTTAAATAAAACAAACATTGCCAGGCCAAATGTTTCTAAAAGAGCCAATAAGGACTGTGATCAAAATAGTATGAAGGAGAAAAGGTTTATGCAAACATTAGTTGTTTTTTTTTTTGTTTTTTTTTTTTTTTTTTTTAATGTAGATGATAGCAGACTGAGGCCGGAGAAAAATTTCCCCAACCTGCTAAAGCTTTAGAGATTGACAGTAAGAGAAAGGGGATATAGGAGTTAACAACTGCATATTTTGAAATTGGTGGATAAAGAGAGCTGCTTTAGCTGCTAAAGTCTTATGCAGACAATTACATTCCAGAGTCCAGAATCTGATGTTGTCCCACCCCATTTTTCCATTTCAGTAGTCACTCCAATGCTTCCTCATCAGGAACCTAGAAAGCTGCTAAGAATCCATCTCACCCAGCATCAAATTCCACAGCCCTAATGGATCCAGATATACTCAGAAATCTACAAGTCATGTCAACTTCTATGTCTTTCACTTGCCCCAAACTCTGTGCCAGGTACCATGGGAGATGAAATAAACATTTCAAACATCATGTAGTATACACAAACCAGTAGAGTTTGATAAAGTATATACATAAGAAATAAAATGGGCAGTTTACACTAAGTACTTCAAGACCTTCTATTACAGCAACAGATACAAAAGTTCCAATTTAACTCCAAGAAACATTGAGAGACACAGGTAGAACTCCATGAAAAAATTAATAAGATAGGCCACTAGCTAGATTAATAAAGAAGAAATAGGACACAAATAAACACTATCAGGAACAACAAAGGGTATGTTACCACTGACCCCACAAAAATAAAAACAGCTATCAGAGACCACCAGAACCAAGAAGAAATTGATTCCCTGGACAGACCAATAATGAGCTCTGAAATGAACCAGTAATAAATATCCTACCAACAACAACAACAAAAAATCCCAGGACCAGATGGATTCACAGCAAATTCTACCAGATGCACAAAGAGCTGGTACCATTCCTACCGAAACTATTCCAAAAAATTGAAGAGGAGGGACTCCTCCCCATCAAATTTATGAGGCCAGCATCATCCTGATATCAAAACCTGACAGAGACACAACAACAAAAAAAACACTTCAGGCCAATATCCTTGATAAGCATTGATGTAAAAATCCTCAGCAAAATGCTGGCAAACTGAACCCAGCAACACATCAAAAAGCTAATCCACCAAGATCAAGTAGGCCTTATCTCTGATATGCAAGGTTGGTTCAACATACACAAATCAATAAATGTAATTCATCAGAACTAAAGACAAAAACTACATGATTACAGATGCAGAAAATAGATGCAGAAAACTACATGATTATCACAATAGATGCACAATGATGCACAATAGATGCAGAAAAGGCTTTTGATAAAATTCAACATCCTTCCATGTTAAAAAACATGTTAAAAAACTATCAATAAACTACGTATTGTAGGGACATACCTCAAAATGGTAAGAGCCATGTATGACAAACCCACAGCCAACATCATACTGAATGGGGAAAAACTGGAAACATTCCCCTTGAAAAGAGGCACAAGACAAGAATGCCCTATCTTATCATGCCTATTCAACATAGTATGGGAAGTTCTGGCCACAGCTATCAGGCAAGAGAAAGAAATAACGCATACCTAAATAGGAAGAGAGGAAGTCAAACTATCTCTGTTTGCAGAAGACATGATTCTGTATCTAGAAAACTCTACAGTCTCAGCCCAAAAGCTCCTTCAGCTGATAAACAAATTCACCAAAATTTCAGGATTAAAAAAAAATCAATGTTAAAAAATCACTAGCATTCCTATACATTCACAACTGCCAAGCCACGAGCCAAATCAGTAAAGCAATTGCATTCACAATTGCCACCAAAAGAATACAATACCTAGAAATACAGCTAACCAGGGAGGTGAAAGATCTCTACAATAAGACTTATGAAACACTGCTCAAAGAAATCAGAGATGACACAAATGGAAAAATATTCCATGCTCATGGATAGGAAGAATCAATATCATTAAAATGGCCATAGTGCCCAAAGCAACTTACAGATTCAATGCTATTCCTATCAAACTACCAATGACATTCTTCACAGAACTAGAAAACAACAATTTTAAAACTCAAATGGAACTAAAAAAGGGGCCAAATAGCCAAGGCAATTCTAAGCAAAAAGAACAAAGCTGGAGGCATCACATTACCTGACTTCAAACTATACTATGGGGCTACAATAACCAAAACAGCATGGTACTGGTACAAAAACAGGCACATAGACCAATGGAACAGAACAGAGACCCCAGAAATAAGGCCACACATCTATGACCACCTGTTCTTTGACAATGTTCAATAAACGGTGCTGAGATAACTGGCTAACTGTATGCAGAAGATTCAAACTGGACCATTTCCTTATATCATATACAAAAATCAACTCAAGATGGATTAAAGACTTAAAAGTAAAACCAAAAGCTATAAAAACCCTGGAAGACAACCTAGGTAATATCATTCTGAACATAGAAACTGGCAAAGGTTTCATGACAAAGATGCCAAAAGCAATTGTAACAAAAGCAAAAATTGACACATGGGATGTAATTAAACTTAAGTGCTTCTAACAGCAAAAGAAACTTTCAACAGAGTAAACAGACAACCTGCAGAATGGGAGAAAATTTTTTCAAACTATGCACATGACAAAGGTCTAAAATCCAGTATCTATGAGGAACTTAAACAAATTTACAAGAAAAAAAAACAGACAAACCCATTAAAAGTGGGCAAAGGAAATAAGCACTGTTCAAAAGAAAACACACATGAGGCCAACACACACATGAAAAAAAGCTCATCATCACTCATCATTAGAGAAATGCAAATCAAAACCACAATGGGGTACCATCTCACACCAGTCAGAATGGCAATAAAAAGTCAAAAATAATAGGTGCTGGTGAGGTTGTGGAGAAAATGAAAAGCACTGTGGTGATTCCTCAAAAATCTAAAAACACAACTGCCATTGAACCCAGCAATCCCATTACTGGGTATATACTCATAGGAATATAAATCATTCTACCATAAAGACACATTCATGTATATGTTCTTTGCAACACTATTCACAATAGCAAAGAAATGGAATCAACCTAAATGCCTATCATCACAGACTGGATACAGAAAATGTGGTACATGTATATCATGGAATACTATTCAGCCATAAAAAAGAACAAGATCATGTCCTTTGTGGGAACGTGGATGGAGCTAGAGGCCATCATCCTTAGCAAACTTAAGCAGGAACAGAAAACCAAATACTGCATGTTCTTGCTTATAATTGGGAGCTAAATGATGAGCTCACATGGACACAAAGAGGAGACACTATGGCCTACTTGACAGAGGCAGGTGGGAGGAGGGAGAGGATCAGAAAAAACAGCTATTGGGTACTAGGTTTAGTACACAGGTGATAAAATAATCTGTACAACAAACTCCCTTCACACAACTTCACCTATATAATAAACCTGTATGTGTACTCCTGAATCTAAAAGAAAAGTTAAAAACAAAACAAAACAAATGAAAAGTACAAATAGATATACGCAAGGGACACACAACTCTGAAAAATGTGTAAAAATAAGTGATTTCACTCTTAGGTACTAAAATGAAGATGAAACTTAAAAATAAAACTAGTAAAAAAAGAAAAATAGAAATGCAACACAAGAATTTTTATGAATTAAAACTTACAAATTTCTTGTAGAAATATTGAATATAATCTCTATCTTTAATTTTTAAATTTTTATGAATATATAGTAGGTATGTATATTTATAGGGTACATGAGCTACTTTGATACAGGGACACAATGTGTAATAATCACATTAGAGTAAATGGGGTACGCATCACCTGAAGCATTTATCATTTCTTTGTGTTACAGACATGCCAATTATACTCTTTTAGTTATTTTTAAGTGTACAATAAATTATGGTTGACTGTAGTTATCCTGTTGTGATCTCAAATACTAGATCTTACTCATTCTATCCCCACTACCCCCAACCCCCACAACCCTTCCCAACCACTGGTAGCCATCATTGTACTCTCAATCTCCATAAGTTAAATTGTTTTAATTTTTAGCTCTCATGAATGAGAGAGAAGATGTGAAGTTTAACTTTGTATGCCTGGCTTATTTCACTTAACACAATGTCCTCCAGTTCTATCCATGTTGCAAATGATAGGCTTTCATTCTTTTTTATGGCTGAATAATGCACTGTGTATATGCACTACATTTTCTTTATCCATCCTTTGATGAATCCTTGGGTAGCTTCCGAATCTTGGCTATTGTTAACACTGCTGCAATAAACATGAGAGTGCAGACATTTCTTCAACATTCTGATTTCATTTTCTTTGGATAAATACCCAGTAGTGAGACTGCTACATCATATGGTAGTTCTATTTTTGTTTCTTTTGAGGAACCTCCTAGTGTTCTCCGTAGTGGTTGTACTAATTTACATTCCGACCAACAGTGTATGAACGTTCCCCTTTCTCCACATCCTCAACAGCATTTGTTATTGCCTGTCCTTTGAAGAAAAGCCATTTTTACTGAGGTGAAACATCTCATTGTAATGTCGATTTGCATCTCACCAATGATCAATAATTGATATGTCCCCATGCAAATCTCATCTTGAATTGTAGCTCCCATAATCCCCACATGTCACAGGAGGGATCTGGTAGAGGTAATTGAATCATGGGGGTGGGTTTTTCCCATGCTGTTCTCATGAGAGCGAATAAGTCTCACAAGATCTGATGGTTTTATAAAGGGAAGTTCCCCTGCACACACACTCTTGCCTGCCACCATGTAAGACATACCTTTGCTCCTCCTTCGCCTTCTGCCATAATTGTGAAGCCTCCCCAGACATATAGAACTGTGAGTTCATTGAACCTCTTTTTCTTTATAAATTACCCAGTCTTGGGTATTTCTTCATAGCAGTATGAAAATAGGCTAATGCAATGATGTTGAGCACATTTTTACATAGCTGTTTACCATTTGTATGTCTTTTTAGAAATGACTATTCAAATCTTTTGCCCATTTAAAAAATCAGATTATTAGATTTTATTCCCATAAAATTGTTTGAGCTCCTTATACATTCTGGTTCTTAATCCTGTCTGACAAATAGTTTGCAAATATTATCTACCATTTTGTGGGTTCTCTCTTCACTTTGTTGAGTATTTCCGTTGTTGTGCAGCTTTTAAACTTGATGTAATCCATTTGTCTAGTTTTGCTTTGGTTGCCTGTGCTTGTGAAGTATTACTCAATAAATCTTTGCCCAGAACAACGTTCTGAAGAGTTTCCTCAATGTTTTATTTTAGTATCAAATAGTTTCATAGCTTCAGGTCTTACATTTAAGTCTTTAATCCATTTCGATTTGATTTTCATATATGGCAAGAGAGAGGGGTCTAGTTTCATTCTTCTACATATAAATATCCAGTTTTCTCAGCACTATTTATTGAAGAGACTGTCTTTTCCCCAATGTATGCTCTTGGTACCTTTGTCAAAAGTTAGTTCACTGTAGATTTGTGGATTTCTTTCTAGGTTCCCTATTCTGTTCCATTGGTCTATGTGTCTGTTTTTATGCCAGTACCATGCTGTTTTGGTTACCACAGCTCTGCAGAATAATTTGAAGTCAGGTAGTATGATTCCTCCAGTTTTGTTCTTTTTGTTCCAGATGTCTTTGACTATTCTGGGTCATTTGTGGTTCCACATGAATTTTAGGATTTTTTTTCCCTATTTTTTTGAAGAATGTCATGAGCACTTTCACAGGGGTTGTATTGCATCTGCGGTTTGCTTTGGGCAGAACGTACATTTTAGCAATATTGATTCTTCCAATCCATGAACATGGAGTAGCTTTCATTTTTTGTGTCCTCTTCAATTTCTCACATCAATGTTTCATAATATGATAGTAGCTGTGGGTCTGCCATATGTGGCTTTTATTGTGTTGAGGTATGTTCCTTCTACACTCAGTTATTTTTAGTGTTTTTATCATGAAGGGATGTTGAATTTTATTAAATGCTTTTTCAGCATCAATTGAAATGACCACATGGCTTGTCCTTCATTCTGCTAGTATAATGTATCACTTTGATTGGTTTGTATGTCGTGAACCACCCTTGCCTTGCATCATTGGTATAAATCCCACTTGGTCATAATGAATGATCTTTTAATGTGCTGTTCAATTCAGTTTGCTGGGATTTTTGAGGACTTTATCATCAATGTTCATCAGGGATATTGGCCTGTAGCTTTCTTTTTTGATTTGTATTTGTCTGCTTTTGGTATCAGGGCAATATTGGCCTCAAATAATGAGTTTGGAAGTATTCCCTCCTCCTTTATTTTTTAGAATAGTTTGGGTAGGGTTGGTATTCTTCCTTAAATGTTTGGTGAAATTCAGTATAGAAGCCACCAGGTCCCAGGCTTTTCTTTGCTAAGAGATTTTGTTTTATTAGGGCTTCAATTTCATTAGTTGTTATTGGTCTGTTCAAGTTCTGGATTTCTTCATGGTTCAATCTTTGTAGGTTCTATGTGTCTAGGAATTTATCCATTTCTTCTAGTTTTCCAATTTATTGGTATAGAGTTGCTCATAGTGGTCACTAATGATCCTTTGAATTTCTGCAGTATCAGTTGTGATGTCTCTTTTTTCATCTCTGATTTTATTTGTTTAGGTCTTCTCTTTTAGGCAAAAGATTTGTCAATTTTACCTTTTCAAAAAACCAACTTTTTGTTACCTTGGTCTTTTGTAATTTTTTTGTTTCCATTTACTTCAGCTCTCATCTTTATTATTTCTTTTCATCTAATTTATGCTTTCATTTTTGCTTTTCTACTTTTTTACATGCATTATTAAGTTGTTTATTTGAAGATGGCTGTAGACTTTTCTCTTAATACTGCTTTCTCTGTGTCCCCTAAGTTTTGGTATGCTCTGTTTACATTTTGTTTCAAGGAATTTTTTAATTTCCTTATTCATTGACTCAGTAGCCATTTAGGAGCATATTGTTTAATTTCCATGTGTTTGTATAGTTTCTACAGTTCCTCTTATTACTGATTTCTAGTTTTATTCCATTGTTGTCAGAGAACATGCTTGATATTATTTCATTGTTTTTGAAAGTTTTAAGACGTGTTTTGTGACCTAACATACGGTCTATCCTTGAGAATGATCCATATGCTGAGGAAAAAGTGTATTCTACAGCCACTGGATGAAATGTTCTGTAAATATCTATTAAGTACATTTGTTCTATAGTGCAGATTAAGCCCAGTGTTTCTTTGTTGATACTCTGGACGATCTGTCCAATGCTAGAAGCAGAGTGAAGTCTCCAGCTATTAACATATTGGGGTCTCTATCTTTCACTATAGTAATATTTGCTTTATATATCCGGGTGCTCCACTGTTGGGTGCATGTATATTTACAACTGTGATATCCTCTTGCTGAATTGATCCCTTTATCATTATATAATGACTTTGTATCTTTTTATAGTTTTTGTCTTGAAATCTAGTTTGTCTTATAAAAATATAGCTATTCCTGTTCTTTTTTGCTTTCAATTTGCATGGAATATCTCTTTCTATCCCCTATTTTCAGTCTATGTGTATCTTTATAGGTAAACTGTGTTTCTTGTAGGCAAGAGTTGTTTTTTTGAGACAGGGTCTTACTCTGTCGCCTAGGCTGGAGTATAATGGTGTGATTTTGGCTCACTGCAACCTCCACCTCATGGGCTTCAGCCATCCTCCTAACCTCAGCCTCCTGAGTAGCTGGTACTACAGGCACATGCCAACACACCTGGCTAATTTATTTTTTTGTTGTTGTTTTTTCTGGTAGACAGGGTTTTGCCATGTTGCCCAGACTAGTCTCAAACTCCTGGCTGAAGTGATCTGCCCACCTCCCAAAGTACAGGGATTACAGGCATTAGCTATCTCACTGGCCACAACTCCTGCTTTTCTACCCACCTAGCAAATCTGTCTTTTGATTGCAGAGTTTAGTCTATTTACATTCAATGTTATTATTGGTAAGTAAGGACTTACAGCCTGCCATTTTGTTATTTGTTTTCTGGTGGTTTTGTGGTCTCCTCCTTCCTTCTTTCCTTCCTGTCTTCGTTTTAGTGAATGTGATTTTCTCTGGAAGTATGTTTTAATTTCATGCCTCTTTTTGTGTATCTGTTGTAGGTTTTTTGATTTGAGGTTACCATGAGGCTTGAAAATAATATCTTACAGCCCATTATTTTAAACTGATGACAACACTGGTTGCATAAACAGACTAACAAGCAAAGAAGAAACTAATAAAAACTGTAGGCTTTAACTTCGTGTCCCATGCTTTTTAACTCCATGTCCCCTGCTTTTTAACTCTTGGCTGTTTCTATACATATATTACATACTGTCTATTTCTTGAAAAGTTGTTGTAGTTATTTTAATAGGTTAATCTTTTAGACTTTCTACTCAAGATATGAGTTCATGCATCATAATTACAGTGTCATAATACTTTGTGTTTGTCTTTATACTTACGATTACCAGCGAGGTTTGTATCTTCAGATGATTTCTTATTGCTTATTAATGTCTTTTAATTTCATATTGAAAAACTCTCTTCAGCACTTCTTATAGAACCGGTCTGGTGTTGATGAAATCCCTTGGATTTTATTTCTCCTTCATGTTTGAAGAATACTTTTGCTGGATATACTATCTAGGATTATATATATATATATATATATATATATGTTTTCCTTCAGCACTTTAAATACATTATGTCCCTCTCTCCTGGCCTGTCAAGTTTCCACTGAAAAGTCTGCTGCCAGATGTACTGGAGCACAACTGCATTTTGTTTCATTTCTTTCACTTCCTTCAGAACATTTCTCTATTCTTTATTATTATTATTATTATACTTTAGTTTCTGGGATGCATGTGCAGAACGTGCAGGTTTGTTACATAGGTAAAAACGTGCCATGGTGGTTTGCTGCACCCATCAACCCATCATCTACATTAGGTATTTCTCCTAATGCTATCCCTCCCCTATGCTCTCACCCCACAACAGGCCCTGGTGTGATATTCCCCTCCCTGTGTCCATATGTTCTCATTGTTCAACTGCCACTTATGAGTGAGAATATGTGGTGTTTGGTTTTCTGTTCCTGTGTTAGATTGCTGAGAATGATGGTTTCCAGCTTCATCCATGTCCCTGCAAAGGACATGAACTCATCCTTTTTTACAGCTGCATAGTAGTCTATGGTGTATATGTGCCACATTTTCTTTATCCAGTCTATCATTGATGGGCATTTGGGTTAGTTCCAAGTCTTTGCTATTGTGAATAGTGTTGCAATAGACATACATGTGCATGTATCTTTAGAGTAGAATGATTTATAATCCTTTGGGTATATACCCTGTAATGAGATTGCTGGGTCAAATGGTATTTCTGGTTCTAGATCCTTGAGGAATCGCCACACTGTCTTCCACAATGGTTGAGCTAATTTAGACTCCCACCAACAGTGTAAAAGCGTTCCTATTTCTCCACATCCTCTCCAGCATCTGTTGTTTCCTGACTTTTTAATGATCGTCATTCAATCTGGCATGACATGGTATCTCATTGTGGTTTTGATTTGCATTTCTGTAATGACCATTGATGATGAGCTTTTGTTCATATGTTTATTGGCCACATAAATGTCTTCTATTGAGAAGTGCCTGTTCATATCCTTTGCCCACTTTTTGATGCGGTTGTTTTCTTCTTGTAAATCTGTTTAAGTTCCTCGTAGATTATAAAATACAGGCAAAACGAATCCAGCAGTACATCAAAAATCTTATCCACTACAATCAAGTTGGCTTCATCCCTAGGATGCAAGGCTTGTTCAACATATGCAAATCAATAAACATAATCCATCACATAAACAAAACCAATGACAAAACCACATGATTATCTCAATAGAAGCAAAAAAAGGCCTTTGATAAAATTCAACACCGCTTCATGATAAAAACTTTCAATAAACTATGTATTGATGGAATGTATCTCAAAATAATAAGAGCTATTTATGACAAACCCACAGCCAATATCATACTAAATGGGAAAAGGCTGGAAGCATTCCCTTTGAAAACCAGCACAAGACAAGGATGCCCTCTCTCACCACTCCTATTCAACATAATATTGGAAGTTCTGGCCGCAGCATTCAGGCAAGAGAAAGAAATAAAGGGTATTCAAATAGGAAGAGAGGAAGTCAAATTGTCTCTGTTTCCAGATGACATGATTGTATATTTAGAAAACCCCATTGTCTCAGCCCCAAATCTCCTCAAGTTGATAAGCACCTTCAGCAAAGTATCAGGATACAAAAATCAATGTGCAAGAATCAAGCATTCCTATACACCAATAATAGAAAGCCAAATCATGAGTGAACTCCCATTCACAATTGCTAAAAAGAGAATAAAATACCTAGGTATACAACTTACAAGGGATGTGAAGGACCTCTTCAAGGAAAACTACAAATCACTGCTCAAGGAAATAAGAGAGGACACAAGTAAATGGAAAAACATTCCATGCTCATGAATAGGAAGAATCAATACTGTGAAAATGGCCATACTGCCCAAAGTAATTTATAGATTCAACACTGTCCCCATCAAGCTACGACTGACTTTCTTCACAGAATAGGAAAAACTAATTTAAATTTCATATGGAACCAAAAAAGAGCCCATATAGCCAAGACAATCCTAAGCAAAAAGAGCAAAGCTGGAGGTATCACTCTACCTGACTTAAACTATAATACAAGGCTACAGTAACAAAAACAAACAGCATGGTACTGGTACCGAAACAGATACATAGACCAATGAAACAGAACAGAGGCCTCAGAAGTGACACCACACATCTACAACCATCTGATCTTTGACAAACCTGATAAAAACAAGAAATGGGGAAAGGATTCCCTATTTAATAAATACTGTTGGGAAAACTGGCTAGCCATACGAGGAAAACTGAAACTGGACCCCTTCCTTATACCTTATACAAAAATTAACTCAAGATGGATTAAAGACTTAAATGTAAGACCTAAAACCATAAAAATCCTAGAAGAAATCCTAGGTAATACCATTCAGGACATAGGCATGGGCAAAGACTTCATGACTAAAACACCAAAAGCAATGGCAACAAAAGCCAAAATTGACAAATGGGATCTAATTAAACTAAAGAGCTTCTGCACAGCAAAAGAAACTATCATCAGAGTGAACAGGCAACCTACAGAATGGGAGAAAACTTTTGCAATCTATCTGTCTGACAAAGGGGTCTATTCTTGACCTTTGGGAGTTTGATTATTAAATGCCTTGAGGTCGTTTTTGGACTAAATCTGCTTGGTGTTATATAACACTCTTGTACTTAAACCCTGATATATTTTTCTAGGTTAGGAAAGTTCTGTTATTATCCATTTGAATAAACTTTTTACCTAGATCTCTGTCTGTCTCTCTCTCTCTCTACTGACTTTTTGAGGCCACTAACTTAAATTTGCCCTTTTGAGGCTACTTTCTAGATCTTATAGGTGTGCTTTGATTTTTTTCTTTACTTGTCTCTTCCAACTTTGTATTTTTAAATATCCTGTCTTTAAGCCTACTAATTCTATCTTCTGCTTAATCAGTTTTGCTTTTGAGAGACTCCAATGCATGCTTCAGTATGCCAACTGCGTTTTCCACCTCTAGAATTTCTGCTTCAGTTTTTATAATTATTTCAATCTCTTAGTGAAATTTATCTGATAGGATTCTGAATTCCTTCTCTGTGCTATCCTCAATTTCACTGATCTTCCTCGGAACAGCTATTTTGAATTCTGTGTCTGAAAAATTACACATCTCTGTCACTCCAGGATTAGTCACTGGTACTTTATTTGTTTGGTGAGATCATGTTTTCGTAGATGGCCTTGATGCTTGTGGATGTTCATCAGTGTCAGGGCATTGTAGAGTTAGGTATTTATTGTAGCCTTCACAGTCTTGGCTTGTTTGTACCCACCCTTCTTAGGAAGGCTTACCAAGTATTCCAAGGGAACTGATGCTGTGATATAAATCTTTAGTCACTGCAGCCATATCTGCATTTGGGGAACCCTCAGTCCAATAATACTATGGCTTTTGCAGACTTGTACAGGTACCATCTTGGTGGTCTTGGATAAGATCTGGGAGAAGTCCCTGGATTACCAGGCAGAGACTCTTGTTCTCTTCCCTCACTTTGCCCCCAAAAAGAGTCAGTCTTTCTCTGTGCTGAGCTGCCTGGAGCTGGAGAGGGATAACATGAGCACACCTGTGGCCACCACCACTGAGTCTGCATTGTGTCACACCTGAAGCCAGCATAGCACTGGGTCTCTCCAAAGACCCACAGTGACCACTGTCTGGCTGTGAATGTTCACTCAAGGCCCAAGGGCTCTTCAGTGAGCAGATGGGAAACCCAGAGAGGCTTGTGTCCCCGTCAGGGTAATGAGGTCTTCCTTGATCCAGGGTACCTCCAGGAATGCTGTCCAGAAGCCAGCACCTGGAGTCAGAAACCTTAGGAATCTACCTGGTGCTCTATTCTACTGCAGCTGTGCTGGCACTCAAGCCACATGACAAAGTCCTCCCCACTCTTCCCTGTCCTTTCTTCATGCAGAGGGAGTTTCCCTGCAGACACCAGCGACCCAGGCCCAGGGCAAGTACTGCCTGGCTACTGCAGATGTTCCCTCGAGGCCCACGGGCTTTTCAGGCAGCTTGTGGTGAAGGCTTCCAGGTCTGGGTCTCTCCCTTCAGGGTAGTGGGCTCCCGTCTGGCCCATAGCAAGTCCAGAAATAATGTCCAGGAGCCAAAGCCTGGACTCAGGGTCCCCATTTGCTGCTCCACTTCGCTGTGGCTGAGCTGGTGAGTAAAGGAAAAGTCCCCTTTACTCTTCCTTCTCCTTTCCTCAAGCATAAGGAGTCTTTCCCTGTGGCCAAGAAAGGCGGGAATGCGCTGGGCTACACCTGAAGCTAGCATGCCTCTGAGTCTCAACCAAGGCCCATGGCAAGTACTAACTGGCTACAGCTGACGTTTATTCAAGGACCAACGGCTCCTTAATGATGCATCTTGCCAGGACTGGATCCTTCCCTTCAAGGCATCGGGTTCCCTTCTGGCCCAAGGTGTGTTTAGAAATGTCACCTGGGAACTAGGGCCGGGAATGGAGGCCTCAAGACTGCCCAGTGCCCTATCATACTGTGGCTGAGCTGGTATCCAAGTTGTAATAG
The DNA here is from genome assembly GCF_028858775.2 of Pan troglodytes. Classification (NCBI taxonomy): domain Eukaryota; kingdom Metazoa; phylum Chordata; class Mammalia; order Primates; family Hominidae; genus Pan; species Pan troglodytes. The sequence continues at coordinate 107,025,718 of NC_072411.2, read as the reverse complement.
AAAGTCCTCTTTACTCTCCCCCCACCTCCTCAAGCAGGATGGATTCTCCCCTAGAGCTGTGAGTTGTGCTGCCTGGGGCTAGGGCAGAAGTGATGGCAAGCGCTCCCTTGGCTGTTCCTCTGGTGTCTCCGTAGGTGGCCTGTGCCTCCAATTCCACTGGCTCTGAACCCAGCACATCACTGGGACTTCCCCAGGAATTGCAGTCCTTGTGGCCTAGACTGCCTTTCAAGTTTATTTAGAACCCCGGAGTGCTTTAGCCTGCTGTGGGGGGGCTGGCAGAAGCTCAGGGGATGGACCATTCTCCACCAGCCAGGGCTGGTCTAAATGCTCCCTCCATGAGTGCCACCTGAATTCTGCCCCTTGTTGCTTTCTGCTGTGACAGGCAGCACTGAGTTCCAACGCCAAGTCCCAAAGGAACCGCGTTCTCTCTCCCTCAAGCATACAGATTCTCTCCTGGTGCCGAGCAGCGGCTGCTGGGGGATGAGGGAGTAGTGGTGTGGGCAATTCAAGACTGTCCTTCCTACCCTCTCCAGTGCCTCTTTCTTTTCTGTGATATTAAAACCAAATAGTGGGATTGCTCGCCTGATTTTTGATTCTTATGAAGGTACTTTCTTGAGTGGATAGTTGTTCTATCTGTTGTTCCTACAGGGAGGACAATTGCTGAAGGATTCTATTCCACAATCTTGCTCCCAATATAGTCAGTATCAGTATCTTTTCATGTGACTATATATCCCAAGATAATTATATAAATTTAAAAATGGCATCCTTAGCATTTTAACTCACCTAAAGTAATGTGATTTCAAATTGCGTTTTAAGTCAACTAAAGTAATGGGGTTTCAAATTATAGAGAGAATTTCTCCTATCTCATTGGTTCAATGACATTCTTCCAAAAAAAGTCTTCTGTTGTAGAAGCACTAATTTGGCAATAAACATCATTTAAAAATTTTTAATTTAAATTCAGAAATGTATGATGTTCAATATGTTTATATAAAATATATGTATTTTACAAATGAAGGAAGCTTTGAAGAACAGTAAAATAGTGGTATCTGTTTATAAATTAATAATTTTTAATATCACTGCCCAAACAATTTTTAATGCAATTTTCTAGTAAGTCAGTGTTATGTACAGGTCTAGTTTCCTGGTGCAATATGCACTTTAATAATTTTCCTTTACGAGAACAGCATAATACAATAACAATACAACCAAAGAAAATAAGACATGTTTAGCTCCTCATGATACAAAATGTTTTTGAACTGATTACATTTTCTTTCAGGTAATAAACTTGTTCATCAGTAAAGTGTGAGCATGTACTTTTGTAATCCATTTAAACATAAAATACAATAAAATGTTATACCTCGAGTCCCATAACCAAATTTTAATTGAAAGTTATTTCATGTTATAATTCTAAGTTGTTAATTATTAATGATATACTAATCCATTTATTTTTCTATGAAAGCTTACAATTCTATAGCATAAACTTTTTTTTTTTTTTTTTTTTTTGAGACAGAGTCTCGCTCTGTCTCTCAGGCTGGAGTGCAGTGGCATGATCTCTGCTCACTATAACCTCCACCTCCTGGGTTCAAGCGATTCTCCTGCCTCAGCCTCCCGAGTAGCTGGGACTACAGGCACCCACCACCATGCCCAGCTAATTTTTTATTTTTAGTAGAGGCGAGGTTTCACCATATTGGCCAGGCTGGTCTCAAACTCCAGACCTGAAATGATCCACCCACTTCCACCTCCCAAAGTGCTAAGATTACAGGCATGAATAAACTTCTTAATCTAATGAATAGTTTAATGTACAGTCAAAGAAAAATGCAAATAGGTCTAAATTTAGCATAGCCAGAGGCATATGGTTACTCAAAACATAGTACCTGGATTCGAATACACAAGAGCAGAAACTGAAAACCAACGACGTAAGTATGCTGACCACAAAAAGTCATCCAGAAACTGGACAGTAGAAAAGCTAATGAACCTCTAGGCTTCACAAGAACTTGTGTGACAGGTAATGCAATGAATCTTAATTTTGTTAGGGTGCTCCTTCTCTGGTGATGCTCATTCTGCATGTCTGAATTTTGGCAATGAGAATGAAGAATCACAACAGCTCACTTTGTGCTGGGCACCCTAGTTTCACATTCATGGTCTACATTGAGATGTTCAGAAGGACAAAGTGGCCACTGAGCTTGTTAGGCTTTGAAACAACTTCTTTGCCTCTTGGCCTAGGGGATGAAGAAATTTCTTTCTCTGGTCCATGTATTGGAGGACTGCGAGCTTTCTGACTGTGGCATTTTCCAAGTGAGATCAATGTTCTTTTCCCAAGAAGGACTATCACTCTTTTGCCAGATAATATATCTTCCCATCTATGATATTTTCCCTGCTTATGCAGTGTCATATTGCTCCCTGTGAAATACCAGGCTAACCGTACTTCTGAACATAACCATTTGATCACATTGCAAGACCACCCTGGTAGAGGAAAGGAGAGGGAACAGTAACTACACACAGCAATTGGGATTATAAGACAACCAACAATACTCACCAGCACGGCATATATTATATCACAAATATTGTTACTTTTTTCATTAACATCTTTTTGGACTAAAGTTGTTGATAATTTATGCCCTACCTTCTGTTCGATTTGAAGTTGCTTATAAATAATGACATATATGCAAAAGAGAAAAAACATGTAGAGTGATTAGGAAACAAATCTCAATCACACTTGTTAAAACCTGTTAAATTTTATTTTCGATTCCTGACCAACAAGACAAAAATGAGAGCATTCATATGTTATACACAATCTTTCTTTTAAAATAAGGGAATTTTAAGGGAAAGAAATTACTTCCTGTTAGTAAACTAAAAATGATTTTCACATTGATTGTAATAGAAGAAAATATCAAATGTAAAGTAGGAAATGTTTTCTTTCTTTATTCAACTGGTGCCTATAATTGTCTCAATACGAGCTTAAATATTAAAATGGAGTTCAGAAATGTGTTGCTTGGCAGGCTCAGTTAATAAGTTCTCCAATGATCTAACCTGATGAAAGTTTGGAAATTTCTTTAGAATGTCCATCTTTGGAGAAAGTTCCAGCTGATACCAAGTACTCTGTAATAGAAATAAATTCATAAACTATGGTGACAAGTGGCCAGACTGATATCTTACTGTCAGCCTTGACCCTTCTGTTGAACATTTCTCCTCAGTATAAAGGCAACTCCTGCTTCCTTTGGTTGTTCCAAATAAGCCCCAAATCCTCAAACGTGACCAGTCATCTCAGAAGTCCACCCTTGGCAAACCATGGTAGTGTCTCTTGCTTTTGGAAGCAACTCCATATATAACAAAATGACTCACAGACCCTTCCTGTTTGCAGTGGTGAAGGAATGTCTCCAATCACTATCAAAATGACTCAATCACTATCAATCTGTTTGCCCAAAAATTGAGGGAGAAAGGGGACAGGGCTTAACAAAATCTTACTTTAATCCACCAGAAGTATTACTGGACTAATCAGAATGGAAGAGAACCTATTTTCCTAATCTAAGCTTAAGCTCTAGCTTAAACTTTTCAATTTCTAACCAACAAGACAAAATATAAGCATTTAACCCGATCATTGTTTAATGTTTACATTTTGAATATTTCTATCTACTTTCTCTATCTATACTGAGTTCTAAGGTTCTGAGGGACAATGACACCAATCTTTAACTAACTTTATGCAGAAACAAGAATATTCTCAAACATAAACAGCTTATTAGAATTTATATTAATGATGATAAGAATAATAAATTATCTAGAGAGAGGAAACAGCAGCATTTTCAAAGGCAAGGGCCATAATCAAGGAAAGAAACCACATGTATAATAGAACTCAGTGTCGCAATATATTTTCAGCGGTGTGCTGAAGCTGGCTTGTACCAACTCAGGAGAGGAAACTTAAACTTTCATGTATTTTGTGAGCCAGTCATTAAACCATATTCATTATTAAACATTTTATATTACAATTAAATTGTTAAAAAACAAATGTAATAAAGACTCAGAACTCATCACTACCTGATTATTTGACTACATGTTACTGTTATCTGTGCTCAAGGTCATTTATATCTACAATTATACACTGGGAAGACCATATAATAGTGCCCTAGGGTGCATCACATTGGTAGGCTGGAATTGTCCACGTCAAAGTGTTTCCACCACGGTAATCAGCAAATACTACAAACCAGTTCCACTCCACCTCATCCTGGCCCTGAAAGCCATTTGATAAACCACTACCAGCCCACTCATGCCGACACAATCAAAACAATGGAGCACCATACGCTACTGCATCATGACATCAAGGGTTCACGTTACTTTCATTAATGTATTATAAATATCAAACTTAAAAACAATCTTGTAATAATATAATTCATTTTTCCTTGAGGTAACAACGTATTTTCATTACATGAAATTTATAGAGATTTAAGTCTCTCTAAATCTCTATCAAAACTGACTTAAATTTTGTATAGGAATGTTCTGACCTTCAGAAAAGTAAAGCAATGTTGCTTTGAACATTACCAACATTTATGAAACCCCAAAGTACCCTCATTTCTTTTATCCAAGTCTACTAACTACCTGTAACTGTAGTAAAGCCTGTTTCAATCTCCCCTCGCATCAAATAAATTCCTTTAGCTTTGAACACATCCATATTGAGATTACACAAATCCAAGGTAATCTCCAAGGCCCTATAATAAAGTGCCAGGAAAAAAGTTATGATTTGTAATACTACTTGCAAACATGCCTCTCTATGAGACTATTCAGTGATAGTAAAAATTGCAGTCTCAGAAATTTATTTTGACATGTGTAATGATAAAAAGGAAATAAGAGGGCATTTATACTGAAAAAGGTCAATGATGGCCGGGCGTGGTGGCTCACACCTGTAATCCCAGCACTTTGGGAGGCCAAAGTGGGCGGATCATGAGGTCAGGAGTTCAAGACCAGCCTAGCCTGGCCAACATAGTGAAACCCCATCTCAACTAAAAATACAAAAAATTGGCCAGGCTTGGTGGTGGGCACCTGTAATCCCAGCTACTCCGGAGGCTGAGGCAGGAGAATCACTTGAACCTGGGAGGCAGAAGTTGCAGTGATCCGAGGTCACGCCATTGCACTCCAGCCTGGGTGACAGTGTGAAACGCTTTCTCACCAAAAAAATAAAAATAAAAAAGGTCAATGATAAGTGAGAATATTAAAAAGATAACAGATTCGACTGGGAATACCCTCACTTAAAGGGCTACCTTCCAGATTTACAATCCTACAAGCATATATATTTATATTACGACTGAAAAACAAAACAAAACAAAACATGTATAACTAATTAAATAATCTGTTAATTTTCAAGAAAGGCTGAGACTCTTTAAAAGTCAAATGAAGTAGTAGAGAATAGACAAGCCATTCCCATGATAAAGGGACTGGGAAATAGTCCTCTAAAATATAAATGAAATATTCTGGATGAAACGAAAACTTTTTGTCAAAGAGGAAAAAAAAGAGAAAAAGTGGAATACAGCAAGCCTCATATATTTTGCAAATACAAATCACTGTCAAAGTCAGTCTGTACTATTACTGGGGACTTCTTTTGATCACCTCGGATTAAACAAAAAATTGGTCTTCCTTCTCCCTTCCTTATTCCTGCTCATGATAATCAGGGAGGATTAAAAAGCAGCCTAAAGAAATCTAAAAGAATGTCAGTGATTCTGCTTGTTACCAGCTGTTGGTGAAGTGCTAAAAGATTCAGGTGATGAACGGGTCCATAAAAAAAAAAAATAGGTAAAGCCTTATTATTATGTTCAGTAACCCAGATTAAGAGAGATGTAGGAGGTAATCAAGCAATTTGCGCACAAGACATCTGAAAGAATCGAAATTAGCTGAAACACACCAGGTCATAAACTCTCTGCATTAGAAACCACCGACCTTTGTAATTGACTACTTAAGAAAGCCCAGGACTTCATCATAGGACTGAGTTTTTATTTTAGGTACAATATTTGAAGTACATGTATTTGGTGTGGGGGTGTTGCTGGTAGTGTTGAAATCTGAAGAATGGACAGTAGTGGAGATACAATGCTGGGAGGTCCTAAATTCCAAATGTTTTCTTTTTCAGTTTCTCTAGCTATTAAAAAAAAATTGGTCTTACTTGAAAGGGAAACTCAGGAATTTGTCTGGTTTTCTTTATTATACAGTACTATGAAAATAAAGCATACATATTATTGTTCTTTGGTCAATATAAAACTTGTGAAGAAATACAAAAGTTCTGGTCCCAATGATTTATTTTAAGATTTCAAGTTTAAAGCCATTATTGCTATATTCTTTAACAAGCAAAAACAGTGAAGCAGGTTCAAAGGGATAATATTTTAAGCACTTTAAGAAAAAACATGATAGGTGAAATACAATATGTTCTGATATTTGTGCTTTTACCCATAAAGTTCAGCACATATCCATAACCAATCAAAAGTCTAATAAATGTATATTTGCTACCAGATTCACTATTCAGAATTTTTCTATTTACCAAATTGGTAAAATCTTTCTAAATTAGATTTGTAACACTCTTCTGACTTTCATTATCAAGTTTCCCAAGGGCATGAGCTCCAGAGAACTTTTTGTTAAATGTAAAAGAGTCTAGCATTCTTTCTGAAGCCATATCCCTGTATGCATTTTAGTAAATGTGATAAAAATAAATTTTAGACAGTATAAGGTACCACCAATGATTATCAACATTAGGAACTTTTATACACATCCACATACAAAGCTCCTCACTCTCTGTTCTAAAGTGCATAAGCGATGTGGATTAATAAATACATAGGCAAATAGAAATAGTGAAAATCAAGTTGAGATCATAACTAGGCAATTCCAGTTTCTACTACTACAATAATTGGGATGTAATAATAGGTATGTAGACAAGGTTAATGAAATAATGGCTATGGCCCTTGCAAAATCTGATTATGGGCACAATCCTTATTTTAAAAGGGTGAGGCAATTCAAAAAGAACGATTTAATTAAAAGTAATCAGAAAACTGGAATCAATAGTTATTACTGTCAAGAACTCACTAAGTTCAGGTAAGCCACTGAAAAAGAGTCCTTTCTTCAACAGCAAAGTAAGCCTCATTCTCCAAAATGGTTTCTGAGATTCATCCAATACCTAAAATCTTCTGATTCTTTAAAACTTTTCTTTTGGGAAGTAGAGTAAAACAATGAGAACTATGTTAGAAATTCATTCTGTAAACCACCAATGTTTCCTTACTACTGCACCAGGATTATTATCATGAATAGCAACTCATTTTATAACTATGAGGGGAATGATATAATATGGCTAAGAAGATATCAATAGGAAACAATACTACATAAAGTGATATTATGAAACAATTCTATGGAGAATGAGACCTAAATGTAGATCAAAAGTAATTGCTGTGATTTTCACTCTGGTCAAGGGTCAACTTAAAAGTTTGATTGTTGCAGTACCCCAGTGTCCACAATGTCACAACCACCAAATGACTAAAGGAAAGCCTTTGGGCTTGATCTCATTCTAACATGAAGAGGCATTTTCTTTTTTATCCTTTTTTTATTTTTTTGAGACAGAGTCTAGATCTGCTACCTAGGCTGGAGGGCAGTGGCGTCATCTTGGCACACTGCAACCTCTGCTTCCCGTGTTCAAGTGATTCTCCTGCCTCAGCCTCCCGAGTAGCTGGAATTACAGGCATGCACCACTGTGTGCAGCTAATTTTTGTATTATTAGTAGAGACAGGGTTTCACCACGTTGGCCAGGCTGGTCTCGAAGTCCTGACTTCAGGTGATCTGCCTGCCTCAGCCTCCCAAAGTGCTGGTATTACAGGCGTGAGCCACCACACCCAGCCCATTTTCTTTTATACTATAAACACAAATAATAAGTGGACAGTGTTTTCATTTTCTAGACTCTACAGGATGCTGACAAAGACGAAATACGAAGTAAAAAATAAAAACAACAACCTAGAGGCCAGGATTTTAGGAAAAATTCATTCTCTGTTATAGTAATTGGCTATTTCAGAGGATGCCTCATCCATACGGGTCTACTAAATTGGCAGACTCTTAGATGGTGCTTTTGGGAACGGGTGGTGTCAACTCCACATTATAAAATTCATTCAGTCAGTCACTGGTACCAGAATGTAAACATCAGCACCCAGAACACTTCTTATAACACATCACATCTTAATCTCTTCCCTGAACTTCAACTGCAAATGAAATAACTCCCAACGCTTGAAGTTATTTAATGATTCAAAGATTTTGCTGGTTCATCAAAAACAGAGCTGTGAGTTAAGTAACTTCAATTGAAGAGACTATAAAAAAACCCTCTTCATGAAACAGTTAGGCAGAATTCCAGGTACTCAAGACTAGAAAGCAAGTTTTTAAACAGGACCCTGACTATCTTGTTTTTACCTGCAAAACAAACCAGAGATAAAGAGCTGGTAGAAAAACGCAACTCAAGAGGTCTAAATTGTTCCACGAACTATTTTATAAAAACATCAGAGGCCGGGCATGGTGGCTTATGCCTGTAATCCCAGCACTTTGGGAGGCCAAGGCAGGTGGATCACGAGATCAGGAGATCGAGACCATCCTGGCTAACACGGTGAAACCCTGTCTCTACTAAAAATACAAAAAATTAGCCAGGTGCGGTGGCAGGCACCTGTAGTCCCAGCTACTCAGGAGGCTGAGGCAGGAGAATGGCGTGAACCCGGGAGGCGGAGCTTGCAGTGAGCCGAGATCGCGCCACTGCACTCCAGCCTGGGCGACAGAGCAAGACTCTGTCTTAAAAAAAATAATAAGAAGAAGAAAACTAAAAATTCACCTTCACCAAGTTAGAGAATTTATGTAAAGGACTTGAGGAGGCCACAGGTTCTTGGTATGTAGACAAGGTTAATGAAACAACATGTGTAATGATATGGAGCACTAAAACTAATATTGACAAGAATAATGTAACAGACTAAAAATTTCCGAGAACAAATAGACTAGATTTAGAAAGGTATTTTATCTAAAGTTTAAACATTTAATTTTCATCTTTAAAAAATTGCAGAATTCAGGCTGATGGCTTTCCCAGTAGTTCTTGTTTCATTGCAGAATTAAAATCAAACCTTCATGACATCACTTTCCTAAATTATACAGTTGTTTTATGTATGTGAGTTTTAAGGATTTTACTACTTCTAATGGATTTTAAATAAATATAAAACATCTTCCAATTTTTGCTACATTGTGGTTGACATAATAATTCTTACAGTATCTTAAAAACTGATTTCAAACATTAATACTTTGTCACAAAATAAAAATCATTTCACCTACTCAAAAAACATATTCCAGACTCGGTGTGGTGGCTCATGCCTGTTAACCCAGAGCTTTGGGAGGCTAAGGAGAGAGAATCACCTGAAACCAGGATTTCAAGACCAAATGAGACCCCATCTCTATGAAAAATTAAAAACATAAAAATTAGCCAGTCATGGTGGTGCACACCTATGGTCCCAGCTACTCTGGAGGCTGAGGCAAGAAGACTGCTTGAGCCCAGGACTTAGAGGCTGCAGTGAGCTGTGATTGCACCACTTCACTCCAGCCTGGATGACAGAGAGAGATCCTGACTATAAAATAATAATAACAATAGTAATAAAAATATATTCCATTTAATAATAGAACATGACAACTGCCTAACAGGAACAAGTGATAAAAATGTAAGTGAACGTATGACAAATTCATCTAAAGTTCTAAAAATCTATATTTTAATTCATGAGATACAGCAGTAGAGGAAATGCTCTACATCACATTATACAATATAATATACATAATGTTGTATAAAAATACTATGCAAAATGCTGTCAAATATACTATGATCTTCATATTTGAAAAATATATCCATAATTATTTTGCTATTATTCTAACTTGCATCATAATTTATATATCTTGTCTTTTCCTTCCCATTTTTGCAATCATCTCACCTCAATATTTTAAGGTGACAAATCCAGTGCCCAGTACCTTTAAGTGATTTGTGCTGGACCATGTAATAATTAGTAGAAGATCTGGAGCTACGATTCTGGATTCCTTGCTGTGAGTTCACACATTTTTCTATCTTAAAGAAATCTTACCATCAGAAATGATGGGACATCCAAAGACTGTTAAAGTTATTTGAACTAAAATATTTGATAAAACATAAGAAAAGATCATCTGCACCTGGGTGGCTTATAATATCTTCAAAATAATGAAGGTCTGATTAAGAACTCTGCTACGTGAATGACAAAATTATCCACAGAGTAACAGGCAGGTTGTCATTTTTGTACAATGTGAGGTCTATTCCTCTGTCTATTGCAAAGGAACTAGACAATCCCTATGAGATAGCAGTGTAGGGCTGTTGAGGAAGAATATGTTCCATAGATTCTGTTGAAACAGAATGTCAGGCTGGAAGGCAGTGGCTATCTTCTTTGAAAAGTATCAGTGTATCTCAGCCACTTTCCCTGGTAAGGGTGTTTGCCTTTCCAACAGAGTCCATTAAACTACATGTATTCTACTGTCCCAGTACATCCAGTAAAATACAAGTGGATATTCAGCTAGACACATGGGATTCTCATGAGCATAACCATTACAAAACATAATTTCTAGCCAACTGGACACACACATCATTCAGGAGTTATTATGAAAGGAAGTTTATTCACAAAACATGGATTAAACATCTAATACAGACCAGATACTGTACAGAAGTGCAGAGATGATGATCAGGAGGCCCCCAGGAGCTCCGTCTGGTAGGATCAATGGACAAATCCAGTTCAGTAGCCACACTCTGCCATGACAGAAAACTGGAAAATGGGACACCCCACCCAAGGTCTACAGGAGCGAGAAAATAGAATACTACTGTCCATATATTCGATCCTGTCCAAAAAGTTGGTGTTAAGAGTCCAGCTTAAAGTTATTTTCCTTTAAAGACAGCTGATAAATTTATAATATATTTTATCCTTGAACAGTGGTAGAGGACAGTTACATTCCACCTATTAGAAATATACTGATGGTCTAAATTTCTGATACCTGAACATGAATTGGCTACACTAAAATGTGAAAATAGAACTCTTTCACTTACATGGTCATGGGAAACAAGGCCTCCCTTTGCTAGTATCATGTCGACTCTCCAGAAATCCTGTTTTCTAAGAGGTGAGATCAAGTATGACTAGATAAAACTCTGAGTTACAGACTGCCTTCCAGAATTGCCACCTCCAGTGGCAATGGTGCTGAGACTATATATTTCACAACATAATTTCTCAACTGGGCTGGAGATACACCTCCTCCTCACATTCCTACCTTCACACCTGATGATATGTAGCAAGCAGATTTTCTCCCTAACACAAAAAAGGCTGACAGAAGTTGAGGGGTCTCTAACAGGTGAGGGGTAGGATAAACCATGAAACAGAGTATCAGGTACTTTCACGGATGAGTGCCAAGGTAGCCCTGGGGCAGCAAGTCAAACATGCCCCAGGTGAAGTGATCTCTTACTCCAAGGCTGAGGAATGGCAGCACTCTGAGTTGTGTAGTCTTCCTAAATAGCACATGAAGGGGATTCAAAAAGATGTGCTGAGTAACTCCTAGGCTGCAATAAAAATGATTTCTGCTTTCAACTTTGATAAAGCCATATAAAAAGCTATGTTAACAACAAAAAAAGTACGTGTTGTTGATCTAGACTCTAAAGGAACAAAACATTGACATCCCATATGTCCAGAGAACTAAGCAGGTCTTTAAGTCACGATTATTCCAGAGTGTACGACTGGCAAATGCTTTTTAGTTTTATTGATATTTTTTGTCTTTATTACATTGAGAATGAGAGCGAAATGCTTGTGATTTTCACAGTATTTGATCCCCAGGGCATCTATATCATGATGAATACGGTTTCTCATTGCATTGGTGGTAATGTCATACACCATCTCTGAAATGACTCGTTTTAGATACAGTGTTTTGTTATTCGCTCACTAAAGAAAATCAGTGTCAATGATTTTTGTTTTAGTTAAAAAAGGAAATCCAACCTAAGGCGCTCAGAGGAACACTAACAAGGGGAAACAGGACAAAAAACTTATTAGCCAGATGAAGTTCCAGTGACCTCCCCTGGTAATCCTGCAGTGCAGGAATTTTTCAGATGTTAAGCTTATTGCTATCCGATGAGATGGCAGTAAATTCAGGCCACTGTGTGGACTCTGAAGTGCATGCAAGTCACTGGAGCTCCGGGCTGCAGTAATTCATAGGACCAAAAGCAAGCAAACAGAAGACATGCTCGAGGCACCTTGCACAAGAAAGCCATCCTTTGTTTGACGGGAACTCATTTTACAGATTCCAACAGAATTCAAAATAAAGAAACTCCAGGAGTAGGAAATTAAGTCTACATAAAAGACACCATGAATTTCCTGAATGTAAAATCCCATAGAATCAAACTGTGCCTGTTATCGTATACCATCTACCAGTTTCTATTGTCACCTGCATAACCTCGTCCTCATATGATTTATGTGATGCCCAAAATAAAGAGAATAGCGATTTGTTGGTTTCAAACATCTACATTTTTTTTTTTTGAGATGGAGTCTCACTCTGTCACCTGGGTTGGTGTGCAGTGGTGCAATCTTGGCTCACTGCAACCTCTACCTCCCGGGTTCAAGTGATTCTCCTGCCACAGCCTCCCGAGTGGCTGGGATTACAGGCACCCACCCCTACGCCCAGCTATTTTTTTGTATTTTAGTAGAGATGGGGGTTTCACCATGTTGGCCAGGCTGGCCTCAAACTCCTGACCTCGTGATTCTCCCGCCTTGGCCTCCCAAAGTGCTGAGATTATAGGCGTGAGCCACCACACCCAACCCATTTTGATATTTGAATGGTACCCAGTGAAGACCCTGGCTATCAGTTCAATAATTAAAACAATATGGGGGAAAAAGGTAAAAATAAATAAAACTTACTAAGTTATTCAACACATATCTATTTCTTGAGTGCTTCCTGCATGTCGGGCACTGGGCCCAAGTGACTGGGATAAAATAATGGATGAAAAGCAGTCCAGTGGCCTAGATAAGGGGACTAGAGACCAATACACATAACTCTCATAAGGGTTCTGAGAACAGCAAGTATTTTTATGGGTTTGGTAGGTTATGGCAGGAGTATCTATCCAACCTTAAAGTGTCATATTAAGGAAGGATGGACACGGAGACTTGACTTCTAAGCTGAGTCCAGAAAGGGGAACAGCTGCCATGTTTGGAATGGCGAAGGTGAGACAGCCAAGAGCAGAGGTAAGAGCAGGGGCTGGCACATAATTCAGCTGATGGAAATCTACAGTTTAAAGGAGAGGCTGGGGGAAAAGTATGTTAGAGAGATAGAGAGGTGCCAGATTACACGGGGAACAGATGCATTTATATAATTCCTAGGGAAACAGGTAGGTTAGAGAAGTTTCAATGATGAAAGGAGCATTACAAGAAGGAACCATCAAAGACTAATGAAAATTCATTAGTTAAAAACTGATTAAGCATTTAGAAAAACAATTTCTTTTCATATGTTCAGTGAGTAAAACAATCACACTTTTAGAGTTTGGGTATATATTCTTTCAGTTTATCTGTTTCATAATTTATTCTCTATACTACTATTGATTATTAGAGTTTTATGGTTACTGTAGTTAATTTTTTAATTGTTAGACCAAAGTTAGGAGTTTGATTTTCATGGAAGCTCCATAGCTTTAATTTCTTTCACGGTCATAGACTGAACTCTTAACACAAGACGTAAAAATACACAGCTTTTGTCAAAGTAGACCTTGAGAAAGAATGCTGATAGAACAGTATAAATCAAATGTTAAATCATTGATGAAAAATCTCATTGTTAACTTGACCAGCAATCTCATCTTTGTCAAGGAAAGGTGGGTAACAAATAAGTAGTTATAAAAATAATCGTATCAACTTATAAATGGGCTAGGTACCAAAGTCACATTTGTACATAAGTGGCCTTAAACAGAAACAATTGCCCCCAGAAGCAATGTTAGCCTTGGTAGTTTGGTTCCAACAACATTAAACTTGGTACCCAACATCAACCTTCAGTACATAACACAAATGATTTCTCTTCTTACTGTTGGTTTCCAATACCCCAAAGTAAAATTAGTTCCTCCATCCGTGGCATTTAACACACCACATGAATGCTTACATGCCATGTCCCCACATTGGGCAAGTACTATTCTGTATACTATTTGTATACCAGAAGGGTATAGTTTGTCCTTTAAGCATGCAACTTAAAAGGATCTTCTGGTTTAACAGGAATCCAATAATCTACAAGCCAAAAACGAACAAAAATATAGCCCTCGCATCTTCAAAGTCATTGAAGGACAAAAAAGTTGAAAAAAAAATCCATTTAGTAAAGATCTAACTGACAGGTTTGCCAGAGCATAAGAACTCTGTGAAGAAAGCCTGTGTTGCCACTAGTTAGAGTAGGCATGTAGGATTTACAACAAAGCAAAAGGTAAGCCTTCCCTAATGCAGGTAGGTAGATCACACTTTATTTACTACTCCTGCTTTAACAATCACTCGCTTATCAAGTGTGCAGACAGCCCACATCTAAGCCCTTTCTATGTGTTCTTTCATTTTAGTATCACAACATCCCAACTAGGTCGTTGATTCTATTATGTCTTTTTTCCAGAAAAATACACTTCTGAACCCAGGAACTCAGTCTCTAGAGTCTGCTCTCTTAACTGTTACAATAGGTAAAGAATGAATTACAAAGAAAAAAAAACACTGGAAACTAGTTTTTATACTGTATTCCAAAAAGCCAAAAGAAATCTCATCGAAGATGATACCCTAAGTAAATTTAGCAAGGAAAAGCTCTAAATATGTCTCCACAATTTTAGAGGCAGAATAGCTAATAGGTAAGGATACGGACCCTGAAGCCAGGCTGCTTAGGTTTGAATCTCAACTCTGTCCCTTACTACTGTGCCTTTGAGTGAGACATTTAACCTCTTGGGATTTCAGTTTCCTCCTTTGTAAAGTAGGTTGTCCCTAAATGAGTGTTCGGCACATATTAGGTTGATGCAAAAGTAATGTTCTTTTTACCATTATTTTCAATGGCAAAAACCACAATTACTTTTGCACCAATCTATAGAAAGTGCTCTGTAGGTATTTGTACTGTGTTTTGGACTGAATTCTGTTCCTCAAAATTCAGTGTTGAAGCCCTAATCTATATCTGGAGATAGGCCCTTGAGGGAGGTAATTAAGGTTAAATGAAGTAATATGGGTGGGGCCCAAATCCTGTAAGATTGGTCCCCTTAGAAGAAAAGAACCGACTTTAAAGATCTCTCTCTCTTTCCATACCCGCACAGAGAACAGGCCACATAAGGACACAGCAAGATGACTGCTGTCTACAAGTCAGAAAAAGAAGCATTACCAACAACTATTCCTGACTAATATACACTGATTATGATTACACCAGGTTCCCTCCATTTGGGTCAGTTTGATCATTCTATAACGTCACAACCATGTTCTAAACTGCATTGTCTCCGTTGCATGAGGAGCTCAGATATGAAATCATTGAAAGACAAATCAAGTTGCCTAGTCAGTTGAAATTCTTCCAGTGACAAAGCAGCTTAGCAGGAAAAGTAGAGTTTATGGCACAGATAACTTCCTGTTGAATTCAAATTCCTGTTGAAAATACAACAGGTAGATAGAACAGAAATTTTCAAGGAATAAGCACTCTTTTGAAAGTGATAAAGAATAATAGATCTGGAAGACCCACTCTCCTTGTCAGAAAACCCACTTTCTTGTCAGAAATTTGAACTGAACAGCATTTTATGTGGCTCCAATTATCATTAATAACCAACAGTATGGAAATAAAAAATTAAAACACTGAATTAGAAACAGCCATACTTAACCAAGTAAAGTAAGAAAACTGTAAGAGATAAATAATACATTGCCTATTTGAAAAAGATATAGTGAAAATATACATTTTTACAAAAATATAAGAAATAGCTTTACTTGCACTGAATTTCATTTTTATATGGCTGGTTTTTAATGTTCTACAAATGGATGGATGGCATACTCTACTCAAGCAGATAAACAACAAGGAGTGTCTTAATACACAGATGTATCTACGTATATAGCTATTTATACATTTTATATATATTTATTACATATATGTAATAACATACCGATTACATACTATATAACACGAATATACTATATATTACATAATATATGTAATGTGTATATTACATAATATATGTATTGTGTATATTACATATATAATACTTATGTGTAATGTGTCTATATTACACACAATACATATATGTGACATGAATATATAGCATATGTAATACATATGTGATGGTATATATTATATAACATATACAACACATACACAATATTTAAATTAAGCAAACAGCATCATTTTAACAAGGAATGAAACTCATAAGTGAATTACTGATATAAAAAACATTCTCTCATGCATATGCAGTGTGGCAGACAGTTATTTCAGAGACAAAGAGAAAGTCACAGCTGTAGCATGCCAGAGAACCAGAAGATTCTTGGATAATTAGGCTGATCAGCATTCTGGCATAAGGAAACCAGTGATATTACACTCTCCATTCCAGAGTCTAACACGCTCTCAGCTCACAGAATTTGTGACTTTTGTTGTTTTAAATAAGAGATTTAATTTTCATTGTTTCTCATCAAGTAAACTTCTAACATCATTATTAGCTTGAAAACTTGTAGAGTAAAAAAGAACAAGATAAATATTAAGAGCAGAATCTGATAATAAAAGCTGGAAAAACTATTAGCACATAATAAGAGATCTGAAATGGCACAATTTATAATGCCACAATAACAACAAATAAACAGCCAGTTAAGCACTTTGTTTCAACAAAGCAAAATCATACTAAAAATATATATATTAAGATGCAAAGAGCATGTATGATGTTCTGGCTAGGTATGTCCATTATGCATACCTACTGGACTTGGTTACTACAGGTTAGAAACCTTTTAAAAAGCATCTTTTTCAAACCAATAAATCATTAATATCTGTAGCTACTCATATTTCTATCAAAAACAAATTATACTTCAGTGTTTTTAGTAAAAGCTCAACAATGGAAAGCAATTATTGCCATTCTTGTACATCAAATAAGTTGACAGCTGAATCCTTATTGCCAAAATCTTTAATTTGCGTTTTGATATGAAAAGTAAACATCAACATTAAAGCTAGTTTTATTCTGTGATACAGTCAATTGTGGAAACAGACTAGCTTTATGAATTAAGCTTATGCAGTATAAAGACAAAATGATTAAAATCAAGTACAGATGTTTACATGTATAGTTTTATTAAAATATATTTTGAAAAACAGAATTAAGTTGAACCTTAATGTTTTTTTGTGCCAATATTATGATACTTTGCTTATATTATCTGTAAATGTACATGAAAGTCATTAATTTGCTCAACAAATTACCAAGAATCTAGCATTGAGCTAAAAGGCAGATTAAAATTTTGGTCACTACATTCTCCTTGAAAGCAAACATGCACAAAAAGAGGAAAGAGGGATGCAGCTCATGATCTATAAATAAGCTGTTCACATGTTGTGACATGGAAGCAAATCATCATCACTACATACCACTAAAATCCACCCTACCAGTGAGAGTGGAAAACCCTCTTCAAGCACTGCCTTCTCCAAAGGGGACTTTACCTGTTCTCTGAATGATGCGATATGCAAAGCATTGTACAAAATATGACAGATTTCCATTTTCCATATTGATGGTCACCCCCATTCAGACAGCAATCCTTGCTGAGCTTCACATTTAAAGGTGCAATGACATATCTTTTTTTTTTTTCTTTCTGGCTCAGATGGAACTTCTCAGAATTGAAAAAAGGAAAAGGACATGTTCTTCTTTTGCTCCCATCTTTAAAGAGCTATGGCTTCAAGAATCCACCAATGATACTTCACATTGTCAATACTGGTCTCTGTGACTGCACAGATATGTATATGCCCCCAAATGCATCTGTTTTTCCACTCAGATACGTAGCTTCTATGCACTATAAGTTCACTGTACCAAATGGCAGTCTTAAGAAATACCCTAGTCTTGGATTAAAATCGTTCTAAACATTCTTGGGGGAAAAAGAGATTGTTTGTGAGAAAGCTTCATAACAAATAAACAGAACTAGTGTGGGGGAAAGCCTTTTAAGATATAATCAGAAATATTCTATAGAACACATTTCTGTTATTTATAAATTATTTAGAACACACTTCTATTATGTATAAATTATTTAAAAATCTGTTTCATGCAGGCTTTCCTTTCTTTCTAGATGATAACCGATTATTTGCCCATAACTATCAAAGGCCAAAATGCTTTAAAACCAAATTCTATAATTTTAGATAATAACTAGTACCGTTAAGGTTTCTATAGTTACCCAGGAAAGGGTCATGACTGTCTGAAACACATACACTCTCTCTGATAATTAACCACATCATGATAGACTGACAACACTTAATGATTAATTAGGCTAAGAACTCAAATCCTTAGCAGGAGGTAAAAGCACAGAATTTCATAAAGTACTGAACACCTCCCAGAGAGACATGGAAAACAAATAAAGCTAAATTTTAAAATGCAGGTTTGCAAATTCAGTTTTACTAATATAAATGTCTCCTTGGGAGTCTCACAGCAGAGGAAATTAGGAATTCTCTGCTTGCCAAATAACAGCCATGCAATCACAATGAAGCCTTCACAAAACAGCTCAACCCAATTCATTCAATGCTGCCTTTTATATAAAATGCACCATTTTCCTCTCTACCACTCAATGAAATAGAGTTTAGAGTGTCTTACAGAGTAAGCTGGATTAGTCATCTGCATACAAGACCTTACTTTGCTTAGAATTTTACAGTTTACAAAACATTTTTGCAAAAACACTTTATGATTTCTAGTTTCAATAGGCAAGTGTCTGAGCCCAGGTGTTGGAGTGGGACCTGGCCTCGAATACCATCCACTCTACCACTTACTAGCCTCACAACCCTGGGCTTCCTTAAGGAGGTATTTGATTGTAATGATGCAGCCCTGGTTATTTAATACAGTGGTTGGTAGGAAATAACAAAAGGCAAAGATTACCAGCCATGTTATTACCAGACACGTCTTCAGTTTTCTAGAGTTTCTGAACTTTACTTTTCTATCAGATCATCAGAATGTTCCATGTTTCACTATATTATTCTGGTCCTCACAAAAATAGCCAAGTAAAACATGACTTGCCATTATGTCATCTGTTAAGACACATACGCGATGGCTAGTGAGTAGACAGCTCACTAAATATTCTTAATGACCCCTATGACCAATGCATATCAGTTCTGTTAAAGCCACTATTCATTTGCCCCAAATAAATTTATCAACCAGCTGCTATGTATCAGACACTGCACTGAGGACTTGGCAATTTTTAAAATATAGAACATAATCCCTGTTCGCATGGAGCTAACTCGCTAAAAAAATAATTATATAGAGAAGGTAAAGTATGGAAGAAAATGGGCAAGACTGGTCCAGGGGATGATGGCATCTCTGAGGAAAAAAATAATTTATCAGAAACCTGAGGGGGAGAAGAAGTTGACCCCATGAAGAGGACAGGTTAAAGCATCTCCAGCAGGGAATAGAAGTGCAGATGTTGCAAGTCTGAAAAGATCTAGGCACCTAGAAGGATGAATATAACGGCTAGAGCCCCATGTACACATAATAAAGTGGTTTGAGATGAGGCTGAGGCGGCAGGCAGGGCCCAAAGTATAAAGCTTTGTAGGCCATGGTAAAGATTTTGATCTTCATCTTAAGAGCAATAAGAACTCATGACAGAATACTAAGTAGGAGAGTAACATGATCGGACGTACGCATAGGATGACTGGCACAGTCACAGGAGAATGCATGGGAAGGGGGAATAGCAGGTGCCAGGACATCAATTAAGAGGACATTGCAGAAGTCCAGGCAGGAGATGGCAGCTTGGACTAGCATGATGGCAGTTAAGTCAGTAAGGAGGATTCACTATATATTTTATAACGACCATCAACAGGACTTGGCAGTGAGCTACTAGTGGGTGATGAGAGAGGGGAATATGGCAGGGCTAGTTCTAGTTTTATGAAGTCACTTACTTCCTTAACCACATTAGAAATTTCAGATCCATCCAATACTGCACTTTACACTATCATCCATGTACAACCACCTGGCAAAATCTACACACTCTACCTGAAATTATTTTTCAGGTACATTTACCACCTCTCTGCATTTTTTGTGTCACTGCCTTGGTTAGGGTCTTGACTTGCACTTGTCCTAAATGTTGTTCATTTCTACAAACTCTCTCAATTCCAATTTAATCTCTGCCTTTCAGCCAGTGTCTTTTTTTTTCCTAAAACATAAAAGTGACTAAGTTATTTCACTGCTTCAAAATATTCAATGGCTCTCAATTATCAGCAGACTAAATGACCACATGATAACATCCAAGTTGGCAAGAAATGTTTTGCAAAACTCTGAATTTCAATAAGACCACAAGGAAGCAGAATATAGAGGAATAGGATGACGATCTTTTTTTTTTTTTTTGATACAAGGTGTGTTAGCCCATTCTCACATTGCTATAAAGATACTACCCAAGACTGGATAATTTATAAACAAAGGAAGTTTAACTGACTCTCAGTTCCACATGGCTAGGGAGGCCTCAGGAAACTTACAATCATGGCTGAAGGGGAAGTAGACAGCCTCTTCACAAGGCAGCAGGAGAGCGTGTAAAGGAGAAACTGTCAAACACTTATAAAACCATCAGAGCTCATGAAACTCACTATCATGAGAACAGAATGGGGAAACCACCCTCTTGATCCAATCACCTCCCTCTCTCGACATGTGGGGATTACAGTTCCCTCCCTCGACATATGAGGATTACAATTCAAGATGAGATTTGGGTAGGGATACAGAGCCAAAGCATATCACAGGGCCTCACTTTGTCACCAGGCTGGAGTTCAGTGGTGCGATCATGGCTCACTGCAGCCTTGACCTCCCAGGCTCAAGCGATCCTCCGACTTCAGCTGCCCAAGTAGCTGGGACCACAAGCATGCACCACAATTCCTGGCTAATTTTTTTAATTTTTTGTAGAGACAGGGTCTCACTATGTTGCTGAGGCCAGTCTCTAAGTCTGGATTCAAGTGATCCTCCTGCCCCAGCCTCCCCAAGTACTGGGATTACAGGCATGGGCCACTATGCCTGGAAGGATGATGATCTAAGAGTAGAGAATAACACATGTTCTTAGTCACCTTCTTTCAAATTCATATAAACCTTATGTTTCCTTTCATTACTCTCTCTCTGACTCCTTGACCCCCACAGCCCCAACATACACATTAAAGTAGTGTAGCAGAAAGATTATTGGCCTGAAATCAGGAGGACTGGGTGCTAGCCAGATGGCACAATACTTTTAAATGTTCAGTATATTTAAATGAGTTCTAGCTCCAGGGGAAAAAAAAATGATCTGTCTACTCCTGTTTCAAATGATTTCTAACCATCAAAGTTATTTGGTCTCTACTGGGTAAACTGATAATGTTCTGTGCAATTTATTCAAAGTTGTTTTTCTGGACTTTAATTCTTAGACTTCACCAATCTGAAAGTGAACTTTATCTACAACAGGAATGAACATACCATTAGGTTTATTTATCATCTTCACTGAGCAAAGCTGCTGCCAAGGATACATCATGCAATGTTCAGATGTAATCCTTTGGCTTCCTTCTTCTTCTCACAGAGTCATTGCTATCTACTCACTTCTCTTTTCCATATCACATACACACTCCTATTTTACCCACCCCCATTATGTATGCCATCCTCTCCTTGCGGTCTCTGGGCCATGGCCCAGGCATATTTAACATAACCCTCCTCTCCTGGGCTTAGAATTTATTCCCTTAGGTGGAGGTAAGAGAAGAGGCATCATTTTTCTTGAAAGCAAACCCCAAATATCCGAATTCCTCTGGTTCAACTTAAATTCCTACCAGACCCCAGGCAAATAGTTAGCAAACTGCCCACTTCCCTAACCCTAACAACAGAATGGTAGGCAAGTTTTATTATACAAAAGGCAAAGTTTTACAATTATGTCATGTCTCGGGGAAAAAAGGAATATGCTTGGAAAGGGAGTCATAAATATCCACACAATTCTGCTTTTGAGAAATGGCCACTTGCCTACTTAAGAACTAACTAATATAATAAAATATCACATCTGGCAGCCAGACTACCACAGAATGATGAAGATGTTCCATCACTAATAATCTATTCTGTGCTTATACAGGTAACTTAAAGAGGAAATTATTCTATTACCTCACCTCTGAGGCCAAAGAGTTCATCCAGAATCTATTTTCAATAAATCACCTCCATATTAAAAATCTTACTCAATTAATGCTTGTCATCCCATCAAACCACACTTGTAAACTCTCAAGGCTTTCAACTCCCCTTGTAACTCACTCACATTAGTCCCAAAGCTAGAAAATATATCAACAGCTGTAATTGCTATCTATAGAATCCTATCTCAGCATTTCAGCAAAATTTCTCAAGAGATTGTGTCATTCAATAATATTCCTTAAAGAAAAGGTCAAATAAGAAGAAAACTGTATGTTAGGAGATTATCAGACCACGTATTTAGTTACTGGAAGAGTTTTTTCTAGCTAGCAAAGCCACATAAATTCCAGAATTTCTGCTGAACAAACAAGTGGGAAAAAAGTAAATTTCTCTTAGAAGAGTTAAATATGACAATGCTGCTTCTTGCTCCAGCATGCAGGCTTCTGGGAAACATGCTGTCATAAAACTTCTCCCAAGAGAAGTGGAGAAACCTGCAAGCCAGAAAGATTTTTAAATAGAAAAAATTAGCCTCCCTAATTTAACCATGGTGTTTATTTGATTCCTCTCCTCAGATGATAGGGAGCTAACAGAGTCTACACATTGAGGGCACCTGCCAGAAACTGAAGCCCTAAGAAATAACTAGAAGAGACAGCCAAGTAAGCAGAATTACTTGATATCTGGGACTTTAAAATGGGGAGGTAAACAAAGAGGATTACATGCTTTAGTAGACTCAGAAGGCAGCACTGTATTATGTTAGAGAAAATGGGATCATCATTAAGAACCTCAGCCAAGTCATGGAGGTTTCCTTGTGTAGAGATCCTGGGTTTGAGAATTAGGAGTTCCTGGATTCCAATCCTGGCTCCTCCAGCTCCATTTACATAAAGAAGCTTAAATCTCATTTTCCTCAACTCAAAATAGGATTAAGAGGATTCACTTTATAAAATGTTTTGGGGATTAAAAGAGATAACATTTTGTTAAGTCTTAGGATGGTTTCTGTCACCTGACCATTCAATTATTACCACTATCATTATTATTAGCTAGATCCATGATCAATATTTAATATAACAGACTTCATTGAAAAGAGGAAATTTTATAAAACTGTCCAAGATTAGTGATTAAATTTCTGATAACTAAAACATACTTTTATGCAGTACACTTAATTTCCTGATTGCTCATGTATTATACGACACTTTTTTAATCCGTATTTACGAACAAAGTTACTTTAACCCTTGGATTTTTAAGTTACCCAACAAAATCATCCTCCATAAACAAAATCAGGAAAATTTGAGAACCTCAGGCTTGTGGAAATCCAGACATTTGGGTAATAGCTATTTGTGTTAGAAAGGAAATTACCCATTCTGAGGATGTACATTGGCATTTTTAGGCACATAGAGAACATTCAGTGAAATATTTCTTCCCAAAATACTGTCATAAGTGGAAAGAGTTGCTGATCTGTGAAAGCACTGAGAAATGCCACAATTTCTTACTGGAAGGATTCGGCACACTTTTTTGCCCTTACTCCCAAGTGTGAATAACTGAAGAGTAATACTGAAATACACCCAAGAAGACAGAAAGCATACGGAGCAAATTCCGGCTATGGGTAACTTCTTAGAAATACAGACCATAATAAAATCATAACATTTTCATAGTAGGGCTTATGCAAAGGTATTCTTACTATGTTCTGAGTTATAAATCAAAGTGTATTTTCCTAAAATATGATTCCAATCATATTTGATGAGAAGAGCAATCAAAAAGTAGGTTAGTAGCACAAGTGGGAGGGAAGACACTAGAGACAGGTAGGTGTTTGTCCCTAATGTTATCCATAAATACAGATTTTAAAAAGTGTCATACAATACATGAGCAATCAGAAGGGTCTAAAATAATTCAAAATAACCAGCATTTGCTGAGTCCAAACTGCCTCCCCACACTATAACCCAAACCTGCTCCTGGTCATCTATTTGAAAATGTGATTTCTACGCCTGTTCAGGCTTAGTTCTTTGAATTTTCATTTTTTAAACAATTACATGGACTATTATATGCAAAAATTAGGTCCTGAGAATTCTGAGGACAAAGTACAAAGTTCCCATCCTCACAGAGCGTGGATTCTCATGGAAGGAAGACAGTGAAGAAATACATAATGTTAGGAAGTATTAAGTGCTAATGAAGAAAAACAAAACAGCATAATAGATACAGAAGAAGAAAGGTGCTATTTGAGACAGGGTCATTGAGGGAAGGCTTCTCTGACAACATGGCATCCAAGCAGAAATCAAGAGGAGTCCAGGCAGACTTGGAATATCAGTGAGAGATTGGCATGCAGAGGAAGAGAGGGACAAAAACTCCTATTAGGGAAACTACAAGTTGAAAGCACAGCACTGAAGCTAATATGGCCAGAGTCAAGGAAGGTAGAGAAAAGGAATGAAAAATGAGGCCAGGAACAGGCAGGGTCGACACCCATGACAAGCACTCTGAATTCTACTCTAAGTGAGATCGAAAATCATTAAATGGTTCTGAGCAAAATGTAGCATAATCTGATTTATATATTCTAAAGGGTCATTCTAACTGGGATGAGAGCAGGGTATGTGGAAGAGAAAAGGAAGTCAGGGTGAAAGGAGATCAGAGAGGTTAGGAGGCTACTGCACTGGTCCAAAACGATAATGTTGGCTTCAATTACTGTCCAAGGCAATAGTAGAGATTATAAGAATATATATTGCAATTTATATTTTGCATTTTTGTAAGGGAACAGTTGACAAGCTCATTTTCAAGGAAGCAGTAACAGATAGGATTTAGGATAAATATTAGAAAAATTAAATGTACATTACAGAAACTTCAGTTCCTCCATAAAATTACAGTAATATTGAGTTTTGTAAAAGATGTGAATGGTAAATTTATGACTATTCCCATTGAAATGCAACAAATGGAAAATGATTGTATTTTGTATGATTTATATAAAACAACATGTGTTACAGCTATCTCTAAGAAAAAAATATATATATATTTGCAAATATTTGCAAATATATATTGCAAAAACAATATATTTGCCTTGTTTTTGCAAAAATGTTTTGTAAACTGTAAAATTCTAAGCAAAGTAAGGTCTAGTATGCAGATGACTAATCTAGCTTACTCCGTAAGAGACTCTAAACTGTATTTCATTGAATGGTAGAGAGGAAAATAGTGCATTTTATATAGAAGGCAGCATTGATATATTTAAAAGTAAAGCAAAATACTCAATAAGCCCTTTTTAAAAAGAAAGTTATCGTTTACCAGTTTGTTAAATACTTCAAATGATTATTGTTAAATATATTATTCATAAATCTACCCATATCAATTACACAAAATTCTCCCAGATATAAGAGGGAAATTATCTTAACATTGATATATATGTAAACTCAAAACAATAAAATCACCTTCTTCATAAAGCATCCAAGGTGAGGGAGAAAATTTATAAAGAATAGGAGCTGGGGCTTGGAACAGATTAATTTTAAAATTATATTTCTTCAAAACTGCCCTAACCACTCTAGTTAGCATACACTCATTTACTTATTGCAACATTTCTTAGAGATAGCTGTAACACGTGTTGTTTTATATAAATCATACAAAATACAATCATTTTCCATTTGTTGCATTTCAATGGGAATAGTCATAAATTTACCATTCACATCTTTTACAAAACTCAACATTACTGTAATTTTATGGAGGAACTGAAGTTTCTGTAATGTACATTTGATTTTTCTATTATTTATCCTAAATCCTATCTGTTACTGCTTCCTTGAAAATGTGCTTGTCAACTGTTCCCTTACAAAAACGCAAAATATAAACTGTGTTCTACTTTCTTTACATTAAACTTGAATTGTTGCTGAGGAGTCAAACCATCTGAAAAATAAAATGCAAAATATTTGATTAAAACCATGGTCCCTACAACCACAAACAGTTAATTACAGTTCAGGATCCTAATGTATTGGGATCAATTGCAGTTGTACTTGTCTATGAATTAGACTTTTTTCCAAACACTGACTTTTCTTCTCTGCTAGGACTAAGCAAATAACAGTAAATTGGTTACTGTGGTTACAATGCTTGATCTCCAGAACAAGAAAACCTTAACTCTTTCAGGACTGACTCTCCTAAAGAAGGGAAATAACATATGTTACGTCTTCTGCCTTGTGAAATGTCTGTATGTGAGTAAACATCTCATTTGGTTAAATTCAAAACTAAGTTATATATAAATAATACTATTAATAACTACTGTTGTAAGCAACACTAATTCTAAGGCTTATTTAGAAATTGCCTAATCTCCATATTCAAAATGAACTTCTTAGGAAGAAAGTCACCTTTACTAATTGTTTTGTTCATGCAAAGACAAGGTAAAGTAAGCATATATTGTTAAAAGGAAGCCTTAGGATTTGAAACTATTCAAGTTACTTTATAAAATCAAATACAGAAAAAGACTAGTGCATAAAATTTCTTTTGTCTTTCCAGCATATTAAAATTACAGGTCTTGCACAATAAGCACATACCATCTTATGTGGTCAATAATTTTTAAAGTCTCCCTCTAAAAGTCATACACATAAAGTATTGCCATTCTTATACACAAGCATCAATGATATAAAAAAGCAACAAAGTATAATAATAAAATCCATAGGTATGAATGGATGTGTTTTTAAAGACATGGGAAAAAGTGTCTCTTTAAATAAAAAACAGCAACTTTTTAATTTTAATTTTAATTTTAGATTCAGGGGGTATATGTGCAGGTTTGTTATATGGGTATTGCATGATGCTGATGTTTGGGCTTCTATTGATCCCATCACCCAGGTGGTGAGCATAGTACCCTACAGGTAGTTTTTCAACCCTTGCCCCCCTCCTTCCCTGCCCTAGTACTCCTTAGTGTCTATTGTTGCCATCTTTATGTCCATGAAACACAGTAATTTTAAATGGTGCTATGACAAACTATAACTAACCATTAAAACATAGTGTTCTCAGTACAATTCTCTTACTCTCAAAGGACCAAGGCTCCCTGAAAGCAAAGCTGGCAAATCCATCTGTGAGTGCCTGTGGTCACCACACCTCATCAGCTTGGGTGCAGATAATTCATAGATACTATCTATGGCAGTGCTACCCAAGACATGCTTACACACATACACACTCCAACCGAGGAACTCAAGACAAAAGGCAAAAAATGGAACCCATTTTGAAATGGAAGAAGAAAAAAAAATCTATAAATTACTGTAATTACTTTAATAGCCATTTCAGAAAGGATACTAACAAAGGCCTGGTTTCCTCATGCATGCACACATGCCTGCTCTGATCTTTAAGAGGGTCTAGGCTATTCTTATCTACAATTCTTACCTAACACCAGCGATTTACTAAACAATAAGCCTAATTTATATCATTTCAATTCTGCTCTGATTGAACCTTTCTCCTTCTCCCAAGAGAAACATGACAATCTGCAAGTTATTTGTTAGGAAAAGCAGAGCTCAGGCTGCTGTTTGCCAAAATTGCAGAAGAGATTAAAAATGTTCTAAACATATCTTGGTCAATGGCAAAAGAACTACAGAGACTCCTGAGAGGGAAGTAAGTGCCTGTCAGGTGTTAATACAGGTGGAAGGTGGGAGAAGGGTGAGCAGAGGATGGGGTGTAAGCTGGTTCTAGAAGTGCCAGGGGATGTCAGTAGGTATGAGTAGTGGATCTTTTCCTACAAAGGAGGAGGGAAATAAAAATCTTGCACAAACCTCTCAAAATATTGCATCATGCATCACAGATCTGCCAAAAATATTTGTTGACTGATCATTTTAGCAATTTAACCTGGTACACTCTCTCAAAGAACGTTGCCACATTATTTTGAAAGTACAAGAAACAGCAGAGAGCAGAATACTCCAGTCCAGACCTTCCTACAGAAATATTACCATTAATTTCTAAACCGAATCTGGATAATATTTTACCTCAATCAATTCCTCATTATAATCTCTAATGTTTGCTTTTGTTTTTTTTTTTTTGATTTACAAAAGGGCATATTTCAACTTCATAAGCTTTAGAAAAATTACTTTGCAAAGCATAACAAAGTTAGTTTGCTGATTATTTCCTCAAATTTTTTTTTAGTTCCTCTGGTTTTTATTTGTAATAGCACTGATGTCTGCATTTCATTGTTATGAGGATGAATACGAACTCAAAATTTCACCAATATGCTAGCTATTCTGTCTTAGATTTGTCAAGGAAATCAAAATTTTGACTGTGAATGTAATACGAAATAAGGTATAGCAATAGTACATTAAGAGTATAGTACACTAAAATTTTTAACAGTGCAATTTAGAAAAAAATATAAAGGAACTTATGACAAACTTCAGGCTAATGACAATAGTTACCATGGGTGGTGGGCAAAAGTAGAGAAAGTGGATTCCAAAGGACTTTTACTTTTTATATTATGTACCCCAATAATATTTGAATTTTCTACAATGGGTAGTTACTGTTTTTATAATGAGAATATTAAATATTTTTAAAACAGGTAAGTACTGATATGTATTTTAAACACATAAGTATTAAGTACTACTTAATATAAAATCAATCAGTGAGATTTGGAAGAAAGTTTCCAGGTGTTGTTGGGTATTGACCAGATAAAGCAGGAGAACTTTCACCTCTGTTTCATTGTTCTAACAATACTATAAGATAGCTTTCACTGGCAATAATATAAAACAAAATATATAGAATTGCCTTAAAAGTACAAACCTAATACAAACTCAAGTATCAAGTTTGGGAGGAAGGACAATCACAAATAAGCTAGCATTAAAAGTAAAATTTTAAAATTAATTTGCTTTCAAAACATGCCAAGTAATACAGGAAACCATTACTATTAACTGCTTCCTTCATAACCATTTGTGGGCTATACTAACTGCACTAGCTAGACAAGTTCGATGGGCTCGAAATTGCTGAAATTACACTTGGTTTCATACTCTAGCACATCAAGTACCACTAAATATTTCAAATGTCCTTGTCAGGCATCTTCTAAGGCAAGGCCCACAGGTGCTAGGAAGATTCAGGGCCATTTCCTCCATTATTAGTTTGTAGCCTAAGGGCACCTGATAAATGTTCTACTTCAATTTCCCACAGCCCCTTAAACAAAAGAAAATTAAATGGTACTTCTTTCAGGCTGAATTTTTTTTTATTGCATAGCAATAGGAGAGAAGAATGAAAGAAACCAAAATATGCTGTTTTGAGGAAATAATACTATAAAAGACTTTTGAAACTATTAATGCCTCAGACCATTTGGAAGAAAGTCAAATAACACAATTTTCTTGCTTTGCAATTAGGAAATATGGATCTAGAGGAATCATGGTCACATAGCTGACAAGAGGCTAGGTTAAGATCAGAACTCAGATTTCTTCAATCCAGGGAACACCACGTCTTCCACTGATCTTCTTGCAGCAAGAAGATTCAGCAGAAGAGTGGTTCTCCAATTTTAGACAGCATAAGAACACCATGCAAGACTTGTTAAAACTCAGACTGTGGCCTCCACCCCCAGGCTTTCTGATTCAGCAGGTCTTGGATGGGGCTAAATATTTTTCAAACAACTTCTCAGGTGATACTGATGCTGGTCTGGCAACCACACTTTGAGAACCACTGCAGTCACCATCTGCTCAGTGAAACAAATGTACTGACCTCTGTTTTATCCTGCAGTCAAGCCAGCTAAATACTGCAAGGTAGGCTCTTCCCTCAGTTAACCAAAACCCATCTTGCTTATTTAAAAAATTCACTGGTAAATCTCCATTTAACTATTTTCTCTAAGAGTTAAATGATCCAGATGACCTGTAAATTTGTTCCTTCCCTTCTCTAAAGTCTCACTGGAATATTAATCAGAATTACAAAAAAAAATGCATCAGTCCTTCCTAGATTTATTTAAACAAAACTGTCAAAAACTCAAATGAATCTAAGAGCCAGCGCGGGAGGGAGGAGGAAAGGAATGAATTTAAAAGATGAGGTTTATATAAGAGAATATGGAGGTAACTGGCAGCTGCAGAATGCCTGTCCTGTCCAAGCCTATTTCAAATGTAAATTAAAAAATTAACTACACACACACACACACACACACACACACACACACGCATGCCAGATTCAGCCTGCTGGTCAGGTAGCCAACCTGCCCAGATTAATATCATGATAAAATTCAGCACTAACATCTAGTTACATGGTGTGTGCATCTATTTATTCAAAGTTTGTTTTCTTTCAATCTTAGTAAAACTTCTATCAAAACTGTGAAGAAATCATTCTGAGAGAGGAGGAAGGAAATGGTCAGGCAGGCAGTTAGGGTGGGTCCTCGGTAAAATTCTTTCAAACAAAAAACGAGCTTAGAAATCAAGCTGCAGGCACAGAAAAGGGAATTTTCACAGGGGAACTTGCTTAAGACATGCCCACTGCCACATAGATAAGAAAGGCTACACAGGAGATTTGCCCAGACACGCCCATAATGGAAAATTCCATCCCCTGACACATGGACCTTAAAGGAAACAAAGCAGTATGGAGTAACTATGGAGTAACTCAAGCTAAGGGCTTGCATGCACACTAGAAGGATGCGGTGGAGCTACCAGAAATTCATGCCTTATGCAAATGAGATGCCCAGCTTTCACTGATTTCTCATAAAAGCCTCTATATTCAACTGCAAAACAGCAACCCTCTTTCAGGCCCTCTCTCTGTGGTGGAGAGCTTTCTCCTTTCACTCATTAAACTCTTGCTACAGCCTCACCCTTAGTGTCCACACTCCTTAATTTTCTTGGTCATGGGACAAAGAATTTAGGGTATACCTCAGGCAATGAGAGACTGCTACAATTCCACAAAAAAGAAACTTGGTCTCAAAAATGTAAATATCATAAGAATAGACCACATATTCATTTTCTAAGTATTACATAGATTTAAAATTTCACTCTATTCTATAAGCATGGAAGAAAAGTTGGTCTAATCAACAATCATACACATTATCTTTCCAAAATAAAAATACATATGTATTGAAGGTGAATAAATGGCACAGTGCATTTATCACATATATACACCAGGCCCAGGAGATTCAATGTTTAAACAGGAGAATTATCCTTGATAGTGCTCCACATATTGTTCAGGACTGTCTGGCATTATGTGCACATGAAACATGTTTTAAGAAAAAACTGAGGCTATGTGTCAGTCACTTCTATTATTGGGAGTAAAAATGCACTGTTTATCTCCTCTATGGAATAAGTTCATAAAGTACTATAATCTTTTTTAAATCAATTTTCCTTTTTTTAATATTCATTTTTCCCCAGTTTAATGGAAACTACTTTAGTACCTGTTCGGAAAAAAACTACTCCTATATTTTGAAGAATTTTGAGTCTTTTGCTAATCCAGCCAGGAAGCTAATTTATTTAGGCAAAGTTGCCTATGCATCAGACCTGAAAAATGCATTTACACAAAATAATCAGATAGAGTCAAAACTTTAATCTGTAAAACCAAATTAAAAGAACAAACACAAAGCAAACTGAATCTATATATAATAACTTAAGGTAGCAGATATACTGCCTTTGTTTTAGCTAAATCAGATTTGGGTGGATAGAACAACAGCAGTGCTGTCAACATCGGAAAGCAGTTTACAATCCATGCTGTCCCTGGTAGGTCAAGCCCTGAGATGCATATTTAGGAAGAAATCATATAGCTATGTTATAGGGTTATACAATATGAGGCAGAGGGCAATACAGGGAACCTAATTGTCAAGTAAAGAAAAACGAACAAGGCCGGGCGCAGTGGCTCGCGCATGTAATCCCAGCACTTTGGGAGGCCGAGGTGGGCGGATCACCTGAGGTCGGGAGTTTGAGACCAGCCTGACCAACATGGAGAAACACTGTCTCGACTACAAATACAAAATTAGCTGGGCATGGTGGCACATGCCTATAATCCCAGCTACTAGGGAGGCTGAGGCAGGAGAATCGCTTGAACCTGGGAGGTGGAGGTTGTGGTGAGCCGAGATCGTGCCATTGCACTCCAGCCTGGGCAACAAGAGTGAAACTCCATCTCAAAAAAAAAAAAAAAGAAAAAGAAAAAGAAAAAAGAAAGATGAACAGCTGGCAGTTAAGTCCCCCTAATCATCACACTAAAGAAAACATATAAGATTCAAAACAATAACAAATGGGAAAAAGTCATTGCCTGACCTGAGACATTAAAAGAAACAAATTAAAACTCCAATTCCCATACTGTTTAATTGACACCTTTAAAAAATCAATGTACACCTAATTCCTAATTCAATGCAAATATCTGTCTATAGATGAATCAAGGCTTAAATTTAAATTTACTTCTAACTTCATAGAAATCCTGCCTCTTGAGCTGTTAGAAATTTATTTGATCTAGCTTTAGAAAATCTTTGTTATTCAGGCTGGGCGCCGTGGCTCATGCCTGTAATCCTATTACTTTGGAAGGCCAAGCCGGGTGGATTGGTGGACAGATCACAAGGACAGGAGATCGAGACCATCCTGACTAATACGGTGAAACCCCATCTCTACAAAAAATTAGCTGGGCATGGTGGCACATGCCTGTACTCCCACCTACTCAGGAGGCTGAGGCAGGAGAATCACTTGAACCCGGGAGGCAGAGGTTGCAGTGAGCTGAGATTGTGCCACTGCACTCCGACTTGGGTGATAGAGCAAGACTCCATCTCAAAAAAAAAAAAAAAAAAATAGAAAAAGAAAGAAAAGAAAAGAAAATCTTTATCATTCAATATATAAGCATTATCTGATTTTTTTAAAAAAGAAAATTGTGGGCTCAATGGCAAGAAGAGACATTTTCCTTAGATATTAAAGACAATGACAGTATCCAACCCAGGAGCATAAAAAAGCAAAAGCTGATTTTTGAAATTGAAAGCCTGATTCATAAAAATATCATGACACTAGGGCAACATATATAATGCATGTTATAACTATACCACGGACTACATTTATGTTTTAAAATATAAAATTAAAACAAGGCTTATAACTATTTACATGTCAGATAAATCACTGTTTGACATGGTGTTTCATTAAAGCCAAAATAAAGGAAAATTTCTTCTCTTAAACATAAAATCCAGATGAACATTCAAAGACTTAAGCTTTCTAAGCAAAGATTTTTACATTGTAATATATCTAAACTGTGATAATTGAAGATATCATGGTAAGAAATTACATTTCAAAGAAACCATGAAAAATCTATTTTCTTTTGTAATTTTTAGGTAGAAATGCAAGCTCCCCTTATTTAAAAAAAAAAAACAACTATGGGTGAATTTAATAAATGGGAAAATATAGCCAACCCAGAAGTAGCCACACAACTGAATTCACATTCTTGAATCCAATTCCTTAAAAGCCACACAGCTCAAGGACTGATTGAGCAACTTGACATTATTAATATCTGCCTCTGCTCTCAACTTAGGAGACTATCTTGGTGACTACTCTTTTAGCAAGGAAACTGAATGGTGTGCCTTTTAGTGATCTGTATTCTAACAAGGATCATAAAATGTGGTTATTCCCATTTTTAATTACTGAACCTTAATGAAGCTGAAGGTTTGAGAAGATGATGAAACACTAAAATAAATTCTTTAGAATTTTGATCTGTTGGCTAAAATTCAATCCCATGAAAGTCATCCTTGGCCTTACAATGATTGTGGACATTGGAGTTAGGTTTGCATCCCAGCTCCACCCCTAACAAATTTGTGTCATCACTGGCCAAGTTACTTAATCTGTTGGAGTTTTACTCTTGCCAGCCATAAATGCAATAATAACCCTTTAAAGGTTCTATTGTAAAGATTAAATAAAAGAACATCTGTAAAATATCTAGTGCAAATACTGGCATATAGAAAATAGTCAACAAATGTGGCAGCTATTAAGATGCTCTTCTGCAACAGGTAAAAAGAAATATCCTTGAACAGAAGTAACTTCTAAATAGAAAGTGAACAACTTCAGTTTCACAATTCCATGTTGAAAGTACAACTTCACTTGAATTAATGATGGATAATGCAAATTTTGAAAAGGA
Source organism: Pan troglodytes (assembly GCF_028858775.2). Lineage (NCBI taxonomy): Eukaryota > Metazoa > Chordata > Mammalia > Primates > Hominidae > Pan > Pan troglodytes. The sequence continues at coordinate 106,991,409 of NC_072411.2, read as the reverse complement.
GAGACATTTTATAGCACAGTACTTTCACCTACGAAAAGTAAATAATTTTCTATTAATATACCTAACACAATAAATATTTCTTCAAACTCTAAAGAACATAGAGCTTTCCACACCTTCCACCACTCTCAAAAATTGGCAAGATATTTAAAAGAGAGATAAGTTTAATAATGAACCAGGAAAACTGTATTTGCCTCAAAGTAAAAGGTTCCCAAAAAGTTGAAACTTCCTTATTAATAAAACAGTTTCAATATATTAAAAGAAAAACTACAGGAGCAAGATATGAAATGTAATTTGTAAAGTCATGATTTTTTAATCACAATATAATAAAATACTGCTCAATGTCAGTTTTTCATTATATAAGCTATAATTTCTTCTGACTTTACGAAATATTATACTACATATGTTAAGCTTTTTGTCATGATTTATTCCATTGTTTGTATACAAGAGAAAATCCCCACAAAAATCAATACAAGCAAAAATGCTTTTAACACGATTCAAAAATAAATATTAATTTCATGTATATCAACTCTTCATATCACTATTTCTAATGAAAATTCATGTATTCTTCCTCTTTGAGTATGTTACAACCCACTAAGGTGAAAAATATCATACAAGCATTATTTCTAGTACTTTGCTGGGATTTTTAACTCAAAAATATAAAAACTTAAACTAATTAAAAAACATATAATGCCTGTTAGACTATTTGGCTACTTTAATGCTCAGCATGGGTTCTGTTTTCAGAGTAATACCATGCAGTATTTATATTTCATTGGATATTTGTTACTGATTAACAAAAGCAGAAATTTTATGTCCTACAATTCAGTAAAATCTATCATTCTAACATTCATAGGTAATCTTCTATATGTTCCAGACTCTGCTAATGTCTATAAGAGGGTAAACAAAAAACAGATTACATTAGACCAGACAAGAGATAGTAAAGGCCTAAACTAAAGCAAAAAATAAAATTTGGTTTAAATCCTGTGCAGATGCAGATGAGGATATAAGAAAACAGGTATAATCACATAAACAGTTGTGGGAATATAAAATTAGTGGCATCTCTTTGGAAGGCACTTGGGCAATAGGTATCAAAATCCAAGGAAACAGACTATTTGACCCAGCAATTCCCCACTAGTAATTTATACATTTACAGAAAGATATATGTTGGAAATAACACTTAAAAACATGCAAATGTTAACAACAGAGGAACATTTAAATAAATTATGGTATGGCCATATAGTGAACTATAATGACATTTTTAAAACCACTGATATGACAAAATCTCCAAGATATATCAAATAATTTTAAAGGTTCAAAACAATACATTATGCTTAAAAACACTGCTATATTTTTAAATATGTATATTATGGTATATAAAAACATTTCTGGAAGAATACACAAACAAGCACTAATAGTTTCCTCCATGGAATGAAACTGTGGGTGCGCCATGGAAAGAGATTTCCTTTTTAATTTATACTTATTTGAAAAGTTTTACTTTACCAGGTATACATACTACATTTTGAAATAAATTAACACTACAAAAAACTTAAAGGTGTGGCCAATCAGATAGGAAAGTTTATGCATTTAAATTTTAATTTTATGTGTTCAGAGGAACCAAAAAGGTGTTGAATTATAGAACTCATTTGAGTAACTGCAGTCATGAAGAATTATTATGAGAACATTACAAGAAGAAGGACAATCAGCAAAAAGTGCCTGATAGCTTAGATATTAGGAAGGCATCTGCTCTGACTGAGATGTGGAAGGACAGTAAGGATCAAATAATTTGAAGTGACACAGACACAGAAGGGTGACAAGTCTATATGAGATATGAATAAGAAACAGGAACATCAGAGAAGGAAAACTGAGGAACTCAAATCAGATATATCCATAAGAAATATTGTAAGGCCACTTGAGAAAATACTTAACTATTTTAGAGTTCTAAGGGGAGAAATATGATTGAGATGGTATCTCACTGGAAGAAATCATAACCACGGAGCCAAACAAGAATCATAAAGAATGCCACGCTTGATCCTTTATTCACTGCACATCTAAGCAAGCATTCTAACAGTGGTGCAAAGAAAATATATGGCTGTCCTCCTTCAAGTCAATCTCAGAAACAACAGTGCTGTCTCAACTTTGATGGCACTTTAGAAATCTGCCAAAGAGCCTTAAAATATACTCATACCTGGAGAAACGTTATTTAATTGGCCTTTGCAATCTAAAGCACCTGCAGTTTTCAGTGTTCCCCTAAGTGATTCTTCTGTGCAGCCGAAGTTGTGAGCCACTGCTTTAAAATATTCTGATTATCACATTCATAGACATTTAAACCATCACAGTGTGAACTTGTCCCATTTCCAAGATAGAATGTCCTTCAGGTTTGATAAGAAATATAAACATTGCAATGACAGGCTTCTTTCTTTCCACACTTGTGGTAGACTGTTTCACTGGTAGATCCCAGTGAAACATGCCTTAGGGATTCATGCCTTTGTGCTTCTCATACTGACTCTGGGCTTGGGCACATGACTTGTTTTAGCCAAGTGACCTTAAGCAAGCACTGAGCTTTCGGGTTTCCTTCTTGGAACACCCATCTTGGGGCTCAGCTGCCATGCTTTAAAAGTAAGTCCAACTAGAGAGATACCACTTGGAGAGGCCCTGGAGGATGAGACACTGCCACATGGAGGAAAACCAAGAGGCCTCTGCTAAGCTAGGCTGAATGCATATGGTGTGGCCCCAACTGAACAAAGCAGCACACAGCCAACACAAAGATTGGTGAGATAAATAGTTGTCATCTTAAGCCATTAGGTTTTGAAGTGGTTTGTTACCTCACAGATAACCAGAACGTTAAATACTTGTAAACTTTACATTTAGTCCTTAAACAACATCTGGGCCCACCACTATTCCCTGAAGTTTTATATGCCCAACTCTGACTTTTCTTGTTTCCTCATATTGTCTTTTATGTATCTTATTTCTGTTCTTCTGCCAAGAGTAGTATTTCTCAAACTGAAGGGATTTGTGGACTACTTCAAAAGCACTCAGCATACAGTCACCAATCTTTTGTTTAAAAAAAGTCATCTGAATTTTAAATAAAAATTAAAAGTTTTAAAATCGCTAGTTTCATATCAGCAAGAGATTTGCTGTTTGCAGTCTTTCACAAAGGTATCTTTATCTGACATGAGCCAAAGATCAGATTCCAAAATAACCCCATTAAAAAGTAGGCAGAGGACAAAGATGCTTCTCAAAAGAAGACCTACAAGCAGCCAACAAACATATGAAAAAAAATGCTCAACATCACTAATCAGAGATATGCACATCAAAACTACAATGAGATACCATCTCACGCTAGTCAGAATGGCTACTATAAGAAGGTCAAAAATAATAGAATGTTGGCAAGGTTGTGGAGAAAAGAGAACACTTACACACTGTTGGTGGGAATGCAAATGAGGTTAGTCCCTGTGGAAACAAGTTTGGAGATTCCTCAAGGAACTAAAAATAGAACAACTATTCAACCCAGAAACCCCATTACTGGGTATATACCCAAAGGAAAATAAATCATTCTACCAACAAGACACTTGCATTCATATATTTATAGCAGCACTAGTCACAACAGCAAAGACATAGAATCAACCCAGGTGCCCATAAACGGTGGACTGGATAAAGAAAATGTGGTACACATACACCATGGAATACTGCACAGCCATAAAAAGAATGAGATGATGTCCTTTGCAGCAACATGGATGCACCTGAAGGCCATTAACCTAAGCAAATTAATGCAGAAACAGAAAACCAAATACTGCATGTTCTCACTTAACAGTGGGAGCTAAACATTGGATATACATGGACACAAAGATGGAACAATAAACACGAGATTCCAAAGGAGGGGAGGGAAGAAAGGAGGAAAAGGGTTGAAAAACTACCTATTGAGTACACTATTCACTACTTGTGTGATGGGATCATTAGAAGCCCAAACCTCAGAGTCATGCAGTTTATGCAGCAAACCTGCACAAGAACCCCCTAAATCTAACATTTTTTAAAAATCGGATTCCATATCCATTCAGTTTCTTTTCTTACTCTATTTCATCTAAATTAGAAAGCCCTTCTTTACCATTATAAAACATTAGGAATGACGGCAAGTCTGGCGTGCCTCTCTCAGAGAGTTGGGAATATTTGGAGCAAATGTAGACCTGGGAATTATGGAGGGATTTCTCCCTTGTGTCTACTTTCAGTTGAAAAACTCGTCACATTTAAAGCAAAGCTAACCATTTCCTTCAACGTAAAGAAATGCACTTTTATATCCTGCTGCAGCATTTGCACTGATTTGTACATAAGCTATTCGATTTATTTATTCAAATAAAGAAAATCAAATAATGGAGAAAAAATATAACTCTTGGTAACAACCATTTGTATCACTATTCAGTCTTCTTCAAAATCTCCAATAATTTATCCTTAATGTTAAATACAGTAATATTGCAGCCATACAAAGATAGGGCCACACTACTCAAGACACTAAATATCATAAAGAAACACCAACTGAGCATGCCACTTAATATAAAAAAGAGTCAATCTACTGTCCATAAAAAGATGTTTTTATTCCATATTTCAGGTAATCTTGTGTGACCCCCTTGCCATTGGGAAGGAGTAGGGAGAAAGCTGTATTGTATTTCTTTGCCCAGAACACTAACATAGAAACTCAATGACTGCAATTCCATCCTAGTCACAATTTTGACTACTTCCTTCATCTCTTAATCACCACCAGGACGTATACTATTGATTAGGAAATGCTCTTGGAAGTAAAGCAGAAGATAGACAAGTATCCAGGTAAACTCTTATATACATAGCAATGCTACTCTTGCCCCAACCAAAAACTGTTTCACTCTCTCTAAAAATCCTAATTCACCTTGCTCAGCCTACACAAGAATGCTCACAGCAATCACTTCCTTTTCATGTAACACAGCGTCATAAGAGATAAATAGTGGTAAAAGTCATCAAGCATTTCTCTGTCATTAGAATTATATGTTCTATGATGGTAAGAGCTTATTTTTTTTGTTAACTGCCATATTTCCATTGCCTGGAATAACTCTTGGCCCTGAAAAAATGTATGTTGAATGAACAAATAAATGAATGAATGCATGTAATTAATATATTCTGAACTGTGATTCAGTCTCTGTACCCCAGTTCTTGTGCTTTACTGGGAGAAAAATATTAGTACATAAAATAGTGACTGTACTTACACATTGATGGCTACTAATGTGTGATGTGTCATTGAACAAAAAATGTCATTTAACAAAGAGGATTTGCCAATAATTAATCTGCTTCCCCTCTACACCCATTTATCATAAGAGTTTGGGTTGGTTGACAAGCTTCTCAGTAATAATGTGACTTGTGTCACACAAAGGATTGAAATTCTAAATGACGTCTGCAGGGTTTTAACTTCTGCCTTTCGGGAAAAAAGAATCATCAATTTCATATTTGGGTAGCTTATTTTTACAGTTTCCTAACAGGTGACTAGGGGGTCAGTAGATCATCAGTCCAATCAAATCTGAACACTAGTGTTCACTGCCATACTTCCTATTCACACATTTCCGTAGTTAGGAGCTTCCCCTAAATTATGGCACTAGCAGAGTCCTTTCTACCAACTTATGTCAATTTAAATTTAGTGCCTGAACTGGAGTTCTGATGTTAATATTTTAATTCTATTTTTGCCATGTAATCATTTTTGAGAAATCAGTCCATTTTTTGTGTGCAAGGCAATTAAATAACACAACACTAATAACTGAAATTAAATATTTAGATATGCAAATAATATAAACAGTTTGGCAAAGAAGCTGTCCCTTAACTGAGAAAACTGAGGAACTCGGTTTTCAAAATGTAATTATATTTGTGGAAAGATGCTGTTTCCCAATATTCTCTCTTTAATCCTCAATAATAAAGCCATTATATTTTGAACTAATCACATAGCCCCATAGATTAAATTGCACATTTTACATCTTCCTTTGAAGCTTATTTGGCCTCATAATTAAGTTCTCGTCAAGAAGAGGTAAACCAAATGGTCAAATGTGACTTCTAAAACTTGTGTTTAAAAGGGAAGTGCTTTAGCAGCCATCTTGTTGTGCCTAAGTCATTATTATCTTAGGATTTTCAGTTATTTGTACCCAAATCTATTCCTGATATTGCAAACATTAAATATTTTCTGTGAAAATAATGTAATAACAATAGATAACACCTATGAAGAATTTATGTGCCAGACATTCTAAATGTTTTACATTTACTAATGTATTGATTTCCAGAATAACTTTATAAGGCAGGTTCTATTATTATACTTACTTTATACATGAAGGAACTGAGGCACAAAGAGGTTAAACGACTTGCTTGAACTCTCAAAGCTATTGAGAGACAGTGCTCAGATTTAAACCCAGGAAGACTGCCTTTCGAGTTCCCTCTCTTTAATATTATGAGCTTTATTGCTTCTTATAATTATTCATGATTACACATGCTATAGTGCCTGTCATAACAATTAACATTTCAAATTGAAGAATGTTTGTGAACAAAGCTGTCTCAATGTTCTTTTCATCCCTACCAACCAAATCACCCGTGAAGTATTTGCTGAGCCCTGGTAGAATACAGAAGTCCATGGATCCCATTTTGAGGTTCTCAAATCATTTTTTCCTTCAATGGAACTGAAACTGGCTCATAGTGGCACTGTTTTCCAGAGGCTATCCTCAATGCTAGAATCCCAGCAGGCAAACAGAAAGCCACAGTAACTTTACAGATACTTGCATCAGCCAGCCTGGTTGCAGCTATGCAGACTATACAGAACTGTGACCTTCTTTCCTGACCTTTGGATATATTCCAGGGGCCAATGCTTAATAACACTGCACCAATTATTTATTTTATATTATTTTATTTTAATTTTTTGGTAGAGATGAGGTCTTACTACGTTGCCCAGCTGGTCTCAAACTCCTGAGCTCAAGCAATCCTCCTTCAGCCTCCCAGAGTGCTAAGATTACAGCTGTGGCACACCATGCCTGGCTCACCATTTCATTTTGAATAAAGTATTTCATTGTGTGCTGCTTTGTGACAACAGAATCAAAGGCTTCTACAGCTGAATGGGATCTTAGGAATCAGTTTAGCCCAACTTTCCTCATTTTATTGATAAGAAAATTAAGGCATAGAGATGTTAACTTATTTGGTCAAAATCACAAAGCTACTGATTACACAGCTGGAACTAGGCCATGGGTCTTCCAGTCAAGTATCAGTACCAGATTTGGGGGTTTCCGTTTATTTATACTGTCCTTTAAAAATTCTAAGTAAGCTGCAGATAATAGACAAGCCAGTATAGAATGGGAAATTTTTTCTAGTAACTATAATACCTGCAGTATTTTTAGCTATAAGATCAAAGAACTTTAAGAGTCTTCAAATTATGAATCATTTAATACCATATATTAATAGAAATCTTTCAACACATTTAGGAGCATCTAGCTGTAATGTGGATGAAAAACTGAAGAGATTTTTAAAATGCAGTATTTCCAGCTATAAAATCTTAAGCAACAAAAACATGACTAGCCATATCTTTCAATGGAAATTTCTCATTTTCAGAAAGACCTAAAATCTCATTCAATGATAATTTACTTTTTAATATAAACTACAAGCAGGTAAATAAGCCAATGGTCTGAGTGTTTTGACAAAACTGTGTTTTACATTACACCTTCTGTCTAGATTTTGGCTCTAAAATACCAAATAGGACTTTTGGGGTTACCTAAACTTACCCCAAAATTTAAAAGAATTTTGAAAAGATGTCATTTTCTGAATTTATACATTTAGTAAGCAGATAATTTGGATTTTGCTCTTCAAACCAGTGTCACAAAATGTAATAGTCATGGAAAATTAACCTGTATAGTACACTGTGGGATGTCGTAGGTGGTTTACAGGATTGACGGCTTTTCCAATTAAGCCTAGAAAGAATCCATGCTACAACTAAAACCTCACAGATGAGAACGGCATGCAATTGCACATGGTCAAGATGTTAACGGGGAATGGGAGATAGGCCATTTAATATAAATTATACCCCTTTCAAAAGGCTTGGCAGTGATTTATGGATTGAGATGACATAAAATCAGAAATTAAAGGATCAAAGAGAATAGGGATCAACTGAAGAAAATAAAGTAGTAGTTGTTCCTAGAATTGAACTGAACAAGTTACACCATTGGAATAATGAATTTCGTTCTAAGCTTACTGATCTCTAAGGCAAAAATGAAAATAAGTTGGGTTTCACAGTTCTAATTTTCTAACAAGGGACAACATTCGAGTTTATAAAGATACCATTTTTTATTCATTCACTAAAAGTACGAATTCATTAGATGTGTGCTTGTATGATGCTGAATCAATGGCTAAACAGCTGCAGCAATAGGTAAACACTTCAGAGGGCTTATTTATGTGGCACTTTACCAAGTAGCCCACATTTATTATACCATTTAATCATCATCATAACCTTAAGATACCTCAATTTATAAATGAGAAAATGGAATCGTAAAGACATAAAGATTGCCCCATAGCACAAAGTAAGCAATACAGTCAAAGGCACTGGGCCTAGCTCCAAAATCCACACTTTTAAAGATAATCTTACTTTCTCAATATATAAAATGAGCACATTTCCTAAATGTTTTAGGATGATATAAGGAAGTAACCCTGGTGTGTAATGATTATGCTTATCAGATATTTTAAGTTCCAAAGCCTACATTTTTAAACACAGCACTTCTCTTTCTTGTGAAGCAAATATCTAGTAAGACACATTAGACATTGGGATCAGCAGGATGAATACATAGCCCTTGACATCACAGATCTTATGAACAAGATGTATTATGGAAATACGGTTCCAACACACAGTTCTCCTGTTGAGCCTCTATAATATGAAATATTAAATTTTAAGTCAGTGATTACATTTCTTCAGGGATAATGTGATTAAGATACTTTGCTTGCTGGTGTGTTATCTTAATACTACCTTAAAACATGAAAAATGCCAATGAATTGTCAACTACATCCATGACAGTTTCTCTCAATTTTCAGCAATTTTGGCCAAGTGCTGAATTTTGGTCAACTCATCATCTACCAATTAAAAAATACCTACTCAGCAAGTTTCATTCAGAGATTTCAAGTTATAAGACAGATGTATTAGAAACCAGGACTGAAGAAGACAAGGTGGAAATTCTATAGCAGAAATAAAACTTATTTTCAGTAGGGATTGAAGGTTTGAAAAATTGGGCCAGATCTGGAGGGAAGTTTGGAGACCACCTCATGCCCATAGGCAGAACTAATATTTCTCCTCTTTGCCCAAAAGGCAGTGTGTACCTTGAAGTTAAATAAGTTTAAGCTTAAGGGCTTCTCCTGCCCAGAGGGCCCCAGGAGAGAATCCAACACCTTCCATTAGAAGTTTTATAAATTTCTAAAGGAAAGCATTTTTTTGTGTTTTTGTTTTTCTTTAAAGAAAACCTCCCAAATTTTATATGCTTCAGATCCCATCAAGCCTGGATATGGCTCCATTTGCCTCCATTAAGATTTCCAATCATCTCAAACTTTTGCAACGTTGATTAGCTGAGGCCCCATATATCATAAGTCAAAAAAAGAAGCTGCTTCTATTTTTCTTCAGAAAGATATTTCAGCATCAATTCCTTTCATTATGATGCTCTTCTACCTCTTGCTGACAGGTGGTAGCAGTTTTAATAAAGCTCACAGGATGACAGGAAAGAAATGAATATTAACTTTTCCACAGGCATAGAATATAACCTTGTTTTTATGTAAAATTCAACCTTCAAAAAATAGTATAAGCTGTGTCAATGTACTGAGTGTTCATCTATGGTGAAATAGTAGAGTAAGGATGGTTTACATTTTTAAAAAAATATAAAGCCTTTGCAAGAGTTACCTAAATTACATCATTTAAATCTGATGAAGATATTATATAAAATTATGTTTGCTCACACTTTAAAAATAATTTTAAAGAAAGTCAAACAAAGCCATCCAGCTACAGAGCACTTGAAATGAGGATAGTATTTATCTGCCTTTAGAAAAACAAATTACTAAATATAGCCCCACCCCCTTTACTAGGAAATGAGATGACACCATGAATATTTCCTTTTATGTATGTATGTATGTATGTATGCATGTATGTATGTGTGTATGTATGTGTGTATTTTTGAAACAGCGTTTCACTCTTTCACCAAGGCTGAAGTGCAGTGGTGCGATCTAGGCTCACCACAACCTCCACCTCCAGGGCTCAAACGATTCTCCAGCCCCACCCTCCCAAGTAGCTGGGACTACAGGCATGAGTTGCCAATGCGCAGCTAATGTCTGTATTTTTTAGTATAGATGGGGTTTTGTCGTGTTGCCCAGGCTGGTCTCGAACTGCTGAGCTCAAGGCGATCTGCCTGCCTTGGCCTCCCAAAGTGCTGGGATTACAGGCGTGAGTCACAGCACCAGGCCAACACTATGAATATTTTAAAGAAAAAAGAGAAACAATTTCTTCAGAAGCAGACCTTGGAGTACCACCTTTTAACTCAAAGCTCTAAAGTGATAGTGCTTAGATTTCCAAATGATAACAGAAACCTTAGTTATTGAGATGTAGCAACTTCTTATTCAAATCTTATGCCACCTAAGTAAAAACACTGACATCAGAAACTTTTTCAAAGCTGCATATATTGGCTCCTCCATGTGTATCACAGTTGAGCCATACTTTGAAAATCAGTTCCATATCAAAGCTTTTTTTCACACATTTCAACCCAATTAGAGACAAGAGAGATGAGTGTTAACAAGTAAGTTAATTTTAGAAAATATATGCAAAAAAGCCAAATGTTTTTAATTACTTTAATATTTTCCACATGTAGAAATTTATCTTATTAGACATTAAAACAAGGTTTAAAAAAAGAAAAATGAGAGCCACCAGCATGCCGTATGAGGCGATCAGCTGGACACAAATTAATATTGATGTTCTGAAACTTCCTTTACCACTATCAGCTGGTGTAGAAAGTATTATCTTAGAATCTTCGCAAGCCCAGTTAGCCCACATGTTTTTACCCAGTAAATGCATGACGTTCTCAGAGTTGTTCAGGTTAGCTTTTAAACCGTATCGAGAACCAAGGAGAAATATAATTCAGATCTCTAATCTTTTTTTTGTTGTCAACAAGTTTTTCAATGACTTTATTTTTAGAATAAAAAAAGATAAAGGCTATTTTATGCTCTCATTAGATATGAGTCAAATTGGTGGGTGCCAAATTGGGAGAAACTGGTAAACCACAACTCTTAGTCATCTATTTTCCTACTCATATTCTCTATGAACTTGAAATATTTGAGTTACTAATATTGTGAGATATCCTAAAAATGAAGAAATAGTGAAGCACTCCTTAGAGATCAACACTATATAAAAAGAGTGTTGTTACAATACACAAAAATTATTATCCTAAACCAAAAAATTGATATGTAAGGCCCCTTGATACTTGGGAAATAAAGTCATTAAAATGAGTTCTCTGCTTCAATACCCTTAGAAACCATGGCTTTAAAGCATTGTAACTAATCAAGAAATTATCCATTTTTTATTCAAATAGCCCTCGGTGGTATTACCATTCTAAAGATAGAGGCTAGAATCTTTGCACTTTTGCACTTGAGATAATTAACAGATCAGTTTGGGGGTGTTAGGGGGACAAAAATTCCCTGCAAAACTTTACAATTTCAATTAATTATGAATTTGAGACAGGTTATATAAAATTTTACCCTTGATATTAATGAAAAGGGGGTTGGCTCAAGTAAATAAAATTATAAGTATGTAAATGATCAAGTTTGCAAGAACAAATTCTCCATCTCAACAAACTGAAATTCTATCAGATTAACCGTTGAAACTACTTTCAATGAGGATATGGGTATATAGGAAAAAAGACATTAAAATAATCTAGGGTTTTCCCTAATTTAGAATGTTAGCATTAAATATTCTAAATTATTATCCAATTTCATTTTATTTCCCATTTGTACAGCAGTGGTTCTCAAAGTGTGCGTTCTGACCAGCAGCCATCAATATCAGTTAGGAACTTGCTAAAAATGCAGTTCTCATACCCTACTCCACACCCACTGAATCAGATAGTTTAGAGTTGAGGACCAGCAATCTGTGTTTTTATAAGCTTTTGAGTAATTAAAATGCATGCTAACTTTGTACAACCACTGCCCTAAAGATTGTGAGATGAAACAACCTCCCCATGTCTAGTCAAAAGACATAAAAATACAGAGAGAAAAAAAAATTCCAGAATCGTTTCTCATCCCTCTAGACTTCATATCCTACTTCTTTGTAGGAAGATGAGTAGAAAAATGTCATGAGGTCATAGCAGGACATTACACTAGGACATCTGTCCTAGTATATTCTGGATATGAGCCCTAATCCAGGCTCAGGAAGGAGTTGAACTCTTAGTTGAAGAAATTACAGTAATTGATTCCAAATCTCAGATCATTCCACATGGAACAATTTTTACGTGTATGAACTGGTGACATTTTTCTACCCATCTTTAGGTGTCATTTAATCTGCCAATCTTTAAAAAAAAATGTGGCATCTGCCTAGCTCTACCTGCATTCCAACCTGTCTTTGAGCAACCGTACTCAACCATATTATTTTAAATCTCACAGAATTTTATTTGCCTACATGATAGATATTATCAGTAAGAACTCAATAAAATATATTATTATATTTTTATAAAGAGTCTTCCTAATGATGATGTTTTTCCCATTACCCAAGGCCTGTCATCTCCCACATCTCAGTACTGGGAGTAGTCTTACTCAACTCTGAGTATCATGTAATTTTTGTTTCTTCATGCTTGCTCTTAAAATGTTAAAGCCAATTTTACAGCCTAAGCCTAGTAAATGCGATAAAATTAACACTTTGAATTTGTATGCTAACCTACCCTTGATTACATCCTATATCTTATAAATTTTTATTTTTAACGCTTATTTCTCATTTCTTTTTAAAATCCTGCTATATCATTTTGGAGGGCTCTGTTCTGTTCCAATGGTCTATATCTCTGTTTTGGTACCAGTACCATGCTGTTTTGGTTACTGTAGCCTTGTAGTATAGTTTGAAGTCAGGTAGCATGATGCCTCCAGCTTTGTACTTTTGGCATAGGATCACCTTGGCAATGTGGGCTCTTTTTTTGGTTCCATATGAACTTTGGGTTTTTCCAATTACGTGAAGAAAGTCATTGGTAGCTTGATGGGGATGGCATTGAATCTATAAATTACCTTGGGCAGTATGGCCATTTTCACGATACTGATTCTTCCTAGCCATGAGCATGGAATGTTCTTCCATTTGTTTGTGTCCTCTTTTATTTCGTTGAGCAGTGGTTTATAGTTCTCCTTGAAGAGGTCCTTCACATCCCTTGTAAGTTGGATTCCTAGGTATTTTATTCTCTTTGAAGCAATTGTGAATGGGAGTTCACTCATGATTTGGCTCTACCACACATCTACAACCATCTGATCTTTGACAAACCTGACAAAAACAAGAAATGGGGAAAGGATTCCCTGTTTAATAAATGGTGCTGGGAAAACTGGCCAGCCATGTGGAGAAAGCTGAAACTGGATCCCTTCCTTACACTTTATACAAAAATTAATTCAAGATGGATTAAAGACTGAAATGTTAGACCTAAAACCATAAAAACCCTAGAAGAAAACCTAGGCAATACCATTCAGGACATAGGCAGGGGCAAGGACTTCATGTCTAAAACACCAAAAGCAATGGCAACAAAAGCCAAAATTGACAAATGGGATCTAATTAAACTAAAGAGCTTCTGCACAGCAAAAGAAACTATCATGAGAATGAACAGGCAACCTACAGAATGAGAGAAAACTTTTGCAATCTACTCATCTGACAAAGGGCTAATATCCAGAATCTACAAAGAACTCAAACAAATTTACAAGAAAAAAACAACCCCATCACAAAGTGGGCGAAGGATATGAACAGACACTTCTCAAAAGAAGACATTTATGCACCCAACAGACACATGAAAAAATGCTCGTCATCACTGGCCATCAGAGAAATGCAAATCAAAACCACAATGAGATATCATCTCACACCAGTTAGAATGGCGATCATTAAAAAGTCAGGAAACAGCAGGTGCTGGAGAGGATGTGGAGAAATAGGAACACTTTTACACTGTTGGTGGGAGGTAACTAGTTCAACCATTGTGGAAGACAGTGTGGCAATTCTTCAAGGATCTAGAACTAGAAATACCATTTGACCCAGCCATCCCATTACTGGGTATATACCCAAAGGATTATAAATCATGCTGCTATAAAGACACATGCACACGTATGTTTATTGCGGCACTATTCACAATAGCAAAGACTTGGAACCAAGCCAAATGTCCATCAATGATAGACTGGATTAAGAAAATGTGGCACATATACACCATGGAATACTATGCAGCCATAAAAAATGATGAGTTCATGTCCTTTGTAGGGGCATGGATGAAGCTGGAAACCATCATTCTCAGCAAACTACCGCAAGCACAAAAAAACAAACACTGCATGTTCTCACTCATAGGTGGGAATTGAATAATGAGAACACTTGGTCACAGGAAAGGGAACATCACACACTGGGGCCTCTTGTGGGGTGGGGGGAGGGGGGAGGGATAGCATTAGGAGATATACCTAATGCTAAATGATGAGTTAATGGGTGCAGCACACCAACATGGCACATGTATACATATGTAACAAACCTGCACGTTGTACACATGTACCCTAGAACTTAAAGTATAATAAAAAAAAAAAAGAAAAAAAAATCCTGCTATATTACATGTTTTTGTTCGTTTTACGCCCTTTTTTTAAATTAAGGAAGGCAAAAACAAAGGAATGAAGAGGAAAAACAGAAATTGGGAGGATGGGGCTTTGGGAGTCCATGGCGGAATTCAGCAAGTGAATAGTGCTAGGCCTTAGAGACAGACATACCTGAATATCAATTCCATCTCCAGAATTTACTATTAATAGCGATATAATCTTGGACAGATTATTAGATTGGCTCAACCTTCTGGGTGTAATGAAAATGGTAGTATCGGCCGGGCATGGTGGCTCATGCCTGTAATCCAAGCACTTTGGGAGGCTAAGACAGGCAGACCACTTGAAGCCAGGAGTTTGAGACCAGCCTGGCCAATATGGTGAAACCTCATCTCTACTAAAAATACAAAGATTAGCCAGGTGTGGTGGTAGGTGCCTGTAATCCCAGCTACTCAGGCGGCTGAGGCAGGAGAATCACTTGAATCCGGGAGGTAGAGGTTGCAGTGAGCCGAGATCGCACAGTTGCACTCCAGCCCAGGTGACAGAGCAAAACTCCATAACAAAAAAAAAAGGTAGTATTTACCTTACAAAGGATTATTATAATGGTTGGAAGTAACGTATGCAAAAATCTGTTACACTGTTTGGCAGAGAATAGGTAGTCCTAGAAAGTTAGCTATTATTATCAATGTCCATATGGGAGGCCGACTGAAGAGCCGCAAAACACAAGTTCCTTGACCTTCTCCAAGGAAATGCTACCACGGGAAAAGCCAGTGGCCATAGCACAGACCCTGGCATCACCAGAACAGGATTTCCTCCAACATCATCGATTCTAGAATTCCATCTTCTATCCTCCATCTTTCTATCACTAAGTGTGAGCCTAGAACATTGACACCTCAACTTTAAAGCATTCCTCTTCTTCAACAACTGTGTCCCTTCCTGTCTTTATTTCCTTCCCTACTCAGATAGGACCCCACAATGAAGCACTTCTACTCTCTCACTTGTCAACTATCTTTTTTCAATTTCTTTTCCCTCAGTCCTTCTGTCACATCTGACTGGACAGCCCCACTCAATTAATCAATCACTTGCTTTTACTGGAAGGGAATGGGTTAGAGTGGTACCTCTTGGTCTAGATTTTAAATTTTCAACTTTAGTCTCACCGTCAGAAATTCTTTAATTTCCTCATGGTTCTATTCCACAAACTTCACTGTTTTCTGCCTGGTCCCTACTCAACCCTATCAATCTTAGCTGACAGCCTTGACTCCCACTCAGGAATTAAGTTCAACTCTCCAAATCCTGATACACAGGCACATTGATATCCCTTGTCTTAGAGAACAATTTCTCTTCTGCCCAAGGCCACCAGTTTCATCTGACTGGCCCTGGATCTCT
This sequence comes from Pan troglodytes, assembly GCF_028858775.2. Classification (NCBI taxonomy): domain Eukaryota; kingdom Metazoa; phylum Chordata; class Mammalia; order Primates; family Hominidae; genus Pan; species Pan troglodytes. Next base: position 106,975,236 of record NC_072411.2, on the reverse strand, counting down.
TTCTGACTCCTCTTAGATCTTGTTTCAGCCATTAAACCCTCTCTCTCTTTTAAAACATACATTCAGCTGCATCCTTCCCAGTTTCTCATTCCACACAGATTAAAAACAATTGCCTGTTCCATCTTGAAAAATAAGAACTGTCAGCTCCAAATTGGCACCTAAGAATTAGAAAAATGTGCTACAAAATTCAAAATGTTTTTATATCAATTAAAACCCCAAATTTTGGGTTTTGTTTGCTTTGGCCTCGTTTGAATCAGAATAGATCTGACCTTGCCATGGGACAAGGTTCCTGAGGGTCCACATTCTGTTTTACTGTGAACCCCATCTTTTGTCCACAGTCTGTCGGATACAGGAGAATATATGGTCCAAGTTGGACCAATCTGAATAACTCTCTGGTACAAAGATCTTAATTCAGTCAGGCTTAATCATGAAATGTAGATAATTTTACATTTCAGTTGTTCTCATTTAACCATCTTTACCAAATCAATTGAGAGTTGAGAAAAGAACGGAGCAGATATCTAATACAGATAGAAAAAAGGGGCCAGATCTAGCTTCTTGATCACTTTTCATTTCCCTTTGTGAGGTCCAGGTTTCTGAATGCCTACCTTTGGGTTTTGTTAGACTCTGAAATCAGGTTTTCCTACTCCAAGGTAGTCCTAGTTGTTATTAGAACCAACCAAAGAGCCAAAATACTTCTCAGTGAAAGAAATGAGAAGTCCTTACTTTGTGGCCCATCCACACTTCCCTTCTGAAATGTCAGCATCCACTGGCTGAGTAGCATTAGGGGGATGAAACTTGGCTATGGTCTGAGATCACCATAGAGAGGATATCTGAGTAGTGACAGACCTGTGAGAGTAACTATGTGTCAGAGTTACATGGAAAAGAAAAGTATGAGTATATGTAAGTGGAAAAAAAAACTTGAAAGGCCACTCATGAAGCTATGGGAAGGAAAAGCAATAAGAAGGAAGTTAGAAACCCAAATGAGCTGGATAATATAAACCCCTGCTGAAGTTCTTGCCATTTTTTACAACGCCATTAAAGCAATAAAATAAGTTTGTTTCTTTTCTCTTCACATGCACATGATGAGAAACCTTACCAGTAAATGCCACAGTGTACAGGCTTATAACAGGTCATTTTTCAAGATATGTACATGTCCTCTATACTAGTTTAGAGCTTGTTTTAAATCCTTCCCATTTAAAATTAAGTGGAACATTTAAAGCAAAGAACCATAAAATAAAGATCAACTTTAAAAATCCATATGCAATTAAGGATTTCAAAAGAGAGATCAATATTTAACTACAAAAATATAATGCAAAAATCAAACCAGAGCAGCAGAAAAAAAATCACCCTTCTGAGCACCTTTACAACACAGAAGGAGCTCTCTCCAAAAATTTTAACAAAGCCAATCTTCATTCATTTAACCAACATTTAGTAAGTATCTACTCTGGGTACATACACTAAAACTAGAAGTTAACACATTAAAGATAACACTGAAATTGTGAATCATAACTAAATTACTATTCCAAAAAATTAATAAAGGAATAAATTTAAAACAAGGTTAACTTGCTTAGAGCCATGTTGCTTCCCAACCTATTACAAAACAAAGAGTGTGGACTTCCAAAAGACAAACTCTGAGAAAAAGGTTTGTAAATGGAAACAATGTAAATGAAATCTCTTTTACTTGTTAAAACAGTGATATAATGTTCCTGGAAAAAGCAACTGATGGTTCTTTGTATATGAACACCCCCTCCATATTTAATCTAACATAGCAAAACAATCCCATTCTACCTATTAAAACACTATCCTATGTTACAGTACTAAGTAGAATTAAAAGTTTTATAATTAAGTCTGTGACAATGCAGATCAAGTTAGTGACAAGTGAGCAATCATTTAAAAAGTCATTTTACTGCAGGAATGAGTTTACACAGTGCTAAAGGCAAAGGTATCAATGAGAAGAATCAACTGAGAAAAGGATGTTGATCCAACCTTCCCATTATCCCTGGAATAAAACAACCCTGGTTAAAACCATATAGACAGAGCAACAGCTTTTGCTGTATTCTCACTCAGCTGCCCCAGTGATGCTCTCAGCTGAGCTCCCAGCACAAGTTACAGGCCAAGGTCCTGCCCCCTTACTCTATCCCTTTCTCCTCACCTTCTTCATATCTCTTGCCCATCGATCTCCAGCTCCACAGAGTCCCACCCTGGTCTACTTACCTTCATTTTTACATGGTTTTCTTCATTTCTATCTCAAAATCTGGAGAGGACAATGGCAGAGACAGTGCATTCCCCATTTTTAAATTAATGTAAAAATCAAGAAAAATATATGTGACTATGTACATATACATATATGTATAATGTTAAAATGTATGACTATTTTATACATATAAAGCTACCTTACATAAATAATAAGAAATACTTATTCAGAAGGATAAGAAGGTACAATGCATGTTAAATACTAAGAACAATTGCAAATCCTTAGACAGTGGTTCTAAAATTTAGCCTGCATCAGTATCCCCTGCATAGCTTATTAAAAGACTGCTGGATCCCAGCCCCAGAGCTTCTGAGTAAGTAGATCCTGGGTGAAGTGTAAGAACATGCATTCATAGTAAGTTCCCAGGTAATACTGATACTATTGGCCCAGGGACCACACTGAGAACCTCTGGACTTTGAATGTCAGCATCACTTAATCCTATTGTTACAGCTCAGGGGTTTGCTGAATCCTTTAAGAAAAAAAAATTGCTTTTAGAAAAGCCCATTACATAATGAGTAGGAAGAACTGTGACAGTTGAGAAGCACATAATATCCCTAGGCCAGATGGCTTGTGTCCCCACTGGGACAGCCCCCTAAAATGACTTTACCTTATGTCTACAAAGTGCCAAATTACAAGTATAATTTGCTAAATTACAGGTATAAGAGGTGTATTTTCTATAAAGGTGGTAGAAAAGGAAGGTGAAGCCAGGACTTTTCAAGGTTTTCTTCTCAAATTAGTAAGAATAAACATAGTCTTAATAAACTAAAGACTACTTGGAAAATAACATGGAGGGCTCTAAGATTAAACACAACACTATAAATCTAAGGAAATACTGAATTATGAACTAAGACCATATCATGATGGGTTCTGTGAGGAGAGTTAGTGTCGCAGGTGGCTACTATAACACATTTCTGTTGGTTCAAGACCCATGAAGATTTGGGGAAATGAAGTCCTAATTTTCTCAGGCCTATCATAGGAGAAAACAAAGAACTCAGCAGCATCAGATCTCATTTTAAGTAACACAAGAAAAAGTTATTTCTTTCCTGTGAGAAAGCCAGGAACAGGGCAAATATAATTTCATTTTATAAATACTAATTGTATCTTTTTCTCCTTTCTTTTATATCACTATATCAGTAATGTTTTCTGCCTTCCTATTTCCAAAAGTTGTTAGCTCTCTACAAAATTCTAACAGTTCATTAGTGATACAGGAACATAGCAAAACCTGCCATTTTTAATTATGCTACAAGCTTCTTAAACTACGCGTTATTCAAATTGATGCCAATTATTTTGAAATGAAATAAAAATGCTATTTATCTATGAATAATATATAGGTAATATATTATTTTTCCATCCATCTAAGAGTCTCAATTTTATGACTTAGAAGTCATCATTGCTTTTTCTCTAGAGATAAAACCATAACTTAAAACACATGAACATACTTTAAGATACACAAAAACATCCACTATCAAATATGAGAAACAATATTGGGACATGTTCTATTTCAAATGTGATATAAGATTTTTAGATTAACTTTTCAGTTGCACTGGGAGCCTAGAGCTGTCATGTATGAAATCTGTGCACCCTGGTGTCACCATGCTCTGAGGAAGCCCAAGATACATGAGGAGGCTACATGTAGGCACTCTGGTGGACAGCCCCAGCTGAGCTCAGCCTTTTAGTCATCTCAGCCCAGATACAGACATAAGAGTAAAGAAGCCTTCAGAGGATTTTAGATTTCAATCTTTTGAGTCTCCCTGGCTATTGAAGCCTTGGCCATTCTAGCTGAGGCCCCAGACATCATGATGCAGAGACCAGGCATCCCTGCCATACCCTGCCTAAGTTCCTAAACTGCAGAATCCAGAAGCATAATAAAACAGTTTTTGTTTTATACTACTGCGGCTAAGCTTGCTTGTTTACAGAAATAGATAACTGAAGCATGCTAGCAATAAAGTTATGGCTGGATTTGATTTCATACAGAGCAATCAGAAAATAAATGTGCCGAAGATGTAAAGAATTAAAGTTGGCCGGGCATAGTGGCTCACACTTGTAATTCCAGCCCTTTGGGAGGCCAAGGCAGGCAGATCACTGGAGGTCAGGAGATCGCGATCAGCCTGGCCAACATGGCAAAAACCCTGTCTCTACTAAAAACTAAAAAAAAAAAAAAGATTAGCCAGGCATGATAGCACACCTGTAATCCCAGTTACCTGGGATGTTGAGGCAGTAGAATCACTTGAACCTGGGAGGTAGAGGTTGCAGTGAGCCGAGATGGCATCACTGCACTCCAGCCTGGGTGATGAGAGAGTGACTGAGAGTCCATCACAAAAAAGAAAAAACAAAAGAAAAAGAAAGAAAGAAAACAGAATTAAAGTTTAGGGAATATCTTTGAAACTAATACAAAAAAAAAAAAAGGGCATTGTATATTTCTTTTAAAAATGTCATTACTGTGTTATGATTACAAAATAAAGCTGAGAAGCTTTATTCTTAACAAGGAAATGCCTGCCCTCTTAAATAATATTAAAACCAAAAATTTTTTCCGATAAAAATAACTGTTTATCTTACATTGAGAAAATACACAGATAAAATAGACATAATGAGGCCAGGCATGGTTGGCTCACACCTGTAATCCCTGCAGTTTGGGAGCATCACTTGAGGCCAGGGATTTGAGACCAGCCTGGGTAACATTCCAAGACCTTATATCCATTACAATAAAATAAAACAAAAACATTAGCCAGGTGTGGTGGCACACGCCTGTAGTCCTAGCTACTCAGGAGGCTGAGGCTGGAGGTTTGCATGAGCCCAGGAGTTTGAGGCTGTAGTGAGCTATAATTGTACCACTGCGCTCCAGCCTAGGCAACAGAGCAAAACACTGTCTCTCAAAATAATAATAATATAATAATAGAGATGATGAAACCCCCACACACATTTCAATAAATAGACAGATACCCAGGTCCAGAAAACCAACATACTCATTTCAATAAATAGACAGATGCCATGGCACAATGAACCAACACACACATTTCAATACATAGATAAATGGAAAGGCTGAGTGAACCAACACACACATTTCAATACATAGATACTGGGGCACAATCAACCAAAACACACATTCCAATGAATGAGTAGATCCCAAGGCACAGAAAACCAACACACACATTTAAATAAGTTGACAGATGCTGAGGTACAGTGAAGTAACACATACAATTCAATAAATAGGCAGGTGATAAAGCACAGAGAACTAACATACACATGCCAGTAAGTAGATTAAAAAGTAGATTTAAAAAATTGTCTCCCAAAAACCAAAGTAGAAACTCTTAGGCAGAATCCTAAGAATTCCCAGTGATACTCACCCTTGCATAATCCTCCCACTGAGTATAGCTAGAACCTGTGCATATGATGAGACATCATCCCTGGAATTATTTTATGTTATATGATACAGTTGGCCTTAAAACAGAGAGACTATTTAGTAGGTCTCATCTAATTACATCAGCCATTTAAAAACAGTTTTCTCCTGATGTTAGCAGAAGGGGAAGTTAGGGAAGAAAAAAAATCAGATGTTGCTGATTTGCCGATGAAAGGGAAATGCAAGAGAGAATTGGGGCACCCTCTAGGAGCAGGGAGTGATCATAATGAACAGCCAGAAAGGATGTGGGGACCTCAGACCTGCCTGTCTAGGAGGTCAAACTCTGCAACAGAGCATCCCAGAGCCTCCATAAAAGAGCCCAGCCTGGCTGATACCACAATTTTGGCCTTGTGAGACCCTAATTAGAGAACTCAGCTCAGTCTGTCCAGACTTCTGGCCTTCAGAACTCCTACCTATAAACTAGACTTGTTTTAAGAAGCTATGTGGTAATTTATTATGCAAAAATATAAAGCTAATACTCTAGCCTCAGATTCCAATCTCATTAGTTCCACATTAGAAAGTTAGATTTACAATATACACAAAAATGTAGCACTGTTATATACCAACAGTGACCTAACTGAGAATCAAATCAAGATCTCAATCCCTTTTACAACATCAGGAAAAAAAATAAAATACCTAAGAACATACGTAATGCGGGAGGTAAAAGATCTCCACAAGGAGAACTACAAAACACTGCTAAAAGAAATCACAGATGACACAAATGGAAATGCATCCCATGCTCATGGATTAGAAGGATCAATATTGTGAAAATGACCATACTGCCTAAAGAAATCTACAGATTCAATGCAATTTCCATCAAAATACCAACATCATTTTTCACAGAATTAGAAAAAAAAATCCTAAAATTAATATGGAATCAAAAAAGAGCCCAAATAGCCAAAGCTATCCTAAGCAAAAGTTTTTGAACAAATCTGGAGGTATCACATGACTGGACTTTGAATTATACTACAAGACTATAGTTACCAAAACAGCATGGTACTGGTATAAAAGTAGGCACATAGATCTATGGAAAAGAACAGAGAACCCAGAAATAAAGCCAAATATGTACAGCCAACTGATTTTCAACAAAGCATACAAAAACATGAATTGGGGAATGGACAACCTATGTATTAAATGGGAAAACTGGCAAACCACATATAAAAGAATAAACTGGATACCTATATCTCACTTCATACAAAAATCAACTCAAGATAGACCAAAGACTTAAATATAAGATCTGAAACTATAAAAATTCTAGCAGACAATGTTGGAAAAACTCTTCTAGACATTGGCCTAGGCAAAGAATTCATGACTAAGATCCCAAAAGCAAATGCAACAAAAACAAATAAATGGAACCAAATTAAGCTAAAAAGCTTCCACACAGCAAAAGAAACAATAAGCAGAGTAAACAGACAACACCCAGAATGGGAGAAAATATTTGCAAAGTACACATCTGACGAAGGACTAGTATCCAGAATTTACAAGGAACACAAACAAATCAGCAAAACAAATAATCTCATTAAAAAGGGGGCAAAAGACATAGACATTTCTCAAAAGAAGACATACGAATGGTCAAAGGTATGAAAAAATGCTCAACATCACTAACCATCAGGGAAATGCAAATTAAAACCACAATGAGTTATCACCCTACTCCTGCAAGAATGGCCACGATTAAAAAGTCAGTGGGACGCAGTGGCTCATGCCTGTAATCCCAGCACTTTGGGAGGCCCAGGCAGGCGGATCACCTGAGGTCGAGACCAGCCTGACCAACATGGAGAAACCCCATCACTACTAAAAATACAAAAATTAGCTGGGCATGGTGGCATGTGCTGTAATTCCAGCTGTAATTCCATAGCTGTAATTCCAGCTACTAGGGAGGCTGAAGCAGGAGAATCACTTAAACCCAAGAGGCAGAGGTCCAGTGAGCTGAGATTGGGCCATTGCACTCCAGCCTGGGCAACAAGGGCAAAACTCCATCTCAATAAATAAATAAATAGTCAAAAAACAATAGATAATGGTGTGGATGTGGGGAAAGGGGAATGGTTATACACTGCTGGTGGGAATGTAAATTAGTACAACCTCTATGAAAAACAGTATGGAGAATCCTTAAAGAGATAAAAGTAGATCTACCATTTAATCCGGCAATCCTACTATTGAGTATCTACCCAAAGGAAAAGACGTCATTCTATGAAAAGACACTTGCACACGTATGTTTACAGCAGCACAATTCACATTTGCAAAGATGTAGAACCAATCTAAATGCCATCAACTTCCAAGTGGATAAAGAAAATGTGGTACATATACACTATGGAATACTACTCAGCTATTAAAAAGAACAAGATAATATGTTTTGCAGCAACTTGGATGGAGCTAGAGGACAGTATTCTAAAAAAAGTAACACAGGAGTAGAAAACCTAAAACCAAAAACTGTATGTCCTCACTAGTGGAAGTTAAGCTATGAGTACGCAAAGGCATGCAGAGTGATATAATAGACATTAGAGACTCAGGAGGAGGAGGATGAAAGGGGGGGTTAGCGATAAAAACTACGCATTAGGTGCAATGTACACACAGTTTGATGGGTACGCTAAAATCTCAAAATTCATCACTATAGGATTCATCTATGTAACAAAAAAAGCACTGTACCCCAAATGCTATGGAAATAAAAATTTGAATTTAAAAAATAAAAACGTTTTACATCTTTGTTTTAACTAATGCATTTTCTTTCTGAATTAATCTAAATTTAAAAATCAGTTAATCTTTAGTTTCTGACCAAAAAAAAAAAATAGTACTCATAGATTTCTCCTCCTGTATAGAAACATAATTTTTTAGTAGAACTGAGGACTTGATAGAAAAGAGGGAGTAAGAGGGATGTGCCTTCTTAAATGGTCACATCACTTAAGAATCAAAAGTCTCAAAGAGTTTCCGGGGGTAAACTACTCTTCAGAGCTATCTTTCCCAGAGAAGGGTATATTTATATTTCAGCTTTTTGTCATAACATTTTAAGCACGTAGGAAAGTTAATGAGTAAATAAATGCTCATACACCCTTCACCCAGATTTAATAATTTATATTCTGTTATTGTTGCCTTATGCGGATGTGAATTATTCCTTTCTTTTATTTCTGCATCAAAGCGAGGTGCCGACAACATGATGCAACACACCATGCTTCCCCTATGAATAAAAACAGTCTCGTCAAAACCAAAATACCATTATCACACCAAAACAATTAACCAAATTCCACTATGTCTAACGGCCCATCCATATTTTAAAATTTTTCCACTTGCTCTAAAGTGTCTTTTACAACTTTTTCTACCTACAAGAATCCAATCAAGCTGCATATATTACGTTTGGCTGTGACTTTTTCAACTCTAAATCTGGAAAAGTTCCCCTTTCTTTCCTGTTTTCTTATTGTTTGTTTTTGACATAACTTTTTGAAGAGTCCAGTCAATTGCCTTGTAGAATGTTCTACATTCAGGATTTGGCAATCATTTACTTATGACATTGTTAAACTCATTTCTCTATCCCTTGTATTTCCTGTACATTGAAAATTAGGGTTTTAGTTTGGTTTAGATTCAAATTAAACAATATGAACAAGAACATTTCATGGGGGTGCACATTAACAAACACGTGATATCAGGTGGTCCACTGCTAGAATGTGAATTTTGATGACAAGGATGGGTATTTTCAGAGTGGTGTCAGGTTGTTCATTGCTAGCAATGTGAGTTTTGATGAAAATCATGGGTATTAGAAAGGTGCACTTTATCCAATTAAGGTAGTCAGTAATTTGTAGCGCAGTATTTGTGACTATCTTGTTATTCAACAACTTTCTCAAGTGGTTGTCACTGACAACCACTTGACTGGATCAATTGCTACTGTAACGATTTTAAAAATGTAATCTTGCCAATTCTATAATTTCTCCTAAATTTATTAGCAGGCAGACTGCTGAAGGTTTTCCTTTTTTCCTTTTTTCATTATTTTAACACCCATCACCCCTACCTCTTTTCCCCTCAAATACCACCATGGTCCTATTTTTAAACAATTATACTGAGGACTAATTTGAATACAGTAAAATGCACCCATTTCAGTGGTAAAGTTTGAGTTTTGATAGATGCATAGAGTTGTGTGACCATCACCACGATGAAGATACAGAAACACTTCCACTACCCAAAATTTCCCTCCTGCTCTTTGCAGTTAATTTCCTCACTTCACCCCTAGGAACCACTGATCTAATTTGTATCATTACAGTTTTGCTCTTTAAGAATTTCATTTAATGGAATCATATTATAGTATACAGTCTCTGGTGTCTGGCTTCTTTCACTTTGTGAAACACTTTTGAGACTCATCCATGTTTTTGCATGTAAAAGTAGTTGTTCCACTGTATTGAGTAGAATTCCACTGTATAGATATAGCACAATTTGCTCATCTGCTTATCAGGTGATGGATATTTGGGTTGGTTGCAGTTTGAGGTTATTATGAACAAAGTTGCTGCGAACATTCACTTACTGCTATTTGTGGGACAATAAGTTTCATTTCTTTTAAGTAGATACTTAAGAACACAATGGCTAAGCACAGGTTTAACTTATGAAAATGTCAAACTTTTTCAAAATGATTAGACTATTCTAAATTCTGAATTTCCCAGCAATGTATGAGAGTTCAAGCTGCTTTGCCCTTTGCCAGCCAATACTTGCTATTTTTCAGTCCTTTTAGTGATTTCAGTGTATATAATGTTATCACTGTAATTTTGATTTGCTTTTCTCTGATGACTAGAAACATTGTGTACTTTTTCATATATTTATGTGTCTATCTTTTTTGGAAATATGTCTATTTAAATATTGGACCCCAGTTTTAATCAGGGTACCTTCTTAATATTAAATTATAAGAGTTATCTGTGTATGTTAGACACTAGTCCTTTATTAAGCATACGCTTTGCAAATATTTTCTCCCAGTCTTTGGCTAGACAATTTATCATTTTCTTCTGCAGTTCAGGTATGCTGTATGTAAGAAATATTTGCCTAAGCTAAAATTGCAATAACAAAAAAATTCTCCAATTCTTTTTCTCCAGAAATTTTATGGTTCTATGATCCATTTCAAGTGAATTTTGTATTGAATGGAGATGGGTGTGTTTAGCAATACCACTTGCTGATCAGACTGTCCTTTCCCTCCACTTAATTATCTAGACATCTTTGCCAAAAAGTAATTGACTGTATAACTGTGGTCTATTTGGGGATTCTATTCAAGTTATTGATCTATCTTCTAACCTAACGTCAATACCACAATTTTGACTTAAGTAGCTTTATAGGAAGTCTGGAAATTCAGTACTGTAAGTTCTCTTCATTTCAGGTTTTCTTGTTCCAGAAATGTTTTTACTATTCTAGGTTCTTTACATTTCCAAATAAAGTTAGAATCAGCTTATACCTGATTCTATCAATTCCAGACAATTTCTACCAAAAAAAAAAAAGCCTGTCAAGGTTTGTTGGGATTACACTAAATTTATATATAAACAATTTGAAGATTAGCATTTTTAATGACATAAAAACTGACTCATAAAAACTGTATCTCTCATTTACTTACATCAGTCTTTTTTCACTTCTCTCAACAATGCTGGGTAGTTTGTAATGTACAGATCTTTCACATATTTTGTCAAATTTATCCCTAAGTATTTCATGTTTTATGATGTTATCTAAGTGGTATTATTGTATATCACTAAGTGTATCACTTACTCAATGGCTTTTATTTATTCAATATATTGCAATCTATTACAGTCGTTATTCTTTTTTGATGCTCAAAATTCCAAAATTTTACCAGTGCAAGTGCCATCCAGTCGGCTCCTGTTTCTTTTTGAGGTGATTTCATTAGGCTGAGCATCTTCTAGGTTGGGGAACAAGATTCATCAGGCTCACCTTGTATCTCCCTTGTGTGAATCCCTTTATCAAGTAAAAACAAAGCACCATCATGGCAGGCACTCTGCTAGGGGTGGAATGGAAACCAGGATGATGCTCACAATTAGAATACCACTTGTATCCCCAATTGTGAAGTCTGTCCAGAAGGCAGAAATTAGGTGGTCCTTTATTGAAAAACTCTTTTTTATCAAGTCAGGCATTTTTCTCCAATATTCTACCCTCACAATGAACCTCACTCAGGTTTGTGAAGATAAGCATCCAAATACTAATGCCTACCTTGCCAAGTATCCATAAGTAAGGTACACATGTCTCTAGAATTAGACCAGAAGGAACCAATGAGTTCTCAGGCTTAAATCTGGTACAGTCTCTAAAGGGGGAGATGTGAAGAAGAAGTAAGAAATCCTTACTTTCAGGCTGAGGCAGGAGAATGGCATGAACCTGGGAGGCAGAGCTTGCAGTGAACTGAGATTGCACCACTGCACTCCAGCCTGGGCGACAGAGCGAGAGTCCGACTCAAAAAAAAAAAAAAAAAAAAAAAAAAAAAAGACATCCTTACTTTCTTCTCTTGTGAATAATTAACACTGTAATCTTAAACTAATGAGCAAAGTAAGAAATTAATGTTCTATCAATGGTTTCCCATCCAGCACTGGAATATCAAGGCACTGAGAATGTCCAGAGAAAACCATAGCTAGAAAAAAAGTGTGCTGTTTGCCCTCCTGCCACCAACTTGCCTTTCTAGCACTCCCTCCAGGTCCAATCTTCTTGCTGACTTTTTCCCAAGTGTGTTCTAGGAGTGGTACTGCGTCTAAGAATTACAGTCCAGTTTCATAATCCAATCTTTCTTCTTTGTACAACTGCTTGTGGTGACACTGGAATGCTTTATATCTAATAAGATAGTGCTTTCCTGGCTTTTCCCCAAGTTATTCCTTGCTGGACACACTTCCACTTTTTTATACAAAAAAAAAAACCACAATTATTTTCTACATGGAAAGAGGAATGGTGTGTTATGGCTAAATTCGTAGACATACAGGAAACAACCTCACTGCAAATGAAGACTGAAAGAACTTACTTGTTAAACCTCCCTTCCCTAATGAAAAGGGAAATATGAACAATTTTGATGAGCTAAAACGGGTGTTAGAGAGTTCAGGTAATTCACTGGAAGTGCTCAGAGCTAAGAAATTAGTAGAGGCGAATACAACCTCGTCTGGTCAGAAAAGGTTCTAACCACACTACACTACCTAAGAACTAAAAACAACCAATGTAACTTTCCTCTAGGCCACAAACAGTCGTATATTTAACTTAGTTTTATTCAATTTTAACTCCAACAGCCCCAATTTTTATGTGGTTAAAATTTTCATTCATATTTTTCATGATTGTAAACTGGCTTCAGTCAATTCAGGTGTGATTCTATTAATAAGGTCTCTATAGTCCTTCCCAGCATAGTTCTCTACTGAACAAATCCAGAGAAAAGTCAACTCTCACCTTGATATTTTATGACAACAAATAAACTCCTAAATGGGTCTAGACTGTTCTACATAAGCTAAGTACAATTTGTGGGGAAAAATTAAAACTTAATCATTTATAAACCTTCTATCACTAATTCATAATTCTTGGAAATATCCTTTTGTTAATAAAATGCAATCCAACTTTGTTTTCATTTTAATCACAGGCAGTGGTAGATAATAAAGGAACACAGGTTGTTGCAAGACTCAACAGCCAGTAAATCTTGTTATTGGTCTTAAATTAGATAAATTGAGTAAGTGATGATAAAGCATTGTAAACTTGTTTGGGAATCCACAATAAATAAGAGCCCTGAGGCAGAATAACAACCATTCATTGCTTCAGTGGGTAAGAACCAAAGCATTAATTGTTTATTATTATTATGTTACAAGCAATAGTAAAAATGGCAAAAACAAAACTAGGAACAGCTTGCCATCACTAGGGAGTGAGATATGGTCAGGGATTATAAAGCATCACATTGTCATCAACCACTACCCTCCAAAATATCTTACAGTGCATCAAATAATTTCTCTGCCTCCTGCTACACTTACAATCTCTTAGAATTCTGTTTCTCTTTTCAGGCTACTGTCACTGAAATCTGGGCAAAGAGTGATTTTGGTCCAACATATTCTATGCTAAGGAAGTCTAGAAATCCCCCAGAAAGAAAAATCATGGCAGAGAAGAATTTGCCATCCTCTGTAGCACCAGATGGCACAGATAAAGGGATGTTGTACACTCCAGCTCAGCAACGAGGTAGTTTTATCACTGTCATTTATACATGCCCCAAAGGTGCGCAATCCAAACTAATGTGGAGATTCTTCAATGACAGCTGAGACTGAAATATTCCATCTGTGTTTAATACAGCGATTGCATCCTTTATTCTCCGATGAGAGCTTTTCAGAGTATCACTATGTGATTTTTTCTTTCAAAAGACAAAGGCCTTCCCACTACTTTTTTTTTTTTTTTTTAACCCCTGCATCTGTCTGCAAGATTGCTTTTAGGAGGATGGTATAAGTTTAAGAAACAAAGCTAAGTACTCTTCCACCTTTAGTTCTAACATCAATTTGAACCTTACAAAACTACATACTAATTTTGCTATATATGACAAAATGCAGTCACACAGGAAATCTGCTTACAGAGCAGTATAATTATGCTATAGAAATTAACTATGTAAGGCCAGGCAAGGTGGCTCACATCTGTAATCCCAGCACTTTGGGAGGCCAAGATGGGCAGATCATCTGAGGTCAGGAGTTTGAGACCAGCCTGGCCAACATGGCAAAGTCCCATCTCCACTAAAAATACAAAATTAGCATGGTGGTGGGTGACTGTAATCCCAGCTACTCGGGAGGCTGATGCAGGAAAATCGCTTGAACCTGGGAGGTGAAGGTTGCAGTGAGCCAAGATTGTGCCATTGCACTCCAGCCTGGGTGACAAGAGCAAAACTCTGTCCGTCTCAAAAAAGAAAGAAAGAAAGAAATTAACTATGCAAAACCCAAGGAACAGTCACTGTGTGTGTGTGTGTGTTTGTGTGTGTGTATCTGTAACTAGAAAGTAGAAAGAATAATGCTTTACATAAAGATACAAAAAAGGAGGAATCAATAATCCTGGGAGTCGGAACCATATAAATACTAATTTTGTTTTTCAATTTATTCACTTTTTCAGAGTTAAAATAGATAAACAAAAAAAAATTTTTTTAAATATGGGTTATCAAAAGGGTTAAATTGTCCAAAACAGGGGTATAATAAAAAATAGGGGTCATTCTTAAGCTATGAAAACAATAAAAAATACAACAGCGTATTCTAATGATTTTAAAAATGAGATAAAAATGTTTTCTAAATGGTTCTCTGCCACAAGATGGAACAATGCACCTTTCATTATCTGGGGACTTACAATTTAATATTATCTGAAGAGGATAATTTAAGAAACAAAGTTGTAATATGTTATTGATATATTAACACTTTGAGACACGAGATGTCTGCTAGGTATCACATTTCAAGATTATACTGAAAAACACATTGTAAGCATCTGTGAGATGGACTGTCATTGATGGTTTGATCAGACTGACCTTTAGCTTTATGGAAAGAGAGCCTGGGGAATGAGCCAGTTAACACCTACAAAAGCACAATTGGCCTCTTCTCCTTAAGGGGGTAGGCAAGAACCCAAGGAATACGGTGAGAGTTTTAAAATCTCTTAAAGTCTTTATTCTGCAAGAGCCAGTTCTGAAAGAGACATCAGTATCAATGTAGAAAAGACTTGGCAATGAAAGAAGCCAAGTGCTTGCTTTTTATATTTCAATAATCCATGAAGATTGGCGAACAGCAGTCACAAACACACAGTTGCATGACTATGTGAGACCAATTAAAACTTGCAATCAAATGTGCTCTTTTGCATTATCAACAGAGAATATTCAAAGGCTTTGCATCAGGCTGCACCCAGGGACCCCCATCTCATGAGAACTCACCAAGATTCTTTCTTTACGTAACATATTCCAAATTCCAGACCCTAAATTCTACCTGTCAGCTTGTTCTGAAATAATGGAGAATGAAAATCTTTCTTTCTCTTTAAGAGTAATGTCCTCTCTCATCCACCATGTTCTAGAGCCTGGCTCCTCCTGGGTTCTGAGGGAGTCTGTCCTTCCCAATGTCTCTCTGAGCATCTTCAGAAGTTCCTTTCTTTCTGCTTTTGTTATCTAATAGCCTTAAATTAGAAGAGAAGACAACTGAAAAAGCAGAAAGATCACAGGAGTGGATTAAGATAAACTTCTGTTAAATCCTAGCTCAGCTACTCTCTATGTGATTTATGCAACTCACTGTTTTAAAATGATTTTCCCATTTGAAAAATAGGGAAGACAGTAACAATTTTACTGTCCCACCTAACTAGAATCTTCAGGAGGTTAAAAGGAAAAAATCAAGTGAGCATGCTTTGCAACTGCTAGAGTATTACACAAATAGGTATCATGTAATGAATCCATTATAGGATCAATCTCATTCCAACAAATCTCCACCTTCTCCTTTACATTTCATACTGTATACACTTACTGCCTCAGCCTCAACACCTTTTACTCTCTTAAGCTCCACACAGCCCAGCTGGCCCATTACACATGAACTTGTGTAGGATTTCTTCTTCCTGCATCTCATGTCATTGAGCATGATCCACACCATCCTGAAGCCCTTGTCTTCCTTAAGATCTTCTGAATTTCCTTCTCCTTGACCATTGTTCACTATGGTAGTAAAGTTGTGGGGCAGTCACTTACCCAACAACTTTCTAGAACCAGGTTGAGTATAAACTGTAAATAAATGGATTGAGAAATAAAAATGAAATCCTAACTACCCATCTTCCGAACTCATTGAACAAACTGCCTCTTCACGATGGAGAACCCAGGCAAATTTTAAAAACTGAGTTCCCGGCTGTGAGTGAAAGTGAGGTAGGACAATTTAATATGCATCCTCCCGCGCTAAGTGCCTTTAGGCTTTCTTCCCTAAGGGCTAAACAGAAACCAGCCCTTTCAGAAGACTTGCTGCACCGCTGATTTCACCCAGCCCCCTAACTGCTGCCTCTCCCTTTTGCAATTTTGACACAACAACCCACCAGCATTCCTTCCTGGTAAGAGACCACTTACCACTGAGTGGTCTGGCCAGTCTACAGAGGCTGTACACAGAGGGATTTGGCCTCTGCTTCACTTTTTGACATCAGAGGGCCAAAATCTCCACCCACTGATCATGCCAATGCCATTTTTTGAACACATGACCCATCTGGAAGCATGAAGCTCAATTGCACTTGGGTCTGTTTCTCCTTTCACAAGTATTCATGACCCCTCCTACAGCTTATTAAATACGTGTATTCAGCCACCCTGCCCAGCATAAATTCCTGTTTCTTTTACCTCTCCCTCGGAGTGCCTGTTTCTGGCTTCTGGCAGGAAGCTACCCTTTCCAGCCTGCCAGGATGGCCACCTGCAGGCCACAACTCTTTATGAGAAATAAAAGTCTTCCTTCCAAATCTATGAACCTTGTCATTCTTCAGTTGACAGAACAAACATTCCACAGACAATTCACATATTTGCTATGGTAAAATTATAGAAAAACCATGACTGAAAATACTGGACCTATCCATGCTTAGAAACTAGACATCGACATGTAGTTTCCTATATAGCTGACTGCAGGATTCTGGATATTTTTAGTTTATTGAATTTAAAGTATTTCTAAAGGACTGTAAGTCTATTAAAAAGTCTAGGCTCTTAATGAATCCTCATCTGTGGCTATTCAAAGAGAATGAAACATATATACACAAATATACAAGGAATAAACAAATAAAACAAACAAACAAACAAGAGCTGTGTTACCTAGCAGGCTAAGTCAGGGCCCATCAGCTCTGACCAAGCTTCTCATTCTGTCCTAATGACCTTCTCATTGCATGCAGTATTTTTCTTAAGTTATTCCTTGATAAACTTCTCAAACTGTTCAAAGAGTTTCAATGAATCAAAGGTCAGAAATGTGAACAGCAGAACGTGCAGGGCGGGGAAGGGAAGGATCATGTTCTCCTTTAAACAACTCATTTAAGCAACTTGTCTGAGAAAGGAAAACGATTAAAGAATTGTAGAAAAATGAATGCAAGGAGGAAATAAAGGCAGCTTGTTTGTTTTCCCAGCTTGGTTTTAAGAAAACAGAGCCTTCATGTTTACAGGCTCAGATGAGTCCACGCAGCAGAGAGGCTGAAGACAGGAGAAAGAAGGGACATGTGAAGTTAAAAAGAAAAGTTTCCAGCAAGAAGGGAGGAAATGCAATTGAAAAGGCAAGTATGAAAATTAGCCTTGGGTAGGAGAAGCAATCCCAAGTCTCCAGTGCAGAAATTAATACATTTTGTATACAATAAGGTAAGGAACTGAGAAAGTTGAATCCCATCTCAAGGTCATTGTTTTTGTTCTGTAAGGCAGCTAGGAAGATCATGGACTAAGAGGTAAAAGGTTAGAGATGCGGTTGGGGCTTCACTGGGGCTTTGAGGTTTCAGAATCACCCTTGACGCCAACATTGAGGGAGGCAGCCAAAGCGTAGATGATAAAACAGTAAAAGCAAATGCTATTTCCATGCTTTTATTTTTCAGTCCAAAGGCCTTGACTCCATTGCCCTAAAACATACTCCAACTTCTAGGGTGCCATCTTGAAAATGTTGAGATCAGGGATGAGTGAGGATGAACCAGCAGCTAAACTGGGAATGCATTTTAAATGAATACTCAATTAGTGATGCTTCAGCAATTCTTTACCTTCAAGGTCAAATTCTCATTAAAATTGCATTACTCTTCATAAGAAAAGGTACATTCCTTTATCTGTCACCACCCAACATAAGCATAATAATGAACATAAACATCACTTCTCTTTTACTGAGCGAAGCTATGCTGACAGCAAAGAACTTCCTATATGTACAGGCATGGCAGATCCACTGATGGGTGGTCCGCAGCCCTAGCTGGACTCAATCTGTCTGTTAGTTAATGTTAATAGCCACTGTTTGCACAGGTTGCCACTGTGGCGTTCTGCTTCTTAGCTTCCCAGTCAGCATGACATTTTTCTTCCAACTGAGCTAGTCCATCTCTGATTTCTGCTGTGCCAACATGGTCTGTCAGCTACTGTCACTTCCCAGATGTCAGCAGCTATGTGATATTGGTAGGAATCATATCAGAATTGTCCTTGAAACATTTACTGTTACCTCCCATAAGTTTACAGAGTTGGCCTCAGGGGCATTGCTTTGGTTTTCTGGTTGTTTTTTGTTTGTTCGTTTTTTAAGTCTCACAAGGATACCCTAATAATGGAAGGCAACAGTTTACTAAATAGTGGGTGCACATATTCCAAAGCCTCAAACTCACGCATGCATAAAACCTTATTGTTTGAATATATAAAATATGTAAAGTAGATATCTTAGACTTTAACATCCTGAAGATGATGAGTGGATGTCAAACCATATGACACCATCAAGGAAAAGAAGCTCTTCTGACTTGATTATAGTTCTAAGGTATTAAGTTTTATGGCATTCCCAGGTATAAATTCAAATGACAACAAGAAAAATAAAATATGGCAAATGAAACAAATTATAGCAGAATTACAAAGTAAAATTACTGTGTTTGCTGTAGTTTTTACATTAATCATATTTTCTGGTTAAATTGGAAACATTAAGGTACGTTTTCACCTACATGTTCAAAGCAATTTGTCTTGCTTTTTCCAGATTAAAAAAGATCACATCTCTTTCCATGTTGATATCTTATTCTCTAACATTCTCCTTAATCATGTCTGCCAAACTACCTTTTACGTCCTATAAATAGTTCCCTCTACTGTCTGATTAAGTGCTATTTTGAAATGGATTATTCAAATAACCATAATTCAAACAAAAGAGGAAAATCTCCTGGAAAAAAAATCTAGATTTGTCTTTCCTCAAATTCAATCTCCTCTACTATTTTTAAACTTGTTCTCCACTATAATTCAAAGTAGAAATTTCTATCACACCAATGAGTCTCTTACTCTGTTTTTATTCATGACATTAAGCCACTTCCCTATTTTCCACTTCTTGCCCTGCCTAGCGGCCCAGTCAAATTCTAACAACTGCAAATAGACTGGATCAGTTCTAGTTCTCTATCACTTCTTCTCCTCTCATGCTAACCCACAGCCATCCTGTCTTCCCCCTACCCACCCATGCCCCCCACTATTCGATGACATATATGGCCTCTATTACTTTTTCAGCAACATAATTAGACTTTCAAGTATACCTTGTCTCTATAATACGATCATGAACTCCTTGAAAGCAAGGACAGTATTTTCTACTATTTGGTATCTCCTACTACTCCACTTCCATAGTCACTCCATAAATAATTAATAAACTGAATATCAAAGGGTCACCTCTCCTAGTTATGCAGCACACCTATTATTCAGCCCAAAATGTTGTAGATAATCAGAGGGAATTCCTGGAAGAGAATTTTTAACTATCCACTGATGACCGAGGTCACCCAAAACAGTGAAAAGCAAATTTATACTGAATAAGAAAGCAATAATTTATTAGTGAGGGAATACCTAGATGAATGACACAAATAATTAATTCTAGAGTACATCCTTGCTGTGAATACATTACTGAGTACTGCTCCAGGTGGGGCATAAAATCCATAAAAGATTTCAGTCTGAATCAACCATAAGATTTGAAGACATTGTGACTTTGAAACACCATATCATTTGCTAGTATCTTCTAAGAAAAAGACAAACTAAAATGCTAAAGAGAGGCTAAATATTAGGATTTTGATTAGCAACAATACTTGAGAAATATAAATGATTGCCAATGAAACTTTTCTTAACAAAAGCAACTATAACTACTGCTTTTTTAAGGTGAATGGCAAGAGAATATTAAGAAAACTGCTTTGGAATATCAAAAGTAATGCTAAGGATTCCAATGAAAGCTGTGCGTATGGAATTTCTGACCAAGAACAGAATATAATGAGACTAGCATTAAGGAAAGGCATTAGCCATAAGGTCAGTAATTTGAAGAATAACATTTTTCATGTTCTTGTGTTATGCTCAGAAGGTGTATAAGAACTCAAATCAGCAAATTTATTACTTGCATAGGAAAAAAAAATCACTATTTCTTGCCAGAAGAAATTTGGAATTTACTTTCAGGTTATATAAGTAATTAGGTTACACCAGCATGTTGATCACAATATGCTGGCTTTCCTCAAATATCTTACTTGGTCAATTTTCAATTTATTGCCATTATACTCACTTTCTCCTATAATTACTACGACCTTTATCACTCCATCATCCTGTACCTCACTGCCTCAACTCCCCTTCTAGTGAATGACTTATCACACTACACTTTTCATCCATTCATGATTTCCTATCCTATTTGCAATTATAAAAACTGACAAGACTTGATTTCCCTTAAAAACAGAATGTGGCTTTAAACTCTGAGGTTCTTTCTGTAAGGTAAACACAGAACAAAGGAACTCCCTTCAAAACATATAATAAAGCATTAAGAAATTGATTCTTGTCTTTGGACTGTTATCATAGTGAATAATGAAAAATCCAATAAACCAAATGACAAAATCTTACTTTTTGTTCTTTGGCAAATTTGAAAGAATACAGTTGAATGTCTTTAGCTTACTCAGAAACATAATTAAGCTAATTTTTTCCCAAAAATTACAAAAACATACAAAATATATGTATTATGTCTATAAAGTAATTGATTTGAATCGTTTATGAATTCTCCATAAATGTATCAATTTCATTTTTAATGCATTCTTAATTTAAAAAAATCAACTGAATCATTAACAATGGCTAAGTCAACTTAAAACCAATCTACTTATACTTTGTTAAAAACATACTCAACAGCATCTAGAAGTTTGTGTTGGCATGAAAAGATGGATCTATAACAATTCAAGGTAATTATTTTGAGAAAATTAAGAAAGCTGACTCAGGAAATATTTTCTTCTATATTAAGAAGTGGCCAAATGGCTATACATAGAATACCAACCAATCACTTCCCAGAGATAACAAAAGTGTCAATATTTATAAAAATTACTCCCCAATTGCCAAATTTTGATGAAACAATACCCCATTCTATGCTAATTTTTGCCAGCTGGCCTTGACTCACCATTTTCAGCAGAGGGAAAGAGTGGGAGTCAGAAGGTGGAAGTGAGAGCCAGACAGCACAGCCTTCATCCCTTTTCAAATAACCAGGGAGCTGCAGGACAGTGTCCTGCCCATATTCAGAAGATGCCCCCACCAGAGCTCCACAGAACTAACGCATTGTAAACTTCATAACTTGTGAATTTTAAGTACTCACGAAAGTCTTGGTATTTCTTCTTCCTTATTAACAAGGACCAAACCCAGTACTTCCTGGAATTGATAAATGAAAAAGAGCATGATACCTGTCCAACCGATGAGAGTTTATGTCAGCCCTAAAGCCTCGTATCTCTTCTCGCTAGTCAAGAAATGTATAGACAAGATGCTAATAGAGCTGCCTTCAACAAAAGGAAAAAAATTGAGCAATGGGCATGGTAACCAACATGATTATTCCAAGAAGCATTTCAGGGTCCTGGTTTTAATTTAAATTATAGAAGTTAGCCAATCTAATCCAACAGCACTGTCATCCAAGACGCTGTCACTGCCAAAGCATTTGTCAGCCAGATATGATCAGATAAACTAGTCCCAAGATACAAGAAAGACATTGTTAGACATTTATTGTTATGCCATTATAAAGTCAAAACAAATTCTACTTCATAGAACATCTTGACCAATGAAGCAGAAGAGGTAATTTTCTAACAAGTAATTAACTCAATCTACAGGATCCAATTATTAGTCAATAGACACAAAGTTTATTTCAATCTCTTTTGTTTGTAAAATGGAGAAAAGAATGATGAAGAAAATATTTTTGATTTGTGGTATCCTACTGATTTTAGTATAATTGAAATCTATAGACACCTTGTCATAGGATGTAAACATTAATGATTATCTAACAGAGGTATCTTTTTTTCACCACTTATTCATTGGGTGTTTTTGTGCCAGACACAGTGGCAAGGCACTAAAATATCATTAGAGTTTCTTACAGTTTACAAAGTGCCTCTGCATGCAGAGGTAGTTCTTAATAAACTGGAGATAGAGGGTCACAAAGAACACAAAATCACTGTTAAAAGTGGTCAAGAAATGCATACTTATTGAATTAAAAGTTCATCCAAAATTAGAGTTCTAAAGTATCACCCAAAAATGTAAAATCAATTCAAATATAATAACTTAGGAATACAAAGGAATCACATAATTTACTAGAAATGGCCAAAAGGATACTGACTACTAAAATACCTTTGCCATTTTTATCAAGTTTCTTTTCAAAAATATTTTTAAATATAATGAATTTGCATGAAAAATAGTTTGACACCAAGAAAAATGCTGTCTTTGCCATCGAAATATTGTGCCATAACATTCAGGTCAAAAATGAGAACTAAATGGCTCTTAATCCATATCTAATTTAAAGATATGTTAAATTGGGCTCACATTTTGATAAAAATGTAGATTTCTAACTGAATCTATAAAACTTTAGTCCACTTTCCTACATGGCAACAACTACTAGAGATGCCACTTTAAAAGAGCCCCTCCAGCCTCTGAAACGACTGGCCCTTTTTCACTAGCCTGAGTCACCTCCTTGACTCTTACAGGCTGGAGTATGTGCCTCTTGTAGGTAGTTCCCATTTTATGTATGTTAACCAGCTTCATATTCCACCACTGTCTTCTCTTCACTACCAAGTGCCGTAAATAATTATTACTGCTGAGTGTCTTAAACTCTAATTCACAGGTAGAAAACTACTTATTGTCTCCCTCAATATTTATTCTAACTTCTTTTTGGTAATAAAACCAACCAAGTTTTAGCTGTATACTTGCCTGCAGCTTACAGACTACCTTTCCCCACCCTGCTTTGCAGCGAGGTGAGATCTCATGACTAAGTTATGACCACAGATTCTGATTCAGTAGGTTTGGAGTAGTACTCATTCTCAGATTATAATTTAATCTGGGGTGGCACCCAAGAGTCTGTTTTTTATGTTCCTTATATGAATCTCATTTGACACTTCTTATATTAATCTAGTATATAGACAGGGTTACTGCTAAAGCATGGTAGAGTGATGAAAAGAACATCTGAGAGCAAGATGCTTGGTTTCCACCCCCAAACTACCTTCAGCTGAAACTTCTGCATGAGAAAGAAATAAACATTCCATCTTGTTGAAGCCACTATTATTTGGCCTCTGTTAAAGCAGCTGGACACATAACCTGATATAACAGGTACCGGATGGCAACTAAGGTTCTTACACCAATCGCCTGCTGACAGTACCAAACCTGCATTGTCTGATCAAAAGTAGACAATGTTTTTTTCAAGTTTAACTTCTCCCTTTTGCTTTTGTCTTCTGCTTCAAGATCTCAATGAGATACAAAAGACATCAATTTATCCTTTCTTTTTCAACCATGAGCCATCTGATTTCTTTTTCATATTACAATGGAAACTGTTTAATGTTATACTTTTCCCAGTTGACTGATAACTTCTTTGAATGTTAAGCAATATGCAGTTTTCACTTAGATTCCAATATTTTAAGTTGGGTCTATTTTATCACATTTACATTTTAAAAGACCCAAAACCATGTTACTGTTTAAATTTGTACAGACCACACACAAAAACGCAGTTCATGGCCATGACTACAAAAGCTACATCATGGACTGGCAAAAGCACCAAGGATTCTCATGTGGCAACAGACCTAATGTAGCTTCTATCAGTTACCAAGCAACTCCAAACGAGATGTTATTCAGTATATGGATCATTTCTGTTGGCTTGCAGTATTTAAAACTGTAAGAGTAAAATGTCTATTATTATTTTAGTATAATTAATCCAAACACCAATTAATCTACTGCTAAATAACAGAGTTGACTATATTCTCATTAGACCTTCACAAAAAATGCCATAAAGACAGCAATGTCATGTGCCTCATTACAGACACATACAAAGAAACCTCAAAAAAAAAAAAGGAGTAATTTCAAGAGGCAAAAGCTTAAGCACAACTCTTACTAAACACAAAATTCAGGGAGAGAGGATATGAATGGATACATTCTTCCTGAGATTTACTCACAACTATAGAATAGTATTTAAATAGTTCGATTTACCTGTTGTTTTTAAGTATTCAAAGTTTCAAATGATTATTTATTTCCTGTAATTTAACTTATCTTCTGTGAAAGGTAATTATTTACCTAATTCAGTAGCACATTAAAAATTAATTTACATATCATGATGAAATTCAAGGTTATAAAAAAAGACAACTAAATCAGTAATAACACTTCTTGTTTCTTTTCAGTTATTGTTATAGTGTAATGTAACATAATACATTAAAATATTTCAAGGAAAACCAAAGTTTGGTAACATGCAAGAACTATGTGAAAAGGCAAAATGAAATAACCAGAAGGTTACATGTGGTTAAGAATCAGCATATTTTCAGCAAAATTACAAGTTTTTAAATAAAGACACTCACTTCACATAGCATTACAGTGAATTAAATTAGCAGTTAATTTATAGTTTAAAGATATCTGCTATTAAGATGATCAAAGATTTTCATTACTTAAATTTTCTGTCTATTCAAATATCAACTTTAATTTTAAAAATGAAGAGACAAGCATTTGAAGGCATTTGGCCCTAATTCCTCAACTGTTTGCTAATCCACTAGGCTTTGAAAACATACCTCAGTCTACAAATAGTCTCCATTAGCCTTGCTGGCTGTGAAATAATTATTCCATTAAGACTATTATAACAAAATACTTTCCATTAAAGTAATCCACAAGATGTGCTTTCGAAAAGTTTTGTTAGAAGCCCCGTCTTTAACAAAATGAAGCCATATATTAAGAATGAAGTTCAATAGTATGAAAAACAACTATGAACATACTCTTTTCAAAACTATTAGAAAATTATCTGTTTTGGTTAATTAACTGTTATCTCTCCACTGGATCATAACTTCTCCCAATGTGTATTTTATTCCTGGTTGTAAATCCCACCAATGTGTCCTGAAATGAGGCAGAACTGTACAAATTTGATTAAATATGTCAGGAGTGATCATGATTAAAATGCAACGATACATATATGTGTTATTACCTGACTCATTTTCAGTTTCTGAAGGAACCAGGGTTACATGTCATGTGACTGGCCTCAAACTCAACACAACTGATTGCTCAGGGATATACATATCTCAAAGGCAGCCAAGGCTTGTTTGGCTTGGCTTACAGAGATAAACTAAAGAAAGATGGTACTCTTGCTCCCTTCGAATCTGACCCAAGACCCAAGAGACTACTGCTAGGCAATGGTTGATGTTAAATCTAATAAGTCATAACAATGTTGAGGATGGAGGTCACATGCAAAGTCAGTGACATGGTTTGGCTCTGTGTCCCCACCCAAACCTCATCTCAAATTGTAATCCCCACATGTCAAGGAAGGGCCCTGACGGGAGGTGACTGGATCATGGGGGTGGTTTCCCCTATGCTGTTCTCACAATAATGAGTTCTCACAAAATCTGATGGTTTTGTAAGCGGTGGCTTCCCCTGCTGTCTCCTCTCTCCCGCCACCTTGTGAAGAAGGTACCTGCTTCCCCTTCCGCCATGATTTTAAGATTCATGAGGCCTCCCCACCCATGCAGAACTGTGAGTCAATTAAACCTCCTTTCTTTATAAAGTACCCAGTCTCAAGTATTATTTATAGCCATGTGAGAACAGACTAATGCAGTAAGAAAAAAATGCATCATGGGGAGGAGGGAAGAGACACAAAATGAGAGAGAGAAAGCATATAGACACTCCTCCCATCCCCCACGACCAAAGAAATAGAAAAAAAAGATAACACAAATGCTGAGACATTAATTTCTTCAGGTCCTGACAATTTTCCCCTTCCTGCTTTCGTTTCTCATGATACGTGCCTTTCTCCCCTCGGGTTCTCTAAAATAAAACTAGTGTGTGAGACTCTGTTCCTTGAAACCAAAAGAGCCATAATTGGAACATTCACATAACCTTAAAAGACATGTAATATATGTAAATTTGGTCTGAGGTGATTCAGCAGAACTGTCATTACAAATGTCAATCACTATGGCCCTGGAGCATACAAACTGAGAACGAACCCATTGAGCTGAAGCTATCCCTTCCCTGGTTGTCAGTGACTGAAAAGCAGCCACATCTGTGCTACTGCTGTGCCAGTCATCCAAGGCACAGATGCCACCTCTTCCACGTCACATCCTGGCCATCTCTCCAGATACTTCCATCACCCTCAGGTTCTTTGTCTAGTTCCCAATTTGGCTCTGTGACTACCCAGCCACCTGCCTTTATTTGACATAGAGATGACCGTGGCTCTCACTGCAGTTCTCACTGCTCATTCTATAATGTTCATCATTCCTTTGGATTTCTGTCCAACTGCTCACTCTCTAGCCCCTAAACAATTCCAATCTTCTCTCCAGGCCACCACCAACTCCACCAGACACCTAAACTAGCTGAAATACCATCAAAAGGAAAAAAACTGTCACTTGTTCACATGACAGGGATAACATGGGGAAAAACAGGATGAGAGTTTTAAAAAGGTGGGAAAATGGAAAGACTCAAATGGCATTTTCTTACCTAGCATTTGCAAGTGGATTCAATTAGGAGAAAAAGCCTATGAGGGTCATTAAAAATTTTTAATTAATTATTCATAAAAGCATATTCTTGGACTTAAAAGAGTTAAAAATATTTTAATATTAAGCCAAAATTCTTAGATCTGAGTACCCAAGTCTCAGGTTTCTCTAAATCTATTTCCTAAAGAGTTAAATAATATTTGGGTTTTACACAAAGGTACTTATGCTTCATGCTTCTAAATCTTAGATCACTTTATTTAGCCTATCATCACTACTAACTGGTTCATTCTGCAATAATTAAGGGAATGAGGTGCACAGTCCATTGCAGCAAATCCTGAAGGGAAATATGAATGGGTGAAATTTCTCCCAAGTACCCCACTCCAAACTACATCAACCTAAAGACATCAGAAAACCTTACCCATACACGCTTCTTCCACAGCACGTTATTAGGTTAGTGCAAAAGCAGTTGCTGGGCCAGGTGCGGGGGCTCACGCCTGTAATCCCAGCAATTTGGGAGGCCGACGCAGGCAGATCACGAGGTCAGGAGATTGAGACCATCCTGGCTAACATGGTGAAATCCCATCTCTACTAAAAATACAAAAAATTAGCCAGGCGTGGTGGCGGGCGCCTGTGGTCCCAGCTACTCAGGAGGATGAGGCAGGAGAATGGCGTGAACCCAGGAGGCGGAACTTGCAGTGAGCCGAGATCGCGCCACTGTACTCCAGCCTGGGCGACAGAGCAAGACTCCGTCTCAAAAAAAAAAAAAAAAAAAAAAAAAAAAGCAGTTGCTGTTTTTGCCATTACTTTTAATAGCAAAAACAGCAACCGCTTTTGCATCAACTCAGTAATTTTACATACAGTCCATTTCCACTCTCTTCCCCAAGTACATCCTTCAGTGCTCAAAGATCCATGTTCTCATTGAAGAGTTACTCCTTGTCTAACGGATTAAAATCTCCCTCACTACATTCCAAGATGGCAGTATAACTCTAGCCCCCTAAGCCAGTGTTTTTCAAATTTTCATGTACATACAAATCACTAGGGTTATTGTTACAATGCAGATTCTGATTTGGTAGGTCCAGAGTGGGGCCCAAGACTCTTCATTTCTGGGTGATGCTCATGTTGCTCATCTGTGGCCCACACTCTGAGTAGCAAGGCACTACACTGTTAACTCCATACCAGATGTAAGTGGACCAATAGCAACCAGACTGGAGACTATTACTATCTCTTAGGGATAGTAAAGAGCTCAATATCTTGATATTTATTCAATAAGCATTTATTGAACTTCTAATAAATGCTCTGCTGAGATACAAATGCAATTAATAATTAGTTCCTACATTTAAAGTACTCATTGGCTGAGTACTGTTCAAATATCAGCATGCATAAGAGTTTTTTGCAGCATTTGTCAATAATGTAAACCCATGGTCTTATTTGAGTACATCAGGGTTGAGGCCTATGAATCTGTGTGCCAGGCGAGTGACAGTTCAAACTGAGCAGTGCTGGTTTCACGGAGCAGAGAGATAATTAAAAAACTAGATGACACATTGAATTTAAGAAAAAGCAATGTAGAATGGGAGCTCAAAGGATGGGACGTTGACCAGGGCAGATTCACAGAAGACGTACGGGAGTATAACTGGCAGTAAAGGAAGAAAGGAGCATATGTGAAAGGTCAGCAGTGAGCAGATGCCTCAATTAGGCTGCAAAGAGCCAAGCAGCCCCCAAACTTTTCTCTTCTATAGAAGATCTTCTCTAAGACTCCTTGCAAATTTCAAACAGAGGAATATGACTAAAGCCTTCTCATATGTTTTACACATAAGTTTGGTCACAAAAGAAAGTAGTTTGGCTTACGATTTATGTTTTAACTGATCAAGTGCCAGAAACACTCAGTTGCATAGTCAACAGCAGCAGAAAAAAAAAAAGAAAAACAGCATCTGCTTTTGAAAAAAGTTGAATAAACTGAAATAGCCTGAAGAGCAGACTTTTCTAATGAAAATAAAAATTCTTGTCTGGTGAAATCTACAGGAAAAAGAATCCACCCACTACAAAAATGAATGGTTTTCAAGAATACATTTTAAAAAGAATTTTGCTCTTAAAATTTGTCAGAATCACAGGGAAGTAAACTTTACTGAGATTAAATACAGTCTTCATTAGGCACAGGGATCCCATATTAAATTTTAAAAGTGATTGGGTAATAACTACTATTTTAATCATTTTATTTTCTTAGAAATACTTCTTCACTCTTGACTTCTGAACACTAGGGTTTCTAAAGAACACTCCCCTTTCAAAAGCAACTACAACCTCAATACAAACAGTTTCGCAGAGATTAGTAAAGTATACTCTATATTCACTTCAAGGATGCCTTATTGGTAAGCCTTTCAAAAGCTATCTTTGTGAGTGTCCTGCAATTTGTTTTTAAAGGATAATTTGTCAACTCTTATTGCTTAGGATACCTCTAATTGTAACATGAAAGACATTCAGCCATTAAATGTAATATCATTTCTGTTGTATAGCTTAAAATGAAAATTATAGCACCTCACTATAACATATTGTCAAATTGGAAAGTGAATAGTGAATCCACAAGCAAAGTGATTAGGTAGTAGACACTGATGACTTGCCATGAGTTCATTCTGGGTGTGTTTGTAAATTACAGTGAGGAATGAAGTTATCAGAGCTTTAATTTCATATGATTTGATATCATAGAGATAAGCAGACATTAGAATGAGGTGTTCTCAAATAATCTGGAGTACTTATGTGCATATTCTCGCTGTATCTGGTTTTCCTCTTTGGAAATAATTTCCTTAAGGCAGAAGATGTTCCTCCTTCTTTCTTTGTGGAAAGGAAGAAATGACTGACCAGTTACACTGTGCTTTTGTGTCAGGACAGTCTGGTTACAAGTGACAGAAACTGAAACTAATGTAGGCAAAGTAAAGTATTCATTGGCTCATATATAATAACTAAATCTCAGAATGGGCAGATCTTAAATCTGTGATTTAAAAAAACACAGAAAAAATAAACAAGGAAATAAGAACATGAAATTCATGATATTTAAGAGAGTTTGGATTTTTTGGTCTAATAAAGAAAAGGGTTATGTGTGAAAAAGAGTACTAATGTACACAAATGCTGTAGTTAGTAAATGTTATTTTACAGGGTTACAGGTTAGCAAATCTGAAACTGTATTATATACATATACAAATGGGAAAATATCTATTGTGGATAATGACAGCCTCATTTCCATCCTCAGAAATACAGAGCTATAAATAAGGAGAGAAGGAAAGCTAGGATTAACCCTGTAGTACGGGACAAGAATCACAGATACAGGTATGACCTATGGATTTTAATAGATATACAGAAGGGTGGGTTTAAAAATAAATATAAATGTGCATACATATATGTGTTAATAAACATACATATATTTCCTACCTCTGTACACTGACAGAGCCTATAAACAATAATAAACCAGCAGTTCAGAGCACAACTACCATCTAGACCTTTCCAAATACCATTCTCCAATCAAAGGAACAAGAACTTCTTGGGGACCTGATTGATTCCAGGGCTGGGCAGAAAAAAACACAAGGCAACCCTTGAACAACACTGATAAATGAATGGGTAGACAAAATGTGGTATATATATAGAGAGGACTATTATTCAGCCTTATATAAAGGGGGGCGGAGAATCCTGGCACATGCTACAACATGGATAAACCTTGACATTTACACTAAGTAAAATAAGCCAGATCCACAAAGGTGAATATCACATAATTCTACTTATATGAGGTACTTAGAATAGCCAAATTCATAGACACAAAAAGGAGAATGGTGGTTTCCAGGATCTGATGGGAAGAGGGGAAACAGGAAACTAGTGTTTAATGCACACAGAGCTTGAGTTGGAGAGAATGAAAAAAGTTCTGGAGATAAATGGTGGGGACAGTTACATAACAATGTGAATGCTCTTAATGCCACAAAACTGCATACTTAAAAAATGGTAAATTTTATGGTATGTCTATTTTATCCCAATAAACCTATTTTTTATTGGGATGAAATGGACATACCATAAAATTTACCATTTTTTCAGTATACAGTTTTGTGGCATTAAGAACATTCACACTGGCACACTGAATTTGGAAAACAACTTGGCATCATCTTGTAAATTATAAAAATACTTATCTCAAAAAGTATTTATTCCAGTAAATAGCCTCCTATGCTTCTACCCTAGATATACATTCTTGCCCATGTGTTGCAAGGGGCAAAACATGCATGTTGAAGAATAAAGCAACAGAAAAAATTATATACAGCCCAATGTCCTTCAACAGGAAGAAGCATAAATCAGGATTAATAAGTTCAAATACAGTCATATTAGAAACACTCTACAGCAGTGAAATTAATAAGCCAAACTTACGTGCATGAATGTGGATGAATCCAAAAATAAATTGACTGAAAAAAGCACATCACAGAAGAATGCATACAATAACACAACACACAGGGGCCTAAACCATATAAAACTCAACAATTCATTATTTAGGGATATACACATATGGAATATTCTATAATACCAGTTGGTGTAATGATAAACTTATTGGGGTGGAAGGAAGATTACTATGACTGGAGGGCAGCACATAGAAATTTAAAAGGTATTACTCTATTTTTTAAGCTGGGTAGTAAGTACATGATACATGATTTTTCTTTGATTGCTTTATCTATCAATCATATTAGTTACTCTTTTACATGGATTATATTGCTAATAAAAAGGAAAAACAATTTTTTGTTGTTCGCTTTTTTTTTTTTTTTTGAGATGGGGTCTTGCTCTGTCACCCAGGCTAAAGTGCAGTGGCGCGATCTCTGCTCATTGCAACCTCTGCCTCCCGGGTTCAAGCTATTCTCCTGCCTCAGCTTCCCGAGTAGCTGGGATTATAGGCCTGGCCTGCCACCACACCCGGATAATTTTTGTATTTTTAGTAGAGATGGGGTTTCACCATACTGGCCAGGCTGGTCTCAAACTCCTAATCTTGTGATCCACCTGTCTCAGCCTCCTAAAGTGCTGGGATTACAGGTGTGAGCCACCGCGGCCAGCCTATTTAATTTTAACAACGTCAGAATGTCTAACCTGTTCCTGGAAATGGTAAGCTCTGATGAAGCAGTAAAGTCCTAACACAATTTTTAAACCATAATGTTCAAACTTTCTTCGCAGAGTACACAAACCATTAAAGAT
Organism: Pan troglodytes; assembly: GCF_028858775.2. NCBI lineage: Eukaryota > Metazoa > Chordata > Mammalia > Primates > Hominidae > Pan > Pan troglodytes. Next base: position 106,942,855 of record NC_072411.2, on the reverse strand, counting down.
TTTTGTTAATCATTTTATTTCATAACATAACTTGGGAATACATGATATAAACTCCCTTCATAAATGGTATGATATAAATGCCCTCTGTGAAATGATAAAGACTATTTGTTATACAGTCTAAATTCATCATATATCAGGGATCAAGGAGTATTGATTTTCCTACCAAACAAAAGTTTAGAGATTTGGTCTACATTTTCAAAACACTGGTGCTACATGCCTGGATTCCAGAGTCAGACTGCCTTGGATTAAATCCAAATTCTTCCATTTCCAACTACAGAAACATGGAAGTTACTTCACCTTTCTGCACATTTGTTTTCCCACTTGTAAAATGGAGGTAAGAATAGTTGGCGGGGTACAATGGCTCACGCCTGTAATCCCAGCACTTTGGGAGGCCGAGGTGGGTAGATCAATTGAAGTCAGGAGTTCGAGACCAGCCTAGTCAACATGGTGAAACCCCATCTCTACTGAAAATAGAAAAATATTAGCTGGGCATGGTGGTGCATGCCTGTGGTCCCAGCTACTCAGGAGGCTGAGGCAGGAGAATCACTTGAACCTGGGAGGCAGAGGTTGCAGTGAGCCAAGATCGTGCCACTGTGCTCCAGTCTGGGTGACAGAGCAAGACTCTGTCTGAAAAAAAAAAAAAAAAGAAAAAGAAAAAAGATATATAACTTAATTTTTTATTTTTGGATAATTGAGACAATATGCAGTTGTAAGACATAACACAGAGATCACATATACCTATTACCTACCTATTAGTAGCTGTTAGATATTAATATCACCTTCATTAGAAAAACTTTATTATCTGTTCATATATTTAATATGTAATTTACATATACACAATGAACTATTAAAAAGGCAATAAAAATCAATCTAGAGTCTTGTTTAAAGCTCTCAGTCATTTCATTTTTCTTCATAAAGTTTGTTGTAAAACAAGCAGTGTCAGTATTCTAGAAATACGAGGAGAAGAGGAAAATCAAAGGTGTTAAGTGGCTGTCTCAATACTATAAAACAAGTAATTGTTTAAGTCCAGTTATCAGAACATACAAAATATGCTATAATTTAATTTTTAGTCTTAAAGGAAATCTTGAGAACTATGAATACATTAAACTGGTTAAGCTATTACAAGGTAATAATGGCCACAACATCAATATTAAATTTAAAAATTTAGAGAAATGATTTGCTTAATTCTACAAAGGCACTGATTAAAGGGACTTCCAACAGGCCAAACAAAACTCCTTTACTCACCTTCTTCATCATCAATATCACTATTAGGTCTGGTTTCAACATCCTCTGGGCTAGAATTTTTAGACCAGCAGTTCAGAACTTGAAGGACTGCTATTACTTTTCAGCTTAAGAGCTTTCACTTGTGTCAGTGACAGCAATTAGAGAGAAGACAAAAACTACATAACAATAAATAAATAAAACAACACAGGACGCCATACAGATTCCAGGACCCCAACACAGAGGACAGGACAAGAATCTATGTAAGTTTCCTAGACTCTTCTAATGGAATCACTCTTCAAATCAGTAATTGAGAATCAATGAAGCAGGTGCAACTCTTTAGAGAATATGAAGGAGAAAAGGGAGAACCAGGGAGACAGAGAACCCCCATCCAAATCAGCCAGTCAGTAATCGGTGGACACAGCCCCAATGAGTGCCCAAGACTTTGAGCCCCTGTCTAAACTTCTACCACATGAGCATGCCTCACATTTCTTCAAATGACTGCAAGTCCAGCTCTTAAAAACCTATCAAATATCTCAACATACATATTAGTCTAACAATTTCCTCCCAGGGCAAAGAATTTAAACTTACTTTAACAGACATCAAGGGATCACTGCATGTTCTGGAGATCTGTTTCATAACCTTTTTTTCCTCCATTCAGAATATATGGAAACGGCATTTCTTAGGCAGTATGTGCCAGTCAACCAGGGGCTTAGATGACAGATTTCTATTATCCTAAGGCTTGACCTGCAAGAACTTGAATTAAATGTCTTTCCAGCAGGACAATGTCTTCCCAAATATATGCTACCTTTACCTAACCATTTAAGGTCAATTTAAGAAAAGAAGGAAGAAGACCTGATCACTTTTCTCACAGAATTTTTCTGAAATCTTATTTTAACTTAAGAAATAGAAGTATTAAATAGACAGGTAATTCTACGAGTCAATGAAACTAATAAAATTTTATATTTTTCTGTTTTTGGAAAAGGCCCTGTTTTCCTCAGAAGGTTAAACAATATTTAATTATGATTTCTTTAGCCTGTGAAAAATAGACAAAACTTTTAAAAATGCACTAACCATTATTTCACAATCACTTAAACATTTAAAGTACTTTAAAGTTAATAATCCTTTGGCTATTAGCAAATGCTTGATCCTGAGGCAAATTTAAAATTCTGAGCATGCAAAGTGTGATGACCCTTAAAGCTGTAGCCTATAACACCACAGTATTCCTAGTCTGGAAATTGTTGTTGGCCTGATTTTGGTTACCTTAAGATGCCTCAGTGTTGAACCCCAGAAAATTGGGGCCTAACCTATATAGACATGTATTTCCCCAACTGAACACATCAAACGTATGACACTGTCATGGAGAAGTCATCTGCTTCACAAGGTACTAGGTAGATGGTCCACTGTGTTCAACAGCAGCTGACATTCAAAGAGAGCCAAAGGTAGCATGTACTGGGATATTGTAACCTAGAGGTCATAAAAGAGAAGAGAATAACAAAGTAGAATAATAAAAGACACATATGCTCATACTAAAGTTCTTAAGGCTGGTTCTTTCCACACGAGTTAATTTAATTCTGGAACCGCATACATTGACCTGAAACTCACAGAAATTCCACAGCAGTCTGGCAGAATTTCATTTATGTTTTCTCTCTTGGTACTGTTTTCTCTCACATAAAATACTGCAGTATGTTCTGCATCATGCGGAAAATGTTTTATTGGGTACTGACATGATGTAAAGGCAAACCTAAACATTCTTGAACTCTTCTATCAGAACTTTGTATCAAATTAATGGGACTATACAAGCATTTTTACCTTACAATTCTGGAAACGGAATTTTTTTTTCAAAAGGGTAAGATAATCTAGGAATAAACTATAATAAAAGGAATGCAACAAGCATTATTCATGCATTCCCTAAGTAGCTTGCTCCCAAACATCATTTATATTTCAACTGAGTTTTAGCCTTTTATATTTGAGATCTACTATGCTAAATTAGAAAATCCCATTCACCAGAATAAGATTTTTAATTTGTTCTTGGCTCCCAAAAAAAAACTTAGAACAATATCTTTTAGCATTCCACAGTCCAGGTGGACAATTTAAAGCTGTTAAGAAAGGCATTTTAAAATTTCTATACAAATGACTGTCTATGTAGGTGACACTTGATCATAGCTTTGAAAAAAATGCCACCAGGAGAAGACTTTGTGGTTTCTGGCCTTAAACAATATTGAAAAAGTAAAAGAACATACTATGCCCTTGAGGATACATTTTAACATAAAAAATTACTCTGGTACAATTCTATGAGAAGAATTTTACATGAGACTTAGGATGTAAATCCCTAGAAACAAAAATGGAAATTAAATTATCTGATGTGACTAATATATAAAGTTCTTACAAGTACTGAGACTATTTAGGAGAATTTTGTACAGGTGAAAGTGATATAATTACATTATTTCACTATTATCAGGATTTGATCAAATAATTCTAAAACCTGAATATCTATGTCTACTTTCTAATACTAGGAGATCGCTTCTGAAACCTAATAACCAAAATGTTTATGTTTATAATTTGTAATGTCAAAAGCAAGCTTTCATGCTACATATATTAGTTCTTCTATATGAAAGATATTTAATTCTTCCATAATCACAAATCATGTGTGTCATAAACACAAGTATACACATTAAAAATATGTCTCCAGCTGAGCACAATGTAATCCCTGCACTTTGAGAGGCTGAGGCAGGAGGATTGCTTGAGGCTAGGAGTTGAGACCAGCCTGGGCAACATGGTGAGACTCTGTCTCTACAAAAAAATTAAAAAACAAAACAAATCAATTAAAAAAAATCTGTCTCTGTAATTAGAATATTTTATTTATACATAGTCAGACAGTTTTCCTCAGTTACAGAAGAGGACTTGCTCCTCCCAGTTCTGAGACATTGACCCTTGAGTTCTACCCTCATCCTGCTGTGGGTCGGGAGTTTTGATGAGGGAGATACTGACCAGGAGATGAAGTCTCCAAAGGGGTCTCTCGGTCTCCTCCTCACCCCTCCAGACTCCCATGCCAGGGTCTCCCCGTGGCCGCCTCTGGGTAGAGCTTCACAATCTTCAGTAGGGAATATTTTCAAGGTAAAACTAAAAGCTTAAAACATGAAACTCATAGGATGGTTTTATTTTCTGCATTACTATTTTTTAAAATTTTAATATTCAGGAATCATTGCTTAGCACTTCTACCATATTCTACTGAGACTGTATGAAGTCAACGAACACAAATCTCCACAGACATAATTTAACATATACAGAATTTCCACAACAATACTGAAAAAGAGCTTATTGCAATCCTGTGTGGAAAATACAGTACAAAGGTTTGTGTGTATGCACAAACACATAATAATTCATTTATTTAGTCATGAAAGATCATTTATAACAAGCTATAATTCATAGTTACAATAATTTATTTAGTTATCCATCATCTACTAGATATATCTAGGCACACTGCTTGGCCTTTGTGATAAAAATATAAAATACCAAGAAAAGTTTCAATACTATGTCAACTTATGTAGAAAAAAATCCATATAAAATAGAAGCCAAAAAGTTGTAACAGTGATTTCCTCAAAAAACTGTCCTAAAAACATCAGCAACTCCATATCTTGCTTAACCCTTGGATCTTAAAGCATATGCTAATCTCACCATTTAAGCTTGTCAGTGCCTCTGGAACAAATTCCTGACAATAGTACCACTACCATAATAAATTTGCAGTCCCACTCGGGCTTCATCTGGTCTGGATTTCCATTCAGGTTGCTGGGCATTAGAGCACACATATGCATGTGTAGGGGCGTGCACAGAAACACACAGGAATGTGCTGATGCAGTTCACTGAGAAACCACTCTGCCATATCAGACATCACAGCAGCTACTTGGCTCCCCTGCTCAAAAAAATCCTGCTACTTTTCAAATCTTAAACAATTTCATTCATCTCAGTCATTCCTGCAAACAAAAACAGGCCATGCAAATTGCACAGGTCCACAATCCCTTATCCATTATTCCAATATCCAAGCGTGTTTTCTTATCTTTTTGTACATTTGGCACAAACTATATTGACTGGAAACTATTTATCATCATTATTTCACCAGATATAAATATTAGTGTTTTGCTAGAAAAATATTAATGTCTATGATTACAGGGTACTGCCAAAGACCATATGAGGAGTGTTCCTTAGTATGTAGTAGATGCATCTACTGCCTACCTAAAAATCAAAAAAATTTCCAATTCTGAAACTCATTTGTTTTCAAGGACTTCCAGTCCCTCTTTATTTCAGATGGCCTTTCTTTTACCTCCACTAAAATGTGACTGAGATCATCACCCTAGACTTTTCTCCTCTATATCTTAAAATCTTTCTTCATGTCCAACTTGACTTATTTTTCTCCTGTCTTTGAAGAAAAATGCTATTTCATATTTTTCAAAGTAAACCCCTACCTAGGCTGGTCACCACACCCCATCCAATTTTCTGGAGTCTTCTTCTATCAGTTGTCATTGGCATTTTGACTTTTTTCTCCCCACTGTCCCTTATTTTCTTCTCAAATCTGGATGGATTTCTCCTTACCCTTTTCTTTTTCTTTTCTTTTTTTTTTTTTTTTTTTTGAGACGGAGTCTCACTCTGTCGCCCAGGCTGGAGTGCAGTGGTGCGATCTTAGCTTACTGCAACCTCTGCCTCCTGGGTTCAAGCAATTCTCCTGCCTCAGCCTCCTGAGTGGCTGGGACTACAGGCACCTGCCACCATGCCCGGCTAATTTTTTGTATTTTTAGTAGAGACAGGGTTTCACTGTGTTAGCCAGCATGGTCTCGATCTCCTGACCTCATGATCCTCTCACCTCGGCCTCCCAATTCTCCTTACTCTTATGTAAAAATGAAATAAATTTTACCCTTGCAAAGACATGCAAAACTACACTCCTTTTTCTTCTAAACCATACTTTAAAAAAGTTTAAAGCCTGTCTTCTGTCTTCATTCACTCATCCATTCACCCAATCAAAGAACTGTTACTGAGTACCTATTGTGCACCAAGTATTTAGAACAGAAATATGATCAGCACCAAAGGACCGCATAGTATCAGTTGCAGATGGAAGAAGGGTGGAGATTAAGGAACAATTCATCGACAATCACCTTATAATGCACTTGGCTAGCATTCGGTCAAACTTAAGTGCCTGCTGCTGCCTCCACACACTTCACTGCTTTGGACTGCTTGTTCACCTACTCTTAAGCAAACCACAATGACTCACTAAAACTGTGGTTTTCCCAAGTACAGAGACACATTTTTATCTTTTCTCCTCCCTAGCTTACTATCTAGTCAGTCAGTGGCTTGACAGATGATATTTAATAGACATCTATTAAATAGAAGTTAATATATTTGTTTAATAGAGCATTTTATTTCATTTTGTCCTTATTTTTGTTATTTTCTAGTACTTCATGCTATGGAAATTATGTGAGAGGTATTTGTATGCTTAAATTCTTACATGACTAATTTTTTGAATGGCCCTCATTCACTGCTATTCTCAAATGTCACTTCCTTAGAAGAGCCTCCTTTAACTGATTGATTTAAAATGGCTTTGCCCCCAACCACTCACTCTCTGTTCTTTTACTCCACTATGTGTGTCTTTATAGCCATTACCAAGCATTACTTGCTACATTATTAATGATGCTTTGCTTACTGTCTCCTTTCCCCACAAGAATATGGGCTTCATGAAGGGAGACCCTTGTCTTTCACGTTTCCCTCATATCACCAGTGCCTAGCACATAATCGGCTCCCAATACTAAACGTCGTGAAAATAAACCAAGAATTACATCGGCCATGCTCATCACTGAAAATAAGATGCTGAGTGTCAGTGAAAGTAGGTGCACAGTTTTCAATTAATTCTACCCTTCCTGTACTATATTTGATGTGTTGCAAGCACTGAGCAGTTTTTCTTCCTTCTTCTGTGCCCAAACAGCTTAACCTTTTATTTAAGTGTCTCTGGTCCAAAAAACATTAAAATTGGGCAGCTCTAATAAATACTACTACATAATGACTCGCTCCAGTTCTCTGCAGTAATTAGTACTCTGGTGATGAAATGTGCCTCTAGGTTCAAAATTTTATAATGTTTTGACAGTTGGAATCTTACCAAGCATGAAATGAACCAATAAAAAATTCTTTTTTGTTATCATTCTCCAAGCATTAGGGAAAAAAATATTCTCAATATATAAGAGTAGCACTCTAGGAAAAAAATTAGTGACCCCCTCAGATTCAAACGGGAGGGTTTATGTAGCATTCAAATGAAGAAAAGATAAATGTAAAATCTCTGATAACTAAAAGCCACGAGCAAGTTCTATTTAACAGGCAAGTGCATCTCAATCACCTTGATTAGCAAAGCAAGATAATATGCATTAAAATCTTCATGCCAGTCAAAATTCTCATAAATACCATATTTTATTTTCCACCTTTAACTGTTTGATGATCATGGTATCTTTAATCACCTCAGATGGTTCTTTATGAAGATTGTTTATATTTGAATATAGTTTTCCTCTCAATATCCTTTCATCCTGAAGAAAATATGCATGACTCTGACAGTATTTCAAAAGCTGGTAAAGATTTCAGTTGCATCAATGGATGTCATGTGTCTTACCTGAAGTAACAAGAGCTACAGTTTCAACGTTCATCTTTACATATACTGATACATTAAAACCTTTAAAGATTCCAAGCATCTGTATGAATCCAAACATATTCTCAATAATATCTGCATGATTTTATTCAAAATAAAAAAAATTGTTATGATGAAAAGTTCTGGAGATGAATAGTGGTGCTGGTTATACAACAATGTGAATGCACTTAATGCCACAGAACTGCATACTTAGAAATGATGAAGATGGTACATTTTAGGTGTACTTTAGCACAATACAAATTTTCCTTCATACCTGAGCACTCATTTTCTTATATTTTATTCTGAAACATTTATGCCATATCTGGAAAAATTTGACAAATCATTTCCTAAATGTATACTTCAACACTATGTAACAGGTTCTAATTAACCTTTTTGATATTTGGCACTCATTCATTAACTTCCTTGAATTTTTAAGGTGCCAAGAAAACTTAAAAAAAAAAAATTATAGAAATGTGCCCTACATTGTGGCATCTAATTTACTACCATAAAATATGAATTTTCTTTATAAATTATACAATAACATAGAATAAACTATGTGGTGTACATTCTCAGTGTGTGGTGGGACATGAAGCAGAATCCAAGGGTCGTTTAGTAAATGATATTGTAACTGTACCCCTCTAAAATGAAATGCCATGCTTATGAATTGGTTATTTTTTAATGATTAAGCTAACGAGTTCTGAACTTTTAACCTATATGGGTTTCATAATTACACAGCTTGAAATCCTCATCAGAAAATCTGTCTGCTCCTGAAATTCAAATCATTTTGTAATATTGAATAATGCATGGCAACTCTACAGAAATTAAAACATTTCATAAAAGTAAAGAAATTCACAATCTTTTCTGTATTTTTACAAGAGCATAAAGTAACAGAAATAAACTAGCTGTCACTTCCTTTGACTGCCCCATCCAACCTCTCCCATTCCCATCTCTTTAACAAGAAGCATCTTATTTATCTTTACATAAACTTCATAATGGATACAGCCTCATGGGACAAACATCTCATAAATGAGCAAGTGCAGGGACAGCAGAGTTCCAGAAAAATACCATGAAAATGGGAAACCAAATTTTGTGTCTAAGCATGGTGGTTAAGAACTCTGGCTTTGGAGACTGACAGATCTGAGTTTGAGTCCTGGCTTAATCAGGTACTGGCTCTTTAGAAGTGCGCAAACCACTTAATCCTGTTCTCTGAGCCTTAGTTTACAAATTTGTAAAATGGGGATAATAGGTCTATCTCACTGGGTAATTTTTAATAATCGATGAGATAATATAAGCAATGTTTTTAGCACTGTGCCTAAAATTAATAAAGCATCAATAAAGTAAATTCTAATTGGAATCATGAAGAATATTCCAATTACAATCTTATAATTCAACAATAACAGTTTTCACATTTAAAACTGCTTCTTCACTTAAACAATTGAACAAGAAAAAAAACAAATAACTCTATTGGCCAGGCACGGTGGCTCACGCCTGTAATCCTAACACATTGGGAGGCCAAGGCAGGCAGATCACCTGAGGTCATGAGTTTGAAACCAGCCTGGCCAACATGGCAAAACCCCATCTCTACTAAAAATACAAAAAATTAGCCAAGCATGGTGGCCAGTGCCTGTAATCCCAGCTACTTGTGAGGCTGAGGCAGGAGAATCATTTGAACCCAGGAGGTAGAGGTTGCAATGAGCCGAGATCCTGCCACTGTATTCCAGCCTGGGTGACAGAGCAATACTCCTTCAAAAAAAGAAAAAAATAAAATAAAAATAGGCAAAAGACACGAACACTTTTCAAATGAAGGCATACAAGTGGCCAACAAATATACTTTTAAAATGCTCATCATTATTAATCACCGGAGAACCGCAAATTAAAACCACAATGAGATACCATCTTATACCAGTCAGAATGGCTTAAAAAGTCAAAAAGCAACAGACGCTGGTGAGGCTGCAAAGAAAAGAGCACACTTAAACACTGTAGGTGGAAATGCAAATTAGTTCAGCCACCTTGGAAAGCACTCTGGAAATTTCTCAAAGAACTACAAATAGAACTAACATTCAACCCAGCAATCCAACTATTGGGTACATAGCCAAAAGAAAACAAATCCTCTACCAAAAAGACACATAAACTCACATGTTCACAGCAGCACTATTCACAGTAGCAAAGACATGGAATCAACCCAGGTGTCCATCAATGGTGGATTGGCTAAAGAAAATGTGGTACATATATCCCATAGAATTACTACACAGCCATAAAAAAGAATAAAATCATGTCCTTCACAGCAACATGAATGCAGCTGGAGGCCATTATCCTAAGTGAATTAACTCAGGAACAGAAAACCAAATATGGCATGTTTTCACTTGTAAGTGGGAGCTAAACAACACGTACTCATGGACATAAAGATGGCAACAATAGACATTGGGGACTTCTAGAGGGGGAAGGTAGCAAAAAGGGAAAGGGTTCAAACACTAACTCTTGGGTACCTTGCCCAGTACCTGGATGACAGGATCACTGGTACTCCAATCTCAGCATTATGCAATATACTCGGGTAACAAACCCGTGCATGTACCCCCTGAAGCTAAAAGTTGAAAAAGAAAAAAATAATAATAAAATAAAATTGCTTCCTCAGTAGAAGTCATTGTTAAATACTTTCTTTTCATTCTTTTCAACTGGTGAATACTTCCAGAATTCTACAGCATTAATAAAATGCTGAAAATCAATTAAATCCAGAAGAAAATAACACTCAACTTAAAATAGAGTTTCAGATTTAAAAAAAGTTAGATTTGCCTTTAAACCTTTCATATGTGTATTTCAAGGTACATACATTTTAAAAGCAAATTACAGCTAATAACTTACCAATAATCACCTATAAAACAAATGGAAATTTTTCTTCCAAACACCAGAAATCAGAATATTCAGCTACCTAGGTAAGCAACCAGCCCAATAAGTCCCATGAATATAGACATTTACTTAGTTCTCTAGACAAGAATTCTATGCTGTATTTATAGGGTTAAAAGTCCTTTTCCTAAAATATCCCAGGATTTTTACACTGAAAACACATCTTGCTTTTACATTTTAATTACAGTAAATAGAGTATTTATCAGAATTATAGCAAAATGTTCAAGGAAAAAGCAAAGGAAGGAAGCTAAAGCTAAAAATCCCCATTCAAACAAGGATGGGCCAAATACACACTGAAAATCATCTTTCAAAGAATAAATACATAGAAAAATGTGTTAAGTCAAAGAAAAGCATGTTACTAAAACGATTTTGTATGAAAAAGTATAAATGTAAATATTTATGCTTCAATACATATACAAAAGAAATTTATATGCCCAACTTTTAATAATGACTACTCCTGCTTGATGTGATTGCAGATGATTTTGGTATTCATCTTGGTATTTTACCATATTTAAAATTTTTTGACATTTAACAAGTACTAACTTTTTTAGTAGTGTTGGGTTTAACAGTTAACAGTTTAACAATTTTAAAACAAAGGAAAAAACATACAAAAGTGCCTCTTATTCAAAAATTCTGTCCTAACACCTTTTAACCTTAAGAAATTCTTAAACACTGTCACTCAAATACAATAAGAAAATCATGTATAAAAATTGTCCTGCCTTAGATGAATTCTTAAAGCATTTAGACTTCAAACACTATAATCAAGACACTGGCATTGCCCCAAAGTAAATGATGGGAAGTACAAAGCAGATTTCAGGTTTTATGCACGCTTGTAGCTCCAGATCCAATGGACAGTGAAGAGATACTATAAAACACTGATTTGGCTGAAGTATTAATCAACTAGATGTCATAATAAAAGATTGCGTGTCAAAAATTCAATCCAGAGCTATATTCCTCTCCTTATAAGAAGACACTATCAAATTTTTAAAAATCTATTTATTTCATATAAGGTGTGCTACTGTCCAAATGGTGCTCAGAATATTCCAGACATAATTATTTTCACTGTACAAAATTAAATTTTCCAATAAAGTTATAACTAGGAGTAAAATAAAGTTTCTAAGTCCCAAATTATTATGTTAACTTTCAGTAACATGAGGCCATCAGATGCTATAGCTGAATAAAAGAAAACATTGTTTAAATAAGAGGAAAATATTTGTTTTGGACAAAGAGGAAAGCAATATATTGAATTAAGATACCAGGAAACAGCCTTTGAAGTAGTCATCTCAATAAATCTAATTTTCAATTTTAGCTTCTGATTTCTAACAAACAGCAAAGATTTAAAGAACAGTACTGCAGGATTTTTAATATTCCACCTTTATTTGAATATTTATTTCAAGTATCAATGTGGCAGGAAATACACAAGTTTTCAACCTAGACTTTCTTGGAACAGACCAACTTGATACATTTTCTGTTAGTGTATATACATATAAAAAATACTAAGGTTTAAAATTAACTTGGCCAGTCAGAAGCTGCATTCCATATTTTGATGCATTATATATAAGAATACAAGATTCATCTCAGATTGGTCTCTGTTAAATGCAAAATATTTCATCCATTTTTATGCTCAATCATTGTAACTACTTAACTTCCTTATTTCCATTTGGGAAATAAGTTTCCATTTGGGAAAGAGACATGTAAATAGTTTGAGTGTTGATGCCTTTGACATGGAGCCTCCCCAAACATTATTGTATCATTGTCTATCACATTATTCTTTGTTGCTTGTCTTATTGTAACATTCATTACAGCACTTTTTAAATCATCAGCACACTAAATCTGCAAATTACTTATTTTTCTAACTCATCACATTTATCTCCCCCACCCCCAACACTTCTACAGTGTTCTTACAAATCCTCCGGGAATCTCACTCGCTTAACCTCCAATCTTCCTAAATATACCAAATTATTCTGTCTTGTTAGGGAAGAGTGGCATGTTCTGAAGCTTGTTTAAAGAACCCTGATTTTGACAGCCATGTAGCCACTTCAGAAAGGAGTGATTGTGATTTCAATGTCACAATGTAAAGGACCACTGTCTTTATATTGCTTGGACATGAAGTACATTGAATATATCACAGATGTGTTTTCAGTGTCCAAGCGTAAGCAACCCCACTTCCTCGGTGAACAAGAAATATCCCCAGTCTGCCCCATTTAGGGGCCCAGGGCTCCCTGGGAGTCTCCAGGCTTTACTTGCTACACCAGGGGCACCTAGACACTTCTTTATAACTTGGGTAAAGAGTCGGAAGAAAAGAGTCATATGTCAGGTCAAGGGCTTCATTATTTTTTGAGATAATTTTGGGAAAACTGATAATTGCAAAACTTCTTCACAGCTAAGGGGAAGCTGGAGTATTAACCACATTATGATCTCATGCCATTGGATAATAACTTAAAAGATTATTATACTTCACTCTGAGTTCTGAGAAACTTCTTAAACTGCCCAAGGTTTTTCTTTTTTATATTTGTTTGCTTTAAATATAGTCTCCAGTTTCTTGATGTAAATAGGATTGCACCCAGTTGAAGAGACATTTTGAGGTTAGTGTCAAATGTTTCTTCCAAGTTCTTAAAATAAAAATGAGGAACGCTACAATTTTAAAGAAATCCATTGGAAAAATGGCCTCTATGTTACTCTGTAAGACCACGCATTGACGTAACCACTTATACTTTAAGTATCTAAAAAGGCTAAAGACAGAACTCCTTCTGATTTCCCAGTCACTAGAATATTGGCTCTCAATACATAATTTTTGAAGTAATGAATAATAGAAATAATGAGCGTTTATGACAAACACATCTTAATAGATGTGTTAAATAGCATTAATTATTTCTTCCAGAAAAAAAAAAAACCCAATCAACAATCAAGGATAACAAAGACTTTAAAATAAAAAGATATAATTCGCACCAAATGGAAAAATTCCAAGTTAATCTTGCCTAGTAAATCTAAGCCATGCAAACCAAACAACTGGAATATGCATTTTTACCCCTCCAGATTTTAAGATGTGTAATTCTTTCATTGACAATTCAAAAACTTCTGAAAGAAAGGAGCTAAATAATTTGGCAGAAATGTGAACAAAAATCTGAAAACTTTCCAATTAATGACGTATAGAACTGAAAGAGGTTAGGACAAATATGTCCTAATCAAATGGAAATAAAGAGGAGCCCAAAAAATAGAGCCTAAGCTTCTCTAACAGGGTAACCAACGAGAATCCGTAATCTGTGAGTCACAGAAAAACGCAATGGAAACAGGCGTAAATATAAGGCAATACATGGCCCGTGTAATTGGAGGTTCCAAGTTAGGAGGGTCTTGAGAGTTGACTCAACCCACTGGCTCTGACGCCATGTTCCTTAGATTACCGGAACCTGAATTTCTTCTCTTGTTGGAAGCTAGATGGCAGCCATGGATCTAAACTTCATAACAACAAAATAAAATTCGGAGAAAACTTCTCCCACAAGATGAAACGATCTTTCCCAGAAGGCCTCAGCAAATCTCTCCTTGAACATATTTGGCACAAACTGAATCACACGACCATTCCCAAAGTAATCACTGTCACAGGGAACCAAATATTAGTAACAGATGAAGGGCCACCCAGGGTTACCCTTGCAGGTGAGTAGTCACATGCACTGAACCATATGGGCTTCAAGTTGAAGGGAGAGAGAACCTGAACACAACCAGAGGGAGAAAGGGGACAACGGATGTGAGGTCAGCAAACAACACTGTATCACAACGGACTATATAGGCCAATCCTGTATTTCCAGACTGAAATGCACGCCTCAGAGGCTGACAGTTGGCCTTTAGAAGTCTCTAATCAAACTGCAAAACTAAAAGAGGAATTCCTGGCAGATGTCTGCCCCACTCTTGCTTATATACTCGGTCTCAGTGACTAAGATGAGCTCGTGTGTTAGAAAGCAGCATGTGCTTCATTGAGAAGCTGTTCATTATATTCAGCTGAAAAAGATTTTCTTGAAACACCACTGGCCCGATTTCTTAGAGCAATAGGGAATGAATTTATACCTCTTCTATGATCACTCAAATAGTTGAGGACAGTTAGCAGGCTCCCTCTGAACCCTCTCTTCTCAATTGTAGTCCCAGGTTCCTCAGTCTTAACACTAGGTACTTCCATTTCCAAGTAAGTCAACCAAGAGCTCTGTAAAATTCCCATTTAAAAGGTGAACTATTTAGAACACGTCATTTTACCACAATGGGTTCATTTTGAACTGGTATACAGTGGCCACACTTAGCCAGCAGTCTAGAAAATCAACTTCTATCCCTGTTATCAATTAAGAACTATGAGATTCTTCAACTTTTACACACGTATATGCATATTTAAGATTGTTAGGCTATTAGAATAATCTCAAATCATATTATTTTGTAGTCTTTCTGGTCTGTTTGTAGTTAAGTATTGTATAAACATGTGTATTTCAATTGTAACATGGTTTTGGTTGAGATTAATGAAGACATTATTTCTGAACATGTTTCTATGCTATTTCACTCCTGATTTAAAGTCTGCACAAGGAGGCTTTCTTCTTTATTGTGAAGAAAATGTCACTTGATCCTTCAAAACTGACTCATAACATCGAAGGAAAGCTAAAAAGATAACTTAAAAAGTTAAAAGAGTAAACATTAAGTTTAGTAATCCTGCCGCAATTCTGTAAGTGAAGTTTCCATATTCACATGACAGGGAAAACACACTTTCTTTCTAAATGTGATATTAAATACTTATAGGACTTTCAAACGCTACAACTTAAAAGCCTAAGCTTAAGGAAACTGAATATTCTTATTTACTAAAAATGTATCTATAAGTACAAGCGGTTTATATAGAATTTGGAACAGGTACCTCATAAAAGTGTGATAAACATCAGTTTGATTCCAAGAGAAGTCAAAAACGTCTTGTTGGATTCACAATATGGCTAATTAATAATATAAAGTGAGTTTAGGTCCTGGAAATAGGAGAACCAGCATAGTAAATTAAGAGTCTGGTATATGGTTACTCCCATTAAATTGCTCAATAGCAAATATCTCTTGGTGAAACTATCAAGTAACTAAATAGTTGCTTGTTTAAGGTTCAGTGGTTATTTGCCCATACTGAGCAGTGTCCTGTTGGCCTGTTTTTTGTTTCCGTTTTTTTCTTCCGTTAAATCATGAGACCTAAGGTCATGATTTAACGGAAGGTCAGCTGTTTTTCTCATAACTTTCCATTTTATTTCTTGAGATTTTTCCTAACCTAAGATAGAGATACCTCCCCCCATACTCCCTATTGTTTCAAAGCACCCACCTCCCATTTTATAGAACCTGCTGTTACTCATTAAGAAATAGGCAGCAAACATGATACCTGATAACCTATGCAGACGTTATCAAGGTTCTGGAATCTTGGGAAGATTCTGAACAACTATCCTTGTACTTTAGTTTTCACCTTCCTTGATGGTCTGTACCTGGAAGTTCTGATATCCTTTCTTACCACCCACATTCAATTATTAAAGAAAAATGCAATTTTTGTTTCAGAAAACTACTTCTCCCTATACTCCTCAGCACTACCTCTTTCCTGAACACCTCACTAGATGGCAAGAAGAGAAGAGTGGCCTTTTGACATAACCATCCTCCTCCCTTCCAAACCTCTCTGACATTCCTCTGTTCCTGGCTCAGTGTTCTCATACCACCACAAGCCCTTTCTGGGCTATGCAGAAATGTTTGCTTAAATACCTCAGGGCTGCTGCTACAGGAGGCAAGAATAAAAGTGATATATTTGTGTGATACATCACAGTTCAAAATGTTACCACACACTCTTCATTTCATTTGATCCTCCTCCTAAAAGCTGACTTTATAAACATGAGAACTGAGGTTGAGACAGCTTAAAATAAGAAAAACCTACATTCAAACTGTCAATGTCCTGTGCTCTGCCACATGACACTCTACAATACTGCTTTAGTGAAGCTGATTTCAGCTAGGTATTAGTGGAGCACGATCTGAATCAATACACATAGGTACTGGTGACTGACACTAGCACTCACAGGCATTTGCATTTTTAAAAGAAGATGTTTTATAGCTTAAGTAGTCTTACATTTGGTATAATTTTAGGTATTACAATGAGATTGTAATTTGTAAGTTACATAAGTAAAAAAAAGATGTATATTAAAAAAAATTAATGGTCCCATACCCCTAGGCCAAAGATATGCCTATATAAATAGCTTCAAAAGAAGCTAATGTGAGAGAGAAAACTGGTAGAACTGGGTCCAGTAATGTAACATATGGTGAAAGGCATACTGTAAAGATGAAAGTGTTCATTGACTCTTATTTTGAATTACATTTTTAGCTCTAAGTAAAGCATTATTGTGATCTCAAATTTTATTGGGTTTTTCCCTCCAACCAAACTTAAAATTTTACACACATATCAAACATTTTCTTATGGTTTACTCTTCACTGTACTCAAATGCTTAGCTAAATTAATAATACCATAGAGCTTGATCATTTCATTCCAACCTCTGATGAAACCTGTGTGTCACAATTGTACACAACAAGCAAACAAATTCAGGGCAAGTGTACACACTCCTCTACATACATACATATGTGCACAGATTCTCTCATCATACGTACATACACACATACACCCGTACACACTATAGTTGTCAACCAACTAAATTGCAGAAGGCACATATCTGACATGGCCATCATCAAGATTACTGTAGTTTAAGTTACTATCTCTTGACACTATTTGCCTTTGCTATAGTAAGGTCACAAAGGCATTGATTCCAAAATTCTTCTCTGAGGTTGAAACATGCCCACAAACTGTCTCCTAATAAAATATTTCAAAGAGACGACATAGTTTGGTGGAAGAAAAAGGTAGTCAATTAGAAATCTTCAATTCTAGTTCCCACTCTATCACTAACTAAAATTAAACATGTTTATCAAACACTGAACTACAGGTAAGAAGTCTATGGGCTAAAAAATATTTTAAACAATCATCCCAGTCCTAAAACAGCACACAAGACACCTGGACAGACAAAATTAAGACTTAAAAAGTTAAACAATAAAATTCTTAAGAACTTCGAGATGGTAAGTGGTAAATGTTACTAGCCAATAACATTTGAAAAAGAAAAAAAGACCACTTAATCGTTTCTATAAAATTTCAGAGCACAGAGGATTTACTTTAGATTGAGATGACTTACAAATGCTGACTGGGATAAAATACAATTTCACCTTGATCTTGAAAAATTCATAAGAACTGAACGCAGGAATAGATACATTTTTTACACGTACATAGTGCTTTGTAATTTCCATTGTATTTTCCTGCACACTTTCTCAACCTTCCCAATAATACGGTGTGAACGATATCATTTATCACTCTCATTTTACCAATGGAAAAACTGGAGTTACAAGTGGTTGAATGGCTTATTCAAAACCTCAAAGCGTACGTTCATTCATTGACTGTAATTATTTGAACAGCTAGGAAATGCCAGGCACTGCTGCAGGCACTGGGAATACAGCAGTGAATAAAGCAAAGACCCCCTCCTCATGGAGCTAATACTGAATAATACAAAATACAACATAAACTGAATCTTCGATGGGCAGGAAATAGGGACAAGGATATAGCAGACAACTGGAACGTTAAGAAAAAAAGCTTTGGAGGTAGAAAGTCCATGATACATAATAAATCGTACAGTAGTTCCGCCACCACTGAGGTTGAAGTGGGTTTAGAGAAAGTTTGGAGGCATTGTGAGGCCTCTAAATATAATGTATGGCTACAAAGTTTGGACTTGATGCAGTATACACTAAAAGGAACAATATGATTTAAGCAATACTTTTTAAATAATGTAATTTACATTATTAATAGTGTGTTAATTACAATAACAATTGATGACTTACTACAGGCCAGGTGCTCTCCTGAACATTTCGTATTAACTTACATAATTAGTACTATTTTTAGTTCCACTTATCCATGATGAAACTAAGGCACAAAGAGGTTTAGCAACTTGGACAAAACTAGACAAATAACAGGGCCAAGAAATGAACTGACTTTTTTGTCCAGAATCCAAGATCTTAACCATTCTGCCTACATACGAGGCACAAAAACAGCTGACAGGTAAGGAAGAGACTAAAAACAAGACGACCAATTTCTTGTCAATTACAGTAACCTTGGCCTGAAATATTATGGATATAAATTTGGTAGCTGTGGAAATTCAAAGACAAAAACAAACATATGAGAAAGGATAAAGGAAAGAATAAATTGGCTTTATTAAATAACTAAATTTTTAAAATAACTGCAAGTTCAAGTCTGGGAGACTAGGAGAAGGTGCTCCTAACCAACAAAAACAAGGATGTCAATGGAGGAAGCCAACTTGAAACTAACCAACAAAAACAAGGATGTCAATGGAGGAAGCCAACTTGAAACTGAGTAGTTTTGATCTGCATGAGATGTTATCAGCATCCTAGAGAGGAAATGCAGAAATGGACTCAGGAACTAAATCAGCTACAGACATCGTGTTCTATAACCTCTTCCTGGGTAGGATATTTCCTCTTTTGAAAGATGATGAGTTTAATCCACATGACTGTTGAGGTCTTGTTTGGATCCATGATTCTACAATTTTGTAATTCTATAAGCGGAGAGTAATCTTGAAAATTCTGAGCTAAAATTTCATGACCAAGGTAATTCATTTGTTCTTCAGGAGCTTCTGCATTTATTTCTGAAAGCTTCTCCAAACTTCTTCTATGTGCTTTTGTGCTTTTATAACATCAACTCCCATGAACCAAAGTAAGACTTTTTGAAGGAAAAACAAAAACACATCATATCCTGATTTGTTTTTCTTTTAATTGTGGCTTTAAAATAGGTACTTTAGCTTGCGATGGAAATCTTACTGATAAAATGAGGGCTCAGAAATGAAATAAATCAGGACCTTTAAAAAAAAAAAAGCTGTTTAACTTAATTTAGCATTCTCCTTCTCCAGAAAACACAATATACTTCATAGATTGTCCAACTACAGACTGAATAAGTTACACACTTCATCACCACCAGCCATTAATCTTTCAGCCAGCAAACAGGTAGGCGGGAAGAAGTCTAAATTTAAAAATAAATTTAAAAGAGGAGTTTTTATAAATGCAAGGAATTTCCTTTAGCCCTTACTAGAAGATGCACAAAAGCACAGGGAAATATATGCAAACTCTGGCTTTATTCTCCATGCCTGAGTCTGTGAGTTGTAACAAAAAACATAGCAAAAATTATTTTCAAATAAAGTAGAACAAAATACTTCATCCTGTTCAGGAAGTAGCTCCTGTGAGCTGGTTTCTAGGTAACTGTGGACCCACTAGAGGGCAACAGAGTGTTCAGAAAGCAATTTGGCTTAAGGATTAAAGAGCCTGGCTTTAGGTCACTAGTTCATGCAGCATTGCGCAAACCAGTCTCCATTTTAAAATCATGTTAGATCTCCAAATGCTCCTTATGTTACCAAATACTATGTTCTGATAAAAGGATTCTCATTTCCAGTTTAATCATACTGGCATTTTCATTTCGCAAGTAATAACAATATATTAATCCAAATGTTCTGTCATATTCAATATCTTCTTATAAAACTATTTTACCAATTTAATAACTTCAATTCATATAAGTTTTGTTTAAAAAGCAGTTAAAATGTGCAGTAAAATAGTTTATTTGATGTTTAAATACCTAAAAACATCTAATGGTAACATCAAAACACCCACATTAAAAATACTGTAATAGCACTACCATAGTATCATTAATATAACAGCATTTGAGTTCTCAGTATATGCTATACTATACTTAAAATTTTATATAGTTTACCTACCTAGTTTTCCTACACCAACCCTGTAAGAACATTATATTCATTTTACAAATGGGGAAACCAAGACCAGAGAGATGAAGAAGCTTGCCCAAGGACTGATAACTAATAGGAGATAAAACTGAACTGAAATTATAACATTTGAATACCAGATATCACATGTGATCCAGTGGGCAATTCACTTGGAAGCCCTGAAAACCACTGGCATCTCTCCAAACTAGCCCCCTAGGATAGGCAAAATTTAGTCAAGAACAGAGGCATCTTTCCATGTTACTTTACTACATAATACAGTATTACTTTTGTACAGTTAATGAAACCATGGCAGTAATTCACTTTATATAATAGATGTGATAGATTGCCATGTTTTCATGTTATATTGCAGTTGTCTTCTTCAACCCAGCCAAAAATTAATAATGGCAATTACCAAAGAAAATAATCATTTTAAAAAGCTTAATACTCAGAAGCTCTCATGCTCACTTAAAACTTAGGAAGGAAGCATTAAGCTTTGCAGTGGTTTACTAAGCATCAGTCTTCAGACTTCTTAGGGCCTTTACATACTGCAGTGAGAAACTGATAAGTGAACAAGGCTGTTTGGCTGTGACTTTGAAATAATTTCTAAACTATAGACGATAACAGCATAATTAGATATTTAAAGATCAAGTCTCAAAGAGTGAAGGCTCACCCAATAAACTGAGGATCATTTGTGATGGACTTTGGGAGGAAGGTAAAGAACAAGGAACCCATCTGAAGTACAAAGCATTTATCTCATCCTGCAGGATCTCAATGCCCAGTCAATATGAAATTTGAGAAGACTAACATCACTTTAAAAGTTAAAATGGGAAAAGAGGCAGTGTATGTATTAGTGTCCTATTGCTGCTGTAGCAAGTCACCACAAATGTAATGGCTTAAAACATCACAAATTTATTATCTGACAGTTAAGAAATCTGAAACAAGTCTCACTGGGCTAAAATCAAGGTATCAGCAGGACTGTGTTCTCTCTGGAGGCTTTAGGGGAGAATCCATTCCCTTACTGATTCCAATGTCAGAGGCCAGCTACATTCTTCGCTGGTGGCACCTTCTCCATCTTCACAGCTGGCATTGGCTGGGTGTGTCTTTCTCACATTTATCTCTCTAATACCCTCCTGCCTTCTTCTTTCATTTATAAGGATGCTTGTGACTACATTGGGTCCATCCAAATAATCCAGAATAATCTCTCCATTTTAAGATCCTTAAGCACATCTGCAAAGACGCTGTGTCATGTAACATTCATATTCACAGGTTGTAGAGATTAGGGAATAGACATTTTTGGGGAGCCATTACTCTGCCTACTGAAAACAGCACAGTCTATAGTTGGTGCAAAAAAGTAGTTACTGTAATACAAACTTGTTTTTCTTTGTAATTGCCTATGGTGGTTAGACTTCAAGTGCAGTCTAAAGTGTCCAACTGAAATTAAACTGTATCTAAATCAAATAATCTGGGTCCTAGAAAAAAGAGGATGCAAAAGAAAGCAACAGAGGTAGAGCTGACAAGCCTTTACAATAAACTAGATGCAGGCTATAGGCAAACAGGGTTGAAATATACTAAATATGTATGGCATATTAATTCTGAATTAATTTATAAATAATAAATTGTATACTCAACTGTTTTGTTACACTCAACAGTTTGGTCTATTACCAACCTTTTCTTAGCAATGGTGGTGACTACATAAAAGCAAAATTCATGTTAATTTATGACTGATGAATTTTCGTAATAGAAATTATAGATACAAGCGCCAAACTGCTTGACACATCAGAGAAGAAAAGAAATAAGATTACAGAAATTTAAATTCTAGGTTCCAGAGTCTGATTGTGCCATTTACTACCTGTGTGATCTTGGGCAAGTTACTTACAATTTCTGTGATTATTCTGGAAATTAAAAATAGGGATAACACTAGCTCTTGTCTTCAGGATTGCTTTAAAATAAAGTAGAATAAATAAGGGCCAAAGACATTCTGGGCCATTGCTAGTCATCAATGATTAGGTTGTTACTATTGGGTGAACTAAGTTGGTAGCCTTTAGCAACCAGAGAGGAGACATGAGTGTAAAATTACAATTCTTAGATATTTATCCCAAAGAACTTGAATCATCAGACTGATAGACAAACTGAAGAATCTTGAGAATAACTGTCACAACAAGATAATTATTAAGTTTCAGCACAACATTTTATACAAATACTTATCATAAGATGCAATATTCCAAAGCTGTTCCAATAATATTTTGACACATATAGGCTAGAAGTAGTGTAACACAGTGGAGACTTGGTCCCCGTGGAAGCTGTACTAGGAAAGCAAGTTTAAAAAACCAAAGCTCCCAAGCAGACACCATGTATGCGCCAAGCACTATGTTGGCCAAAGGAATAATAGAAGTAAGACCAAAGACAAACCACTTTAGGCACAAGTTTTAAAAGTCATTTCTTAAGAACACTGGCTGAACTTTGTTAGAGCCTTCTCTAATTTTAAGTACAATATCATTTAACCTCTAGTTTCTACCTTTACTGAAGTGTATGGGATGGTGTTACCATATACTAAATGGCCCAGCCTCCCCTGCTTTCTAAGTTTCTGTTTTTCCTGCCTGATATGCTGCAATAGACCAACAGTTCCTTAATGCCACTTCTCACCTGGAGTGAGAGTCTTTCCTAGGAGGTGAGATATTTTGGGGTTAGCACAATGATTATGTGCATCTATCCGTGCCTCTTTGGACTTGTTCTCTATCCACATTTTAAATGCCAAAGATTATTAGGTAGCCAATTTGCAAACAGGTGAACTGTTATTTTGTCTAAGCTCAATAACGCCTCAAAGGATCCTGGGTGAGATTGATATGTCATTAAGCATCCACAAAGCATCACTTATAGTTACTCCTTAATCTAAACTGCCAAAAAGTAAGGTAAAATGAAATTTGGCAGGGCCTTCTTTCCACACTAGACATATGGACTATAAAGAAATCTTAAGATTACCAAGGTTGTCAGAAAAATAAGAAATTCTTTTTTTCACCTTTTTTTTTTTTTTTTGAGATGGAGTCTTGCTCTGTCACCCAGGCTGGCCTGCACTGGTGTGATCTTGGCTCACTGCAACCTCTGCCTCCTGGGTTCAATTGATTCTCGTGCCTCAGCCTCCTGAGTAGCTGGGATTACAGGTGCATGCCACCACTCCTGTGTAATTTTTTTGTATTTTTAGTAGAGATGGGGTTTCACCGTGTTAGCCAGGATGATCCTGATCTCCTGACCTCGTGATCCACCCACCTTAACCTCCCAAAGTGCTAGGATTACAGGCATGAGCCACCGTGCCACTTACGTATTTTTTAAGAAGAAGAAATGGCAACACAATTTTTTCTAGCAACATCAAAAGTATAAATTCTCATAAACTCTGCAGAACAATACCAATTAGGCATCATGTAGAAATATTGAAGTACATTAACAGACTTGTTAAAGCCGAACCCAAGCAGTACTAATCCTCTGCTAGGATTTTAACTGATTATCTCACTTTTTTACCTTATTTAGTAATGGTGGTAGAGTCCCATTAAAACAGAGATTACATATAATAAAGCTGTTTCTGTGTGTAGTAAGTGGATTATGGTTATAAACTGCATTGCTGAGATAGTTTAAAAGAATGCTCTAAATGTGAGAGCTCTATAGGACAAATTACCTCCCTGGGCACTGTTCATGGACTTATCCTTCTAGTAATGAGGTATTGGATGAAGCTGGGGTAAGACATTTTTTTCTGGTCCTTCCTAAACTTGCCATTTTTTGGACCTTCATTTTAATGCTCTGGACATCAGTGAAATTTAAGACAGGAACTGCCTTCTACATTAATAAACAATTAAAATATCTGGATTATTTCAAAGGAAGAAGATGATCCCTAGGGAAGAAGCAGAAAGTGAAACAGGGTGAAAGAAGTAAAAACCCTTCTTCAGGGTTCTGAAGGTTAATAATACATTAGTTACCCTTTTATTTACCCTGAGACCAACTAAATAAACAGGAAGTATATATCAAAATTACATACAGCAAGAGTCAAGTGTAGAAAGTAAAGCTGTCTTTTTCACTCATTAATTCAGTATTTTTGGGAATCAAGTTTGTGTAAGATATTATACCAGATACTACTAACAAAAACACACAAATAAAAATCTCCCAGTCCATGTCCACTAGGAGCTTACAATCTATTTAGGGAGATAACTAGGTTTATCCAGATAGCTAGTTATTTCCCTAGATAGACTATAAAACTTAGTTAGTTATCTCCCTAAATAGACTATAAAATCGCTAATAACAACATAAAGCAAAACAGGTTTTAATTACAAAATAAAATATGGAAAGTAAATGTATAAGATGTCTGCAAAGATTAATGTAAGTTTGAACAGTCTGAAGAGATCTTACAGAAAAAGAAAAATATAAACTTCACCTGAGTTTAATAAATCACTTATTTATATTCCAGTCCAGTTAGGTAAAACACAAAAATGTACACATACACACCCCTGAGATTACAGGGAAAAAATACAGAGAAACATGTTTCCAAATATAAATTAGCCTTTTACAAACGGCACTAAAGATGTATAATAGAAGAAACTTTGAAAGCTAGATCTCTGTGACAGAGTTCGGTTTTGGAAAACACATTAGCCATTGATGACAGAAGCCAAACCTGTAGTATTAAACGTGTCTCAACAGCAATAATCGTGTGTATTGCAATGAAATAGTATACTTTCACACCTTCCTCTGTATAGTCTCAGAAGAAAAATCTCATTAAAACAAGATATTTGCAACGGGATTATTCCCAAATAAGTGGCAGAACACGCTCAAACTTTTTGGAGTATTCAATTTAGTGCCTTTTACTGTAGCAGTGAAAATAAGACTATCACTCAAGATAGTTGTTTGCCAGCTACTTTCAGAAAAATCTTCACTGTAATTCTTCATAAAACTTGCTGCCCCACTGTATTCTCTACTTTGAAACACATTCACGCCTCAGGCATTTAGTTGAATATTTAGCAAGGGCCAGGAATAAACTACAGAGCCAGCAACGACAATGATGATTCCAACAGCCTCACATATGAAACTAATTTATTAAGACATATCAGAAACTCTTGGGAATGAAGTGTCTGCTAATTAGGCCAACACAAACAGATTCCCAAACCTTAACACAGTTTTTCCAAACATCTGATGAAGAACTTTGATTTATGGGCTGTCCAGGTGAAACCTGAACAGATGGTATCTTTTAATAATAATTGACACATGAGTTTGTTAAGGATTTCAGTCTCTTGAAAACATGCAGCTCTGTAGAGGAAAACAAAGAGGCACATTTTTAGAGTTATCTACCTTGTCTTTATCTTCAACAACATCTGCCAAGACATCATCTGGATCCAGGATTCCTCCATCTGTATATTCTAAGTGATGAATCTTCACCCAGTAACCAGGACCCTATAGTAGAACAAACACAAGTTTAATGACCTAATCGATGTTAAAAAGTTAAACACATTTTAATGTTAAGAGACATAAGTTGACTTGTTAAAAATATGTTCTAGTAATCAAATTTTTAAACACTGAAAACAAATGTTATCTATTTATTTGGAAAAAAATACTTGGCATTTTTATCCCGTTTAACTTAAATCGGAGAATCAAGGTATACATATTTCATCAATTTTCCTGGAAGGTAAATTGCAATGCAAAAATAAACTGTTTGAAAAACATACTCAGGGAATTTTTATAACCTACAACTCAGGTAATTCCAAGAATACTCTGGAAAAGAAAGATCTTCTTGAGGGTACTTTCTGAAACTAGGAATAAATGTCCAAACAGATTCCAAAGCTGTAGGGAAAAAACCCTAAAGGCAGAATCTGTGATGGTAATAGCTATCACTACAAAATATATAAATGGAATGGGTAGCCACCAACATCTTCACCTGTTTAAATCTCCATGCTCAGCATGCAGCCTCACTCTGAGATATGCAATGATGTACAGAGCAGGAGCTCCAGCCTCGCTTGCCATTTCCTGCGGCATGGCAGCAACTCAAACTGTGTTCAGAGTTGAATGGGGAATTCACTGAGTTGGGGTAGTAATTAAAGAGATGTTCAACTATCGCTTTTTAAAAAACTGCTTACTTTTAAAAACCGCTTACTCTGATTCTAGAATTTAGAATTAAATAATCTAGCTCATTCAGTTACTTACGTACTGCCTATTTCCAGGATAGCTATGAAAGTGAACCATTATAGCGATGGGACAAGAACATGAACCAATGAATGAAGTGAAGAAAAACATTAGTAAGGTTTTACCATAATCCCCAAGCTATAATCAATTTGGTTCTGTGAGTCTTAGAAAGCCCCTCAAAGTGGGAAACTTTTGAGCTATAATACACTTGGTATCCAATAAACGAACAGATACCAGTTTGTTAAAAAAGAAAGATGGAAATTCTTCTAGGATACAGCTCTAAGCCTTTCCCATACAAATCTTTATTAGGGATAAGAACTAATATAACCCACGGAATTCAATTTCAATTTCATAAAAGCTAATAGAAATGGTTGTCATACAGTCTTCTTTTTAGCTGACCCCCAATAAAAGGTAAGGGCATACTATTAAACAATACTTTTTTAAGGCATCTATTTGGAGAGCTACTAAAATGTGACCCAAGTACATAGCTTTCCAGTAATACAACTTGGTAAAGTGATAGGCTTCAAAAATCTAAAGGAATTCTCCTTAGTTAGGCTTTAGACATTTCAAAATTAAGTTTTCCATACAGTATTGAATTTCAAGTAAAATAAAAGGAGTTTTGTTTATTTCTAATATTGAGTTTATAGGTGCAAACACCAATGATTTACTAGGAAACTTTAAATGCCTGACTCTGTGGCACAGATAGAGATCTCAAAGATATAAGCAGTGGGAGTATAATCAGGTAAGAAAGACACACAACTCTCATTATTCAGTTTCTTTAACCAGAGGTCTTTGCCAACCCGAAGTAATTGTGCTGTAAAAGATGAGCTAAGTATAATAGGCCAGATTTCAAAAAGGGAGGATCCTAGCATAGAGAAAACTATGTAATGGCCACTGGACAATACAGCTCTCCCCCAGCAATATTTGGGAATTAAATCTTTTTTGTTATGGCCATGCCGCAAGCAACATATTTCTTCAAATCTACCCAGGACTTCTGATGGAAATATTAAGTATTACTTATTCCTTGTAAAAAGTCTGCTTATAAAAAGAGTTCAATTTAATTAATTTCTATACACTTCCATTGAGTTTTTTGATATATTACCTAGCTCTGTAGATGAAATCTGTTGATTTTAACCATGTTTATAAAAAGTAATGTATTCTAAAGAGTTTTCTTTATAGTATATTTGTACTTAAAAGCAGGCATCTATCAGTTATCTGCTTTTTTCTCAAGTTCAGTTTGTAAAAGCATATTTTATCACCTACAATGGAGGTAAATAATCATCCTTCACAACTGCAGTAAGTTAAAGTACACCTTCCTGCCTAGAGGTGGAAACACAGAGAGAAGAAAACCAAAGAGTCCTAATTTAAAATAAAGTAACTCAAAAAATAGCCAAAGATAGGATTTGATCAGTGGCAAAGGGAATATCAAACAAATGGCAGCAAGATGGGGTTGCCGCATCACATCCATTCCTCCCTCACGCACACTGGGATCCAAGACATTGTGGAAAATAAGACACGGAGTTGAAACTAAGACACTGTTCTCTAATTTGATTCAAAAGAGCTCAGAACTAAATGAAGTAAAAAAGTATCTTGATACATTTTGGAAACATGTATTTGACCCAAAAATTTTAAGTGAAAAACATGGTGTCAGAATATGGAAAGACTACAATTTGAACTCCCTATTCCACATTGATATTGCCATTTTATACATTCCAAAGAAGAAAAGAGTAGGCTAATGATGGGCATATATCTACACCTAACCCTGAACAAAAACAGACAAGCCATAGGAAATCAGTCTCAGGGTTAATATTTTACACATCTGAGAGGGGGCAAAATGTCAATAAACCACAGTACATACCAACGGTGATTTTTGTCCCCATGGTATTTTGGCCATGGTGCTATTGATCACTCAAAAATGTACATACAAAATATGCAACCTACAGCCATCGTAAGACCATAAATTTATCCTGACTCTTTAATGCATGTAAAAATTTCAACCATTACATTGCAGTCAACATTTTGCATTTCATTTACATGGTTTTATTGCCATCAGGAATAAAACTGATCAGATATGAAAAGGTGTTCACATATGTGTTCTGGTTCATACTGTCACTGGGAAAAATTTACTATATTTTTATGATTATGACACTTAACTTGCCTTTATATTGCACAACTAACTGTGGTACACATAGCTTTTAAATTATTTTGAAAATATCTCTAATATATGTGTTCATTTTGCTATGCAATGTCTTATTACTTATACTCCTAGGATCATTAAAGTATTGAAAAATAATGTTATAATTATGTTTTCTCCACTTTTGACATTATTGTATCTGTTTTTAAAATAAAAGAGTTAATTTAAATGCTACTAAAATTTTAAAACTAAATCTAGCCTATGAGAATGAATTGCAAAAGGAAAGCAAAACAAAAACACATGCATTACAGGAAGAAGAGTTATTTTTAATGATCAAATGTAAAAATGGTTCCAAATAGGCTTTAATACTAATAGCACCAAAAGACCTTCACTATGGGTAGATGACATGAAATTTTACCTTATGCATTAGAAAATTTACATTAACCATGTTTGAAGTACAATAATTTTCCACTTCTAATACCTAAAGGAGTAGACTGGCAACCCACATACTATAATGCTGTGACTACCAAGAACTGGGATTATGCCAATAATCACAAGAAAGGGAAAACTTGGAGGGGCCCAAGCAAGATGCCTGTAGTCCAAGAAGAAAAAATAGCCTGCAATGGCAGCAAGGTCCCAAAGTGAGGAGAGTGCTGCAAAGGAAAAGCCGATTTTTGGAGAGGGGCTACATGAATTACAGTTCTCAGCCATGCAACTGGTTTCCTGGTGGCTTAATGTTTTTACTAGAAGAATCTTACCTACTGGAACACAACAGCAATGGTCAAATGGAAGGTAAAAACAAAACGGAATTTTCTTTATAGAATTTAACTTCATGAATTTGGTGGCACATATCCACAAAATGAGATTTTACCTATAGGTCAGGTACTATAGGTACTATGTGTTTTGTATGATTGACTCATTTATCCTCAAAATGCCTCATAAAACAGTTAATCCATCTTACAGATGAGAAAACCAAGGTAGGTGAATTAACTTTCCGAAGTTCAGACAGTGAATAAGCAGCAAAGCCAAGGTGGGATTTTTTTTTAAACACAGAAAATATTTTGTTATTAAATAACTTGATACAAAGCACAATTACCAAGGAATCAGGCAGGGAATCAGGTCCATTTCTATCCCTACATAAGCGTATGTACCCAG
The DNA here is from genome assembly GCF_028858775.2 of Pan troglodytes. NCBI lineage: Eukaryota > Metazoa > Chordata > Mammalia > Primates > Hominidae > Pan > Pan troglodytes. Next base: position 106,912,788 of record NC_072411.2, on the reverse strand, counting down.
GCAAGTTGCCATTATTCTGGGCCTCGGGTGCATCATCATTAGTGAGCCTGGAGACTCGATGGCCTTTTGTATGATGCACCTCATAGAGGTCAAAATGTAGAGACATGGGGGGTGACAATGGAAGGCCCCAAATTCTTTGCTTAAGTGGGTCTGTCCCATGCTTCACAAATGAGAATTAAGTGGGGAAACCTTCAAAATATAATCTTCATAATCATAGACTTAAGGGTTTTGGAAACAGTGGAAAAAGATCTTACTGCCAAGAATAGAGAGGGAGTTTGAAGCACCGGAAATTAGATAGAGAATTACAAAAATGTACTTGCACATAACACTTAATTACTTTTATAATAATCTCCTGGGGGCATTCTCCCCTCTACCCAAGACCAAATGAGAATCAGATGCCCCACAATGCACCCAGGAAGGAGAAGGTCACAGAGCATGTCTGCAGACTGTTTGGGGCAGACAGAGAACAGGAGCCTCTGAGTAGCCAGCCACAGAGCAGTGCAAGGAAAAACAAGAGTTTTGGAAAATGACGCCCAAACAAAGCCTAGCAGAGCAGCACTGACACCTGAAAGGAAAGAATCAAGCCAGAAAAGGCAGTAATGAATATACAGTTTATTATGAACCAGCCCTAACTGGCTTCAGAACACGCCTTCACCTTCCTAAAATAGATCAACCAAGTGTAAACTTCAGGAGAAAAGCCTAGTAGAAGAACATGGGCTGAGGCTGTTTGAATTAACTACAGTATGTTTCCAAAGAATTCAGCAGAACTAGAATGGGATCCGGAGTTTTTATGCTGGGTTGAAAGTAACACCTGGCAAGTTCAATAGAATTATAAACTTTTAATTACATATAAAATGAGGGAGAATTAGTCCATACATATATTTACTTCCAGATCTAAAAATCTATGATTCTATCAAAAGAAAGTTGGTATGGCCATACTAATCCTAGTATCAGATAAAGGAGACTTCAAGGAAAGAAGTATTAATAAAGATAAAGTGGGATATTCAATCATGATAAAAGGCTCAATCTAACAGAAAGATAACAATGTTAAATATGTACGTACCCAAAAATATAACTTTAATACATATACTGTCAAAATGAACAGATCTTTAAAAAATATTTTAAAAACATGAATTGGGAGACTTGATAGGAAACAAAAAATTGAAGAAGATATAAATCATCTGACTGACACAAGTAACAAATGTAGCCTAACTTATTTGTATTATATTTGCACACACACACACACAAATAGTGTAACCAAAAAGATTAGAAAATACTTTATAAGTGTACACGGAACATGTACCAAATTTCAAAGGTCTGAAATCATTTAAAATATGTTCTCTTATCACAGTAGAATCAACCACAGAAAAATATCTCAAAAATGCCCAGCTGTTTGGAAATTAGGAAATACAGTACTGAAAAATCCATAGATGAAAAATAAAGGCAATGAGAAAATACTTCTAGTAATTAAAATAGCAAAAATGTGTGGAATGCAGGTAAATCAGTGCCAAATGTGTCAGTTATGGTCTTTAATGCACATATTAACAAGTAAAAAAAATTGATCAAAAAGCTAGAAAAAAAAACAGCTAATGAAATCCAAAGACACAGTGAAGAAAATAAAGAGCAAAGAACAATGAAATAAAAAAACAACAAATAAAAATCAAAGTTGGTTTTATGAAAAGCTTGACAAAACTAGTAAATTCATAGCAGAAGCAATCAAGAAAAATAAAATAAATTTCCAATATCAGGAAGGAACAAAGGCAAGCAAAACCATTATAGATCCTACAGATACTGAAGAGAATATTCTAAAAACCTTGGACCTATAAATTTAACAATTTTTATAAAATGAACGAATTCTTCGAAAAATACAACTTAACAAAATGGACAGTAAAAATACAAAATATGATTAATACAAAAACAACAAGAATGAAATTGAATTTATTGTTTCAAAACCTTCCAAATGTTTCTTCAAAAGGAAAATTCCAAGCTCAGATGACATCACAGGTAAAATCTTCCTAATATTTAAGGAACAAATAATGCCAATCTTTTATATAAATACTTCTAGAGACTAGAAAAAGAGAAAAATTCTCTCAGCTTTTTTTTAAAAAGATAGCATAAATTTGATACCAATATCCTTACAAGGATATTACAAGAAAATAATATACCAGTCTCTCTCTTTCTCATGGATATGTAGGTAAAAATCTACATATGTAGGTAAAAATCTTAAACATTTGTAAATCAAATTCAGTGATGTCTATAAGGAATAATACATGATAACCAAGTGGAAATTATTACAGTCATGCAAGAGTTGTTTAAAAGTCAAAAATCAACCAAAGTTATTCATAAATTAATATAGAAAAAAGGATAAAGATCAAATGATCATCACAATGGATGCAGAAAAAGCATTTGAGAATAGGCACCACCAAATCACAGTATAGAAGTATCTTAGTAAATAAGGCAAACCAATAACTAAAGAAAACCAGTTAAAGATTTAAAAAAATTAAAAAAAAATTGTAACATTTACAATAGCATAAAATCAAATACTTATGAATGAGTCTAACGAAAATATGCAAAACATTTATGATTTAAAATTATAAAATATTAGGAAAAATTAAAGAAGACTATCATAGATTGAAAAGCTCACTATTGTGAAGATATTGATCTTGTCCAAATTGACTGGGGTTAGGGTAAGGATTGTGAGAATACAAAGCAACTAGAATTCTAGTACACTAAGGGTAAAAGTGTAAATGTATACAATCACTTTGGAAAACTGGCAGTAACTGAACATAAACATGCCATAAAGCTGAATGAACATCACACGTAACTCAGCAATTCCACTTCTGGGTATACATCTAACAGAAATCTAGGTATATATCAAATCCTGCTATGAATATATACCTAACCAAACGACACACAGAATATTCATAGCAGGATTATTTTTAATACCTAAAAATCTGGAAATAGCTCAAATATTCGTAACCAGTAGAATGTATAAACTACAGTATGTCCATGCAATGGAATACTATACAGCAAGAATGAACAAAACTACAAGTTTATGCGACAACATGAGTAAATCTCGCAACATGAAATTGCATAAAAAGAGCCAAATACAAAACAAGCACCTTTTGTATGATTACATGCATAACAAGTTCAAAAAGAGGCATAATTAATTCACAATGTAGAAGTCACGAGACTGGTTACTCCTTGTGAGGGGGAAGGGTGGTGAGTAGAAAGAGGCATGAAGCGGCTTCTAGGGCAATGTTCTATTTCTTGATCTGTATGTTAGCGATACCGACAGGAGGCAGGGAAATACTGGATAGAAGAGGGCAGCTCCCTGGCAAAGAACCCACCCTCGAGCCTGGAATCTGCAGCCCTAAATGAAAAGTTATCCGTTTTCCAGCTCAAATGCTACTTTTGGCCCACCCAGCCTCCGTATCTTGTGCTCCTATAAACCTCAGAGCTCAGCTGGCAGAGAGACAAGCGGCTGAACATCGAGAGGAGAAGCAACTGCGCATCAGAGACTAGAAGCAACTGCGCATCAGAGACTAAGGCTAGACGCGGCTTAATGTCAGACCACACGACTTCGGAGACGACCCGGCTGGAGTCAGCCAGGCTTCAAGGAAAGACTACTTTCTTCCCGCACCATCCCCGCTCTAGCTCCTTTTCCACTGACAGCCACCTCCATCAGTCAATAAAACCTCTGCATTCAACATCCTTCAAGTCCGTGTGACCTGATTCTTCCTGGATGCCAGACAAGATCCCGGGTACCAAGAGGGCAGGGTATATGTCACCCTGACTCTCCACTGAGCTGGTTAAGGCTTAGCTCTCTGTGAAAGGCAACAACTAAAAGGGCATTGTTTGTAACACACAACCTCTGGGGCTCCAGAAGTTGCGGGCAACCACTGATTGCTACCACGGGCCGGGTTACTGGGTTTGGTCCTGCCAGCACCTAAAGGCACTTGCCCCAGGTCCTGCACCTGCTCACCTGCGTGCTCCCCCTCCCACAAGTGGTTTGAGCTCGGCTGCAAAGGAGCCACCCCTCATCGCAAGTCCTGCGAGGGAGTCAGGGACTCTCCTGTCTCACCAGCTACACTTAACTTGTGTACTTTTCTGCACGTGTGATATACTTCCAAGGTATTTACATAAAAATGAAAATAATATCTTTGCTTCCAAAAATGTGACTTTTTCAAACTGAAATACCTAGTTGTTCCTTTTGCACATGCCATCTCTACAGCTAAACAAATGAAGACCACCAAAAAGCTGTTCAGAGTAAGTCTAGTTTCCTCAGAAGGATAAGGACAAATCCTAAAAAAAAAGGAGTGTAGAAGTCCCAGAAGATGGGAAGGCCAGGTTATCCTACCAATAGAACATGTAGCTAACTGACTACCAGTTATTCAACATTTCTAAGAAGCCCAGGAGATGCTTAGTTGACCACAGGCTTTAACAAGTCAACAGTGATGAGTCTGCTAAAAATATTATTATTACCATCTTAGGCTATGATAATACAAGGACTGTGTGAGAACAGAACAAGGAATCGTTTCACTCTGTGCCAAATTGGTCCCACTACATTTAGAGTATTTTGTCAAATTTGAAGAGACCATCATTAACTAACTGGAGATGACCCATGTGACAGTAACCACAAAGGTTAAGGAGATGGAAATACATCTTATGATGAGTGAGCTGAATTAATTGAGGCTTGTCTAAATTGGAGAACAAAAAGGAAAACACTTTGCTATTTCAAAGATAGAACTACAGTTTACAGGGCACTGAGCTCTTAAAGTTATCAGGTAAGGTAAAAATTACTTATTATTAAAATTAGTCCTAAAAATCCCTTAGGGAGACACCACAATGGAAGTGAACATACGTCCTCTGAATAAGGCCAATGCTACTTGTTTTTAATCTAGACTTGGAGTATTCATTGTCTTTTCAGTTGAGCCCCAGAGGAAGTATCTGGATTACACTGGAGACTATATTTTATGTAAAAGTTTTACCTTAAACACTTAGACCTCCGTAAATAAGTACATGAGAACTGAGACAACAGAGGTAACAGCAGAGAGTTAAATGACCATAGGAGATCTCCAATCCAACTAAAAGACTTCCACATAAAAGAGAGATTTGGCTTTTTCTGTGCTGTTCTAGAAATGATACATAGACAATAGAGAGGTAGAAACTCAGCATAAGAAAGATCCTTCAAAAAGAACAATCTTGGCCGGGTGCGGTGGCTCACGCCTGTAATCCCAGCACTTTGGGAGGCCGAGGTGGGTGGATCACGACGTCAGGAGTTTGAGACCAGCCTGACCAACATGGTGAAACCCTGTCTCTACTAAAAATATAAAAATTAGCTGGGCGTGGTGGCACGTGCCTGTAATCCCAGCTACTCAGGAGGCTGAGGCAGGAGAATTGCTTGAATCCAGGAGGTGGAGGTTGCAGTGAGCCGAGATTGCACCACTGCACTCCAGCCTGGGTGACAGAGCAAGACTCTGTCTCCAAAAAAAAAGAACAATCATAGAGTAGAATGGGATGTATGGTAAAAACATGAGCTCTCTACATCTTTCAAGAGTGAAGCAAAGGCTAGATAGCCGTATCTCAAGGATGCTACAGGATAAGACGTGGAACTTCTGTGATCCTGAAGATCCCTTCCAACTCTCAGACCTACAGCACCTAGAACCTCAAAGATCCTTAGGGCTTTGAGCTCTTGAAAGAGGAAATCTCTGCTGTAGGGTAGGAATAATAGATTCGGCAATTCTGCAGGATTCCCCTGTTACTGTGCATCCCCAAGCAGAAAGTCTATTCAACAAAACATCATGTTTTGAATTCCCCAATCTACCCGTTATTCCAATGTCTTGCCATGTAGCCTGAAAATTCATTAATTTATGAACAAATTTAAGAAAAAGGTCTTTCATCTCCAAGGTAAAAGAAATACTCTTGGTAGGGGGGAAAAAAAAGCCTGAGAATTTTATATTGATTTGAACATTATTTTTGAATAGGCTGTTTTCTCACTCTAAAATAGTTCTCCTCCCACCTTCCCCTCATTACCACCCCCCGCCCCAAAAAAAATACTTGGAATTTTCAAGCCTTGACTAGTAAATTTATAAGTTCAAAGACTGGAAGGAATTCATTGGCTCAGAGACCACCAAGAATAGGCCTCTTATTTTAAAGACAGGGAACCAGTATAAACCATTATGTATAAACCAGTATGGCTTAACAAAGGTTAAGCCATAGAAAAGGTATTAATAGTTGTTTTCTTCTGATGTATAATTCTAAACAAAATAATTGCAATATAAAAGCACCAACAATTCCAGGGAATTTGTTTCTATAGTATCTCATAATCTAAGTTTTAATAATATTACTTATTCCCTTTTTCAAGTAGAAAAATATTTAAGTATTGAGACATATATTTCACTTCCTAGTTCATATATCAGCTAAATATTTAAAGGAATGTTAATTACCCCATGTCACTTTTCATTCAGCTTTGTGAAGTAACTATAATCTCAGCGGTTTTCTTTATATAAAGGGCTTTAGAGGTTCATTTTTCATTTTAGGATTAATCTAAATTTATTTGAGAAGAAAAGGTCCAGATTTAGATAGAGCTTTTTAATAAAGAACAAATTTTAATTATTTCCAAATGTACTGTCTACATCATCTCAAGACACTGACTTTATAAGAATATAGAAATTTCATTTTCCTACAGCTCTAGGAGTGAGTTAAAGGCTCACTCTTAAATGCATGAAAGTATAGGCCTTATGTAACTCTTCAGGTTTATATATAGTATAATCACAAAACTGAAGTTATATCAGGAAAATTAAATGTTAAAAGTCTGAAATTAAAAAAATTAAAGATATTTAATGCATAATTGATGCAAATATATTTAAGCAGATTAAATGGATTTAATCCATTTAAAAACAATTCTCAGTATGAAAGACGTAAAACACTAAAACCATTACTAATTTAATAATATTGAAAAACAATGACTCAAAGTAATTTTAAAGAAAACAGCTGATTTTTTAAAAATCCTGTTTTCCATTATTTGTTTCCAATGAAATTTTATAGTCCAAAGCCCTGGATGCCAAGGTTTTAGAAACTTGTGTGGTCCAGAGGAATTCAAAGCCTACAGCTAAAAAGTGGAAGCAGCCATCTCTCCAAAGAGAAGAGCAAGCTATTAATTTTTAGAATAATTCTTCCATTATAAAGCCCTAAAAAACATTCTGCTACAAAATGAATTTTAATAAGAATAAATTTGAGAATGCAAATTTGTACAACTCACAGTTTACTTAATATCTCCAATTCAAACTTTCTTGGTGCTATAACGTTGGCATCTTTGTATGCTAACTCCAAAGAATACTTTCGACAGATAGTGTCTACCAGTTGTGTGTATCTTTGTGTATATGAATGACTGAGTAAGGTTTAAAGCATTTTACAGGTAACAGTAATGGCCCTTAGCTCTTCACTTGAACACAGTTTTATGGATCAATCACAGAAGAGATTAAGACACAGAAAGGAGAATTTTAATTTATTGCAGAAGAGGTACTGGCGGCCGTGTTTATAAAATAAGTTAACTTTAATAAACTAACTCTAAGACAAACATAAAGACCTCATCCACTTTACTGCAACCACCTATCTCCCGCCAACACCCACCCCCCTCCCACACTGTTTATAAAACTTCTTTTCAGTGTGGCAGTAATAGGAATAGTAAGGGATTATTTGCCTCTGATGTTCAAAAAGGATTGGGGATAATACTACCTGCTACTGTTAGCTGTGTTTCTCTAACAACTTCATTCCTCCAGAATGCTGCAGATGGATCACAGGTATAGCTAAAAAGAATACAGAGAATGCAGAGAAGAAAGCAGGAAGAGCTAACCTCAAGTATCCCCTACTCAGAGAGAAATTTCTCGACCTAACTAACGCTGATTCCCTGGAAGTATCATAAATTATCAATATCATGTTATCCTTATTTTATTCAATTATTTGTTAATTTTATGGCTTAGTCTGCCCCAACTAGAACATAAGCACCATGATTCAGAAACCTCATTTATCTTACTCACTTCCATATCCCCAGCACCTAAAACTACTTCTGACATTCATTATGCCTTTGTCATACAAATGAAGACAATGAGAAACAGAAAGGAGTAAGAAAGTAGGGGGAGGGGCTCAGGGTATAACAGAGAAAGCCATTTTATTGATACTGAGTAAAAGCTCAAATCTTGAGACTTAGATCTTTTGATATAGACAAGGGCAGCATGGGAGAAGCAGAAACACTGTAGACTGCAGGTCAATGGCAGTCCTTTCTGCAACATGTGTTGAGTTCTTGCAACATCTAAGAAAAAAGAGAATAAAAATCCAGCTCTTGGAAGGAATAAAGCTTCAATTTTAGTGAAGGGAGAAGACAATAATTAACAAACAAAATACATACGTGAACTAATGATATGTTAGTAAGTGATAAGCAATTTGAGAGATAAAATAGAGTAGGATGAGGAGGATGGTGAGTACAGGCAGTTTGTATTTTTAAATAAGGGGTCAGGCCCGGCCTCCATGAAAAAGTGGCATCTGAGCACAGACTTGAGGCAAGTCAGTGGCAGACTGGAGGTGGGGAGCCAGGTCTTCTAACAAATGGCTGTGCCCCAGGGCAAGTCTCATTGCAGTCATTAGTAAAATAAGTCAAAGCTCAGAAAAGCAACCCTTATATGAGAGTGGGAAAACTAGTTCGCTTGTCAGGTTGAATAAACTTGGTGGAGATGCAAAAACACCAAGTGGTAGTAACCACCTCTCTACCCTTGCCAAGAGTATCTTGCACCACACTGAGTAAATTTTTTATTCCACTCTACAAAATGAAATAAAATTCTACTAGTTTTTACATCAGCATTAAATATGTTTAAAGGTACCTTTTCTTTTAAATGAAAATACTTCTAGAAAGGAAGAAGAAGGGACTTACATGTTATTTGCATCTCAGATGGTTTTTTCCAAACTGCTGATGTACAGCACTGCAGGATTGGCTGGGCATGTGCCACATAAATAGGATAATTCAGCATACTCCCCAAAATGCTTAGTGGAAAAAGTATGAGCTTTAAAGTAAGACTAGGCTGAAATTCAAAATTTACCACTCATAAATGGGAACAATATCCTCTACCCTCACTGGATTGTGAGAAATTCATTACATATTCACATACATTCACATACATGGGCAAACATATACATACATATATTTTCTTTCTTGGCAACAGACTCTTACATTCCAAAGGCAGCGCCATTTCTGATGTGTATGCCACTGTAATCCCAGCATCTGACACTGCACTCTTCTTACAATAGATGTGCAATAAACAGCGCCTGTGATTATTACTACTCTGCATAATTCTTCAAAACTAGAAGCTAATGAGCAGTTAGGAGGGCAAAGAGACCCTCTGGGCTTGGGAAAGAATAAAATCAGCAGGAAGTGAGCAAAAGGCCCAGAAAGAGAAGCATAAGAATGGTAGGCAAGTTTTTCACACGTCAAAAATTTGGGAAGAAACGCTCTTCCCAATTTTTTTCTTATGCCTGTGATCAAAATGTAGTCTGTAGGCTAATGCATTCCATGAAACTGTTTGTTTTTCATTTGCAACAAAAATACAAAAATTGGGAGTAAGCATTTTTAAAAATTTATAGCAATTTTTTATTGCTATATTCATGCACATGATTTTGTATTTTATAAAAGTATCTGTTTGCCATAGATGAACAAACAAAACAATCTGGTCCTCTATCACAAACAGTTTGAGAATTTCTGGATACACTGGCCATCTGCCCTTCATGTCCAGTGCCTTAGCTAAGATTCATAATTAACTGACACATTCATTGACATTAATCAAAATGTTGACATATGAAAAGCCTGTGCAGACAATACAAATTTTCATTTAAATATTCTTTACATGGGAAAAGGCAAGCCAAACTCCAAAAACAATTAGCTAAAACTTTTTAGAAAATAGCCTAATAAAAGCTAACAGCTTCCCTTGGGTGTTAACACCTTATCTACTTCAGGAATGCGAATGAGAAGGTAGATGAAGACATGAAAAACAATGTAGTATTGCCTACAATGATGTATCATTATACCATTATTACACTACTAAGTTATAAATATAGTGGGAGGGAAGCCCCAAGCAGGAATGCCAATTGTGTAAGAAGTAAACAACACCACAATATTAAGCTAAAAATTCACCTTATAAAGAAAGATGCTAAAAATTATAGAAAAATAATCAAAATGTTGAGGAAAAGTTTTCCGATGATTATATTACACTATCAGTTGTACACATGCACATATATATTTGAATATATTCATTCATGCATACATATTAATATAACCCCAAAGCTGAGATGACTGTGGGTCTTTTTTTTAGCTGGTAAAAGAAAATAAGTTTCATCTTTATTGTTTTGAAAATTGCAGATACAGAAATATTTTAATTTTAAAAATTATCAGCTAACACACATCCACAGTTAGTCATTATGACAATCTCATTCCTTCTCTGAAAATCATCCCCAAACAAGGAAATTAAGAAACAAAACCATAAACTCTATCTTCATGGAAGTAGCAGATATCTGTAACTCAAATCACAACATGCAGACAGAAAAAGGAAAGACAAAGAAGTAATGACTTCTCAAAGGGGAAGAAGGTCAAATCCAAGTTCCTGCCAATGAAGAGAGCTAGCATGAAACACAAGCCTATCTACTGCGACAGGGTCTGGAGACCCCAGGTATCATGAAAAGTAGACGAAGGTGGGGGCTGAAAATGGTGAACAAAAGCTGCCTGACAAATTCTTTAAGGAAGGATAAAACTCCTAGGTAGGTGCCCCCCACCATCTCACTCATCGAGAGGCAAGAGATATAATCTCTGGAGAAACTGAAAAAGAGCAAGATCCAGACTCTAAGATATCAGGCACAGAGAAGGGCTGAATGTAAAAGGCTACAGACTAAAGACTGGGGGTCACATGCCAACCTTGCTTCTCTATCCAACCCCAGCAAGGTAAAAACCAGGCTTACACTCAACCCTCCTCCCAGTCACTCCTGACAGGTGATTAGACGAATGTGCTCCACCAAAATGAGGGACCCAGGGAACAGAGGACCCAACACACAAGAGATGGGAAGGGAATTCTCAGATAAACAGTGACAGCAATTAACATAACCATGCAAGGGCTTAGAGAAAAACCAATCCTGATGTGATCAGGACAATGAAGAAGGGCTCCAGGAGCAATGTTCCTAGGAAAAAGTCCAAAATCAATAGATTTTTGATGGTTTTAACTCAGTGGAAGATTGCAGTAAGAGACATTTTACATAACTATTAAAAAGAACAGAAAAAAAGCATGAGATTCAATGAAAACTAAGCAAATAAAGTCATTAACTCCAGTAAAACCAAAAGTTTCCACGAGACAAAAGGCAACCATAGTTATGGGCTCAAAAGTAACAATAGCTGCATTCTCATAATAGTAAAAACACTGAATATGCATTTAACCAAATAGCCTAACAATAATTTTAGGAAACAAGGAGAAAAAAACATATAGCTTGAGTTATAGCTATAAAATAGCTAGTATTTTCAACTACCTTAATCAGATGTAAACAGAAAATGTCTAAAATTGATGAACCAAGGAATAGCAGTAAATTCATATTTAGACATAAAAGCACACTGGTATCCCTTGATTCATATATTATTAGGATTATGGAGAAAAATAGAAAAAACCTGTGGGATTAGAGTGAAGGGTTTGGAGTGACTGCTTCTTAGAAGTGGTTTGGGCGGCAGGGGGCCATTGGACCACTGTTTTTGTCATGGGCCTTTTAGCACTATTTGACCCTATAAACGAATTGGCAAACTGTGACCCATGGGCCAAATCCTACCTATCACTGCTTTTGTAAATAAAGATAAAAGGGAACACAGCCAAACTCAGAGTTGAGCAGCTGCAACAGAGGTCATGTGGCTTGCAAAGGCTAAAATATTTACTTTCTAGATCTTTACAGATAACTTTGCCAACCCTTCTTTAAACCATGTGTAAGCATTACTTTGATTTAAAAAAATTAAATGGTACAGAAGAGTGGCCCAGTTCTGTATTCTCCAGAGGCAACTCTTTTAGATCTTTTAGTCTTTTTGAATTTTAACACCTTTTCTCTAAATAATAAGCATTTCTGACTGTCCCAACCGTTCAACTTCAGAAATCATCTTTTGACTTTCTGAAATCATTCATGGGAACTTAGTGAATTTAGAGTCCCCCAACTTTTCCATCCTTTCCATTAATAGAGTTATTCAAATATTTTTATTCCCTTTAGTGGTTACCTTTATCTTTAATGAATGACTATGTTTATTCTGTCATCTAAAACAGCATCTCTTCATTCCTTGGAGTAAAAGAGGACTTGGCAGCCCTTACTCTTTTCCTCACCTTCCACCCTTTCCCTTCCCATTTCTGTCGGCTCTACCTTTACTTTTATGCTACTGAAGTTGCAAATATTTACATTCTTTTCTGTAATGATAACCATACTTTCTCTATAATTTGATTCCAAAAGTTGAAAACCAATAGACAGTATGGACATTTATTGCAACCAAGGAAATAGTGTTCCCTGATAAACCAAATAGGAAATGACTATTTGTCATTCCTAACAATGCCAATGTCGTAACTACTAAACCATTCAAACAAGAATGTTCAAACATATTCTCCTTTTCACAGCTCAAAAGCATGTTGGGTTACTGTTCTGCAAGTTATAACAGGTGACTTCAATATATAAAATATATAGTGAGTTATGCCAAAATGTACTTATATAATAATTATATATTGATAAAAGTGGATATAATCACATTCAGTAGCAAAACAAATTATCCAATTTTGTATAGGTAAAAAAAATTACTCCTTATGAAAGTAAACATGGTTGCCCTTGATCATATAAAGTAAAAATAGGCTAACTCTTCTAGGAAAAATTATAAATGCCTGGTATCTAGAATGTAAGAAGCAACACATTCATATTACCAAACTGAAATAAAGAAGGGTTCTACTGGTTTCCTATTTCTCCAGTTACAAATTACCTACCAACTTAGTGGACTGCAATAACACTGATTTATTATCTTCTAATTCTGCAGGCCCGAAGTCAGGTGTGGATCTTACTAGGTGAACATCAAGATGTGAGTGGACCTGAATTCCTTTCTGGAGGCTCCAAGGGAGGATTCATTAACTTGCTTTTTCTACTTTCTGAAGAGGTTGCCCACATTCTTTAGCTCTTTGGTCCCTTCCAACTTCAAAACCATAAATGGCCAGTCAAGTCTGACCTTCTCTCCTGCTTTCCTCTTCCACAAATAAAGACCCCTGTGATTACACTGAGCCCACTAGGTTAATCTCTCTAGCTTAAAGTAAACTGACCAATCTTAATTTCATATGTTACCTTAATTCTCATTTGTCATGTAACATCACATATACAAATGTTCTAGGGACTAGGAAGTAGACATCTTTCAGATGGTGTTACTCTGCCAACCATAAGGATGGAATGTATTGTCTTTTTTATGAAAAAGGTGTCTTAACAGCACTAAGAATGTTCCGAATTAAATGTAAATAAAAGTCAATGTGCTAGAAGACTTACCTCTGAGATGTATTTGGAATGAAAAGGGTTATAAATTAAGCTGATGACGTAACTAAAAAACATATCTTCAGAAACTTTTAGTGTTAATTTAGAAGTCCAATCTTCAGGAAACGTTGAGTCAAATTCAACATTTGGGCCTGACATTCTGGAGAATCTTACTCAAGGAAAGCATTAGTTTTTAAACAGTCCATGAGACAACAGAGGTATGAAACAGGGATGGAAAATCTAGAATTGAAATGAAACGTAAACTAACTGAGTCAATAAGAATTCAAAGTGAGCCAAACACATATTTCAATAATAACTTCTAATCTAAAGCACAGAAGCACTAATCAATCAGAACAGATGCCAGCTGGGTAAGGCCATTCAAGTGTCACCAGCTGACTGCATCAGTCCATCCATTGACCTTTAGAGCTATGCTCACCACGGGGAAAATATTTCCAGACCAACTCTCTCCTCTCTCTCCTGCTTATTCAGTCCTTTCAGATTGGGGAAATGATTAGAATGCCTCCACAGTAAATAAGACTTCATAGACTTGAAAGAAGGCTTTTTATTTATTTACACCTCCTTCCACAACAGAAATGTAGGTTTATTATCAAATGATCCCCTGCTTTCTTCTGTCCATACAAGAATCACCAATGTTTTAACTCTCTTTATATATACACCTCGTTAAGCATACTTTTTCTTATTTGTCTTTGAAATCTTTACAAGTCTTTAACATGCTAAAAGGCAGAGTCCAAAAATTTATATGGCTTGTTAACAAACCCTGATTTAAACCAAACTGTTATTTAGTGTGACTACATGGAAGGCACAGCATAAGGCATAGTGGGAATATAAAGATTCTATGAAAGCGCTGCCTTTTCTCACTATGTGTGACTGCCTTTTTCACTATTTGTGACTCCCCCATGGAAGGCAGAGGCTCTCACACACACAAGCACACACATTCACATGCACACAAAAAATTAGACTAGAAGAGAGTCCATTATAAGATCTGTAACAAAGAAGAAAGCATGAGTGACAGAATGGGAAGGTGGAAAATGTGAGTCAAGTTCAGTATTTGCCTTAATTGAATGTGAGATGCCTCCAAGTGATCCAGGTAAAGAAGTCTAACAGGCAGCTAAAAATCTGGGACTGGAACTCAGAAGAGAGGTCAGACCTAGGACATACACATTGGTAAGTTATATGCATGGAAAACACATGATATCTGAGGAATTTGAGGTTAAAAAAAATATTTAAGGTAAAAAAATTGCGTTAAAAAAAAACAAATATTTGAGCATTTGCCAGCATCATGTATTGGGTGATTTCTATGCAGAGGCACTGAGCTTGCTGCAGTTACAGTAATGAACAAGGGAACACAGCCCCTGCTTTTATGAAGATTCCAGCCTAGTGAACTCTAATCAAAGAGAAATATCCCCAGTAATTTTAAGACCACTCCTAAGTAATTTTTATAACACCCATGATTAAGTCTTTCTGCCATTCTCTTGCCTTACCATGGCCTACTCAGCATTTCCTCATCCTCTTTCCCAGATGGGTATCCGGACATAAGCTGTCTCCCTTATATTCACACCATTCAATGCATATGCCCAGTTCTCAGTTTCCTTTGTCAATCAGCATCTTCTGCTCAGCCTTTACATCCAAATCCCTCAATGTTCACTCAGTCCTAGATACATGACTCTACTTTTCCATATCTCTGTTTTCTCTCCAGTAAGCTCATCTACCACTAGGACTTTAACCTGGATGGCTCCCAAACACATTTCTACCATGACTTATTACTGAGGGCTCCAACCTTACATCTCAACATAGATGCCTAAACCTACATGCCCAAAACTGAGTGCATGGCATTCTACACCCTAGGTATTTTTTTTTTCATAGCAAATGGTGATAGTTTCCCACTTGTGTGAGCCAAAATTCTAGGATTCATCTATACCCCTCTCTATAACCCCCCTTATGATATCCATCGACAAATTCTATTGACTTTATCTTCTAAATCTATCTCAAGCTGTTCACTTCCCTTCACTCTTACAACTACTCTCTGGGCCAAGTTAACCATCATCTCTTGCTCTCACTACAGCAATAGCCACCTATTGGTTTCTCTACATCGACTCACTTTTCTCCAAATATTCCATGCCCTTCCTATAGTGACATATTTGGAGTCCTACTACTGCTTTAATCCAAAAAACCCCTTCTCCTTTGCTGAAATTACCTTTTATTTTTCCCTCTCTAGTTTAATATTAGAGAGTATCTCTCTAGGTCCAACCTTCATGACTCTTCATCTCACATATGAATCCTTCCCCAGTTCTCCAATTAGAATTAATTTATTATTCCATCGCACCCACCATTACCTTGTTCACATTTTGATTACATCTATTATTTCATTTTGCCTCTATGATTAGTTGCTTATTTGTTTCTTTCTCAAGAGCAGGGGCAATGTCTTCATCAACTTAAAATGCTTTACTCCCCCACTTGAGAGCCCAATCCATCATTATAAAGATAGCTTGGGCTCCACAGGCAGTCAAGTCCATTACTACTGGTGACTGCTGCATGGAAAAGAACATCATATTCAGACAAAGAATGGTTAGTACCAGAGTAAGTTCAAGAAGGAAAATTCATACCAGTAGGCATCAGGCAAACTCATTCATCATTCCATAAATAGTTACTGAACAGCTTTATACTCTGTGAGAGGACAATGTCACAGTCACAAACTCTGTAAAGTTTGCCATATCATATATACAGCCCAAGATATTCCTTGGAGCCCTCTAAAACTTGGTAAGAAGTACGCTAATCAATGCCTATGTTAGACCTCATTTATCCCACTAATTTCTAGTTTCTTGCGACCACAGCTTTCTTGTGAGAATACTTATAAAAATTACCAATTAGAGGTCACAGACTGTGTCATCAAAAAGGGCCTTTCTTCTAATTACTTCATTTTACAGATGAGGAAATTGAGACCCAGATTTTCCCTGAGGTCACAAAATTGGCCAATGGCACAGCCAAGATCATAGCATGATTTCCCTGAGTCTTGGTCTAGTGAGTTGGGACTCAATGATCTGTGTAAAACAGAAGGGATCATAGGCGTGGATAATTGGAATGGCTGGAATTTTTCATCCACTGGTTGAGGAATGTGACTCACTCCCTCTAAAATAAGAAAATCTGCCATTGGGAGTGGGACCACAGCCCTGAACCAGATGCCACAGAAGAGCCACACCAGGAAGAGCATTCTTGTTCCTCTGGCAGAGCCCTTCTAGTCCTTTTAACAGGAGCCAAACAGCTTGAGGGTGGGTCATTCCCAGGCAGGGACCCCACCTATAATATGGTCAAAAAATATAGCTTATTATTTGAGGCTATCTCAACACCTTTCACAACTATATGCATATATTTGAGTCATTTTCTAAACCCTAAAATGGGAATATCTTATATTTTCTAAAGATTTTGAAAAGCTGAGATGAAAGAACAAAGACAAAAAGAAAAACAAAAACAAGAAAATCATAGCCACAAACATGATTACCACACTGCAGTATTCTGAAGAGCCACTCCCCACCACATTCTTAACATTCCTAAATCAGTACAAACATTTTCTCTACAGTCTTCATGAGAGCAACGGATTTGCTAAAACTGAACCTAGAAAATATTTACATATGCCAAAGTTCCTATTAAATGCTAGGCTTTTAAACTAATGCCCAACAAACATGGTAAAGAATGAGATGAAAGAAAAGGAGAGAGTGAGAAGACACTGATTATACCTCAAACTGTTTCAGGCTACCTCATCCTGTATGCATTCACTAATGAGCTCAGAAGAAAAATTCTGACTATTTCTGCTCTCTGACATTCACATAGCTTACAGAAAACTATTATCAGGAAATATAGCCAAAGAAATAAGCCCTGCTAATGAGTCCAAATTCTCAAAAGCTATTTGCCCATAAGTTCTTCAGAATAGATTTTACCAGAGCCAAAATGTGCTTAAAAGGAAATTTCCTTAAAACCCAGGATCCATTTTTAAGTGTGTAAATAAAAATATCCTTTTTATACAATGCAATGTCACTCACTATCATATCAAACTGGAAAAAAAAATCAGCATTCAATATAGCAGACCAATGATCAAAACATAACTAACTTTCAGGGAGGGTGGTAAGCATTTAGTTATGCCCCGGCTGGCAAAAATTTTATTTGCTTTATGTTACTTGCAGGCCACAACTTCTCCAGCTCATCTGGTGCATGCAAACACAACAGACACTCCCAGATGAAAATAATATGTGGTTTCTCCATTACTTGAAAAACAAAAAAGACTAGTATCTGAGAGCAAGCAATTGATGTTCTATTCCATATTCAATCTTATCACCCCAAATATTTTCTGCCTTGTCATCTATTTTTGAGATTTGAGTTAAGAATGAAGGTTCTCAGAATAAAACCTATCCACTGGCATTACTACCCAACGTATATGTAAGCTATTAGACAGTCATGGGGTTAGAACATATCCAAGCCATAGTATTAGCCTCAGGTCATAAATCAAATAAAAATCCCATCCAATTAAGGGCCCTACTCTTTGAACAATATGAGTTTACTGTCATGTTTGGATATCGAAAAGAGTTTTTGCAATCTGTTTCTCATCTGCTGTCCATTACTTGTACACTTAAAAAATGTGTTTTACAACTTCAGCAAATGCACACATGCCAAAAACACCACTTTTTAAAATCATGGGGGCATGAATTCACACTATAATAATGCAACCGTATATGACAGCTGAAATCAGATCTGTAAATGTCTAATTACCAAATTTATAAATTATGATTTTTAAAATAGTTATCTACTATGTCCACACAGTATGGTAGCTGCTATCTACAAAACGAGATTAATCTTCCCTACAACACTTACGGGTAAATATTAACACTCTCCTACAGACAAGAAAAATAAGGCTCAAAGAGGTAGCTCACCTCACAGAAGGTGAAAGAGCTGGTAAGAGGAGGAATCACACCTGGAGTTTGTAAGCCCAGGTCCAATGCCACATTTCAAATAATTCACCTCCTATCCATCTACCTTCAATACGATCTTTATATTTTAAAATCCAAGCCAACTAATAAGTGTCATCATTTCCTTTATCTGGTAAAAATCAGTACAACAGGTATGAGTTTAGGTTCCAGAAGTGTTTTGACTTTAATACTCACATTTTCCAATATGATTATAAGTTCAGCAAATACCTTTAAGCATTGACACTGCAACTAAGGGATGTGGGTGATATTCTCACTGACATGGCACTAAAATTCAGTAGAAGGATGTGTCCATGCAGAGCTCAGGATACCTCATAGGGAACCTCAGGAAGCCGAGGCTAGCTCACATGAGAATGGCAGGGTGGGCAGCAATGGGCAAGACAGCAGGTACGAGCCAGCTGTGGCCCAACAAGTAGGGCCAGCCTGGGGAAAACAGTAACCATGGTTACAGCTTGGATTAAGCTCATGTCTACATGTTCGTCATGGCGAACTGGGATAAGGAATTACTAAAATGTGGCAAATGTACAGATACCTATATGGTTAGTTTTGGTGTTTGGATAAGGGAGGAAAGGTAGCATAGCCCCACTTCTTGATGAAGTATAATGGGGTTACAGTATGAGAGTAAATCTGATAATGCAAACCAGGCATTTGGAAAATATGTAATAGAACAGCAGTTTTTAAAGTTGGTCCACAGACTCTTGGGGGTCTCAAGTCCAAAAGGTCAAAGCTATTTCCATAATAATTCTATCATGTTATTGGCCTTATTTACTGTGTTGCCATTTGGACTGATGGCGGGTCAAACTGCTGGTGTCTTAGCATGAATAATGGCAGAGGCACCCAACTATATGAATAGTCATTTTGTTTTTTACCACTACCCACTACCAGTTCAAAACATAAACAACAGGCAGTTTCACTCAAGGTCTGTAACCAAGCAATAACAATTATAAATGTTATTAAACCTCAACCCTTGAACTTACGTATCTTTAATATTCTATGTGACAAAATAGGAAGTACACATGAAGCACTTCTGATGTATGATGGTTCTGCAAAGAAAAAGAACTTGTGCGATTATGTTGCAAGCTGAACCACCTGCTGTTTTCATGGAACACCATTTTTTTATTTGAATGAATGACTGATAGGCAAATGATGGTTTTCCAGACTGGTTATTTGGCAAAGATTTTCTTGAAAATATATAAAGTAAGCCCATTACTTCAATGAAAACTCATTGTATCTGTTGCCAATAATAAAATTCCAGCTTTCAAAGGAAAATTAGAATTTTTGCCAACTTGTATTTGCCACCATGAGCTTGACAGCTTCCCAGTACTGAAGAACCTTTCTGATAAGATCAGTGGTAATATTAATAAATGCAATGATTTTGATAACAAATAATAAAATCTGTCACTATTTGGAAGATCTGCGTAACTCAATCTATGAATATTTTCCAAGGGACAAATGTATGATGTTACAAAATCACGTGTGGATAACAGTTCCATTCAAAATGCAAGATAGACCAGTGTATTTTACAGTACAGAAAGTTCATTGATATTGTTTCATTTTCTCCCTTGTAAGAAACCCTTAAGAAACTACCATTTGTCAAGTTTTAGTACAGTATTAGAGAAGAATATGCAAAATTACCTGAAAAGAGTATTAAAATGATCCTTTCTTTTCCAGCTACATATTTGTATGAGGCCCAGTTTCTACATAAACCAAAATAGCATATCATAACAGATTGAATGCAGAAGGAGATATAAGAATCCAGCTGTCTTCCCTTAAATCAGACACTAAAGAAATCTGTGAAAATGTAAAACAATACTTTTTTCAGTAAAGATTTTTGTTCTTAGAAGATATTTTCTCATAAAAATATATTATTTCATCAACATGTAATGGGTTTATTTTTAAATAAATTTGTTAAATAATTTAGAATCCCTTAGTTATAATATCTAATCCAAAATATTGATAAATATAAGCCACATATACTTAAGCTCATTTGGGTTCTTAAGGAGTTAAGACAGCAAAGAGGTCCTGTGAACAAAAGTTTGAAAACCCCTATAGCAGAGTACTGTATTCCAGACGGAGATGAGGAAATGGTTCCTGAATATTGTGGCTCATTCTGCCTCTGGTCATGAGGTACTTGGTTTCAATATTAAATGTCTTGTTTAGATATTTTAAAGGGGAAAGTAAGTTGCATCTCGGGGACTCCAAGGCCTTCAACAGCAGCATCTTCTTGACACTTCTTCAGGTATTCTTATTCAGCAGGTGGGAAACACAAGCAAAGGGGAAGGGAAAAACCGTTAACACCAGGCTTGTGAATTCACACTAATATTTATTCACCTTTACTGTGAATGTCACTGGGTAATGTTCCTGGGGACATTCTTTTGGGTTTGAGATGGGGAAAGAGGAAGGGTTACTACCTATTCCTAACTTAACAAAAAGGTATAATGGAAAAGAAACTGAGGAATTGAGTGCTTCAAAAATGTCCCTCAATCTATCAGTTGTTACTAGGAGGAATCACTGCTCACTACTAGGCCTGACTTAAAAGGAGGCCTGACTTGTAGGGCAAGTCACTGGCAGTGCTCCCTGGGGAAAGCATCAGTACTCAACTGCTCATCCAATACACAGGTATCCAGGCACTGCGATGAAAGAAAATTTGGGTTTAAACTCAACTTGGGAATTTATGGCTTCATTTTTGGCATAACTCACAAAGCCACATTGCATGTTCTATAAATTAATACTTTAAAATTAAACTCATGTTAAGATCAACTAGATTTTCATAGCACACCTTTCTTTAGGAATTAAAAACATCACACAATTGCTATTAGTAGCAATTAATGAGTTCTGTTCCTAAAAGGAAATGAAAAACAAAAAAATAATTTCACAGAGGGGGGAAAAATCACCAAATAGGAAGAGTAGTAACTTCTTTAAAGGATCAAAATTTAGTATGGGAGTCACTTCAGAAATATACTTCTGTAACCTTTTGGAACCAAGATTAGTGCTTAACTAGATGTTGGCCTGGTCCACTAATGATTTATTATACATTATCTGAACTCCTTCCAGAGACAGTATTGACAGAACAGTATATTAGCATCTTTTTAAAAGATCATACATTTCTATGGCTTATATTTTCATAGGCCACCACACCCCACAACTTAGCATATTCCCTGGCAAACTATAGGTACTCAGAAAATAACTTCATTTGTTTTAAATGTTTAATAGCTGGGGCTGGAGTCAGGAGGACAATTTTCTTTAGGATACTTGGAAGTATCTGGTGGTTGCTTTTATAAAACATTGCAAAAAGCAGTTAGAAGGAGGTGGTTAATTGCAATAATAAACATGGTTGAAATGGAAACTATTGATTGAAGGAGAAAAACTTCAGAGCAAGGGACACAACAGAAGGCATGAAAATTTATAATTCAGAAGGTTCAATACTCAATAAACATTTGTGGAATAGCTTCTTCCCCAAGGGAAGCAGATGAAAAAGAAATACATTATCTAGAGGTCTCACTGAGAGCTATCAACCAGCACTTCACACCTCTGTTCGTCTTGCCTGGACATCTGAGGTTGAGGTGAATTATCTGTAGGGGTGTTTTCCTCTGAGGTCCCCATGTAGACTGAAAATAAGTTTGGCTCAAAGTCTTCCAATCTTAGAGAATGGCATTAATGCTAGAATTACTGTAAATAGTAATAGTTGCAACTTTATGTTTAGCATCAAAAGGAACCTTGGCTTTGACCTAGGTAGTTGTATCATCATTTTTGTAAATAGTATCCATTGTTTATAAAGACAGATTAATGTTATTTCAATGCTGCTGTTAAATAATGTATGAAAGTACTTAAGATGATGATAAAATGGTCTCAGATGCCACCATTCATGGATAGGGAAGCCTGGATCACAGTGCCAACCACATCCTGACATACAGAAGTGTTTTCTTTAGTTGCACAGTATGTTGAAGGTGGGAAATTCTGCATCAAAATCTGACTAGCTCCTCTTGGGATGATGTGGGGGAAACATGTAATCTTTCAAAAGTGGGCCTGCATTCCAGTGTAATGGTAATCAACTGGATCTGAGCCACGATGCTATATACACAACTCACACACTTGTGTACCCTCTACTTGGCCACCTATCACCATTCCTTCTTGCCTTCATTCAGCCCACCTCATTCAGGGAATTTGATTTCCCTGTCCAGCTCCATTGATGGTTGAGTTAGAAACCCCTAGCCTATCTAGCTGTGTCACACAAGAATATCTTGGTGCATCTCTCACTTGGGCCAGATACCTAAAATACAGGTTCAGAATACAGAAAGAAATTACTTCTTTGGGGCTATCACTGGAAGCCAAAGATGAACGTTAGGGAAAACAACACAATTGTTCAATTATGTCAAAATTATCAAGGTTCTTCCAACCTAGAAAACTAAAATCTCTGCTATTGATTACTCTTTAGGTCAAGAGTATCTGATAACATTCAGTACAGCAGTAACATATCTAAGAATGCAAATTGAGGAGTTAGCATTTTCTGAGATCAGCCTATCTAGACTGCTACTATAGCTAGGGAATGCTAAAACACCTGGAACAATGTGATAGCTGGCCTGGCTACTTACATTTTCAAGGACAAAGATATTTGCTGTATAGACCTCCAAAGAAATGGAACCGAGATAATGCATTTTAATATCTCCATGAGCTTTTAAATGTCTGCAACGATGATGGGGATTGACTGGACACTTGACTATTTATTGGCATAGGTTATTACGAAAGAGTAAAAATACTCAGACACATTGGTAATAGCAGATTGTACCCTGGAAATAAAAGTTAGGACTTTTGTTGGATCTAGAGTAAAATTTTTATTAATATTAGAAGCTGACACAATAGAAATGAAGTTATTTGAGCTTTTCACATATTTTCTAGAAATCTAGCAATGAAAACAACATCTATATGGTAAATAACCTGTGTTAAGTCCTACAAGGTTTGGAAAAGAAAAAAAAATTAATTTGTTGAATGCCTATTCTAGAGGTTATACACTTTTTGCCTTCGGTCATTCCTCAGCTTTGAGGTAACTGACAAAGTGAATGGTCACCAATTTTTGCAAGAGGCATATGTCTTGCATGATGGCTGCAAACAATGAAGACAATCTTTCCTAGGATCTTTAGTTCAGGCTACTTATTTACTAAGACCAAGAGACGTTTTTAACACTTAAGGGCAATAGTTAATAATCCTTTTGTATTTTTTTAAGCTGAAGCATCCAATAAGGTGAAAAGTTTATATCTATAAGAACACAGAAGAAAATGTATAAACCAACTCCATGCCTAGTACTCAATCCTAACTTACTATGTAAAGCAACTCACTCCACCTGTTCCCTTGGGCAATAGTTTGACTTGAAGGATCTAATAAGATAGATTTTTTTTTTAACTTTTAGTCTTCAAAGTGTCTTTGAATAAAGGTCAAAATATAAAATTCTAGCATATCCCAAATGCAAAATGGAAAATTAATGTCATCTAGCAATTAGAAAAATTTTCTGCCATAGTAGAGTCTTTATAATAGCTGCACATTTGTCTTTCTTGACCTGATAGGCTTAGATCATGTCTAAGTCACAATCATCTCATTTACAGCTTCTAGCACAGGGCTTTGCAGCTAAGAGGTGTCAGTAAATACTTGAACACCCATAAACTATAGAATATATGAAGATCAAATGTGTATACATATTACTAAAAAAGTTCTTACTTTTTTTAAGAATTAAGGAGTATTTTGAAAATCTCAAGTTTCACTTGCATGCAACCATGGTTTACTAAAGTACATCATTAAAATAATGTAATGGAGAAAAATTATGATCATACATACTATTTAAAATTAAGTAAAGAAGTATTTCAATTCATTTTGCTATTTGTTCTAAATATAATATTCAAATATTCATAGGTATGTGGATGATTGTGCTTTCATTTGTTTTATAGGATTACCTGAAAACGTATGGCTTGTATAAGCCAAGCTTTAAGAATAATTAAGCACACAGCCTTCATAAAGCTAAGAATTCAGTCCCAGTTCTCTTCATCTTGCCTTGGTTTCTCTAGCAGGAATTAAGATATGAATCAAAAAAAAAATTTTTTTTTAGACAGGGTCTCACCTCTGTCATCCATGCTGGAGTGCAATGATGCAATCATAGCTCACTGCAGCCTCAACATCTTGGGCTCAAGTAATCCTTTGACCTCAGTCTCCCAAGTAGCTGGGACCACAGGTACACAACACCACACCCAGCTATGTTTTCTTTTGGTAGAGATGAGGTTTCACTATGTTACCTAGGTTGAGCTCAAAAATCCTCCTGCCTTGGCTTCCCAAAGTGCTGGGATTACAGGAGTGAGTCACTGTGCCCAGCCCACAATTCTTAATGTATGGTTAAGTATGAACAAGTGTGAGATGATAAAGAACACAGCTGGAGTAGTTTCCTCTCTTTCTCCTCCAGATCTTGCTATGCTCCTGTGAAGAGAATAAAGTGATAGGACAGTGGGATGGAATCTGTGCATCAAACAGTATGGCCTAGAACTCTTCAAAGTCTAATACAATCACTTGACCCTGGTCCCCAAGAAGCAGCAGTTCTAAAATTACAAATAAGACCAAGGCCCTCACTCTGGGTATCCAGAGACATCATGATCTTACTCTTAATGGCTCAGATTGTGACTTCAGAACATTACAACTGTGCCTAGAACACAAAGGCACAGACAAAAGTGAAATAACACAGGAGCTGCTTCTATTCCAAATCATT
Source organism: Pan troglodytes (assembly GCF_028858775.2). Taxonomy (NCBI): domain Eukaryota; kingdom Metazoa; phylum Chordata; class Mammalia; order Primates; family Hominidae; genus Pan; species Pan troglodytes. The sequence continues at coordinate 106,887,495 of NC_072411.2, read as the reverse complement.
TAAAGCTTATTAAAATCTCAACATGAGGACAAGGTGGTACATGAGGGTTTAGGCATTTGCTCTCACTATTTGCACAAGTCTTTCTGATGAGCCCACAGTGACAGATACTGTGAAAAAATATTTAGAATATAGAAGGTGGGTCACATTAAGAAATAACACATGAAACATGCCTACCTTTCAAAAATGTAAAACTGGAAACATGGACAGTGCTTATGAAGAGTACCATGAAAAGAGGAGATCTGAGTTCGTAGTAATAGTTCCACTTCTGTCAAGAATGTGATTTAAGGACTAGGTGGCTCTCAACATTTCTAGGTGTTTCTTAATTTAAAAGGAATTGGCCTAAAATAGTCTCCTTACCCCTAAACTTTAAGACTGTAAACAGTGAAGTAGATTGGAAAATGACACTAAAACAAGTTATCATACCAGGAATAACTTTGGAATTAAGTTGCTCATACTGCCCATACATGTTTGTTTGTTTGTTTGTTTGTTTGTTTGTTTTCTATCATGTAAACCTTCCATATATCTGTATTCAATGCCTTCTACTGACTTTTCTACTTCAGGAAGTCTGATTATCAATTAAAGGTGCAATCGTATATTGATTATAAAAAACGGTCCAAGTTATTTCCCACCATGTATCTACAGCCTTTGCCATGCAACTCTGCAGCACTTCTCATCAAAAGGTGAAGTCTATTTCCATTCCCTCTGAATGTTGGCTGGCTTTGTGATTTGCAGTGGCCAATAGAATGCTGCAGAAATAATAGTGTGCCAGTTTTGAGCCTAGATCTCAAAAAGCCTTGAGCACTTCTGCTTGCTTCTTAGAACATTTCCTTTGCTATGAGAAAAGGCCCAGACTAGCCTGCTGGAGAAGAAGCCACCAAAGATAAGTCTACTTAGCTGCATCTATTCTAAACCAGCCTACAACCTTCTCACCCCAAAATACCTGAAAGGGCCCAGACAAGATCAGCTGAGACAAATTTCCAGCCTGTGGCTAACCGTGGACAAATGAGTAAACACAGTCAAAACTGGAAGAATAGCACAGCTGACCCACGGACTTGCAGGCAACAATAAATGATTATCGCTTAAGCTACTGGGTTTGTGGTTGTTATTCAGATATATATGCTGACCTCCTTTAATCCTCCACAACAGATTTAAACACATTTCTACGTCTCCATTGTACATGTTCACACAGCTAGCGCTTGTCACATCATAGGACAACTAAACATAGTATGTCCTGGGTCATGATCTCCTCCAGGACCACTTCCCCAATTCCTAATACACTATAAACATGCTTAATACATGTTGAATAGTAATGAATGAAGTATAATTTCAGAAAACATTCTAAATTAGGGAAGGGCACTTAAAACTTTTGCAAGGTAGAATGACTTTGGCACTTGCGTAACAGCAGTGAGGAAAATGCATCCAGGAATGCAGGCAACAAATGGGGACAGCTTATGTAGAACAGACAAGCAGAGTTAATCAGAGAGAAGCAAGATTCTGAGGAAGAGAAAGGAATGTAGCTACTGTGTGGAAATTCAAGCAGGGATATTGGGATATTGCATAACTTTAGGGAGCAGTATCAGCTGACTGAAGCACTGAGCAATCTGTAGCCTTGAATGCAGGAGTGTTGCTTAAAAATGGACAGAGTTCTCCAAAAAGAGATACTTATTGGTAACTGGACAAGGAATTTAGCTATAGAACTAAGGGGAGAATCAACAGGAAGAGATGTGTACTTCCAGCCAGTGAAATGATGACATGTCTCTAAAGTCATGAGCTTTCTCTTCTACTCTCAGATGTCACCCAGTGTGTGCAACCAAGACTTAAAGCAACAAATCTAAGTATTTCTGGGGGAGACAAGTGTTGCTCCCTTGGAGCTGCTGTTCCACAGCAGTAGATTTCAAGATCCTCTGGTTTTAGGAGGTCTCAAAGAGTCCTGCTCTCAATGTACTGGATAGTCTGCTCGGTCCACCAGAGACTATGAAACATCTACTGTTTAAGAAAGTTTCTTTAGAGGATAAACTTGCCCCAACAAAAACCTGGGCACTGTGCCCAGAAATAAACAAAAAATAAAGAATTTATTCCTATTCAAGTGAGTATTATGCTTCAAAATAAAAACTCCAAAGGAAAAGAGCTTATCACCAATAATGAAGTTCCAGTTCCTGGTAAAACACTTCCCTCAAGAAGTCCCTCCAAAAATCTCAACTTCAGAGATACTTTTTAGAGACAATTTCTCATTATTCATGTTCCAGTGAAAAACTAAAATCCACTATATGGATATAAAAAACACTGCCCTATCACTCATGGCATGAGAACTTCCTATCTGTAGAAAGACTATCTCCTCAAATCAGCTAAAATGGCAGAAAAACCCAACGTCACCACATTCCGTTTACTTCCCCAGCAGAGTTCTTCATTACCAGGTAACAGAGTTATCTGTGATGATACTCAAGGAAGCTCAGTGAGGAATACACAGGAATAGAAGCAACTATTCACCCATGATACTAGGAATAAATCCTCATGTTTATGGTTCCACATCAAAATTAGAAACTAACCCCTTTTATTCAAGAACCTGCATTAGGTTGTCACGATCCTTTCTTCATTTCCCCCCTCAGCCTGGATAAATCATCTTGCCTTCCTTATATGAAAGGTATTAGATGAACACAGGCACACTCACCATAAGTTGACCAAGAAGTGGGGTCTCAGGCAAAAGCTCACCTTGCTAAGACTCTACATTTTGCAAGATTATCCTCACATCACCTCCTTGCTGAGAAACAGATAAAGAGGACTACACAATAAGACGTGAAGATGCAGTAGCCAATGAAGACACACAAGAGGAATTTTTATTGCAGAAGTTTTTAAACTGGAGACTCTCATATGATTGCATGCAAAATTATTTATGTATATGCATGTTCATAAATGTACATTTGTATCTGGGGAAATAGTGTACAGTTGTCATCAGACTCTCAAACTTTCCCCCCAAATTTAAGGACCAGTGCTTCATTAGGTTAAACTAATCTCAGACATCAGGTCCCCTTGAATGCTGAATGAATATTTCAACTTCTTTTTTTTTTTTTGAGACAGAGTCTTGCTCCATCACCCAGACTGGAGTGGCATGATCTTGGCTCACTGCAACCTCCGCCTCCTGGGTTCAAGCAATTCTCCTGTCTCAGCCTCCCTAGTAGCTGGGACTACAGGCGCCCGCCACCATGCCAGGCTAATTTTTGTATTTTTAGTAGAGATGGGGTTTCACCTTGTTGGTCAGGCTGGTCTCAAACTCCTGACCTCAGGTGATCCACCCACCTCGGCCTCCCAAAGTGCTGGGATTACAGGCATGAGCCACTGTGCCTGGCCCTTTCAACATTTTTTTTAAGACTGAGCTAAAGCTACCATAGATCATGAGAGGTTGTGCTAAGAGTCTGGATGCCACATATAGCAACACAGTGCTCTGACAGGTGTTTATCAAAAACACATTGTATTTACAAGTGAAAAGTTACTTTAACGTTTTAAAAGTATATCTAACAGAAGGGGTTACAATGACTTTCTTTTTTCCATAATAGCTAGGTATTTTTTTTTTAATTTTAACTTTTATTTTAGGTTCAGGGGTACAGGTGTACGTTTGTTATGTAGGTAAATTGGTGTCATTGGGGTTTCATTTACAGATTATTTCATCATCCAGGTACTAATCCTAGTACTCAATAGTTATTCTTTCTGATCCTCTCCTTCCTCCCAACCTCCACCTTCAAGAAGATCCCAGTGTCTGTTGTGTCCATGAGTTTTTTGTGTCCATGAGTTTTTGATATGGTTTGGCTTTGTGTCCCCATCCAAATCTCATCTTGAATTGTAATCCCCATGTGTCGGGAGAGGGGCCTGGTGGGAGGTGATTGAATAATGGGGGCAGACTTCCCCTGCTATTGTCATGATAGTGAGTTCTCAGGAGATCTGGTTGTTTGAAACTGTGTAGCACTTCCCCTTTCACTTGTACTCTCTCATGATCCACAATGGTAATATGTGCTTGCATCCCTGTCACCTTCCACCATGGTTGTAAGTTCCCTGAGTCCTCCCATTCATGCTTCCTGTTAAGCCTGCAGAACTGTGAGTCAATTAAACCTCTTTTGCTCATAAATTACCCAGTCTCAGGCAGTTCTTTATAGCAGTGTAAAAATGGACTAATGTAGAAAATTGGTATTAGTGGAGCACTGCTACAAAAATACCTAACAATGTGAAAGCAACTTTGGAACTCGGTAACAGGCAGAGGTTGGAACAGTTTGGAGGGCTCAGAAAGAGACAGGAAGATGTGGGAAAGTCTGGAACTTCCTAGATACTTGTTGAATGGTTTTGACCAAAATGCTGCTAGTGATATGGACAATGAAGTCCAGGCTGAGGTGGTCTGAACTGGGGTAATGGTCACCCTTGCTACGCTTTAGTAAAGAGATTGGTGATGTTTTGCCCCTGCCCTAGAAACTTTGAACTTGAGAGAGATGATTGAGGATATCTGGTGGAAGAAATTTCTAAGCAGCAAAGCATTTACAATGTGACCTGGCTGCTCCTAATGCATACAGTCGTGTGCATTCACAAAGAGATGGCCTGAACTGTAACTTATGTTTAAAAAGGAGGCAGAGCAAGAAGTTCGGAAAATTTGCACCTGGCCATGTGGGAGAAAAGAAAAACTGATTTTCGGGGGTGGGGGTGATTCAAAGCTGCAGAAATTTGCATAAGTAAAGAAGAGCCTAATGTTAATAGCCAAGACAATGGGGAAAATGTCTCCAGAGCATTTCAGAGATCTTCACAGCAGCCCCTCCCATCACAGGTCCTGAGGCCTAGGAGGGAAAGATGATTTCATGGGCCAGGTCCAGGGCCTAGATGTTCTGTGCTGCCTTGGGACATGGTGCCCCACATCCCAGCCACTCCAGTTCCAGCCATGGCTGCGAGGCCAAGGTACAGCTTGGGCCATAGCTTCAGAGGGTGCAAGCCCCAAGCCTTAACAGCTTCCACATGGTGTTTGGCCTGTGGGTGTGCAGAGGGCAAAAGGTGAGCTTTGGGAGCCTCTGCCTAGATTTCAGATAATGTATGGAAATGCCTGGATGTTAAGGCAGAAGTCTGCTGCAGGGACAGAAACCTCATGGAGAATCTCTACTGGGGTAGTGTGGGGAAGAAATGTACGATTGGAGCCCCCATACACAGTCCCCACTGGGGCACTGCATAGTGGAGCTATGAGAAAAGGGCCACCATCCTCCACACCCCAGAATGACAGATCCACTGACAGCTTATACCATGTGTCTAGGAAAGTCACAGACACTCAACACAAGCCCATGAAAGCAGCAAAAGGGGCTGTATCCTGCAGAGCCACAGGGGCAGAGCTGCCTAAGGCCATGGGAACTCACCTCTTGCACCAGTGTGCCCTGGATGTGAGACACAGAGTTAACGGAGATTATTTTGGAGCTTTAAGATATAATGAGTGCCCTGCTGGGTTTTGGACTTGCATGGGGCCAATAGCCCCTTTGTTTGGGTCAATTTCTCCCATTTGGAATGGGAGCATCTACCCAATGCCTGTACCCCCATTGTATTGGAAGTAACTAACTTAACTTGCTTTTGATTTTACAGGCTTATAGATGGAAGGGACTTGTCTTGTCTCTGATGAGACTTTGGACTTGGGCTTTTGGGTTAATGCTAGAATGAGTTAAGACTTTGGGGGACTATTGGGAAGGCATGATTGTGTTTTGAAATGTGAGAAGGACATGAGATTTGGCAGGGGTCAGCGGCAGAATAATATGGTTTGGCTCTGGGTCCTCACCCAAATCTCATCTCAAATTGTAATCCCATGTCAGGGGAGAGACCTGGTGGGAGGTGACTGAATCATAGAGGTGGACTTCCCACTTACTGTTCTCATGATAGTGTGTGAGTTATCCTGAGATCTGGTTGTCTGAAAGTGTGTGGCACTTCCTCCTTCTCTCTCTCTCTCTCTCACTCCCCCATGGTAAGATATGCTTGCCTTCCCTTCATTTTCCACCATGATCATAAGAGTCCTGAGGCCTCCCAGGCATGCTTCCTGTTAAGAATGCAGAACAGTGAGTCAACTAAACCTCTTTTCTTCATCAATTACCCAATCTCAGGTAGTTCTTCATAGCAATGTGAAAATGGACTGATACAGTTGTCATCATTTAGCTCCCACTTACAAGTGAGAACATGCAGTATTTGGTTTTCTGTTCCTGTGTTAGTTTGCTAAGGAAAATGGCCTCCTGCTCCATCCATGTTCCTAAAAAGGACATGATCTCATTTCTTTTTATGGCTGCATAATATTCCATGATGTATATGTACCACATTTTCTTTATCCAGTCTGTTACTGATGGGCATTTAGGTTGATTCCATGTCTTTGCTGTTGTGAATAGTGCTGCAATGAGCATTTGCATGCATGGGTCTTTATGGCAGAATGATTTATATTCCTTTAGGTGTACACCCAGTAATGAGATTGCTGGGTTGAATGGTCATTCTGTTTTTAACTCTTTGAGGAATTGCCACACTGTCTTCCACAATGGTTGAACCAGTTTACAGTCCCACCAATAATGTGTAAGTGTTCCCTTTTTTCCACAACCTCACTAGCATCTTATTTTTGGCTTTTTAATAATAGTCATTTGGATGGGTTTGAGGTGGTATCTCATTGTGGTTTTGTTCTGCATTTTTCTATTGATCAGTGATATTGAGCTTTAATATGCTTGTTTGCTGCATGTATGTCTTCTTTTGAAAAGTGTCTGTTCATGTCCTTTGTCCACTTTTTAATGGGTTTTTTTTCTTGTAAATTTAAGTTCCTTATATATACTGGATATTAGCCCTTTGTCAGATGCATAGTTTTCAAATATTTTCTCCTATTCAGTAGGTTATCTGTTTACTCTGTTGATAGTTTCTTTTGCTGTGCAGAAGCTTTTAAGTTTAATTAGATCTCACTTGTCAATTTTTGCTTTAATCGGAATTACCTCCGGCATCTCCAAGATGAACTCTTTGCCCATTCCTAAGTCCAGAGCAGTATTGCCTAGGTTGTCTTCCAGGTTTTTTATAGTTTTGGATTTTACATTTAAGTCTTTAATCCATCTTGAGTTAATTTTTGTATATGGTTTAAGGAAGGTGTCCAATTTCAATTTTCTGCATATGGCTAGCCAGTTATCCAAGCAGCATTTATTGAATAGGGAGTTTTTTCCCCATTGCTTGTTTTTGTCAGCTTTGTCAAAGATCACATAATTGTAGGTGTGCAGCCCTATTTCTGGGCTCTCTATTCTGTTCCATTTTTTTGTGTGTCTGGGTGGTGGTGGTGGTGTTGTTTACCAGTACCATGCATAATAATGATGTTTCTTTCTCATCTTTCCAAACACACCCACATACAGAGTAAAAATGTAAGGAAACTCCTTTGTGGGGATGGGTGGTTTAGAACTCATGCATACAAAACAGGGAAGAAAGTAGACAAACACGTCCAATGACACTATCATTAAAACAATTTTCAATTTCTCCTTGGAAAACAGTGTGACAAAAGGTTAGTACTCAAAATACCTAAAAAATAAGACTCTTAAAACTCAATAATATGACAAACCAAAAAACACAATGGACAAAAGATACAAGCACACACTTAAAATAACATGTTCGACATCACTTGACAACACAAGACAAGTGTTGGCAAGGATGTGGACCAACCAGAATGCCCATACATTGCTGGTGGGAATATGAAATGGTGCAAGAACTGTAGACAGTGATTTAAAATTCTCTTATTTTAAAGCTTTATATATTATCTATATAATATATATAATATATATTATATATAAATTATATTATATATAAATATAAATATATATTATATATAATATAATATATAATATATATTATATATTATATAATATATAATATATATTTATATTTATATATTTTAAAGCTTTATATATTAAAGCTAAATATATGCTTGCCCACAACTCATAATTAATTACTAAGTATTTACCCAAGAGAAACAAAACATGTCTAAAAATACACTTGTTCATGAATGTTCATAACACCTTTATTCATACTGGCAAAAAAACTGGAAACAACTGAAATGTGATATATCCAACAATGGAATACCACCAGTGGGCATCTAATGGTGGATATGAAAGTATATACATATTTTAAAGCTCAAAAGGTATTAAAATTTATGCATTTTATTATGTGTAAATTATACCTCAATAAGTTTTATTTTAAAAATATAGATTATGGTTACAAAGAAATGAGATTAAATTCTCATGATAAACCAATGTATTAAGTACCTATTTATATGGTCATGAATGTAATTCCAAAACTGCATTCAAAATTTGAGAAGCAGCAGTATTTTCTAAATACTTGCATAACCTCAAAAATAACTCCTTTGAAGCTACACATATATAATTTTCTACACATTTAATAAGATCAGTCTTACTATTGCATAGTCACCTTCTCCAAATATACACAAAAATTACCCTTTAAAAAGTATAATTATACTCATAATATTTATAATATTCATAATATATAATACTCAAAATAAGGCAACATAATGTGTAGACTCTAGAATTACGTCATAGCATTTGTGTTAGCATTCAAAGTTTAATATCTCCTTTAAGTAACAGATGTTCTGCCTTTCTGTTACATTATTTGTACTTTTTAATGTTTTGCAGCTTTTAAATCATATTGTGGCACTCTTATCTCCTCCAAAAAACTTAATTTAGCACACGTATATATCGAATTTAATTACCCATTGCATATTCTATCCCTGTTCTTCTTAAAGAAAACTCTCAGAACTGCAGCCCTTAAAAACATTTAAATTATACTTCTAAAATATGTCTTCAAATTACTATTGGATATTGCATATGATCACAGTGTAGCACTCCAGGGTACTTTAGAGACAGTGCAATATGGCCATTTTTCTTCCAGTCTTATTACATACAACTTAACCTGAATCCAACATTTTTTCAGTGAATTAGAAATAATGAAATGTCAAAAAAATATGCAAATAAGACAACAGGTATAAACCACATACAAAAAAATTGAGAAATTTAGACTAAACTTCCAATCATAAAATGCAGCAAGCCACAAAATTAAAAAAAATACATGTATAACAAAACTGTATCCAACAAAGGACAGATATGCAGAATATACGGAATGCCTCAAAAAACAAAAATGAACAACAGACAACCCAATAGAAAAAGACAAACAAAATACTTTACAGAAAAGAATAAATGACCAATAAACATCTAGAAAGGAACTCAACCTTATTGGTTATCCAGAAAATGCTAATTAAAACTACAATGAGATACCACTGAACACCCATTCAAATAGCAAAAGCAGTAACTAATACAGATGATCTCCAACTTACAGTGGTTTAACTTAAAACTCTTCGACTTTACGATGGTGTAAAAGCAATAAGCATTCAGTAGAAATTGTATCTTGAATTTTTGTCTTTTCCCAGGTTGGTCTTATGTGTTTCAATACTCTTAAGTTAGATATTCAACACTTTATTATAAAATAGAATTTGTGCTAGATAATTTTGTCCAACTGTAGGATAATGTAAGTGTTCTGAGAGTGTTTAAGGTAGGCTAAGCTATGATGTTCTGTAGGTTAGGTGTATTAAATGCATTGTTTACTTACTATATTTTCAACTTACCATTGGTTTATCAGGATGTGACCCCATTATAAAGAAGCAGCTGTAATATTAAACATACTCTAGGATGTGGAAGAACCAGAACTCTGATAATAGAAATGTGAACTGGCACAACTAACTTGCAAAACTATTCTCATTATCTGGGAAGTGGAAAATGAATATAACCCTATGATCCACTCATCTATAAATTAAGGAAGATAATACATGTACACACTGGTATGTCTCAGAATATTCATCACAACCCTGTTCACAATAGCCCCAAGTTAGAAACAACACAAATGGTCATCAAGAGAGTGGATAATTCACGTTTAATATATTAATATGAGGGAATGTTTATAACTGAAAACTAACAACCTACAGCTTCACGCAATGACATGGATGAATCTCACAAACACTGAATGAAAGCATTCAGACACAACACTGTATGAGTACATTCATATACAGTTCAAAAAACACGAAAAACTAAACTGAATGTTTAGAGTCCTACATTAGGTAGGAAAGAAAAGCAAGGAATAATAATCACAACATTCAGGATAGTGCTTTCCTCTGCAGTAAGGGAAAAGTGTTTCAGCAGTGGCACGTGAGAACTTCTGGGGTGCAAGCAACATTCCATTTCTTCACCAGGGAAGTGGTAATACAAGTGCAGAGGTATGTATTTTATAATTTATAGCTTTTATTTAAAGTATATATGCTTTATGCATGTCTGTATATCTCCTATTTTTAAATGTGTTTAATTGAAAGAACATATGTCAAAACCAAATAAAACAATAAATCCAGAATGTTCTTTGGCTAGAACCAGAAAGCATCCTTAGACAGGAAGGAAGAGAGACACATTATAGCTAGAAGTAGAAAGCATCCTTAGACAAGAAGGAAGAGAGACACGTTATAGCAGTCACATCTAATGACAAAATTCATTGAGTAAGCCATGAAAATACATTGATTATCCAGATACCTTATCTTAAAAATATTATACTTCCATGTCAAAAAAGCAAAGGAAGACATGACAGAAGATGCTTTTGGAATTGGAAATTGCCTTCTTTTAAAAGTTTAGTGAGATGCATTTGGCTCTAGTAAACCAAAAGAAGTTATATGGTCACTTCATATTTGTGTATTAAAATAATTCAGTCATCATTTAAGAAATACTTAGGTAGAAAGTACTAATACAAGAATGGGCTACTATGATGAGTCTAAGAGAGCTGACACCACAACTTGACAGCTAACTGACAGGCTGATGAACAGTAACATTTATGAGCAAAGGTTTAAGAGGCCTAAAGTTGGAATATGCAGGAAAATGCCTTAACTAATATGTCACATTAAGCCAAAGTACAGATTGTTGCCTAAGAAACCCATGAAACAAAATTTTTTTCTTCACATAATTAATGAACTGCTTATGAAAATAAAAATGTATTAATTTTTCTCGAATAATTTTTATTACAAAAACAATCAGCAAAATATGTATGAGTCATTGCCTAAATTCTGCACAGAACTGTCAATGGACACACTTTATTTTTCTCTTTTTCTAATAAATTATCATGCTTAAGGATTTACATATTTTATATCAGAGGGCCTGAGGTTTCCCCAGTGTTTGTTTAATATAGTTAAGTAAATACCATAGAGCCAATGAAGTGAGTAATACTCAGTTTGCTTCCATCTCAGCGTCAGTGACAGGATATGGGTGACTGTCAAATACACACAGAATGACTTTTCTCCATTTACAATCTCACAGCTTTAATATCAAATAAAATCTCTCCAGAACCCTTTTAAGAATCTAAAGACAAAATCACTTCTGCATAAATCCTGCCTAAACCACCCAAGATTTAAAAATGTACTTTGGTCAACAACTTTCATCGAGTATCTCTCTTAGGAAAGCAGCAACTAAAACAAAAACAAAAATTTACTGGTTCCCAATATTTAAAAGGTTTTTCATACTTGCCATTTATGTTTATTCTCTAGTTCTCTGGGGAGGAATTTTTTTATAAAAGTATCATAAGAATATACAGTAAATATATTCAGATCCAACTCTTCCCATAAATCATGATATCATGTACCATAAACCTCATTTGGGATTCAGTGTATTCTAATATTTTTAAGTGGCATATTCTTAAGGAAAAAAACTGTCTATTTATCCTAGGAATGATCCTGTGGGACCCCACACACATTTTCTTTTATTAATAAATTAGTATACATTAATATCCAATTAAAATATTTTAAAATTTAAATTATTCTAACTAACTAGGGAAAATATTCTAATTTTGAAAGAGACCACATATTTTGCTTTTATTGTTAAAATATTCAGTGGAATTATTTTCACTTTCAACTAACATAGTAATAATATGTTAATAAAAGAGTCTATATTGGTACATAAAAAAGACTTCCAAGACCACACATGAAAGCAAAATGGGCACCTCGGCAGGGTTGAGGTACACACACACCCACACACACAGATATACACCCACACACCCATACAAAATCAACCAAAAGTATTTGCTTGATATGTATACCATGCACTTTGAGTAGTAAAATAAATGACTGTCCTTGTCCTCAAGGAACTTTCAGTCCCTATGTAGAGAAATGTGTCCCCATGAAAACATAACCGGAAGCATAATTTCAACTTTAGAGGAGGTGTAACATGGCTGGGTTTTAAAGGGTGGAAAAGGTCACTGGGCAAAAAGAACTACAGCAAGAATTCTAAATGGGATGGGATGAGATGTGTTACCAATGGAGTGGAGAAAGGAAAACAAGCCTCCTTCAGAGAACGAATAAATAAATTGCTGTTGCTAAAGGAAAGAATTCTTACAAGAGGCTTGAGAAGGGGAAGACTAGTTAAGGGTAGTGATCCACCAGTGTACAGACATGAAATACTGGACAGTGGGCCTTTGATGTCATCCTCGCAGTCAGGCTTCTACTTTTTAAATGTTGTATCCTCAGGTTAGCTTCAGGAGGGACTAGTCATCAAGCCTGAATTTTATGCAAAGCACTGCATATATGAACTTTTTCTGGAGAATATGTCCAGAAAAATTTGCAGTTCTTAATCTGAATAAATAGGCAATTGCTAGTATCCTTTATAAGAGGGGTGTCCAATCTTTTGGCTTCCCTGCACCACACTGGAAGAAGAAGAATTGTCTTCTTCCAGTGTGGCCCAGTGTAGTCACACATAAAATATACTAACACTAACAATAGCTGATGAGCTTAAAAAAATCACAAAAAAATCTCATAATGTTTTAAGAAAGTTTACGAATCTGTGTTGGGCCACATTCAAAGCCGTCCTGGGTTGCATGTGGCCCCATGAGTCACAGGTTGGACAAGTTTGCTTTAAACCTTCAAGCTATCTAAGGAGTCAAATTCGTAGAAAGACACTCAGTTCTATTATAGACATGTGTTTGAGATGGTATGAAGATATTCAAAAAATAATGTTTATCAAGAGTTTGGAGAGGAGGGATGAAGTCCAGGACAGACTCCCTGGAAGGCAATGGGGAGTTAGGATGTAATTATGCTGTATTACAGATTGGGTAATTTATGGAAAAAAGAGGTTTGACTCACAAATCCACAGACTGTACAGGAGGCACGGCTAGGGAGGCCTCAGGAAACTTACAATCATGGCAGAAGGTGAAGGGGAAGCAGGCACAATCTTTACATGGTGGAGCAGGAGAGAGACAGCAAAGTGGGAGGTGCCAAACACTATTTTTTTTTTTTTTTTTTTTTTTTTTTGTGAGACAGAGTCTCGCTCTGTCGCCCAGGCTGGAGTGCAGTGGTGCGATCTCGGCTCACTGCAATCTGCGCCCCCCGGGTTCAAATGATTCTCCTGCCTCAGCCTCCCAAGTAGCTGGCACTACAGGCACCTGCCACCACGCCCGGCTAATTTTTTTGTATTTTTAGTAGAGACGGGATTTCACTGTGTTAGCCAGGGTGGTCTTGGTCTCCTGACCTTGTGATCCGCCTGCCTCGGCCTCCCAAAGTGCTGGGATTACAGGTGTGAGCCACCACGCCCGGCCGAGAGGTGCCAAACACTTTCCAACAACCAGGTCTTGTGAGAATACAAGAACAGCAAGGGGGAAGTCTGCTCCATGATTCAATCACCTCCCACCAGGCCCCTCCTGCAACACTGGAAATTACAATTCGACATGAAACTTGAGTGGGAACACAGTGCCAAACCATATCACATATCAAAATGGCTATATTGGGATAGCCATTTTGTCACACCAGGCAGAATATTTTATCAGTCTCCAGATTAAAAGATGCATGTTTTGATAGCTACAACTTCATATAGATGTCCTATGCCACCATGGACAGAAATCAGAAATGTCCCTAGCATCATGAAACCAATTCTAAAAGTTTTCTAAGGAATCTTCTTGCTGAATTACCAACGTTTCCTGCAATTATGTCCATTTGAATCACTAGAAAAAGGATACATCATTAAATTCCTATGTATAGCTAATAAAAAGCAACACTCTGACCAATTTCCAGTGTGAAGAATGGCATGGTAAAAGCCTACCCAAGCACAGTGTTGCCTGCTCTGCTGATACTCTAGTGACACAGCTTCTCTCCAGATTTGGCCCAATGGCTTCAGTCTGTGCTATTATGCCTGAGCCTAAGTGGACTCTGTAGCAGAGACCAGTGCACCCATAGATAATCAAACAGAAACAGGCTTAGGTAGAATTCCATATAGCTTTTCCTATATAAAACAGAAAGAATCAGAGGGTCAAATGGGCTGACCCCAATCCCACACATACAAGCTACTCCTCCCTCAGGTTTATGTTAGAACCAACTTAATTTCTAAATAAGGCAAAGTATATCCTGAAGCCTCCAGGCTATTTTTTTTTCTGAGATACTTGATTATTCCTTCTTCCCTTTCAATATTTCTAAATAGAATAATATAAGGCTTTTTTAATATTCCTTTTGATTTAAAGTTTCCTTTTTCAGGTTCTACAAAGAGCTGCCATCTCTAAAAGGAGAATTTTATTAGACATCAGTTTTGTTTTGAAGTACAATAGACACTGATTTCTTAGAAATTCTAGCATTGGAAAAATCATTGTGACAACTGGTACTAAGCACACTTATTTTCAGCATTCTAAACACTGGAATAGTTCCCAAAGAATGGATTTTATTGCTGGAATTACAACGTAGTGACAACTACATATGAAAGTGTTGCTAAAACCAAGAGTATGAATTACAACCATGGTGTGTCCAAACACAACTGCAGGCCTGACATACAGAGTAAACAGATATCCAAAGAAACTCAGCTTCCCCTCAAGAAAGGACTACTCTAGGCATTATTACTACTTCATTCCAGTTTTTATTTATAACAAGCACGAACAACTATAAATATAACACTAATTTAGGTGCAAAAGTTTTGCAAAAAGCCGGATTAAAAAAAAAGACCAAGTACTTTTCAACGTAAGTACATTATCTCATCTAATCCCACTAGTCCTTCACGGGAGCCCTTAGCCCCATCTAGACACTTCTATTCATTATCCCCAAAACACATTTTACAAAGTTGTTTTTACATTTTCACTAAATTGTATGAGTCCTTAGAAGTTCCAACCAAATGCCTGCTCATCCACATATATATTTATGTTTAATATATATACTTATTATATATACATTTACATATATTTACTCCAGCCATATATCGCCAGACCTTTCAAGTACTGGTTTCTCTATCTGATAAAGATAATAACAGGAAGTATCTTTAAAAAGTCATTGACAGAATAAATATATATAAATGTACATATAATATAGTAATATACAATATATAATACTATATAATATGCTATTATATAACATATAATAAAGTAAATATATACATACTTTCATATATATGTACAGTAAATATATGTGTGTATAGTAAATATATATTATATATACAGTAAATATATTATACATAGTAAATATACATTATATATAGTAAATATATATATAAAATATAGATACTTATAAATTTCCTCCCCTCTGCCCACAGGCAGGGCTCATGGCTCTTGCTCCATTAGTGACCCTAGTACACCAATCACAGTGCCTCAAGCTTTCTGGATACTTAATAAATATTTACTGACTGCAAAAAATTAAGAAAACACTCACATTTCTCTAAGTGAGAAAGCTGGTCTATCAGTCAGGGACCTGGGCAAGAAGAGATGGCACACTCCATCTGGGTTATTGAAGGCAAGTTAATGAAGGACCTATTCACAGCAAGTGTGGGCAAGGTTGACGAAATCAAAAAGGGACAGTGCAGTATCTCAGGTCTAGTCACCACAAGAACTTAGCACTCCCTCTGCCCTTGGCTTGAAGGGACAAGGAAAGGGAACAGTTACCAGAATGCTGAAGAGGGTTCCTGACAGACGTGACCCTGGGTAAAGACACAGCAGCCAACCCCACAGGGAGGGCACCAGGACAATGACTACTCTGACTGCTCTCCCCCATTGTCCTATGTTCTCCTGCCATGACATCTCTCATGAGCTGAACAGGACAGGAAGTTGGGGCAAAGGAACCTGCTGATGCCTCCTGAAGGGTCACCACTGCTCCTGGACATAGGTGGTGAAGAGAAGAGCAAGGAGTATATCTGTTTTGTTTTTTTGAGACAGGGTCTCACTCTGTTGCACAGGTTGCAATGCAGTGGTGCGATCACTGCTCACTGCATCCTCAACCTCCCAGACACAGAGGTGATTCTCCTATATCAGCCTCCCAAGTATGTGGGATGACAGGCATGCACCACCACATCCAGCTAATTTTTTAATTATTTGTAGAGATGAGGTCTCCCTATGTTGCCCAGGCTGGTCTCGAACTCCTGGGCTCAAGCAATCTACCCACCTCGGCCTCCCAAAGTGTTAATATTATAGGCATGAGCCACCATGCCCAGCAACGAGTATATTTATAAGGGCAAGTGGAAGATACACAACTTGGTGTGAGTTCAACTGCAGGCCCTGGATTCAGATAGCCTGTGTTCCTATGTCACATGCACCACTCAGGGAATACATCGCCAAGCCTTTCTAGTAATGGTTTCTCTATCTGATAAATGAAGATAATAATAGGATGTATCTTTTAAAAAGTCATTGACAGAATTAATTATATAGTTGTCCCTAAATATCTGCAGGAGATTGGGCATCCCACTTGTACACTAAAATCCACAGTTACTCAAGTCCCTGATAAAAAGTGACACGGTATTTACATATAACCCACACACATCTTCCCCTATAGTTTTAAATCATCTCTAGATTACTTATAATACAAAATACAATTAAATTCTGTGTAAACAGTTGTTTTACTCTATTGCTTAGGGAATAATGACAAGAAAAAAGTCTGCACTGTTCAGTACAGACACAACCATCCATTTATTCCCCAAGTATTTTCGATCTGCATTTGGTTGAATCCACAGATATGGAACCCATGGATACTGAGGGTCACCTGTTTATATAGAAGTATTTACTAGCTCCTGGTACATATTAAGCACCTGAACAAAAGTTATTAATAATGACAGTAATCGTTATTTTCATCCTCACAAAAATCATACTTTCCTAGAAATTTTGTTCCAGAAATTCTGGTCTTTAACTAATAAGAACACCTAGAAAATATGATCTTATGTTCTGCCCCATCTTTCACTATAAATGCTTATATGAATTAGACTTGGATTATAAGATTATATTTGGAATGTTGTCCTTCAACTTCTACTCCCAAGAGAAAAGATTTTTGCTGTTCATTTTCCCCAATCTCTGTGTCCTATAGCTTTTTCCCTGAATATTCCCTGGCCACTCTAGCTGCAGTTCCCAGGGTACTGTAGGTACCAACTTGTCAGTGAGAGCAGGCTGGGATCTACAGAGATTTACAACTCACTGATCATAAAGCCAGCCTCAGCAGAGTTAAAAAAAAATTGCCCAAGGACATATAGTTAATAAGCACCCATGCCAGGGCTGGATACTTGGCCATGGAGGAATCTAAAGGCTTAAGAAACAAAGGAAGGCAGAATGGGTCCTAGAATTAAAGGATAATGCTTTCAGCTTCAAAGGGGTCTAAAGTTCTGCAAAACACTCTGTTACAAACTATATGCCATCATTTCCATCAGGTTATAGGATATCCTATGATAAAGCATTTAAAACAATACATGCTAAACATGAGGTACAATTAATGCATAGTCATTTGAAGTCCCCCTCCTCCCCCCAAAATCTTGGCATGCTTACAGATGGCATAGTCTATAAAATAATGAAATGGTTTAATGTTACATTCAAGATGTCTCTTTTTATTAGTACTCTATAAAATGTTCCTACTATAGTCTCGAATGACTGAAAGTAATACCATTCCGAAGTCCAGTTTACTCTAAATAACAAAATTACACTTGGCTAAAGCAAGTTTAAATATATAGCGATCAGTAATACACAATGTGTGAAAATCAATTCAGCACATTGCAGTGCTAGATCACAATTCTCCAGTTCTTTAACTGCACATGACCATATTCTTTCAAACACTGACATACCTAGTAACTGTTACATAAAGTAGAAGATGATATCTATGAAATCGCTTTAATAAATTTGTGAGGTTGCTAAGCAATGCAGGCTCCTTAATGAATTTCTGGGGAATTGTAAACTTCTACTTTCATACGTGGCTAATACTCAGTAGGTTCCTAACTATGAAACCAGGTTACAACATCTTCAGTAAAGTACACAAGTCATAACCTATTCTTTATAAATCTGGAGACCATTTCTTGTTGCTTTTTCCATTTTTGTATAAGAAAACGCATAGTTTGATTGCTGAGAGTCCAATATCATTGTTTTTAAAACCTAGTCACAGGTTGATTCCTTAACATTGGACACTGGAATTCTTGCAGCTTAGAGATAGTTTCTTACCAGGGATAATGCCGTAAGAAACTAGAAAATCCATCTCAGAACGACTTTGCCATCCTCACAACCACCACCTTTCTGTCAGGGTCTTCCACTGCCCCACACCTCTTCCGCGTCTCTCTCCTATGCCCCACTGCAGTACACTGTGCATTCTTCTCTCCACAAGCCAAAGTGCCTTCCAAAAGAGATACTGTTGTGAAGCTAAAAGGACATGCTAAAACCCCCAAGAAAGAAATGAACATTGAGGTCAAGGGGGACAGAGGAAAAAAAAAAAGCTGTAACCAATTTGCTAAAGGTATCATAAACTATTACAACCTTTATAGAAGGCTATCCAGAAATGTAAATCAGGAGTAATAAAAATGCTAAAAATACTGTTACTTTAACCTAGTTATCTTCTGGGATTTTAAAGAAATAATCTAAAATATGAACAAATATGTGTATACAAAAATTTTCACCATCAGTATTTACAATAGTAAAAATATAAGAATTTAGTACATTTCTGATACAGGAACAGCTAAACACGTTATACATCTATCTCAGATGCTATGTATTATTTAAATGAATGGGTATATTAAATCTACAGGTATACTGAAACTGGAGGTATATTAAACCTGGAAGGAAATTAACTGTTAACAATAGGACAGTAGGACAATAACTGAAGACTTCAAAAAAGCTTGACCAATGTATCTTTCTTGGAAAACTATTAGTATTTGTACCATGTATTAATTACTAATTACATTAGTACTTTTACAGAGTATAAAATATTAAATTTTATCTTTCAGTATTAATGATAAATCCTATGAAAGGACATGCAAAATGCTCCTGGTAGCCTCTTCAGTTTCTGAGGATATGAGGGTAAAAAAACAAAAATGTACTCCAGATTAATTGTACAAAAATTATTGGGGATAAGACAAAAGGGAAAAAAAACACATTAAAACAGTATGAAAGAATAAAGGGATTATATGTTTATTTTCCAAAGTTTTAGAATATGGTTCTATTATTTCATACTAGAAATACCTAAGAATAACAATGATTTTAACTCCTTACAGGGACAGAATTGTTGGTGAATGAAAATGAGCGCCATGAGTCTATATATGAAGATACTGTAAAGGGGTTTCAGAAGCCTAGGCTGCAGAAAGGAGGCCACTGTCAACTGCAAAGTTGGCTAAAATTGCTGGAAGGGGTAGAATGCAGTTGTAAAACAGTACAGGGTGAGTTTAAGGAAAGTATCATTGACACACGAGAAGAAAAGTTAGAAAGAAGCCTAAGCATAAAAAAAGCTAGGTTGGAATAATCTAAGGCTGTGAAACCAAAGAAAAGGCTAAATTCAGGGCCATAAGAGCACAAGATGGCAGGAGGGTAACTAAAACAGTTCTCCTGAAGGCAGGACCAAGGAAACACCAGTAAAGTTAGGAAGTACATACTGGCTGCTGCTTTGTGAGATTTCAGGTGGATAAACACGGCATCAAGATAGAAAAGGACCCTGTTCTTCTAGAATTTAAAAAGAATAACTGCACATGCACGTACACACACACACACACACACACACACACACACACACACACACTAACCTGACCTCTAAAGCCTTAGCTCAGAAAGGCCTATGAGCCAAATAAGGATAATAAAGAGCCTAGGAACACCAAGCACACAATACACTTGTATCTAGCTGGATAACCTGACCTGGACTTTTCATTTGATTCCAGGTTATGAAGACAGCACTCTGAAATTAGGTCCCATCAAAGGAAAGATTAGTTATATATCTCCCCAGAGGTACAGCTCTGGGTCTACAGTACACCATGACACTGGATACAGAAATAAAGCATCATCAAAAACAAGATTTATGCTTTGATGGACAAAAAACAAAACACACCCCTACTTTGATTCTCCTTTCTATACCTATAACATCACAAATTAATTTAAATTAAAATATTTAATTAATATTTAAGCCAAACAAATATTTAAGCCAAAGAGTATTCACCTCAAGAGAGGCTTACAAACATATACATTTAACTACAGAGAGGAAGACCCATTAAAGAAGGTAATTAGGAAGGCTATCCTGGCAACTTAACAAAAAAGACAAATATGCCTTACAAGAGTAAACAAATCTTGAGGAAAAAGCTAATCAAAAGTATAGTGGTTCAAAGACTATCACATTATTTTTTAATAAGATGGGGAAATGATTTCTATTATGATACATTAATAATTTACAAAGCATTTTCACATATATTATCTTCCATACAAAGCTTGAGAGGTAGATTATTATTATCCCCATTTTACACGACAAGGAAATAAGTGACTCATTAGTTGGCAGAGCCAGGCCCGAACCACATATCCCAGGATGTGTCTTTAACACCTCCATACAGTGATATGATACATGGAGCACTGCCCAGGTGTCTGTCCATCATTGAGAGTTAATTTGAAGCTTCCTGTCAACATATGTAGCCTCAAAACTTGTGAAACAGTGCTCTACCTCTCTTAAGAAAGAACAGATAACATTTCCAAAAACACCATGTTAATTCCTGAGGAACGAAGATACATTAGAGAAGAATCTGCAAATAGAAAATCAAGTAAAACCAAATAATCCTAAATTTTGTCTGGAAATATCAATTCAAGACACCCATATGTAATCTTTATTTAGCTGTGTTTCATTGAAAAGACCTAGACATACTGACCAACCCAGTAACAATGATTACTCCTTCTATCTAGATCATGGTCCTCAAAATACCATTTCCCACTCTAAGAAACCAAAGCTCCAAGGAGAAACAGCTGATCCTGGTCTGGAGGAGGAAAAGTACAAAATGAGCCTGAAAGATTTTGTCATAGCAGTAAGCAAAGAAGCCATCAAAGACTGTTGAGATCCTGTCAACTTGAAGAGGCTTCCACTGGCTAAAAACCTGGGAAACATGAGCAAAGGGAATAATTGATAAGCCCCCAAAATATGGTATATTCATGTGTTGTGAATAATGTTTTAAAGGTGCTCATTAGTCACCTCTGAGGATTCTGGGAAATCAACCTATATTTTTCTGGAAACCAGTAAAAAAGGGAAAGGATGAAGTATTAAATTTGCCTTTGCTCTACAACCTATCTCGCAGGATAGGAAAATCATTGATGAAAATTTCTCTCTTTATAAAACTATTCTAGCTAATGAGTGAAGAAAGAATGGAAGAATATGACTATTTTGTGAGCCCCCCATGAAATAATAGACCTAAGCGATGATCATCTATGGCCACTGATATCGCAGGGGAAAAAAACTGTATTATGCAATTCTTGATGGAGGTACATAAAAACAGCTGTGAAATATTACCTCAGAAATACATTTAAGTTTCTAGATATAAACATCAATTAAAATAAATATGTAGAACAGAAAAAAAATGTTAACACCATAGAATACAACCAGCAAAATACAGACTCTGGAGAATGAGAGGACAAATGATCCTGTTTCTTCAACAAATAAATTGCAAGATCAAAAAGGAGGGGGAGGAAGACTCATATATAAATGAGAATTAAGAGACATGACTCACCGGCAATGCATGGTCCTTGTTTAAATCCTGATTCAAGAAAACTGAATATTCTTTTAAAAATGATGTTTACAATAGCTAAGATTTGGAAGCAACTTTAAGTATCCATAAACAGATGAATGGATAAAGAAAATGTGGTATATATACACAATGGAGTACTATTCAGCCATAAAAATATGAGATCCTGTCATTTGCAACAACATGAATGGAACTGGAGATCATTATGTTAAGTGAAATAGGCCAGTCACAGGAAGACCAACATTGCATGTTCTCACTTATTTGTGGGATCTAAAAATCAAAACAATTGAACTCAGGGATATACAGAGTAGAAGGATGGTTACTAGAGGCTTGGAAGGATAATGGGGAGCTAGGGCAGGAGAGAGGTGGGAATGGCTAATAGGTACAAAAAATAGTTAGAAAGAATGAATAAGGCCTACTATTTGATAGCAAATAGGGTAATTATAGTCAATAATAGCTGTACATTTAAAAATAACTTAAAGAGTGTAATTGTATTGTTTACAGCTCAATGGATAAGTGCCTGAAGGGATGCATACCCCCCCATTCTTCATCATGTGCTTGTTTCACATTACACATTTGCCTGTATCAAAACATCTCGTGTACCCCATAAATATACATACCTACTATGTACCCACAAACCTTTTAAAAATTAAGTTTAAAAATATATGTTTTTTGTTTGTTTGTTTGTTTGTTTTTTGAGACGGAGTCTCGCTCTGTTGCCCAGGCTGGAGGGGAGTGGCATGATCTCAGCTCACTGCAACCTCTGCCTCCTGGGTTCAAGTGATTCTCCTGCCTCAGACTCCCAAGTAGCTGGGGCTACAGGTGGGCACCACCATGCCTGGCTAAATTTTGTATTTTTAGTAGAAACAGGGTTTCATCATGTTGGCCAGACTGGTCAAACTCCTCACCTCAGGTGATCCACCTGCCTCGGCCTCCCAAAATGCTGGGATTACAGGTGTGAGCCACCGTGCCCAGCTAAATATTTTAAAAAGTAAAAAAAGAGGCAATCGGTGAAATTTGAACCTTATCCTACCAATGGATGATATTAAATTAACTGTTTTTAGATGTGAAAATATGATGCTATTTCTAGAAGAATCCTCATCTTTTAGCAATACATACAGAAATATTTACAAATGAAATGTGACATCTGAGGTTTGCTTCAAAATAATCTAGGGATGTTGGGGGGTACAGATTTCATATTCATAAAACAAGCAAGGTCAGGAATTGATATTTTTGTAGTAGTATATAGGGTACATAGAGATGATTTCCTCTTCTCTGTTTTTCTGTATGTTTGAAATTTACCATAATTACAAAATACACCCTCTTTATTAAAAATTCCCCAAGCTAAGTAGTATAAAGCTTCCTAAAAAAATTCAAAATAGAACTACCTTATGATCTGGCAATCTCACTGCTAGGTATATATCCAAAGAAAATGACATGAGTATTTTGGAGAACTATCCAAACTCTCATGTTCACTGCAGCATTATTCACAATAGCCAAAGTACAGAATCAGCCTAAGACTCCATCAGCACATGCATGGATAAAGAAAATATGGGAGGAGGCCAAGATGGCAGATTAGAAGCAGCTGCGGTACGTGGCACTCACCGAGGGGAACAAAAGGTGCGAGTGAATACTGAAATATCCAGGAACTTGCATTGACACTGACTAGAGAAACACCTTGACCCACGGAGAATGAAAAGCAGGGTGGGGTGATGGCCCACCCAGGAATGACACAGAGCCAAGGGAACCCCCACACCCAGCCAACAGAAGTAGTGAGTGAATGTGCAACCCTGGGAAGCCAGGCTTCTCCCATGGATCTCTGCAACCGTAGGAACAGGAGATCGCCTCGTGAGCCCTGGCCACCAGGGCCTTGGGCACAACACATAGAGCTGTGTGGAGACTCCAGGTACTGGCAAAACCCAGGCACCTAGGGTATGGAGCAGACCCTCTGGCAAACCACAGCAGCCCTACAGAAGAGCGGGCAGACCACTCAAAGAAAAAAAAGCAAACAACAACAATTTAAAAAACCACAAATACCCCATCCAAAGGTCAGCAACCTCAAAGATCAGAGGTAGATAAGCCCACAAAGATAAGAAAGAATCAGCGCAAGAACACTGAAAACTCAAAAAGCCAGAGTGCCCCTGTATTAGTCTGTTCTCATGCTGCTGTAAAGAACTGCCTGAGACTGGGTAATTTATAAAGGAAAGAGGTTTGATTGACCGACAATTCCACATGGCTGAGGAGGCCTTAGGAAACTTATAATCATGGCAGAAGGCAAAAGGGGAGCAAGGCGTCTGACATGGTGGGAGCAGGAGCAAGAGAGAGTGAACAGGGAGGTGCCACACACTTTTAAATGACTAGATTTCATGACATCTCATGATTGCGAGGATAGTAACGAGGGGATGGTGCTCTTTAATGAGAAATCTGCCCCCATGATCCAGTCACCTCCCCACAGGCTCCACCTCCAACAAATTGCTCTGGCTACTATAAATATCTATTTATCCTCCAAACTTAGTAGAAATAAATAAGACTTCTTTCACCGAGGGCTGTCTAAAATGTTATCATTTCATCTCCAAAATGAAAAACTTAAAATTCAACATTCTTAAAAAAATTGCAACCCATAATTTCATATCCAGCCAAACTAAACTTCATAAACAAAGGAGAAATAAGATCCTTTTCAGACAAGCAAATGCTGAGGGAATTCGTTACCACCAGATCTGCCTTACATGATTCCTGAAGGAAGCATTAAATATGGAAAGGAAAAACTGTTACCAGCCACTACAAAAAAAACACTGAAGTACACAGACCAATGACACTATGAAGCAACCACATTAAAAAGTCTGCAAAATAACCAGCAGCTAGCACCATGATGATAGGATAACAATACTAACCTTAAATGTAAATGGGCTAAACGTCTCAATTAAAAGACACAGAATGGCAAGCTGGATTAAGAACTAAGACCCAGCTGGGCACAGTGGCTCATGCCTGTAATCCCAGCACTTTGGGAGGCTGAAGCACGCAGATCACGAGGTCAAGAGATCAAGACTATCCTGGCCAACATGGTGAAACCCCATCTCTACTAAAAATACAAAAATTAGCTGGGCATGGTGGTGCATGCCTGTAGTCTCAGCTACTTGGGAGGCTGAGGCAGGAGAATTGCTTGAACCCAAGAGGCAGAGGTTGCAGTGAGCTGAGATCACGCCACTGCACTCCAGCCTGGTGACAGAGCGAGACTCTGTCTAAAAAACAAAAAAAAGAAAGAAAGAAAGAACTAAGACCCATCGGTACAATGACTTCAGGGTAAATAATGAAATTAAGGCAGGAATCAAGAAATTTTTTGAAACTAATGACAGAAAGATAGCTGTACCAGAATCTCCGGGATTCAGCTAAAGCAGTGTTAAGAGGGAAATTTCTAGCACTAAAATGTCAACATCAAAAAACTACAAAGATCTCCAGTTAACAAGCTAACATCACAACTAAAAGAACCAGAGAACCAAGAGCAAACAAACCCCAAAGCTAGCAGAAATAACCAAGATCAGAGCTAAACTGAAGAAGACAGAGACATAAAAAACCCTTCAAAAAAATCAACAAATCTAGGAGCTGGTTTTTTGAAAAAATTAATAAAATAGACCACTATCTAGACTAATAAAGAAGAAAAGAAGATTCAAATAAACACAATCAGAAATGATAAGTGGGATATTATCACTGACCCCACAGAAATACAACCAACCATCAGAGAATATTATATTATCTCTATACACATAAACTATAAAATCTGAACTTGAAAAGAAAGTCTAACACATTAAGGTATTAATGTAAATGTAAGCATTAATAGGACACTTCCCATCACAATTCTTTATCGTGCTCCAAAAATTAAATAGAATCCATTTTACCACTAAAAGACAAAAATTGCAACTATACGCTAAAGATATATACATCCAAATACACATAAAAATTTTGAGTAAATCTACAATATCAAGAATAAATCATTACAAAATAACACCCAATTGTTCAGCAAAACCAAGTATCTAGATGCAAGATGAGATGGATAGAGATGTTCAAAAACATAAATCTCCACAAATATTTACAAATATTACCTTATTTTTCATGAAACTGTACCATCCCAAATCACTCATGTGCTTCCAAAATTTTTCAAAGTTCCCTAAGCAGACACTTCAAAACATTTTTTCAATAATGCTTCACACCCTGTAAAATCCCTATACCGTGGTTACCCTACACACAAATCCCACTACCCTTGCCCTGACCCTTGCATTTCTTTACAAGCACACCTGCTAACATTACCCGTGGTAATAAAAACCAGTTTGGATCAGATTGAGTATAACACTATCAATATAAAGAATAGAGGGTACTAGATGAGGCCTAGTTTGTATAGTTTATATCATCTATACAAATCATAAGCTCAAGAATTTAAGATCTTGTTTCAAGGCACAGAAAGTAAACAGTGGCAGAATTCCTCATTTCAGGTACAGAGAGTATAAGAGCACATATACTCTAGATTTATGACTTTATTCTCAGCTTTGGAGATATCTTACTTTATGTAATGCTGTATATACACATCAATAACTTTTTGGTATATTTGTTAAATATTTCTTGACCAGATCAGAAAAAAGTCTATAGTATTTGGTATGTAATTTTATAAGAAATATTGGATAAAATAATTTGTCCTTTTTAGAGACACATTTCAATAAGATATTAATAGAATATAATTCAGAATCACTGCCACTGGGGCAATGAAACATATTACTATGCATAATAATAGCACTGAAATTATAAAGATATGGTGAGATTTAATAAGATACTTCAGGTAAAAATCTTAGCACTACGTCTGGCCCAGTGTGGCATTATGCAAGTGTTGTTGCTGCTGCTACTATGGTTACTATAGCTGTAATACTACTGGAAAAATCAGTGATTCGTGAGAACAAAAGTATGTGCAGCAGATACAGAAAGGAAGTAGAGAACTTAATAAATCTACTGATACATAATTCTGAAGAAATGGAAGCAGTAATCATTGTGGCGTGATTGTGCAACCGATGCCTGAACATGGTTTTGAAGATGACTGAATTCATGAGATGCATCCAATCAGAGGCAAGAACACAAGCAAAGGACAGAAAACGTGAAAGTTCACACAAATACAGAAAAGCAAATCACTGCAGGAGCACGGTATGTAAAAATGTAAAACAGAAAGTAGGGAAGGGGCAAATCTCTAATTCTTGGAAAGCTAATTTTATTGCTCTTATTTGCAGATTTTCAAAGGATGTCATCCTTCCACTTAAAGTTTCTATAGGATTTCAAAATCATTGTATTCTTTTCTTCTTGCTTCTCCTTGAGCAGCTATAAATTTGATCATCTCTTTTGTTCCCCTGTGAAAGCTTTGGACAGTGTCCAACTTCATGAGGTCTTTTTGAAGTGAGTTTAGGCAATGGGATGCACATCCTGTTGGAACTGTATATGGATATTTACAGGTTATCTCCTCCAAGCTCTTCCAAATAACATGTATTAACTGATATTACAGTGAAACAAATGCCAAACAACCTTTACCATATATATTCTACAACTGCCATACTCTATAGAATATTTGCTTTCTTCCTCCTATTAAACTAAAGAAACATGATTTTTAAATCACAAAATTTCTTCCTTCTCCACATAAATTTGTCTGAGAGGATGTTAAGACATTGTGCTTCATTCATTTCCCGTCTACAGATAACATTACCAATGCACAAACTTTTAAAGAACAATGTTCAAAGGCAATCTCCCACATAATGATCTTAGTAGCCTAAAAATGTATACTGGCAAGGTTTTAGTTAGTCATAATGTCACTGTGTTTTCTAATACATTGTTTTTATGTATGTTCAACTTTCCCCAACCCTGAGTGTCAGATGGTCAGAAAATCAAGTTACTGATAGGTTTTGAATATAATTGCTTATGTGTCATTGCTAACTGATCACTTAACAATGCTGATTAAATCACTATGTTGTTGCAGGAAAAGAAAATAAGCAGAAAAATTTCAAAATCATTGAAAAGAGCTATTTTCCTGTTCTGTCCCCTCTCTTTAAATTTATGCATTTACACATCAACCTGTGGTGTTTAAGCAGCTTTAGCAAAAATATTTGTCAATCCTACTTGCCCATGCATATTATCACAAACTTCCCTTACAGAACCTGTTCCATAGAACACTGACTTTATTTTTCTAAAGTAAATAAAAAAAAAAAACGGGAATTTAGAATTAACACACAGACTTTGCAGTGGCATTTTCTAAGATGATCTTCCTAAAAGCAAAGCGGGATAGGGAGAAACTCCTGTAGTCTTCAAAACGGTGGTCAATAATTAGAGTCCAAAAATTTTGCTCAAGAAAACCAAGTTAAACATATACACAAAGATCTAAATCAGGGGTGTCCAATCTTTTGGCTTCCCTGGAAAACACTGGAAGCAGAAGAATTGTCTTGGGCCACATGTAATATACACTAACTACTAATGATCACTAATCAGCTAAAAAAAAAAAAAAAAAAACTCATAGTGTTTTAAAAAAGTTTACTAATTTGTGTTAGGCCACATTCAAAGGCAACCTGGGCTGCAGGTTGGACAAGCTTGATCTAGATTATAAAATTTACATACGAATGTCAGAGTTTTCAAAATTGCAGTTAAGAGATAACTGTATACAAATGATAAAAGAGAAGTTTTTAATGAAATACTACTTCACCATCTTAAAGTCTTTTTCTGGGATTAAAAGCCTTGAATTCTAGGTTCCCATCATTAGCACAAATATAGTATATTCATACAAGGAGATAATGCTTACGAACAAAAAGGAAAAAAAACCATCAATAAATATGACAACATGAATGGATCTCAAAAACATTAAGCTTAGTGAAATAAGCCAGGCACAAAATAGTGTGTGTTGTATAATTCTTTTTATATGAAATTCTAGAACAAGCTAACTTGTTTTTGGGAGAAGGAAACTGATTCTGAAGGGGTTATAAAGGAATTTTCTGGAGTGATGCTAATGTTCTATAACTTGATAACAGTTTGGGTTACTAAGTTGTACAGTTTTTTCAAATCTTAGCTAATGTACACATAAGATATGTACATTCTATTGTTATGAAAATTTTAAATAAAATATAAATAATGTTGAACTGTAACTGACTTGTATGCTAAACATTTGCAATTTACTTTAGAATGAATCAAAATATAAGATGGATTAACAGAGAGAATCTAGGTTGTATTAGTCAGTTTTCACACTGCCATAAAGATACTACCCAAGACTAGGTAATTTATAAAGGAAAGAGGTTTAATTGACTGAAAGTTCTGCATGCCTTGGGAAGCCTCAGGAAACTTACAATCATGGCGGAAGGCAAAGAAGCACCAAATGCCTTTTTCACAAGGTGGCAGGAAAGAGAGAAGAAGACCAGTGAAGGAGGAATTGTCAACACTTACAAAACCACCAGATCTCAGGAGAACTCACTATCATGAGAACAGCATGGAGGAAATCATCGCTGTGATCCAATCACCTCCCTCCCTTGACAAGTGGGGATTACAGGTCCCTCCCTCAACATGTGGGGATTACAATTCAAGATGAGATTTGGGTGCAGACACAGAACCAAACCATATCATAGGTGTTGGGCATTTGGGTGTTCCTGTGAAATTCTTTTAACTCTGCTTTACTTTTGAAAAAAAAAAATCATAGAAAATGTTGGGGGAAAATAAATCTCATCTTTCAAAACTGGGAGTGGGGGAAAGCTAGATAATAAAACAAACACATCACAAAACTGATATTATTGAAAAGTTCAATTGTATTTATCAAAAGTTTGAAAGAAGAGGATTTTAAGAATCCAAAAATACAGAGGGAAAAAATACATTTACTACAGATTTTTAGAATTTTGTTTCAGAGCTTCATATTTCTAACAGGTTTGTTTTTACCCAGACTTTTTTTTAAATATGTAAAAAAAAACTTGAAATCATATTTATCGTCTATCTGTATTCAAATAATGTATAATTATGTCTACTTCCTTTAAATTCATGGGTACTCCAAATAGCAATATCAAGCATTTTTGGTGGAAACATTTGCCACAGTAGTAGCAGATGAATGTGAAAGCAGCTACACTGCTTCTCAGTAAAATGGGCTCTTGAAAAGAAAAAAAGTAAGGAAAAAGGCAAGGAATTCATAGCTGAGTATGTTTTTGAAATCAGATTTCCTGCCATACTTTGAGGGGAAAAGAATACTACACAGAAAACTGATTTGCCAAACATGTAATGTGGTGTTGGCTTTCTCTTTAGTTATTTATTAGGGCATTTCAAAAATCTGCCACCCAGACATGTATCCAAACTCACCCAAATTGTCAGTCCATGGGGATTACTACTTGTAACTGTTCACCTACCAAATTTTAAGTACTCCTATAAAACTAAAGTCAAAAAATTAATACTTTAAATTTTCCAAAAAATGACTGATGCATCTTTATGCCAGAAATATTAAAGCTACCACTTATCTCACATACAGAAAACTAGGATTTCCTACTCCATGGTAATTCAAAATAATATACCCTATACATCTAAGTGAACCAATCTCAAATTTTGTAATTTTAAGCATATTTAGTCTCTGCAACACTAAAAAAGTATAGAAAAGGGTGGTAATACAGCTGTGATACATCAGTAAATCATCACCTATTTCTTCCAAAAAGGAATGAATTTTCATTACATGTGGAATATTATGAAATGAGCGTTTCATAGATTTTAAAATGCTAAAAATCTATAAATAACCTAAATAACCTGTTCAAAAACAAAGGTTAGATCAGCCTTCCTTGCAAATGTCATTTCAAGGCATGTGTTATAAATATACCTAGAGCTAATAGCAATGTATTGCTTTAATTAGAGAGAAGAATTTAATTACTTGGAACGAACAAAGCTGAGGCAGGAGAGAGATCTGAAATCAGCTGGGTACCAATGTCATGTATTTTATTTAATTTCTTCATTGTCAATGCTTCAAGAGACTTAGTGTACAAAGTCAACAACAATCCCTTATTCTGGCAGGGATCAGTTGTGGTTTTCCACTAAATCGCAAGAGTGATGCTCTCTACATGAATGGTGGATGGCCCTCTCAGCCGCATCTTAAAGGAGCATGTTCCTTGCCCTCCCTTGTTAGTTGCTGTCATGGAGAACCGATGCCCAAGCTTCAGTAGATGGCACTCTTTCCTCTGCCCATGAATCTCTAACAGAGCAGAGGGCATGCAGGCATGGCACCATTCAATATTTTTATTTTTGAATCCACAACAATTGTCCTGGGTAAAAGATTCATCTCTACCTTAAATAAATAAAAATGAGGATGAAAAGACAAGCTACAGAGAAAAAAATATTTCCAAACCGTATATCTTACAAAGGACTCATCTAGAATATAAAAATACCTCTCAAAATGCAACCGTAGAAAACAAAATCCAATTGAAAATGGGTTAAAGACATGAAGAAAGATTTAGCTGAAGGCAAATCAGTACACAAAAAAAGGTTCAACATCACTAGCCATTAGGGAAATGTAAACTAAACCCACAATGAGATATCACTACACACTTATTAGAATGACTGAAGAATTAAATAGTGACAATATCAAATGCTGGTGAGGATAGAGAAACACTGGATCTCTTATACATTACTGGTGACAGTAGAAAGTAGTACAGCTACTCTGGAAACTCGTTTGACAGTTTACCAAATAACTAAAGATACACTTAACATATGGCCCAGAGATCACATCCCTGGGCCTTTATCTCAGAGAAATGAAAATTCTGTCCTTTGTCCACACAAAACCTATCTGTGATTGTTCATAACAGCTTTATTTATGATAACCAAAAACTGGAAACAAGCAGAATGTCCACGATAGGTGAATGGTTAAACAAACTAGAGTATATCCACACCATGGAACACTACTCAACAATTAGAAGAGTTTGTTTCCACATTTTGACTGTTGTGAAAAATGCTGCAATGAATATGGAAATGCAAATACCTTTTCAAGATTCTAATTTAAATTCTTTTGTATAGGTACCCAGAAGTATGATTTGCTGCATTACATATTTCTATTTTTTCATTTTTTGAGGAGTTTTCACTGTTTTGCATGGTAGCCTGTACCATTTTACATTCCAACCAACAAGTGTACAAAAGTTCCAATTTTTCCACATCCCTGCCAACACCTATCTGTTGTTTTCTTGGTGTGAGATTATATATTTTTTTAAATTTATTTTTTTTAATTATACTTTAAGTTTTAGGGTACATGTGCACATTGTGCAGGTTAGTTACATACGTATACATGTGCCATGCTGGTGCACTGCACCCACTAACTCGTCATCTAGCATTAGGTATATTTCATTGAGATTTTTATTTTGAACATCTTTTCATATACCTGTTGGCCATATTAATAGGTCCTTCTTTGGAGAAATATCTATTCAAGTCCTTTGACAACTTTTTAAATCAGATTGCTTGGGATTTCTTTTCTTTTCAATTGAGTTATAGAATTTGCTTACATATTTTGGATATAACCCATTATCCCATTCCCCAGGTTGCCTTTTCACTCTAAATGATGGACATTTCACTCTAAATGTCCACCAACAGATGAATGAATAAAGAAATGTAGTATATACATACCATGGAATATTATGCAGCCTCTAAAAAGAAAGTCCTGCCATATGCAATGACATGGACAGAACTATAGACATTATGGTATGCAAAATAAGCCAGTTACAAAAGGACAAATGCTGCAAGATTCTACTTACACAAGGTACACAAAGTACTCAAACACATAGAAGCACAGAGTATAATGGTGGCTGTTAGTTGGGGACAGGGAGAAATAAGCAGTTGCTATTCAATGGGTATAAATTCTTCATTTATGCAACATAATTAAGTTCTAGAGACCTGCTGTGGAGCATTATGCCAATAGTTAATACTGCTGTATTATATACTTAAAATGTGTTTTAAAGTGTTAAGAGGACAGATCTCATGTTAAGTGTTCTTACCACAATAAAGAAAAAGGGAATGAATTATTGATACATGCAACAACTTGGATATATCTCAATGACATTATGCCAAGTAGAAAAAAAAAGTCATTCTCAAAAGGTCATGGACTGCATAATTTCAGTTACACAACACACTCTAATTGACAAAATTATAGAGATATAGAAAAGATTGTTGATTGCAAGGAAAAAGGGATGGTGGAGGGTGCTGGGTGTGGGTATGACTATAAAGGGGTGGCACGAGGGAGGTTTTTGTGATGGTAGAATATGGTAGAATAGTTCCTTATCTTGATTGTAATGGTGACATTAATCTATACAGGTAACAACATCGAGCTATACTCACATTTTATACAGATGGCAATATTCTGATTTTTATGCTGGTTTTGATATTGTCCTATAGCTATTTAACACTCAACCAGTGAAAGAAACTGGGTGAATAGTATGTGGGACCTCCCTGTGGTATCTTTGAAATTTCCTGTGAATCCATAATTATTTCAAAACAAAGAGTTTTAAAACATAAAAACTGCTGGCTAAGGATACAGCCAAAAACTACTATTACACAAAAAGAATGCTCACTAATCTTTATTCTAGTAATTCAGAATTCAAGATCCAATTTACAGTCTGCCATCTCTGACAAAGCATTGCCTAAGCAAATGAAAGAGGCATATATCATAATGGGAACATATCAAACATACTTAGAAATATCTATATTCACTTACTTTAACAGAACTTATGCATATTTTAATCTGAAGCTACAGATTTTCTATCTACCAACTCATTATACATTAAAGAAGTTCTAGCACTAGCTCAAATGTTTACTGATAATACACTATATTCAACAGAATTTGTTGAATATAAGGATGAAGCCTAGAATGGTGTAAAAGGTTAAAGAGTTGGAAGATCTGAATTTATAGCTGGCCTTGTCATTACTATACCACCTTAGACATGTTACTTACCCTCTTATGACTGTTTTATCATCCATAAAAATAATAATAGCAATGTAATAAATATAATATGCATCATAAATACTGCTATATAATAGTAGTATATAAATATAATTCTATAAATAAAGATTATAAAATGAATTAATATTATAGTCTAATACTCCAATGATTAATAGAGTTAATGTGACATGTTTAACCTAAAAGCCAGTAACATACAAAGGCTCAAACACGTGAGCTCTTTTTAATCTCAAAGAGTTTCTGATTCATCGAGGAAATGAGTTGTATGTAATTGTGTATTGAATGAGCTATATATCCTCAACAGCAAATGCCATACACGGACAATGAGAGTATCGTGGGAGTTGGGAGAAGAGGGCTCACTTTTGCACAACAGAATGATGTTGGGCTTTGTGGAAGAAGCAGGTCTTGAGTGTCCCTCCAAGGAGGTACAGGATTTCCACCAACAGAAATGCTGGTTGCGTGTTTTGAGTTAGTGAGTATCACACACATCATCCTGGAAAGACAGCACAATGAGAGGCATGCTCAAGTTGTCCTGTCTATCTAATTAGAAAGGTAGAACCTAAACTGAAGGGTTCCCGCACAAAGTCCGAGTCTGGGCTGTCACTATTTCCATTTCTCTTACAAACTGTCACTGTACATGTGAAGCCATAGTGTACTCTCTTTACCCTCTGCCCCTCACCCCCTTGAAAGAAATACTAGACCTATGTCAGAGTTGAAATAACCAGTTCTCCCTGATAAAGTAGCAAGAGATGAACTAAGTGAGATTAGAATAATGATTGTACAAACTGATACTTTCAAACAGGAAAGTAATTGATAGCCACCAGGTGAATATGAGACACACCTTAACACCACAAGATCTTCCTTATCACTGTTTACAAGTTGTATAGACCCAGATAAATTAAATAATGGCTAATTTAGATAGACTGTTGAATAATTTTCTCTCTTCTCCCTGACTCAAAGACAGACTTAGTTTAAGATAATGGGCAGAGACCACAGAAAGCTATTTAGGAAAAACTAGATAAAAGGTTTCTAGAAATGTTTTGTCAAGTTCAGAATAAAGCTACAAAGTTAAATATACTGCTTTATTTATAAGAAATTTCCAAAACAAATCAATATTATAGATTTAAAATGGAGAAAAGTCAGACTGATATATTAGAATATTTTACTCAACTTCTCCATTCCCAAGGTATGTTAAGCACAGTCAAAATTAATTCAAGGATATTATAAACTGGCTAGTTGGGATAGCATTATTTAGTAGAAATATTATGTCTAAACTAAGTTTATAGAACTTATTAAAGCATAGTGTTCAAGAGGTTTTAAAGGGTAGGTAGGAGCAAATACACAAATGAAACAGTAAACTACTCACAGTGTCCAGTTTAGTGCAAAGGGGAAAAAAAGAATACACATCCACAGATGTCCTGCATTGCGTTAGAAGTTTTGTCGTCCTAACCCCAGCCTTTTGAAAGTTAATACCTTCCTACAGCTTTCAGTTTTTTTAGCTACTGTTTGAATTATCCATGAGATGCAACATTCTTTTAATCTTTTGTAATCCATTTACTAAGATGTTTATTGAATATCTACTGTGTGCTACTGAAGTTAGAATTCCTTTCAAGCCCTCAAGAAAAACCCCACAGAGGTACATATAAGCTTGGCATTCCTCTTATTTTCATGTCCAGGACACTAGCGTATTCTTTACATTACAGTGAAACACAGGTACTCACATTTCTAAATAATTAAAACTGTTCCGTATTTGTAACTTGCTATAAGTGTAGATCAAAGTCTGTCAGCATAGGGAAAGGGCACTCAGAATAACGGACGCAACTTCTCCAAACTCCTCTGTTCCTTGCCCCATTCCCCTAGCACTCTCAGATCATCAAAACAGAGATTTCTTGGCACAGGTAGCCACCACTATTGCTGAAAGTACATTCTTCCCATCAAGCATTCTGGGCTCTAACTTGCCTACACAGCTAACCTGCAGTACAGGACTACGTATACAGTTAGTGCCCTCTATACATGCTTTGTATTGTTAACCTACACAAGTGGCCGTGAGTTCAGACTTGACTCTAACACCTTCTCATTTCTTCCTCAGCAGCAGGCATTATTTTAGCATACCACCTATGGTAGATAACGGCCCTGTTCATAGGTAGTCCAGTTCTTCTTCCTCCCAAGACATGACAGCATCACACTTCCCTGTCCCCTCTGATGTTAAAGTACAGTGCTGTGACTTACTTTGGCCAATGAATCATAACAGAGATGAAGTATGCCACTTCTGGGCTGTAGCCTTTAAGAAAGGTGCATGGACTGGGTAAGGTGGCTCACACCTGTAACCCAAGAAAGGTGCATGGGCCGGGTGAGGTGGCTCACACCTGTAACCCAAGAAAGGTGCATGAGCCGGGTGAGGTGGCTCACGCCTGTAACTTCAGCACTTTGGGTGGCCCAAGTGGGTGGATCATCTGAGGTCAGGAGTTCAAGACCAGTCTGGGCAACATAGTGAAACCCCCATCTCTACTAAAAATAAAAAAATTAGCCGGGCATGGTGGCACACACCTGTAATCCCGGCTACTTGGGAGGCTGTGGCAGGAGAATTGCTTGAACCCAGGAGGCAGAGGATGCAGTGAGCTGAGATCACACCATTGCACTCCAGCCTGGGTGACAGAGCGAGATTCCATCTCAAAAAAAGAGAGAGAGAGGTGCATGAGTCAGTAAGTATTCTCCCTGCCTCAGGGTTTGGAAAGGCTATGTGGAGATGGAGCTTTGTCAGCCTGAGTGCCTGAGTGGCCACAATAAGTAGAGCACCCTTCCCACTCACACGGAGTACCCAGTGTGCTCAAGAAGTACACCTGCCTGTGTTAAGCCATTATTATCAGAAAGTAAGTTGGACTACCCTGATACCGTCCTTCTCTTATTTCTAAACAATTACACTCTGTTGGCATTCTTCTTTCTGCTACAAGTCTGAAGTTGTATCTTTGTCTTCTAACTCTTTGCTAGCTTTTGTATTAAAAGAGTTGCCCCTTAACAGAATTGTTAACTAGGTAGAAAAATTTTTTTTTCTTCCACAAGTAGTTTGCCACTCAGGGTCCATGGTTATAACTTCCACTCTCTTATGACTGTAAACCAAAAATTTATAGCTGGCTGTTTTTAAGCTATTTGTTCAGAGAGATTGAGGGGGATGTAGAGTGGGGGAGGTCAAATAAATGGGAAAAATAGGGGTGGGCAAGGGGGAGGGATGGAGAAGGAGGTGTAGCCATTTTAAGGGTCCAAAGAACTTGTAGAAGCTAAAAGGGTTCTGGAAGGCTCCTTCATGCCAGTAAGCATTCTTCCACAGTAAAGTAGTATTAGAGGCCTTTAAAAATGAAAATAAAGTTCAATCAACCATACAGATAGGCTTTTGCAAATATGTCCAGGGGCAAATCTGGCACAGGGCCCAAATGAAATCAGAGCTCACTGATTCCTTCTGGTTTTCTCTTTTCACTCATGAGAATCTGTAAGAAATTACCAAATGGACATATTTCTAACAATGTTTATGACTTTTAGCTACAACAGGAGAGAAATAAGGAGAAAACAGAAAATGAAGACTGCGATGAAAGGGCAGGAATCATACCAACGAGTAAGGGCAGGGCTTGTACAATAGTCCTTGTAAGTGTGAAAAATGTGGAGATTCCACTTGAAATTTGGAGTTGAACACAAACAAACAAAAAAAGCCATCTTTACCAAGAATGAGATGTGGAAGTCCGGATGTTCTGTTATGTGCCAAATGAGATGAGTAGACAAATTTTAAGTAAAATGCATGACTCAAATGTAAAAATTAGAGGCAAAACAGCCTCCAAAGGCTTCAGTCCTAAAGACTTTATTACATTTCACTGTGTGCCCTCTCCCTAGTCACCAGAGTGTGGAAAACAGCAGATGCTTAATAAATGCTTAATTAACCTAGTGGTTTAAAGGTTTTACTTCAGATACACCGTGACCTAATGAAATGCCTTTGATTGCTCTATGATTTTCAGTTTCAGATCTGTTTCGTTGGTACTCAGACATAGGTAAACTCTCTTAAAACCCAAATGAATAAATTACCACTAAAATGTGATAGGACTTTATGTTGGTGGCATCAGTGAAAAGCTTAGATTGGCTTAGCAAGCCTCACTTTCTCCATGGAAAAAGGAGATATCTTCCCTAAGTAAAAACAAAAGTGGGCCTAAAATATAAATTCACCTTTAATAATCCTAATGTATCTCAGGAAAAAAAATTATCAGTTGATAAATATAATAGTACACGAAGCTAATTATCACAGAAAACCCTTGTATTAAATTAACCTAATGGAAATCAAAGTACATTATCTTTGCATACTAATTTTAAAAGCATAGCAAATTGCATACCCACAAGCAATCTTTCAGTTACAGTTACCTCCACAGGACAGGACTGCTTAAGGAATATTACTGGCTATACAAGGTATTTAGCAAAATGGCATGCAACCCACAGATGGAGGGGATTTTTGAAGTGTTATAGAAGCAGAGAGCAGAATGGTTTTCACCATGAGATAAGGGGAAGGGGAAATGAAGTACTGGTCAAAAAGTACGAAGTTCTAGTAATGCAGGATGAATACATCCTATAGATCTACTGCACAGCATAGTACCTACAGTTAACAATAGTATATCATATAATTTAAAATTTGCTATGTAGGTGCATCTTATGTTAAGTGTTCTTATCACACACACATACACACAAATAAAGAAGGTGGAAGGAACTTTTGAAGGTGATGGGTATACTTATAGCAGTGATTGTGGTGATGGTTTGGGGATGTATACTTATCTCCAAACACATCAAGTTGCATACATTAAATTCATACAACTTTTTATACACCAGTCATACCTCAATACAGTGGTTTAAACAAGCTAAATCCTGTACCTAATGAGAAAGACCTTGAGAAGTTAAAATAGTAGGTCTTTCATGGTGTTTTTCCTTGTTAGATGGTAGTTAAGTCTCAGGTTTAGTGACCTACATGTAGGTTTTCTCATCTTAAGACCTCAAAATTGGGCCGGACGCAGTGGCTCACACCTGTAATCGCAGCACTTTGAGAAGCTGAAGCAGGCAGATTACGAGGTCAGAAGATCAAGACCATCCTGGCTAACACGGTGAAACACCGTCTCTACTAAAAATACAAAAAGTTAGCCAGGCATGGTGATGGGCGCCTGTAGTCCCAGCTACTCGGGAGGCTGAGGCAGGAGAATGGCATGAACCCAGGAGGCCGCCTAGTTAACAATTTTGTTAAGGGGCAACTCTTTTAATACAAAAGCTAGCGAAGAGTTAGAAGACAAAGATACAACTTCAGACTTGTAGCAGAAAGAAGAATGCCAACAGAGGGTAATTGTTTAGAAATAAGAGAAGGAGGGTATCAGGATAGTCCAAGTGAGCCAAGATCATGCCACTGCACTCCAGCCTGGGCAACACAGCAAGACTCCATCTCAAAAAAATTAAAAAATAAAAAGAACCTCAAAATTGGAACATCTCTGTAAGGTAGTGTATTCAGTGTGATGGGCTTTTATTGTTTGGGAAAGCAATTTAAGGACTTAAGGAAAAATCAGTTTTTGGAGGTAACCAGATTGCTTGTGTAGGGCATGCCTGGTGTGGTAACAAGATCGGTTCACGTGATCTTAGAAATGGACACCCAGAAGTCATATTCTGATGGGAGCTTGCAGTTAATGCGGCAATAAAGCAACACCTCTGCAATCAAGAATTGTGGCTTATTCTTCCTTACCAGTGAGTCAACTTAGAGTACCTTGGTTCCTTAAAAAAAACCTGCTCTTTTGCTCTTATTTTTGTCATGTCACTCACGCTGCTGTGAAGCATATTATATATATAAAACTGTTTGATACTAGTGACAACTAGCAACATACTTGAAATATGCTCAAGACATTTTGTACTTTTGCAAAAGAAGAAATGAGTGCACTGGGAAAGAACAGCTCTGTATGCTGTCACTAGTAGCCCATGATGAAATGCCTGCCAATTAATTCTCCTGAAACCATCCCTCAGCTTTCACAGAGAGCTTGAAGACATGAGCTCAGCAGTGGTCATGCAGCGAGGCTACTGGATGGCACACATTTAGAATGTGAAGTGATGTCCAGAAGCTGACCTTCTTCATTCTCAGCATTGCAACTTTGCTGAACAGCCAATATCCAGCACTCTAGCACAACGGACTAAAAAGAGGTGAAGATGAAGGTTTCTCTCAAAGCAAAAAGAGCACAGTCAGACAGAAAATCAAGTGATTTAGGGTAGAGACTAACTCAGTAACAATATACTGAGCAAAAGAAACCAATACGCTAATGTAAAGACAGATGGAAGAAGAGAAAACAAAAAGAATCATTTATTCAGGAAAATATTTATTATGTAACTACCAAATGAACAAAATAAGATAGAAAAAAATCATAAGGAAAATAAAGAAGGAAAAATAGACTCCCAAGTGCGTTAAGCCAAGTGCAGGAATTAAACATACAAATATGAAGACTGTCAAACAAGATATTCCTAGATAAAACTAGAGGGGTTCAGTCCTACTTTCCCTTTCTTCTCTGCTACTTATTTCATAAGTCCTTTCTCATGTCAAAAAAGTCTAGCAACTCTGGCTGCCTTAATTGCAAGAAATACACTAATAAATAAGTCACATTAGGAAATTAGAAGCTTAATATTTTACTCCTAAGCATTATTATTGTAAAAGAAGTTGCTTATAAATGACTTCATAATGCAAAGAAATGTTTCTAGGAGTTAAGAGTTCCCAACCCAAACTTTCAGGTGACACTGTCACTGTTGCAGTTGTGGACATGTCTACTAAGAGTGTGATCACAGTGTTCTGAATAGCAATTTATCCATATTAACTCATTGACCTAAATCATCACTATAACCCAATAAAATATAATTTTATACATGTAGAAGCTGAGACTCAAATTACTAGTCAGAGGTCCCTCCAGTGGTACATGGCAGATATGGGTTTCCAATCCTGGTCTTTGTGATCCAAGGGTCTGTGCCCTTTCCACTGCACACACTCCATGCCACAGCACTATTCAGGGCACACTGTTCCCTCTATATGCTAGTTTGTGATCCCGGGTGAAAATTCTAGGACATAAACATGGCCCAGTAAGAAGAGCAGCAGTTCAGATAAGAAATGTTTTTGCAAAAAGAGACAATAAACAAGAAAACGTTCTCTC
This sequence comes from Pan troglodytes, assembly GCF_028858775.2. NCBI lineage: Eukaryota > Metazoa > Chordata > Mammalia > Primates > Hominidae > Pan > Pan troglodytes. The sequence continues at coordinate 106,846,348 of NC_072411.2, read as the reverse complement.
CACTGTCCATGGGCATTGGAAGAAATAACTTTGGAGAAAGCACAATTACATGGTTAAAAATGTTGGAAATAGAAATTGTTCTGCCATAAAGACTCATGCATGTGTATGTTCATCATAGCACTATTCACAATCAAAAAGACATGGAATCAATCTAGATGCCTATCAACAGTGGACTGGCTAAAGGAAATGTGGTACATATACATCACAGAATACTGTGCAGCCAGAAAAAGAATGAGATCATGTCCTTTGCAACAACGTGAATGGAGCTGGAGGCCATTATCCTAAGCAACTTAACACAGGAACAGAAAACCAAATACTGCATACTGTCACTTATAAGTGGAAGCTGAACATTGAGTACACATGGACACAAAGAAGGGAACAACAGACATCAGGGCCTCCTTGAGAGTGGAGAGTGGGAGTTACCTCTTGAGTGTTACACTGGTTACTTGGGTGACAAAATTCTCTGTACACCAAACCCCTGCAACACACAATTTACCCATGTAACAAACCTGCACATGTACCCCTTGAACCTAAACTAAAAGTTGGAAAGTTTAAAAAAAGAAAAAAAATGTTGGAAAGCATTCCACATGCTTGTGCATTTATGCTAGTTGCCTTGTCTTGGCTTATGTGGATATGCAAATTGGGTCTGTCCATCTCCCCAAAAAGACCTAGTCTGCCCTGCAAGACTGATTTTTACCTGGGAAAGCATCAGAAAAAAGACGGCATTTCAACTACGTCTAGAAGAAAGAAGAATTGTTAGGCAAAGTAAAGGGTCATAGTCACTTCTGTGATTTAAGTTCATCTACAGTCACAGGCTAAAGGAGGCTTGAAAGAATCAAGATGAGATTAAAGTATCATCAGGAGAGGCCAGCTGGTTTCCACAGAAGGCTTGAGGTTGTACCATTTACCTATATAAATTTACCCCAGACTTAATGTAACCCCTAACTCTGCAAGCTTTCCAGAAGGAAGAATAATATCACAACAGCTTTCCAAAAGAGGAATCCTGGGAAGGGAGATGGACCATTTGGAACATTTGAGAAATCTGAAAGGCTGTGGAGAGAAAAAACTTTGGCATGGGTTTTTAAAGGAGAAATTTTATAAAAGGTTTGGAAAGAAGTATATAAAGTCCAAATAAAAATAGTTTGGACAGAGATAATGAAGTTTAAGGGATGAAAGAACTTAACACATACTGCACACTGACATATTGGCCAAATCTAATGTAATGTTAGCATTATGCTAAAATGGCATGTTCCTACCACTTTCAGTTCAGCCCTCACAACTCAGTCCAAAGAGACACACACCACTACACGCAGGACTTCCCATTCACTGAATAATATTCCATTGTCTGGATGTACCATCATTTATTCAGTCTCTCACCTACTGAGGAACACCTTGGTTGCTTCCAAGTTTTGGCCATTATGAGTAAAGCTGCTATAAATATACATGTGCAGATTTTTGTGTGAACATAAGTTTTCAACTCCTTTGAGTAAATATCAGGGAGCACAATTGCTGGATCATACAGTCAGGGTATGTTTAGCTTCTTAAGAAACTGCCAAACTGTCTTCCAAAGTGGCTGTATCATTTTGCATTCCCACCAGTAATGAACGAGTTCCTGTTGCTCCACATTCTCAATAGCATTTGGTGTTGTCAGTGTCCTGGGTCTTGGCCACTCTAATAGACGTGCAGTAGTAACTCACTGTTGTTTTAATTTGCATTTCCCTGATGACATATGATGTGGATCATCTTTTCATGTGCTTATTTACCATCTGTACCTCTTTGTTGAGGTGTCTGTTCAGATCTTTGGCCCATTTCTTAATTGGGTTTTTCATTTTCTTATTGGAAAGTTAAAAATATTCTTTGCATATTTTAGATAACACGTTTTTATCAGGTGCCTTTTGCAAATATGTTCTTCCAGTCTTTGGCTTATCATCTCATTCTCTCCACCATGTGTTTCACAAAACAGAAATTCTTAGTTTTATGGAAATCCAGGTAATCGATTATTTCTTTAATGTACTGTGCCTTTGGTGTTGTACCTAAACAGTCATTGCCATACTCAAGGTCATCTAGGTTTTCTCCTATGTCCTAAGAGTTTTACAGTTGTGCATGGTACATGTAGGTCTATCCATTTTAAGCTTTGTCAATACCTGTAGTTTAAAAAGCTGACTTCAAGATCTTGATGAGGCAGTAAAACTTACTTTATTAAATCTCAACTTTTGATTACATGTCTTTTCAATATTCTGTGTGATAAAATGAAGTGTACCTATAAAGCACTTCTGCTGCATTCCAAAGTATGAGAGTTACCTTCAGGAAAAAAAATGCATGCACTATTTTCATTGTCAAACTGAACCAGTGTTTTTTTCATGGAACAGCATTTTCACTTCAAAAACTGACTGACAGAGAAACCACGGTTATTCAGATTTGGGTATTTGGCAGACACTGTCTAAAAAGTAAACACAGTAAGCCTGTCGCTTCAAGGATAACAACTGACAGTGCTCATTGCCAACGTAAAATTCAAACTTTCAAGCAGAAGTTGGGGTTTGGATAAACTATACACCACACTGAGCTTGACAATTTCCCAATTTTTCTGATTTTTCTGATGAGACTGATGGTGATAAGCAAATATGATATTTTAATACTGTACAATGAGATGTGTCAGCGTTTGGAAGATTAGCATAAATCAGTCAACCAATGTTTTTCAAATGACCAATGTGTGTTATAACAAGTTACAAACTCATGCATGTATAAAAGAGGCATTCAAAGGACAAGATAGACAAATGGATTTTAATGTGACAGAATAGGAAAAGCATTGATATGATTTTAGATTCCGCATTGCAACTAACCTTTAAGAAACCACCACTTGCTGAGTTTTGGTGTAGTATCAAAGGAGAACATCCAGAATTATCTGAAAAGACTATGAAAATATTCATCCCTTTTCCAACTACCTGTTTGTGAGGGCCAGAATTTCTTTCTATACTTAAAAGAAAAATAACATATTAAAAAAAGATTGAACGCTAAAGCAGATATGAAGATCTAACTATCTTCTACATTAAGACAAACACTAAGATCTGCAAAAATGTAAAACACCACTCTTAATAAATTTTGTCTTGGAAAAACATTTACCTCACATAAAAGTGAGTGATTTGCGTGTATTAGGCCGTTCTTGCATTGCTATAAAGAAATACCTGAGGTTGCATAATTTATAAAGAAAGAGTTTTAATTGGCTCATGGTTCTGCAGGATATAGAGGAAGCATAACACAAGCATCTGCTTCTGGAAAAACCTCAGAAAGCTTCCAATCATGGCAGAAGGTGAAGGGGGAGGAGGAGCAGGAGCAAGAGAGAGAGAATGAGGAGGTACCACACACTTTTAAACAACCAGATCTTGTGAGAACTATCACCAGGACAGCACCAAGAGGATGGTACTAAACCACTCATGAGAAACTGCCCCCATGATTTAAATATCCCCCAACAGGCCCCACCTCCAACAATGGGGATTACAATTCAACATAAAATTTGGGTGGGGACACAGACCTAGACCATATCACTGTGTTAACATGAAGTGAGTTTTGGCATTATTTTAAAATGAAGTGACTATTTTTGTAATATCTCAGTTTTAGTTTCCAATACAGTAAATATTAGTAGATATAACTCACATAAACAGAAGCTCCATAGCTGGGCTGTCCACATGGTGGTGACTAGTCACATGTGGCCCCTGAACCCTTGAAATATGATTAGTCTGAACTGAGATATGCTCTAAGTATAAAATATATATTGGATTTTAAAGACTTAGTATAAAAAAATGTAATATTGCTCGATTTTTATATTAGTTACATGTTAAAAATACTTTGCATTTATTGGGAAATATCAGCTTTACGTTTTTAAACTTACTGTAGCTACTAGAAACTTTTAAATTGCATATGTAGCTTGTATTTTTGATTTGCATTATATTTCTATTGGACAGTACTAGTCTATAAAGTCCTCAATTTTTAAGTGTGTAAAAAGGTCATGAGACTAATGGTTAAGGAACTGCTGCTCTATAGAGACATGAATCAGTCAAAAAAAAAATCCAAACCTATAAATCTAGACATTTAAGGGGCCCAACAAGACACAGAATTACCTTACAGGGAAAACCACCACCAATCACGAAGGACAGACTAGAGACTCACTCAAATATGAACAATGTAAGGTTCACCCAGCATTTGTGGGAATCCTGTACCATAAAAGCCAGAGGAGACTAACATAAATAAAAAGAAAAAATAAATAACCCTATGGAAAGATCAATAAGGCAAACAGCAGAAGAAAACTTCAAAAAGACTTTTATACCCTCAGAGAAATGAAAAAATATTGCACCCATACAATAGCTATGCTTAAAAGGAATAAAAAAAAGTTCATAAAGCAACAAAGAGCTCTTAAAAATATAACTTTTGATGGCAAAATTTAAAGTCAATAGAAAGTTAAGATAAACCTTAGAAAATGTTACAGAGAATAGAACAAAAAGACAAAGAAAGGGAAAATAGGTGGCCAAAAAAAAGAAAATTAGAAGAGTGCTCCAGAAGGTCCAAAACGCAATAACAGAACCAGAAAGAGAACAACTGAAAAACTGTGTGTCTTGAGAATAGGTGAAGGATAAAGAAACAATGTTTCCCAAAACTGAAAATCTACAGATTGAAAGGCTCTAATAAATGCTGAAAGTGCACAGTACAATAAATGGTTTAAAAACCCACAGACATCATGAAATTTCAAAGAACTGGAGGGGGAAAATGCAGAGGCTTGGAGGTACAAGGCAGGTAAAAGGTGGCCTTCTCAACAATAATACTGAAAACTGAAAATAATAGCATACTGCCTTCAAAATTCTGAAAGAGAATGACTTCAACCTAGAATTTCAAACCTTTGTAATAAAGCATGAGTAAAGAATAGACATTTTCAGACATAAATGTCAAAAAATATATATCTCCTGAGAATCCTTTCCCAGAAATTGACCAGACATGTCTGAAATATATTTAAAGAAATATCACTAAACAAACAAAATGAAACCATTATAAAACCAGGGAAAGAGAACAAAAATACAAGTACAAGTATCCTGTGTGACTCAGCTTTCAACAATATTTTATCATCATACTAATACAAAAACTGAATACTGATCTCACCAAAATTTTTAATTAATGAAGCAGGATGCACAGGAAGAGAGAATGAGGGATGGGAACTGGGAAGAAAAAATAAAAAAGAACTAAGCTATTATTTATCATAGATCACCTGAAAAGGTCTTAATATTAAAAATCAAGAAATATTCACTCAAGCATATTGCTGATAAATGAGAAGAAACACAAGTTGAAAGTGGTTGCTTCCAAAGAGTAGGGAGGGGTGGGTGGGGCATGGCATTGCTGATATTTGTTAAAAACCTTGTAATACATGCAGTTTTACATGTCTTACTTCAATGAGTTTAAAATAAATTTAAAATATTTAAAATATCAATAAGAGGAATACACACTTTATAAATACATATTAACAAAATACAGATATACACATGCACAGACAATTGCAAAGAAAATTGGAAGTTGTAAATTTTTGTTGACAAAGCAAACCAATCTATGAAAAGCTAAGAAGATCAAAGAAATGTATTTGTAAATTTTGAGAATTTCCCATCCAATTTTTGTTTTAAACTAAACATAACTGGGAAGAAAAGACAGTCTCCTATCTAACGTTTCACCAGAGATCACAAACTGGGCACCCGCAGGCTGATGCAGTCCACCTACAGGTCTATACTCCTTGGGCTATGTGGTTTGTTGTTGTTCCTGTTGCTTAAAAATCAGGCCAAACTGCAAAAGAACCAGGCTGCCATCTCATCTGGTAAAAGCAAAAGTCGGGCCTCTGGTGGCCTGCATTCTACATCGAGGCAACAACCAGCTGCTGCTGAGCTGGGACATCCCAGTGTCTACAACATTTAGTATCTCACATCTCACACCAGATAGTGTGTATTTCTCTGCACATACTCCTATAAATAAGAAACAGAAGACAGATCAAGAAGATCTCATATTTCAAGAATAATCAATATGACATCTGTGTAGAAATGAAGGAAATTCTCACTGTCTAAAATGCAACAGATGCTTATTTCACCAGTTACTTGTCTAACTCCTGAAATGATCTGAGTCTGAGACTCCTGGTTTAAAAGTCAATAGGCTTTGAACAGACTCAACCTTAACCAGCAAAGATCCACTCAATTCATTTTTGCGATATCCTGCAAGCTTGCACATATATAGATATAGATATAGATTTATATAGTTGTTGTTGTTCCTATACCCTACACAACTTTTAGATATGGGATGTATGCAAATGGATTTTTAAAAGTGGATCAGCATATTTTAAAATAATTGGAGACTTTGTCCGAATTAGTCCATACATGTATATAGTAAGAACATTAAGAATATGGGACTGCTTTCCCATTTTCTTCCTTTCGTTGTTTATATATATCTTACATATTATAATCTTACTGATGCTAAAGGTCTGCAAGTTATAAACCTTATAAAGGAGATGAGGAAGAACAGGAGAGGTAGTATAACTTTAAAACAGACTTTTTATATTAGTTTTATTTACATACCACAAGACAATCTCCAAATGACCTCTGCCTTCCAAAGTAACATTTTAACCAAAGTGACAGAGAATGGAATGCTACCTTAGAATCGAAAGCGAGATAAAAGGTAGAAGTCCTAATCTGCTGCTCTACATAGCATTATTCATGACAAGGGTTTCCCCACTTTCTTAGACAGGGGTCAAAATGTCAGTTTTAACTATGTAGCAAATTTTAATAGGATGTTTCTAAGTAAGTACCATAGAGGGCTACAAGGATTTCTTCCTCTGTAGCACATTCGGAATGACACTAGCTGCTTCTCACCTGGTCCCAGGAGTAGTCTCCCAACCAATTTCCTTTCATCTCTGATACATTAGGACTCATGCTGAGCTAACCACTCCCCTAACAGGACTGAGATCAGAATAAGAATTTTGTTTTGTATTTACAAAACATCAAAGTATGAACAAGAAAACTCTCACTGACCTGGATATAGAATTATTCTGCCAAAAAAAAGTGCTACTCAATTCTCTGACCGCTGCTGGAGGGATGGTACGAGAGAAATGATTTCGAAAAGCAGGAAATGCAGTTTGGGAACAATCATTTTCAGTGTACATCGTAAAATGTCTTTGAGATCTTCAAAAATCTGAGTAAATTGTATCAAGCATGTATCAACTGAATTTTATATACTAGAAATACTGTTATGTAAATAATAAATACTTCCAATTGTTGGACAGCTGTAACATGGATTGGAACCACTGGCCATGTATTTGTTCTTAGGGTGCTCAGAGGTGGGGAGATGATGTTTCTCCTTCTATCTAGAGAGAGAAGAGGCACCTGTCCTGAAGTAGATTAACATATCAAAGTGGTTCTATGAAGGACAAGGGGCAGGCACGGTGGCTCATGCCTGTAATCCCAGCACCGTGGGAGGCCAATGCGGGTGGATCACCTGAGGTCAGGAGTTTGAGACCAAGATGTCTGGCCAAGATGGCAAAGCGCAGTCTCTACTAAAAATACAAAAATTAGCCGGGCATGGTGGTGTGCATCTGTAATCCCAGCCACTCGGGAGGCTGACGCAGGAGAATCGCTTTAACATGGGAGGTCGAGGTTGCAGTAAGCCAAGACTGCGCCACTGCCCTCCAGCCTAGGCAACAGAGGGAGACTCCATAAAAAGGACAAGGGAACAATAAGTCAGAATAATGCCGATAGACTACTTAACAAATCATTGTAAATATTTGCCATATTACATTAAGAAAAACAGATTTAATAATTGTTTAGTACTACTTGTAAACCAAAAATGAAATCCTAAGCCCCCCAACTGTCTGAAGGGATGTCCCTCATGGCCAAGGGGACTCCAGAGAAACCTGAAAAACTGAATTTCCAGCCACGATGGGAAGGGAGGTGGGACAAACCTCCTTAAACCTCTTCTCTCTGGGAGTTTAGGCATAACTGGCCAGCATTAACATTGAAATTGGCATCATAAGACTGAAAAAACAGACGCTTTGTGGCAATAAGACACCAAGTTGCAACCTGACTCTGGTATAGAGTCACATGTAGACCCTGAAGGAAATCAAAATATCTTACTTCAACATATATTTATTTGACATATATTTTTTCATATTTTGAAATGACCCTATAAAGCCTTCTCTTTTAAGGGAAATTTGCATATGTAGAGAATGTCTGTTAATACAGCCAGGTCTCTCATTTAATCTCTTATTTAAAGGAAAGACCCTTTCTAGGTCTTTCCTGGATCCGGAAGAGATTAAATGAGAGTCTGACACCTTTAAGGTTCAAAAAGAGACATTTATCATCTATTCTCTCTGAAGGATGCTACCTGGAGGCTTCATCTACACAGCAAGAACATTGGACTATATAACTCCCCTTCTCTTAACTCAAGCATTTCTTACTATTGACTTCATTTAGAAAAAGCATAACTCTTTCAACCAATTTTCAACTAGAAAAGCTTTGAATCCTCCCATGACCTGTAACCCCCACTCCCGACTACTTCAAGATATCCCAGTTCTTTAGGCTAAACCAATGTACATCTTCCATATATTAATTTATTATTTTACTTACACTTTCTGTCTCCCTAAAATGTATAAAACCAAACTATAACCTGACCACCTTGGGCACACCTTCCCAGGACCTCTTGAAACTGTTCCCCAGGCCATGGTCACTCATATTGGCTCAGAATAAGCCTCTTGAAATATTTTACAGAGTTTGGTGTCTCCTTTAGCATATGGAACTTTAATCCTTCCTAGATGCCATATTCCAATTGCAGAATATTTAGCAAAATATTTTGGGACTCATAAAAAATAAGTTGATGTTAGAATACATTATGCTTTAACTTGATACACTCAAAGACTTAATTTTAAAAATCAAAACTTTCCAAATAGATCCAAAAATCTACTGAGGAAGGCTAATCCTGCCTCCTGGAGAATAAACTACCTTAAGAACATTTTAGTTTAACTTTAAAAACAAATGTCTGAATAAAGTAACAACTTTTAACTAGCAAATCTTAAAAGCAGTATAACTCCAGAGCAATATAACAGGGTATTACCTGAATAGCCATAATTATATAACTGGAATTATTTATGCTACAGGGAGACAAAGTCAGATTATTGAAGACACAGGCCCACACTTTTGTTTTAAATCAGGTTTCACAGTTCTCTCTCACCCACAACACAGTAAATTGTATCCATTCTTCTTTCGCTCTGAGAAACTTAAAGACTAAAACCCTTGCAGCTTCCCCAATATCATCACACTGCAAAAGCATAGAAGTCTTGTATGCATATGCAGGAGCAGGGAGGAGGGGGAGTAACAGCAGATATTGCCAGAGTCAGGGCATCATAATCCACTGTCCAGGTAATTCCTGGATAATTTGAGATCCCTGTGAAATGAATGTTACCAACACTCCCAAAAATCTACTGAGCCAACCAACTGATTTATCTGTGCTAATAAAGAGTTTATGCTTTCAGGACACATCACACCCTGATCCTGTCTCCTTCCAGGCATAGCACTGAGAAAATAAGACCCAGCCAATTCAGAACAATTCCTTTTGGCTTGAGATTCTGGGAGCAAAGGAGCATGCTGCACAGCTTTATTCCCAGTGTCCTCCCCATGGAGATGCACAGCCGCCCACACACACTAAGGGTAGAAGAATGGGAAAGGGCAGATATTTCTTTCCCGGGAAAAAAGCCAGAGTGAAAGTTTTGGAGGATATAAACATGTAACAGCTAGTGGAGAGCCATAGAAACCTTCTCCCCAAGCAAATGTGCTTTGCTGTAAACTTTCCTTGCCCCTTACAATATTTAGCGTTGTGTTAATGCAAATATTTTTTAAATCCACAAGCCTGTGCTGTTTAAAATGCCTAAAATTAAAAACAAACAAATTCCCCCCTATTGCCTGTCTGAAGCCACCAACACATCCACTCTTTCTCATCACAGATATTTATGCAGTAGCTAACTGCTGGGGCTGCAAACCATCTTGCAAACTTCTCCTTGCCTGTGCTGCCAGGATTCTAAACTAGGGGTCCCATTGAACACTTTAAATACAACAGGGTGTGCACATGGGCATCATTCTAGACTGAGGGTTCCTAAATGTCCAAATTGTCAAAGGGGTCCAAGTCCTTAATAAATGCCATAGCTTTAACAGGATTACAATTTACATGAACAGGTCTATTCTTCCAGTCATCTAGATCAGCTGTAAAACTTCCAAGGAACAGAACTCTAAGCAACCTATTTACAGTGAATCCCTCTCTCGCCAAGTCTGTTAGTACAGGTCCCTGAAGGAGTGTGAGGCTACACCCTTAACTCCAGTTCTCTGGGCACTCAGAACAGCTGATCTTTAGTGTAGCCATCCCCCTCACATCCTTCATTTCCTTGATTCCCAAGTCCTTTGTTCCCACTGTATAATCCATTTTTTTAAAATAATTTTCTTCCTTTTCTTAACCTCTACATATTTGTTGACACAATTCTCAAAATGAAAAGTGGATACACGTGCACTGCTTTCTAGTCCTTACAAGGCCCAGTCAAACCATGTAATGTTGGCAACTTAACAAGTTTAACAGAAGCCTTACTCAGCTAACATATTCAGTCAATTATGATCAAAGGTCCTTTACTTGCCATCCTCTATTTGCCTTCTCTAATAGCTATTCCCATAGTAGCCCATGTCTACTGCACTTTCCTAGATGTATAAACTACTTAGAACTCCTTAAACCAAAGTTCTATACTGATCCTTCATAAGGATTACGGTATAAAACAGAAATCCTCCCAATTTTTTGTTAAGTAAATGTAATCATTCGTCTATATGATAATCTGCCCCTATAATTTCCTTTGGGTTACCATCTTAAACTTTGAGGCACTGAATATTATCATATATTTATGGAATATCTTTCCATTTTGCTAAGATCATTAAATTATTAAACACGCTTAACTTGGTAGAACTCAGAACCCTAGTGACTATGCCAAGGATTCTATTTTGCAGTCCCTCAGTTGTAATTCTGGTATGCTGTCAGAAATAAGTATCAATCTCAAGTCTTGCTAACCAGTATGTACTTTAAAGCAAGAATCAAAGTGGAGGACAGGTGGAAGAAAACAATGTCTTTCTTTAAAGGTAAATATATGAAAAAGATACGAGATTGTTCAAGGCTTTAATATTTCCCAGAAAAACCACAAACACAAACAAAACTGCTACTGTAAGATTTTGTTTTACTCTCCCTGGATAGAGCAGCCTCCAAATGAGATATAAAGGATTCTCAGTAGTCTTAACTGAATTGAATTCCATTAACTTAATGAGGTGCATGCAGGTCAAACCTTTAAAACAGTTTGGGCATATTAACCTAGAAGAATCTTACCGGAATAGGTAATGAGACCAGTGTGTCATCTGTGGTAGCCATTGGAGCTTCTTCATAAATGGTTGATTCTCCTATTCTGAGCACATAATAGAATCACACTTTTCCACCTACAAGAACTTCAGTGTGACCATGTAAGTGGCCAACGAAATGTGAGCAGAAGTAACATGGGTCTCTCTGTGCAGAAGCTTTAAAAGTCAGTGCATTTATTTCTACTTCTCTTTTCTATGCTTCTGGATCATGGAAACATGTTTAAGATGGAGCCTTCATCAGCCAGGGACCCTGACTGATACAGTCAACAGATCCCCTTATTGACTCACCATGGACGCAAGCATGACTGAGAAACTAAAGTACTAAAAAAGTAGTCCTCTTAGTACTAAAAAGTACTAAAGCCACTGAGGTTTCCAGATTCTTACTGCAGCATAATCTAGCCCTTCCTGACCCTCAACACAACTGATTTTAAACACCAATACATAAGGTGCTGCACTATGCCACATGTGTGGCAAACTCAAAGACAAAAATCTGATCCAGGTATTGACCTCAAGAAGCATATATCAGAGTTGGAGAGACAAAACCTGACCACATGTCACAGTGAAATGAGGTATAAAATTCCAGTTTCCATCTACTGAAAACCCTCTAAAGCACTTCTTGGTAATATCATGTCCCAATGGAGAGAGGGAGAGAAGATCCCTTTTCACTGAGAAGCAATAGCACGAGTAAAGGGAAAGACAGAAAACAGGCAGACAGCACAGAAGACAACTGGGTGGGGCAGCATGGATTACAAGAATAGCCATAGGAAATGAGACTGGAAATACAAGGTACAACAGAACAGGACAGGTCTTGAATGCTATGCCATAAAATGTTAACAGCAATAATAATAAAACAACCATTACTGTCCCAGCACATTCTAATGACATTGTATATCCTCTTCATTAACTCTTATAATCACCCACTGAGGTGGATATCATTATAATTCTCTTTTTTACGGATGACAAAAGCAAGGTGCAGATAGAGTGCACTGCCCAAGGTCACACAAAAACAAGACACGAACCCAGAGAGTCTCACTCTAGAGTTCATGATATTAACCTCTACGCTATACTTCCATCACAGAACCTTAGACCGTCTAAACAGTCTTCCATAATAGGAGATGAGACACATGTGCAGTTTTAGGAAAAAGACTTCCATGATCAGCAATCACACCTCAAAAAGATTACTTGTGCCGTATATAAAATGGATCAAAGTAAAAAGAGACTGGTATGTAGAAGGATATACCTTTTAGAAATCACTGAAACTAATCAGGTGAAAGACAATGAGCCCTTATATTAAGATAGTAACTAATGACTATGAATCAATAATTCAGAAATTTATGACATGGTCATAGCAATGTGCCTTCTGCCTATTAGTGTGTGAGAGTTTAAAGATGGCTGTGAGTTCTTTGCTACTCCTCTCATTGGCATGGGAAATCTAATTCCCCTCTCCTTGAATTGGGGCCTTCTTTCAGACTTACTTGATCAACAGATTGTGGCAGAAATGATGGACTGGCATTTCTGACACCAAGTCACAAGAAGCCTTGCAGCTCTGCTTGGCTCTCTTGAAGCACTCTGTCTGGCCATATCCTAAGAGCCCAGAGTTACCTTGTAAAGTAGTACAAATACCTTGCTAAGAGGCTTTGTCAAAAAGAGGGTCCCAGCTGGGCCCAGCCTCCCAGTCATCCCTACCAAGGGGCCAGGCATGTGAGTTAAGCCACTGTAGACCCTCCAGACAAGGCACCAGATGAATATCACTAAGTGACTCCAGTTGACACTGTGTGGAACAGAAGAATACCCCATCCAAATTCCTGACCCACAAGCCCAAGAGATATCATAAAATAAATATGTTAAGGCAATACATTTTAAGATAGTTTGCTATGCTGGAGTAGAAGGCTGGAACGCACTGTTTATTAAAGGAACTCTAAATATCAATCTACTATATCAAAATCACTCAGGATCCTCAGCCCCTCCACTTACCCTGAAGGAATTAGAATCTGTGCATATGGCTCAAGACCAGCATTTTCAGCAAATCCTACCATGCAGGTGCTTCTTACATTAAAGTTTAAATACTCAGTCATTTTAGAAGTTCAAAACCTACATAAATTTTTTTAATCTCAGAGTGTTTCAGGAAACAGTTTAAAACATATGACTTTCAGGAGCAGATATCTGTGCTCTAAAAATGTCCATTGGAAAGACTGGATGTTAAAACAGCATTTAAAGGGGAAACATAAATTTTTAAAAGCTTAATTTTTATGCCAGGACACTTACCACCACACAGACTGCAGATTGTATTTTCTTACTGAGCTAATAATAAAACCTTTTTTCTGATACCAAGAATTCCAGAATGGAATGTACAGAACATGAATAACCCCTCACCCTTCCTTCTCTAACAAAGCATGGTCACTGTCCAATTCTCAGTGGTGAGGAAAAGCACTCAGGATGTCAAAGGCACAGGAGAGTAGACTGTTTTATTTCCTATAAGAGAAGTATTCCCTCTGAAAACAGTTAACATTCAGGGACTAGAAACGAGGTCACTAATGACAAATGTAATCGCCTCCACAGTTGTCTTCTCAGCCTCATCACATATTATTCAAGTGTGAACAGAAATGACCAAAACCCTTCAACAAATATTTATTACTCACCCAGCAGGTAGGACCTACTGTGTGCCAGGGAGTTATGAATCTGATAAAACAAAATTACCCAAGGATTTAGAAAGAGAAAGCTGGATGAACCAGATAATATCACTTCATTTTGTGCCCAGGCAGGATTATCCTGGAAAGGTGTAAAGTTGTCTCCTAAAGTGGGAATTTAGCCAGAAAATAAACAAAGATCTTTCACACAAACATGAAGCACTCCTCTGACTTTGAAGCATTCTTCCAATGGTTCTGTTGGGTTTACAAGCCTAGTTTCATATTCTTTTTGTGCCCCCTGTGAGTCCCCTTTGCCAAATACAACTGTGCTGGAGTGATCAAGTGTGGTCTGTAAAGTGGAGTTTTTAAATAAAGGTGTAGTTAACAGACATTAAGGTCTTATGTTTTTGTAACAAATGATTATAAGGACGACAAAAATGTCCTATGTTATGATCTTTAAAAAAAAAAGTAGTATTAAAGTAGAATGTTTTCAATGTTTTCATTATCTGTTCCTGATAGTCCTCAGAGATCCAAACAATTTCCACTGATTTTGTGGATTACTTTACTTCTCAGTACTTAACTTGCCCCAGTAGAGAAATGAACAAACAATAACCACTGAAACAGTTTTTATGAGGATTCCTGAAATAATACTGGTGAATTAATCATGACCTACAAATTACTTCAACTGCAGCTAAAATAAAGTCTTTCTAATACAAAACGTGTTATTAGGAAGTCAGATCCAGAAAAATTAAGAAAATTCTCAAAGAGGTTGATAGACTGCAAATTTAATAAAATAGGAGTAAAAAAGGCATAAAAGAAAATTAAATTAGATGCCTCAGGTTATGTGATAAGGATTCAGTACCTTTAACTTTTCAGACTTAAAGAACGTTCCATCTATCTACCCTTCCTCATTCCTGTGCTGAGCAGGAAGGCTCTTTTATGGACCACTTTAAAAGTAAGGGAGCACACAGCTGTATAATTTTAAGAAGTAAATTTGCCCTCTTTAGAGTTTCATAGGATATTATCACCTAGCATCAGTAATACCAGTCTTGTGAATCGTTTTTCTAAAAGTAACAAGGGGTTTATTTCAATTATTCTGATTCTACAGCTTGATTCAAAGCATTCATTGAGTATCTGCTAAGGAAACAATTGTGTTGGTCAATATGGCAATATAGAGTGGCATAAAGATAGCTCCTTATCCATCACAAACACAGCTGGAGAAATAGAATACATTTTATAAAATCCAAACGACCAAATGAGTGGTCGGGAGACACCTAGAGTATCAACAACTGGCTTACACAATATGCCATCTTCTAACCATGGTAAGAGGTATAAGGATGGTCTGTACGTTATATTTGTATCTCACCCACCCCCACCAACAATCAACACAGAGCCCTTTACACAATAAGGGTTGATTTGATCTCTCTTTTAAATAGGGACCCTCATTAATGAGAGTTGGGGATACAGTCTGTGACAATGGAAAAAGGTAACGGGCCATAATGCAGATTAAAGTACAAGGCTCTGACCTAAACTGACATTTTACTAACCACAGATTAGGAATGGTGTGTATAGAAATAATAACATTTTGCCTCCTCTTGAACTCAACAGTTTTGTTTTTATTTTTTTTAAACTGTTTTTATTTTTTTTTTAACTGTGTCTTTGTACTATTGTTTAAGAAAGTCCTTGGGCAGGGTTGGGGAAAACAGAACTCAATTAAGAGACTGAGAATTAAAAGACGGTCAAATAAAATGAGCACATCTTGGACAAGACACACCTAGGAGTGAGAGGAGAGAAGTTCCTTGGAAAGCAACAATGAAACATCTGATACTTGTATTGTTGAGCAGATCAACAAAGTGTTTGCACAAGCAATATGTCATTTATTCTGTCCATTTGATGAGACTTTTGGCTCCATTGTGCAAAACAGAATATTTAGGCTCAAGGAGTAAATGGCAAGTGACAGAGGTGAGGTCCAAATTTGTATTTTGTCTCATTCTTCAAGATGGGGCTATCTACCCTAGATGAGAAATAACTCCCTGTAATGACAGGATCAAAGTCAATGATCTCTGGTTTTAGCCTCTTCCATGTCTAAAGTCGCCATAATTATAAAAGAAAGGATAGCAACTACCTGCACACCACCTTCAGAGGGGCCAGAAACACAAACAGCTTATATTAACTTCATTGTAATTAAACAAAGGAGAAATTTCTATAAATGCCTAGAATTCCTTAAGAAGAGAAACTACCTATTTGAATAATGTAGATGAAATCTTGCCTTTGAACTACTCAAGATTACTTCCAGAACTTGCCTTTTAGTCTTACGGTGATCACTGGCATAAATTTTCGTTTAGATTTGAACAGCATTCCTGGGATAACAGGGACAATCACTTTCACCAAGTTTCCTACGCCTAAATTCAGCAGTTCACGAACTGCTTAAGCTCTACATTGATTGTTTTTCTTGTAACAAGAGATCTACATATTAAAGCACTGGTTCTTGATTCATGAAGAAAATCATTTTGGGAAGCCTATTTATTTTAAAAATATCATTTGCATATAAAAATTCAAAATTCATATCACATACCATAATCATTCTTCAATTAAGCAAATTTGATGAGGAATTCTAATAAGGTTTCACAATTAAGCTTTTTATATATTAAAAAACAATATAGCAATCACCATCTAACATGTAAGACCTAACCACTGCAAAGATGATGTTCTAAATTTGAACTTGAAAGGAAAACCCATCAGCGTGCCTGCTTGATTTCTTTAATCTATTCATGTAGGTTAATTACCTGACACTCATTAAGATGACTCTGGGCTTCTTTAAATTTCTGACCATATTAACCTCTCCAACTAATCCTTATTAGAAAAATATTAAAGAGTGTTCATTGCTATTACAAATTGAATCTGAAATGATGAAACAATTATCAAATAAATGGAGTAGAAAACGAGGTTATATGCATGAGAAGATTCCACGCATCAGATATTTTACTTCCATTATTTTAAAATACAGGTCTTAAGGTCTGTATCCAGGAAATGTGCTTAAAGATCAGTCCCTGAAAGAAATTTCTCCACTCCATTCTTGTCCAATGGGTTGACAAATAAAATCCTCAAGTTCATCCATAATAGATTTATTCAGAAGAAAAAAATCCTATTTTAAACTAAACAGTTGGACAGAAAGATTCAACTATCTAGCTCAGTAAGTCCACACATGACAATCATTTAATATTATGTATATATATTACATTCTATATAACTCATTTTGTAAATGAGTTGAAAGAGAGGCTAGTCAATGATGGAAAGAATACAGGTCAATATCACAAAAGCATGAAATGTGAATGAGATGTTACTTTTAAAAACTGAAACCTTATCACTTCTACTTTAGGATAAAAAAGGAAATTAAAAGACATTTTTCCTCTCTAGGCAAACTTAATTTAAAAATTTCCCTATGACAAAAAGAACAAAGCTGCAGGCGTCACAGTACCAGACTTCAAAATATACTACAAAGCTATAGTAACCAAAACATCGTGGTACTGGCATAAAAGCAGGCACACAGACAAATGGAACGGAATAGTGAACCCAGCAATTAACCTATGTATGTACAGCTAATTGATGTTTGACAAAGGTGCAAAGAATATTAAAGAAAGAACAATCTCTTCAATAAATGGTGCTAGGAAAACTAGATATCAATAAGGAAAAAAGAACAGACTCCCATCTCTCTATACAAAAATCAACTCAAAATGGATTAAATGTCTTACATAATGTAAGACATGAAACTATGAAACTAACAGAAGAAAACACAGTGGAAACACTTTAAGACATTGGTTTGAAAAAGGATTTTATGAATAACACCTCAAAAGCACAAGCAACAAAAGCATAAATAAATGGGATTATATACAAACTAAAATGATTCTGCACAGCAAAGGAAACAATCAGAGAAAAAAGGCAACCTACAGAATGGCAGAAAATACATGCAATCTGACAGGGGATTAATATTCAAAATAAATAGGAACTCAAAGATCTCAATAGCAAAAAAAAATCCAATTTAAAAATGAGCAAATGCTCTGAACAGGTATTTTTCAAAAGAACACATATAAATGGCCAAAAAATATGTGAAAAAATGCTTAACATCCTACTCATGAGGGAAATGCAAATCAAAGCCATAATGAGATATCATGTCACCCCAGTTAGAATGGCTATAATCAAAAAATAAAAATTAAAAAAAAATGCTAGTGAGGATGCAGAGAAAAAGGAACACTTATACACTGTAGGTGGAAATGATAACTAATACAGTCACTGTGGAGAACAGTATGGAGGTTCCTCTAGAAACTACAAAGAGAACTACCATATGATCCAGCAATCTCACTATTGGGCATTTACCAAAGAAAAGGAAATCAGTGTATCAGAGAGATATTACACCCCCATGTTTATTCTAGCACTATTCACAATAACCAAGATATGGAATCTTCCTAGGAGTCCAACGAAAGATGAACTGATACAGAAAATGTGGCATATATACACAATGGAATATTATTAAGCCATAAAAAAGGATAAAATCCTGTCGTTCTAGGCAAAAGAGATTGAATTGGAGGATACCAGGTTAAGTGAAATAAGCCAGGAACAGAAAGTCAAACACTACATGTTCTCACTCATATTTGGAAGCTAAAAAATGGTGATCTCATAGAAGTAAAAAGTAAAACAGGATACTAGACGCAGGGATAGGTAAGGGGAAAAGAGGTAGGGAGAAATTTGTTAAGGGATGCAAAATAATAGCTAGATGGGAAGAGTAAGTCCTAGTGTTCTAAAGTACTGTAGAATGTTTATGATTAACAATAACATATTATATATTTTCAAATAGCTAGAAAAGAGGATATTGAATGTTTCCAACAAAAAGAAATGATAGACGTTTAAGATGATGAATATACTAATTACCCTGATCTGATCACTGTGCCTTCACTGTATGTATCGAAAGATCACCAGAGTTCTTGCAAAAAGAAAAAACAATGTCCTTTTTTTTTTCAAACTGTAAATAGCAACAACCAAAAAGGAAATACAAGTGGCAAAATCTATCCATAGAGCAACAATTAACTTCATTAGTAATGTCTTTTAAATGGGAAAAATGTTTTATCTTCCATATTGATGAAAAGAAAAAAAGACAGCATTCTCAAACACAGCTATTAGCAGCATTGACAGGATCTCTTACAAAGTTCTCTAGAAAGAGTGTATCAAAGTTCTAAAAACATGTACATCCATTGATCTAGTAGATCCCATTAAGAAATTGACTTAAGGAAATAATGATGGATACGTAAAAAACAGGGAGAATGAATGTTTACTACAGAGTGTTTGTTACTGTGAAAAATTTAAAACAAATTGTTAATATAGAACAATGGGGTAATGCTTAATTTTGTGATATATGCACGCAATATAATATTGTACACATACATACTTGCATACATACACATTTAATTTAGCACATATAAATTCCATGTGTCTGGTATTGTTCTAATCTTTTATAAATATTAATTCATTTAATCCCCATAATGACCCTATCATATAGGCACGATAATTATCCCCATATTACAGATGAGGAAATCAAGGCTATAGGCTAAATATCCTGCCCAAAGTTACACAGCCAGTAAGAGAAACAGCTGGGACTTGAACCCAGATAATCTACCCCCGTAGTCTTGAGTTCTAAAGAATATGTACAACAACACATAAATAACAGTTATCTCTGATAGTGGGATTATGAGTAGAATTATACTCTTAATTTTGCCAGTTTATGTTTTCTAATTTTCCAACTTGAAAATGTATTATTCTTAAAAGAATAAAGTTTGCTTTTTTTAAATTCACAAATAAAAGAACTACCCAGGAAACAGGTAAGATAGAAAAGGTAAAGTCCAAATAATCTACGTAGAGATGACAGTTGCAATTTCAGGATGGAAGCAAAGGAGTAAATGAGACAAAAGCAGAAGGTCACAATCTGAGTTTAACTTTTTTTTTTTTTTATTATACTTTAAGTTTTAGGGTACATGTGCACATTGTGCAGGTTAGTTACATATGTATACATGTGCCATGCTGGTGCTGAGTTTAACTTTTAATTTGATAGTCTTAACTGGTCAATGTCAAATTCCCCTCTAGAAAGCTATTCATTTGGAGCTATGTTTCCAAAATGCTCTTACACATAACAATAATTCTATGGGACATTAATAGATGTGCTACATAGGAAGGCACCATAATCATTAAACACCGGACTAAACAAAGGTACAGTGATTTCTTTGATGCAGGATATATTTACATATTCAGTGACTCTTCCAGAGACAAATATTTCCTAAATTATCTTTCCATAAAACATGTTTCCAAAGATCTCTTCATAATACCAAGGGTCTATAAAGGCATCCTCTGCAAAAAGCTGACTTGGAGTATTTCCATTCATTCACTCATTCATTCAATTACCAAGTGCCTATAATGTACCAGGCTCTACTCTGGACAGCAACACATGCTAATAACAGAAGACTTGAGTTCTGGTCCCAGCTCACTATTGACTGGCCCACTTAAGATCATTTACTTAAGAGTAAAAAGGGGTCAACATCACCTGCTCCCCAGCCCTTCTGAGATGTTCAAGAACTGAAATAAGTTTGCAAAGCACATTCACACATGTTAGCAGAATACTATGCAAACAATTGCCTTTTCTCCATATTCTAGGCTACATTGACACTTAAACTGGTTTCCTGTAGTTCCCATCACATTACCTGGACAGGCAAGAAAATTTAAAAAGCATTTTCAGGCGCACTCTCAGCAGTAAACACAAAGCATCCACACCTGGAGACTTTTTAAGTGTCCATATTTATTAGTGAGGATTTGTGAGAATTTCTCATTTATCCTATGGGCATCATTAAGATCGCTACCAAAAAAAAAAACACGCATCGGCTCCTGCCACATAAGAAAAATTCATCCTTTCGCAGAAATGACTTGTGGAAGCATTACACAGAACAATGGAATACAATGTCCTCATCACAGATCATGGGCACTGCAAAAATCAAGCCAATGAGTTAGACAAGCTAATTTCCCATATCCAATTCTGCAGCCAGCTTGATTCCTTAAAAGCCTGAAATTGCTGCCTTTACACAATTTAGAGACCACAAATATGAACGTTCCATGCAGTTATTTTTCTTAAGTTTATCTTACATGAAAAATTATATATAATATGTATATATATAGAGAGAGAGAGACAGACAGAGAGAGAGAGAGAGAGAGAGAGAGAGAGAGAGAGACAGAGTGAGTGAGTGAGTTTCTCTCTTGTTGCCCAGGCTGGAGTGCAATGGTGCCATCTCACCTCACAGCAACCTCTGCCTCCCGGGTTCAAGCGATTCTCCTGCTTCAGCCTCCTGAGTAAATGCATGTGCCACCACACCCAGCTAATTTTGTATTTTTAGTAGAGACAGGGTTTCTCCATGTTGGTCAGGCTGGTCTGGAACTCCCAACTGATCCACCTGCCTCGGCCTCCCAAAGTGCTGGGATTACAGGCGTGAGCCACCACGCCTGCCCAAGTTTAGCTTACATGAAAGATTATTCGGAGAGTGTTCTATGTTTTTGCACCTGACAAGTGTGTTTGCTTTTTCCAAACCAACACTTCATATACTTTTCTACAAGGTAAACAATCCTCTAAAGGCAGCAAAAGAAGGTCCCTCTAAGAGCAGCAGGATTCACCCTTGAACCCTGACGTCAGGTTTCAAAAAAGGATACAAAAATTTGAAAAATAATTTTTCAGTATGGCTCCACTATTACACAGAAAGCCCTGCTCCAAGACTTCCAGCATCTCCCAAAAGAAAAACAAATAGGAACAAAATAGGAAAAAAATATGAAAGAAAAACAATGAAGCCACATTGATCAGTTGTTAATGATTTGAAGAGCTGGATGATGGATACTTGTGGGGTAAGGAAGGCTCATAATCTATTCTATTTGTATGAGTTTGAAATTTTTCACAAAAAGTTTGTTCAAAGCAAAAAAAGGAGGAAATCATGGTTATTAGACAACAACCTAGGACATTATATTCCTTTATCTCATGATTTCATAATTCTAAATGTAATTATTTATGAAACTTATTCTCTATCGAAAAAAATCATCACAAGACTCATTAAAGTGCTCTATTGTTTTTACTTAATTGTCTTTACACCCAGCAGTCAGCAAGCTGCATGATAGCAGAGCACATGTTTTGCTTGCAGCATCTAGCATAGCACCTGCAAATAATCAGTTGCTCAAAAAAAGAAGTTTGCTGAATGAATGAATAAAATTCTACTTCTTTGTTTCACTGAAGAATTCAAATTGAGCCCAATAGCATAGCATGCTCTCATTTCCTTTTAAAAATAAAATTCTGAGTCTCAACTTTGACCAAGGCTCAATTTATTACAAAACGTAAAACAAAGCATGAACAAATGAAACATTTAAAGTACATGCTCATTTTATACATGCAGCTTTACAAAATCATACTTGACTTTTCTGAATTTTCATTTCCTCAGCTCCAAAGTGATGAAAAGACCTCACAAAGTGACTGTTTTTAATTGACTAACATACAGAAATGTCCCACTTCTTAATAAGCAACTAATAATGCTTGATATTCTTTGGTAAACTGTTTCTTTCTTCCCCACTCAACTTCGTCTTTCAATGCTGTCCTCATTCCTCATCACCAGCATTCTACAAACACAGACAGCAGTGTCACCAGCACTGAGGGAACAGCAATAAGAAACAGGATGGAGAAGAGTCAAACCATCAACCACTGCCTGGGACACACTATTTCCTATGGTGCCCATCCTTGTCAAAGCCCTGACCAAACTCCATCTCAATTTCTAATCTCTTCAATGCTTGGCCTCATCATGAGGTCCACTGTCAATGGTTTAGACAGAGAAGTGTTTCCACTGCCCAAGTCCAGTCAGTGGGGGAAGGGGAAGTGGATGGGACAGAGGATGGAGTAGACTTTGCTCTCCTTTGGAGACCATAGAAGAAGGTGATGACTTCTTAAGCAGACATTCTAAGTGAAATTTCCTACAGAAACAAAGAAACCTTCATGGTCTAATTCAGGTACACTAAGGGTCAAACAGGATATTCTGAACTAATACAGCATCTGAGTACCCTACAAAACAACATCATACTTGCTAACAACTCAGGGAGGGTCTACTTTATAAAGTAGACCCATGATGCTAAGGAACAGACATTTCTCTAGTCAGATCACTGGAGGCATCACTGAAATTTTTGCACTTAGAAACAGCAATTGTGAAAGAAAGTGAATAAAAGCACCTGATCAAACGACTTCACAAACACCAACATAGCTGAGGCTTCCATATGTCTTTAATTCTGTGCTATTTACACTGCAGAATTTCAAGTACTTTTTAATTTCTTTGTTATACATTATTTTCTGAATTTTTCTCCAGTGGATATGCATTACTTTTATAGTTCAGAGAATAAAATAACCACCAATAGAGGTATGAAGTGAGAAAAAAAAGAAAAATGACTTTCACTTCAGAAGCACAGTCACAGGACTCAGTGACAAAGGGAAGAAGGGGTGATTAGGAATTATGGTCAACTGCAGGTGGCAGCTGAGCACTGGGATGCCAAATAAGAATGCTGGAGTTTCATGGCATGGATACAGTCTGGCTCCACTGTTTTCTAGACGTTTGATCTTGGGCAAAATTACTTATCCCTTGCTTGCCCACCTGTAAGATAGAGATAAAAGTACATTCCTGAATACAGCAAGTTCTCCACGCATAATCACTAGTCACCTTCTCTAAATTTCTTTCACATCCTACTTAGAGTGATGATTATCTTAATTCTTTGCTATTATTGTGAGAAAGTATGTTGGTAAACTCTGTGGAAAAGGATTATGTATTGCCTGTTTCTCATCATGCTAACAGATGCTTTTATAGATAGATGTTATATTTACTGAAATGCACAGGAACACTCGGTAATGAGTGAAAGGGCAACACAATGCCCTTTCAGGAGTCCAGTCCTGTATCGCCTGGCCCTAGCATTCGACCTCATCTCCAAGTATCAATGAAGATAACCTTGCCAACTCCTTTTACCCAGTATCTGCTTTACTGCAATGATTTAATCATAGACTCCATTTCATTTATTCAGTTCTGGACTTCAGTTTCAGGGACCGAGTGTTGATGGAACCACTGTGTGGCATCTTGGAGTGCCATAATCACTATTAATATTGGTACATAAGACAGAGAATTTATTCAAGGAAACAGTCAAGACACAACTGTGGAACTCCTTAGTGTACATTTTCAGTAAGGTTGTTTTCACACTAAAACCCTCAGAGGTCCCCACAAAAGTCTTAGTGGATGCTGGTCGTGGTTAATAAAAAGAGGAGAAGCAAGATAAAGGCAGAGGTAGAGAGGTGTGTAAGTAGCAGGATATTTGAAGAAAAGCACAAATTCTGCAGCTGCAGGACCTGGAGTGAAGTTTGACTTTGCTGGTTAATAGAAATGATACTTCTGACTCCTGAGTTTTCTGGCAAATGAGATTTCTCCCTGTTCTACCCAGTATTTACCTAGAAAATTAAATAGAGCCAAATAAAAGTATTCATAAACTACTGAGTACTCTGCAACTATAATCATTATCAAGACAACAATCTTATTTAAGTTGCAGGATATTAGTTAGTCTTGGGAGAGCTGAGAGCCTGCAAACTATTTGAAAATTTGCCCCTTGGAAGATGGTAAATTGGTGCGGAATTACACAAAATGGGCTCAGACAACAAGTATTTACTGAATGCCAACTGCATGCTAGGCAGGGTATGGTACTGTGGAGGATATTACAAGATACTGTAGCTCATCTGCCATTGCTCCATGCGCAAGCCCCCTCCCCTACCCACCACTCTACTGCTAACCATAAGCATTTCTTCCATTCTGGAGATCCTCAATCTACGTTGAGGATGCTTAGATCCTAGAGGTCTATGGTGTTTGATTGGATTTTGTGCAAGACCTGTTATAGTGGCCCTTGACTCCACAGTTGTCTTTCGGTAGTCACCATAATCTTACATGAAACATACATAGATGTTAACCTCTTAAAACCTAATAGAAGTCATATTGTGTACAAGATAAATATTCACTGGAAAAAACGCTTAATTAACAAAAGTATAAATATAGTGGAAGCAATCCAAATGTCCCCCAATAGATGAATGCATAAACAAAATGTGGCATATCCATACAATGGAATTTATTCAGCCATAAAAGGGAATAAATACTGACACATGCTACAACATGGTTGAACCTTGAAAACATTTCAACTGAAAGAAGCTAATCACAAAGGACCACATATTGATGTACAATTCCATTTATATGAAATGTCCAGAGTGGGCAACTTCATAGGGACCAAAAGTACCAAAAGTAGACTAGTAATTGTCAAGGGCTGGTGGGAATAGGGGATAACTGGTAAGAAGAGTGGGGTTTCTTTGGGGAAGAATGTATGAGAGCATTCCAAAACTGTGTAGTGATGGATGCAAATACTCTGAGAATATAATAAAAGTCATTGATTTCTGCATTTTTTAATGGGTGAATTGTTTAGGATGTGAATTATACACCAATAAAGCTGTTATAAAAATTAGCTGGGCATAAAATCATTTTAAAAAGTATAATACAAAACAAAATGTGAAAATATCAAAAATATACTATGACAATAAGTTTTACAAAGTGGTATAGCTGCCTATTTTATTTAAGCCTATTTTCATCTTCGGATGTTTTAGAAAACACAATTGTTATTAAAACAACAGAATTTCATGGTAGGCTTTCCTTTGTGCTGTTCTATAAACAATACATAAAAAGTACCTCTTGTTACCAAAATAATCTCTTTACATAGGGGTTAAATAAGCTCACATGTGCTCTTTTTCTTCCACTAGGTCATAAGACTACTGTAGTTTCCTCATTCTATGGATTTCCATGGAAAATGACAGCCACCTTACTACTCAGAGCTAACAATGTGAGTTTGTCTAGCATTTTGTAAAGTACTCTAGCTTCCTAAATTGATGTAGTTGGTCCCCTCAGACCTTTGGCCTCCAGCCATCTCCTACAAAGGTCACTGAGGGGTCACCAGTTTTCCCCTCGCCCGCCGGGCAGGTCTGCATGGCAACCATACCTAAATGATAGCTGTCCACCTTGACTTCCATTTCAGATTACAAAAGTGTTAGTATTGGTAGAAAAATGACATTCAAATTATCCATTATTCTACCTTATGAAATACATATATTTAAAAGACAACTTTAGCACACTAAAAAGTTAAGGAAACATATAGTAATTCTGCATTATGTCTTCATAAGACACATTATCTATAAATACATCATTTTAAATTCATCGTGTACAACAGCACTCCAAGAAATTATTAATGGAGCAACTAAAAAATATGTAAAAGTTTGGAAAAATTTATCTAAATCCTCCCTGCTTCTAAAAGATATTACTACTCCAACGCAGTTATAAAATTAAAATTCAGGCGAATTATTTTTATAACTTGTCTGTCCTTCCCCAGTCTGACACTTGTACATACCATTTGCTTATGAACCTTAGCCCCTGGCCCCAAAGGACATTCTTCTACTATACCATTGAATTGGCAGCTATTGTTCTAATTTCCCCACTGATGAGCCAAACAGTTAATCTGTTTTAACACACAATGCATAAAAGGTTTCATTTCAGTCCAGAAAAGAGAAAGAGACACTTATAATCACTGGGCATTCATATTTGAATGACAGCTAAACATAAAGGAACATCAGGCATGCAGCCATCTGGAAAAAAGCTGGTATTCTTTCGTATTATCTGTTCTCAAACCTTTAAGACAAAAGGGTCAGAGGTTGGCCAAAGACTTCCATTTAGTAAGATGCTCATTTCAAATCCATGGCCATTAATAATCATTCTGTCAGCCCCAAAATAAAAGACAATCAGCTCCTCTCTCCTTCCATTTGGTGCATTCTGAAAGATGGCTTCATAATAAACATATACATGCACACTTAGAATTATTTTATTTACAAGGATAAATTGTGTGTGCCTGTTTAGAAGTAATACTTTCTAGTTCCAGATGAAAAAGAAACATAGTTTGCTGGGTATTAATACACAGTAATTGCAACATTCATTTTAATACAAAAGACAAAGTAGGCAATCAACCTGTGCTTATTATTAAAATTGCAATTTTTCTCATTTTAAGTTATTGAACCCCAACTGGAGATACGAAATTTATTACAAAATGCTAATGAAAATTACAATATAGAAAAAGTCTCACTGCCTATCTTTAAAACAAAACCCTATCTATGTTGTATATACAACTTGAAAACACCTTTTGATTCTTGTTATTATCACTCCATACTCAGGGTTTTTAGCAAAGAATGGTGATTCAGTCCTAAAAAGTGAAGGTCAGATATTTTGACTAATTCTTTCAACACACACATGCAGATGAACAGAGACTTGAACACTTTATTTAAAAGCCTGAGTCCTAGTCCTTCCAAAGTAAGTTCTGCTAACTAAAGGCTACATTTTCCTGGAGACAGTCCCTTTCCTTCTGGCTGCAAGCAATGTCTTCTCTCTTGCTGCTGAAACAGACACAAGACAAAGAGGTCCTTCACACATGTTCCCAGCTCCTTTCTCCCCATCCCAGCCATTAAAGTCAGAATCTCACTTGCCATATGCCTAGAAGAGAGTGGAGTAAGGGTTCTTAATGACTGGTCATGGGCTTTAACACCCACATCAACAATAAAGGAGAGTATGCATAAAGACAGGTCCATTTGCACAGCATTCTTGCCAATGTTTCTTTGCACATCCTTTACAATCACTGTTACAGACTGCGCATCTGTGTTTCCCCAGAATTCATATGTTGAAATGAAATCCCAAATGGGATGTATTAGGAGGCAGGGCTTTGGGAAGGTAATTAAGTCATAAGGATGGGGCCCTCATAATGGAATTAGTGCCCTTATAAAAGAGACAGGAGAGAGCTACCTTCCTCATTGTCTGCTCTCCACCCTGTGAGGACAGAGAGATGATGGCTATCTGCAAACCTGGAAGCAAGCCCTCACCAGACCCTGGGTCTGCCCCCACCTTGATCTTAAGCTTTTCAACCTTCAGAATTGTGATAATAATCGCATATTTGTTATAGCAGTCAGAACAGACTAATACAATCACCCTCTAAGCAGAAACCCATTATCCTTCCCATTTCATATGTGGGAAATATCAAGGGAGGAAGGGATTTGCTTGATTGTAATCGATCAATGGCAGACTAGAACTCAAAGCTCTAATTCTCCAGAAGCAAGTCCCCATCTCCCATCTGCTCACTGGGCCTGGTCTTAAGTATTGAAACAAGGGACTGTGCCAAAAAGTTGATTTGCTCAAAAGCAAATTAAATTTCCATATTTCAGTGCTGAAATAAGAAACAAAATAATTCCCCTAATTTTGTCAATGGCACCAACATTGTCCTCGCCATTTGCACCAAAACTCATGGTTATCTTAGATTCAAAACCTCTTTATCATTGCCAATTACCAAAAATCCTTTTGATTTTTTTCCTTTCTTGTCCATCCATCCAAAGCTGGACCTCTTCAGGTCAAACTTGCTCTCAGTGCCTAGAACCTCATGCAATAGCTATATTTGGTCTTCTAGAACCTTGTGCAATAGCTATATTTGGTCTTCTAGATTTAACTGTTTTCACATTGCTAGGCATTCTAAGCAAGTGAAATAGATACAAGTTCTGCCTTCATTTAGTCAACCAGTGTTAGAAAGTCCATACTGGCTCCCAGTAACTTCAATGTCAAGTTCAAAATCAGCACAGTGACATTTGAGGCCTGTTAGTGACTTTGTCCTATTTGATTTATCCCATCTTATTACTACCAGCCTCAAACATGAATACTGTTCCATCAGATCAGTCTCCTTGCAAATCATTTGCTCCAATATCTATTTGCCAAGGCTCAACACTGTCCCCTCCCTTCCCATGATCATTTTCTAGTAGTTGTTTTATATGCTTTGCCACCTAATCACAGATCTCTTATATTCTGTCCTAACTATGCCATGTGAGCATGTGCCATAATTCCAGGTATATACAACTCCTTGAGGGAGACAGTACTGTCCTAAGCCTCCACCAGTCTACCTTGCATGGGTGTCCCTTAAGCACACTGGTGAGGCATCTATAAAAATATTTATCGGGTCTTAACATCAAAATTTTAATCACATCTGTCAATTTTTTTTTAATGTGGCATCCTGAAGAGCTTGAGAAAGAAAGAAAACCAAGGCCATAGCCACCTTGAAACCACATTTTAGGAGGGATGTTGAGGAAAAGAGGATTTGTAGATTGAAGTACAGATGCCTAGCCCTCTCTGTACTCTACAAAACTAAGCCTAGAGACTTCTGCATTGAACGGGAACTGATGTAGATAATTTCCAATGTTAATGCTATGATTCTAATAAAAATATTTCTGCAGTGACTACTCTTCATTTGGATAAAGTGGGGAACACATTTTTCTGAAAATTTGAATATTTTTAAAGTAAACATGGGAATCTCCATTAAGTGCAGTATTCCAAACATTAAAAGAAAAAGAAAAGCACCTTTCATTGAACTATTCTAGGATAAGATTTTAGAATAAAGATTAGGAACAATTACACAAAGAAAGTGAAATTACCAAATACAATGATGTAGTGCCTTGGAAAACTGTAAAAGAAACCAAAAGCCCAATGGAAATATTTGCATATCAAAGTGGGGGGAATAGTTTCTGTAGGAAGCAAGGTAAAAATCCAGCATTAAATGCTGGTAAGCTCCTTCCCAAAGATGAGCTCTTATGATTCAGTCCTTGAATTAAATACGCAGGTTACCTGCTTCTCCAGGAGTTTCAGCATCTTCAATATTAAAAAGCACTGTTTTATTACAGGCCACCTTTATCTCATTACATGTACAATAAATAGGTTCCTATAACTCCATGATATTGTTTAGCTTGTTCTGCATAAAAGAATCTTAAATCTGACATGACCAAGAGAATCCAAGTCCAAGTCACGGAAGCCAGTCTGCACATCAACATCAGAAACAAATGGTTTGTGTTCTGAAGTCAGATACCATGACTTGTTATGGTGTATTCATTTTCCTACTGGAATACCACAATTCTAATGCACGCCCTCCCTCACAGTATTACGAAAGGGGGATGTATTAGCCCATTCTCATGCTGCTAATAAAGACACACCCAAGACTGGGTCATTTATAAATGAAAGAGGTTTAATTGACTCACAGTTCAGCACGGCTGGGGAGGCCTTCTTCACATGGTGGCAACAAGAAGTCCAGAGCAAAGTGGGAGGAAAACCCCTTATTAAACCATCAGATCTCATAAGAACCCATTCACTATCACAGAAACAGCACAGAGGTAACCACCCCCATGATTCAATTACCTCCCACTGGGTCCCTCCCATGACATGTGGGGATTATGGGAACTATAGTTCAGGATGAGATTTGGGTGGGGACACAGCCAAATCATAACAGGGGATGAGCAAATAAAAAACCAATCAAGATGGTACAGAGCCTGCTCTTCTCCCTTGGAGCAAAGGGAAAACAATTGGCTTATTTGAGCTGAATGAACTTAATTTCAGTAATTCGAGATTTTACAAAGTGAATTTAGAATCAGTGAGGTAGCTTTCTTTGCTTTCGATCTGAAATATAAAAACCTACTTCTTGTATTTAAATGTCCTCATAAAGCAATGCAAATATCTTCATATTTCGATTATAGAAGAGCTCCAAAGTGAAAGTGACTACCAACAATTCCATTTATCCGTGGACAATTCATTGCCTACAATGAATAAAATCCCGCTGAAAGTAATTAAAGTAGATGGGAAATAGAAAATTGAATTTTTTTAAAGATTCCCTCACAGTTTTAAATAATGCAGCAATCTGAGCTGAATTAACCATCATAAAATAGTTCTTTATCTTTCTTACGTCCTGTAAAAGATAAGATTTATCCTACAAATATCCCTCTGATAATGAGCATTCTGACTTGTCTGTATAAGTCATATCTTCTCTGTCTCACTGGCATATCCTCTATAGTCCCATTGGCAAACCTCCTGGCATTTAAAAAAAAATACATGCACACACACAATTTTACAGGACATGAAGAGTCACTAACTTCCTAAAACTGAATGTTTCCACTCCATTTTTACATTGCATTTATACAGTCTGAAGGATCTGGTTTTGTGCCATTATCTAGCATTCCACTATTCCACAAGAAGAAATCATTAGATTTTTCTGGACGGCAATGTTTCTGAGAGGAGTAGACCACAGAAGTAAAATAATCATTCGAACATGCCATGTTCAGCAGGTTTAGTCATAAGCATTTTTTAAAATTAGGTAATGGTACAAAATGTTTAAAGTTTGAAATTTATATTTCATATTTACTATTAATATTTCATGTACTATGTTAAAATATAGGATCTCCCAAATAGTAAAAACAGCCCAATTAACTAAAGGATAATAGGTGTACCACAAGCTGTGTCTCTGCCAAACCATCCTTGTGGGTATGTTGGAAAGTAGTAGATTTATGGAAGTCATAAATTCGAGACCTACATGTTCTTTCTGATTGTGAAAGCTATCATTAACCGCAGATTAAGTCTGAAGGAAAATAAAGTCAGAACACATTACCGGGACCCATGGTTGGCAATTTAAGCAAAAGGCTAGAAATTAGAAACCAGTTCTAACCCTGCCTCCACAACTCCCTTGCTGGTAGCCTTCGGCAACATTTAATCTCTTAGTGTTTAAGTAGCTACATCCTCAAAACAGGGGCAAGCATTACTCTTTAATTACTCTCACAGCCGTTCAGTGACATAGGTTAAAATAGACATAGGTCTTCAGATTATGATCTACAGTAATACTAAACACTGATACTGGTGTCAGGGTAGGAACATGCTGTTGAAAACACCCTCTACACTTTCAATATCACTAGCTGGAATCCCTTTGCTATCTCAATTAATTAAAAGAGTGTCAGGTATGCATTTATGATGGAATTAATCAGAATGCCATTAGAAAGAAAATATGGTACCATATTTATTTTAATAAAGCTCCCTTTATGACATCAGACTCATTAGCCAAGTCTAAAGAATGCTGAGCTCTACAGGGGAGCTACTGTTATAACAGCAGGCTGGCAAGGCTCAGCTCCACTGGGTGCAAAGCACTTGGCCCATCAGGCAGAACAAATAAAATGCAGTGTACTATAATTCCATTTTTCTTTAAAAATGCTTTTAAATGATATAGTAAAGTAAGATCTGTCATCTCATATGCATACATAGGATCATCTGGCTTTAGGCAATATATCTAGGAAGTAACTAGTCTTCAAAGGAACAAATGTTTAAGATTTAGCACAGATAAGATTACAATGCGTATTTTTAAAACTATATATATTTAAAGTATAAAAAATGTAAAAATGTAAACATGTTGAATGGGAGAGAGGTGAATTGTCACAGAAAGAAGATATTAATGAAAATGTGCAGACGTATATTATAGCAACCTAGAAGCCTATCAATCACACCACTTATGAAAAGGAATATAAAGAAATTATCTGCCCATTAGACTGGTGTGGTGTCTCATGCCTGTAATCCCAGCACTTTGGGAGGCCAAGGAAGGAAAATCACTTGAGGCCAGGAGTTTGGGACCAGCCAGGACAATATAGCTGAACCCTGTCTCCACAAGAAATTAAAAAAAAAAAAAAAAAAGAGCCAGGCATGGTGGCATCCACCTGTAGTCGCAGCTACTCAGGAGGCTGAGATGGGAAGATCACTTTACGCCCAGGAGTTCGAGGTTACAGTGAGCTATGATTGCACCACTGCACTCCAGCCTGGGCAACAGAGCAAGATCTGAAGAAAAGAAAGAAAAAGAAGAAAGAAAGAGAAACAGTGTCCAAATGGAGTTCTGCTCTAATCACAAGACCTCAGTACATTAGAAAGATCACAGGGCTAGTTACTGCTGGGTTGTTTTCAGGTCTGCTGCCTCCATTGTCCTGAAGGAAACCACACTTCCCAACTGGTCTGGGCCAATAGGAAGCACTGGTGGAAGACAAGAAAGCAAGAGGGAAGAGGGAGAAGCAAGGGTATCCACCCAACACATGCACTTCAGGTGGCATCTCTAGCCCCCTCTAGAGTCTTGGCTCCCATCAGACACAGTCTTCCACTACCATCTTGGTCCTAGCTCCCTCCAAGGTTGCTCCAGTCTCTGGGATCCAGAAACACCACCTGCTCCCATCATTTCTCCAACCCTACGGATGATGCAGTTGCTTCCTGCTGTTGCTGGTCTCTGAGTTCCTCACCATTTGGAGTTTGCCTTTTCAACTCTTGCATCACCTGTGTCGACAATGCCCTGTCTTAAATTCCCTTTGTTTGGAAGGCCCAGTGTGGTTTCTGGGCCCTGAGCTAAGAGTCAGAAGACCTTTCTTTATTCAATCCTGTCTCCACTATTAAACCACGTGGCCTTGGAAAAATTCACAATCTTGCTAGTCCTGAATTTTCTCATCTATAAAATGAGGGACTGGAGAGCTTTTAAAACCCCAATGTCCACATCATATCCCATAGAATTTAAATAAGAATGTCTAGGAGTAGAAGGCAGACATTATTATATTTTTAAAATTATTACCCAGATGGCCCTTTTGTGCAGCAAAGTTTGGGGGCCACTGCACTAGAATGTAAGAACGTATGCTTGTGTATTCTTACACTTTCTAGAATGTTCTAAAATAGTAGGTATAGGGTATAGGGTATAGGGTAGTAAAGGATGCATTTTTCAGAAATGAGCTTATTTTTAGTTCTAGTATGTTTTTACTAGCTATACTCTTAGCTGTTACTAGCTATCTTCAATTATACTCTTTACTTATATAAGCAATATATACACTTAACCCATATAATGCATTATACTCAATGTCTAAATATTCAATTACCACAAAAATTCCCAGTAGCTAGACTGTCAAGTCACACCATAAATACCTTGAGGAAAAGACCTGATCCAAGGTCTGGCCCTATTGCCCCATCTCCATCCCCATCACATTGGAGTCTCCTGCTACCCCTCCTTTCAGTTATTTGAATCCCATTTCTCTCCTCTGCCCACTAAGATTGGTAAATTCATCTCCTCTGAGCACAAACCACCTCACCCTTGCATCTAATTCTGTGAACTACATATTCCTGGCTCCAGCCTTGCCTGGCTTCACAGGCCACACGCCCCCAACTTCAGTCTCCCTGGCAACGTCACCAACCACTCCCAGCCCAGCCTACCAGTGAGGTCACCAGGAACTCGGGCAAGCAGGCCCTCACTGGCAGCAGCAAGCTGCAGTGGGAGAAAATTAGCCCTGAAAATGTGTGCACCAAGATCTGAACAAGGTCAAATGATGTGATAAGTTTGTATGGTTGCTTCTCAAACAGAGGTTTGATCAATACACGAAAAGAATATTTCCACATCACAAAATAATGACACTACAAGTTTGATTCTGTGGGTCTGTAGTGGGCCAGGAATCTCGTTATGTAAAATAACCCGAGGGGATTCTCACACAGGTGGTCCTCAGACACCTCACACGTTAGTAAATGTCACAGGTATACACTCTGTTGCTTTTAATGAAGCAAATGACATCTACACAAACATGAAGATACCCTGTTAAATGTTTCTCTCAAGCTGTATAGAAAACCTCCCTTCTAACCAACTACAGGCATGAACTTAGCTGGTTGAGGGACTGAAAGGACAGAGTGGGAGAAATGCAAGGAGGGGAGCTCCTCCCTAATCCAACCCCGACTCAACATCTCAGTAGCATACATTAATCTACAAAACCCACCCGTGCTGTGGAAGAGAAACCTAAGAAGTTGGGTGTCACTCTTTTAATAGTGTGAAATGAGGGGGGGGAACCTCAATCTATTTTCACTCAAACTTGTTTCCCTTCTTTCTTGATAGTCAAGAAAAAACTAATCCCAAGAAAGAAATCAAAGAACTAAACTTTTATCTTTCCTTAAGAAAAATAAATGACAGTGCCAGGCAAATTCTCTCATTCTACATGGAAAACACACTTTTCCAGCTGTGCACACACACAAACTGACAGATCAACTGCAAAGGCAGTCCTACACTTTGCAAGATGTAACTAGGTAGACATGAATTTTTGAAAATTAAACTTTGGAGTCACTAAAGATAAGGGCAAGAAGAAACCTTAGAAATTATCTCATTGAGTGGGCTGTACGTTTAAGCAACCTATGCAGAGCTCTGGGAGTTCTCAGAGGTACCTCATACCTTGGGAACATTCGAGAAGAACAGAGGCTGCAGGCTGTCACTGCTACTTCCCCAGGACATGACATGAAAGGGCAAAAAGGCAACGTTCACCAAGCTCCTTCTGCATGCCAAACCATTAATACACATCACGGTATTTAAAAGTCATGGCAACCTTATACTGTGCTTTAAACCCACTTACAAATTGGGGAAAAGTCTCAAAGGGGTTAAAATAACTTTACCCAAGGTCACATTGTTGGGAAGCAGCAGAGTAGGACTGGAATTTGGGTGGGTCCAATCCCACATTAGTTCTCTGGTCAAGAACTTTGTAGGATGCAATCATCCCACCTGGATTCAAATTTAGTCTCCAACTTACTAGCTGTGTAACCTTTAGCAAGATAACTAACATTTTTGTGCCTTAGCTTTTGCATCCTGAAAACAGGTAGCAATTTCATGGAGTTTTTTTGAGGATTTAGGGATATCAAGCCCTGGTATGGTATATATGGTCAACCCACATAAAGGTGGCTGGCAAACAGTAAATGCTCAAGACATGGACCAAAAGACCCTGGCACTTCTGCCATTCCTCCCCCACCACACCTAGTTTCTGTTTTCTACTCTTCTCTGTCAGAATTCTTTTTTTACCCCCACAACACTGTTCCTTTCTCCAGTGAGTTTTTAAAAAAATAAAATCCATATAACCATTCAAGTTTAACATTTTTAGTTACAGAGTAATTACAAAGCATTTATCAGTTCATAACAAGAACACAGCAAGGCTTTAATGACTATAGAATAAAAAAGAAAGAAGGTAGAAAAAGAATAAAGAATTTACTTAGAAATGCAACTCAGCATCTAAAACCCCTTTTAGGAGAATTAGATGACCTCAGAAAGAACAGACCTGTGTTAGAGCAGAGTATACAGTCTTATAACTGCAGTGCTCAGAGAACTAACAAGAAGCAATTTTCTGTTCCTCCAAACCTGTCTCCTAATTAAATTAATCAGTTTAAAATAGGTTAGACTTCTTGTGCTTCATGCCTGTAATAGTCTATGGTTTGCAAAATGTAGTGTGATACATCTATTGGCTTGTATTTCATTAGAATTAGGGATTCATAACTATAATATCCCATCTGGTAGTTAGCAAAGGAAATAAAGCTTTTCAAAGCAGAATAACTAGTCTGCATAAATTTGAAATTCTTCTGATAGAAATGTCACCTGTGTTCCAGATGAGTACTGTAATTTAAAAATATACTTTAACAAAAGATATGTTTGCTTCCAAATTTATGATTCTATTCCCCCAACTCCTTTCCAAGGAAGGGATTAATTGTATGTGTCACGCAGATTGTTATTAGAGAGATTGACAAGATCAGTCTCTCTTATAGAGCCCTTCCAAATCCCAAACAATCAATTCTGCCATATGCAATGAATTAATGAGGTTATACGTGGACAATACTTATACAGCACATTTTTAAGAAGGTGGGGACTCCAAAATGACACCTAGGGAGAAGGTGCACCTCAAACCCAAGGTGATACCCAGCCTAAGAAAATGCTCCCTCGCCCAGGTGGAGTTATTTGTATATCTGCTGTGTATTTTCCAGTACAACACTTTCCATATCTCATGTGCTTCTAGCTACCTCCGTAACAAGTGATAGGATCGGCTAGGGTCAGATGACAGAAAAATGAGGCAAGAATGCAAAGCTGAAGAAACTTATCAGTATCAGAAAAAGGTGGTGAAGCTCCAGTGTGACCCTGGGCATGAGTGACGAAGAAGAGAGAGGAGCTCCCAGAAAGAAGGCCTGGGTTTCCCAGGAGACTCACTCTGGATAAGAGGGAAAAAAAACATGGATGCAAAGGGCAGGGTATCAGTCCAGGACAGAGGATGGAACAAGAGAGAGAAAGTACCCCTAGAAATAAAGGCTGCCTCCCGCTCTCTCCCCTCTCTCTTTAGAAGGAACCTCTCTACTTCTGTCTCTTTACTTTTCACATCCACAGCTATACTTACTGGTTCCCACGTTTGTGCTCTCCTCCAGAGTCTAGACTATGGGTCCCCCTGGGTCAAGGACTGGCTTCTATAAACGCATGATGAATGAACGAACAAGGAAGGGATGGAAATGAATTCTTTTTGAACAGTAGGTCAAATTACACACATCACTGTAACAATGTAGCTTCAAAGAAGAGTCATTCAAGGAAACACAATTGCCAACAACTTTCTGATACATTATTAACTTGCTACTTTCCTAACCAAACCCTAGCCTTCAATTGTCTTCACCAGGGTAGGATGGGGGAAAAGAAGGTATAAAATCTAAGTCAGAGATGAGTGTATGGTAATCTAAGCTATTGTAGCCAAGCAAGGAAAACTACTTCCCCATCCCCCACACAGGGGTCCACCCTGGGTAGAGGGGAAGAACGAGCTGTTGTTCCATGTTCACAACTAATCTGAAAAGCCAAAGATTCCAGATTGCCTTGACCCTGACTCTCCATTGGAGGAAAGCTTTGTGGCATAATTACCATTTGTTTACTCTCTAGTTACACTGTCATACTTAAATGTGCAAATTAATCAAATCATACCTCTCCAATTTTCCAGGTCACAACATTTCTAAGAATTCCTACGAGACTGAGTAGAACAGAGCCAGTTTCCTTAGATGAAGCCCCAACTTACTTCTTTTTAAAGAGCTGTGCCAAAGGCATTGTTCCCAGGGTTGTGTTCATCCAGTCACAGCACGGCTCTGCTGACATCATTCCTCGCGCTCCCTGGGAACCACCAAGAATGAACCAGAAGGGACTGCTGCTCGAGCGGCTGCCTGCAGCCACAAGAGTACTGTCAGGAGGGACCGGACCCTGGCCTTACTAGACCCTGGATTTCCTGTCTGTAACAGCTATAATAATACCAACCCCATGAGATTGCTGCAAGGATTAAATGAGTGTATCTTAAAACCTCTAGAGTGTGCCTTCCCAGAGCAGTACTCAGCAAATGGCGGCCATGATTATGATTATTACTGTTGTTTGATGATGATGATGATGATGATGATGATGATGATGATGATTTCCTTTCATATCCCCGCCCCCAGCCTGCCCTAAAGTGGCCACACTTTTGCCTAAGCTGGTTCTCAACCGGGACAACTCAAGTTTCTCCTAAAACGAGATCCAGTTCAAAGACCACCCGCTTCCTGACAACTCTCCCTGTCCTGGTTCCCCTCAGTACACAGGAGGAATCATCTCTTCCATGCTCCCATCATCCCAAGTCTACAGCTTGACTGTGATATTTTTCTGCCCTATTAGCTGAATGACTCTCATCTTCCGAGATTATGACCTCTCTCACGGAATAAACATCCCAAAACTTCCCATAGTAGGGTGCATAGTTCAAGATTTTAACCGTGATCTCCGGAAACATCCACAAACAGCAACGTATCAGGACAAAGGTGACACTTTTAACTGCTCAGGGGAATAGGCCAGACTTCAAAGACACCATTTGAATTTTTATCACCTGTGTAGTTCTTAAGGTTTTGCATCATTGGAGATGGGGATGATAAATCAGGCACCCAAATATTACATCATTATAATAAACTAGTTTACATCTTTCTCATGAGACAAGAATTACTCATGCTCTTACCTCTTCAGTAAGTACATTACCTGCTGTGTTCTGAATTCTGGCAAGAGCCACCTTTTATGAAGTCACTCTTGTACAACACACACAAAAAATATATACATACAAAGAAGTATTCACCACAACGATGCCCATAGACACACACTCCATATAATACCTCAAGCCCAGCTATATTCCAGAAGATGAAAGGTCCTTAAGTTTGGAATTTGTGATCCTGTGAGTCCATGCAAGCAGAGTTTTTAAAATAACTAATCCAGTCATGGATGAAGAGTCTCAAAGCCAAGACGCTCCCTATGTAAGTTTAGTATCAGCTCTACCCTGCTTCCTTGTTACTCTTCAGCCTAAAAAAATATCTTGCAGAACTGTACACTAAAGTACTGATTCCTCTTAGAGAAAAAGGCATCATGCAAAACACTCTAAAAACAGGGTTTCTCAGCCTCTGTACTACTGACATTTGGGCTGACACTTTGCTGTGGGTAGTGCTGCCCACTACGTTGTAAGATGTTTAGCGGCATCCTTGGCCTCACTCTAACAGATGCCAAAAGTACCTTCTCACTTGCTGTGATAACCAAAATTGTCTCTAGACATTGCACAATGTCCTAGGGGACAAAGCCACCCCCAATGAGGGCCACTGATCTAAATAAAGTATCACTCTTTACAAACCATCATTTAAAAGTGAGAAAACTAGCTGGGCACAGTGGCTGATGTCTGTAATCCCAGCATTTTGGAAGGCCAAGGTGGGAGGACTGCTTGAGGCCAGGAGTTTGAGACCAGCATGAGAAACATAAAGAAAAGAAAAAAAAACAATTTTTAAAATTAGCCAGGTGTGGTGGCACATGCTGTAGTCCCAGCTCCTTAGGAGGCTGAAGTGAGAATATCCTTTGAACCCAGGTGTTCAAGGTTACAGTGAGCTATGATCCCACCATTGCACTCCAGCTTGAGTGACAAAGCAAGACCTTGTCTCTAAAAAAATTAAAACCAAATAAAAGTGAGAAAACCCTTTAAAAACTGGGGCAATGTAGCTCTAAGAGAAAGTACTGAAGCAGAAGACCCAGTTCAAATCCCCATTCTATTCCAAGGGAATTGTGCAACATGAGCCAGACAGGCTGGGCTTGGAACCGGGCTCTGCCGATTGCCAGCTGAGTGACCATGGGCTAGGTACTAAACCTCTAAGACTCAGTTTACCCACCTACAAAATAATAATGATAATAGTAAATGTTTCCTGGAATTGTTGTGAGGATTAAATAGATTAACATATGCAAAGTGTTTAGAAAGTGCCTGGCACATATTAAGCACACATTAAACACTAGGTATTCCTATCATCATATCATTTAACTTTCTATGCCCAAGGTTCCTCATCTGCCATGTAGTATGAATAGTGCCACACAATATTATAAATATTTGTTAGCTCTAGCCTGCAGTACAAAGATATGTAAATAAGTTATTTTGATTTCTCTGGTAGAGTTAAAAACAATACACTCTGATCAATTTACAAAACCCACCTATCCCATCCCCCCTCAAGAAAAATAATTTTTTTCAAGTTTTATTTCAAATTCAAGTACTATCATGGTAGAATTATGAAGTCAATGCCCTAGCTTAGTGCAAGAGAAAAATATCCATTAAAAACACGGCACGGTTTCTGATTGTGCAGTGAATTCACAGTAATTGCTCAGTATATGTTATTATGGTTGTATTCCATATTGTTGTTATGATCCATGACAAATGATTACAACCCTCTCATGAGTGTGCCTGAAAGACACCATAAGGGGAAGCAGATGAGAACTTGTAGATGACTCAAACACTCGCCACCACCCCTGGGAAACCAAATG
Organism: Pan troglodytes; assembly: GCF_028858775.2. Taxonomy (NCBI): domain Eukaryota; kingdom Metazoa; phylum Chordata; class Mammalia; order Primates; family Hominidae; genus Pan; species Pan troglodytes. The sequence goes on along the minus strand of NC_072411.2, from coordinate 106,805,646 downwards.
TGTGGGAGTGGGTAGAAACTAGACATGTTTATTGTGGAAAAGTCTCACTGGTGATTCCATTATATAATATAACCACACTCAAGCATGTATATTCATTTACATGCGTGCACACACACGCATGCTGCTGTCAGGTTGAGAACCACCGGCCTATTGCACCAGCATTAGAGGAGTTATTTCATTTTTAATTGAAAAAAAGAGCACACACACATGCATGCTGTCATCATGTTGAGAACCACCAGATAGAAGAGTTATCATTTTTAATTGGAAAAAAAACTTTGCTGCAACAATGTATGGGTATTCATTGATTTACAAAACAGATACTGCCATAAGAAAAGTAAACTTAGATCCAACTCCCCTTCTTTTGCTGGTGATTACAGAGACACATTCAAATGTACCTTGTGTCCCAGGGTACTTGCGCACAAACTTCTAGTGTAGCAAGGTTAGGGTGGCCTGTCTTCAAAAATAGCAGCACCCCAGCTGCTGGCGAGAGGCAGTTCTCTTTAGGGCACCTCAAGCTACTGTGTAACTTTAAAAAGAGTCAAATATCCAAATCAAATATTCAAAAATCAGACCAAAGGCTAGATGATGTCAAGGCAGAGAGAGCTATTTATTGCAAGGTTCTAGTTGCTACTTCAGTAACTCTAAAATAAGGGAGGTTAGGGGGAAGTGGGTCCCCAGAAGGAAGAGATAAGAGGTTTGTAACCCGAAAACCTTACAATACAGAGATACGATATTAGACTAACAGTCAATTAACATGGCAGGACCTACAAGCCATGTATCAAGGCTCCCCATAGCAAGGGCAAGAACCGCCTGAGCAACCAAATCACAGGACAGGACTAACAGATTTGGAACTCCACAGGGGCTTATATCTAAGGGGACAGTGAAGACTGATTCTACTGAACAAAGCACAGGAATCATCCAAGACCACAAAAGCTGAACTCACCAGGTAAATAAAGTGTTAAATCAACCAAGCACACCTATCCTCAACCTCTAACAGTGTATTACAGTGCTGACTCCAGTCAGCTCCGGCTGTCTCAGCACTGGTGAGCCCCACAGCCAGAGAGAGCCAGGAGGAGGACAGGCAGGGGCCTGCATCTCTAGCAGAAATGACACCACACGCAAGTACCACATCATCCAAAAGCATTACCAGCCTAAGTCCATTCTATACAAAAGGGAAGAGAAAATGCCAGTTCAGCTGTATCAACGAATGGAAGAGGAAAACGAGAACTGCTTTCTTAGCATCAAGGGGTTTCAGAGGGTCAATAATTTACATATTGCTATGAATTAAAAGAAGCCTACATATCATATTTTCTGAACTATTTAAATAATTCTTAGGTTCTTTATAACTTGAGTTTTCATGGGGGTGGCTTAATGTCTAAATTTTAAAAAGCAAGATGCAATTAATATTTTAAAGGTTCACTCCAACCATTAAATGAATGCCTTTAAAACCAAAAGCAAATTCATTTCAAGTACAGCATTAGGAGACACACAGCAATGAATGTTTGTTTGCATAAATTTAGAAATTATGCATGTTTAACAATATACAGATTGTAATGAAACCATGTATATTACTGTCTTAGGTTAAGTTATATTTGGTAGACAACTCAAAACCAAGACAATTCTTACTAAATTGCTGAGTCTTCTTGTAGCTAATGACTGCTGCTTGCTATGACAGCCAGAAAAAAAAATCAGCAAAGTAATTATAATGAATCAATAAAAAACCCATAACTAAAGCAGAGTCATCTAAAGAGTAGAGAACTGGAACTTGGAAGAACAACTTATTAAATAAAAAACAATTAACTAAGGAAATTTAGTAAAGCGTATGCTGTTAATTTATACATTCATGTATCTACTCACAAACCTGAGTAGAAACTATGTGTTGGGCCCCATGTAGCTACTGGGAAGAGATACCATAGCTGGACCTGCTCAAAGTCTGCTTGAGAAACACAGACATGATACAGAAGACACACTTAGATTGTTAGTGTGTGTCCAGCACCATATAAGCACTTCAGAAATGTGACCTCATTTGATGTTCCACAGCAACCCTGAAACGCCATCTTACAGATAAGAACAGAAGCACAGTGACTGTAAGTTGCCCAAGATCATACAACTAGTATATGGCAGAGCTGGTACTTCAATCTAGAAAATCTTGCTCAAGAGCCCACACAAATGACAAACACGCTATGCTGCCTGTCCATACTGAGATGTCTCCCTTAGACCATCATGTAAAAATCAAGAATCTATAACCTCTCACAGATGTTAAGTATCTACATAATAGAAGAACATTCAAATTGCCCAAAGGAGGGGAAAGTCATTCTGTCAAAACCAGAGAGCTAAAAATATAAAATACATGTATCCAAACAAAATTTATTATGAATAAAGTATGAGATCACTGCTAGTTGGGATTCATTTAAAAAAGAAAACTTTGTCATAATTTCTTTTAGAAGGAGATAGAGCATAAATGATAATAAAGTTAGGAAATTAATAGATTGTTTTGTTTCTAATCAACAGCTACTATTGCAATGAAGCATCTTTCTGATATCATGGTTCTTAAACAGCTCCAACTTGGCAACTGTACACAATAACTAAACAAACAACAACCTCTGAGAACAAAGTAGCAGTCTTGAGCTCCCACACCCACCGAGGGAAAAGCCCAGAAGAAAGGCCACAAATAGGAAGATGCTCTGACAGTGAGTGACTGGTCAAGTCAAGCAAAACAAATGCCTACCTAGCTGGCCAACCTCTTGCAGTGGCTGCTAAGACATACTTGGAGACGCTATAAGACAGTAGAGGAATAAAGGGGAGTAAAGAAAGTAGTTAACCCTGGGCTCAGCAGGTGCCATCAGTGTCTGAAAGGGCCTGGGGATGAGCCACAGTGACAGAGGTGATGCCCAAGAGCAGAAACTAAGCAGGAGTGCTGAGCTGTAGACTCTGACAAAAGAAAACAGTCTTTGCTGGCAAAATGAAAGGAGAAGAGCAAGGCAGAAGGACAAACAGTGATGTGTATTTCAATGCCTTAGTACCCAAGGGCATCGGGGACACTCTGATGGTATACCAATCACAACGAGGAAAAACCATGGAACTTACTCACCCTACAGAGCAGAATCTGTCGCTTATTACTTACCACAAACAAAAACCTGTATTAGCTGGGCATGTGGCAGGGAAGTTGTATGGACACATCCACAAAAAAAGGACAAGTAACCATCTCTCTCCTGGTGCTGCTGACTGATATGGGAGGGTCATCTAACCTCTTTAAGTCTCAATGACATCATTGCTAAGTCAGGAGAGAATGACAGCCCCTCCACCCCGCTACCAGCTGCAGAGCCTACAGGCATCAGATGAGGTCACGCATACATACTGGTGTTCAGTAATGCTCCATGAATTTTACATATTATCATCACCACCACCACTACCATATTGCTATGGTTATCTTGCCCACAAATCTGCTTACATTCTAGTGGAAAAGATATCAAGAGTGAAAACTAGTTATGAGAAGGACAGTATAGAGACTGCAGAGTATAGAGACCTGGGTCAATTTCAGAGTGCCTCTTACATTTCACTCCAACATCACACTTGAGATACAGCCGGACTCAGGGTGGCAAGAGAAGAGCAGATGGATTGAATGGTATAGCCACCAGCCAAGTTGAGCTGTCCTCAGTCACCTATGTTGACACACAGTCTCTGTGGCTTTAGCTAACAGATCACATTTGAGTCAATAATTTAAGATAGCAGAGAAGTCAAGTTTCATCTCTTTCAGGAGGCCTTCTGAAATCCCAATTTCCCAAGAAGAGAGTGGTCATTTCCAAAGCAGCCTGAGACATGGTGCTTTATAAGTGATGTGCACCATCAGACAGAATTATAGCTTCCTACAAGAGGGTAGGAACTACATAGTATCTTTATTGTATTTCCATTGGCTGGCAAAGTTTCTGACACGTTTGCCAGCCAATGAATGCTGGCTACATAAATGAATAGTTAGCTTTCTGATTTTTATTTACAAAATTTACACAGCTGTCTAGAGTATTTACCTACTAAGCTCAGTTCCTTAAAGGACCAAACAACTAAGATATTGTCAGGAAAAAAATACACAGCTTCTGTATTTATAGAAATATTTCTGATAAATAACTAGACATCTCTTTTAATTGGCTTATGATGCAAAGTCCTAAAATATAGGTTAAACAGCCCCATTCCCTGTAACTAGTGGTCAGATTTATCATCATGAACAGCAATTAATGTGCTAGGTGGAAGGAGAACAAAGGTTGAGGGAGCTACTGGTGTAGGGAGAGGGCTGCTTCCTTCCGGACTATGGAGCCCCTCCAGCCTGGTTCTTTCCTCCCCCACCTTTTCTGCAATAATGTCTGCTACTCTGCCCCTCATGCCCACTACATGTACCCTCCCCTCCTTTTCCTCCTCCTTCAAGCTTCTCTTTTTATCCCCTCTTGTCTCTGGCTCCCAAAGAAACTAGATGTGGAAGCCAGGCACCCCATATCTTAGAAAGCTTTCATCTCAGAAATCATCTCCAGTCAAGAAAAGTGTTCTTTTCTATCTGGCCAGAAAACTAACAAAGTACTTTGTTCTCTATGTAACTGACCACTGTCACTTCTGAACTCTTCAGTTTACTTTCCCTTTCTCCCTTCCCCAATTGCAAGGCACTATTCTAGATCCGCAAAGTTACTCAAAGACTGATCTTGGGGAGAAAATGATATTTCCTTTCAGTATAGAGAAAAAAAGTTACACGGTTATGAATCCACTCCTACCATTTTTTCTGTAGCAGTTCACTGTGATTGACCTTTTAAGTCACATTTACATGTAGCCACGGCAATAATAATTACACACACACATTATTTAATTCAGGACAGTAATATAAGATCATAGACTTACATCTTTATTAATTTCTGTTACAATATTTCAAAGTTCACAATAATTTGGTCTGAACTAAAGTTTATGCTCTAACTCCTCATTCACTTATCTACTACTGTATTAAGTCCCTAATACACATAGTGCTATTTAAGGCATTATAATGGATTAAAACCAAAAAGCAAACAACAAAACAAAGCAAAATGCTTTCAAGGAGGTTACAATCTAATTAGGGAGACGAGATATATGTATCTCAGAAAAATTCATTTTCCGTATAAATTAAAAATGCAAACAAAATTTCAAGGGCTTAACCGTACTTATGGGAAGGGAATTATTATGAGAAACTTAGAGCTCAGAAATTGTTTGCATGGACATACACACAGTTAATTACAAATGAGTTATCTATTCATCATACTTCATCATAATAGGCCCCTGAAAGACCACTCCTTGGCAGCATGTAAAAGTTATTAGTACTTAGAAATGTGTACTTGAAAGTAATAAATAAGACACTAGAAAACACTCTTATGGCTGGGGATGAGCTTTAGAGATAAGCTACTCTATGCCTGAGGTCTTGAGAGTTCAAGGGCCTTGCCCACGGTTTCAGAGCTAGTTCATATTCATAGAAGAGTCAGGGCTATCCCCAGGGCCAGATGCCAAGTTCAGTGTTTCTCCCAAAACCCCACATGGATCTATTTCACCTTCTTTGCCAGCCAATGCAAGTTAGTGGATTTTCTACTCTAAATATTGCCTGAAGTAGTAGAAATAAAGTATCCAGAAATCAGAACTAACAGCAGCCAGATTTACACACCTCAGTTACAACAGCTTATACACCTCAGTTACTACAGCTTATACACCTCAGTTATAACAGCTTATACACCTCAGTTACAACAGCTTATATACCTCAGTTACAACAGCTCATACACCTCAGTTATAACAGCTTATACACCTCAATTGCAACAGCTTACCTGTTTGAACTTCACTCTTTCTCATTTCCCATTCATCCTGTAAACTCTGCCCCTGGTCAATCTACCTAAAAGGTTGCTTTTAACAAGTCATTATCACTTCCTTCCCTCACCTTTGGAATAGAGCTCCTATCTAGGCAAACAAGACTCTCCATATTTTTGAGAGGTCCCCAAACCACAATATTCTCAGCTACCTGTTCTCAGAAATTGAGCCCCCTATTCCAGCTAGATGGATAGAATCATGTCAGAAGAGCAAAGAAACTGTCAAGCTGTTCTTTGCCTTGCTAATATAGAAGGCGGCACAAAGCAGCCTATTTGTCTTCCCAACATCAACCCTAAAGGTGAGCTACAGTCCAGCCCCACTGAGAAGTTAAAGCTGTCTCTTTCATAAACACAGCCAAGTTCTTTATACTTCCCACCTATGCTGCCTATGTGAGGAGTGAACCAGACACTCACTGGAAGCAAGACTTGGCTCACTCAGAGTACAACAAGCTCTCCCTTGCAGATGTGAGTTCATACTTTACTGTACATTTTGTGACTTTGTAGCCTTCATCTATGAAATTTCATTCCCTTTCAGACCTTGCCTTCACAAAGGAGGCCCCAATATCTTGACTCCAACAGTAATGATCAGCACACACACCTCCAGTCATTGGAACCATTACTCTGAGTGTCTTGTAGCCCCGTTATAAATTTTGCCACACACTTACAAAATCTCAGCTCAATATTCCAGGCCCAAACAGGAGACAGGATGGCAAACGCTCAGAGAAAGGTTTGATTTTGTATCATCTTGATGATGTTTAACATCATGATCTTTGAGACTATAGCAACAAGTGGCCCAATGTGCAATGAAGCATCCCCACATTAAGCATCATCTCCCCACTTTTTTGCACAAATAAGTAGTTTTCTTAGAGTGCTCTCATCACCTTCTCCAACTGGTTTTCATCATTAACTGCATGGGACAACCTAAAGCACTATTGATAATTTCATACTTCATAATGTTGAAACCAAAGGGAAGATCTAAAATTTCTCTCAAACAATTTTTAGTTACAAAACACACAGTAAGTATCTTGCTTAATAGACAACTATCTACCTAAACAAAATGGCCAAAACTGAGAATGCAAGGCAGCACCAATGGACACCGCCTAGCCCATGACTGCAGGAGGTGAATTTAATACAGTGATTCACAGTCACATTCCCCAATGAATAGCCACATGGATATCTGTCACCTATTTGATGATTACTACTCTATGTTACACATCTTATAATTTCAACCTATATGTGGACATTTACATACAGTATTAAACATTTATGCTATCCAAATCTACTATCTGAATTGGAGCTTAAAGAGAGGCATTATGGTTTCATATAGCATCTAAATCTAAGTAAAAAGATGTCATATTGTAAAGATGAGAGATCACAACCTTTGGTTTCATGAAAAATAAAAGATAAGAGCTATACGCATGGAGATAATTAGTGATATTTAGAGCAATTCTTTTCAAGAATGTTTAAATATGCAAACTGTGCAGTGAAAGCAAAAAAACTGAGTCTTCCCCTGACCTCAGGTGAGGCTGCGGTTCAGCACCACACTCCCAATGTTCAATAGATGGCTGATGGGAAGAAAAAGAAATAAGCTTATTTAAATGCTGATGGGTTTTGATATGTCATTTAAAGCAATGATATATTTGGGTTATAAAACAAAATAATATGCCTGAGTTTTCCTGCAATTTTTTTTTTTTCTGAGACAGTCTCACTCTGTCACCCAGGCTGGAGGGCAGTGGCGCAATCTCAGCTCACTGCAACCTCTGCCTCCCAGGTTCAATTGATTCCCCTACCTCAGCCCCCCGAGTAGTTGGGATTAAAGGCACACACCACCACATCTGGCTAATTTTTGTATTTTTAGTAGAGACAGGGTTTCACCATATTGGCCAGGCTGGTCTCAAACTCCTGACCCCAAGTGATCCATCCACCTGGGCCTCCCAAAGTTCTGGGATTACAGGTGTCAGCCACCGAAACCAGCCTGTAATTTTTTCTTGAATGAAATTTCAATAATTTCTTGTAATTACCTAATTGGTATTCTAACAACATATTTCAAATATTTTAAATAAGTGTTGTAATTGCTGCTTCAGAGAAATCTCTTAACTTGAAAACTGATACGTACACCCTCCTTAAATGATCTTTAAAAAAATTTTTTAAAGATTAAGAACAGACTTAAAACATTCCTATTGTCAGAAAAGTACAATTTATTCCTGCCTTCTATTGCCAGTTCTAAATGGTTTCCCAGTCAAGAACAAAACATTCTTCTTTCCCAACTTTAATTCCATGGCAACTGATTTGTTATTTCTTTTTCTGTTATTGTTAAATAAAATCTTTGTTGTAGAATGTGAAAAAACATTTTTTAAGTTCTTAGTAAACAAATTTGTAAATCAAAAGAAATCATTATTTATCCACCTATGGAAAGAGTTTCATGAGAAGCTGAGACCATGTTTCTAATACTATATTTCATCAAGCAGTTCTTCAGGTATGGTCTACAAACCCCTAGGTATCCCAATACCTTTTTTGAAAATCTGCAAAGTCAAAACTCTTTCTCAAGTCTAAAAGGTTAATTGCCCTTTTGATTTGTCATTTCACAGATTTACAATAGTATTTTAAATCTTTTCAAAAATTATTCTAAATATTTTAGTTGTATGAAAACTATAATTTAGAATTTACTGTATCATTCTAAAATAAATATCTAACTTTTTATATTTAAAGATGGATTGTTGCCTTAAAAGAGATTAGACACTTCACACCCATTAGAAGGGCTATTAAAACAGAAATAAATGTTGGCAGAGATAGGAAGAAATTGAAACCTTTGCTCACTGATGATGGGACTGTAAAATGATACAGCATTGTGGAAGACAGTATGGGGGTTCCTCAAAAAATTAAACATAGAATTACTATATAATCCAGCAATTCTACTTCTGGGTATACACCCGAAAATAGTGAAAGCAGAGAGTAGAACAGACATTTGTACACTCATGTTCACAGTGGCACTATTTGCAATAACCAAAAGTGGAAGGAACCAAGCATCCATCAATGGATAAATGAATAAACAAAATGTGGTACATACATACAAAGAAATATTCTTCAACCTTGATAAGGAAGGAAATTCTGAAACACGATACAACATGGATTAACCAAAGACATTATTACGCTAAATGAAATAATAAAGTCACAAAAGGACAGATAGTGCACGATTCCACTTCTGAGGTATCTAGAGTAGTCAAATTCATAGACAGAAAGTAAATGGTGGTTGTCAGAGGCTGGGGGAGTGGGGAATAGGGAGTTATTATTTAATGGGTATGGAGTTTCAGTTTGGGAAGATGAACAAGTTTTGTAGGTGGGTGGTGGCGACAGTTGCACAACAATATGAATATACTTAATGCTACTGAACTATACACTTAAAATGGAACATTTTATGTTATGTACGTTTTAACGAAAAAAAAAATCCAACATAAAAGAGGAGGATTAGAGAGCCTGGGCACAGTGGCTCAAGCCTGTAATCCCAGCACTTTGGGAGGCTAAGGGGTTGCAGATCACCTGAGGTTGGGAGTTCAAGACCAGCATGGCCAACATGATGAAACCCTGTCTCTACTAAACATACAAAACTTAGCTGGGCGTGGTGGTGGGCATCTGTAATCCCAGCTGCTTGGGAGGCTGAGGCAGGAGAGTCACTTGAACCTGGGAGGCGGAGGTTGCAGTGAGCCAAGATCGCACCACTACACTCTAGCCTGGGAAACAGAGCGAGACTCCGTCTCAAAAAAAAAAAAAAGAGGTTTAGAAAGCCTGCTTTCCTACCCACAGGTATACATACTTTTTATGCCTAAAGATACTAAAAAAGATGAAACTGACACATTAGAGGCCTCTGATCCATGGAAGGGAAGCAACTACTCAAGAAAAAAAATCAAAACAACCCTGAGGAAAATTATAAATAAACAAAAACATTAACAAAGTTGTCTTTACCTTGTCTTTATAGATATTTAGTAATTTATACTATGTCTTATGCAACAGAATATTTTCAAATAGTTCAGCTGCAACATCATTTTGAAAATAATCACTAAGGATTTAAAGGAAAAGGAATTGATTTTTTTTAATGCAGACATGATGAGAACTTTATAAGACAAACGTTGTTGTAGTTTTTCAAGAGAGAAGAGAAAAAGCCACTGAAAGACCTTATAGGGTATCATACTGCATTAGCTGGAGAAAAACACACAGTAACTGAGACACTAAGAAAACTTTGTACCACTGACATTGCTGAAGGCCTGCTTGATAAGTTAGTTTTAAAAAAACATGGCAGTGCCATTTCCTAATGACACAGTAACTCCTCAAATGAAAGGTTTGTCTACAAACATGACGACTGAGTTCACATCCCAACTGCAGAGCTGTACCTTTGCCTTACAAATGGATTATAAAATGACTAATTGGTGCTGATGCTGATTGAAGATTTTTTTAAAATGTGAAATTCTGAAAATAAACACTGGTGCTTAAACAGTCAATGTGTCTAATAACTTTTGGAATCTCATGGTTTATCCTTGAAACAACTATGTTCAACACTGGCACTACTGATGCCTTAGCTTGAATGGAGGTAGTGACACTAAACTATACTAGCAGTCATTGTATTAATATTATTCACTGCCACTCATTGGCAGTTAAAAAATAATGTAAGCATGCCCTTGATGAAGCAGGTAAAATTTCATTATCTCTTGACCTTTGATTTCACATGTTTTTGACATTGTGTGTAAGGAAATGGGAAGTACACATAAAGCATTCTGCCGCATACTGAAGTACTGTGGTCACCTCAGAGAAAAGCAATCCTCTGATTGATTGATTGATTGAGCTGCAGGCTGAACTAACTGGTTTTTTTATGGTGCACCATTTTTGCTTGAAGGGAATGACTGGCAGATGAACTCTGGATATTTATTCTTGAGATTTTGATAGGTATTTCTTGAGAATGAATGATGTACACCTCGGCACTTGAAGGAAAACAGATGACAGCATTTGTTGTCAATCATAATCCAAAAATTAAAAATTTTTAACACCTGTATCCACCACTGTGCGCTTGATAGCTTCTCAATACTTAGATGTTTCTGATGAAATTGATAGTAATGTTAATATGCATAGTTTTTGATATTATATAATGAAATATGTCAACGTTTGGAAAACTGATACGACTCAGTGAACTAATAGTTTCCAAATGACCAACGTACGGTATTAAATCACACAGGAATACAAGATCAGTCAAAGTACCACATGAACCAATGCATTGTAATGGAGTATGAATATTTCATTGGTTGTGATTCCAAATTCAACATTGCAATGAACCTTTAAGAAACCATGTTGAAATGTCACTCCCATGATTATGTTGTATTATATAATACTCCGTGTTGCGAGCTGACTTGCTCTAGAGACTCCTTGCTGGCTGGATAAAGTAAGCAGTTGGGTTGAGAAAGCCCACATGACAAGAAACTGCAGGTGACCTCTAGGAAAGAAGGGTGGCCTCCAGGAGCTGAAGGTGGCCTCTAGCTAGTAGCCAGAAAAAAGCTAGGCCCCTCAATCCTACAGAAACAAGGAATGCGTTCTGCTAGCAACCTGAGTTAGCTTGGAGCAGATTCTTCCCAGTCAAGCCTCCAGATGAGAGCATAGCCTAGGTGATATCTTGATTGCAGCCTGGTGAGTCTAAGAAAAGGACCCAGCTAGGCTGTGTGCAGACTGCTAACCCATAGAAACTGTGATATAATAAATGTATTTTTAAGCAAGAAAAAGAAACTATAACTTACTGAATTTTCATGTAGTATATCTACAAAAAGCATATCTACAATTATCTGACGAAGCTATTAAAATGCTTCTCCCTTTCCAACTACATATCTGTATGAGGCAGGATATTCTTCATATATTTAAATCAAAACAACATTGCAACAGATTGAATGAGAAAGCAGATTTGAGAATCCAGCTAATAAGCCAAACATTAAAGAGATTTGCAAAAAAATGGTATACAGTGCTATGCTTCTCACCACATTTTTTTTGTTTTGTAGTTATTTTTCCTAAAAATAAGTATTTTAACTTGTAATGGGCACTTTGTTATTTTAAATCAATTGAACATATTTTTTAATTTCTCATTTTTGATTTATAATACGGTAAATATAGATATAACGCACATGAAACGTTCCCTCAGGTCTTCTAAGAAAATATGAGGGCAAAGGGGTGTTAGGATCAACAAATTAAGAACTACTACAATGCTTGTACTTCCGTCATCTCTGCCACATGATACACTCTCCCTCATCCTCTACTGCATTTGTCTAAATTCTGTCCATTTCCCACTTGGCCATTCCAGCCTACTGCAGGCTGTCTTCCTTCTGAGTGCCCAGGAAACTCATCTGGCACCTGCTTATGGCTTTCTTCATTTCAAAATGTATGCATGTGAAGCCCCGAAGGAAAGGAACTGAGCTACGTGGGGGACATGACACATGCTCCAAAACACTCCACCTGCCACCTGTAAAAGAACGTAATTACAGACTGAATAGCAATGTAATCCATACCAGCCACTGGGCTTCAATCAATGCTTAATAAAGCAGACCACTGGCCGGGCGCAGTGGCTCACGCCTGCAATCCCAGCACTTTGGGAGGCTGAGGTGGGCAGATCACAAGGTCAGGAGATCGAGACCATCCTGGCTAACATGGTGAAACCCCGTCTCCACTAAAAATACAAAAAAATTAGCCGGGCATGGTGGCGGGTGCCTGTAGTCCCAGCTACTCGGGAGGCTGAGGCAGGAGAATGGCGTGAACCCGGGAGGCGGAGCTGGCAGTGAGCCGACATAGCGCCACTGCACTCTAGCCTGGGTGACAGAGCAAGACTCCGTCTCAAAAAATAAAAAATAAAGCAGACCACAAAGGATGTGACATGAGATAGAATTTAGGACATACATGAGTCTCAAAAGTGTCAACTGAAAAGGTAAATGAGAACAAGGAAGCAGATACCAAAATGTTTACATGGAGAAGGTAGTAGATAAGTCAATCACACCAATAACCTTCAATTCTCAATAATACAGAATGAATATTATATGTGGACTATTTTGGAGCAAAAATATGATAAATAAAGAGAGTAACATTGTAAGAAAGGCAATGGGGAAATCAACAGAATTCCCCCAATGTGTCTTAGTGGAAAAGCAAGAAAAAATGCATTAAAAACAAATTGCCATTATTATGGGTTGAAGTGTGTTATCCTCCAAAACACAGTATGTTGAGATCCCAGTCCCCCCCACCCATACCTATGAATGTGACCTTATTTAGAAACAGAGTCTTTACAGATGGAATCAAATTAAGATGAGGTCATTAGGGTGGGCCCTAATCCAGTATGACTGGTGTCCTTATAAAGGGAGAAGAGACAGAGAGAGAGAGAGAGAGACAGCGGGAAGACGGCATGTAAAAACGGAAGCAGAGATTGGAGTTATGCTGCCATAGCTCAGAAATGCCCTGGGCTGCCAGAAGCTGGAAGAAGCAAGAAAGAATCCTTCTCTAGAGGTTTTGAAGGAAGCGTGGCCCTGCCAACACCTTAAATTTGAATCTACAGACTTTAGAACTGTGAGAAAATAAATTTCTCTTGTTTTAAACCACCCAGTTTGTGGTACATTGTCATGGCAGCCCCAGGAAACACAGAGCGATAGAGTGAGGGACTCCTTACGACCCACAGCTGCATTTCTCAAGTGGCCCTTCCTCAGCCACAGACAAAAGTGAAACAAGAGAGAGAAAAATCGGAAATGCAAATCTAGTTACAGCAACCAAAAAAAAAAATTTTTTTTATTAGAAATATTTGAACTGCAGTTTTTTTTCAAGGTTCTGGGAAAATGTTTCTGATCAAACACTGCTGTCAAAACTCAAGCCCACTGAATCTCTATAAATGTGTCTATAAATACAGAGGCAAGGATTATTTATCCATCTTACACTTCCTCATCTCTTTGCTACAAAAGGAAGTAATCCAGACCTAATATTTAAAGTTACCAATACTATCACTATGTCATGACAAAAGAAAAACAAGATGGCAAGTAAAACTCTTTCAGTTTCTCCAAGATTTTATAAAGCCACAGCGACTTCTGGGCCAGGATGACTCTTAGCTCACACACTAGCCATACACAAGTCTCAAGATCCGAAAATTATCTCTATTACACATAAGGTACGTGGCATTATAATCCACAGAAAAATTCACGTATTAACACCTACAATGTACATTTGATTTTAGGAGTTTAAGTTCATTTTAGAAGTTTAACTTCAGCCTCACACTTTGGATAAATCTATAAGCAATCAGATCTTAGTGCTGTGAGGATTTCTGAGTCACTTGATCTGATGGTCCATCCTGTGTCCATAAACATCAGGAAGCTCCAGTGGTTTTTTTACTACGGGCCCTAACCCATTAGTGAAATCAATTTAGCACACCCCAACTACTTTTTCAGTGAAACAAAATAGAATTTAGAAATCTGAGGGCATCATTCACAGTAAAGGTAAGTACTCTCCTGAAACTTTTGTTTCAGGTGGCGGGGGGGCGGGAGTTTGTTGTATGTGTGTGTGTATGTAGATACTGAGTCATGCAGGCAACTATTTCTGTCTTTATTAGTCCAAACTTTGGCAGTAAACCATCAAGGGACAATGGTCCTAACAGCGGCAATCCCTTGCCATTGTTTGAGACCCAACAGGCCAGGTAAAGGAGTGACCTTAATACAGGGGAGATGGCCGGGCGCGGTGACTCACGCCTGTAATCTCAGCACTTTGGGAGCCCGAGGCTGGTGGATCACCTGAGGTCAGGAGTTCAAGACCAGCCTGCCCAACATGGCAACACCCCGTCTCTACTAAAAATACAAAAAGTTAGCCGGGCGTGGTAGCGTGCACCTGTAATCCCAGCTACTCGGGAGGCTGAGGCAGGAGAATCACGTGAACCCTGGAGGCGGAGGTTGCAGTGAGCCAAGATCGCGCCACTGTACTCCAACCTGGGTGACAAGAGCAAAACTCCATCTCAAAAAAAAAAAAAAAAAAAAAAAAAACAAGGGAGATGAGTACATAGGGCTAGAGCTGTGGCCTTTAGGAAAGGGAAGCAGCCAGCCCACAGTGACCTGGCAGGAATGGAGCTGCCCACCCTCTTGTTCTCTCACTGGGGCTTCCCCAATGGCCGACCCTAACTAGAAGCCAGAGGGCAAGAAAGTCCACTCAGCTCAGCCTCCTGGGTCACACAGAGGACTGGAAAAGGGACAAGAGCGGGTCCGGAGGAACAAAGGAAGATTTCCAGCCACTGTGACTATCAAAGTCTAAAAGCCACCCATATCAATTTATACTTTCATTAACTGAGCCTAACAACTTTTATTTCTGAGCACCAGATTGTTCCCACATCTGCCCTCTAATCCCAACCTTGAATCAAGGCTCTAATCCAATGCTGAACAACTGGTGCAAAAGACTGGCATCTTTACGAACTCAGGATTTCTGATTGCTCCAGGCCCTCACACTGCTCACCAACCCTTTCATCTGTTCTCAGTCTCCCACCTCTCCTATGCCTATCTATCAGGTTCTGTAAAGCAAAGGCCATGTCTTAGTTATCTCGGAACCCCAGGCCTGGGTGGCTAGAACACAGGCATATTCACTGAAATGTCTCAGAGACTGCGCCCTCTCCCCAGTTCCACCTACACTTCTCTTCCCACTTACAGTCAACCCCCAAGCCTAATTACTTTGCCCCCTAAACCTCAAAGCTCATTTCTGCTTCTGCTTCAATACATCTAACCTCCACTCCCACAGCAGGACCTGAGCCAGTTCCTCCACCTCCAGTCCCAGCTCCATCTCCACTCTCTAGCGCAATCAATAAAAAAGGTAGGTCCAACAATATCTCCATCCTGCCCCAAATGCTTCCTTAACTCTGGCTTTGACCCTTACTCCTTCCCTACTACCCGTCCCACAACTGTCCTGGAGAAACTTCCCACAATTCTATCCTCTTCTCCCCAACCTCCTCCTTCAAACAAAACATACATGTTTACCTTCAAACAGCGGTAGGCTGCCCCCACCCCTCCCTCATGTCCTGCCCCATCTTCCACTCCTACTTCCCTGGCAACTGTCCATGCATCCTTCAAACCCCTGGCCAGGTACAGCTCATGGAGTGAAACCTGCTCAACTTCCCCACCTCCCCTTGCCCCAAAGCCCCTTGATCATACCATGCCATTTGTTGCCATGCTCCTCTATGCCTGTTAAATCTATAAGCCCACTGGTGGCAGTGTCTTATTTTACTCTATATCCTCAGCAAAAAACACAATACTGACCCAAAGTCACTGTATAAATCTTCCTCCATGTGACTAAAGTGACTTTTAGATGATCAGATTGTTACAGGCAATCATCACACAGGATCCCCTAATTGGAAGTCTGACTGAGACCTCACTGATTACATGGCACATTTTACTATTATACTTTTAAGTTCTAGGGTACATGTGCACAACATGCAGGCTCATTACATAGGTATACATATGCCATGCTGGTCTGCTGCAACCATCAACCTGTCATTTACATTAGGTATTTCTCCCAATGCTATCCCTCCCCAGACCCCCCACCTGACAACAGGCCCCAGTGTTTGATGTTCCCCACCCTGTGTCCAAGTGTTCTCATTGTTCAATTTCCACCTATGAGTGAGAACTTGGAGTGTTTGGTTTTCTGTCCTTGTGAAAGTTTGCTCAGAATGATGGTTTCCAGCTTCATTCATGTCCCTGCAAAGAATAGGAACTCACCCTTTTTTACAGCTGCATAGTATTCCATGGTATATATGTGCTACATCTTCTTAACCCAGTCTATCATTGATGGACATTTGGGTTGGTTGCAAGTCTTTGCTATTGTGAATAGTGCTGCCATAAACATATGTGTGCATGTGTCTTTATAGCAGCATGATTTATAATCCTTTGGGTATATACCCAGTAATGGGATTGCTGGGTCAAATGATATTTCTAGCTCTAGATCCTTGAGGAATTGCCACACTGTCTTCCACAATGGTTGAATTAGTTTACATTCCAACCAACAGCGTAATAGCATTCCTATTTCTCCACATCCTCTCCAGTATCTGTTGTTTCCTGACTTTTTAATGATGCCATTCTAACTGGTGTGAGATAGTATCTCACTGTGGTTTTGATTTGCATTTCTCTGATGATCAGTGATGACAAGCATTATTTCATGTGTCTGTTGGCTGCATAAATGTCTTCTTTTGAGAGGTGTCTGTTCATATCCTTTGCCCACTTTGTGATGGGGTTGTTTTTTTCTTGTAAATTTGTTTAAGTTCTTTGTAGATTCTGGATATTAGCCCTTTGTCAGATGGGTAGATTGCAAAAATTTTCTCCCATTCTGTAGGTTGCCTGTTCATTCTGATGGTAGTTTCTTTTGCTGTGCAGAAGCTCTTTAGTTTAATTAGATCCCATTTGTCAATTTTGGCTTTTGTTGCCATTGCTTTTGGTGTTTTAGTCATGAAGTCCTTGCCCATGCCTATGTCCTGAATGGTATTGCCTAGGTTTTCTTCTATGGTTTTTATGGTTTTAGGTCTAACATTTAAGTCTTTAATCCATCTTGAATTAATTTTTGTATAAGGTGTAAGGAAGGGATCCAGTTTCAGCTTTCTACATCTGACTAGCCCGTTTTCCCAGCACCATTTATTAAATAGGGAATCCTTTCCCCATTTCTTGTTTTTGTCAGGTTTGTCAAAGATCAGATGGTTATAGATGTGTGTTGTTATTTCTGAGGCCTCTGTTCCGTTCCATTGGTCTATATCTCTGTTTTGGTACCAGTACCATACTGTTTTGGTTACTGTAGCCTTGTAGTATAGTTTGAAGTCAGGTAGCATGATGCCTCCAGCTTTGTTCTTTATGCTTAGGATTGACTTGGCAATAAGGGCTCTTTTTGGTTCCACATGAACTTTAAAGTAGTTTTTTTCCAATTCTGTGAAGAAAGTCATTGGTACCTTGATGGAGATGGCACTGAATCTATAAATTACCTTGGGCAATATGGCCATTTTCACGATATTGATTCTTCCTATCCATGAGCATGGAATGTTCTTCCACTTGTTTGTGTCCTTTTATTTTGTCGAGCAGTGTTTTGTAATTCTCCTTGAAGAGGTCTTTCACATCCCTTGTAAGTGGGATTCCTAGGTATTATATTCCCTTTTTAGCAATTGTGAATGGGAGTTCACTCATGATTTGGCTGTTTGTCTGTTATTGGTGTATAGGAATGCTTATGATTTTTGCACACTGATTTTGTATCCTGAGACTTTGCTGAAGTTGCTTATCAGCTTATGGAGATTTTGAGCTGAGACGATGGGGTTTTCTAAATACACAATCATGTCATCTGCAAACAGGGACAACTCAGAGAGTTTAACATCCTCAACTTGAGGCAGCGGACAAGAGCAATGCAGGACATATTTATCTGGAAGACACTTGGCACTGCATCTGATAGAGACTAAACTGAGAGAAAACCTTTTTAACCGGCCTGTCTTGATATCCTGCAATTCCACCACATTGCAATCCAAAAAATGAGAGTTCAGCAACAGGGGGCAGGCTCAATTTAGTAGCTCCTAAGACAGAGATATCATGCCTGTCAAAAATAAAGAATCCATCAAAATTGAGGTAATCCAGATAATTTTAAAATCAACATGAAATTAATGAATGCTGAAAATCAAACATTATTCAAACACAAGAGACTGCATCACACAAACCTGCATGAAGCAAAAACATTATGTTGCTTCATGGAAAATCCATAACGACAGAGCACTCAGTCTGAAAAATCTAAGAAGCAAGTCAACCTGTCAGAATTTGAAACTGTTATTTAAGACAATCAGTGTGGCAGATATAATGGACCACTAAACTACTGCCTACAGCAAATGTGGAGATGATGAGGCATTTCAAGATAATCAAGAGAAAAGTTGCACTTAGATTTAAAAATATGTATATCTACCATATATAAAGACTCCAAACTTACAAACACCATGTTGACTACAAGCTCATTCTCATTTTTATTTTAAAAATGTGGAATTTGACAAAGTTTAGCAAGCATTTATAGTATCTACACTATATATCAAATACTGTGCTAAAAACAGAGATAAGAAAATAAATAAGACTCACTCTCTGTTCTTGGGATGTAGAGACGATAAGGAGGAAGCAGATCCAAGAGAGATAACTTCAAAGCATCAAAGGAAATTTCTGAGCGACTGGACATGTGGTGGAATATGAGGGAGGTGTGAAGGATATCCAGGTTTCTAGATTAGACAACCAAGTGAATGATGGTGCCATGTGCGCAGTAACAGGCTACAAGGAATGGGGCAAGCAGATTCACAGAGAATAGAGTGGGCTTGAATTGTCTGTGGGACATCCAGGTAATGAAGTCCAGAGGCAGGCAGATATTGGGATCTGGAGCAAGTTCAGGGCTAGAAGTGTGTATTTACGGGTAGGTGAAGCCATGTGGTGAATGAGATCCCATGGAGGACGAGGCCAGAACCCCAGTGTACCAACATACAAGAAGATGGTAGAGAGGGCATCTGTGAAGACTCAAAGAAGACAGATGTTTAAGAATCCTGAAAAGCCCCTGGGTGAGACTCTGTCTCAAAAAAAAAAAAAAAAAATCCTGAAAAGCCCCTGAGTAGAGAGTTTTAAAAGGTGGGACATCATCAAAAACAAGAAGTAAAAGGTAACCATGGCCTTTAGCTACTAGATCTTGATAATTTTGTTGAAAACAGTTTTGCAGGGGAATGTGTGAAAACCAGCATAACCAACCAAGTGATGAGGCCTTAACAGACATACTACAAAGTTAGGTAATTTATTCCCCAATTTTCTGAAAATGCTCCATTTTAAGTTTATACACACATTTTTTAACTCATGCAAATTAAGCAAAATGTGAGTATATTCGTAACAAAATGGAGAGCTACATTAAGACAGCATGAAAATCCCTTAGGGCAGCACCCAAGGACCATCAGCATCTGGTCCAAATTAGTGTGTGCACCCACTCCTCTCCAGGCTATGCTCAACTTTTCACAACTCCCTCAACCACTTTCTTCCCTCCACCTAGAATGTCTTATCTCACTTTTCTCCTGGAAAATTCCTCATCATCTTTCAAAACAGCTTCAGTGTCTTCTCTTTCAAAGGGCATTATTTGTCTATATTGTATCCCTGCAAACATACCACTAAAGCAAAACTGGCTTATTCACGTGTGTGCCTTATCATCCAGGAGGCCATGAAACTCATCAAAACCTGAGAATGGCTGCTTTATCTTCACAGCTAGTAGAGCCATTCTAGCTGAGGCACTAGACATGTGAGTGAAGATGCCATCTTGAGCATCCCAGACCTAGAAAACATCACACAGAGACTTCCCCCATGTGCTTGGTCCAAATTCCTGACCTACACAATCATGTTGTTGAGTGGTATTTTCAGCTACTACATTTTGGTGATAGTTTGTAATACAACAAGAGATAGCTGCAACAGGTGGTGATGGATGCATGGTAAAATAATTATTTCTTTGAAAAGAACTTACTGATACCCTACTATGACCTGGTGCTCTTCTAGGATCTAAGGGTTCAGAAATGAACAAAAGAGACAAATATCTCTACCTTTATTGAAGTTAATATTCTAGTGATGGAGACAAGAAATACAGTTAAAATAAGTGGTATGGTAGGAAGAATATGGTCTGTAGATAGAACTAAATCAGGGAAGGGCAATAGAAAGGGTGCTCAGAAGGTTATAATCATAAATAGGGTGGTTAGGAAGGCTTCCTGAAGAAGAAAACAATTATTTAAGATGGAAACTATGAATGAAGCAGATAGGTGGATAACTGAGAGAAAATATTTTAGGAAGAGAGAAAACAGCACTAGGTAAGAGTCTGTCTGGCACGCTTGAATAACATGACAAGAGATCAGTGTGACTGAGACAGGAGAACAGACAGCTGTGTGGTAGATGATGAGGTCAGAGAGGTAAAATATAGGGTGCTGGAGTCCTCAAGACCTTCCAGGTTCGATAATTCACCAAGAGAACTCAAGGAACTCAGCATATACTCATACTCATGGATATAAATTTTTTTTAAGACAGCATCTTGCTCTGTTGCCCAGGCTGGAGTGCAGTGATGCACTCTCAGCTTACTGCAATCTCCACCTCCCAGGTTCATGCGATTCTCCTGCCTCAGCCTCTCAAGTAGCTGGGATTACAGGTGTGTGCCACCACGTCTGGCTAATTTTTGTATTTTTAGTAGAGACGGGGTTTCACCATGTTGCCCAGGCTGGTCTTGAACTCCTGAGCTCAGGTGATTCGCCCACCTCAGCCCCCAAAGTGCTAGGATTACAGGTGTGAGCCACTGTGCCAGGCCCTTCATGGATATAACTTATTAGTGAAAAGATACAAAGCCAAATCAGCAAAACAAACTGGCATTCAGAGCGAAGTCTGCAGGAAACCAGGCACAAGCTTCCAAGGGTCTTCCCTTAGTGGAGAGGACTTGCTTAATTCCCCCAGCAGTGAGTTCTTACCACATGTGTGAAATGTTGCCTACCAGGAACACTCATTAGTGACTAAGCACCCAAGGTTTTTACTGCAGACTGATCACATAGGCACCTTCTGCTTAGCATACACAAAAATTCCAGACTCCCAGAAAAAGAGCAGGTGTTCAGCATAAGCCATATTGTTTGCAGAAACAGTTTTGCACAGTGAGCCATTCCGATAAGGGAATGATGGTAGCCCTCCACACATCTAACTTTCCAGATGCCACCAGCCAAGGCCCCGCTTCGCAAGCAGGGCTTTCTAAGGATAGCAGTCTCAGGCCTGCCACATTAACTTTTTCTGCACAGATAGTCAGATCATGTAGCACTTCCAAGGCCATTTAGGAGAGATGTGCACCATCGGAAGATCTTCAGTAGAAGAATGACATGACCTGATTATAATTTTAAATTATCACTCTAGCTTTTGTGTTAAGGAGAGACAGTAATGTGGGAGTCTCGGGGGCAGAAATGGAGACACTAAAGTCTATTTAAAGAAAAAAATAATAAAAATCAAGCTCCAGTATACTAACAGGAAAGAGACTGAAAAGTAGTCAGATTCCAAATCTAGTATGAGAGCAGAGTCAACCAGATTTGCAGAATGACTGTATGTGGATCATGAGAGAAAAACGTTGGTCAAGGGTGATGACAAGCATTTCTGGTGAACAGCTAGAAAGACGGCCTTGCCATTTAATGACATGCTTAGATTGTAGGAGGACTTGATTTGGAGTTGGGGATTAGGAATTCATTTGGGGGCATGCTATAAGTGTAAGATGCCTACCAGATGTCCAGGCAAAGGGTCAAGAAAGCCGTATACAGAGCTGGCAGTTCAGGGAAGACACCTGGGCTGGAACTACCCCAGTGGTATTTGGAACCACATTACTGTAAGCAGAGAGAGACAGGTGGAGATTTAAGAATTGAGTCCTGGGGTACTGTAGTGCTAAGACGTAGAGGAGGAAAGAAGGAACCACCAAAGAGCCTGAGAATGGACAACAGATAGGAAAAAAGTCAGGAGAGTGTAGGTTCCAGGAAGCATGTGCTTAAGATGTTTCGTATTTTTAAATTTTTTTTATTTCCGTAAATTACTGGGGAACAGGTGGTGATTCATTACATGACTAAGTTCTTTGGTGGTGATTTGTGAGATTTTGGTGCATCCATTACCCGAGCAGTATGCACGGCACCCAGTTTGTGGTCTTTTATCCCTCGTGCCCTTCCCACCCTTTCTCCCTGAGTCCCTGAAGTCCTTTGTGTGAGTGAGAAGTTCCACTTATGAGTGAGAACATACAATGTTTGGGTTTCCATTCCTGAGTTACTTCACTTGCCATAATAGTCTCCAATCTCATCCAGGTTGCTGCAAATGCCATTAATTCAGTCTCTCTTTTAATGGCTGAGGTGTATTCCTTTATATATATATATGGATATATATAAATACATATCCATATATATGTATATAGCCATATATATACATATATATCCATATATATGTATATATCCTTATATATACATATATATATATACACACACACACACACACACCACAGATTCTTTACCCACTCGTTGACTGATGGGCATTTGGGTTGGTTCCATGCTTTTGCAGTTGCAAAGTGTGCTGCTAAACACGCATGTGCAAGTATCTTTTTCGTATAATGACTTATTTTCCTCTGGGTAGATACCCAGTAGTGGGATTGCCGGATCAAATAGTAGTTCTACTTTTAGTTCTTTAAGGAATCTCCACACTATTTTTCATAGTGGTTGTACTAGTTTACATTCCAACCAGCAGTGTAGAAGTGTTCACTGTTCACCACATCCACACCAACACCTATTTTTTAAAAATTTTTTGATGATGGCCATTCTTGCAGGAGTGAGGTGGTATCACATTGTGATTTTGAGTTGCACTTCCCTGATCATTAGCGATGTTGAGCATTTTTTCATGTTTGTTGGCCATTTCTATATCTTCTTTTGAGAATTGTCTATTCATGTCCTTGGCCCTCTTTTTGATGGGATTGTTTGTTTTTTTTCTTGCTAATTTGTTTGAGTTCATTGTAGATTCTGGATATTAGTCCTTTGTCAGATGTATAGATTGCAAAGATTTTCTCCCACTCTGTGGGTTGTCTGTTTACACTGCTGACTGTTCCTTTTGCCATGGAAAAGCTCTCATTTCAAACTATACTATAAGACCGTAGTCACCAAACAGCACGGTACTAGTATAAAAATAGGCCCATAGACCATTGGAACAGAAATAGAGAACCCAAAAATAAACCCAAATACTTACAGTCAACTGATTTTCAACAAAGCAAACGAAAACATTAAGTGCGGAAAGGATAGCCTATTCAACAAATGGTGCTGCGATAATTGGCAAGCCACATGTAGGAGAACGAAGCTGGATCCTCTTCTCTCAACCTTACACAAAAATCAACTCAAAGTGGATCAAGGATTTAAATCTAAGACCTGAAACTACAACATTCTGTAAGATAACATTGGAAAAACCCTTCTAGACATTGGCTTAGGCAAGGATTTCATGACCAAGAACCCAAAAGCAAATGCAATAAAAGCAAAGATAAATAGCTGGGACTTAATTAAACTGAAGATGTTTAGTATTTCTATCAGTCGAGAAGCATCTAAATCTCACTAAAAATGGCCCAGATTTTTGTTCACTGCTCCTTCTTGGCCCACTCTCCACCCAGTACCAGAGACAGAGGATGTACATCCTCAGCCTGTTGCACCAAAGGTGTAAACTGAGGCCAACCTGGGCTTACTCTCAAACCCAGCTAGTTTTTGTGCTAGTGTCTAGGTGGAGCATTTAAGGTTTAAAGGCTCTCTCTACCACCTGTGGATACCAAAGAGTGGCTGAAGATCCCTTTCTGATGGCAAAGTTCTCAACAGAACTGAGTAGCAATGTCAAGTTAAGGACTGCCTGGGATCTGGTCTTTAAGCCAGTGGTTTCCAAAAGCAGCTGACAGAACCCATCAGAAGAGCATTGGATCTGAACTGTCCACTAAGGCAAGCCATTTGTGGCGATTTACATTTAAATTAAAATTTAAAATTCAGTTCCTCAGTTGCACTAGGCACATTTCAAATACTTAACAACCACATATGTCTAGTGGCTGCCCTCTTGAAAGATGCAGATCTAGAACATCTCTTCATCCCAGAAAGTTCTACTGCACTACATTGCTTTAGATTTTCCAAGAGAGGCCCAAAGCTCTGAATGTTTAACACACTCCTCAGATGTCTTTAACAGTCCACTCATAAAATAGTCTCACAAAAATCTGACAACGTTACCATTTGCCCAACTTCTTCAAAGGGAATCTGTAGCACAGAACACCCTGGGAATGAATTCCTGGTTAACTAAGCCACTTGATTAAGCACAGGGCCTCAAGCTACAAATCAGGGCTGTGGCTCCCAATCGCGCACAGGGCAATTAACTCAGCTCAGATAACCAGCCAAACCCGGTTCAGCAAACCCTATGTGCATGGATTATACACAGAGGGTGTGTGGGGATGTGTGTGTGAGAGGGAGAGAAAGAGAAAGAGGAGGGAGGGGAGAGAAGATCCAGGAGCACAAACTCAAATGCCCACCAGCAGGCCAAATAGCAACCATGAATTAAGGCCATAAGTGAGAAAATAAGCACAGAGTAAAAACAGTCAAGCATGATGACAATAACTTATCCTCACTGTTAGGGAAGCAATAATGGAGACTGGAGCATTAATAATTCTTTCTAAAGAGAGCAGAGGTGTCTCAGCTCCAACTGACGGTTGCTATGTGGAAAGTAAAGCCCAGCATTGTCAGAGCTTCCGATTTGCTTTTCCCCCAAAGAAGATAGGAATCTGGAGTTTTGCATGAAATCTCAAAATATTTAAATGCTGACAACTAAGTCAAAATATAACACTGAGCAGACCTACAAAAATATGTCTGTGGGTCACAGCAGGCCCCACGAGCCCTCTGTTTGCAAACTTAGAAGCTGCTCAATGCAAGCTGAGTAGCAGAACCAAAACCAAGTTGGAAGCATGTGTAATGCTGATGGCGAGTCAGTTCTGTCCACATGCTGTAAAGAAGTGAGGTCTGAATAGGAAATAAAGCACTCAAGTAAGTCAGTGCCCAATCAATTGAAAAGCATTTGAGGAATCCAGTCTGGGCCTAGCTTATGTATACAAGAACCTTAAAATCTATTTAGGTAACAAGGCATCAAAGCCTGAAAAGTTTAGAAATTCAAGAGTTCTAGCCTATTCCTCCAGGCTACTCCCACACATTGTCATACCAGATTCTTCTTACTACACAAATTCTCTTAGATTCCGATCCCACAGTTAATCAGGGAATGGAATTGTTAGTCTAATCAGACTACTCCCAGTTCTGGGAAGCTGCCTCAACTTGTAAAACAAACATATTATTCAAAATATCTGAATACAGAAAAGATTCATCTTGAAAACCCTATCAAATATAATTTTTCCTTTTCAAAAAAGGGTGTACTCACATACACAGTCAGAGCCACAAATTGGCCTTTGTAAATTCCAGCATGCCCGCTATCCCACGAATTCAATGCTCTTATTTCTCATTCATTCCAACCCCAGAACACACTATACATCCTCATTACTAGACAAGCCTTTCCCTTATTCACTTCATCCTCAGTGAATACACACACACACACACACACACACACACACACACACACAGTCAGCCCTCCGCATCCATGCATTCCGCATCTGCGGATTCAACCAACCACAGATCAAAAATATTTAGAAAAAAAAACTACGTGTACTGAACACACACACACAATTTTCTTGTCACTGTTCCCTAAACAGTATAGTATAACAACTGTTTAAATAGCTTTTACATTGTATTAGGTATTATAAATAATCTAGAGATGACTTAAAGTATACAGGAGGATGTGTGTAGATTACATGCAAACACTGCAGCATTTTATATCAGGAACTTGAGCATCTGCAGATTTTGGTATCCGAGGGAAGTCCTGGAACCAATCCCCTGTGGATACTAAGGGACAACTGTCTATATAAAATGAATGTTCACTTTAAGCAATTATTTGAGCACCTTCTATAGGAAGAATTCTTTAAGGGTAGGAGTAGGAGTATTCCTAATGGCACTAAAAGGTCAATAAATACTCTAACAAATTCCATGCTTTTATTTGTTTGTTTGTTTTAATGAGAAAAGGCCAGAAATGTTAAAATTCATTTTGAAAAACAATGTGTAATAAATTCACTTTCTGTAAATCAGTGAAAGACACTTAAAAGGTTTGAATCCCTGGACAGCAAGGTTTTAAGCCCTGCACTTCATAATAATAATCCCATTAACAAATAACATGTATTGTGCTTATTCTGTTGCTTAATAACAGATTGGTGTGTAGATATCTAAGACAAAGTATCTGCCATCAAAAGAGTTTAAAATCCAATGAGTTCAGCCATACGAAAAGATTAGAGGAGTAGATTAGTGATTCTCAACCTTGGCTGGGCATTAGAATTACCTGGAGTGCTTTTTAAAATACCTATGCCCAGGACCCACTCCTAACCCAATGAATGAGAATCTTGGGGGAAGGGACACAGGTATTTGTAATGTTTAAAATGTTTAATGTGAAAATTAGAGGTGACTGAAGTTCAGCCAGGGTTGAGAGTCCCTGCAGGATACAGCTCAATTACCCATTCACCTGTGACACATAATTTTGATGATAAATTTAACTAATTACTCAACGATCCCCACCATGAGCACATAAGAAGACAATCACTTCTCCACTAACAACTTCACTAAATTGGATTTGGAGGCTGGGACACTGATAAAGTGTCAGGATTCGGAGATAAGCAATCCCACAGTTCTCACCTCTCAGTCCACCATGTTTCCAATGGAGTTCATCAAATGGTGGCAGGAACCTCAAAGGCCCAGACTTCAGAGCATAATTAAAGCCTTCCCAAAAGCTCCCCCTGTATCTTCAGGATCGCATCAACCTCTGGCCTTATCTGATGTTGATTCAGGGGGCTCCCAACATTCCACAAATACGTTTTCTTTGTTCTCAACAGGTAGTGGTTACTTCTCAGAAGTATAGAATGGCATTCTTGGACTTCACTTACTTTCCAAATGGCTGTCCACGAAATATAGAATGGCATTCTTGGACTTCACTTACTTTCCAAACTTTAGAAACCTCAACTTCATCCTCAATCTTGAAACCTGTCTTTCTCCCATCTAC
Source organism: Pan troglodytes (assembly GCF_028858775.2). NCBI lineage: Eukaryota > Metazoa > Chordata > Mammalia > Primates > Hominidae > Pan > Pan troglodytes. Next base: position 106,778,099 of record NC_072411.2, on the reverse strand, counting down.
ATTACTCAGTGCCTCAGAAAATAATGGACTTACTTTACATTCATGTTCCCACCAAATTTGGTTCTTTATAGCACTTGCCACCTGGATGTCTAAGATCTTGCCCATTTTCCCATTTGTAGTTAGACTGAGGAATATTTTTCATAGTTGATTTGCAAATCCTACAATATTTGCCTCAGAAACTAGATTTTCTACATGTAGACCTCATAAAATATATAATTAAGAGAAACTTGTGGATATCCCATCACTATTCCAGAAGCAAAATTGCTATTTTTAGGTTGATGTGATATAGCAGTTAGTAGATAGAAATGTCTTTTTAAATCAAGCATTAAAAAACAAACAATATGGATAAATTCCAATTCATAACAACATATATAGTACTAGGCTATGCAGTTAATGGCTGAGAGCAAACATCTAGAGACACAGTTCCTGGTTTCTAAACCCAAATCTACGACTTACTTGTCATGTCTCTGTGTCTCTTTTTCCCCTGATTTGTAAAATGGGGATAATAATAGTACCCATCTCCTAAGGTTGTTGGGAGAAGTAAGTCATAAGCATAAAGTTCCTAAAACAGGGCCTGCACAGAATAAGCACAATACATGTTATTTGTTAGTGTGATTATTATTACGAAGTGCAGAAATTCACTGATTTTCAGAAAGTGAATTTATTACACATTGTTTTTCAAATTGAATTTTGACATTTCTGGCCTTTTCTCATTTAAAAAAATGAATAAAAGCATGGAATTTGTTAGAGTATTTATTGACCTTTTAGTGCCATTATGAATACAATTTAATATTAGTTAAATCTTGTTATGATTACAATATTATTTAAAATAAAACTATGGGAGAAGAATACTTGGGGAGGGGAAAAATCATCACTTACTACTTCTTAAAATGAAATTTTAAAAGTGAAAATAAGAGGAAGGATTTATATGCTGCAGGTGACCTTTAAATGTCACATTCACTAATATATAAATGTAAACAGAAAAATATAAGTCTGGTAATAATAGTAAACTGATCAATGCAACTACATTGTTCTGTGATATTATAAGTTACGTTTCCATTCCAGAATGTCAATAGTTTTTTAACACCTTTTAAGATCAAATTATAGTGAATTAAATATCAGCTGGTTATTTCTCTTCATGTTATTTACAAGCTTGTAGTTTATCTCTTACTTGGATAGCCCCCTGTACTAAACTTCTAAATATACAAGATTTGAGAGCATAAATTATTTAATAGTTCAAAAGTAACTTCAATTTGGTAAGACAATCCCTCAATGAGATCTATTTCAATAATCTGTCTGGAGTAATATTGTTACTATTAATCTTAGCTCACTTTCAAAAGTTAGTGAAATATGATTTAATAGACAATTGGTTACTTGTTTAAATCTCAGTTAACTGAATTACATGATTTAAACAGCAAACACTATTTTAACAATGGCAAACACATATGCACGTGCACACACACACATAACATGGCAGTAGATTTTCACACAGCTTTATAAACCACTTTAATTTTTTCCCTCCTCTACCTCAATTCCATCAGTAAAGAGTTCATCTTTAGGGGTTATATTTAATATATTAACAGACCTTTCATTGTACTCTCCTCCAGTTCTTGAGTATCCAAAGCAATATGCACATATATTTGTCCAGAGCTGAATTTTTTTTCTGTATAATAATTCTTCATGGAGGCAAAGAAGGTGCAAGTATTTTCTTAAACCCCTAAGCTATACACTTGTAAGAAACAATTACTTTTATGCTTTGGATAACCGACAAGAAGTTAAAAGAAATTAAAACTTACGTTTTTCCATCACTAGATTGGCCAACCCACTATTTTAGTCACATGGCATGAGACCAAATATTAAGAGAACCATTGGCCGCTAAAACAAGAATTTGTGACTTGCCCTGTTTGAGGAGCATTTGGGACATACAAAATGTTCCATGTGAAGATTCAAAAAATTAAAAGGTTATTCAATGCTTTCATTTAGAAGTTTCACTGAGGAAGTCCCAGAGGCCCAATGTTACCCAAATACTTGGCATAAGTTCTAGTGCCAGATATTTTCTCAACAAGTATTGCACACTTAAAAAAAAATTGTCACTTAATGTATACTTGTTCCTGACTTCAGCTACAGAGCTAGGAACGTCTTTCTCATTTTAATAGTCACTCAGGACCTGACAACAGCCCACACACATAGTAAATGGTCATAGAATCTGTGACATTAAACTGAAAACACTCAAAATGTAGACAGGTTGGCTAAGCAAACAGCATGCTCCCACCTGTGTTCCTGCCCAAGTCACTGAGACAGGGCAGCTCACAAGGCTGAAACTCCAAAGGCCCCATCAGTTGTAACTTCCGAGTATGTGTCACTTGCACAATCAACTTTCTAACTCCAAGGAGCCTAAGTGAGGCGGGCCTTAATGGGTCAAAAATCACACTTAGGTGAGCAGCACCTTTTAAGACGTTCCCTCAAACAAGTTCTAAACCAGTGGTTCTCAAACTTCAGTGGGCACTCCAATCACCTGAGCAGATCCTGAGTCGGTGGGTTTGGGGAACTGCCCATATTGGGCAGTTCTAAGAAGCTCCCAAGAGATTCCAATGCTGCAGGTCCACTCACGACCCTCGGAGCTCAAGGCCCACAAACACCCAAAGACACCCACATCACTGATATTAGCAATAGACAACAGCTGCAGCTACAGGCAGTGCCCCATAATCCCCTGGGTTTTCTGCATCCCCTGAGTGTCGCCACCGGGTCGCACCTGGCAGGTGCCTTGGCTGCAGCCGCGCCCCCCTCCTCCGCGCCGCGCTCACCTTCTCCCGGGTCTTCAGGTACCGCTGCAGCGCCTGCTGGGTGAGCTCGCCGACGCGCAGCTGGCCCTCCTTGCAGGGCACCACGATGCCCGTCCTGCCGAAGCACACGGTCACTTTCATCCTGGCCCCCGGCGACCACGCCGGGCCGGGCCGAACAGGTGTCTGACCCCGCGGGCGCAGCCCCCACTCTCGGAGAACGCCCGGGGCGGGTGGGCCCGGAGACCCGGGGCGCCGCTCCCCGGAACACCCTGAGGCCCGGAGGCTCGCGGCAGCGCCCCTTCCACCTGGCCAGGCGGCAGGTGGCGGGAATCGGGGAGGGGCGGCCGCGGAAAGGGGTTACCTCCCAGGTGCCCGGCGCCCCGGGACGCGGCAGCTCCGCGGCCCGGCTCCTCCTCCTCCTCCTCCCGCTCCTATTCCTGCCCGGCCCAGGCGGCTGCTCCGCGCCCACCAAAGCGAAACTGCCGGCCCTGCCCTGTCGCTGGCCCTGGCCCTGGCCCTGGCCCTGGCGGCGTTGGCAGGGCCGGCCCCAAGCCCGGGGCTGGAGTGGGCGGCGGCGGCGGCGGCGCACGGGGCCAGAGTTGGGAGGAAACTTTTGCGCCGGCTCCCAACTCCTCTGCGGCGCCCGCGCTCTGGGCTCCCGCGGTCCCGGGGACGGCCTGGGCCCGGCTCTTAAAGGGGCCGCGGCGCTCCCGGGCCCCGCCGCACGCTGGGCGACGACGTGCCCCGGCCCTGCGGGCCAGTAACTGGAGCCCGGGAGTCTCGTCTCGTCACCTGGGTCTCTCCCTGGCTCTCTCCCTCTCGCACGCATGCACACGGAGCTCTGGGGAGTTGTAAGGGGACCCGAGGGCTACACGCTCGAGGATTGAAACCGGATCTCAGAAAGAACACCCGAGGGAAGAGCGAGGAGACTGCAGAGCTGCGCCCTTCACAGGAGGGGACTGCAGCAAGATGCAAAAGGAGCCCAGGAGCAGGTGCTTCTAGTCACGCCCACCAAAAACACCCAAGGGGCGAGGCTGCCGGGTGCTGAGATGCAGGAGTGCCCCGAGGGCCTGTTAGGAACTCGCCTTAAGCACAGCCCTTGCCGCTGCCCTCAGGAGCCCTGCGATAGCAGAGCTGAAGCGAACCTTGGAGAGAACGCGCCAGTGGAAACTTTTCCTTTTACAGACCCTCGAGGACACTGAGTATTTGGCCAAAGGTCACACCCAAGACCCAGATATGATCGCGTGTGTTGACGCATAGCCTTCTGGAATGCGACTACCGTTGTGCATTTTATTAGGAAAAAAAAAAGTTAACACCCTTAGGCTCATGATTTGGCAGGTGTGTATCCATCACCAATTGAAATGGGAATATGTGGGGGAAACCAACAAACTACATTAGTTTCATTCTTAGCTCTCATGTAAATGAGCTCCTTTGAGCTTAACAACTACCCTGTAGGTAGATATTATTCTTCGCATCTTGTGCATCAAGAATGGTGCTCGGAGAGGTCAAGAGACTGAGCAGACCATGGTGTTAGTTCTGTTGAAAAGAACTCAGGTCTTCTGAGCTCAATCTCTGGTCTCTCCCTGCAGTTTTCTTAGCCATCCAGTTCATCCAGCAAGACCCTCAGGGCTGCATCATGTGTTTCTCTACAGAAGGATGTGCTCCTATGTGGACACACTTAAATTGAACGTGAATTGCCTAGGATGGTATGATAATGCAGAGGAGATTAAATTCATGGGTTTCAAGAGGTTTTTTAGAAAAATAAATTTTAGCTCATTCATAAATTCAGTAAGTATATATTGGTTGTCTTCTATGTATAGAAAGTCAGTGGCAAACCAAGAGGATCATGTAAACCAAGTCCATTGTAATTTGGTTGTAAATCCAATACAAACTAATTTACATTTAAATAAACCAAAGGCAGAATTGATCACCTCATAAAATCAGAAGATCCAGAGGGCACTCCATTGAGGCAAGGTTGAAAGCAGGAACTCAAACTATGTCCTCAGGGGCCAGCTAGCTTTGTCCAGCTCTTAGCTCTATCTGTTCCTCAGTGTGGTCTCCATTCTCAGGCCAGCTCTCTTCAAAGGAGACAATATATCCTCTTTTTAGAGATGAGGAGCTGAGGCCAAAGGAGGTTAAATGATTTAGTTAAAATCTCATTCTTAGAAAGTAGCAGAGGCTGGCTTAAAACCCAGGTCATCTGATTCCAGAGTCTTCATCGTAACTGCTGTGCTGTTTCTTACATGAGAAGTACCAATGAGTGAATCAAACAAACAAATAGATACTGATGCCATGCATTAATGTGTGGCCCTCACTTTTAATATTCGGTATTTCATGGACCTATAGAATGGTACAGAGCAAAGATTTTCCACTGAGGAAATAACTTTGCATGTTGCCATCCTTCCTACATCATGGCTTTTTGCTTTACAGTTGCTCCAGACTCATTTTCTGCTGCTTGGGTCATGAATAGCTCCTCCTCTTCGCCACAAATTCCCTCTTAGCCCAGGTTTAGCTCCTTCCCAATATCTAGAACCTCCCACCCAAAGTCCTGGCTTTGAGAATCCCCAAGTGAACCATAAAGAACACTCCGGCTTTCCCAATTCCACTTGGGAAGTTGGAATCGGGACCTAGGGGATGCAGCAGAGGCCATGCCATTGTGAGATGAAGGAAGAGATGACTCTAGACAAGGATGTGAACAGTGCATTGTGCAATCCTGCACACCATGGGGTGACCTTTTATAGCCCTAAGTTAGTATGAAGAGTTTAGTGTTTACATTTCATGTTTATTAAATAGCCAGGTTTAATTTGTTATTCAGCCTCATCACAGCATATATAGAAACAATTTACCATATATTATCAAGGGATTAAAAAAAAGAACACAACTGCAACACACAGTCATTCATGCCCAGCAAATTCCTAAATCAATATTTCATGCCCCATGGGACCTCCTGGGCAGAAGACAATAAATAATTTGCCTTGATTGAGTAACACTAGAGGATGCCAAGCCTGGGTTCCATTTTCTTGTTTTGCCTGCTCGGTAGATAAATATGCCTGTGATGTGATATTTTTCCATTTGTTATCTGACAGCTTAGCAAGTACTGGAGTAGCCAGTAAAGAAGTGTTATACAGAGAAAGAACAATAATCCTGACCAATATTATTAAACCACCCTGCCTTGCGGAAGTATAACTAAAATGTCAGGTACTATCAGGTATACATTGAATGAAGAATGATAATATTTAATCTATAGTTGACCAGTAATTGAGTCTCATGTTTTGCACTGTTAAACAAAATATTTTTACCTTTCAAGGAATTATTTATAGCAAGTACTATTTATCACAAAAAAAATTGAATCAATTTTACTAATTAAATTAACTTATTTCTGAAACCCTTGGAGCATTAGTATAAAAGATCACATTCTTTGCTTCCTTCCGAAAGCAGGTGCAAGAATGATTGCATAAATAATGAAAGAGAAAAATGGGTATTCATTTTCATTTTTTCCCTTTTATATTTAAAAGCAAATGGTCTGGGTTATTGTTTAACTGGACAAGAATGGATTCTTCTTTAGAGCTGTTTGTCTCTAAATACTGCATGGCATTCATTTGTTGACATTTTCGGTTATTTATTTCTGTAGCTGTCCTGGATGCACAAATAACAATGCTCTTCACCCTAAGGGGAATATTATGGGCCACCGGCTTTTTGGAAGGTCCATTTTTTGCCCATCCTATAAGCAAGACTCACAAGTCTTCACAAATGGTACAGCTATATCACCCCTCCTTATATTGAATTCTACTCTGTAGAAACTAATATTCTCCCTAAGTTTGTTTTCTTGAAAAGGAGCTGAATCATGAAATAAGCATCTCTTAAAAAAAAAAAAAAAAAAAGTAAAATGAGCAACCAAAAGCAAGGAAACTGTTCTGATGCTGTTATATTAAGTTAATTTTGATTATTAATTAGTTGTTTTCCTCAATGTGTGATCTCCTTCTCTGAAGCTCACTGGGGCCCATTAACGGTAAGCACAGGAATAGGCCCTACTCTGGATAGGACCAAGTCCTTTCACCTCTAGGCATCTGTAGAAGACTGTTAGAAAGAGGGCCAATAGCAGTGGTCATTGGTGCTCTCCAGCAAACTCAGCTGTCCAAATATAGCTTTGAGGTAAGGGTGCAACCAAGAGTTCTCTTTTCAATTCTGCTTACTCTACCAAAGGCCACTTTCTGATTCTCATTTATATCCCTTTACTTGGAGAGGAAGTGAACGAGCATCCATGTAATTGACAGAAGGTAGACAGAGATTTGGGCCTGGACATTTCAGTGTGTAAGTCATGTGTGCGCAGTGATAAGCTAAGTAATCTTAGTCATATGTCACTATCCTTTTTTGTAAAATGGGATGATAACTCTATTTTAAGGTGTAATATACATAAAGCACTCAACACATAGTAGGCAAGATATATTGCCCTCTTTCAACTTTTTTTCCACTTACTAGCATTTCTAAATGTCACTTGTTTTCATTGAGTCTGAAACTACTTGCAAAGTGAAACAATTCAAATGATACGTAGAAACTGCACATCAAGTACACAACTGCTGGAGACAAAGTGTAACTAGCTCTGTAATGAGGGTGCCAGGACCATAGCAAAACTAATGTTAAGATGTGTATTCTAATTCACAATCTACATATTATTTCATTTGATGCTCAAAAAGCAATCCGGAAACATTTAATCTAGTATCTGAGAATCACAGAATTACAGAGCTGAATGGGGCCTTGCAGATTACCCGATACAATATCCTCATTTTGTAGATGAGGAAACTGGATTAGAGAAGTCAAGGAAACTGGTTCAGCCAGAATCAGAACCCAGAACCTCTTGATCACAGTCCAGTGCTTTCTTCACTTCCCTGTCTGTCTGGTAACAGAATTTATAACATTAGATGTTTGACCAACATTAGTTTAAGGCTTTGTGGTTTGTTGTTGTTGTTGAGACAGAGTCTAGCTCTGTTGCACAGGCTGGAGTGCAGTGGTGCAATCTTGGCTCACTGAAGCCTCTGCTTCCTGGGTTCAAGCAATTCTCCTGCCTCAGCCTCCTGAGTAGCTGGAATTACAGATGTATGTCACCACACCTGGCTAATTTTTGTATTTTTAGTAGAGACGAGTTTTCGCCATGTTGGCCAGGCTGGTCTTGAACTCCTAACTTCAAGTGATCTGCCTTTTTTGACCTCCCAAAGTGCTGGGATTACAGGTGTGAGCCACCGGAGCCAGCCATGGCTCAAGGCTTTGAACTCTCACTGGGCTAGGAAGTGCTGGTATGGTGTTCATTCTTCTACCTATTCCTTCAGTTTCAATTTAAACTTAAGATTCTGAACACTTATTCTCCCCACAATTGTAAATATCAAAAAAGTTTGCTGAGTATTTAAATGACTATTGCAGAAAATTATAAACCACCAAAGGATTTTAAGCAGGACAGTAACATGATCGGATTTGTGTTTGGTGGAATGCAGAGGACCTGAGAGACAGGCAGAAGCCCCATCTTAGTTCATTCAATCCACCATTCATTTTCTAATGCAACAGTAGTTTTTCAACACCTATAATGTAACTGAGCACAAAGTGACTATGAAGCTTAGACCCTAGTGAGGAAGACAGATAATAAATGACTAATCAAATGAACAAAATATTTGCACATTGTTATAAAGTATAATAAAAGGTACAAACAGCAGGGTTGTGTAATAGAGAATAATTGGGTAAGGGAGAACCTATTTATATTGCATTGGTAAGAGAAAAAAAGTTACTTTGGGAAGAACCCAGAGAAAAGGTGAACAGTAAATGCAAATATCTCTGAGATAAGACCAAGAGTGATGTGTTTTAGGAATTAAGAAAAAGCCAGTTTGGTTCCTGGAGCATTAATGAGCCAAAAGACAGGCAGGAAATGAGGTAGAAGAGATTGTCTACAGCAGTGGCCTCCTAGAAGACTAAGGCAATACAGATGATGAAGAGGGGAAGATTGGGGATATCTTTCCGAATTTGTGATAGATGGAGGATGGTAAGCTTTGGGGAAAAATTAAGAAACATTGTTTTCTAGTTCAGACAACTAGTTAATAAGTGACATAATTGGCCGGGCACAGTGGCTCACGCCTGTAATCCCAGCACTTTGGGAGGCCGAGGCGGGTGGATCACCTGAAGTCAGGAGTTCAAGACCAGCCTGCCCAACATAGTGAAACCCCGTCTCTACTAAAAATACACAAATTAGCCAGGCATGGTGGTGTGCACCTGTAATCCCAGCTACTCAGGAGGCTGAGGGAGGAGAATCACTTGAATCCAGGAGGAGGAGGTTGCAGTGAGCCAAGATCGTGCCAGTACACTCCAGCCTGGGCGACAAAGTGAGACTCCATCTCAAAACAAAAAAAAAAAGAAGAAGAAGAAGAAGAAGAAGAAGTGACATTATTAGTTAAAGCTAAGGAAGTTGGAAAGTGGGGATGCCTTTGCAGATGTTAGGGAAAAAAAAGAGTAAGTTCAGTTGGGACATTCTAAGTTTGATGTGCCCACGAAGCAACCAGGTAAAAATGTTTAGTCGGCTGGAAATACAAGTTTGGAGCTCAGGAGAAAGTCTAAAGACTATATATTGAGATTCAGGGGTCATAGATTGAAGCTCAACTTGTCAGAAGAGAAGAGATCATCCAAAGAAGGAGTTTAAGATGAAAAGGCAATAGGGCTTAGACTAGAATCCTGGAAAATGCCGATATTCAAAAAGAGGGAGATCTGGAGAAGTTACATATGTGTATAATGATGAATTGTTAATGATGATAAGGTATTATTCTTATTCTCTATAAGGTATTATCAATGTCAAAGATGTGATAAGAAAGGGCGCTGCTGCCCTAGTGAAGACACAACAGTAGAAAACAGGAAATTGAATGTTAAGAATGGAAAGCAAGAGTGTTTGACCAGAACAGATAGGTTTCATCGGAGCATAACATAGGATATAAGGCTAGAAAGATTCAGGAAGAGGAAAATGATTCAGGGACAGCTGTGAGAAATAGATTAAGGATTTTGGATCTAAAGCACCAAAGAGATAGCTTCTAGATGCTTGAACAAAGGAGTCATATGCATAAAACAGCATTTGATAGTCATTATTTTGACATCTTTATATATAAAGACTTTGAGTAGGAAGTGACTGAGTTTGGGAAGAATCCAAAAGAAAGATGTTGGAGTAAGTCATATCAGGCTGAATTTAAGTGAAACGTCACATATGTACATATTTGTAAAATATCTCCGCCTTTACGTATGTTTATCCAAAGTAGTAAACTGTATTATTGCTTAATGTAAAGTCCTTTTAGTCTACTATTCCATGAATGGAAAGTGGAGAAATGCCGTATGATTCAGGGTGCAGTCAGGCAAACTGAAAACATACCCTGTATCAAACAGAGGGAGTTGAATGCGAGAAATTAATTACACTGTTGATGAAAGGGCTGGGAAGCCAAGCAAGATATGGGAAGGCAATTCAGAGATTAGCCACAGCAGGAAGCTGCTTCTTTCTCGAGGGCGAGGGCTGGTTGTATGCAGGGAGGATGCAGAATGTCAGCAGAACCCAGAAGCTGGGCCGCCTGGCAGGAGCTAAAACCAAAGCAAGGACTGAGCTGAGAGCCTGTCCAGAGAAGACCTGCAACTATCAGGAGGAGTTGCAGCCACAGCCAGAAAACACAACCAGGGGAGAGAAGGAGAGAGAAAAGAAGACGAGAGAGAAATACCCACCCCCTGGATTCTTTTCTTCCCCCTTCCATGCTTCTACCAGTGTGTAGTGCTAGCAGGACTGGCGGGAAGCCAATTAGCAGGGAGAAGGGCAAGGAAGTGTTTGGGAACAAACCTAATAATTTGCCCAGAAGGTCTTTCCTAGTGGGCTTCTACAACGATTCATAAATAGAGATTTTAAATCTCACTAATATTTTTAATTTAGGAGAAGCACTAACAATGTTTCCAATTCAATCTGGTATATTTGCAAAAATGAATTTTTTTTTTCCCAGACTAAGCTAAATTCATGCTTTTCTCAAGAGAAAGCACTTCTACATTTTAACAGTGAAATATAAGCTCTTCCCTGATTGCCAAAATCACCATTAATTTCCGTCATCATTTAAGAAATAAAAAAATTTCTACTGTTGCTCAGTTATCAACTCAAATTAATAGTTTGGTTTAGCTATGATTGCATAGTACTGTAAGCAGCAAATCAAAAAATCTTATTAATATTAAATGCTGCGGTCAAACTACATGCTATCTGATAATATTTCATTTATTTTATATGCTATAATTTTAGACACTAATCCATGAATTCATAATGGAAGATTTGAAAGACTATATGATTTACAGTTATGATTCCTTTGTATAAAATTATTTGATACAGCCATTAATGCTTTGCCACATGTATACATGAATAAGTATAATTTTATTTCAATATCGAAAAATGAATTAATCCATATTTTCCTTCAAACATGTGCACACTTGTTAATATGTATATGTTACGACTTTTTTAATGCTCTTTTATTATATAATCAGAATATAAATAGAATAAAGAAAATAAATAGGTTATATATGGACTTTAACATGTCTCACAAGACTTGAAAAGAGCAATTTCACAGCAAACAAAAATAACTATCCGTTTACCATGTATATAAAACTTCTGGCAAGTGATACCCACAAAATGATGGTATTAACAATGAGTAGCATATGTCGGTCATGCCTCTACCAAATCCAATAAGTTTCATTAAGTTGCAAGTTCCTTACTCAAAGAGGCAGTGCTATATGCTGAAGGACTAGGATAGCTATGGATAAGACTAAGAGTGGTCCCTGACTCAAAGACAGCCATGCATAGGCTAGTCAACCCATGATATAATCTGATATTAAAAGCAAGTAAAGTCATTGGTGATCAGCTAAGCCACACAGATTGGCTCCTTCTAGTATGTAGGCTACAGAATAGAAGAGGATTGACTGCTTGGTATTGAAGGAATCAAAAAGCCAAAACCTTGAGATTTCAGTGGCTCGTGAGATGAAAGCACTTTTGGAGCTGCCTCAAGTCTCCATTGACCCCAGTACTAACCTACAAATATTGTCAAAATAACAGTCACCTGCTAACCAATTATTTTTTGTCACATTATTTTGAGTGAGACTGATTCTTAAAACCAAAGCAACTTATTCTAGCAAAGAACAAAAAGAACTTAAAAGTAAATTCAAGAGGAGATAAATTAATGGACAATAAGTCATGGACCCAAGGCTTTTACATATATTTTTGCCAGAATGAACCCAGGGCCTACTGACAATAAACTGGATTATAGCTAGAGTAATTGGGAAGTCAATGGATACTTGAATAAATTTTCTTGAAGAAAGGAAATTGAACACTGGCTCTTAGGAGTTGGTAAGCTGTGATTGCAGGAAGCTGCAGGAAGCTATGTGATCGTGCTACTGCACTTCAGCTTAGGCAACAGAGCAAGACTGTCCCAAAAACAAACAAACAAACCAAAAACAAAAACACTTTATGAGCTAAACTAGAGTAATCACCAAGGAAACACCCATTTAGGAATGGGAAGATACAGCATAAGAACAGAGCCAAGGCCTGGGACTTTTCTGCATTCCAGAAGAAACAAGCAAACCATTTTTTCTTAAATAACTATTTGATGGTTGCAAATATGGCCAACCATAGGCAGAAACCAGAGACAATGAAACTTTATTCTTGAGAGGCAGATTGTTAGGAGGAACTCCCCAGAAGAGCATTTGAACCCTACTGCTGGGGCTCAGAAAACAATATCCCAAAGTATGGCACTTTGGCATGCTGAGTCCTTTGAACTAAAGGAGGTTGGAAGGCCTCAGAAGCAGTTTCAGAAGCAAAGTCTCTCTCTCTCTGATCTTCTGCTGCCCTCCTATCTCCTGCCCCCTACTCCTCTTTCTCCTCCAAAGCAAGTCATAGAAACCAGAATTCCTCTTCCCCATGGTGGGTCATAGAAAACAGAACCCATCTTTCCCAAAGTAAGTCATAAAACCCAGAAATATGACTCTAGCCTTCCCCTTACTCTAACCTTTCTGTATAGGAACTGGCCATGAAGAAGTTCTCTGATCTACCTTAGCTGGTAGTAGAGCATAAGACTCTTGTTCCAGAGGAGTCCTGCCTGATAGCTAGAAGGAAGGAACTCTACACAGAGAGGCCAAGAAGAATCTGAACAGACAAGTCTTGCTAGGTCCCTGCCTCCCTAGCCTATTACCATTATTTAATCCCATGTTTGTCCATTTACATTTATACATGGCTGTTTGCCTATTCTTCATCAAATTCAGACATAAAAATGTACAGTTTTCCCTGGGTATTTGAGTCTTCATGTCTGAAGTTTCCTATGTCACATAAAACTTTGATTAAGTAAATTTGTTATGCTTTTCTCTTGTTAATCTGTCTTTTACTGTAGGAGTGTAGGCCATGACCCTTACGATGGGTGAGGAAGGGCCTTACACCTTTTCCACCCCTACCCTACTATAGTATAACGTGCGCTACGGTGAATCACACAGACCCACTCCCCCTTCAGGACTGAACGCTCATCCAGTGATGCTGGTATTGTTGGCAGCTGAGAATCTCATCTGAGCCACTTACCAGGAATTACCCTCAATGGAACAGAGCCTCATTGCCCAAGATTGGGCCTCATTCGTAGGGCAGCCCACATGCCCACATTCAATGAGTGGTCTATGTGTGTGAGGGAAGGAATAAAGGCCCAGACCCCTTGCTTGAAGGCTGATCAACTCTGAATGTCCATCACAGTTATGGAAAACCTTTGTTGCAAAAGTGTCCCTGCCCAACTCCTTTCTCCACATAACCCTACTTCACTTCCACACAAGAACTGATTTTGAGCACATTCACCAATAAATTTACACATATGAATCTCCTTCTCATAGTCTGTTCTGCAGATAATCCAACCTAAGAAATAAGGTAATAAAAGAACTGTTAAAAATTCACAGACACGATGCTTTACATGGAAATGAGGGCTCAGGTAATGAGTGATTAACAAACCTAAAGATAATATGAATGCTTGAATAGATGAAGGAATGTATTGTAAATGACTCCAGTTATTTTCAGAAAAACACCCAAAAGGGTGAATTAGCAGAAAATGGAACCAAAGAAATAGCTGATAATAGCTTAGTGATAGTGGCTCATATGGGTCTGATACAATGGCCAAAACATCTATTGAAGCCTGTGAGCAGGATTCCTGAAAGCATAGGAGAGTTAACAGGAACTTCCAGCATCTTGAGAAGGAAGCTGTATTAGTCCATTCTTGTGCTGCTATGAAGAACTGCTTGGGACTAGGTAATTTACAAAGAAAAGAGGTTTAAAATTGACTCACAGTTCTGCAGGGTTGGGGAGGCCTCAGAATACTTACAATCATGGTGGAAGGCACCTCTTCACAGGGTGGCAGGAGAAAGAATGAGTGCAAACAGGGAAAATGGTAGACACTTATAAAACCATCAGATCTCATAAGAACTCACTATCACAAGAACAGCAAGGGGGAAACCACCCCCATATTTCAATTACCTCCTACCGGGTCCCCCCAAAACACTTGGGGATTATGGAGATTACAGTTCAAGATGAGATTTGGGTGGGGACACAGTGAAACCGTATCAGAAGCCATTGCAAGAAAGGCAAACCCCCTCATGTCTCATATTCTAGCTAAAAGAAAATCATTTTAATTTTGCATTCTACTTGACAGTACATTCATATTTTTTATTAAAAATATGTTTTAGATTAATTTTCATTAAGAAAAAGTATTTTCTTACCATCTCTTTGGCTAAAGAATGGGATGTTAATCCACTGGGTCCTTCAGCTTTATCCAGGCAATTTCTCTCCACTGCCGAAGGTTTATAATTGTTATTACAAATTGAGAAGTTAGTCATCTAAATATGTATTACAAATGGCAATCGTTTACTTTTTTATAACTTTATGAGCAAAGAGCTGAGTGTGGTGACTCATGCCTGTAATCCTAGCATTTTGGGAAGCCGAGATGGGAGGATCACTTGATCCTAGGAGTTCAAGACCAACCTGGGCAACATAGGGAGAACTCGTCTCTACAAAGAATAAAAAAATTAGCCACATGTGGTGGCTCACACCTGTGGTCCCAACTACTCGGGAGGCTGAGGTGTGTTGAGCCCGGGAAGTTGAGGCTGCAGTAAGCTATGATGGCAACATGGCAACAGTGTACTCCAGCCTGGTTGACAGAACAAGGCTCCCCTGCCAAACAAAACAAAACAAAACTTTATGAGCAAAACCAGAGTAATCACCAAGGAAACACCCATTAAATTGATTCAGCTGTTCAGCAAATATTTATCTAGTGACTACTATGTGTCAGGTTCTATTTTAGGTTATACAGCAGTAAATGAGAGAAGCAATACCTCTGCTCTCCTGGAAGCTACACCCAGGACTGAGATTTCCAGAATGTGGCCACAAGGGGCTTTAGTACAAATTTTCATACTACTGTTGGTGAACATTTCAATAGTCTTTCTCCTGTGAGGTCATGTCACTTCTGACATGTGATGATCAGTAAGCATTTTTGATCCACTCATCAGTTTCGAGTATGCCCTGCAGAATTACTCAAAGGATATTTTAAGTGATGAAACATTGCTGAGAGTGTTGCTTATTTATTTCTAACTCTATAATTTTCATCAAATTTACAAACTAAGAGTGGTTATCCACAGAATCAATTCTCATTACCCAACTCTCAAACTTCATTTTTGTTATAGCCATTTTGCCATATGCAATGAAAGCCTCCACAGTTTTGCCTTGAAGGTACTGATTGTGAATAAGAGCTCTAAAACAAAATAAATCTCTGCTTACCTCACCAAAAATTTTAAACTCTCCTTAAGTTATAGTTAAGATAAACAATGAATTCATTCTTCTAAGCTTTTGCCTCTAGTTCTGATATCTTTTTAATATTTTTTTCTCTGTAAGGTAAAACAATTCAGCCTTGAGAAAAATTTATCCTTTAGCTTTTCCTACCTAAATCAATGTGCATCTGTGTAGTTGATGAAGTTTTCAAAATTACTTCTCATTTTATTACAAATGACCTCACCTAAAACCATTGGCTTTTAGTTTTAATGTTTGTGTCAATCAGGTTTCTAGAAAGAATCACATGGCACACTTTAACCAGGTTAAGTGATGAAACTTTACTACAGAAACCACTTACTGGTGTGGGCAGCTTTAGGCAACCCAACAATGGCAGGTGCAGTTAGAGCTAGCAGGATGGGAAGACATTACATCCCTACTAAGAGTGATATAGAAAGGGTCACCTGACATATCATGAACACTAGCCCAGCAGAGATGCAGCCAATCCATAGCAACATGGCAGAAAGAGAGGTGGGAGACTAAGTACACCCATCTCATATCCTTCCACATCTATCTCCTACAGGTACATTTCACTGATCAAGCCCACTTGGAGGCAGAAGGCAGAAAGTCCTGTGAAACTCCTGTAGCTAAGAGTTTGTGTGGAAAAGGGTGGAGGGTGGATCTGGAGGGACGTAGGGAATGTGTCCAGCACACTGTTGTTTTAATTTTTTTCTGAAATAATTTATTCTTTTCCCCATCCTATTGAACATTATGCAAAAAAATCAAGAGTCAGACTGTGAGGTGAAGTGTTCCCCATGAAGGATGCACCTTCAAGTATGCAATGGCGTGGACTGTGAATGTCGCCTCTGGCCATTTTGCCATCCTAGATTTGGCTCCGTCCATCAAGCTTACTTGAGGAACAAATATTTCTAAAGTCTCTTTGGTGTGGCTTGATCCCTCAATACACATGACTCTCACTAGATAACAAAGCCCTTCATTACTTTTGAACCAGATAGACCTTTACTAGACTATTAGGAGTTGCTAGGGCTAGGCGTGGTAGCTCATGCCTGCAATCCCAGCACTTTGGGAGACTGGGGCGGGTGGATCACCTGAGGTCAGGTGTTCGAGACCAGCCTGGTCAACATGGTGAAAGCCCCTCCCTACTAAAAATACAAAAAATTAGCTAGGCGCAGTGGCGGGCGCCTGTAATCCCAGCTACTTAGAGGCTGAGGCAGGAGAACGGCTTGTACCCAGGAGGGAGAGGTGGTGGTGAGCCGAGATTGCACCATTGCACTCCAGCCTGAGTGACTTGCTAGGAGTGTTTGAAAAGTTTTACTTATCTCTTAAAGTCGATTTTTGTTGTGCAGAGTAACCAAATTTTCGTACAAAATATCTATTGATATCATCATTAAAATAAGAATGCTGACCAGAAAGGACTATTATTATACTCAATTTGGCATTTTTCGTTTTTCCTAAGCATGGCTATAATATTTATATTCATATTATTATTAAAATATTATAATTATCTATTTAAAAGATTAAAATCAGGTGCTAGACTTATGTCATAGAATAGGATATAGAAACAGTCTCAGGCATATGAACCATTTACAAATGGCATAAGTTTAGAAACAGGTAGTTGGAGAGTCTGCTTTCTGAGTTTATATTTGCAGGTCCAAACTGGTGGTGAATAACACTGGAGAAAAGATGTGAAAAATCAAGTCCTGTTTTCACATTTCTTTCGCTAATATTTTTTCAATCATCTTAAAACAGTCATATCAACATATTAACCCATTTCAAATAGTGCCACTTGTCAAGATTATTCAAGAGGACAAGTCATGCTGCTTCTGCCTATATTTTGTGCTGTACAGAAGAGCCCCAGAGTTTTACTATCATCTCATCCTGTCCCTAGCATCCCCAGGAAAGCTTCTTTAATTCCTGTACACTTGATCTCAGGGACCTTTGAACAAAATAATTGGAATAAAATAACACACCAAAGGTCTAAATGCTGTTGCCATTCCCAAATGGGAGACCCTCTTGACAACTGTTGACTGAGAATTTCCCCCAAATGTTACAAAGAAAAATGAAAACTTCAGCTTTAGAACTAAGTAGGTCAATCCAAAATGGTGAGTCAAGAGCCCATAAAAGCAAGCCCAGAATCAGAATCCTAACCCAGGAAGGGCTGGCTAATGAGCTTCCAGATTCAGTTCCAATCAAGAGATTAGAGAGGAGCTGCAGTCAAAGCCTGGCAATTAGCATGTTTCAAGCTGTGGCAAAGACAATAACATTAGCAAAGCTAAGAGAAGAAAGGGTTAACAGAAACCTCTGAGTGGTAGAGTGAGGGAAAAGAGGATGGGACCAAGAAGTTAGCCTGTCTAGTCCCTAGGAGGTGTCCTCACCAGAAGACTTCATCATCTCGCTGGCTGATGCTCTCCTCGGTGGGGGAAGAATATGTTTCAAGCACTCTTAGCTGAAGAACCCTTCATTAAGAAAACCTAATTCCTCTTTGTTTGTACTTAATATTCACCAAGTAATCTTGACTGTAGGTTACATTTCCATCTGTTTGCCTCAGGGAGAAAATGTGTGATCCAAATACTACTTCATGAATGTCTTGTCTAAGTACCACCTTGAAGACTGGCACAGGCTACTGAACTGGATGTCTGGGTCCCGAGCTGGGCTCTGCCACCTACTACCTGTGGGATTCTGGACAAGTGACTCACCCTTTCTGTGTCTCAGTTTCCTTGTCTTAATGGGAATTCATAAGAGATCCTACATACCTTTCAGGATTGTTATGAGAATTGACATGAGACAAAAGACTTTTCAATAGTGCTTTCTGATTTAGACTTCACTGTTAGTAGATTTAGTTGGCTTGAGCCAATTTCTCAGACTTCCCTACTTGTGGGCACTGAAAAGCTTTTATGCTCAGATGCACAGGCTAAGAACTGCCTCTGACTTCCTAACTGACAGAATCCCTGGAAAGTACCTTTGGACAACGCTATCATTCTTTTTTTGTGGGGGGATGGGGAGAAGCAGAGTATAGTAAGGTAAATTCCTACAACCTCGTGGGCAAGGAAAACACCACTCCACACCTTGAGTCAGGGACAATAAGGGAATTGAATCTAGCTATGAGACAGCTTCCCAATCTTTTGCCTTTTGTCCCTGACATTCACTTTGGTAGGAAATCTCCAAACTCCTTGAAAAAAATATGCTGTGCATATGTAAGGTTTTATTGCTCAAATCACTCTGCCAAAGTCTCACACTCCCAAGGCCAAAGTGCGGCCTTTGAAGAAGTCCATTTGCAGAGGTGTGTCTACCATCTGGCCTAACCTGCCCAGAGGCAGGGAAACTGAAAACTAGTCCGATTCAGAAAGTAAAAGTGCTCCTGGCTCAGATTGAGGGATACGCATCTGGTCAGTACAGCAGAAGGCATCCAAGTTTGAACAGGGGCAACAAGCAGAGGCTGGGGCCTACACCTAAAGCAGAGTTACCCAACCCTAGGGACATGGCAAGACACTCTACAGTGTTGTCCAAACATAGTAATGAAACAATTCTTTAACATGTAATGGCACTGCACCAATGAATGCACCTCTACGTCTGTAAGTCTAATAAAAACTCCTCTGAACTGACATGGTCAGCCAACTCTTCAAATTTCCCACTGGAAGTTGCAAAACTACTAACAACGTTTATATTTGGGATACTGTAAACTCGACATCTTCCATAATGCTCTGGCTACCCCACCTGAACTCTGACTTTTGGGTAACATCATCACCTTTCCTGAAAATGTCTCTGACCAAATCACTTTATCTAGACCCAGCTCTGTTTCCCATACAATAATCCTGCCATCATGCAACTACCTCTGCTCTTTGAACACTGACCATCTGCTGATGCCACTGTGTCAACTTTTCTGCAGCTGTTGCATCCTCACCTTGAACATCATACCAGTCAGGGACCCGGCAGGAAACAGATGGTTCACTTAAAGGGTTAATTGAAAAGAGTTTAATGTGGGAACAATTTGCAAGTGTGGGCAGGGTGAAGGGAGCCAACAAGGGAGAGTGTACAGAGATTAGCGAGCAAGAAGCTTAATGCCCAGAGGCCTGAGAAGGCAAGAGGACAGGGCAGATACCAGATCCTGGATAGAGGCACAGCTGTGGGATAGCACTACCCCACAGAATCTGTGGCCACAGGTTAAGTGGCACAGTCATCACCCAGTGCACCAGGCTCCAGAGACACCAAATGTGCCACATAACTGGGAGAACAGATAGCCCAGCTTTCTCTTCTCTTATTCTTCATTTTTCTGTCGAGTCTCTTAATTGGTTGACTCTAACTTGAATCCATAGCTCTGTCCTGTAAACAAAGCTAGCCCTCTCTAGATCTGCAGGCATTGCGTGCACATAGCATTGCAGTTAAGAGCATGAGGTGGCCAGCTGGGATTACCTGAGTTTGAATCCCAGCTCTACCACTTACTAGTTGTGTGACCTCAGCGCAATTATTTAAGTCCTTAGGCTTTAATTTCCTTGTGTGTGAGTGGAGCTACTACTAGTACACATGCTGCTGTAACAATTTACCACTAACTTAGTAGCTTAAAACAATACACATGCATTATTTTACAGTCTGAAGCTCAGAAGTCTAAAATGGTTCTTATAGGGCTGATTTCAAGGTATTCCTTCTGAAGGCACTAGAGAAAAATCTCTTCCTTGCCTTTTACAGCTTCCAGAGGCTGCCCACATTCCTTGGCTCATGACCCTATCACTCCACCCTCTACTTCCATCTTCACATCTCCTTCTCTGACCCCCTGCCTCCCTCTTATAAGGCCATTTGGACTACATTGGGCCTACCCAAATAATCAAGATAATCATCTCATCTCAATATCCTTCACTTAATCTCATGTGCGAAATCCTTCACCCACAAAATCACATGTGCAAAGTCCTTTTTGCTATATAAGGTAACATATTCACAGGTTCTGGGGATAAGGACCTAGACATCTTTAAGAGACCATTATTTTGCTTACCACAGCACCTCACAAGATGGCTGTGACAGCATACAAGAGAATGATCTGTGAAAACTGCCTAATTCAATGCCTGGCATATATGAAATAGGCAATAAATGCTGGCTGTAATTTTTATGAACCCTTTCCCCTCCTCCCTTCTTATTCTTCGTGCTGAAGACTCTTAATTTGTTCATTTTATCTAGCCTCCTTCACTTTCTCCTTTCTGGGGAGAAATCTTACAAAAGACAAAAATCTGGTGTAGGGGTAATATAGATTAGAAGTGTGTCCCTTCCAAATCTCATGCTGAAGTGTAATCCCCAATGTTGGAAGTGGGGCCTGGTGGGAGGTGTTTGGGGAGTAGACCCTTCATGAATGACTTGGTGCTGTCCTCACGATAATGTGTGTGTTCTTGTTCTGAGTTAATGCAAAATCTAGTTGTAAAAGAGGGTGGCATCTCTCCTTTCTCTTGCTTCCTCACTGGCCATGTGACACCCCCACTCCCACTTCACCTTCTTCCATGAGTAAAATCTCCCTGAGGACTCACCAGAAGCAAAGCAGATGCCAGTGCCATGCTTCCTGTACAGCCTGAAGAACCATGAGTCAATTAAACATATTTTCTTTATAAATTACCCAGTCTTGGATATTTCTTTACAGCAACAGAAAAATAGGCTAACACAAGGGAGAATTAATGAGTTCTGTTTTGAATGTGTTGAATTTGAAGTGCTTGCAGGGAAAATGGATAAAAATAGTAGGCAATTGGGAAACTGGCTCAGAGGAGATATTGAGGCTGAATCTAGGTTTTAGAATCATGTATATGATTCAATTCACAGGATTTGATGTCACTGATGAGACAGTATGTAAAACAAGAAAGAAAGATTGAAGAGGAGCCCTGGGGAGCAATACCATTTAAAGGGAAGGAGAAGACTCTCCAAGGAGACCCTGAACAAATGGATAGAGAGGTTCAAGAAGACCAAGAAGTGACAGATGCCTCTAAGGCTAATGTGGGAGAAGATTCCAACGAGTATGGTCACAAAAGTCTCACAGGGATGAGAAAGATGAGGACTAAATGTGGCAGGTAAGTTGGAAGTAGTCTCTTTTGGTAGAGTTTCAGTTGAGTAGTGGATGCATAAACCAGATTTTAGTTGTCATGTTTGCTGCATGTTTCAATGAATTGCTGGAGTGAATGACTGGTGAGGAACAAAGAAAGTGAGGCTTTATAAAATGGGCTGTTGGCCAGGTATGGTGGCTCATACCTGTAATCCCAGCACTTTGGGAGGCTGAGGCAGGCAGATCACCTGAGGTCAGGAGTTTGAGACCAACCTGGTCAACATGGTGAAGCCCCATCTCTACTAAAAATACAAAAATTAGCTGGGTGTGGTGGTACGCTCCTGTAATCCCAGCTACTTGGGAGGCTGAGGCAGGAGAACAGCTTGAACCCAGGAGGCAGACATTGCAGTGAGCCAAGATTGTGCCACTGCACTCCAGCCTGGGAGACAGAGCGAGACTCTGTCTCAAACAAACAAACAAAAACAAACAAAAAAAGGCTGTTACAGGAAGAAAAGGATGTGGTGGCAGCATAAGTGGTCATAGACAGGTGAATATTTGTTTTAGGGTGAAGTAGACGTGGCTGCATTTATGGCCCTGGGGAGGAATCCAGTAGAAAAGTAGATATCATGGATAAAAGCTAGAGGTGTAATTCGTGGAGCAAGTCTTAGAATAGGTTAGATTAAGCAAAAAGTGGAAAGAGATAAGGATGGCTAGAATGATGGGTAAGTTTGAATAGGAAAAGGAAGGTTTTAAGGAAGTTCTGCCTGATTGCCTTTTTTCTGTGAGGTTGGAGATAAGGTGGTCTATTGAGAATGAGAGTGGCAGCATGAAGGGTACATGGCTTTGAGTTTCAAGGAGATATTGCTGTGAATTAAAAGGTGAACTGACTGGGTGACCTGAAGGTTGCTAAGCATGACTATGAACTCAATGAAGTTCAAGAACCGTACATTTCCAACAGAGCCCATCAGCATGGTTATACGGTTTTCTCTGACAGTAATCTGAGGATTAGCATGGTGGGTGGAATAGAGGGTGAGGAGGACCAGAGAATAGAGAGTATGGCTGACATGATTAACAATACCAGTTACTTCACCATCAACATGCATTGGCCTGCCATATCATTTCTGAGTTTGCTAGGTGCCTGTAACCTTCAACTTAACTTGACCTCAGGCACTTACTCATTCATCCATACACTAGACCTTCATGCCTTTTTAAACTGCTCCCTCTCAAAGTTTTTGGTTTCTGAAATTGCCCTCTAACCAGATTCATACACTTCTTACCACTTCCACTCCTTCTTTCCATTAACATTTCCTCTTTGCCTTCAACTTGACCTTCAAACTCTTAACCTGGATTCTCTCACACTTTTCTTTTCTTTTGAATTAATTGACTTTCCTGGCCAGCCAATACTCTGCATTTAGCCTTTGCATACTTTTACTTTCATATTTACATAAACACCAAGCAGAAATTGCCATTCTTTTTCTTTACTGCATCTCCGTCATAGAGAAACTTACAGTCTGAGAATGAATGTTGAACTTGCAACTGTTAGGGCAGATGCAGATACTATTTCAAATAATTCTGGTCCTGAAGACTAGTTAAATTGTGAGGCAATTCCCAGTCTGAGTCTGTTCTTGAGTGGGCCCAGCTTGGGATGATCTTGGAGTCAGTAGGTGGAATTAAAGTCCTGGTTCCGATTAAGAGTGCACCCGACCGGGCACGGTGGCTCACACCTGTAATCCCAGCACTTTTAGGAGGCCGAGGTGGGCAGATCACGAGGTCAGGAGATCGAGACCATCCTGACTAATGCGGTGAAACCCCATCTCTACTAAAAATACAAAATACTAGCCGGGCATGGTGGTGGGCGCATGTAGTCCCAGCTACTTGAAAGGCTGAGGCAGGAGAATGGCGTGAACCAGAAGGTGGAGCTTGCAGTGAGCCGAGATTGTGCCACTGCACTCCAGCCTGGGCCACAGAGCAAGACTCCATCTCAAAAAAAAAAAAAAAAAAAAAAGAATGCACCCCACTTATCCCCAGCCTTAGACTTCCAGAAGCTCGCTTCTCTTCCCCTAAATTTTATTCATTTATCTTCTCCATTGGGAAAGCCAAGTCACTTTCTAGTGGCTGAAAGGCAAGGTATTATTTCACTGGAACTCAGTACAAACTCAACTTGTGGGAATAAGATTTATTTTGCACTCTGAGACACTACCAGTTATGAGCTCACAGTGAGTGCTAATCTGAAAAAGAGAACTTGATAAATTCTTGACATTCATTTGCAAAACTCATTCAAACTAATCCCACTTATCGTTCTCATATACTTTATTTTCTATGATAGAAAATGTTAGCTCTTATGTTAGTGGTAATTTGGAGGATTCTTAAGATAAAAGGAGCATGGCCTTTCATAATTCACATAGAGAAGAAGGATCACGGAAAGCTAGATAAATATGAACTTGTAGAAGTTACCACATCTCTCCGGCCCCAGTTCCTACATCTCTCTGGCCCCAATAAAATGGGGATAAACATACCTACTGCATATAATTCTTGTTACAATTATAGAAAATTATGTTACAAAGTATCAAGAATGGTCTCCAGTGGTACGTCTGCGAGATTGTCTGTTGCCAACTTATCACCACCATCACCACACCCTTCCCAGTCCTGAAACTACATATCCCAGAGTCCACGTCCCAGCACAGTTCTGAGTTACAGTTTGTCCATGAGGATTAGACATAGCAGCTTCATTTATGTGGCCCTTTGCAGATTCCTTCAAGATCCTGCATTGCAGTCTCAGTTTATGCTTCTACTACAATGACTAGATACTCATAGCTTCTAGACACTTTTATGAGTTCTGGTTATGCCACCCCTGCTAGTGCTTCTGGGAAGTGGTTTGTGACTGTTTTCCTACGTAATGGTTAATTTTATATGTCAAATTGACTGGCTTAAGGGATGCACAGATAGCTGGTAAAACATTTCTGGGTGTATCTCTGAGAGTGTTTCTGGAAGAGATTACAAATTGAATCAGTGGACTAAGAAGATGCGCCCTTACCAGTGTGGGTAGGCATCATTGAGAGCCCCAATAGAACAAAAAGGTGAAGGAAGGACAAATTATCTCTCTCTTGTTGAGTTTGTTGAGTGGGACATCCATCTTGCCCTAGTTCTCAGGTCTTCAGACTTCAGTATTTAGACCAGCAGTCTTCCTGGTTCTCAGGTCTTCAACCTCAGAGTGTGAGTTACATCTTCAGCTGCCCTCGTTCATAGGCCTTTAGAATTAGACTGAATTATACCACTAGTTTTCCTGGTTCTCCAGTTTGCAGACAGCAGAATGTGGAACCTCTCAGTGTTTACAATTGCTTGAGCTAATTCCCATAATAAATCTCCTCTTGCATATATATATACATTCTACTGTTTCTGTTTATCTGGAGAACCCTGTCTAACATATCCTAGTTCTCCAGTTGCAGGGTTCCAGCCCCTCTTTCCCCAGCTTGAGATGGCTCTGTTATTTTTTTTAACCAGTCCTAAGTTGGTATCCTATCAGAATATTTCTATGAAAGTCATTCCTACAATTGTGCAATTCTAGGTCTGAAAATAATCTCACTGAGGCATTTACTTTTTGCTTTTTTAAAATAGTTATTTTGGCTCTATTTCTATATAATGCTCCAAACTTCTTTACTAATTTTTACAGGCAGATTTTTATGCTCTGTCAAAATAAGAGTTTTATATTTGCTTATCCATTTCTGAAAAACCTCAAGCATCTAATAACTATTTTTAAAACTGGACTTTATTGGTATTTTATGGGCCTCTTCAATTAATCTGACAAACTGAAATTTACCACTGCTGCCATTGCTAGTCTGTGTTATTATCCCAATCCATTCCTCCCTTTATGATTTACTGAGAATGAATCTCCTGTTAAGAGGTTAACAGTTAGTTTTTCATCTATTTCTCCACAAATTACGCTGCTGCATACATATGTTAAAGCTATAATTCATAAATGAGAGTTAATGATATGTATTTTCTAATCTTGTGAGTAATTTTTAAGATTGATTTTGTTTAACAGTATGAATAAGCTATTTTTAGAAATGTGCAGTCTTGTCCAAAGTCCCTACTGGAGAGTCAAAAAAAACCAGGGTCTCAGAAGCTGGGTGTGGGTGGTGGTGGGCGCAGGAATAGACAGGAGTAAAAGGGAGCTGATGGCTGATTTCTAGGCCGAGGTGGAAAGCAAGTCAGAAAACTAAGGCTTCAAGGATGGAAGAAGAACAAAGTGACAATGGCTAATGGCTGTTGAGCTCTTATGTCTCAGTCCTTGTTTTAAGTGCTCTTCCCACAGTATTACCTTAATTCCCAATCCGCAACCCTAGAAAGTACTTATTATTACTAAACCCACATATCAGTTAGGGTGAGATATCAGAGAGTAGCAAAAGGGTGGGCTGCCTGAGGACTGAAAGGGCAAGGGGAGGAACGGTGTTATGGGGGCCCAGTGATTGCTACCATCATGGAGAAAGAGCCACTGCCAGAGCTGATCTTGAAGGGTTGTGGCCAGGTGAAGATCTGCAGTGTTGAGAGGCAAGGAGAAGATTAAGAAATACTCCAACCTTTCTCTCTTTTGCAAGCTGACCTGCCATTGGCTAAACCCAAGCAAGTCTCACTGAGGCTATGTGCATGGCTTTGTTTTGGGGGGTGGGGGCCAAATACAGAACAACAAACACTACTTTCCATTTTAGAAATGCAGAAGTCAAGGCTCAAAGAGGTTAAATACTTTCTCAAGTTTACGCAGCTAGAAAGTGGTGGGGTCAAGATTCATACCTTCATGCATACTTAGTCTGAAAGCACTGCCTCTGGAGGCTTCTGCAAGGAAGCAGGTTGATGTGGTAGGCACTTGCCAAAATCCTCTGGATTAACAGTATAAAACAGGCAGAATTCAAATAGGGGAAGCCTGTGGTTGAAACTGTAGCTGAATTCATCAAAAAAAGCAGCTAAGTTCAGACAAACTCTCTGAGAAATGATCTTTTTACATACATAATAATTCACTTCATTTGCAGGGAAATTCATTTGCCTAGAAATTTTCAAAAGTATTCTTGTGGTTATGTCTGCATGGTGCCAAACATCTAGATGGAAGTAAAATTAACTGAATCTTTCTCAACATCCAAATTTTGGGCAGCAAAATAATTTAATATTTTAGTGAATTTACCAGCCACATATTATAACAACTAAGATTTGAGTAAGTCTTTGTAGTTTTAACAAAAACTTTGATACAGTATACATTAACTCATTTAATCCACATAAGAATCTTGCTGTCTTAACATTACTATTCCGATTTTATAGATAAAGAAATTATCTGTAATTTCTTATAGAAAATTATAATTATTGGCTTAGAAAAACCAATGACATGTCCAACATCCAAGAGCTAGTCTATGGTAAGTCCAGGTCTCAAAATTCTCATCTTCTGGCTGTAAGCCCTGTGTTCTTTATAATTCACCAAGACACTTCCTCGGTGAAGAAATATCATAGGTCTTTAACAAATTGAAAACCCAGAAAACAAAACAATCCTGTTATCACTCTTTGCCAGGGATTAAAATGAAAATGTAATTGCAGTATTTGCTTTTAAAGGATGTTTCCACATTTCCTATCATTCAACATTAAGCAAGATAAAACAAGGAGAAACTGGAAACCTACTAGGGGCCATTGCAGAGTCCAAAGGTATAAGGTAGACCCCAGGTCCATTGGCATCCCTTCAGACCTTATTCTGAACTCAAAGTTTGAGCAATAGGTCTGAATAGTGCTTTAACTGGTCCAGGTCTCTCTCTCACCAGGGAAGTGGTCTGTATTTCAAAGCTAGGTGTAGGCTATAGGCTTCAAGAGGAAACAGACCCTTTCTCCCACTCACAGCTAGCACAGAGCCTGGGACAGAGTAGATTTTCAATATCTATTACTAAAATAAGTGAATAAAACATTCCATCTACATGTAAACCACTAGACCAATAATTAAACAAGATGTGATCATTCACAATGCAAACTAAGTACTTCATTGTTTGTCTATTCCTGTGGACAATGAGATGTGTGTAGAAGCACTTTGAAAGTGTGAAACATTCTATGAAAGTATAATATCACTACTACTACCACAACGAACACTACTACTCATCATATTTGTTATCTTCATGCTCATTGTTATTTTCATGGTATCATTGCCATTGCACAGATCTGTGCACTCAAGTCAAATTGACAAAATCTCCATCATTGAACTGCATATCTGTCTCTCCTGAATCATCCTCCATGCTTCTGTGCTCTATGGACTACATCAGCTTCATTGCTTTCTGGCTTCTGCTGGGTTTGATCAATGGGAGGCCCAGCAGGAAACTGGAGGATGAGAGGAGAGAGAGGTCAAAGTATTTATTTCCTCAGTTTCTTGGCTTCTGTCTCTTGGGTGACTCTAGTATGGCTTAGTCTCTGCAACAAGGACGACGGCTTCTATCAGGCGGCTCTTTCCTCCAGTCATAGGCCTCCCCAGTTAGAGTAACTGCTCCCTGCTATTGCTTCTCAAGCAGTAGTTGTGATGGCTTTCCACACTTCGCCAACTCCAGCGTGCTTCACTATTCTTTGTTGTTAAGTTCCCCGAACCACATGCATACCTTTGTAGATAGTCCCTTTGCTAAACTCTTTTCAATTATCCCTGTTAAGTTTACCATTTGTTTCCCGCCAGTACCATGACTGATACAGACAACTGAACATTTCAGTATAGGATGAGAAAAATAAAGCAAGCAAGGAAGATGCTTTTCTCCCCATGCGTCAGCCCCCACTTTTCTCTGAAAACATTCCGACCACTATTACCCTTGCTGTACAATGCAACTACTGCTGGTCTCCTCCCATGGCACAGGCTGTGGCCTATGTCCCAATGTCTGTGCCAGTGGCAGAGGAGTCAGATGACAAGGCACATGCTCCAGCAGCTTGTCCTGAAATTGGGAAAATAATGCAAGAGAGAGTATCACTTACTGAGTGTCATCACCAAGGAAATGGATAACACGAGAATAGATGAGTGCAGAGACACAGAGATGTGAGAAGGACAGAACCAGGTAAAAAGAGAGAAAAAAGGTCAGTAAAAAAAGAAGGAGTAAAAAGCAAAGAAGGTGTCAAGGCCATCTATTGACATTAAAATGCAAGCCATTTAAAAACCAAAGGAAATCTAGAATTAAAAGAGCTATCCTTATGAAAAGCCCTGGAGACAAAAGTCTGCTTGAGGCACAGGTGTAGACTGTGTCTGACAGGTAAGGAAAGCCAGGAAAAGGAAGAACTGGTTGAATTGGGCCATCAGTAGTAGCATGAGTTTAGCAGTAAAATGTACTCTATTTGCTCAAGGTAGAAATCAAATATTTGATTCCTAATGGGTTGATTAGACTCACTCTTCAACTAATTTATATAAATTTTCTGCTTTCCATACAGATATTAACATCATGTAGATATAAGTGGTAGCTGCATACTTTTGCAAAATGAGCTTAAAATTATTGAAATAGAAAGAAACAACTGGAGTCTCTGCCTCTCAAATGCTACATCCTATTTTAGTTCCTCTGATGGAATGGAAGGAAGAAAAGTGAGATTTGCACAGGAGACTCCTAGGTGATCTATATTTAAAAGCTCTTTCACGTGGAGCAGCACAGTTGGGAGTACACTTCAGAGGCTGATGGCGTTATTTAATTATGCTGATGTTTCCCTGTGTTCCTCGTGTTCTCTGAATGGTGTGTTAATATCCCACCAGGTGGATGTTCAGGAGCAATGAACAGAGGGAGTGGCAAACGGTCTCACTGTATTTAGCCACATCATGCAGAAGAGAAGACTGATGAGAAATAATTAAACACACCCCAAATTTATAGCATGATAATTGACAATTAGAACATTTAAGAGGGTAAAAAAAAAAGTTTAAGAATCTGTTATATCTTCAGAAACTTTTATTACCAGAGTTTCAATCTTGTGTTTAGGTTTTCATGTACCTGTTAGCAAATGGAAAGTTTAAAATAACATCAAATATAGCTTGAGAGAAGGGAATCTGTATATATACATTCCATATTTTGCCATCTTTTAAAAATTTATCTTCAGAGAGATGTATTTTTATTGTTTATTTCTCAGTTTTCTAATCTCTAGTTTATTATGGTGCATATATCTTGTTGGGCTGTATGGTGCCAATTAAAAAAATTCATACTGCAGAATGGATTCCTATTTTTTAATATAGCTGTTCTTATATCACATACTCTTCTTGATGTTTTTCATCTTTTTAGAGCCAAAATGGGGTGTAAACATTTTAAGAGGATTTAATTCCAACACATATATATTCTTCATTTGAAATTGGAATTGATTTCCATTTTGTGCTATTAAAATAAATGTACTATTCCCAGACATTTAAGGGCCTTATGGTTGCTTGATTTCTCTTCTATATCATCTTTAGTTCATCAACCAAACCATAGCTTCTCAATCATTTTAGGACATAATCTATTTTTTTTGCATTTTTATGAATATGAAATCAGATGCCAGAATGACACTTATTTCTCTATCCTTAAACTCCCCAGTGACTGAGGTGAAAGTAAAACCCCAATGGAAGTCAGTTTTTACAATAATCTCCTTGCTCGTTATCTTTAAACCCTTTATTTTGAGCTGTTGAAGCCATTTAATTCTCACTTATACAAACACTACTGTAATACATAATAATAATATAAATAGAGATAGAGTCTACATTTTACATTTTTCCTACCCTATTTCGAAAATTTTGAGACCTATATAAAAATAAAAACTAATTAGGCCGGGCGCAGTGGCTCAAGCCTGTAATCCCAGCACTTTGGGAGGCCGAGGCAGGTGGATCAGGAGGTCAGGAGATGGAGACCATCCTGGCTAACACGGTAAAACCCCGTCTCTACTAAAAATACAAAAAAAAAATTAGCCGGGTGTGGTAGCGGGCGCCTGTAGTCCCAGCTACTCGGGAGGCTGAGGCAGGAGAATGGCGTGAACCCGGGAGGCGGAGCTTGCAGTGAGCCGAGATCGCGCCACTGCACTCCAGCCTGGGCGACAGAGCAAGACTCCGTCTCAAAAAAAAAAAAAAAAAAAAAAAAAAAAATTAGCCGGCATGGTGGTGGGCGCCTGTAGTCCCAGCTATTCAGGAGACTGAAGCAGGAGAATGGCGTGAACCCAGGAGGTGGAGGTTGCAGTGAGCCGAGATTGTGCCACTGCACTCCAGCCTGGGCGACAGAGTGAGACTTGATCTCAAAATAAATAAATAAATAATAAAAACCATTTAGTATAACAGACACCTGTATACCCGTACCTAAGTTCACTAATTTTGAAACGTTGTCACATTTATTTCTCTTTCTCCGTGTGTGTGTGTGTGTGTGTGTGTGTGTGTGTGTGTGTGTGTGTACTAGTCCGTTTGTGTTACTATAAAGGAATAGCTGAGGCTGGGTAATTTATAAATAAGAGGGGTTTGATCAGCTCATGGTTCTACAGGCTGTACGGGAAGTGTGGTGCCAGCATCTGCTTCTTGTTAGGGCCTCAGGAAGCTTCCATTCATGACCGAAGGTGAAGGGGTAGCAGGCACAGCACATGATGAGAGATGGAGCAAGAGCGTGAGGGCGGGAAATGTCCCAGACTTGTAAACAACCAGATCTTGAATAAACTGAGTGAAAATTCACTTATCATCAAGGGGTTTGTGCTGAACCATTTACGAGGGATCTGCCCCCATGATCCGATCACCTCCCACCAGACCCCACCTTTAACATTGGGAATCACATTTCTTTTAAATTTTATATTTTAGTTATTTATTTTTAATCAACTTGTATTTTAAGTTCTGGGGTACATGTGCAGGATGCGCAGGTTTATTACATAGGTAAATGTGTGCCATGGTGATTTGCTGCACAGATCAACCTATCACCTAGGTATTAAGCCCAGCATCCATTAGCTATTCTTCCTGATGCTCTCCCTCAGCCCCCACCTCTGACAGGCCCCAGTGTGTGTTGTTTCCCCCAATGTGTCCATGTGCTCTCATTGTTCCGTTCCCACTTACAAGTGAGAACATGCCATACAGTGTTTGTTTTTCTGTTCCT
The DNA here is from genome assembly GCF_028858775.2 of Pan troglodytes. NCBI lineage: Eukaryota > Metazoa > Chordata > Mammalia > Primates > Hominidae > Pan > Pan troglodytes. Next base: position 106,746,407 of record NC_072411.2, on the reverse strand, counting down.
GTGTTAGTTCGCTGAGGATAATGGCTTCCAGCTCCATCCCTGTCCGTGCAAAGGATATGATCTTGTTCCTTTTCATGGCTGCATAGTATTCCATGGTGTATATATAACCATATTTTCTTTATCCAGTCTATCATTGATAGGCACTTGGGTTGATTCCGTATCTTTGCTCTTGTGAATAGTGCGGCAATGAAAATATGCATGCATGTGTCTTTATAATGGAATGATTTATATTCCTTTTTCAACATGAGATTTGGAGAGGACAGATATCCAAACCATGTCAATATATGTGTTCAATATTCAAAGGCAAGTTGCAGACATCATTCCACTTTACCTGTAGATACTTCAGCATGTGTTTCCAAGGAACAAGGATCTTCTTCTAAATAGCCACAATATCATTCTCATACCCAAGAAATGTAGTATTAATACAACTATGTTACCTAATATGCAAGCTAGATTCAGATTTCCCTGAGCATCCCAATAATGTTTTTATAGCTGTATTTTTAAAAATCTTGGATCTAATTAAAGACCATATATTGCAATTAGTTGGCTTTTGTGAAATCTGCCTTATAGATTTTAGTTTCTTCTAATGTACATACAAAAAAGGGGAGGAGCTCACAGATGTGACAGACGCTGTTGATGCCTCTCTTCATATCGCTGTGGCTCACCTGCAGCCTTGGTGGACATTGACTGTGTGAGGACAGCTTCTTGCCTCCTGTGCCTATGGTCACTCCACCTCCCTGCCACAGGGCTGTCTGCAGAGCTACGGGAGCTTGTTCAGCCTTCAGGCAGGATAGCTTGGAAGAGCTGGAGATTTCAGCACCCCAGGGACAACTCTCCATCCATGAAGTTCACAGCTTGGTACATGAATGCTCAATGTTCTCTTCCTTTGGTGGAACAATTCTGATGCTTGCTCTCTATACCACCTTACAGGGAGCTGAAGCCCATTTCTTCTTGCCCATTAGCACAATTTGAGGGACATCCCCGGCTGCCCTGTCCCTCTCACACTCAAGTGTGCTTCTTGGGATTACCTCCCAAATATGTTACCTGCACCCACGTCCTTGTTTAAGGATCTGCTTTGTGGAGAACCCAAACTAAATTGTCTACAATCATACCCTAACTAATGGCAAGCCAGGATTTGGACTCAGGCAGCCTGGCTGCAGAAAGGATGCTCTTAACCCCTAAACCAAATATCATTTTACATACAGATTTCCCTACAGGGTTAAGTCACTTAGCTAAGGTCTCAAGTCAGTAATTAGGGCTGAAATGGAAATGTAAACTCATATTTGACTCATTCCAAAACTGTCAACAATAACATAATTTAAGCCCAGTGAAACTTCAAGATGCAGAATATAATAAGGATAACAGAGACTAGATTATTTTCTCTCTTGAATTATGTTTAACTTTTTTGTTTATTACAGGAACATTTAGTAAAGATTTTTTTTACTAAAAACCTATGAATCAACAAATATTTATTAAACCATGATTGAGTTCTAAGGGCTATGCTGGGTTCAGGGTAGTCATTAATCTCTACCCTCAAGGAGATTACAGTATAGTCATTGTAATTTATTGCTGTAGTAACTCAACAACAACATTAATAATAATAAAACACACACACACACACACACACACACACACACACACAGAACCTCTAAGTCTCAATGGAGAGAATTAATTTGTCATTCCACTCTTTTTCTCCAAGATATGTCCTTGTTATGATATTCCTCACTTTATTGTAGTTGTCTATTTATATATCTGTGTTTCCCACTAGACTTTGAGTTTTTCAAGGTCAGGGATCCCATTTTATCCTCAGCATCCAGCCCTGGTCTTAGCAGATAGCTATTAATTTATCTGTTTCTTCCACGTGGCCAGAGACTGTACTAAGCATATTACGTGTATTGCCTTTTTTAATAAGCAAAACAATCCTATAATGTAGCACCTATTATTGTCTTTATATTCATTAATAAGGGCTTGTGGGATGGGGGTTTGCTAAGGTCACTTGGCTAGGAAGTGGCAGAGCTGAGATTCAATCCTAAAATTCAGCATGATCCCTTGCTCCTTTCTATATTCTGTGTCCCCGTAGTTGAGCTCTTCTGAAAACAGGGATCACTGAAAATGATTCTGATCGCTTTAAAATTGTGCAAAATATTGCTGCTGCCAAGCCTCTCAATATGGCTGCACCCCCCAGCAGATGAGACAGCTGCCTTGTCTCAATTAACCTTTACTGAGATCGAGTTGGGTTGACATTAGCTCCCTAAGCACCTCTTCAATCACTCATTCATTCATTCATGCATTCATGGATTTTCATTTCAAATTGCTCCTTTGTGAACTAAGTTGGGAAATTCTCATTTTCACACATCACCTATTTTGATGGATTCTGCTCGGTTATTTTCTATTTTCATGATTGACCAGCAGCCGTTTATACATTTTTTCAACCATCATCTCCTTTACAGCAGTAGGCCTTCGACCTGTGATTGCTTTCAAGGAGGTATATTACCAATTGTTGTTGTTTTTTTTTTTGGACTGCAGTTCCCTGGTAGCTTCAGTTTTCAAATGAAATTGAACAAGATGAATCTTTGTCACTTCCAAATCTATGAAATCTTGGCACACATATACATACATACACACAGATATTGTATGTCTGTGTGTGTGTGTGTGTGCCAAATTTTCAGCACCTTCATTAGTACTCATGGGGAATGTACTAATGGGAAATTTGCTAGTCATTTAAGTGGTGGATGTGCCAGTTACAGACTTTCCTGGTGGGGTGGCCAAGATGGTTTTTATAAATAAAGTTTTATTGGAACACAGCCATGCCATTTATGCACTGTCTGTGGCTGCTTTTATGCTACAATAGTAGGGTTGAGTAATCACAGCAAGAGAACATATTGCCTGAAAAACCTAAAATATTTATTTTCTGAAAACAGAGAAATGTTGGAATAGAGAAAAGAGCACAGTTATACAATCTCTGAACCTTGACTCTGCCACTTAGTAACTGAGATCGTTTGGGAAAATCGTTATCTTTCTGAACTTTGGTTTTTTTAATCTGTACAATTATGTTAATAATGAATGTGAAAATGCTTTGTATTTGGTCAACTTTTATCCAGACTTTAACAGTAAAACATCTGGGAAGAGCAGGACTGACAACTATATCAGTTAGCTTTTGCTGCGTGACAAACTACCCTCAAACTTAGTGGCTAAATAAACCAATAATGTATTGTTTTTACAAGTCTTTGGGTCAGGTGGGTGTTGGCTGATCTTGACTGGGCTCAATTGAGTGAATTTTCTGGTCTCTGCTGAACTCCATCACACACTTTATGGCTGGCTGGAGGGTGTTTTTTATGTGATTGTATTTCATCTTCTTCCTGGGACCAGTAGGCTAGCCTAGGCAAGACCATTGGCACAAGAGACCAAGCTCAATCACATAAGCAGTTGTAAAGACTTGCCATGCATTATAACTGCTAAGATCCATTGATCAAAGAAAGTTCACATGGTCAAAATCAGGAGCAACCATAACAGGAGGCCAGGGCAAGGTCACATGGCAAAGGATGTGGATACAGGGAGTAGTGAAGACTTGAGGTCATTCGTGAAATGTATTAAAGCATTGTTTGAGAAAATGAGATGGTGAGATAAAAATTGGTACAACTTCTTTGGACAACAGTTGGGCAGCACATAAGAAAAACATTATATATATATATGTGTGTGTGTGTAGTATTTCACTCAGCTATCACATTCTAAACATTTATGCTAGGAGACTCATCATGGATGAATATAAAGATTTATCAGTAAGGATACTAACTATAACATTCCTGATAAGGGTAAAAACCTGAAAACAAATGTCCAAAAATTGAGTCATAGTGAATAAATTATGGCCCATTCACATGATGGAATAACATAAAACCATTAAAAATGAGAATAAAGAAGACTAATGCTATGGAAAAAAATGCATGATATATTGCATAGTGGAAAAGGTCATAAAATAATTTCTATAATATATTCATGTTTTGTTAAAAATGAACATATATACATAGATGAGAGAATATGTGTATATTAAAATATTAACAATGGCTATGTGTGAAAAGATTAGCATGAAGTTTTATTTTCTTCTTTGTAATTTTTCCGGGCTATCCAAATTTTCCAAAATGATCATGTTTTTTTTGAATAAAAATTGCTTTACACAAGGTAAAATAAGTTAAATCATCTTTTTAAAAAACATGGGAAAGAAGTATGGCCAGAGCAATCAGCATATATGCCATGGGTTGCCGATTCTTGCTTTCAGAGTTTTTCTTTGTTCTCCCAGAGGCATTGTAAGATAATGTGCACTTCATCTATTGATTGAAAATGCATGTTATTTCAAAGGAGTAACTTGTTGGATAGGAATCATTTATGTCTATGTAGCTATGCATCAATTGTACTGCTCTTGTTTAAGTTATTTATTGTGAATTAGAATTATGATTAATCTTTGCCTAAACATTTTTTATGTACAACTATTCCCTTGCCACTTGCAAAAGCCTGTTTTAACTTTGAAACACCTAAGAGATGGCAGATTACAATAGTATTGTCAGGTTTTGTACTAATATGTTGAAAAATAATATAATTGCCAATATGTGACATATTAGAAGAAAAATAAATTCAGAGTACATATGTGACTCACTTACATGCTTTTCCCTTCAGCCTTTTGTCTACTCCTCTCATATTTCTTGTTGTTGTACTTGTTAAGATTTATATTGTGGAGAGGAAGTTTCCTTCTCCATAGCTATCTTTGGTCAATTGAAATGTATCCAACAAAGCATTAATTCTATTCTCAAATGAGAACCACTCATAAATGTTCATGGATACAATGAGGCACTAATTAGTCATTAAGAATATATAGAATGAGGCAATGCCATGGGTCTTGACAGACATACAGGCTGGCTACCTATTTCAGAACAAAATAATAGTAATATGAATAATAATAATAAATCTGATCATTGCACATGCTTAAATTTTTATAATTGCATATGTTTAAAAATTGATCATTACATATGTTTAGCAAAATAGATGGTATAGTCACAAATATTCAAAAGCAGGCAGTATGTATGGTTCCAAGTTTGCCACTGGGAAATACATCCCACTATATTCAAGTGCTCACTTTTTTCAATAACTTTAATGCACACTGCAAATTTAAAAATTTGCTTGTAGTTTATGTGATAATCACAAGCTGCTTTACAGAAAATATTTTTAGGGGAATGAATAAATAATTTGTGATATCACCATACAAAGGAACATTATACAGTGATGAAGATGAATGAACTAAAGCCACAGGTATCAACAAGAATGAGTTTTACAAAAATGATGTTGAACAAAAATGCAAGTTGCAAAAGTATACTTATGGTACACGTAAGTTATGTCATCCATATGAAGTTTAAAACCATGCAAAACAATAGTAAATATTGCTTAGAGACATACATATAGTAGATAGATGTAATTTGTCTATACACTAGCTGTTCACTGTCTACACATTAGCTAGACGTTAGTGATGATAAATCCCAAACTCAGCAGAGGGGTTCTTGCTGAGAGCAAAGAGTGGAGTACATTTGAGGAAAAGTTTATAGAGGGCTTTCAGTGTATGGGCAATATTTTAATTCTATAGTTGGTTCCTGAGTGAGATGGAATTTATGATGTTATTTGTATACCTTTCTATATAACTCAAATATGCTGTAATAAAAATTTTAAATAAATGTTCTGGAAGGCTCAGGTAGATGCCCCTTGACACAAGTGTGACTAAAAGAAAGAAAATATTTTATCAATTTTAGATAAAAAGGTGACAAATTGATTTAAAAGGATTTACAGCAGTGCATTAAGGTAAAATGCATTAACGTAAAAACTTGAACACAGTCTTTAAGAACGTGAACTCAGTACAACTATGTGGAACAAAGTTTGTCCATCCAGGAACTTATTCATGCTGACACTCATGTTTGTACTGAAGGTCCTTAATTTCAAGAAACTGCTTACTGAATGTTGGGGAAAGTTTCCATGCCTGAGAATTTAGTGCTGTTAATCTTCTGCCACATTTGTGCTAGGTCCATTAGACCATTTCAGGTCTTGTCTGTTTTTATTACTTGTTATATTTCTAGCAAAGTTAAAGCTTTTAACACTGCTTGGGTGCCTGTGAAGTTGATGAATTCCTCTGCTGCTGATGGTGTCTCATGCTGATCCTCTAATGGGTGCATTGAAATATAATCTGCTGCATTATTTTCTTTCCCTGGCCCATGTACAATTTTATAACCATAACCATGTAGATATTTTAAACCCCATCACTCAGAGCACATTGCTGCCTTGAACTGTGAACTGCCAAATATTGTCATGAGTACCTGATGATCTGTTACCATAGTAAATGCTGAGCCATAAATGAATAAACGACAGTGTATGAAAACCAGGAGGGCTGGCAGGTCTCTGTCAAGTTCCCGAGGATGGTTAGGACACTCTTAAAATCGGTCTTGCAAAGAAGAAAGTAAATGCACTTTCACCTAGATTGGAAACAGGATATATTTTCACAGATTTAAGAAAGCCCTCATAAATCTGGTGATGGAGTCTTTTTGTTTTTTCGTACTGTTAGCTAATGGCCTGTAAGTTTGGATATTGCAAAGCATGCTAGAGTTATTACCTTCATTTTCATTTGTCAAATGGCTGGGAATACACAAAATTATTTTACAATGCTTGACACTGTAATAGCTTCCCAGTCAATGAAGCAGTAGAAGAGCCATATTTCTAACTGGGTCCCAAATTCTAATTTCTTAAGAAACTGAGACATTTGGGTTGGTTCCAAGTCTTTGCTATTGTGAATAATGCCACAATAAACATACGTGTGCATGTGTCTTTATAGCAGCATGATATATAGTCATTTGGGTATATACCCAGTAATGGGATGGCTGGGTCAAATGGTATTTCTAGTTCTAGATCCCTGAGGAATCGCCACACTGACTTCCACAATGGTTGAACTAGTTTACAGTCCCACCAAAAGTGTAAAAGGGTTCCTATTTCTCCACATCCTCTCCAGCACCTGTTGTTTCCTGACTTTTTAATGATTGCCATTCTAACTGGTGTGAGATGGTATCTCATAGTGGTTTTGATTTGCATTTCTCTGATGGCCAGTGATGATGAGCATTTTTTCATGTGTTTTTTGGCTGCATAAATGTCTTCTTTTGAGAAGTGTCTGTTCATGTCCTTTGCCCACTTTTTGATGGGGTTGTTTGTTTTTTTCTTGTAAATTTGTTTGAGTTCATTGTAGATTCTGGATATTAGCCCTTTGTCAGATGAGTAGGTTGCGAAAATTTTCTCCCATTTTGTAGGTTGCCTGTTCACTCTGATGGTAGTTTCTTTTGCTGTGCAGATGTCCAACAATGATAGACTGGATTAAGAAAATGTGGCACATATACACCATGGAATACTATGCAGCCATAAAAAATGATGAGTTCATGTCCTTTGTAGGGACATGGATGAAATTGGAAATCATCATTCTCAGTAAACTATTGCAAGGACAAAAAACCAAACACTGCATATTCTCACTCATAGGTGGGAATTGAACAATGGGATCACATGGACACAGGAAGGGGAATATCACACTCTGGGACCTGTTTTGGGGTGGGGGGAGGGGGGAGGGATAGCATTGGGAGATATACCTAATGCTAGATGACGAGTTAGTGGGTGCAGCGCACCAGGATGGCACATGTATACATATGTAACTAACCTGCACAATGTGCACATGTACCCTAAAACTTAAAGTATAATAAAAAAAGAAAAAAAAAAAAAGACTTGTCCTAACACAGAAAAAAAAAAAGAAACTGAGACATGGTTGGTCTTGGTGTTGCAATGTCTCCATCTATAAAATAGAGATAATAATGGTTTCTCTGTTGTGGTATATATATACACAATGGAATACTACTCAGCCATAAAAAGGAATGAATTAATGGCATTTGCAGCAACCTGGATGGGATTGGAGACTACTATTCTAAGTGAAGTAACTCAGGAATGGAAAACCAAACCCTGTATGCTCTCACTCATAAGTGGGAGCTAAGTTATGAGGATGCAAAGGCATAAGAATGACAGAAGGGACTTTGGGGACTCAGGGGGAAAGTATGGGAAGGGGTGAGGGATAAAAGACTACAAATTGGGTGCAGCATATACTGCTCAGGAGATGGGTGCACCAAAACCTCACAAATCACCACTAAAGAACTTACTCATGTAACCAAATACTATCTGTTCCCCAAAAACCTATAGAAATAAAAAAATTTAAAAAAAAAACACACATCTCCACTTATCCTCCACTTCCCCATCACCCTTACCAGCCTGTGTAACCATCCTTCTATTCTCTATCTTCATGAGTTCAATTGTTTTAATTTTTAGCTCCCCCAAACAAGTGAGAACATGCATTAACAAATGTAGTCTAAAACAATAAATAGAACAATATATGCAAAAAAGTATAGTTTCTCTGGCCTGAGGTATTGTAAAGATTAGTTCATGTTTAAAAGGAACTTTAAAAATGCAAAGCACTGTATGAAAGTTAGAAAAACAAGCTATAGAATATCTAAATCTTGATTTTTTGACACTGTAAAGCTCAATTATAAGTTTATTTTATTCGATGCCTTCTTTTACATTTTTCATATTAAAAAAGAAAGAAAACTAAACTTATTCTACCACATGTTTCATATAGCTTAGGATTTACAGTATCCTTCATGTATCTACATGAGTGCTGAAGATAATAAAATACTTGCGATTTCTAAAAAAAATTTCACTTTATTTAGGCTACTCTTCGATGTGTTTAAAGAACATAGATTGCTTTTCAGTATACTCCTCTTTCAAAGATAACTTTTTCCATGAAAAAGGATACGAGATTTAAATATTGTTTAGTTGGTGCACACAAAGTTTACTCAGTTTGTAAATTCACTGTGTATCCTTTTGTCTGGCTCTGATCTTTTGAATCTTGTGTCCCGGTCCTGATTACCAGGTTTCTGTTCTGTTTCTTTATGCCTGGCACTCCAGCCATGGAGAAAGGGACCCATATTTCTACACCCGTCACCTTCTGAGATACATAGCAAGATGGCCTTTTGTTCAAACAACAGTGTTCTATTTTTTCAGCCCCTCTATCAATTAATTAAATGAAGATGTAACAGCAGTTTAGTGTTATTATGCCAGACACTGTACTAGGCATTTTACATATTTCATCCAATTTAACTGCCACTACAACTCAATGAGGTTCATGCTGTATTTATCTCCATCTCACGGTTGGAAGACAGAGACTCAGAAAGGCTAATAATTTTCCCGAAGTTACAGAGTGGCAGAGGCAGGATTCAAACCCAAGCCTGTTTAGTAATCTTTTGATGCCTCCCCTCCTTTTTTCAGTCTGCAGAAAAATCAGCCATTGTGGTTTTAAAATACGTCCACCATTCTTTGACATTTCTTCCTTCAAAAGGCAGAGCTAATTCTCATCATATAATTTGCAGAAGTGACTGCGTGACTTCTAAGCACATGGATGGTATCGCAGCTTCCTCCTCGAAGGATCTTTCTCTTGGCTCATCACACTGGGGAAAACCAGCCACCTCTCCTCAGTCAGCTCAGTGCAGAGGTCCACAAGGCCTGAGGACTCCTGCCAAAAACCAGCATCACTTTGCCTGTCATGGGAGGAAGCCATCTTGGACACTGTTCTTCCAGTCCAGTGAGGTCCTCAGATGACTGGAGCCTTGGTCCACTATCTCCAGGAAGAGATAGTGTTAATTTTCAACAAAGCTCTAGAGTAAAGGATGACCCCCTGCCTGAGAGGTTAGACTGCAAAACCCAGGAACCCTTTACATCTGTAATTCAGTGGCATTAGGACCCAATTTGGATGTTGGTGTGGGTGGCAGCAGTTACACTAGTAGCCTGGACTGTTCATATAGCTCATTCATGTCCCGAACTTGATCCCAGAAGGACTCATTGTTTCTTATACCATGAATAAGGGATGCAGGTGAGGGTTTATGCTGCTACCCTTGCATGTGGTGGGGTGGGGGATGGCCACTCTCTGGGAGATGTCTGCTACTTGAGATTGACAAAGAAAGAAGCTGCCCTGTCCTTTTTTAAAAGTTTTTTTTTTTGAGAAAGGGCCTGGTACTGTCATACAGGCTGGAGTGCAGTGGTACAATCATGGCTCACTGCAGCTTCAACCTCCTGGGCTCAAGCAATCCTCCTACCTCAGCCTTCTGAGTAGCTGGGACTATAGGTAGGCATCACGATGCCTGGCTAAATTTTTATTTTATTATTATTTTTTGTAGTGACAGAGTCTCACTATGTTTCTCAGGCTGGTCTCAAACTCCTGGGCTCAATCGATCCTCCTGCCTCAGCCTCCCAAAGTGCTGGGATTACAGGTGTGAGCCACGGCACCTGGCCTGCCCTGTTCTTGAGTACCACCTCACTGTTATTTCCCCAGAGCAAATGTACACTGAGCTTGCTGAAAGTTTGAAGAAGTTTTATTTTCCACTTTATTTTTAAGTTCTTCTGTGTTAAATTATACACAAAGTGTATTCATGTTATACATGCTGTTTTTAGTGTAATTTTTTTCTCATTTTGTTTTGCATTCCCCTTCCCCTCTGTTCTACTCTATCCACATTAGACCTCCTTACCCCCAAAGGTTACCCATGTTAATAATCCAGTACCCATATCCTTCTATATGTCTCTCTGTGCTCATGTACATGTAAACACATATGTATTAAATATATCCACCTAGGCTTTTTGGTGCTGGTTCATCAATGTGGAATCATATTATACATAATTGCCTGCATCTTACCTGTAACAGTTCTCATTTCTACTTGCAATGCACAGGAATACTCTTTTGCCCAAGGTATAATGGCTCTTCATTTTTTTTTGTCAAACCAATGCACGCTTTCTCATTGTTACTTTAATTTGCATTTCTCTGACTTGTTTGTAATTTTGAGCTACCTTTTATATGTCTGTCAGCATTTGGATTTTACTCTTCTGGGAGTTGCCTGTTCATATCTTTGGTACCTTTGTTATTGGGTCTGTTCCTTGTTAGTCGTAAGGAGACTTTGTACATTATGGGTATTGTCCTTTTTGTGAGAGCTAATGAATAAGCAGGGCACATGCAAACCGCAATAAAATGACGACTACATTGTGGAATTCTTACTCTTCATTAGGAATTCCTCAAGAATCCCGTGACACCAGTATCTTGGCATACTGACCACATGATGTGGCCATGGTCATTTTTACATTAAATTCTCAGTAGAGCTTAAATAAAAACTATACAAAAATAAATATTATGGCATTTTCCCTTCTCTACTCAATAGATCCTCTCGTATAGCACCTAGGAAAATGTACACACTTTAATTTCAAGAGGAATGCCTATTCCTCAGTTCACATCACCCTGATCTTAGTCCTTGGAAGATAGTAACACTTGCTTTATTTTGATGTAGGAATACATGGACCTCTGTCTAAGTCATTTAGGATGTATACCACCATTCTGAAATATTTTTTCCTTGATCATCATTTTTCTAAATGTTTTATTCTAATTCACATGTTTCTCCCCGACTGGAGTGAAGGGAGTTAGGGGGGTGAGCTAGGGAGAGGGACTGTTCAAGGTCACTTACCTCACATTCAACACAGCAAGATAGCAGTAAGTCAAAAAATTGCACAGATGGGTGAGAAAGCAAGATTAGTCAGGAGTAAGGTTTAACCTATAAACTTGCTGGAAATGCACCACAAATCTGGTACTGAGCTTTCTTGCAGCTAAATGAAAAAGGGAAAAGCAATTGCCTATAAACTTCACAGTATTCACAAGTTAAATATTAATCTGTCGCTCAGGAAATAGCTCAAATATCCCTATAATTTGGCCAGAGATTAATTTTTTTCCATAGGGCTATTCATGTCACAGAGGACATACATTTCAGCCTATTTTTCCTTACCTAAGAAGAAGGGCCTAAGGATCATCTCCTTGGTTTTTTCTTGCTCTTGTATGCTCTGACAGCTTGCTTTTTTGTGTTAACTTTTTGTTTGTTGTATAACTTCCCAGATATCATCCAATATGACATTGACTGTGGGCATGTTCTTCTGATCCCATCATTTAGTTATGTCGAATTTGCCAGAGCTAAGTATGAGGCACAAAATCAGAAGACCTGTCTTTAAAGATTATGTAGGTCTTTTTAAATACTTCTTGTATTCTATATCCAGGGTCTGGAGCTACTAAAGGACTTTCCATACCAAAACACTACATCCTCTATCATTATCATCTTTGAGTAAAACCACCACTCATGATATAAATGAATTCTTTTGCTCATAATTGATATAGCAACTTGCTGAGTTGATGGCTTTAGGTAGAATAGCTCCTATAGTATTTTTTAAATTAATAGACTATTTTTAGAGCAGCTTTAGAGTTATAGAAAATTGCTCAGACAGTACAGTAAGTTTCCATATATTCCCCCACTCAGTTTCCCTTACTACAAACATCGTGCATCAGTGCAATACATCAGTTATAATTGGTGAGCCAATATTGACACATTATTATTAACCGAAGTCCATGGTTCACTCTTTGTGTTATATAGTTCTGTGGGTTTTGTCAACGCACAGTGTCACATATCCACATTACAGTGTCATACAAAATGGTCTCTTACTGCCCTGGCTTTAGGTCTGAGATAGTTCTGATAGTATTTTTTTTTTATCACCTTTTAACATCTTACAGGAGGTTATCTTATTAATGTTCAAAGACAAAAATAATATAATGTCCAAGTGCCCTCCAAAGATGGTCACGTTTTAATTTAGCACATGGCTAAATTTCATCTCAGTTTAGAATATATATTTTTGTGGGACTTCATTGTCATTTTCCATAGAAATTTATGACACTTGGAAATTCCTCTGGGGTACTCAATGCCATCATCAGTGTATTATCCCAAAAGAGCACATGGTGGCTTAGCGCAACATTCTGATGTTACAACAAGATGTCTAATTAAACATTCAAGACATAGCACCTAAACAGTCCTTTCCTAAGCAGCATTATACTATTCCTAAATATTTGATGAATTCAATGAAGTGAGTCCTTCAAATTTTAAAGTTTTGTGAATTTATGCTCAGTAGAAAGCACTTCTAGAAATATGGAAGCCTGCAATTATTGTGTTATTTTGCCATCTGTCCCTTAAATGTATTGAGCACGCAAGAAAAAGATATAATACCCAGATACTCAGACATGCCTTTTACTTCACGTCATCATGATGTTTCCTGAGGTCACAGGCATGTGAGGCATCTGTGGTCATCAGTTAGATAAGTTATCATCTTCGGCCAGTGACTATGTCCTCAGTGAACATATCCGCGTGAACAGAGAGAGATATTTATTTACATATGATTATCCATTAAGTTAACAAATTTTTATTGAGTCCTGCTATATACTAGGTATTGGGCTAGATGAGACAGATAAGTCAACAGACAATTATAAGACAGGGTGAAAGTACATGAACATGGCATTTTAATGCTCACAGGCAGTCAAATCCTTGTGTTACAACTCATTTCCCAACTAAGTAAGTTGAGGCTAGGAAAGGTCACCTAGCAATTGAATAGCAGAGCCAGGAATAGAACTGACTCTTAGTTAAGCACTCTCCTCTCCCTTGCCCCGTTCCCTTTTTTGTGTGTGTACTTAAACAATATTGTACTGTTCTGCCAAATTCGTGACATCTTTAATATTTTAATTTGTGCCTACTGTATTCCTTGGGATGATTTGAGGAGAAGGAAGATGCCCACAGAATTCTAGTGATGTTTAATTTAATTTGCCTTGGATGAAATTGAAGCTAAAATTGTTAGCCGAAAGACATACATAAGGAGGTATGAAAACCCAAGTATTGTTGTTGTTCTTTTCCAAGTTTGTTACAGATTAGAATTTCATCACTGGAGTTAAAAGCACTGGGGACATGTTGAATTACTTTCCTGATGGTATCTTTACAATTTTCTCAACAGCTGAGTTTATTTTAGACATTAATCTTAGAGGCTGTCTCAAGAAAACACAAAAAGAAAAAATTTTTCAAATAACAAGATCTTGTAACAAGTTCTGAGGGTCACCTTTGTTCAAATCTGGCTCAGAAAAGACAGATGAACCATTGAGCAATTGAACTGTATCTGTTAAAATTGACTAGATAATATATATGTCTCCTTCTATCTCTTCATCTGAGTGATTCACACCAATGCAAATTCTGACCTACCTCTATTATTCAGTTTAAGAAGAGAAAGTATAAAAGATATATTAGTGCATGGTGCTGGATCAGTCACTGTCCTGATTTTATCTCTGCCTTTTTCATTCTTTTAAATTAGATTCTTCATTTTTCTTAAGCTTTCATGTTTCTTCATTTTTATCGTGCAGCGTCCATAATTTCTCAACATTTGCAGCTAAGTCAGGCAGTAGAATATATCAGCTGTATTTTTAATGGTACACATGAAATTGCACTATAATATCCCAAAGGCAGAATACTGATTCTATTAAATTACAAATAAATGTAGAACATTCAGGGATGCTGGAATTGCAACAAATGGTATGTCATCTAACATATGGAACAGAATGTTTTCTCAATAGCTAAAAATTGCTTTTATTGTCTGAATATCATAAAGGAGCTTTAAGTTGTGTTTAAAGTACGCTAATAGAGTGGAACACACATTTCGAGGGACATATAATATTATATGCTAACCAGGTTCTAGGAAGCTTTTATTCTTTGCAGGTGTCCTATTTCTGAGGAATTGCCTTGACCCATGGTCCCTCTGAACTAGTGTAATAATAAGTCACAAATTTCCCGGAGTAACTTATTTTTGCCTTTTACAGTTTACAACAGTACTTTCATATAATTATCTCATTTTGATCCCATTTATAACCACACAAGGGATACGATTCTCAGCATTTTACCTATTACACATATGGTCCTTTATTTTCAGGGGGCCACATTGGAAGGGAACTAACACTACTTGCCTACTATAAGACTTATTGCTTAGAGCTCCTCTTCAAAGAGCATTTTTACATCTTTTTCTTGCTAAAAGATGTAAGTGTTCTGAACTCAAAACACTTCCCTTCTTGATTAATAACAACCAATCAAATTGGGAAGTGGTGGGAAAAGTGGTAAGAAGAAAATGAAATAAACCTTCAGATCATCAGGAAAGGAAAATTAAAGTAACCCTACCTGTGGAAAATACTTATTTTTTCCGAACAGAGGCCTGGAAATATCATAGCCTGAAGCCCCCATTTTGTCCTGGTCAGAGCACAGCAATCTATTTGCATTCTTGAACAGATCACCAAACCATAATGCTGGCAGCAGACATTGTCACTATGGATGTCCGCCTGTATGCTAACCTGGTGCCACTAACTGACTGACAGTTCCCTAGTAGGAGGCTTCCTGTGTCTCTCTGCCTCCAGACATCCATGGGTCCTGGGAGCATGGGAAGCCAGAATGTGGGGCAGACTGGAAGTGCCAGGGCATGAATGCCCCCAGGAGTGACCTCCACCACGGAGGTCTGGTTGGTAGTGGATGTGTTAGTCTGGGTCCTCTGTGAAGCAGACACCAAGAGGAGATTAAATGGACACACAGGAGAAATGCTGTGTAAAAGAAAATAGAGAAGGGGTCAGGAAGGCTGGGAGAGCTGCCAGACCATGACGCGGGTCCGACCCCCAGGGAAGTAGAAAAAGAGAAGTTTGGGTGGATGCATCCTACACCGTGGTGCAGAATAAACTGTCAGCAAAGCTGTTAGCAAGTCCTTGAGCTGAAGTCACCAATGAAGGAGTCCCATGTCCCCCAGGTACAGGCCCACCCTAGTATCTCCACCACCTTGGTCACTGGCAAGGAGTAGCCCTGAGAGATGAGGTTCAGCCCAAATCTGTCGACGGATTTCAGAGCATGGCTGCTGGGCTCTCAGCCAATTCGCCTGCTGGAATAGTTGGTCTGCAAGGTGCAGGCTCACGGCTGCTGGGGTAGATATAAACCCAGAAACTGTGAGGGGACAGGTCTGAGGTATGTTCCACACAGTTCCTCAGTGAGTTCCCAGCAGGACTAGGCCCCAGTTGTCCATTGCAATAACCCACTTTTACTGGCATTTCTTGTCTCACTTCTCTCTTTTCTCACTGTGCTTCCTGGCGTCAACTCTCAGATAAACTGCTTGCACCTCTATCCTGACTCAGGGTCAGCTTTTGGAGAAATCCAAACTAAGACAATGCCTTTCAATGATTAAGGGCTTTGTCTACCTTGCAGCAGGTCCTTTCACTGTGGCCGATTGGAATTGCCATTTTTATGCTCAAAATGAGAGTATTGAGACATCAAAACAGTTGGCGTTTACCTATTAGTGAGTCCCAAAGATATTTCTCCCTCTTCCCCCTCTCTTGAATCCCACCATCTTCTTAATTTTCCCATGCCTGACTGCCCCCTAAATAGGTGAGAATGGCCCTTAGCAAAATATTTCTTCAAAATCTTTGCTTAGCATTGCTCTTTCATCTTTAATAGAATGAGAAAGGGGTTAATTAGAGCCAGAACAATTAAGACAAAACATCCACAGAATATTCCATTTTATCTTTGTGAGACTCATACGGCTTGATTTGTGTTTTACCTGATGATGGGCGTGGCCAGTGTAGCAAGAACGGAGGCATTTGAATGGCATACCAGGCTCATCCCCTGAGCCTGGGAGATCAGCTGCCTTCCCACTCTGGCAGAATAGAGTGAGTTTTGAGTTTTACATCCTGCAAAACCATCAGTCAAGGGGTCAGGATAGGGGTCCCTGACTTCTCGGGTTAGGTCCCAAGATAGGTTTGCCTTAAAGTCACTATGACAACATGGGTGATTGGGCTGTACTGTAAGATGACTGGTGAGGGACAGATGCAGGGGGACCACCCAGGCACCTCCCAACTTCTTGTTCCGCTATCTCCAGTGAGTTGAACAGAGCTGGCACTGTTTTGTGCTCTCCATTCTTGCATGCAGCGCTCTTTACTCCCAGCCACAGCTCCTATTCTTGTCACAGTTGAATATCACCCTTACAGGTGCTTCCTGAGACTTCACAGTCTCCTAGTACTACAATCTGGATGACACAGTCACGATGGTCCTCTTGAGAAGCACCCAATCCTAACCCTCTTCATTTTTTAAATTTCAACCCCAAATTCTAATGAGGGAAGATCACAATTATGGTATTGCCAAGGGTTTCATCATTCAAATAAATGCCAATCCCTATCACCATGATTTTCATAGAAGTACAGTTGTCCCTTAGTATCCAGGACCCTGAGGATGACCAAATCCATGGATGCCCAAGTCCCTTATATAAAATGGCATAGTAGTATTTGCATATAAGCAATGTACATCCTCCCATGTACTTTAAATCAATGCTGGATAATTTATAATACCTACTAAAATGTAAATGCTACGACAATAGTGGTTATACTGCATTGTTTCTTTATTTGTATTATCATTTTATTATTTTTACTTTTTTAAAAAATATTTTTCATCTGAGATTGGTTGAATCCACAGTGGAACCCTCCCATATGAAAGGCCTACCATAAATATATTTCAACACTAAAAATTAGAAAGAATGTTATCTCAAGACTGGATGCAGTGGCTCATGCCCGTAATCCCAGCACTTTGGGAGGTCAAGGCTGGTGGATCACCTGAGGTCAGGAGTTCAAGACCAGCCTGGCCAACATGGCAAAACCCTGTCTCTAATAAAAATACAAAACATTAGCTGGACATGGTGATGGGTGCCTGTAATCCCAGCAACTTGAGAGGCTGAGGCAGGAGAATTGCTTGCACCTGGGAGGCAGAGGTTGTAGTGAGCCAAGATCATGCCATTGCACTCCAGCCTGGGTGACAGAGTAAGACTCTGTCTAAAAAAAAAAAAAAAAAAGAAAGAGTATCTCAGGGTAAAGAAAAACTGTTCCCAAGAAAGAACACTTTGTGACTTTATACTAATGTTGATATGTTTTTAAATTTCTTCACACACAGTACTAGTCTGGCAACTGGCATTTGGGAACTACCAATATGAAATAACATTAATAATGAACATTGTTTACTATGTGTCAGACACTGCACTATTGCTTTACAAGCATTATCTCATTTAATTCCCAGAATAACACTTGAGGTAAGCACTGTTATTGTTTCTATTTTACAGGTGAATAAACTGAGGCAATGAGGATAAGTAGCTTGTTCAAGATTATCCAGACATCAAAGAGCAAAGCCAGACTCAAACCCTGCATTTGAACTCCAGAGCCTACATTTTTAAGCCCTATAATTTACTTCACTGGTTCTCCAAACGTGGTCCAGAAACCAGCAGTGTCAGCATCACCTGGGAACTTACTAAAAATGCAAATTGTTGGGTCTCACTCCAGCCCTAATGGATCTGAAACAAGATGGGGCCCAGTAATCCGTGCTTTAGCAAGATGCTAGTGGATTTTGCAGCATGATAAAGTTTAAGAACTGCCACTCTAAGAAATGCACAACAATAATATATTATTTGCTATCTGTTTATTTTATAGCTCTTTGCAAAAATATTGCTTATGGATGGTGCAGAGTTGGGATCTTGAACTTTTATCCTCTGTAGTATAGGCCATCTTGTGGACCTCTATGAACACTCATTAAATGGAAAAGGAAATGCTGCCGTATATGTCTTGAATAACTTAAGCTCATTTGTGTATAAAGATGAGATGCTAGATTAGAGAACTTTTTGAGATTCTTTGCATCTTCAACACCATAATATTATTCCTGTCTCTCATTGCATGTGTTTGTGACAATCAGGAATTACATGAATATAAAACTAATATAACATTTTGCTTGCATGTGCGATAATCATTAAAAACACAGCATGAATGATAGCAACACATGGCATTTAAAAATAAGCTTTCCAATTATGCCAGGAGACGCAGAGCTCATTTTATTTTGCCACAGACTTCGTAATATTGGTAAGTAAAGGTTTGAAGAAGTGGCTTTCTTTGGAATACATTAGAAAGATTTCTTTTTTTCTTTTTTCCTATGTGCAACATTGGTGCTGCACCTATCTCACAGGTGCAGATCAACAAGACAATTTTCTAAACTTGCTTTTAAAGAAAAGTCCTCTAGAAATATACGGTATTAGATTAGAGATATTAAAGCACAGAAATTTTGCAATCCCACAATTGAATTACATTTCACATGATGGGTTCTTGATATTACAAATGATTGAGCCCAAACAATATGCTTTGGAAACTATCCAGACTTATAATTATAAAAGGAATTTGAAGTGTATGGGTGTTCTGCAGTTTCTTATCAAAAGTGTAATTGAAGACTTCCTTTATTTCACTATCTCAAGTATGGCATTATATGCCCATCACTCAGAGAGAGATAAACAAATTTGATGCTCATTTTTAATCTCCATGCCAGCAACAACATTCTTACCCACCAGGCCAAGTTCTTACACAGAATTTGTTAGACTACTAAGATTTAATAGTGTTTATTTACAGAGATCCAAAGGGTGCTTTACTATTAATACTGCATTCCCAGATATTTTTATTATCCTTCACTGAATGTAATTGGCAACATATACTCAAAATATTCTTCCCAACTATAGTTTCTCTAATAAATATTTGTGCATAGGCTACGTCTACCTGGGTTAAGGTGCTAATAAGATTAACTTTTTGTTGGAATTGCTGGTCATTTTAGGAAAAGCTAAATAAAATGAACAATTTTGTCAGATATGTCTGTTTTATTTTCCTGTCTTTAACTTTTGGATATAAGTTACAGAATTGGCTTTGTTGATTCTGAGCTATAGAATCCACTCAACGTGATTTAAACATAAAGGAGGATTTTGTGATAAGGTCTCTGAGCATTGAGGAAGCAAGCAGTCAGGTCTCAGGAGTGGAAGACTGGATGAGGAGCTGAGGTGGACACCCCCAGCCTTTAGACACATGGGCTTTGCTTATGCTGCATGGCTTCTTCATCCTCCCTTCTCTCTGCAAAGTGGTTTTCTCAGATTCCCCTAATGCATGTCACCAAACAGGTTGTCTTCAGGGCTGCCACCAGCCCATATGGCACTCACACATCAATTAGAAATAGGTTTCCTTCTCAATACACTTTGATTCCATCCGTCAGAAAATTGTCATAATATATTGATTTTGTAGTAACAAGACTCTTCACTGCTGGAACAATGTCAAAATGAACATTCAGAATTCTAACAACTACAACCTGAATGGTGCCCCCTTAGGTGTGATGTCCTGACACAGGGCACAGCCTGCTCTACTGTGTGCAGTGCCCTGGCTGCCCTAGCCCTTAAGTCAACCCCAACAAAGAAAAGGAAGGATAAGCAGGAGAGAGCACATTATTGACTCAGCGTGAGTCTGACTGGCACCCTGAATGCGCATCTAGAGAGAGTAGGTGTGGTCAGATACAAACATGACTGCCAGGTGGAATGACCAACCATCACAGTTTGTGTCAGACTGAGGGATTTTACAGATTTGATTAGGATTTTCATAAATTACATTAGGATTTTGATAGATTTGGTAGAGGTAAGAGCTAAGACTGGGTACGTTCTGGGCAAACCAGGCAAGTTGGTCATCCTACAGTGAGGGTCAACTCTTCAAAGTGGGTACAGCTCTCAACAAGAAGTGTGAGAAGACACCCCAAGAGGATATAGTATATATCATATGTATTACTGTTTGGGGTTGAATTATAATAGTTGCTTTGTTATTTTGACATTGTGGAGGCTTAGTCCTGCAGGAATTTTATTTCATTTGGCCCAACAATGCTATCACAAAATATCATGGTAATCTTCATTTGGGTACACTGGGCTATGTATCACAGTGCTATTTCTTTTCTGTTCAAATTCTATTCCAGCAAAGAAATTATCGTTCTATATTAAATTTGTTTTTTTTCCAGTCTTGACATTTTGCTTAGGTTAATGTTACCATTGTTTTTCTTAGGAAGTTTTTGAAATGTTCTATTTAGGAAAAAAAAAAAAAAACTTTGGAAAGAAAAATATATATTTGTAAACTGGATTGCATAATTTGTTATTGTTTTCAATGAGGATGGATATTTATACATGACATCCAGATAAATATTTAAACATTTGTTTCCTTAAATTAATGTTTTTATCCATTCTGGTATTCGACACATAAGAGATAAAAGAGATGGAGCAGGGTTCTCTATTTGAAGAAGGGCAAAGAAGGGTTATCCTTAGAGCTCTACTTCTCAACAAAAAGAAACTTGAGATTTATAATTGCTATCTTTGCATAAAACAAAGAAAATTTCTTATTTCAATTAAAATTACCTTCACATTAGATCTTAATCTATAACTTGCTTCAAGTCCTATTGGAAGAGAAATGATCAGAAATCTTAAATGCCTACTGAGGAATATAATTGACCTGATATTAAATTTTAGAAGGGGAAATACATTTGGTAATTAAAACAAGAGTCTAAAATTCAGTTCCTTTTGAGGGACAAGGCAAATCATTGAGGGGAGGAAAGTAGAGACTGAGAGAAAAAGAGAAGGAAAAAAGAGTGATTGTGGGCAAAGTGAGAAGGTCATTGTCACTGGTGGAGGGGAAAAGATAGTGAGGGACCAGTGAAGAGAAGAATGGAGATGAGAGTAAAGATCCAATCAAGATGTTCTGAATTAACTGACATAAGCAGCTCAGCAAAACTGGCTCTGAAACAAGACAGAGATACAGCCAATCCCAGTCCCACTATGCACCAGTGTGTGACTAGCTTCCTTCCCTTCCCTGAGCTTAATTATTCCATCTATAAAACAAAGATGATATTGTTTATCCAGTGGGGATGTTGTAGGGCTGGACATGTCATGCTTGAAGATCTTGGCATGTAATTGTTGCTTTGCTAAGCAACAATTATTTTATTACTGTCATGCTTTATTTTTTACTTTAGAGTGTTATTGTCTTTGCAATGTTAATTATATGATGAACCGTTGCCTTTTCAAATTTAATATAATTCAAGTAATTGTTTATGGAAGCTAGATGTCCTGCTAGGTACTAGAGATATAAAGATAAAATATTGTCCCTAACCTTAAGATCTCAGAATCCCAGCACAAGGAGAGAAGTTCACAAATAGAGTTGTGTTCTAGGCATGAGTGGTTAACTGGCTACAGTGGCTTGGAGAAGGCTTCTTTAAACCCTGGGATGAGTCTTAAGAGTGTTTTTAAAACTTTTATGGGCATACAAATTACCTATGAATCCTGTTACACTGTTAATTTTGAGTCTGTAGCCTAGGGTACGTCCTGAGATTCTGAGTTTATAAGAAGTTCCAAGATGATGTCAAGATTGCTGGTCAGCTGACCACACATTGAGTAGCAAGTAAAGAAGTGGTTCTTAACCACACCAGCATGTTAGTATCACATGGGAAAAATTTTTTAAATGTTACTGATGCTCAGCTACCACTTCTGAAATCGTTTGTTTTCACTGGTCTAGGGAGGGGCCCAGGGAGTCTTAGTTCTAACAGGCTCCCAGGTGATTCTCATGTGAGCCAGGATTGACTCCACTGCTTTAAAGGATGAGCTGGGACTTGCCAGGACACCTTGGCAAGGGAGGTTGCTTTGCAGAAAGGAAGAACAGCATGTGGAAGAAACATGGATGTGTGGATCCAAATGGCATATTTAGGGTATTCGCCTGTCATTCAGTTTGAAGTTATGACGAGCAAAAGATGGGAGGTGATGGTAAGAGATGAGATTGGGTGGCCAAATTATATACTTGCCTTTCAAAAAATATCTATATATATTATCATTGTGGTAAAATATATAAAAAATGAAATTTGCAACTATAACCATTTTTATGTGTACAATTCAGTGGCAATAAGTACAATGTTATATAACTGTCACCACTATCTACTTTCAAAACTTTTTCATCACCTCACACAGAAACTCTATAATCATTCAGAGTTAAGTCCACATTTCTCCTCCCCTGGTAACCTGTATTCTACTTTCTGTCTCTATTTATTTGCCTGTTATTGATACTGCATATAAATAAAACCACACAAATATGTCCTTTTCTGTCTGGCTTATTTTACTTAGCATAATGTTTTAAAGTTTCATCCATATTGTAGCATATATCAGCACTGCATTCCCGTTTATGGCTGAATAATATTCTGTGGTATGGATATACCACATTTTGTTTATCCATTCATCTGTTGATGGACACTTGGGTTGTTTCCACCTTTTGGTAATTGTGAATAATGCTATGGCCATTCAATCCTAGTTACAGATCAGAATAACATGTAGAACTTTAAAAAATTACTGCTGTCTGGGCCTTACTTTAGATCAACCAAACTCAACTCTGGGAATAAAAATCAGATGTGGTTGCTGTGGCTTTAAACCTTCCCAAGAGATTCTATTGTGCAGCTAGAAATGTGAACTGCTGATTTGATTTACATAAGGCGAGCTGAATACAAGTCCCAGGTGCAATTTCTTTAAGGGTTAATTTATTTAAGATTCACGTACAGAACAATCACATGGAGGGCTTCTTGAGAAGGCCTAGACCTAGTTCTCAGACTGAAGATTTTGATTTACAAGGTCTTTGATAGGCCTTAGGAATCCTGATGTAGTCATATGGTTATGCTTTGTGGCCCCACCCAAATCTCTTCTGAATTGTAATCCCCAGGTGTTTAGGGAGAGACCTGGTGGGAAGCGATTGGATTAAGGGGGCAGTTTCCCCCATGCTTTTCTCATGATGGTGAGTTCTCACAAGATCTGATAGTTTTATAAGGACAGTTTTCTCTGCCCTTGCGAGCTCTCTCTTTCCTGCTGCCATGTGAAGAAAGTCCTTGCTTCCCCTTTCACCTTCCACCATGATTGTAAGTTTCCTGAGGCCTCCCCAGTCACGTCAATCTGTGAGTCAATTAAACCTGTTTTCTTTATAAATTACCCAGTCTCTGGCAGTTCTTTATAGCTGTGTGAAAATGGACTAATACATGTAGCTATCCTGGAACTCTAGTTTGAAGAACACTAACTTCCAGACTATTTAGCTTGACACAGAGAAACTGCATATCTTTGTTACATTCTGATAACCATACTATCTTGGCATCTTTAATTGCAAGGAGCCATTTGTCATAGGAGAAGCTGAGTGAAAGCCTAGAGATGGTTCAGAAAATCTATTCACTGTTATGGAGAAATAATTTGGACCAACTGAAATGTCAACTATACAATACTTGATATAATAGGGATACTAGGGATACATCAGTAGAGAAGAATCCTGAGACTCCCTTTCTTACTTTGCTCTTTTTTGAGTTCTGTCCTTTATTGCATGAATTAGTCCTCAAAGAACTTTATGTCTAGATTGCATCTACTAATGACTTTTTTAAAAAGAGGTAAGCATCAATGTCTTACTTTTTCTCTAACACTCTATATTGTGTTTGTGTCAGAAATGCATACAGTATAGTGACTTTCATCAAGTTGTTCCTGGATCCACTTGGCTGATGTTTATTTCATAAGGTAATATTTTAGATCATAATACTTTAACCCTGAAACATAGATATTTAACTTTTTAGAATTAAAATATTTCTTTTTATATATTTTGTTGTCTCTAGTCACGCTTTCAGGAGTGTTGATCAATTATCCCACACCTAGAAGCCCACATAATTGAGTGACAATGCATTTTTCACGTTCTCACATTCACTACAATAAAAAAGCTTTCAAACTTATTCAACCTTCTTCTGTGTTACTGCATGGCAGGGTTATTGGTATTTGATGTGTCAGACATGAGGAAAATTCTGTCTTTCCAAGCATGGACAGAAATGCACTTCACTTAAGTGTAAAATTATGAAGGGTGTAATTTTGCACTCAAACTTCAATTACAATAATTCTTTCAATTAACATGCCCTGTTTCTTGTTTGCTTGGGCCCTTAAATCTGACAGTCTTCTCTTTCCATAAGAGAACACATAGAATTTTACCTAAATACAGCTTGGAGAGGAAAGTGGAGTTGGCAGTTTTATTATTCTTTCTTATTTTTATTACTCTCTAAGTTTAACTCTTGTATTTTGACAGCTTTCAAAAAAGTATTCACAAGACTTTGCTGTATTCCAAGAATGACAAGTTCATGGAGAAATTTGACTGCTTTGTCAAAGCTGGGTCACATAAGCACATGACCCTTTTTGAGGACTTCGTAGGGCAGAGACAGAAAGGTAGTTACCTGACAACTTCAATGGGTGAGTATGAAGCCCTCTCCCTGTGGTCTCTAAAGTCAGGGTACCATATATTCTGGATTTGGGGGTCCAGTCTTAGGTTGAGAATCTGTAGCAGCCCATATATTCTCCTGACTAGGCCCAGGAGAGCTTAAATGTTGAGATATGTAGGTAGGTTATCTGCCATATTTGGGGATTAAAACCAACCAAAAATATACCTCTAAAAGGACCTGGACCTCTTTGAGGGTCTTCTAGGCAAATCCTAGCAAAACGATGGCGGGCCCAAAACAATTTCTTAAGAGGAATGATGAATGAATTATGGATACTTCACCAAGAGGGGGAAAAGACTCAGTAGGGGACCCATTAGCTGACTCCAATGGTTTGGAAGAATGCCAGGTGTTGCTGTCCATGTGATGAGCCAGCACACTGGCTCTTTTGATCATGACAGAACCCTCAGCACCTTGAGCTGATTTTTATTGTTCGGAAGTGGGTTTAGTATCTGGGTTTGATGAGTAGGGTTGCCATACAGCGCTTTCCCTGGAATTCAGCCAGCAGCTTGAATCCAGCTATGGCATCATTGTCCTGGCATTTGGTTTCAAACAATAGCATTCTATAAAAAAGTATTTAATTTAAAACTAGAGGAAAGATCTTTACTGTTTTTCTCTTGGCTAATGGGAACTTCTTGTCAAAGCAATAAATGCTGAAAAATTATTAAATTTTAAATTAATAAGGCCATAGGAAAGGTATCTGCCCAGTGGGGGTTTCCAGCACAGTCTCAGTCAAGGCCTGCCTCACTGTTCCAGCAAGTTTCCAGCAGACTCAGTGACCTTTTCCTAAGACCCTCTGCAATCCATGTGGTGCTTGGTAGAAATTTGTACCTCCATGCTTGTCAAACTACAGCCATTCAGTGAATATAATGGATGGTACAATAAAATAAATTATTTAAATAGTAGTAATAGAACAAAAAGCACTGTATGTTTTTGGGGATACAATATCATTGCTGGAATAAGCAATTCCTTGAGCAGTAACTAATGCTTATGGGAAGGCACTATGGCTGCATGTCATTCTCTGAGTTACTCTGATTCTGAGGTTCAAAGCTACTATTGTACAATCTGGGACTTTTACTGGTCTGCAAGTCTTAGTCTTCAGGGTACCTACACTCAGAAATCAAGTAACCTCCTTTTGTCTCTGTTAGAACTTTCTCATGCAAGCTTAGTATGTTTCATTTCATGAGTAATTGACTCGAGAATATGATTGTGACTTGCTATAGTCCTTCTTGTCACCTGGGCAGAAGCCTGCAAAGGGATAATATCCTAATGGATTCACCCTTATTGAAAGTCAGGTTTTCAGTACTACAGTTCCAAACAGCAGTCCTTATTTTTTCCGCAGAAGAGTGCTACGAATCAAACTCATAACAAAATGATTTATAAACCAGAAAATTAATTTCCATGAAAGTTCAAACCACCTCCTTGGACCGGAGAGTCATTTTCTTAGATTGCACATCCTGTCTCATTAGGCAAATCTACATGGGAAGGCACTTGGTAATCGGAGGGTCACTTTGTGACTAGGTCATCAAAGTAGAATGATATTTATCATTTAATGGCATCAAGAAAAAGTAGTTAACACTTATTGAATGCTTACTATGTGTTAGGTACCTCTTGCAGGATCATGATTCACCTCTGTGTTCTTTATGCATTAGGCGGTGTTCTAAACATTTTTACATATTAACTTATTTTATTATCCATTATGTCAGTATTATTATCATCACCCCCATCTTACAGATAAGAAAACAAGCCCAGAGGGGTTAGGTAACTTGTCTAAAGTCACTGGTAAGTGGTAGAACTGGGATTTGAACATAGACTTAACCCCCATTTTTACCCAATACACTCCCTCTGCTCCTTGGGGATGCATCTAGTACACTTTTATTCACTGATCAATGGGCCTCTCCTCCCAGGTGAGTAACAAGAACTCTGAAAACGTTGCCTCTCACACTCATTTTCTGGATTTCCAAGCTGCTGATCCCATAGTGTTAACACATGCTTTCTTAAAAAATGTTAACACCATTGATTGGTCATTGCCAAGATCTGATCTTGTTGCTTTCAATTTGAGCCATATCTCTCAAGGTGACTTTTCGCGTATCAGATCTCACTTAATTTGTGCTGACTATTAGTCTACCTCCTGGAACCCTGGGAATGCCCCTCTAACAGTATGGTCCACACTGTATTACCTACAGTTATGTTCAAAAGTGTCAGGAAAACATGCACACAGTGAAACACATTGATCAAAAGTTAAAAGGGAAGAGACAGCGTAGAAAAAATTTATTTCTAATTGGAAGAGATAGGACTAACATTCTCAAAATAATTAGAAAACCAGTAAACGCTAAACCACATGGCTCAATAGGTATTTAGGGAAAGGAAAGAGCTGCACCTTTCTTTTCAGGATACAAATTTTTGTTTAATGTGTCTTAGAAATTTGGGAAGATACTCTTAACTCTCAAAAAATCAGCCCTTAGAGGCACAGCAGGTAATTAGGTTCCACCTAAGGTTTGAGATCTCCTAGATTTTAACCTTAAACATTTAGCCCATATGCCATTTTAACAAATCATAACAGTCCTTATAGACAGTCCTGGACTCTTTGCAAATATGATCTGTCAATGCGCTTTCTTTTTATTTAACTTTTTCTGAGCACCATGCTCTGCAGCACATGGCTAGTAAGAAGCAGTTACTGAAATCTGAGAACTATCAAAGAGGTGGAGAAAGAAATGGGGGTACAAACTGTACATAAGCCAAAGAGACAGCTTACAATTATTCCTTCACTTCTCTGAGAAAAAAAAAATAGCACACATCAGTGGAACAGGCACTTGCAATGACAGAATTCTGTCAATAACAATTGGTGGAGTGTGTTCTATTTGCTCATCGATGCACTTTTTGATAACCAGAGTCCATAGCTGTGCTTATACAACGGCAAACATATTGCTCATTCTTAACAGCCAGGGGCTTCCAAACATCTCAGTATTTATTATAACACATGAAGAAAAAGAATTTTCAATGTCTTTCTCATATTTTATTAGAAGGTTTTGACATTGTGAAGGCAATATCTGAATCTATGTTGTGTGACTCAATGGCTTGTATACATTAAATATTCCATTTGAAGGTTCCATAGCAAGCTAACTTTGCTTATTCCTGGAATTATTGTGCAATTACTGTGGTACTTAACTACAGCTAGATGTCTTAAGTATAGGTTAGTGCAAATGTAATTGCGGTTTTTGCATTTGTACTAACCTAATAGTTAGCCGTAAAAGGTAAAACAGGTATTTTAAACACATTTAAATCATCTAAATATTCCTATTGGAAGAAGAAATGACCATATTACAAATCAGAAGTAATATCATCCTTCAGAGAGAATTTATGATTAAATACACTTTAATACATAGAACAACTGAACAGCACAGAAAAGAAGTAACTGGAGCGCAGCAATGATATTTAGCCTGTATATTCTCACTGGTTGCTATTAAGTCCTGATTTGTTGGCTCTGTTCTGATTAGTGAGTGTCTGGTTCTGGTTGGTTGATTCCTTTCAATTGTTAAATATTTGGATTGATTTCTGATTTCTGAAGCAATTGTTAACGATTTTGAATATCATCTCTACTTGAAGATATACTATAATACCATAGAGCCAACAAACTCCAAATTATCAAAGGGTTGTTATAAAGCAACACTTTCTCTAGCAATAAAAAGGCACACTTGGATATATGTATATTCTAAAATAGGTATCATAGAATAAATACCACAATGAAAGTCACACAGTGGGAAAATAAGTTGTAAACTTAAAATCAATGGCTTATGTATAATGATAAACACACAGATTTACTATGTGCCAACCACTGTTTTAAGCACTTTACATATCTTGACCCATTTACTTTTCAAAGCAACTCCATGGGATAGGTTTTATTGTTATCATCTTTATACAGATGAGAAAATTGAGGCACAGAGTGATTGAACAACTTACATGAACTTACTAACCAATAAGGGGCAGAGACTAAGTTCAAATCCAGGAGTTTGGCTCCAGAGCTATGCTTTCAGCACCTATTCTCTCTGTCTCCTTTAAAAAGATATGTAGAATTCAAATAAACATACAAGTTAATAAGTGTTCAAAAGAGATAAAGACCCTTTCAAGGGGCTGGAGTTCGTGTCCTGACTGCAAGTTGTAAAAACAGTCTACAACCTTGCAGTGATTAATTGCGAAAGAGATGAATAGAGAGTTAATACATGAAGAAATAAATTCAGTAAATAATTACATTAAAACCCCAATCTTTGTTGAGATTAGAGAAATAAGAATTAACTCATTCAATAAATGTCTCAAATTAGCAAAAATGAATAAATATGAAGAAGCTGAATTTCATCAGGGCTATGAGAAGGCAGGCTCACGTCCAATGGCTGTTGCCATAAAAAATTGACTAAAGCTTTCTGGAGAATCATTTGGAAGTAGGTTATGAGAGCTTCTGAACAAGAGTTTATTTTTCTTTCATGCAGGAATTCCAGTTTAGGAAAAAAATGCCTCAAAGAGAATAACCCAAGGATGACATAAATGAGTGCTATCTTACAAAGATGTTTGTATCATTGATGTATACAATGGCAGGATTTTATAGTGCCTGAGATGCACTACAAAAGGGGAAGAGCTAGACAAGCTGTGGTATGTTAAGAATTCAGAACGTCATTCTTATTAAAATAGTAAAATAAAAATTTGTGAGATTTATCCATATGTAGAAATATATAAGTGAAAAAAATGAATCTGAAGATAAAATACACACACTGATGGCAACTATGGAAAAACACATATGCCTAATTTGTTTAAGGCCTCGGAAAGAAAGGGATGGATGTAAGAAATGAGTCTTTATTGGTGTGTGTTTGCCTCTTTATTAATCTTATGTTACTTAGATTCTCATTGGCTTGCTCTCTTGTGTGTGACAAAACAAGTAAATGAAATAAGGAAACACATTTCTGAAATGAACTCATTTTATCTAAACTAAATTACTCTCTATATCTCTGATACGATCCTATATGGAGCTGCCTGGGAACCCTATCTGATAGCAAACATCAGGATAGGACACATGAGGAAGAAAAAAGGAGAAGTCAATGCATGTAAGGTCAGGAAAAATAGTCTGAGCATTCATCATACTTGGCTGAAACATACATGCAAGAACAACCCCACCCATAACTAGTCACAAATGGTCTGCCAAATGAAAGACTAAAATAGCAGCATATGTTGGAAATCTTGCTGTCTTTATGATATGCAGAGAGACATTTTCTTTCATACATTTCTTTCTTTTACGCTGCTGAGATCCAGCCTGCCATTTGCTGTGATGTCTTTCAGACTTTTTCTGGGCAAATTTTCGACTTTCTTCTCACCCTGCATAGTGATCTTCAGCATCCAGGCTGAATGTGTCTGTTTGATATTTCAAAAATATACGTGGTCCACCAGAGCCTCTATTTCCATTTAGTTTCCTCCAAACTCCTCACCACCACCACCATCATTTACCATTTACTGAATATTCTACATGTAGTCACATTTGCTTCAGTTAGTGTCATTATGAATATTAAAAATAGAGTTTTGAAAGAAAACACATATACCCACCCCTCTGTGCTGTACCTTCCTCCAAAAAGCACAACGCTGCATAATTTCTCAGATGCAAACTCCATTTTCATCTTGCCAGCAATTTGGCGGTTCTCAAAAGGTTACTGCTCTGAATTTGTTTTCTTTGTAGTCTTGCAGTCCATTTGTTCTGCCTTAATGCTGAAAATCTATGTGGGATCTCAACCTCCATATGCCATACACCAGTAGATTTACCCTTTTCTTTAAAATTTTCCTCTACATTAACATAAGAAGAATGTGTTTCATGATTTGTTAAAATGGCATATGGGCTAAATGTTTAAGGTTAAAATCTAGGAGATCTCAAACCTTAGGTGGAACCTAATTACCTGCTGTGCCTCTAAGGGCTGATTTTTTGAGAGTTAAGAGTATCTTCCCAAATTTCTAAGACACATTAAAAAAAATTTGCATCCCTGAAAAGAAAGGTGCAGTTAATCTACCCGGCCAGTTAGTGACCTTGCCCTAAAGGTAATTCCACCTCAATTTTAATGACCACATAAAAAGGAATGAGCCAAAGTCATAAGCCAAAACCAAAAAAGTAAAAGCTGGTCCTACATACAAAATAATGGGGAGATAAGCACTTAAGTGAAAAGTAAACTTGCTCTATGTCTGGCTGTTTCCTGTGTGTTTCCTACGCATGTGACCATTTTCTACACATTTATGTGTTGTGTTTTCCCATGTGTTTATCTTGGTGCCAGGTATTGCGGGGCCAACAGAATTATTAAGGCAAGTTCCCCAACCTCAAGAGATTTATTTCTAATTGGAAGAAATAAGACTAACACTCTCAAAATAATTAGAAAACCAGTAAATGCTAAAACACATGGCTCAATAGGTATTTAGGGAAAGGAGAGGGCTGCTGAGCTGGAGAAGTAGGGATGTTTCGTAGAGGAAGCAGAGTGAGAGGTGGGCAGTGGAGAATAGGAAAGACAGAGATGAGCAAAGAGGAGATGAGAGGAAGATAGGCTGGTGCATAGTGATGGTGTTACAGGAAAGGGGTCTGATCCAGACCCCAAGACAGGGTTCTTGAACCTTGCGCAAGAAAGAATTCAGAGTGAGTTCCATAGAGTGAAAGCAAGTTTATTAAGAAAGTGGAAGAATAAACCAATGGCTACTCCATAGACAGAGCAGCCCCAAGGGTTGCTGGTTACCCATTTTTATGGTTATTTCTTGATTATTTGCTAAACAAGGGGTGGATTATTCATGGCTCCCCTTTTTAGACCATGTAGGGTAACTTCCTGATGTTGCTATGGCATTCGTAAACTGTCATGGTGCTGGTGGGGGTGTAGCAGTGAGCATGACCAGAGGTCGCTCTCATCGTCATCTTGGTTTTGGTAGGTTTTAGCTGGCTTCTTTACTGCAACCTGTTTTATCAGCAAGGTGTTATGACCTGTATCTTGTGCTAACATCCTATCTCATCCTGTGACTTAGAATGCCTTAACTGTCCGGGAATGCAGCCCAGTAGGTCTCAGCCTCATTTTACCCAGCTCCTATTCAAGACAGAGTTGCTCTGGTTCACAGGCCTCTGACAATGGAGTACCAGGTAGAGGGACAGTGGGGGCACAAGCCCAAGGGAAGAAAGAAGAAGGTAAATGTGGAGGTGGGCCTAGCTGTATAGAAGATCCAGGTAGGGAATGTGGCTGCATAAGGATGGGTGATGGAGGGCTGGACTCAGCGTGGTAGGCACTGGGGAGAGTGGTTGGGGCTTTCTAAGGGAAAATGGTACTCTAGGAAGAATAATTTGGTAGTGGCTGGAGGCTGGTGAGTACAGAGATTAACGCTAGAAAGCTGCTCCCCTTATTCTGGAAGGTATGAGTTCAAAGAATGCTATTTTCTTGGAGAAAAAGAACAAAGGGGAAGTTTGAGAAATGCTTCAAAGAGGGAAAGAGAAAACTTGATGAAATCTTTAGCTCATAGCGGTTATATCTGGGGAATAAGGTGAGAGAGCAGATGGTATTGGAGATTTTGCATTTGATCTTATACACTGCATACACTTCAGGATAATTATACATATGTGAATGTATATGTATATACATGTATATGTCTATGTGTGTGTATATGTATATATAAACGTGTGTATATGTATATGTATAAACATATATGCATATATATTACTTTTAAACAAAGATCATACATTATTTTTTATAGCAAATTTTAAAAATGTAATCATAAGATTTAGGGAAGACTTCAAAAATAATGACACTACTAACAAATGGGTTAACTGTAAGAAGAAGCTGGCCTCCTTTCTGGCAGGTGTATCTGGCATTAGTGCGTGCATGCACACACGCACACACACGCTCCTCTAGGTCTGATGTGCTCCTCATACATGTCCTTATTTCACCACTTTCTGCCTCTTGGATCCTTATGCTTTGTGGGCCTGGAGCTGTTTTGCCTCCTGCTCCCTTCCCTGATGTCTCTGCCACTCTATCTCTGATTTCTGTATGCCAGAAAGATCTGGCTTTTGCTGCTGCTACTTCTCAACTGTCAGGGTCTCCATGAAGATATTCTGCTGAGTCTCTCTTGAGTTTCTTCAGTCTGAAGTCACCACTGTCCTTCACATCCTACCAGAGGCGTGTGGACTACTCTGCGATCAATCTTCCACACTTGTCCAACTCAGTGAACCTGACTTGCAGTCAAAAGTGATCCACTGCTGGTGGGTTGGCTCAATGCCAGGACTTTGTTGACTGCAGCCTGGGGTGGATTAATGTTCAAGGAGCTCACATTCACTAACAAAAAATCAGGCTTTCCAAGTGATTTCATAATTTATAGAAGGGATGGCCCTGCCCCTGTAATATACAGCAGTGGCTTCATACATATGAATTAAGAGGCTACATACAAATCAAGCCCTAGAACCTTTAGAGGCTGCATATGTGCCAGCCGGTCAGGGGAGCTTGTGATACAATCAGTAAACAGTGAAGAGGCCAGCATTCTTTATCTAAACTCCAATATGCACACATGGCCTTGCATTAAGAAGGCTTTGGGGAGAATATACCACATTTTATGAGAATGGACATAGGGGTGGAGAAAAAAAGTGGTTGGAAGTGGTGATTTGGCCAATGATGATTATAGAAGAGCAATTGTTTTCTTAAAATAAAGTTAAAGATCATAATACATGACCCCAACAGATGCACAACAGAAGACAAGGTGCAGCGTCTTGTGTGTCACTTCTACAGATTTTGCTTTTGAAACTATTAGTTGTGTAATCCCTCTTATGGGCTTTTTGTTTCCTGAAAGTTCTGCGCTTTTTGAGCGGAATAATGTACCTACCGTATAACAGGATTTTATCTAATGCTGTTTTCACCAATGCATGCAAAAATAATTAAACTAAAAAAAAATCCCAAGAGCTTTAAAAATTATAACATAGTTTCCATATGAATTTGTAGGACAAGTACAATTTTAATTTTCCAAAAATGAAGCATTTAAATACAGCAAAATCTGTCACTTTTGAATAACTAATGAATGAATGTATTTTTTGTCCAAATCTTAAATATTTTGGCATCTTTAAAAAGACAAAAAATTTTTTAAAGTGAGATGAAAATCTATAATATTTCTGAGTTTTTAAAAATAAAATCAGAATACTTGACAAAATCTTTTTAGTAATTTTATACTTTAGGAAATAATTTTGTCTCAAATAGTTGAGATGCCAGGAAATTCTAGGCACTGTACCAAGAGCTAGATGCTAAAGAAGTCATAAATAAGTCCTGCCCTCTTAGAGCTTATGTCCTAGGGGAGGAGACAGAAATCAAAAGTAAACACATACATTTGATAATGATAGAATATGACACTTGATATGAAGGCAATAAAGTGAGTGTTGTTGAGAAATCTCAGAAATAGGTGAGGGAGTGGTCAGTGAGAGCCTCTCTGAGGTGGTGATATTGGGACTGTGATTTAAAGCACGCAAATGAGCCAGCAATGTCCAGATGAAAGGAAGCATATTCCACGTGGAGGGAACAGCCAATTGCCTGGTGCTGAAGGTAGTGGAGTAAGGGCAGGAAGGGAGGCCCTGACCAGCTTTTGTGGGATCTTTTGGGCTACCATAAGAAATTTTCATTTTATTCTAAGTGCCAAAGAAAGTCATAGGAAGGTTTTTGAGTAGGAAGATGATCTGATCTGATCGACATGATCCCGTTTTCATTTTTAAGAGATCACTCTGGCTCCTTGAGGGAATTGGATTAGAGGGGGCAAGAGCTGGAATAGAGAGGCCCCAGGAGGTTACTGAGGTAGACTAAGGGAGAGAGGATGGTAGCTTGATGGAGTGGGAGATAGGAAGAAGGAGAGAAGTAGATGTGCTTGAGCACATTTGCAGATAAAACTAACAGGACTTGCATATGGACTGACACCCAGAAGAGAGGAATCAAGGATGTCTCCTAGGTTTTCAGCTTTACCAATGGTGCATAGTGGTGCTATGTACAGGGGTGGGAAGTCTGACAGAGGAACAGGCTTGTGGGAGAGGAGGAGGAGGATCAGGAGCTCTGTTTTGAATCTAGCCTGAGATTCTTAGTTAACATCCAAGTGAAGATGTTAAACAGGTAGTTGGATATGGAGTTCAGAGTAGTCTGTGTTTGAAATATAAATATGGAGACCACCAGCATGCAGATATAAAGCCAAAGGTCAGAATGAGGTTATCTAAGGACAGTGGGTACATAGACAAGAAGACCTAAAACAATCCAAAAAAGGAAAGGTAGGTAGAGAAATCTCCAGAAAAGGCATAACCTGGAAGATAGAAAACCATGGGTGTACAGTGTTCTGGACACAAGAGGGAAGAGTGATCATCTATATGAAATACTGCTGAGAATTCAAGTAAGATGAAATCAGAGAAGCAGTCATTGAATTTGGTAATCTCGAAAATACAATTTCAGTGAAGAGTGAAGCCAAATTGAAGAAGGTGAAGAATGAATGAGAGATGAAGCTATAGATGCAGCATGTGTAGCAACTCATTGGAGGAATTTGGATCAAAGGAGAAACAGGAAAATAGGAAGTAGCAGGAAGGGGAATGATGAGGTCACAGAGGCTGCATTTTTTTTTTTTTTTTGCAAAGACTGCACATATTTAATACAGAATTGGCTAAATAAATCATGGTACTTCTACATGATGCAACTACATAGCTGTAGAACAGAAGGAGGAAGCCAGGTATGAACTAAGATGAAATCATCTCCAACTTGTCCTGTTAAGTGAAAAACACAAGTGCGGAACAATACGTGCAGGGTGCAAACTTTGTTTTTAAGGGGGAAAGAGGAATATACATATTTGTATGTTACTACACGGATGCATGAAGTATTTCAAGAAGGATAAACCAGAAGGTAAAAATGCTGGCTCTCTATAGGGAAGAGAATGAAGTAATTTGAGTACCTTGGGAAAGGGGGACTCGACTTTGTAAATCTTTTTGTACCTTTCAAAATTTGTAGGACATGAATGCCTTCCCTTTCAAATAAATTAAATAAACAAACAAATAAAAGATAGTCTCAGCTAAAAGCTAAAAGTTTGAGTGATTGAGTAGAGAAAGAGACACAGTTTCATGGTGCAGGAAATTGAGATGATAAATAAGGAGCAAAGTCTGGTAGAAGTGGGAGGAGATACATACCAGAGCCCTGGTGGAAGCAGCCCACCAGGCTTCCTCCCACCAGACAGAAGCAGGGACACTTTCCTGCACAATAGAAGAGCATATAGGTTTGGATATTTGATAGTGGGAGGATGAGTGTGTTTTGTTTACTTGGTATTCATTCTGTGAGTGAAAGAAGGGGCATCAGCTAAGAGTTCAGGGGAATGGAAGAGGTGGGGAAAATTTAATGGTCTCAAAGGATGGGCTATCCTCCCTTGGGAAACAAAATACATGATATCTGGGTAAAAGTGGGGTGGTCACAAATGCAGAAAGAAAGTAGTTAGGTTAGTTACTTACTATTTTCCCAGTCACACTGAGCTGGCTAGGTGTATGTCCAAGGAAGAGAGGTGATTGGGGTTGTGAACCCAAAATCTATGAGGTCTCAATCAATTTAGAAAGTTTATTTTGACAAGGTTAAGGATGTGCCTGTGACACTGCCTCAGGAGGTCCTGACGACATGTACCCAAGATGACTGGGGTACAGCTTGCATTACACAGGGAGACATGAAGCATCAATCAATATGTGTAAGATGTACATTGGTTCAGTCAAGAAAGGTGGAACACTTTGACGTGGGGGTGGCTTCAGGTCACAAGTAGATAAGAGAGAGACTTTCACTGAAAATACAACTTACATGTGAGGCGGGCGGGTAGAGGAACAACCATTTATGCTTTAGTCTGGCTCAGTGAATCTACATTTTTACATAAACAATAAGGCAGAAGAAGTAATCAGATATGCATTTGTCTCAGGTGAGCAGAGGGAGGACTTTCCCACACCTGTGAAGAGGATAAGCTATTGATATTTTAGGGTAAAGATCTTGAGGTCCACAAGGAATGTCCTGTAGGTAAATTTTCAGGGAGGTATGTAGCTTTTTTAAAAAAATAATCTTTGTAGCTATCTTATTTAGGAACAAAATGGGAGGCAGGTCTGCCTGACAGAGTTCCCAGCTTGACTTTTCCCTTTGACTTAGTGATTTTGGGGGTCCCAAGATTTATTTTCCTTTCACAGGGTGTTACAATTCCAGCATGACTGAGG
Organism: Pan troglodytes; assembly: GCF_028858775.2. Taxonomy (NCBI): domain Eukaryota; kingdom Metazoa; phylum Chordata; class Mammalia; order Primates; family Hominidae; genus Pan; species Pan troglodytes. Next base: position 106,709,027 of record NC_072411.2, on the reverse strand, counting down.
CCAAGCAGAGAAGTTGAGAATGTTTGCAAGAGAGTGATTCGAAGGAACTTCGGAATTTAGCTGGATAAATTGGAGAGTGAAGACCAGGATAGGCAGATATGGATATAGATAGTTAAAAATAGGTGGTTTCCACAGATTAGGGGATTTCCAGTACATGGATGAATCATTGCAATGGTGTGGGGGAGGGGGGAAGGGAGTTCAAAAGGAAGTGAGCTGGAAGGGCAAGAAATGGCATCTAAGAATGAGATGTGAAGCAATGACAGGCAGCATAGATCAGAACACACCAGGGGACGAGGTAGCTGAGAAGGATGGAGTAGCATGTTGGGGAGATGGAGAGGCACCACCACGAATAGACTGAGCTGTGGAATGAGTCCCTGGGATGAAACAACAGCCTGTGGAGAGCTGGAGAGCCAAACAGTGATCTGAGTGCTAGGGGACTTAATGAAGGTGAGGATGGGGCGGTGGGGACTGCCGAACAGCTGATGAAGTGCAGTGGAAGTCATGAGTTTCCTCTGAACTGGAGTACTTAAAGGAAGAAAGGGAAAGGGGTTGGAAGACACATGGTGGAAAAACGACCTAAGGAGTGGCATATAAGGAAAAATAAAAAGCACAACGGCCTCCACTTGTGGGGACTGCAGCAGAAACATGGCCCTCAGAAGAAAGTAAGACAAAAAGGGTTCAGGAGCAGTGAGAAGAGTTGCAGGATGCAGAGGCATTTCCTGAGCAGGCAGGCATGCCAGAGTGCACAGTGATATGTAACTGATATACATCTCTTACCTTCTTTAACCTCGTCTCTTTTTCATCCAGCCAAACGTCTACACCTTTGCACCTGGAGCTAAGACTCTTATCTTTTGACCTCTATCCCCTGGCTCATTACAAATTCAGAGATGGGCCAAGTGGGGGCCAGCCATGGCTCCATCTTAGTTTATAAGGTTTGGAGGACATTACCTGCAACTCTGAGTGTTCCTGGTGGTGACAGAGTATAGCCCCAGGAAAAGAGATTCCATGCTAGCCACATAAGGCAAGGATTATAGCAACTGACTGTAGCCAGAAGTTGAACATATAGTTCTCATATGCAAGCAGGTAGAGCAAACCTGCCCTGCATACCTAGGCCTCTGCCTGTGCACAGAGATAATGAATGCACACAGGCAGTATAGACTACAAGTGGCATGGGACTGGAATTGGAAATGATAAATGGAAAGAAAAAATGACATCAAATAATTGTTCAGCAATTTTAGAAGCAGAAGGAGGAAACAAGGAAGAACCTGGTCACCCATTTCTGAAGTGGTGGGATCCATAGTTGATAAAGCTTCAAGCTGGGCATGAGGGTGTTTGCCCTTAGAAAAAAAGAGCCATAGGAGGTCACTGTAGGATGCCTTGGGTCTTTTGCAGACATATCCTAGCAACCTGAGGCACTGAAGAAAGTTACCCGAGGAGCCCCAAGCATCAGGATTTCCACCACTGGGGAATTTTATTTTAGAGAGCTTGAGGGCTGAGTTACCTAAGCAGCCCTTAGAGCTAACCCTCTCTGCTTGAGGCACTGCGAGAACTAGGGAGCCTTTAAAAACTTTCCACTCAGCCTGGGCAATTTAGCAAGTCTTTAATTTTTTTTTTTTAATTAGCTGAGGATTGTGGTTTGCACCTGTTGTCCCAGGTACTCGGAAGGCTGAGGCAGGAGGGTCCTTTGAACACAGGAGTTTGAGGCTGCAGTGAGTTATGATCGCACCACAGCACTCCAGTCTGAGTAACAGAGCAAGACCATGTCTCTGAGTAGAAAACAAAAAACTTACTACCTCTTCCTCCTTTTTCTGTACCCCCAAACTCTGCAACTGTAATAAAATCCCAAAGAGACCTTAATACCAAGCCATCACTTGCTTTATCACTCACTTCGTTAACTTGCATGTATTTCAATCTGAGTAAATCAAGTGACTTTGCTCAGTCTCTCACAGTTTCTGGTTATAGCTACTAGCTATAACCTCTAGTATACAAGGTTCTGAGTTCAGTTTGTTTATGGGCCATCTGGCGTTCTTGCATTTCAAGATCAAAGACTAACCTATGACTCTGACTAACTCTAGACAACTTTAAGCCCAAGCAGAACAATATCAGAGAGTCTTGTTCATACATGTTGCTCAACAAGGGCTGTTTTTCTTCATCCACTACCATGGCCTCACCAATCTGGGGGCATTCCTATGAGCAGTTTGGCATTTCCCTTCCTCCCTACTCCTTCTAAGCCCCTTAATATTGCAAATAGATACACACACGTGGTTGAAGTTTTCTTCTCTTCCACTCTCAGCAATTAAGCAGCTAAAGCTGGAGGGATCAGAGAATTGGACTATCATGATAAAACATAAGAGCAAAATCCAGGGTGAGGTGCTGACTCACAAGCACAAGTTAGAACTGAAAATATTTAAACAATTATTGAGGGAAGCTTTGGTTGGGGTAAGCCTGTAGGGTAGATTTGCCACCAAATAGTGTAGCACTAGCTCTTGATGGTTTGGAGAGAAGTGTTCTATCAATAGGTCAGAACATGTCAGGAATGGGGAGAAGAGAACGTACAGGACCAGACTTCTGCCACAGGCCCTAAACCCTCTGTTACTTTTTTTTTTTCCTTTTTTTCTTTTTTTTTTTCTTTTTGAGACAGAGTCTTGCTTTGTCGCCGAGGCTGGAGTGCAGTGGCGCGATCTCGGCTCACTGCAAGCTCCGCCTCCCAGGTTCATGCCATTCTCCTGCCTCAGCCTCCTTAGTGGCTGGGACTTCAGGCAGACGCCACCACGCCCGGCTAATTTTTTTTTTTTTTTTTTTTTTTTTTTTTTGTATTTTTAGTAGAGACAGGGTTTCACCATGTTAGCCTGGATGGTCTCGATCTCCTGACCTCGTGATCCACCCGCCTCGGCCTCCCAAAGTGCTGGGATTACAGGTGTGAGCCACCGTGCCCGGCCTGTTACTTTCCTATAGAGCTGGAAGGTTAGACTTCTGCCACAGGCCCAAAAAGATGTGGGAAAATCCCTGGCCTTGGGATACTCCTGTAAGAGAATGCCTTGTGTCATTTTGGTTTCTGTGGGCACCCTTCTGGTCCCACAATGATGGAATTTTGGTGCAACTGACTACACAAAGGATTGAATGGCAGAATCGCAGCTCGCTGCTAGGGATTGGCCATGTCAATTTTTCCAACCATGGCACAGGAGAAAGTGTAGCTTTTCCACAAAAGAGTGACATGATTAGCCTAAGAAACTGGTCATCTTCCAGGTCAAACAAAGGCTTTTTCCTTCGTTCGAGCACTTCCTTCAGGCAGAAAGATTTTTTAAAAATAAAACACAGCACAGTTTCATGGGAGGAAATTGACCCTTGCATCATTGCATTGTACTCAGCCAGCCACTGCAATGCTTGTCCAGAGAAGAACATGGAGGCACTGGGCTGGTGGGCAGCTTTTAGAGCGGACAAATCTAGCTAATCACAGCCACTAGACTATCCCTAGCCCAGCAGAAGTCTGTTCAGAGTAGGTGCTGCTTGAAAAACATCCCTTAGTCTCTTCCCAGTACATGTAAAAATCCTAATTACTCACTATTCACTGTATTTTTTGTACGTTCATTCTCTCTGATTTGGCAAAACTGAAATGTCATCGAGGTGACCATGATTTTCATTGGGAGGATATGTGGGTGGAAGGAATGTGTGTTGATTTCAGTTTGGAATATGCAGTAAACACAGCTTCCAACACAAAGACTCTAAATTAGGTCGTTGAATAAAAAAACATGTGATTCCCATTACAATCAACTAGAGCCCTACTTGTGCAGCTATAACCAGGTAATAGTAGAATGGATTCCAGAATTAGCTTATTAGGCAGCTACCTCTTAGAACCCTTAATTTCCTGTTCAGTCTTCCCCTAGAATGTTGAGATTGTACAGCTGATAAAATCATGGGTCTCAGGCAGCAAAGACAAATGTGAAACTGAGTTTACTCAACCTATAAGCAGGTTGGCTTTCTTTATTTAAAAAAATCAGAAGAATCCAAGATAACTCCAGTGTAACTTTTTGGTACTTGACAGCCACGGAGCGTATTTTCCTTTTCCAGGAGTTAGAAGCGTCAAGTGGGGAAGTGAGGGAAATAACTGGATATTAAAGATTACCATAACCAAACCCATATTTCCCTCAAGACTGAAAAAGTAAAGTACCACTTAATAATACATGACACAACTTCTACCCTTGGCAAAGCAATATTTTAAACCTAAAATTATATTGTAATTAGCCTTTCAAAAATGTGAACACTTCAATATAGGAGTCCATTAATAATCTAACTGCTGCTGCAAAGCGCGTTCCTCCCACACGAGTAACTTAATTAAACTTACAGCTTCTCATTCCAACCGTCAGACCGTCATGAAAAACAGGTGGCTCCCAACTTCCAGATAATGGAAAGATGGATCTTGTGATGACTTTGCACACCCAGATGAAATTATCTAAATGTCTTCCTTGTTCTTTCTTCTGGCAATTTCTATTGCAAACACAGATTTGCTTCTACTCTACAGGATTTAAAGTTCAAGCACTACCTAGGACAATTCTAATGAAAATTAAATGTAGATTTATATAATCATCTGGGCCATTCCTTATATAAAGATCTAAAAAAAAAAAAAAAAGAAAACCCTCTGTTACTTTCTTACAGAGCTAGAAGGTTAGGTAAGTGCTAAGAATAATTACATCCTAGATGGTGTGATTTCAAGGACACTGACAGGATAGCAACTAAAGGCAACAACCTCTGTGAATCTTCTCTCACTTCTCTAAGGGCTACAGGCCAGGTATCATAAATTCAAAACCCTGCAGAAGGAGGCAAGTGGCTGGAATGGGTGAAGATGGCTGGATGTAAGGGTGGCAGGGATGTGGTTAACTGGAGAGTGTGTGTCCTGTCTAGACGGGCAGTCTCCACTCGACTCCAGCAGATCCTTGTCTTGCCTTCAAGAGGGTTGAGTTACCGACTGAGTAGAAGAAGGAAATTCCAATTTGTAGGTTAAATCTTTTAATATTGCAAAAATTTGACAACTAATTTAATATTTTAAACTTTGAGTGGGCCAAACCAAACAATATAAGGGCCCAGGACCACCTTCAGAGACTGATGTGGATTAAGACTTCAATATGTTTTCCCTCCTAAGAAGCGAGACAGTTTATCAGTCATCTGTGCCTTGCAGTATATCCATAATCTGAGAAGAAACCTTAAAGAGAGAAGGAGATATTCCACCAGTAAGTGGGGAAGGAGAGCATGGGAGGGTGCTAAACTCAGAAGTAAGTGGAGAGGGGGGTCTTTCACGATAAAAAGATAAATATCACCAGGAAATTGGAGACAAAAATTGCACAGAAAAGTGAGCTAAGGTCCACCTCTACGTTCTCACTGAGTAGGTTTGGCACTGTACTTGATAGTGTTGATTTTGAAGACAGGTGTCTGCACTCCCCTGGGCACTCCTGCCTCCATTGGCTTGCCTTAGTGTCCTCAGGCAATCCTCCCAATGAAAATCATGGTCACCTCGATGACATTTCAGTTTTGCCAAATCAGAGAATGAACATACAAAAAAGACAGTGAATGGTGAGTAATTAGGATTTTTACATGCACTGGGAAGAGACTAAGAGATGTTTTTCAAGCAGCACCTACTCTGAACAGCCTTCTACTGGGCCAGGGATAGTGTCCTCAGGACCCGAAATGCTGGGGCCTTTCCCTGAGTCTGGACAGAGTGCCAGAGTCAATCTCCTCTAGCCCCAAAGGAAAGAACAGCCTTCAGACAATAACGGGCGGGGGTTGGAGGATTGGTACTCCTGCTCCTCTGCGTTCAGTGGATCCCTCTACACTATCTCCCAGACTCTTCAGCACGGCATGAGTAGGCCCCCAGGGTCCACAGGTAACTTGTTCCATAAATCACCCATTACTCTCTCCTTTCCCTTCCATGTCGTCTTTCCCCACTCCCCTCCTGGTACTTTCTGGCATCATCTCCCAAACCACTTAAACTCTAATCTATGTCTCAGGTTCTGCTTCACAGGGAACCCAAATAAGACAAACAAAGGCCCATGAGAACATCTCCTGGAGGTCCTGCTCACCTAAGCTCACCTCAGGCCCTAGACGCCATTTTTATATGACGTAAGTACACAGTATTGTGTTCCCTTAACTACAAAACTGCGATAATTTTGTAAAAGCTGCCACTCCAAGCTCAAAGTATTGTTATGAGGATCAAATACTTAAATGTGCTTCACAGATTGTAAAGTTTCATACAAATGCCTTTTTTAATAACTTATTATTATTAAGATCAAATAATGATGCGTCTCCAGGAGCAAAGATGAGAGAGATAGTGGGGGAAAACGAGCAAGGTGAGGTGCTTTTCTGAACTGCTTAGTAAGTCTCCGAACATGAATATCTGGCTGGATATGGCGGCTTTTATGAGATGCCTTCAAATTTATGACACCACAACAAGGTGGATCAGTCCATCGAGGTGATGCTATGGAGGCACGTACTATTTACAACGCATTTAATGTGTTTGGAAACTGAGTTATTATTCCCAGGACTGGGGGAAGATAAGAGTGGCTGACAGAAGGCATAAAACCACAGCTTCGAAGAGAATTTCATCTGCGTAAACTACAGTGACTAATTCAAACAATGAAGTATTTAGTGCCTGTGACTATTTATAGTAGAAACTAATGGCTCTTTTATACCTGATTTAATGGCCATTTAAAAAGAAAAAGTGTAATAATAGGACAGTCAATGGAATAAGTGATATTTACAGATCAAATGATTAGCTATAGAAAGAGGGAGACGTTTTTTCCTAGCACTTTCAACAGTTGAGTTAGACTTGAGCTGCAGTTGGAAATAACTTATTTTTGTTGACTAGACATGTATGTATCTGTGTGTGTGTGTGTGTGTGTGTGTGTGTGACACTGGATTAAACACTGCAGGCAGCAGGCATGTGCTTTTTGCCTTTTATAGCAACTGAACTGCTTTTTAGAATTTTCTTTAGTAGATAGTGATTTCAGGTGATTCTCTTTTCTTTTCCCATGCTGCTAGGTATGCTTTTATTTTTCATGACCACACACATCCTTTTCAAGAGGAAAACCTTCAACAATTTCATCAACACTTAGATTTTTCACAGGCTGCACAACTTTCCCTTTGCTTTGATGGTTTTTAGCAAAGTATTTTATGTAAAAGGGAGTCTTGCTGAAGTATTTAAACGTGAACGCCTCTTCGAGAGACAGCCCTATGTCAGTTTCTTAACCTCAGCACAATGGAAATTTGGGGCTGTATAATCATCTGTTGCAGTTGCAGGGGGGTTGTCTTCTGCATTGCGAGACTTTTAGCAGCATAATTGACCTCTACCCACTAGATGCCAGTAACATCCCCCAAATTGTGACAACCAAAAACATCTCCAGACGTTGCCAAACTGTCGTGTGTATGTGTGTGTGTATGTGTGTGCACATGTGTGTGTGTAAAACCACTGTGTGAATCATCGGTGGACACGAGGCGTGCCTAAGGTTTCTGTCACTTTGGGTTCATTGGGGTGTATGAAGCATGGTTTTGACAGACAGGGGACTTGCTGTGACTGCTAACTCTGTCTGGCCTTTGTGTGGTTTCTGAATGATACTAATTCCTCTTCTGTCATTCGCACTTACCCTCACAGGGTTGTGTGAGAACTAGAAGAGAAAGATCATATTGAGCATTTACTGTGTTCTAGGCCTGTTCTGGATGTTTTAAATAATTGATTTAATCTTTGTAACAGCCTCATACCATCCTCTATGAGGTGGTATTACAATGATACCCATTTTATAGCTGATGGAATTGAGGTACAAAGAGTTTGAATAACTTGCCCAAGGTCATAGAGCTGGTGAGTAGCAGAGTTAGAATATAAACCTAGGCTCTGTGGTTCTCAAGTCCCTGTCTCTACCTACTTACCACACTGACCCTCTAAGTTAAGTGTATATGAACAGTTTAGAAATGTCACAGCAGAAAATTCATTGTTAATAAGCTTCCTATGCATACCCAGACCATGCTCTCTAGGGCTCAGACATCCTACGCATCTAACAAGGAGCCTCTCTGTCATGGTATTCCCATTTGCATCGTTTACTTTCCATCTCTACAGCTTTACATTGTATACATCTTTGAGGCCAGCCTCAAATGCCCACCTCCCAGGAGCCCTTCCTCTTACTTCCTCTTAATTTCCACATCAGGTGCTCTAGTGCTTCTTGAAGTGCCTTCCTGTTTATACTAACTCCGTGAAATTCATCTGCCTCTCTATCAGTGACATGTATGTGACATATCCCCCTCTAGCAGCAAACTCCTGGTGTTCAGCAGGGACCTCACAGTGATAGTCCCTTGCAGTGGCCATCATGGAGCCTGGGCATTCTATGTATTGAAAGAGAAAGATTTCTAAATTGATGAATGACTTGAGCAGATTATTGGATTGAATAATGACAATTTCTACCTATAACTGTTTATCTCTATTTTACAGATGAAACAACTGGGTTGGAGGAAGTTACCCAACGAGGGATCTTTGTATCTTCCCCATCCCCAGAAACAGCAAGCAACGCAGATGTCATAAGTATATAGTGCAGAAATTAGCTGAGCACAGCCACTTGCCTAAGAGTGACTGAATTCTGCTGGATGAGTAATAGATGGCAAGAGGGTCCTAAAAGTTCTAATCTACCATAGGCAACACTCTCCTCACACCAGAGGCCATTTTCTTATTGCCCCTGCCTCCACACTTTTTAGGTCATTGCTGTTGAGCATCACCTTGCACTGATAGATGATTTGCCACAAATGTTGAAAAATATCTCATTGATCAGGTTTCACTAACTGTCCAGGCAAGAGATCACGAAAGGACAGACCAGTTGACATGGGCCTGATTACTTTGCTTACAAAAGCTTTTTGTAGCTGTCCTTATCTGGGCTTTGTGCCTGTACTCTACAGTGTCAATTTCTTAGAGAGATTGAGCAGGGCTGCCAAGGGCATTCTTCTTTGTCAAATGTTTCACTTATTATTGAGTCTGTACCCAGGGAAACATTTATCTCTTGTGGCAGCATTGCTGTCATGCTTGCTTCAGATGCAGGTTCAGTCCCAGTGATGCTTAAGGAGGTCTTGTTAGAGCAGAAGGAATGGATGTTGAGTGAATGAGAGTAATTAGCTTGAAGATGTGTGATCAGAGTGTTGGCATAGTAAATTGCCACAAGGAGTGAGAATCAGAGGCCTTCCACAGTGGGGCATGATCCTAGTTAGCTCGCTGGAGATCACCGAGTGTTCCTTAGACACACCTTTGGTTGACCTTTATTTCAGACTCTGTTGTTAAAGGATGCAATTCTACAAGGATTCTCTATTAATGAGAAGCAATAGCTGTATTTTATTCGTTGGTGATCTAAAGGGGGTTTTATCACAATCTCACTGTATCCTAATCCAAAATATATTAATGTCATCAAAACACACACAATATGTTCAGAGAGACTGTAGTTAAAATGGCATTGTCTCATGGACTGTTTTTTTCCCTTTTCTATCTACTTTTACAATAACCATGGGACCAGTGCGTCCCTGAAAGAAGCAAAGTCTCTAACTATTGCATTATCAATTGCAAACGAAGTGCTACATGGAACCATGTTTTATGATGCAAGGGGGAGAAAGAGTATAATTTCTACTTCTGATGCAAGAGGCAGAAATAGTCAACTTTGACGAACGATCCATGTTTGAAGATGCAATTAGAAAAACCTCTCTCTTACTTGTAAGATGAAAAAGCATGATACAGTTGAGACTGAAAGAAATATCTAACTCTTAAGCATCCTGATCTAAGGAATTCAGCTTGATTTTCCTCCCAAGGCACAGAAATATTGGGGAAAAACAGCTCAGAAACTTGGGGTTTTTTTTAAGGTTTATTTGTTCCAAGAAACCAACTTTCTTTCCATCTCTGACTTTTCACATCATATGAATTCAGAACACAGCCCCTGTTTAAAAATAATATTTCTTCAGAATAGAAAAATAAACTTGCCTGTACATGGAACATTTCCAAAGAGAGAACATGAACAAACAGGTTTTTAATTTTAGGTGGAAAGTAGACCTTTTGGCCCACATTTAATTGCAGATAAGAAACTCCTGGATCCCGGAATTAACCAGCTACTTCCCAATGGTCGTTTATTTTAAACAAAAATTAAGATCAAGCTATTTATTTACAGAGGAAATAATTAACCATACACAACACACAGCTACATTAAAAGATCTCAGTTTTCCAGAAATCAAGTAGCAAAGGAAGTTTTCGTCATCATCTTACACCCTAGGATCATGCTGTCCTCCAAACAAGTAGCATTAAGCTGTTTCCATGTAAAAATTGAAAACCTGAAGAGCTGTACCTTATGAACTGAGTGGGGAAGTGCTTGTGTGATAGCTTCCAACCTCTGTGAGAGTTTAATCCTTATGAACTGTATCTTTACCCATATGACTTTCTAGTCCAAAGAGCAAGAGTCTGACTTCTTCCGTTTTATACTCTGCTGGGTTTTGAAAATTGGAAGCACATTGTTCAATTAAGAACCAATTAATGTGACATTCCAGCATGAAAGAAGTGTTAGGCAAGAGGAACCCCCTGCAAACTAATCAGTTTAAAGTTTCATTGACTCATGATCTGCTGTTTCTTAAAGGCATGAGTGTTTTGCATTTATATCACCTCCAGCTCTTGGAACTTGACTGACTTTATAAACTATGCAGGGTCAAGTTGAGTCAGGATTGCATGGCGACCTTCCCAGAGTAGCCCAATTTCTGCAAAAATGTGCATACCATGGGTGTGTTCTTTCTCTCACATTGGTACTAAGTCGTTTTGCAGCTGATACTCCTATTTACCATGTGACTCAAAGATAAATAGCAACCAAAATCTCAAAGGACCCGCATTGTAGTCTAGTTCTCTCAAACACAGTTTGTGCTCATGAACTTCAGTTTCCTCATCTCTTAAATGGAAGCAACAGGATCTGTTAAATGGAACTAAGTTGCTGTGTCACTCACTGTCTGAAAAGAATAAGCCCTGGATTTTGAATAAATGCCAGCCTCAGCAATTAGTCCATCAACTTAAATTCTTCTTGCAGTTTCAATTAGATTAGAACCCTTCTCTGGTTTCCACTCAGGCTGTTGTGCAACATTTTTGCAAGGCTAACAGCTGTCTTATTCTACCCTAGAGAGAGCTCTATTTCAGCTACTCATGCATTCCTAGTTCATAAAGCGCTCCAGGATCCAGTGGGTGAAAGGCACTGTCTAGCATCACAAGATGATATTTGTTAGTAGTAAATAAGCTATGGCAAAAAGGCAGGCAGTGATTACATTCTTGTTAACAAGTCACTCAATAGTCTAGTTGGCATCACTGTACCAAGATTTGGTTGAATATTGCAGAACTTGGAGTGGCATATTTTATAGGGTATATTTTTTAATGCTGAGAGGGAGGGAGCGGGGGAGGGAAACATGACAACAAAACTCCAAAGATAGATGTTCACGACCTGTCAGCATCATCTCCCATTTCAAAATGAATGTTCAAGGAGATGGTCTATGCAGTTGTTTAGCAGGTTTTTATTTTTTAACATCATTTAAGGCAGGTTTCCAAATAATATTCTAAGAGAAATAACTTCCCCAAAATTCTATTCAGACCCAGAGAGTTATATCCTATTTCATTTTCCTTCATCCTCTCCTTTTCCATCTTCATTTTCTGTTCCAGTCATTCTTACCTCCTTCCATCGCGTTCCTTTTCACTCTAAGAGACCTTAGCAAAGCTCCTCAGAATCTCCCTTCAACATTTCTGTTGCTCATTGTCCACTTGCTTCCTTGCCCTTCCTTTCCCTTCTCTCGCCTGCTCTGAACCAGGGAACCTGACCTTGTTGCCTCATGCACCCAGGCTTCTTTGACAGCTGGCTTCAGTCAATGGGAGGCAGGAAGAGAGGTATTTATTCCCTGTTCTTTCCCTGCTTTGGCCATGGCTTTACTACTGAACCTGTCCATAGCTCCTCATTCCAGGCTACAGCTCTTACTGGGCTCTGGTAACAATATTTCCTCTCCTTGTCTTTCTGCCTAGGGGTAATAATAAATTTCTACTATTTCTAGTCTCTGGCTGCAACCACCTCACTGATTCCTGACTCCTGTTCACACTTCTGCAATCAGCAATCAGTCCCTTCAGTAAAACCACTTGAGCTGGATTCTGAATCCTGCCAGGACTCTGATTCTCTTCTCCTGCCTCCCATCTTTTTCTTTCTTTCTCTCTCTCTTTCTGTTTTATTTATCTTCCTTCCCTCTCCTCTCCTCTCCTCTCCTCTCCTCTCCTCTCCTCCCCTCTCCTCCCCTCCCCTTCCCTCTCTTCCCCTCCCCTCCCCTTCCCTCTCTTCCCCTCCCCTCCCCTTCCCTCTCTTCCCCTCCCCTCCCCTTCCCTCTCTTCCCCTCCCCTCCCCTTCCCTCTCTTCCCCTCCCCTCCCCTCTCCTTCCTTTCATTTCTTTCTCTCTCCCACACACAAGCACACGAGAAAAAAAAAACCCCACAAAACTATATTGAATGTATGTGGAGCTTCCTACCTGATTTGAATTGATTCAGTGCCTGAATTCTCTCAAAGTCTGATATATAAGCCCTTATTTCTGTATTTATTGTTCATATAATGCACATGGAAGAATCAATCACTAAGAAATTTTACTTTATTTAGTGGTTATGCTGATATAAAGGTAGTAACAAAGTAACCATTTAAAATGAGAAAGTTATAATTAGTTTAGTTCAAATACTTTAATGACAGTGAAATATTAGCCAAAATAAAATTTCTATTTATTTGTATAATGAATGTCTTTTATATTTATTTTAACCTAGCCATACTAGTAGCTCTCTTAGGGATTAAGACTAATTTCAGAATACTCCCAAAGGAGTCCTATTAATTTAAAAGGCACTAAGTATTTAGTGAGAGGACTCAACTTTAGGAAGTACAAATTTACTCTCATTATATTATAAAAGATATTAGGTTTTTTTTTTTTTTTTTTTTTTTGAGACAGAGTCTCACTCTGTCACCCAGGCTCCTGCCTCAGCCTCCCAAGTAGTTGGGACTACAGGTGCCCACCACTACACCCAGCTAATTTTTTGTATTTTTAGTAGAGATGGGTTTTCACCATGTTAGCCAGGATGGTCTCGATCTCCTAACCCTGTGATCTGCCCGCCTCGGCCTCCCAAAGTCCTGGGACTACAGGCATGACCCACTGCGCCCGGCCAATATTAGATATTTTTTAAATGGTAATGAAATATTTGTAGCTTGCATACTTCCTTTCTCATTACAATATTTGTCATGAAGATGAATTAATGTTGTGCCATTTTCCATTCTCATTACAATCTTGGTCTGGAGATGAAATACTGGATGTTTAATGTCTTTATGAATTGTAGCAGAAAACTGTGTGATGTTGCCCTTTTTAATATTCTGGTTTCTGACTGGCTGGCATTTCTACTCCTCCTCCCCCTGAAACAGTTCCTACTAATATGGAAGAAAGGTTTAGGATAGGTAGCCAATGAGAGAGCAGAATATTAAAAAGGTCAACAGAGTACAGTCTTTTCTATAAATTCAAAAATGCACTAAGACATTAAGATTCAAATACTATAACTCAAACTTACAAGCAAAATATGTAATCATAATTGTAAAAAAAAATCCCTGTTTTAAAACCTTCTCATTACCGTGATAAAAATACAATATAATTATTCAAGATTAAAAAGTCTCTTAAATATTTTATAAGAGATTGTGAATGTTTTTAAGAAGTCACAGTTACTAAAAATGAATATACAGCTCACTTTATTTGCTTTCCTTATGGTAAAACATTGTATTATTTCTTCTGTAATAACACTAATACCAACAGATAACTGTAGAAATGAAAACTTACTTTGAATGAATGCAATGCTATTCATGTTTCAGAATAAAGAATTCTTAATTTAGATTTTGGAAAATGAAAATAGATTTCAGATTTAGGATTCATATTCATCATTTTATTGGACATTTTAAAAAATCATACTTTAAGTTCTGAGGCACATGTGCAGAATGTGCAGGTTTGTTACATAGATATACACGTCCCATGGTGGTTTGTTGCACCCATCAACACGTCACCTACATTAGGTATTTCTCCTAATGCTCTCCCTCCCCTAGCCCCACCCCCAACAGGCCCCAGTGTGTGATGTTCCCCTCCCTGTGTCCATGTGTTCTCATTGTTCAACTCCCACTTATGAGTGAGAACATGCTATGTTTGGTTTTCCTGTTCTTGTATTAGTTTGCTGAGACTGATGGTTTCCAGCTTCATCCATGTCCCTGCAAAGGACATGAACTCATCCTTTTTATGGCTGTATAGTATTCCATGGTGTATATGTACCACATTTTCTTTATCCAGTCTATCACTGATGGGCATTTGGGTTGGTTCCAAGTCTTTGCTATTGTGAACAGTGCCACAATAAACATACATGTGGATGTATTTTTATAGTGGAATGACTTATAATCCTTTGGGTAAATACCCAGTAATGGAATTGATGGGTCAAATGGTATTTCTAGTTCTAGATCCTTAAGGAATCGCCACACTGTCTTCCACAATGGTTGAACTAATTTACATTCCCACCAACAGTGTAAAAGCATTCCTATTTCTCCACACCCTCTCCAGCATCTATTGTTTCCTGACGTTGTAGTGATCGCCATTCTAACTGGCATGAGATGACATCTCATTGTGGTTTTGATTTGCATTTCTCTAATGACCAGTGATAATGAGATTTTTAAAATATGTTTATTGGCTGCATAAATGTCTTCTTTTGAGAAGTGTCTGTTTATATCCTTCACCCACTTTTTGATGGGGTTGTTTTTATCTTGTAAGTGTATTTAAGTTTTTTGTAGATTCTGGATATTAGCCCTTTGTCACATGGGTAGATTGCAAAAATTTTCTCCCATTCTGCAGGTTGCCTGTTCACTCTGATGATAGTTTCTTTTGTTGTGCACAAGCTCTTTAGTTTAATTAGATCCCACTTGTCAATTTTGGCTTTTGTTGCAATTGCTTCTGGTGTTTTAGACATGAAGTCTTTGCCCATGCCTGTGACCTGAATGGTATTGCCTAGGTTTTCTTCTGGGGTTTTTATGGTTTTAGGTCTTATGTTTAAGTCTTTAATCCATCTTGAGTTAATTTTTGTATAAGGTGTAAGTAAGGTTTCCAGTTTCAGTTTTCTGCATATGGCTAGCCAGTTTTCCCAACACCATTTATTAAATAGGGGATCCTTTCCCCATCGCTTGTTTTTATCAGGTTTGTCAAATATCAGATGGTTGTAGATGTGCGGTGTTATTTCTGAGGCCTCTGTTTTGTTCCACTGATCTATATATCTGTTTTGGTACCAGTACCATGCTGTTTTGGTTACTGTTGCCTTGTAGTATAGTTTGTTCCACTGATCTATATATCTGTTTTGGTACCAGTACCATGCTGTTTTGGTTACTGTTGCCTTGTAGTATAGTTTGAAGTCAGGTAGCGTGATGCTTCCAGCTTTGTTCTTTTTGCTTAGGATTGTCTTGGCTATGCAGGCTCTTTTTTGGTTCCATATGAAGTTTAAAGATGTTTTCCAATTCTGTGCAGAAAGTCAATGGTAGCTTGATAGGGATAGCATTGACTCTATAAATTACTTGGGCAGTATGGCCGTTTTCTTAATATTGATTCCTCCTAACCATGATCATGGAATGTTTTTCCATTTATATGTGTCCTCTTTTACTTCTTTGAGCAGTGATTTGTAGTTCTCCTTGAAGAGGTCTTTCACATCCCTTGTAAGTTGTATTCCTAGTTATTTTATTCTCTTTTTAGTGATTGTGAATGGGAGTTCACTCATGATTTGGCTTTCTGTTTGTCTGTTATTGGTGTGTGAAAAGACCAAATCTACATTTGATTGGTGTACCTGAAAGTGACAGGGAGAATGGAACCAAGTTGGAAAACACTCTTCCGGATATTATCCAAGAGAACTTCCCCAACCTAGCAAGACAGGCCAACATTCAAATTCGGGGAATACAGAGAACACCACAAAGCTACTCCTTGAGAAGAGCCACCCCAAGACACATAATCGTCAGATTCACCAAGGTTGAAATGAAGAAAAAATGTTAAGGGCAGCCAGAGAGAAAGGTCAGCTTCCCCACAAAGGGAAGCCCATCAGACTAACAGCAGATCTGTCTGCGGAAACCCTACAAGCCAGAAGAGAGTGGCGGCCAATATTCAACATTCTTAAAGAAAAGAATTTTCAACCTAGAATTTCATATCCAGCCAAACTAAGCTTCATAAGCAAAGGAGAAATAAAATCCTTTATAGACAAGCAAATGCTGAGAGATTTTGTCACCATCAGGCCTGCCTTACAAGAGCTCCTGAAGGAAGCACTAAACATGGAAAGGAACAACCGGTACCAGCCACTGCAAAAACATACCAAATTGTAAAGACCATCGACACTATGAAGAAACTGTATCAACTAATGGGCAAAATAACCAGCTAGCATCATAATGACAGGATCAAATTCACACATAACAATATTAACCTTAAATGTAAATGGGCTAAATGCCCCAATTAAAAGACACAGACTGGCAAATTGGATAGAAAGTCACGACCCCTCTGTATTCAGGTATTGTAAGATGCTGTATTCAGGAGACCCATCTCACATGCAAAGACACACATAGCTCAAAATAAACGGATGGAGGGATATTTACCAATGAAATGGAAGGCAAAAAAAAAAAAAAGCAGGAGTTGCAATCCTAGTCTCTGATAAAACAGACTTTAAACCAAAAAGATCAAAATAGACAAAGAAGGGCACTGCATAATGATAAAGGGATCAATGCAAAAAGAAGAGCTATCCTACACATATATGCATCCAATACAGGCACACCCAGATTCATAAAGCAAGTTCTTAGAGACCTACAAAGAGACTTAGACTCCCACACAATAATAGCGGGATACTTTAACACCCCACTGTAAATATTAGATCAACAAAACAGAAAATTAACAAGGATATTTAGGACTTGAACTCATCTCTGGACCAAGTGGACCTAATAGATATCTACAGAACTCTCTACCCCAAATCAACAGAATGTACATTCTTCTCAGCACCTCATTGCACTTATTCTAAAACTGACCACATAATTGGAAGTAAAACACTCCTCAGCAAATGCAAAAGAATGGAAATCATAACAAACAATCTCTCAGACCACAGTGCAATCATATTAGAACTCAGGATTAAGAAACTCACTCAAAACCACACAACTATATGGAAACTGAACAACCTGCTCCTGAATGACTACTGGATAAATGACAAAATGAAAGCAGAAATAAAGATGTTCTTTGAAACCAATGAGAACAAAGACAGCATACAAGAATCTCTGGGACACATTTAAAGCAGTGTTTACAGGGAAATTTATGGCACTAAATTCCACAAGAGAAAGCAGGAAAGATCTAAAATTGACACCCTAACATCACAATTAAAAGAACTAGAGAAGCAAGAGCAAACAAATTCAAAAGCTAGCAGAAGACGAGAAATAACTAAGATCCTAGCAGAACTGAAGGAGACAGAGACACGAAAAACCCTTCAACAAATCAATGAATCCAGGAGCTGGTTTTGAAAAGATCAACAAAATAGACTGCTAGCCAGACTAATAAAGAAGAAAAGAGAGAAGAATCAGATAGATGCAATAAAAAATGATAAAGGGTGATCAGTGTGATCACTACTGATCCCACAGAAATACAAACTACCATCAGAGAATATTATAAATACCTCCTATGCACATAAACTAGAAAATCTAGAAGAAATGGATAAATTCCTGGACACATACACCCTCCCAAGTCTAAACCAGGAAGAAGTCGAATCCCTCAATAGACCAATAACAAGTTCTGAAATTGAGGCAGCAATGAACAGCCTACTAACCCAAAAAAAGTCCAGGACCAGATGGATTCACAGCCGAATTCTACCAGAGGTACAAAGAAGAGCTGGTACCATTTTTTCTGAAACTAATCCAAACAATAGAAAAAAAGGGAATCCTCCCTAACTCATTTTATGAGGCCAGCATCATCCTGATACCAAACCTGACAGAGACACAACAAAAAAAAGAAAATTTCAGGCCAACATCCCTGATGAACATCGATGCAAAAATCTTCAATAAAATATTGGCAAACCAAATCCAGCAGCACATCAAAAAGCTTATCCACCACAATCAAGTCAGCTTGATACCTGGGATGCAAGGCTGGTTCAACATACATAAATCAATAAACGTAATCCATCATATGAACAGAACCAATGACAAAAACCAAATGATTATCTCAATAGAGGCAGAAAAGCCCTTCGACAAAATTCAGCAGCCCTTCATGCTAAAAACTCTCAATAAACTAGGTATTGATGGAACATATCTCAAAATAATAAGAGCTATTTATGACAGACCCACAGCCAATATCATACTGAATGGGCAAAAACTGGAAGCATTCCCTTTGAAAACCGGAACAAGACAAGGATGCCCTTTCTCACCACTCCTATTCAACATAGAATTGGAAGTGCTGGCCAGGGCAATCAGACAAGAGAAAGAAATAAAGGGTATTCGAATAGGAAAAGAGGAAGTCAAATTGTCTCTGTTTGGAGATTACATGATTGTATATTTAGAAAACCCCACCATCTCAGCCCCAAATCTCCTTAAGCTGATAAGCAACTTTAGCAAAGTCTCAGGTTACAAAATCAATGTATTTGGCATAATTTAATTGTTCAACAAATATTATTGAATAAATGTATATGTAGGAAAGGTATGAATCCCTACAAACAACTACAAAAAAAAAGAAGGGACTAAAAAAATACTACTAAGCTTTATAGTTCACTGGTGTGTTACTCTTCTTACAATACCTGATATATGGGTATTGTAAGACAACTGTATGAAAGAATGAGAGAGAAAGGAATACAAGAAGGAAAAAAGGAGTATTACCCCATAGCCTGTGGATTGCAGTAGTACCCATCAGCTAACTTTAAAAAAAAAAAAAAAAAAAAAAAGAGTCAGAGTCTCACTCCATCACTCAGGCTGAAGTACAGTGGCACAATCTCACATCACTGCAACCTCCGCCTCCCGGGTTCAAGCAATTCTCATGCCTTAGCCTCCCGAGTAGCTGGAATTACAGGTACCTGCTACCACACCTGGCTAACTTTTGTATTTTTAGTAGAGATGGGGTTTCACCATGTTGGCCAGGCTGGTCTCGAACTCCTGACCTCAACTGATCCACCTGCCTCAGCCTCCTAAAGTGCTAGGATTACAGTCATGAGCCACCATGCCCGGCCCTCATCAGCTAATTTTTCATCTGCCCAGCAATTTTTCCTGTTGTTTTATTGTCCAGCCCCAGTTAAACCATCCAGCCCCACCTTTCCTCACATTACCTTGGTTGACAAATCCAGTTTCTTTCTCTCCGGATACTATTTTGGTTGGAGGTGGGCATTTAACTCAATCACAGCCAAAGCAACACACAGTGGGGGACTAATATGGATGTTAAGTGAGAAAGGGGTTGATCTCTTATCCTGGTTCACTGGCTATAAGGACAGAACAGCCTTGGAGTTGCTGTGGCCATCTCTGCCACTAACTAGAGAAAACTAGCTGCAGAAGGAAGCCAGCAGAGAAGAAAGCACAGTGAAGAGCTGGAGAGAGGGAGAGAAGGGCATGGTGACATCATGCGAATGCCTGGACTGGGCTTTATTTAAAACTAGTGCCCCCTCTTGAATGTCTCAGATATCAATTAATTAATTCCCTTTTTGCTATGGTAATTTGAACAAAATATCTGTCATCTACAACTGGAGGAGTCTTAACTATAGAATTATAGCAAAGAGTTCTAAGATCCAGATGGACCCCAAGCATTAAATAATTACTGAATAATAGATACAACCACTTTGAATTAATATGGTTGCTTTTGTTGATAAATTATAAATATATATTAATTCAGAGCAACTTTTTGTCATTATTGAATTAGTGTATATTAAACCTATTAGTGTGTAAACTCTGTAAATATATTCTACACTTGGGGGGAGATTTTTGTGTTTATACAGATTGGAAATCACAATTTAAGATAACTATAATTAATTTTCAATCTAGTACTATAGTTAATCACAACTAGTTCTCAAAAGAGCTATCAAAGTTTCTCTGATCTAAGAACATGGTTGCTAGTCTTACCCTGCCTATGAATCAATTAAACAGCTTTCATTATGTACAATATGCAAAGCACTCTCTACGATCCTAAGGGAAGTCCAACTTTATAGCTGCCTTCAAGAAGCTGAACATGAAGCTCATATACATGATAATCAAACCAACACCATCATGTCAAAATAACTTTTAAGGGACTGGTGCCAATCACAGTTCCCTAAGAACTTAAAATCCATCTATTTTGCATATGTAAGAATGACAAAATGGTAAAAAGAACATACCCTAGGGAAGAGTACACGAGAGAGAGAGAGAGAGAGAGAGAGAGAGAGAGAGAGAGAGAGAGAGAGAGAGGGAGAAGCTACCAACTCTATATGAGGGAGGGAAGCCACCCAATTTCTTTATTCTACTGGTAAAATAGTTCAAAGCTCATTCTTAGAAGCCTGACATTTCCTGAACATGCAAGCCTGCTTTGTTGTGACCGAGACTATTCTAGGATGTCCTTCACTGGAAAGTGGTCACCTATAGTGGCCACGTCTCTACGACTCCCCTTTCTTCTACTTCTATTTCAAGGCCCGTCTCCAACTTGTGTATTTTGCTAAATAATATTGTTTACCCTGACCTTCTTTGCCCTGCCCTCTGCCTCCGGAGTCTGAACCTTAGAGATGCATCAACTGAGCTTTCTGGTCTCCTGGCTTCAAATAGGGCTCAGCCAGTGGGAGACATCTATGGGAGAGGAGAGGGTGGGAGGGAAGTCAGGGTCAGGGTGTTTACTCCCCTGTCTCCCTCCCTATTGGGTCCCTACAGGCTGGCTGCATCCTTCTACCAAAAGCTAAAACTCCTTCCTCTGGCTCCTTTTAGGCCTCAGGGTGGTAGACGGTCCCCACAGTTGGTAGCTTCCCATCTGTTGTTGGTTTCCTTAACTTTGCCCACATTTTTATAAGTCATTTCTTCATTAATCTCCCTGTCATTCCTGCCTCTTGAGTGTGCCATATCTTTCTTGCCAGGACCTGACTGATATGCTCCCTTTTTGAATCCTGCCTGCTGGCCCTTCATTCATGGCCAGTTGAAGTGACCACTGCTTCCTTTGTTCTTCCTCTTGTCCTGTGCTTTCTTGAATCATTGCTCTGATCACACTGTGCTGCCCACATTTGTTCCCATGTTCATCTCTTCTGTGACCTGGAAGCTCCTTGAGAGTAGATATTGCCTATTCCCCAATCCTAGGGTTTGTAGCAAGGTATTCACAGGCTGAATGAATGAATGAATAACTGAGAATACTGCCCTCCATTGAAGTCAGTATGCTAGGCATTCATATTAGAGTGCTTGGAATGTCACCATATTTTGGAGGGTCTTAATACCTGCTTCATCGTGGCCAACTCTAGCCAAGGGTTTGATCATTCAAGCTTATCAGATTTGAAAAGTCAATTATTTCTCTCACTTTGACTCTAGTTAATTGGGTCAAACTTACCAAATTCAAGAGATGTGGATTTCTATATTAAAATAATCCCATATTAATAGTTGATGATAAAATCTATAATTGCCAGCCAGGCGTGGTGGCCCACACCTGCAATCCAAGCACTTTGGGAGGCCGAGGCGGGCGGATCAAGACCATCCTGGCTAACAGAGTGAAACCCTGTCTCTACTAAAAATACAAAAATTAGCTGGGCGCGGCGGCATGCGCCTGTAGTCCCAGCTACTCGGGAGGCTGAGGCAGGAGAATCTCTTGAACCAGGGAGGCGGAGGTTGCAGTGATCCGAGATCGCGCCACTGCCCTCTAGCCTGGTGACAGAGTGAGACTCCATCTCAAAACAACAACAACAACCAAAAAAATATATATATATATATAATTGCCAAGTGGACAGAAGTTAGTGTTCTTTTTCTGATTTTTATTACCAAAAGTTTCAAACATAAAAAACTTTGAAAGAACAAAACATCCTTATACTCACCACTTAGATTTACTATTAATATTTTTCATAGTTGTATCACTTAACCATCTACGTTTATATGTATATATGCATATATATGACTTCTTTGCTGAATCTTTTGAAAATAAATTACAAACATCATCAACACTTCACCCCTGCATATTTCCGCATGCATTTCTTAAAACTAGGCCAATTCTTCTTCCCCGGTATCATGCCTAAGAACGCTAGCAATAATTCCCTGATAGCATCTAATATGCATTGATAATATGTTTGTCAGGCAGACTTGGGGAGCAGGGGCACCTTTGGCCCACAGAGCTACTCTGGTTTAATCTCAATTTGATCTGGCCTGCATTTTTTTCTAAATGTCAATATCCATCAGCTGCAACTGTTGAGATCAACAAATTTATGCACATACCTGAGAGTTCCTTCTGGGTTTCTCTCTGGAAGCACATTCTCAGAGATGAGGCCAGGACTGCTGCAGACAGCAAGTAGCAGGGGCTCAGCAAGAAAGAGCTTTAGTTTTCTCTCCTTTTGTTTCTTTACCTTGTTTCCTAATCCCAGCCCAGAATATCCTTTTTTCTTTCTCTGGTCCAAAATTTATTTCTATATGTTTTTCTTTAAAAAAGGAGATAGAAGCCAAGTGCAGTGGCTCACAGCTATAATCCCAACACTTTGGAAGGTTGAGGTGGAAGGGTTGCTTGAAGCCAGGAGTCAAAACCAGCTTCGGCAACATAGTGAGATTTCATCTCTACAAGAAAAAAAAACTTCGTTGGGCATGGTGGCAAACACCTCTAGTCCTAGCTGCTCAGGAGTCTGAAGTGGGAGGATCGTTTGAGCCCAGGAGTTTGAGGCTGCAATGAGCTATGATAGCATTGTGGCACTCCAGCCTGGGCAACAGAGTGAGATCCTGTCTCTTGGGGAAGAAAAGGGGAGAGAAAAATGTAGATGTAAAAGATGACCCCAATGTGGAACTTGTAAAATAATCCAAGCAACTCCATGACTCTTGCTGGGGAGCATCATGGCCACCTTCTCTTGTTGGCACCTAGGTTCCCACAGGAGTGCTGGGTCATGTGCTTTATTTGTTGTCTCAGGTAAAAAAGCTTTAGGTCCTTCATTTGTAATTTACTGAAAAGGAAGTGAAACTGCTGAACAAACTTAAATGGCTTTGATTGGTGTTTTTTCCTCCCCTATGGATCAGTTGACTAACTATTAAAAATAAAGTTTCTTCATCCTTTTGGTTGAGATTAACTACATGGAAGCAGAATTAAGGTTTAGGTGTGAGGACTACTTGGTGAATGCTGAATTTGCACAAAGGAAAGTGGATGGTCTTCAAAGATCTCCATTATGTTAGGGGAAAGTGGTGTGCCAAGCACACTGTCAGAGGCCATCTCCCTTTCCCTTCTCCCTTTACTGACAAGGGATTGGTGGCAGGTGGGGAAAGCCGAGGTATTTCTCTGCTTCTTGTGGGATCTCCAGCTTTGGGCCATCTCCACCATGACTCCAGTTCCTGCAGGAAATCCATTCCCTCCATCGCCCTAGTTCCCATCAAACACCTCCAGTAACACCACCTTCTCCCAATTTATCTTCAGCTCCTGTTACTATCATCTCAGAGGTGCCTTACCACCCTGTTTGTCTTCCCAGTTCTTTCATACTGTGTAGCCAATTTCCTTTATTAAATACCCCCTGTAAAGATGTAGAATGGTTTCCATTTCCTTGGCTGGACCTTGACTTCTGGATCTCCCCATAGGTTTGCCATGAGATGAATTAAAACATGAATTAATCCAAGTTCCTATTTCAAGGAGCTCACAATTGAGTGGAGGAAAGAGATCAGTATATAATTTTAATAAATGATGATAAATGGTATGGGGACACAGAAAGTGGGTTCAAAATGCCTTCGCAGGTGTTTTCTTGTTTATTGGCTAGCTGTGATGGTGTGGCATAGGGACCTTGGCAATTATAGTTTTTATCATCAACTATTAATATGAGATTGCTATAAGAATGGTCAGGACAAATTCAAAATAAATATGAATTTTCTATGTTATTAAGTGCCCTCTACGTGGAAGGCACTGGGTCTAGGCACAAGGGAAGAAAAAATGAATTAATTTACGTTCCTATTTCAAGGAGCTCACAATTGAGTGGAGGAAAGAGATCAGTACATAATTTTAATAAATGATGATAAATGATATGGGGGACACAGATAGTGGGTTCAAAATGCCTTCAAGTTTGTTTTGTTTATTGGCTAGCTTTGGTGGTATGGCATAGGGAGATGCGCACTCACTAACAGCCATGAGAATTAGGCTCTAGGCTGGCTCTGCCACCACTAACTTTTTGTATGGCCTTGGGCAATTCCTTAAGCCTTTCTGGGCTTCCAATTCCTATTTATAAGAGATAATATCTGAGTTTCCTTTTGGATTGCAAATGTTATTACCATGAGTGATTACTCATGGTAATGAGTGATTTCATTGAAAAATTCTGAGAGCCCACTATGTGCTGGGCACTTATTTTGAAATTCCTTCCAAATAGTATGACTGAAGCCTGACTTGTCTTTATTTAACCCAGGAGTCCTGCCTCTCCAATCCACTGCATAGCACAGGAAAACATGGACACACATGTGCACACACACACACACACACACTTAAATACACTTTATCTCTGCTACCCACCACCTCTATGTCCTGGACATCCCACAGACCTGTTGAAGGGATGCATGGTTAGCAACCTAGAACGCCCAGCACGGCACACATCACTGTCTGAGAAGAATGAGAAGGTGGGCCCCGCAGCTGTGGGCTCTGCACACCCTGGTGGGATGCATCTAGCTTGAACAAGGACAGGTCTCCCTGGTTGAGTTCTTCAGAGACACCCCCCACGATGCATATCATAGCCCTTGTGCGATGGCTCCATTTCAGTGGGCACAAAGCAGCTACTTTATGGGGGAGCTAGCAAAAAATATCAATCATTTCCATATATTTTCCAAGTATATTCTCTCAACCAAACATGTCAGACACCTTCCCACTGATATGCTTTTCCAGTTATTACATCATCTGAAAAGTAAATATCTTAATCAGTTAAACTTATTGCAATTGAATATTTAATTCCTGCCACTGTACAATTTAAATAATCTCTTCCAAATAATTTGCTTATGGTCATCAGGCTTACATAAGGCCCTCACAGAATGTGTCTCTGTCAAAGCACAACAACTTCTTTTGCTGATGGCAAGCAGACCATATGTAGAGGGGCATTTCCAGCCCTATCCCAGCATAATATCATAGGTGCTGGAGGTACAGTGGTCAACAGACAGGCAGGCATTTCTTTATGGCAATGTAATGAAAGAGAAGAAAATCTAGAGCGGAGGAAAACACAGTGATTTGATGTATTTTAAGGTGGGCCTTAAAAGAAAGTAAATTTGCCATATTATTCTCAAGAGAGTTATGATTTAAAATGTAGTATTTAAAACAGACTTGCAAATAGGGGGAAAAAAATTCTGCCCCACCTCTACTGAGTGGTTGACGAAAAGCAGGTTTAAGATCTAGCAGCAAATTGAACTTTAGAAATGATCAGCTGAAGCCCTGTGAAGTCCAGCACCTTTGCTCGTGTCTTCTGTTAGAGAGGGGAATTGTGTGCACTTTATATGGCAAACCAGAGTCTCTTCCTTTTGGTGCAGAGAGTGGGTTTCGCCTCATAGGGAGCTTTTGCTATTCTTTCCTCTGCATTCTCCTAAGGCTTGTGCTCAGAATGGGAGGGCCTCCCGGTCCCCTTTTCCCACAGCCCTAGATTCTGTGTCCCTTACTTCCTGACAGTGATCAGCCACTAGGTTTCTTGTGTGTCTTTTGTGAAGGCAGGAAACACAGAGGAGGTGCCTTGGAGACGGAGGGCTGCTTTCCTAGTGGCACGGCCTCTGCTCCACCCCTCCTGGCCCCATCTTAGGCACTCTGCCAAGGGCACCGGGGCAGCCGTGTGACTGAACGTGGTCCTCAGACACACAAGAATATCCGTGTTCCCACCCTGGCTACACCAGTATCAGGCTGCTAGAGCCAGTTCTGTTCCCTTAAAACTAGGTGTGGAGTCACAAGGGCTCACTGGATGCAGAGATTCTGCAGAATCCACATTTAGACATTTACGACATTCCAGGCACACAAAAAAAGCCAGGATTGCATGCTTCACACTATCTTGTTTAAACTAGTGCTCCCAGCCAAGAGTCTCACAAAAATCGTCAGTTTTTAATTGCTTTGTTTTGCTCTTAGGCATGGTCTCAACTCAAATAATGGAAGTAGGAAGGTATCTGTTAAAAAAATTAGTTTTGCTTGATATAACAGAAACACCCCAGTAATAGTGACTTACACATATAGAAGTTTAACTTTTGCTCACATAAAAAAAAAGTTGACATTAACTCAGGCTCTTTGTAGTTCATCTCCCCATTATTTATAGAGTGTGGAATTAAACCAGCTTTCAAGCTTTTTGGTCTCTGGATCCCTTTACCCCCTCAAAAGTCATTAAGGCCTGCAAAAAGCTATTGTTTATGTAAGTTACTATAGTAAAAATTAAAACCGAGAAATTTTTTTACATATTTTCTTCATTTTAAAATACAAATAATAAACCTACTGCATGTTAGCAATAACACGGATTTGTGAAAAATAATTATGTTTTCTAAGACAAAAAAATTAGTGGGAAGAATAACCTTTTTACATTTTTATAAATCCCTATCTGGCTTAATAGAAGACATTTTGAATTTCATATACACCACTGTATGCAATCTGTTGCAATATGTTCATAGTTTTGGTTGAAATTTATGAAGAAAATTCTAGACTTGAAATAGATATATATTTGGAAAAGGGAGGATTCTGTGGGCCTCCTGAGCAAGGCTTTTGTTCTCTGTATCCTCAGCCTATACTTTGAGAATTGCTGTCTTAAATCCCATAGTCTAAAATAGCTGCTGGAGCTCCAGCCATTATATTCATATCCAAGGTATCACGATAGAGGAAAGACTGAAGGAAGAATTGGTACTCTTCCTTTAAAGAGAATTCCTGGAAGGCACACACACAGCATTCCTGCTTACATCTCTGTGGTCAGGGCTTTCACATGGCAACACCAAGCCACAAGGGAAATGTTTTAGTGGGGCAGTGATGTGTTCAGCTAAAACTTTCTTATAAAGAAAGGGAGAACGGCTACTGAGAAGCAATTAGTAGTCTCTGCCACAGGAAGCGCGAGTTAAAAGCATTCCAATGACCATACACTTCATCTGTCGTTTCCATGGCTGCAGATGGTCAAAACACCACAGAGTCCTGAGGAGTTCCCTGGGAAGAAATTATTGTTTACTTTGCCAAATGATTCATCTGTGGTGTTCAAGTGGATTTTAAAGTGTCTACGAGGGGCAGGGTGTGGGATGGGAGTTTAAGGGGCAGGATATGGGAAAAAAGGCAGCAAGATCTGGGCTGATCAGAAGTCCCTCCAAAGAAGTACTGACCAGAACCATGTTGTGAAATGGAAATGAAAAGTCCCAAGAAAAGAAAGGCTCTCCTGGCAAGATGTCACTGCAGCTGTACAGACATTCCTCTGTTTCGAGAGACTGACTGACACTCAAAGAATAGCTGTCAAGGACAAAATTTATTGGAAAAAAAGGAAAATGTTTTCTCTCTAGCAAGAAGTAAACACCACAGGATTTTCCAGTTAATAAGAAAGTGTTAAGAAATGAACATGACATACTTTCACTCAGCGTTTGCTTTGTGCCGCCAAGATTCTATGCACTTTACGTGTATTATTGACTCTTTTGATCCTCACGGCAAACCTAAGGGGAAGATACTATTAGTAT
Source organism: Pan troglodytes (assembly GCF_028858775.2). Lineage (NCBI taxonomy): Eukaryota > Metazoa > Chordata > Mammalia > Primates > Hominidae > Pan > Pan troglodytes. The sequence continues at coordinate 106,681,170 of NC_072411.2, read as the reverse complement.
CCAATTTTTCTGATAAGAAAATCGAAGCAGAGGGAAGTTAAGTGAACTGCCTGAGATCACACAGTTGGGAAGGTTGTATTTGGCTCTATAGTCTATATTCTGAAACTACTAAGCTACACTCACTTATATTTTGAGAAGGAGCTTGGAGCCAAGGTTGAAGCCTGAGGAAGTCCATTGGATGAGATAAAACTTTATCGCAACATAATTTAGTACTCTTGAAATTTACTGTTAGGCCCTGTATTACCTGTAACTGGATATTATAGTTTGTTTGCATGTGCCTTTCAATTTTCCCTGTGTTTAAAAGGAGATATTAGCATTACTAAAAAGTGATATCTCCATAGAAGGATTGGTAGTGCATTAAGGAAATCCTCATGTACTTTCTCCTCATTTCTTTCAGTAACCCAAACCTAACGAGGCATACTTCATCACAGCCTGTGGCTTCATATTCTCCTTCCATCACTAACCCAGCGGCAGCTACCTAAAACGTGAGCATGGTGCCTAGCAGGAAATAATCAGCCTTGTGGGATGTATTTTAATCATCCAAACCTTTCAGCAGAAGGTGCAAATTGGTAGCCTGCGGCTAAAATTTTGCTTATGGACATGCTTTATTCGGTTCATAAAATATAATTTTAGAAAACAGATTTTTTTCTGGCCAAAATTCAAAATCTAGATTTTACCTAAGAATCCAGAGGAGATACTTTGCCTTTTAGATAGGCCATGTTCTCCCTGGTTCAGCTTGGCCCCCAATACCCCAACCTCTTAAAAGTGGCTTTTTCCTGCAATTATGTTACCTGTCTGTCCCCTGAAGGCATTTGAGTTTGCAGCCTTTTCTTTACAGGTATTAAACTTCAAATCATACTAAACCCCATATTTTATTGTAGCAGAACCTGTTCTGGAATTACTCCACCTGCAATTTCCACTTGAACTAATTATGCTGTCACAGCTTATCCACATGGTGGGTTCTGCAATCAATGGAAACACAGAAGTTATAATTCCAAACTGCATGTGGGTAGATAAATGATGGGCTGAAAATGATGGGATAGGATAGAACCACAAAATAATGGGATAGATATCTGGAGTTTGGTAATACAGATCCTGGCACATAGTTCTAGAGTTTAAAACAGTTATTGCTGAAGGTTTAATGGTGCACAGGCAGAAGTTTACTAAAGCTGCTAGGACTTCTGTTTTGCCTTGACTATCACCATCATCACTGATAACAGTGACAATCAGTCATTGATGCCATTCACCAAGTATTTCTGGCTATGTGACTTCAGGTATATAAGAGGATTGCATTTCCTGCCCCTTGAAGTTTGGGTGGGGGCATGAGACTAGTTCTGTGGAATGAGGTGTGAGCAGAGCTGATATGTGTCCCTTTGGGCCAGATCATGTAACTGGCAGGCTAAGACCTTCCAGAGTAATCTTTCCTCTGACATGGTGACCAGCAGGTTTTGAGATGGTGGCAGCTCTAGTAGCCTAGGTCTCTGAGCCACTACACTGGGCAGATGCTTCTGCAAAACCGCGAGAGACGTTGCATGAACAAGAAACAAAATTGTTATTATAACCCACTAAGATATTTGTTTTCTCTTTTTAGCAGCAGCATAACCTATCCAATCCTGATTAAAACAGTCATCAAATGTTCACTAACAAGTGCATACTAACTTAAGATTTCTAAAAATCTGAATTCAGTGACTTGGGCTATCACTAATGTTGAAATGAAAATCCTTCTTTGGGCCTTGTGTTTCTGTGATTCACTGATTCTAGGTCCATTTTCTGAAACCTCCTGTCACCCATGCACTCTCCTCTAGCTGTTTCAGCCTTTATCCTTTGCCACTGAGCTTGTCAATAATAGAGCTTTTCTTCTTGCTTAGGGAAAGACATCCATCAAGCATCAAGAGACAGAGTCACTCTGAAAGCAAATGTGCAGGGTCTTTCCCAGAGCTACATTTTGCAGCAGGATTATACTCTCAGCCCACAGACAATAAAAACCATTTGTATCTCAGCTCTGCGGCAGCTTGGCACAATCTTTCCTATCAGAACTTGTGTGTGTCTGATGGTAACAGAGCTAAGGAAAAGCCCAGGTCTTACTGCTCTTTTTAAAGACCAGGTCCTGATCAATCCAGTCAGCAGTATAATCCATTTCTTACAGGTTTCTTTCTGCGTCTGTGTATTTTAACATTGCATCCGTAATTAAATTTACTTTCTGAACTAGGGATGTATTTTCTTGTTAATGCTATCAACATTTAAAAAATAAATCTCTTTTAAGTTTATTGTTTCAAAATGCAAGAAGTGTCCCTCAGGACCCACCTACTGGGAAGCAGATGATCTCATTTGTCAGTGGAAAATGCCTGTCTGGATGGTAAAAACTTTTCTTGGTCCTTATTTTAGACCTTTTTGGTCTGAAAAATGTAAGTTTGGGATGGTCATTCGTGGTTTTAATATATTGCTGGAGAAGTTGGTGTTCTGGTTAGCTCTTTCTTCATGCTGAGCTTTTAAATATGATATTTTAAAGAATTTCAGTAAATCAAGTGTTGTTAAGTAGGCGGGACTGTCAAGTTTTAAGTTTCAAAATCCATTTACTTAATCAGTGAAAAAGTTATTGAACACTTGGCTCAATAAATGACTTCTTCAACAGGAAAGACCATGTCTTATTTACCTTTTACCTCTACCACCTAGCCCAATGCCTATATTGGGGTGCCCAACATGTGTTTTCACAGTTGCTAGTCAAAGTACTATGCTAATGCACCCCGGAAAATACAAGAAAGTCCTCACACTTTATGACCTAATAGTCTGGTGGTTTAGATAAAATAAATGTGCAGTTAACTATACTCTGTGGCAGTGAAGAAAACATTATTTGCTGAGAAGTGTGATGGAAAAGGATGTTCGATGGGTCACACAAATAATGCAGGAATTTAGAGTCCCTGGGTTTTACCGAGTCTCCACTGACTAGCAGTGCAGCTGTGGGAGAATCACTGGGTTTCTGGGACTCCAACTGTTAAATGAAGGAGTTGACAAAACAATTAGAAAATTTTTGAAATTATAGCACTTGAACACATTTTTATAAATTTCAAACAATGCAGGTAGAGCAAAAGTTCCTGACAGCTTTAGCTGTATTCTGTAAGTTTTGAGTATGTTTGTTTTCATTTTTATTTATCTCAAAGTATTTTCTAACTTCCCTTGTGATCATTTTTTCTTTGACTCACTGGTCATTGGGAGTATGTTATTTAATTTCCATATATTTCTGAATTTGCCAAATTTTCTTTTTTATTTATTTTTTGAGGCAGGGTCTCACTCTGACTCTCAGGCTGGGGGGCAGTGGTGTGATCACATCTCACTGCAGCTTCAACTTCCCCAGCTCAAGTGATCCTCCTTCCTCAGCCTCCCAAGTAACTGGGACTACAGGCATGTGCCAACATGCCCAGGTAATTTTTTTCCTTTTAGACACAGGGTCTTGCTATCTTGCCCAGGCTGATCTCAAACACCTGGGGTGAAGCAATCCTCCTGCCTTGGCTTCCCAAAGTGTTGAGATTACAGGTATAAGCTACTGCTCCCAGCCTGTTTCTTTCTAATTTTATTTCTTTGTGCTTGAGGAACATACTTTGTATTATTTAAATCCTTTTAAATTTATTGAGATTTGTTTTATGGCTTAACATATGGTCTGTCCTAGAGAATGTTCCGTGTGTGCTTGAGAAAAATATTTATTCTTCTGTAGTTAGGAGTTTTCTATAAATGTCTAGTTGGTTTATAGTATTGTTCAAGTGTTCTATTTCTGTGCTTATCTTCTGTCTAGTTGCACTATCCATTATTGGAAGAGGAATATTGAAGTCTCCAATTACCATTATTTAATTGTGTATTTCACCCTTCAATTCTGTCAGGTTTTGCTTCACATATTTTGCAGCTGTGTTATAAGTATATACACTTTCATTATTATATATTCTTGCAGAGTGACCCTTTTATCACTATCAAATATCTTTTTTTTCTCTAGTAACAATTTTTTGTCTTCAAGTCTAGTTTGTCTGATATTAGTATAGTCACCCCAGTTCTCTTTTGGCTACTGTTGTATAATATATTTTTGTATTTATTTGCTTTCAATCTTCTGTGTCTTTGAATCCAAAGTACCTCTCTAATAGTACATAGTTGAATCATATGTTTAAAAATTCATTCTACCAATCATTGCCTTTTGATTGTAATGTTTATTTCATTTACATTTACTGTAAGTAGTAAACATAGGATTTATACTTGATATTATCTAATTATTTTCTGTGTATCTCATGCTTTCTGTTCCTCTATTCTTCCATCATTGCATTCTTTTGTGTTAAATAATTTTCTATGTACCATTTTTTTATCATTCCCTTTATTATATATGTTTGGGTTATTTTCTTAGTGGTTGCCCTGGGATTACAATTAATATCTTAATTTAAAAGTGTCTGGTTTGGATTAATACAACTTGATTTTAACAGTATATAAAACCCTTGTTTCTAGGGATGTGAAGGACCTCTTCAAGGAGAACTACAAACCATTGCTCGAGGAAATAAGAGAGGACACAAACAAATGGAAAAACATTCCATGCTCATGGATAGGAAAAATCAATATTGTGAAAATGGCCAAACTGCCCAAAGTAATTTATAGATTCAATGCTATCCCCATCAAGCTGCCATTGACTTTCTTCACAGAATTGGAAAAAAGTACTTTTAATTTCATATAGAACCACAAAAAAGCCTGCATAGACAAGATAATCCTAAGCAAAAAGAATAAAGCTGGATACATCACTCTACCTGACTTCAAACTATACTACAAGGCTACAGTAACCAAAACAGCTTGGTACTGGTACCAAAACAGATATATAGACCAATGGAACAGAACAGAGGCCTCAGAAATAATGCCCCATGTCTACAACCATAGGATCTATGACAAACCTGACGAAAACAAGCAATGGGGAAAGGATTCCCTATTTAACAAATGGTGTTGGGAAAACTGTTTAGCCATATGCAGAAAGCTGAAACTGGATCCCTTCCTTACACATATATGCAGAAAGCTGAAACTGGATCCCTTTCTTACACCTTATACAAAAATTAACCCAAGATGGATTAAAGACTTAAACATAAGACCTAAAACCATAAAAATCCTAGAAGAAAACCTAGGCAATACCATTCAGGTAATAGGCATGGTCAAAGACTTCATGACTAAAACACCAAAAGCAATTGCAACAAAAGCCAAAATTGACAAATGGGACCTAATTAAACTAAAGAGCTTCTGCACAGCAAAAGAAACTATCAGCAGAGTGAACAGGCAACTTACAGAATGGGAGAAAATTTTTGCAATCTATCCATCTGACAAAGGGCTAATATCCAGAATCTACAAAGAACTTAAACACATTGACAAGAAAAAAACAAACAACCCCATCAAAAATTGGGTGAAGGATCTGAACAGACACTTCACAAAAGAAGACACTTATGCAGCCAACAAACATATGAAAAAAAGCTCATCATCACTGGTCATTAGAGAAATGCAAATCCAAACCACAATGAGATGTCATCTCATGCCAGTTAGAATGGCAATCATTAAAAAGTCAGGAAACAACAGATGCTAGAGAGGATGTGGAGAAATAAGAATGTTTTTACATTGTTGGTGGGAGTGTAAATTAGTTTAACCATTGTGGAAGAGAGTGTGGCAATTCCTCAAGGATCCAGAACTAGAAATACCATTTGACCCAGCAATCCCATTACTGGGTATATACCCAAAAGATTATACATCATTCTACTATAAAGACACATGGACATGTGTGTTTATTGCAGCACTGTTCACAATAGCAAAGACTTGGAACCAACCCAAATGCCCATTAATGATAGACTAGATAAAGAAAATGTAGCACATATACATCATGGAATACTATGCAGCCATAAAAAGGGATGAGTTCATGTCCTTTGCAGGGACATGGATGATGCTGGAAACCATCATTCTCAGGAAACTAACACAAGACCAGAAAACCAAACACTGCATGTTCTCACTCATAAGTGGGAGTTGAACAATGAGAACACATGGACACAGGGAGGGGAACATAACACACTGGGGCCTGTTGGGGGACTGGGGGCAGGGATAGCACTAGGAGAAATACCTAATATAAATGATGGGTTGATGGGTGCAGCAAACCATCATGGCACGTGTATACCTATGTAACAAACCTGTACATTCTGCACATGTACCCCAGAACTTAAAGTATAATTTTAAAAAACCCTTGTTCTTGTAAAATTCCTTTGTGCCATTACTGTAATAAAATTATATCTTTGTATATTGTATGCCCATCAACACAGATTTATAGGTTTTGCTTTATGCAGTTGTCCCTTAAATCACATAGGAGAAAAAAAGTATTGCAAAAAATATATATCAATACTGTGTTGGTTTTTGTTAATCTGGGAATGTCTTAAATTCTTCTTCATTTTTTAAAGATAGTTTTGTCTGATATAAAATTCTTAATTGACACCTTTTCTCTCTCAGCACTTTAGATACATTATCTCACTGTTTTCTGGCCTTCATGATTTCTGATAAAAAAAATTGACCGTTAATCTTACTGAAATTCCTTGTATGTGATAAGTCACTACTCTCTTGCTGCTTTCAAGATTCTTCCTTTTCTTTATCTTTAGAGTTGTCTGCTTATGATGTGTGTGGTTGTGAATCCCTTTGAGTCCTTGAATGTACACATTAATATTTTTCATCATGTTTTAGAAGTTTTCAGCCATTATTTCTGCTCCCTTTTCTCTCTCCTTTCCTTCTAGGACTCCTATTATGCATATGTTCACACGTTACAGGTCTCTGAGGCTTTGTTCATCTTTTTTCATTCTTTTATCCTTCTGTGCCTCATACTGGATCATGCATGTTGACCTATCTTCAAATTTGTTGGTTATTTTGCCTGCTCAAATCTGTGGTAGAATCCCTCTCGTGAATTTTTTAAGTTATTGTACTTTTAAACTCAAGAATTTCTATTCGGTTCTTGTTATAATTTCTTGTTTTAAATTGATATTCTCTATTTGGTAAGACATCATTCTACTTTCCTTTAGTTCTTTAGTCATTATTTCCTTTGGTTCTTTGAACATATTTAAAAGTTTCTGATTATCTTGTCAACTCCTTCATTTAACAGTTGGAATCTCAGAAACCCACAAAAGTTGGACAACTCTCCCATAGCCACACTGCTAGTCAGTGGAAACTCAGTAAAACCCAGGGACTCAAAATTTCTGCATTATCTGTGAGACCCATCAAACATCCCTTCTTCTTCAACTGCATTTCTCAGTAAATAATGTAATGCAGCAACTCTGGAAATCAGATCCTCCTTTCTCCCCAGAGTTTATTGTTTTTATTGTTATTTGTAGTAATAGTTGTTTGCTTAGTGACTTTTCTGAACTAATTCTACCTGTGTTCTTTGGCATGTCAAAGCTACTGAAGTCTACTCGCTTAGCTTTATGGTTGGCTAATGAATCAACAGAGATTTCCTTAGCCAAAGGTGAAAGCTTAGGGTCTTCTCAGGATTTTACAAATTGTGTGCACAGCCCTGGGCATGCTTATAACCCTGTGCCTAACTTGCATATGAAATCACTGAAATGACATAATTTGTATGTCACAGATTGTACATTCATATGTATTTCATTCTTAACAGAACAGTGGAAACACTGTACAAAACTAAGTTGACTCTTTTGACTTCACCTTTTTCATACATGAATATTCTACCGACCCTCTCTACCTTTGGCTTACTGATAAGGAACAACGGATAAGAAAACGAATTTGGGTTTCTTCCTTATTTCCTTTCCCCTATGTAATCATAGTTGAAAAAGCTTAAGAGTTTACTTCATGCAGGGAAAAGTAACATGAGTTAGAAAGGAGATGATAGGGTTCCTAGATCATTTGTGTTTCTTATACACTGTTGCCTTCTCTCAGTTTGTAGTAGGTTCTCGTTTTAATGGAAAGCACAGCCTCTCAGGGCTGTCAGCACCCCCACTTCTTCAGCTACAGATGTAACAGCCTTCCTTTGCACTCATTTTGAGTCTCACTAAATTTCCATGCATCATGAGTCTACCAGAATTCCTTGCTCCTGGCATATCATGAATGCTACATGCAAATGGGGCAAGGACCAGGGAGCATGCATATTGTACATATCTCTTCTGCTCATGCACGGGTTCCATTGTCCCATTGGACTTCACTTATAAAATACAAGTTCAAAGATAAAACAATTAAGCATTTCAAGATGGCCATAAAGGGCATTACACCAAGTATGGGGTCTTATGTGACTGCATAAGCCTCACATCCGTGAAGCTGGCCCAGTGAGGCAGATGCTGTTAAATGCCTTCCTACCCAGTTTCCCTTTCTTCTTGATGGAAAAGACAAACTTACTATTTGCTTACGGTGTCACTGTGCTCAGCTAAGAACCTACCTGTCCTATCCCTTTTATTCCATTTTTAATTGACAAATACAAATTGCATATATTTATCATATATACCATGTCGTTTTGAAATATGTATACATTGTGGCATGGCTAAAAGCAGCTAATTACCAAATGCATTACCTCACATATTTATTAACTTTTTTTTTGTGATGAGAACACTCAAAATCTACTCTCTTATCAATTTTTGAGAGTATAATGTATTGTTCTTAACTCAGGTCACCATGCTGTATAATAGAGCTATTGAGCTTATTCCTCCTATCTAACTGGAATTTTGTGTCCTTTGACCAACATCTCCCTAACCATCCATCCATCTTCCCTCCCATCCATCCATCTCTCCTCCTATCCGAACATCTCCCCTCCCATCTGTCTGTCTCCCCTCCCATCCGTCTGTCTCCCCTCCCATCAGTCTGTCTCCCCTCCCATCCATCCATCTCTCCTCCCATCTTCCATCTCTCATCCATCCATCTCTTCTCCCATCCTTTCTTGAAGCTACAGAGAGGACATGACACAGTTCTGACCAATGAAATGGAAGCAGAAGTCTCAGCCCTGCTGGGACTTCTGGAAAAGTTCTGCATCTAAAACCTAGCTCTTTCTCCTGTTTATTTATCCCTGAAAGGGGAATGCACCACTGAAGAAGGGGCAGCAAGGTATGCATGAGGTGATGAGCATGAAAGCAAGAACTTGGGCTAAGGAGCAGGATTAGAAAACTGAAGGGAATTTGGATCTCCAAAGCTTTGCAATAGCCCTTAACCGCAATCCTCTGTATCTTGTTATGTGAGGAGAGTAAATCCTTGTTTGATTAAATTACAGTTTTTCAGGTGTCTGCTACTAGCTGTAGAACATAATCATAACTTATATCCATTAATTTTGAATACCACCTTTATCATGCACAAAATTCCCATAGATACATATTTTCTTTCTGTATTCTTAAACTGTCTCACTGATTTTTAAAATACCTTTCTTTGCTGAAATCACATCAGTTGATTGGCTATAGATTTATAGTATGTGTTGTAATCTGTTAGAGCAATGCCTCTTCTCTTTGTTCTTTTATTAAAAGTCTTATTTTTATCTGTATTCACTTCCATGTGAATTTTAGAACATCCTTGGTACATTGGATGAAAATTAGTTAAATTTCGATGACGATTATGTTGAATTAAGGGCTTAATTTGTGAAGAATTGAAATCTTTTACATTTTCATGATTTCCATCTAGGAACATAACATAACTTTCCTTTTATTCAGACCTTTCTTCTGTCCTTCAGTAGACTTTGTTTCACTTGCATGGATTCTGCACTTTCCCGTTAAATGTATTGCTAGGTATTATATCTTTGGTTACTATTATAAGTGGGATTTTTCCCACTGTATTGTCAAATTTGTTTTTTCAATTTTATAGTAAGGTCGTTATTTTTTATTAACCTTAATTTTGTACTCAGCCAGCTGGCTGGATCTCCATTTCCCCTAGATGCTTTCTAGGATCCCATTTCAGCCCTAAAAATGCTAGAACTTAGGTGTTATAGAACTTTGTCATTGGAAGAAGTTATATCTGGTTCAGGCCAAAGGAAAAGCTTCATGGAAAGGGTAAGATTCATTGTCATTATCATTTAAGGCTGTCTAATTCTTCTGGTGGTAATGTCTCCAATTCTGTTTATTTATAATTTTTAGTGCCAGGCTTTTTAGGGTTCCTTCAGACTCCTCTGCATTTCTTCATTGTTTAATGCTACCTCCACAGTTGTTCCCAAATCTGATATGACATGACAGGCTGAGTAAGGACTGCTGTAAAATAAATCCCCAAACATCTCCTCTAGTGCTCACAGTTTTCTTAGTGGTGATCAATATCTCCTTTTGTCCCCCAAACCAAAGCTCCAAAACCTAAATTTACATTCCCTTCCCAGTGAATATATTGAAAGGCCACAGCTAATTTTTTTTATCGAACATTTTAGAGTTTTGGCACACTAAATTAAAATTGAACTTAGAACAATTCTGAAAGAATGACTGTTAGCCAGGAAATCATATTATCTTCTCTCACTCCACAACCCCCACTCATATTCCCAAGTCCCTAAGAAATAAGTCACCTATTGATAGTGTTAAAAAATTAGCAATCAACCCCCAATCATGAGTCATGGGAGTATACATGGTTTAATGAGCCAGTCTTCAGACATGGACTTACCATAACAGCCAGGAAGATGTCATCCATGCATTTCCACATCTGGAACGTTTTAGGTCCTTCCTAAATGAGCAGGGGAGGAAAGAAGTAGGGAGAGATAAGAAGCTTTATTTTCCAAATAGATAAGTTCTTGAAATTTTTCCTGAAAAGCCTTTGAAGGTCCCTCTGAGGGGTATTGATTTTAGAATCAAGAGACTTGTATTAAAACCTGGCTTTAAGACTTACTATCTATGCTACTTCCGTAATTCATTCTCAACCTCCTCAAGTCTAGTTTTCTGCACACAAGAATGTTTAGAGGATAAAATGAAATGAAGTTGACAAAAGAATCATGTAAACTGTAAAGTGCTTTGCAGATGTAAGTTGTTAGTAATTTTGGCATGTTGAACACTTCCCCTTGCCTGCTACATAACATGTCTGGGGATATATAATTCAAAGGGGAAAAGAACCCTGAAGTGGCCTCAATGCATGAGAAAATCATACTTAAGCATGATGGAAACCTTTACAAAATATATAATTAAAGTAAAACTCATGACTTCATGATAAAATTTTGATGAAAATAATCAAAAACAAGTCATAAAATATAAATGCAAAGTAGTTAACTTTGTTTTGATATTTGAACTAGTGGCTTAGAAATCTAAACAAAATGATGACAGGGTGATTTAATCAAATGCACAGAGTTGCCTAGTTTTTATAAAGCCTCCTACCTGACAGACCTCCCTAGGGCTAGAGAGCATGCACTTCTCTGGTTGGATAGACTCAGTTTCTTCATTGTGTCAGGGAGGTTCTGGTTTTCAGATTGTCAGCAACAGCAGCATTGGCATCATCCTCATTGCATTAATTCCCTGTTGCTGCTGTAACCGAGTAGCAAAAAAAAATGACTAGGTTAAAATGACATGGATTTACTGCTTTGCAGTTCTGGAGGTCAGAAGTCCAAAATGGGTCAGCAGGGATATAGTCCTGGAGGCTCTAGGGTAGAATATTTTTCTTGCTTTTTAGGCTCCTAGAGGCTGCCTGCATTCCTTGGCTCACAGCCCCTTCCTTCCATTACTCTAAGCTCTGCTTCCACAGTTACATCTCACTCTCTGACCCTCCTGCTTCCCTATTATAAGGACCCTTGTGAATACACATTGGGCCTACTGGATAATTTAGAATACTCTTCCTCATCTCAAGATCTTTAATCACAGCTGCAAAGTCCCTGTTACCATGTAAGGTGCCATACTCATAGGTTCCTATGAATGTGAACATCTTTGGGGGTAGAGGCATGAGCCAGCCCATAATAATCCTCAACAACAATGAACACTTATTGAGCATTTTTAAAATGTGACAAGCATCATTCTAAGTACCTCATACACATTAAATCACAAAAATCTTATGCAGAAGATATCATTCTCTTCACTTTAGGGTCATGACATTGAGGCATGGAGAGGTTAAGTAATTTGTCTAGTCACACAGCTAGGACATTAACCCAGGTGAGCTGACTCTGGATCCCAAACTGCTCACCAATATCCCCTTAAGAAGTGAATACATTGGCCCGTTAGACTTAAAGGACACAGAAGCCCCTAAACAGTTTTTGAAGAGGCAGTAATTTTACAGTAACAACACTAACAATGGCAGTATTTTATATTTTTATAGTGGTTCACAATATCCAAAACACATTCTCAAGATGTTCCACAAAAATTTCTCATAATTCTCAAAACAACATTTTCCTCCATTAAATCCCTTTCTGATTTATCTAAATAACAAGGGCTCATATTATGCCTTTTACTGGAATTTGTGTACCTGTTTGTCCTGTTAAACTGTGATCTCTTTAAAGGTAGAAACAACCTCCCCTTCAAAGAAAACAGTATTAGTGAGTTGAATATATTCAATGAATAGGTGTTGAATTGAATAGTATACCTGAGGCAGAATATGGTTTGGGGTACTGGAAACCTAAAATACACGTGGTAGACTCTTCCTTTAATGACCCCCAATGAACCATGACTTCCAGTATTCATGCCCTGTGTAATCACCTCTCAACTTGACTTGGGATGATATATAACTATTTTAACCAATTGAATATGATGAAAGTGATATTGTGCCAGTTCTAGTTCCAGCCCTTCCTTGACCTGAAAGTTTCTCTTTTCTCCATCTTGATATTCTCACTCTTGGAATACTGCTTTTGAACCCAACCACCATGCTGGGAGGCAGCCCAAGCAGCCATGTGGAGAAACCGATATGGAATAGGACTGAAGCCCCCCACCAATAGCACTGAGTTCCAGTAGACCCTCCAGATGACTACAACCATCTGACACTACAAAGAATAGAATTACCCAGACAACCTGCAGAATTGTGTGTTATTTTGAGCTTCTAGGTTTTGGGGTGATTTTTAATGTAACAGTACTTAACCAGAATACCAGGACAACCATATGTGTGCAGCAAAGGGACACCATGCTCTCTCTTCCTCCTGCTGAAGCATTCTTGGTGGGACCATAGATTCTAGGTTGAGAAGGCAGAAACTGCCATCTCTAAGCCATTGAATAGTTCCTGCAGCTTGGAAGAGAGTCTTCTTGCAGTTCCAGAGACTGAGGAGTGTAGGCTGAATGTGGCTTTCAGAGTCTGGGGACATAAATAGTCAGAAGGAGGATTGCTGGGACCTGTGCTGATTTGAATTCCTTAGAATCTGAGTCTGGCTGTCCTCTCTTTTTATCCTCTGAAGACTTAGTAACTAACACACACTTTCCTTTCTCCTTTTCCAGTGGTTTCACCTTCTCCTGACAAGGGGGTCTTGTTTCTTATCGTTGAGAATGGCAGTCTTGTGTGTGCAGTCTTTTGATCCCTAGTTGGCCACATAAGAATGAGCTCTGGGCTGGGAACACTTCTTTACCAAGAGCTAAGGAGCCCACCCACCTATGCTGGGCTTGCCACCTGGTGTGGAAGTTATTTTCCCTGTTTGGACCCATTGTGTACTCCTTTGTTCTGCTTAAGTGCATGCGTCCATCAATGGCTCTCAGATGTGCCCCCAGTTTTCTGCATGTCAGAGCTCACAGGGGAAAGCTGGAGTCTTTCTACTGCAGCACACAATAGGGTACGTGCAGCCAACATTGCCGTCACGGGCTGCAGAGTAGACCCACCCACCATCGGGGACGGAGATGTTTTAAGGGGCAGGATGTTTCTGTGAGCACTCTCTCGTCTCTTGCTCTAAGTAAATGCTGAGGCTGCTGTGCGCTTTGTTTGTCATCAGTGACCTTGAGCCATGTGCTGGTCTGTTCCCAGGGTGGCACTTATTTGCCTTTTAACCTTGGTGGCACCCATATCCTATCTTGTGGCACAACCCAGGGAACGGCAAAACATTTGCTTTGCAGCCTTTCAACTTCCCTCTTGACTTCCTGTCTTTGACTGTGCTTTTTCCAGTTCTAGTTCTCCACTGTGGGGAAAAACAAGAAACATAGAATAAAACAGAATCCATCCCTGAAGCCAAGTGATCCCAGTTGCCTAGAGAGACATTCCTGGAAGGCGCACCTGTCTGACCTTGCAGGTTCCTGCAGAAGATGCTGTGCTGTTGATTCACAATAGGCTCGTGTGCTATTAACAAGAAGACAAAACCACATGGCGCAAAAAGATGTGGCTCAGGAGCCAGTTCTGAATGACGAAGGCGCCCTTCCCACTCCACATTCTTCCTTCCTCGCCCTCCACCCACTCCCCATTTTAAGACCCTTTAGGAAAAGACAAAGGCATTGACTCCATGGGCATTCAGTCCATCATGAGCTTCTTGTGCTTGTGTGTTGTTTGGGGAGGGGGTGAGATGAGTGAGGGATGGAATGGAGCCTGTGGTTTCTGTGAGGGACAAGTGGGAGGGGCAGCAGTGGTGACAAGGGTGGGGGCATGCATGCAGCTGAGGGTTCACCTCCCTCCTCCCACTCCCTTTATCTACCATCTGCCAGTGTAAACGCCGTTCTACCCTCACACTGGGGTAATGGGAAGGACGAGAATGGGGGTGGGTGTAAACAATTGTCTAAATTAACAGCCTACACTACCATGGGAAGGGAAAAAGGAGGCTGGAAGATAGTTGCCATCATTGTTTCTGGGAGAGATTTCAATCCCTCATTCTCTAGAACAAGGCACAGTTGTTTATGTAAAGCATGTATTGACAGCTTAAAAAAAAAGGTTGGTCAGATTATTTATTTTGTTAACAATTATTAGTTCTATTGTCTGCCAAGTCCTGCTCTAAGCACTTTACAAATACGAATACACTGAATTCTTATAACAACTCCATGAGCTGAATACTTAGAGGAAAATACTATTTTTAGAGACAGTCTCACTTTGTCACCTAGGCTGGAGTTCAGTGGCATGATCTTGGCTCACTGCAGCTTCAAACTGTGGGGCTCAAGAGAGCCTCCCACATCAGCCTCCTGAGTAGCTAGGATGACAGGTGCATGCCACCATGCCCAGCTATTCTTTAAAAAAATTTTTGTAGAGACAGGGTCTCACTATATTGCCCAGGCTGGTCTTGAACTCCTGGCCTCAAGCAGTCCTCCTGCCTTAGCCTCGCAAAGTAGTGGTGTTACAGGTGTAAGACACTGCACCTGGCCTAGATACTCAGAAAATACTACTTTTATCTCCATTTTGTGGATGAGGAAAGTGAGGTCTATAAGGGTTAAAGGCCTTGTACAAGGTAAGAGTTGCCAGATTTTGCAAATAAAAATAAAGCTCAGTTAAATTTGAATTTCAGAATGCGAACTGATAATCTTTTAGTAAAAATATGTCACATATATTGTCTGCTCACAAATTCTTGCTAACAAATCAAATATTGCATGCAACATCTAAGATACACTTATATTTAAAAATTATTTATGGTTTATTTGAAATTCAAACAGAACTGGGCATCCTGTATTCTATCTGGCAACCGGAGCTCCAAGAACAGACTTCCAATAAGTGGTGGATCAGGGCTTGAACCTTGAAAGTGTGGCTTCTAGTCCAGGCTTCTAAGAACCTTGCAATGCTGCCTCTCTATTGAACATTGGAATGCTAATTGGTTAAACAAAACATGAATCAAGTTGTGTTTTCTCTCTTGCAGGCCATTTGTGAAAGAATAAACAGTGTTTTCTCTTTCTGTCTCTTGGAAGGTGGCCAGGGATTTGTGTCCAGTGGCCTAAGCTTCCCTGGATCCATGAAAGAATTGAGAAGCTGTTATTTTTTTAAATTCTGAGCCCTTGAAGCCATTGGACTGGTTTGTCTAGAGGTGTTTCTCAGGCTTAAAGGACTTCAAAGACTGATCTGTTCTAGGCTCTGGGAGGGCATAGGTCTGCACCATGGTGGAAGGAACTCAAATAAGGATAGGTGCACATATACCTGGAGAGAATGGACACCAGGTCACACTTGGGAACCTCAGCCTAGAGGCCCATGGTTGAAGGCTGGCACAAAGTGGGCAGAGCCATGTCCTCCCAGTGGAACAGGAGGGCTGTGAAGCAAAGAGCCCAGAAGGGGCTGCTGTGATCCCACCCTAATTTTTCTGAACTACTTAAACCATAGAATTGATGACTTCAAAAAGAAAAAAGAAGTGACTTTCCCTTCCACGCTGTGTAGAAATCCCACCCCAGTTTTGTTAAAATGAATATATTAGTAAGCAGTTACTGTGTGCCTGGTTCTTGCATATTATACTTTCTCATTTGATCCTAACAGCCCTGATGCCATATAGACCAAGACATAGAGCTGGAAAATGTTTGCTCTTGAAAACACGGATTATTTCCGTCGAAAACATGGGGTCTTAACTACCTCCATTGTACTACCTCTCTCCATTCAAAACCCAATTTTAATTTCTTGAGCCAAATTTAGATGTTTGATCTCCTGATGCTGGAGGGCAGCAGAGGAGGGGGGAGAGGGGGTGTAGTTCAAGAACCACATGTAGAAAACATTCTTTTTAGACTCTGTAGGGGAAAATTATACTCAAACATCAAGTACCGTTGGATTAAAAAGATTGTATTTCAAATAGTTGTCATTTTTTTTTCAGAATTACACACCTTCTTTTTAATATCCTGAATTTAAAAGCTTAAATATAGATACCCAGTTTGTAAAGCATTGCAGAGAACAGGCTTCTCTCTACAACACAAACTCTGGTGTGATGTAGCCCTGGTCTTAGTTATGCCCCTCATCTACATTGCTCTGCTGCAGCCATGGTTGAGTCACCATTTCTTGACAGTCAGAGCTACTGTGGACCCCACGAAGGTCCCTGTGGGGACCAGAAATGCAGTACACTCAAAGGAGTCAAAGATGTTTACAACATGAATCAGCAATCCATAGCAATTTTTCCCCCTAAAAGTCACATCTTTCATATAAGCAATACTAATTATGCTGTTTAGTTTTGTTTTTCCAAGGCGAATGACAAGAAAAATGTATAACCAAGGAACTGGTTGACAGAAGTGAAGAAATATGAGACAACTAAAACAGAGAACAAAAAATAATGAGAAAAATGATTAAAAGAACTGAATTGTGTGGGTTGCTCTACTGGTAATGAGCCTGAACTAAATGAAGAAGTTGCATGTATTTATGGAACCTGCAGGAGAGATAAGGAAGTAGCTTTCTCCTAATCTCTAACTGGATTTTGTTTTCCAACTGGGTGGATAATGAAAGCAGCATGAGAAAGCTGTCCTGGGGTCACCCCTGCAGTAGTCCTACAAGGGGAGCTGGCCTCATAGATAATTTTTGCTTTTCCTCGCCTTTGCCTTTGGATCCCACTCTGCCTGGACTTACTTGTAATTTCACAGTAATTCATACCCAGTTACATCTTTCCACACCTATATATTAATTGCCTCTCCACACTTACCCAAAGGCCCACTTAACAACAGTCTTTTATTTATGGGCTCCATCTACCTCCCACTCTGAATTAGTTTATTGTGGCTGTGTAACAAATCACCACAAACTGGATGGCTTTAAAGCAATATAAATTTATTCTCTGGAGGCCAGAAATCTGAAATTGTGTGTTTGTAGGACCTCACTCCCTCTGAAGGTTCTAAAGGAGAAGGTTTTTGTCTTTTCCAGCTTCTGGTGGGTCTAGGCATTCCTTGGTTTGTGGCTGTAGACCTCCAATCTCTGCCTTGTCTTCACATGGCTTTCTTCTCCCCACCTGCCTTTGTCTTATAAGGATACTTGTCATAGCATTCAGGGCCCACCCAGATAACCCAAGATTATGTTATCTTGAGACCCTAACATATCTGCAAAGACCCCTTTTCAAAATAAGCTTATATTCACAGGTTCTGGTTTAATGCATCTTTTGGGGCAAATCATCATTGAACTAGCTATACTCCCTTTCCTAAACACAAGGTACTCTTATTCCCTAAGTAAGAGAGTAATCAAAGAAGAATCAATTTGTAATTCACCAAGACATTTTTTAACATCCCCTTTCCTCACTGCTCCAATTTTCTTATAAGCCAAAGCTACTTAAGATCATCATTGTCTTGTAAACTTTCAAAACTCCCTTAGAAACTTATAGTCTGCTTTGTCTTTGAGTTCCATATATTCAGCTCTCATTCTAGTAGGTCTACCTTCCACAGTCCTTCCACCATTGCTGAATTATGTAGACCCATTTAGCTTTCCAAACCAGTGGTTATACATCCTGGTTTATAGGGACAGTTCGGGCTTAAGCCTGTTTGTCCCAATGTCCTTTCTTGTTGGCACCCCCTCTTTAATTCTCAAAATCTACTTCAAATGATACCCCTAACTAGAACACTTTCTCTTTTGTTGAGAAGGTTTGAGGGACAATTTACAGAAAGAATTCTGTTGAGTGAGTGATGAGTGATGAGGAGGGGGAATTTCTTTGCCAGAAGTTGCAAAGTTGGAGGCTAAAATAGGAATGGGAAAGATCTGGAGACAATTGGCATACAGAACATATTATAGTGTAATTTAAGACAAGACTTCTGTTCTTCTCACTGGGGAGAGAATGAGCATCTACTAGTAGCTTAGGACCTCAGTTTTCTTATTTAAAATAGTCTAGGAGCAATTAGCTTCTGAAGTTTGAGTCTCAGATGTAATTGTATTATTTGGTTTGGTGAAATATGGTCTCTACAAGTTTGCAAGCCAAACACTCCCCAGTGGTGCCCCTGAGCTCTGCTTGGGGGCCCAAGGACAAGCCCATCTGGGTCACTGCCACCACTACTGGTCCCCACATGGGCTGCAAGGGAGACTGAGTACCTGCCTAGTCAGTGCTTTTGCATTCTCCTGCCCCAGGGACCCAAAACTGGCCTGCCTAGAGTTCCCATCCCCAGAAAAGCTTTGTCATAGCCTTCACAAAAACCACAACCTAAACTACTGAGGAAAATCACAGGACACAGCTGATATTGATTATAGCTGAAGAAATTATACGGAGATCACACTAGTGCACCCACCCAGAACCAAAGCCAAAGCACCCTACTCAACCGGCACTATAGATAGATCTATAAGAAAAAGTCATTCCCTACAAAAGCTATTGAATAAAATTGGAAGAAGTGTTTGGTACACCAGATGCACAGATATCAATGTAGGAACAGAGAAAGCATAAAAAAGCAAGGAAACATGGCATCTTTAAATGAACATATTGATTCTCCAGTAACAAACCCCAAGAAAAGAAAAATCTATACAATGCCTCAAAAGGAATTCAAAATAATGATCTTAAGGAAACTCAGTGAAATACAAAGAATACAGACAATACAAAGAAATCAGGAAAACACTTCATTATCTGAATGAGAAACTCAATTCATTCAAATTCATCTATCAAAGAGATAGATGTCATAAAAAAGAACCAAACATAAATCTTGAAAAGCCCAAGAATAGACAGTGTTACTGCTGAATTCTACCAAATTTTCAAAGAAGAACTAAACCAATTCTTTTCAAACTATTACAAGAAATTGAAAAGAAGGGACTTCTTTCTGCTCATTCTACAAGGCCAGCATTACCCCAATAGTAAAGCCAGATAGGAACACAACAAAAAAATACAAAACTATAGGCCAATATCCCCAATGAACATAGGTACAAAAATTCTCAACAAACATACTAGCAAATTGAATGCAGCACACCAAAAAAAATAACACATCATGATCAAGTGGGATTTATTGCAGGAATGCAAGGATAGTTTAACACATGCAAGCCAATAAATGTGATGTATAACATCAATGGAAAAAGTACAAAAACTATATGATCATTTTAATAGACACAGAAAAAGCATTTGATAACATTCAACATTGCTTCATGATAAAAACACTCACCAAGGCCGGGCACGGTGTCTCACACCTGTGATCCCAGCACTTTGGGAGGCTGAGGTGGGCGGATCACGAAGTCAGGAGATCGAGACCATCCTGGCTAACATGGTGAAACCCCGTATCTACTAAAAATGCAAACAAGTAGCCGGGCATGGTGGTGGGCATCTGTAGTCCCAGCTACTGGGTAGGCTGAGGCAGGAGAATGGCATGAACCCGGGAGGTGGAGCTTGCAGGGAGCTGAGATTGCGCCACGGCACTCCAGCCTGGGCAACAGAGCAAGACTCTGTCTCAAAAAAAATGCTCAACAAATTAGGTATAGAAGGAACATATGTTGACACAATAAAGGCCATATAAGAGAAACCCTCAGCTCACAGCAAACTGAATGGAGAAAAGCTGAAAGTATTTCCTCTTAAGAACTGGAACAAGACAAGGATGTCCACTTTTATCACTCTTCTTCAACATAGTATTGGAAGTCCTAGCCAGAGCAGTTAAACAAGAGAAAGAAGAAAGGGCATCCAAATTGGAAAAGAGGGAGTCAAATTGTCCCCGTTTGAAGATGACATCATCTTATATCTAGAAAAACCTGAAGACTCCACAAAAAAACTCTTAAAACTAATAAATGAATTCATAGCCAGGCACAATGGCTCATGCCTATAATCCCAGCATTTTGGGAGGCCAAGGTGGCATAATTGCTTGGGCCCAGGAGTTCAAGATCAGCCTGGCAACATAGTGAGACCCCTATCTCTACTAATTTTTTTTTCTTAATTAGCTGGGCATGATGGAATGCACCTGTAGTCCCAGCTACCTGGGAAGCTGAGGTGGGAGGATCACTTGAGCCCAAGAGTTACAGACTCCAGGTGAGCTATGAACATGCAACTGCCCTCCCACCTAGGTGACAGAATGAAACCGTGTCTCTGAAAACAAAACAAACAAAAAGCCACTAATAAAAAAAATTTAACAAAATTTCAGGATACAAAAATCAATATGAAAAATCAGTAGCATTTCTATACACCAATAACAAACTAGCTGAAAAAAAATCAAGAAAGTAACCCTATTTGAAATAACTACAAAAATAAAGAAAATACTTAAGAATAAATAAAATGCTGAGGAATAAATAAAATAAAATCAAGGAGGTGGAAAGATCTCTACAATGACAACCATGAAAGAAAGAAAGAGAGAGAGAAAGAGCAAAAGAGAGAGAAAGAAAGAAAAAGAAAGAAGAAAGAGAGACAGAGATAAGTCAATCAATTAATCAATCAATCATACTGAATGGGCAAAACTGGAAGCATTCCCTTTGAAAACCGGCACAAGACAAAGATGCCTCTCTCACCACTCCCATTCAACATAGTATTGGAAGTTCTGGCCAGGGCAATCAGGCAAGAGAAAGAAATAAAGGGTATTCAAATAGGAAAAGAGGAAGTCAAATTGTTTGCAGGTGACATGATTGTATATTTAGAAAAAACCCTGTTGGCTGGGTGCAATGGCTCACGCCTATAATCCCAGCATTTTGGGAGGCCAAGGCGGGTGGATCACCTGAGGTCAAGAGCTCAAGACCAGCATGGCCAACATGGTGAAATCGCATCTGTACTAAAAAATACAAAAATTAGCCAGGCATGGTGGCAGGTGCCTGTAATCCCAGCTACTCAGGAGGCTGAGGCAGGACAATTGCTTGAACCTAGGAGGCGGAGGTTGCAGTGAGCTGAGATCGTGCTATTGCACTCCAGCCTGGGTGACAAGAGCAAAACACTGTCTCAATAAAGAAAAAAGAAAACTCCATCGTTTCAGTCCCAAAACTCCTTAAGTTGGTAAGCAAAATAGGCATTATTATACCCAGTTTGAAAATGGATGAAAATGCCTCAGGTGAAGTAACTTGCCTGAGATCACACAGCAAGTAAGAGCTGGAGCTAGGACTACAGTGAGTTTTAATTCACCCCAAAGCCTATGTTCTTTTCATGACAACGTTCATATGGAGGGTGACAAAAGAGGGGGAACGCTGGAAAATTATTGAATTGTTTAATTTTCTTTATTGTTTTTGTGCAATGTAGTCTGAACACTGGCTATAACTTATCCATATTATATACATAGCTTAAGATTAAACTTATGTAAAGAAAGCAAAAGGCCAAAATTCTTCAGAAAATTTGATGGCAATTTAGGAGACTATCTTTAGCTTCCTCTACCCAAGGAAACGAGATTTTGACTCTCCGGGGACGTGCTCATAGACCTATGGCTTTATCTTCACCTGTCTCCCTAAACACACAAAACATAGGGAGCTGGTTAAAGGTTCCAGCACGTTGTTCTTTGGTTCAAGGGAACCCACTCGACTTTTTCTTGTTATGCTTTTTCTTGTCCAATAAATCATCAAAGGGGGTGTAAAATTGTCCACTTCAGAACAGTGTGGCAGCTTCTTAAAATGCTGAATATACACCTCCTTCGTGACCGAGCAGTTTCACTTTTAGGTATTAAAATAAAAATATATATTCATAACAAGAGTTGTACAAGAATATAGATAGCAAAGCTATTCATAATAGCAAATAACTGGACAAATCCCAAATGTTAACAGAAGGATTCATAAACATGATAGAGTCACATAATGATTAGCCATTTTAAAAAAAGAATTATTGATTCAATCAATCAATCACCGGTCCTAGAGAGTCCCCCTCCAAAATAGACCTGCTTCCCTCCTTATCACCACCCTTGTCTAAGCTTCTGTAATCATCCTATGTTCTGAGGAATTCAATGGTCTTCATCTGTATCTCCTCAGCTGCTTTTAACTTTCTCAGATTCATTCCCCACAGAGCAGCCAGAATGATCTAAAAACACCACAAACCTGATTTTGGCACCCACTTACTACAGCTCTTCAGTGGCTGCGTCTTCCTTTTGGATGAAGTCTAAAATCTCTACAGGCCACGAAGCCCTCCAGAATCCATTCCATCCCCTTGCTCACTGTGCCGCTTCTCCCCCAGCCTCTACTGTGTCAGATTCCTTTAGGCATCAGACAAAGTTGCTGAGGCTGTTCTGCCTTCAGCACAGCACCCCCATCCTCTCCTGGTCATTTCACCCTAGGCCTCCTCCAGAAAAAGCGAAATAGAGGGAAGTTAGCTCAGCCCATCTTAGGTTCGGCCTCTGTTATGCCTCCTTATGGGATTCTCTGCTTTTCCTTCATGGCACCAATCACAATGATAGTGATACAGGGTTTCAGATAATTATTTGCTTATTTTTTGTATTATTTTCCCCTATTGCTGCTGTAACAAATTACCACAAACTTACTGGCTTAAAACAACATAAATGTATTATCTTACAGGTCTGAAAGTCAAAAATCTAAAATGAGTTTCAGTGGGTCAAAAGCAAGGGCTGTCCTCAGGGCTATGCTCCCTCTGGAGGCCTTAGCAAGGGATCCATCCACCCTCTTGCCCTGTCCAACTGCTACACATCACCTGTATTCCTTGGCTCATGGCCTCTTCCTCTATATTCAAAGCTAGCAGCAAAACACCTCTCCTCCCTGCCATCTGCTTTGCTATTTTATCTTCTCTCTCTGACTCTGATCCTCTTGCCTTCCTCTTATAAGGACCCTGATGCTTACATTGGGCCCACCTGATAATTTAGGATCATCTCCCCATCTCAAGATCCTTAATGGAATCATGTCTGTGAGGTAACCATGTGAGGTAACATATTCACAGGCTCTGGGGATCAGGATGTGGCCATATTTGGGAGACCATACTTTGAGCCTACCACATTTGACTTCTCCCAAGGTTTTAAGCTCCATAATGGATAGAAACCATGTCTGTCATGTCCAGTGCTGAACTCTGACTTCCTGGAAGGAGCTTTGCACAAAAGAGGTGCTAAATAATTCATTTGCTGGATAAAATAATAGCATTGAAGCCACTTGTATGCAAATTGATTAGATTTTGTAATATTTATTTTTCAGTTTCCAAGTTATTTTTCAGTTGCATTTCCATGTTTCAGACTGGATCGCCTTTTGTGGTTCTATAACCACTAAGGAGGGAGGGCCTGTTTTACCTGAACTTCCTAGTCTCATCAAAATGGCTCTAAAAAAATTACCTGAACCATGATTCAGTTACTTACCAATTCCATTTGGGTTTTTGTGTTAAATTCTCTTTGCCTAATCATCTAACACCTAGGAACAAACACTCCTGAACTCCTCCTGCTTTAAAAATGTTCTCACCTGCATCACAAACTCCAGAATTCACGTGAATCAGCATGCATCCTCCAGCTCAACAGGCTTCTGAGAGATTTATGCCCCTGCAGTGCTTCTATAAGCCGGCTATGTGTTTTTTTTTTTAACTCCTATTGTAGGTTCAGGGGTACATGTTCAGATTTCTAGTTGAACTGCATGTCATGGGGGTTTTGTTTACAGACTATTTTGTAACCTAGGTAATGAGCATAATACCTGATAGGTAGGTTTTTAATCCTCTCCCTCCTCCAACCCTTCACTCTCAAGTAGTCCCTGGTGTCTGTTGTTCCCCTCTTTTTGCCCATGTGTTCTCATTTAGCTCCCACTTGTAAGTGAGAACAGGTAGTATTTGGTTTTCTGTTCCTGCATTAGTTTGCTTACGATAATGGCCTCCAGCTCATCTATGTTGCTGCAAGGGACATGATCTCATTTTTTATGACTATATAATATTCCATGGTGTATATGTACCACATTTTCTTTATTCAATCTTCCATTGATGGGCATTTAGGTTGATTCCATGTCTTTGCTATTGTGAATATTGCTGCAATAAACATACACAAGTATGTATCCTTATGGTAGAGCAATTTATTTTCCTTTGGGTATATGCCCAATCATGGGCTTTCTGGGTGGAATAGTAATTCTGTTTTAAGTTCTTTTAGGAATCACCATACTGCTTTCCACAATGGCTGAACTAACTTACACTCCCACCAACAGTGTGTAAGCACTTTTTTCTCTGCAACCTCACCAGCATCCATTATTTTTTGACTTTTTAATAATAGCCATTCTGACTGGTGTGAGATGGTGTCTCATTGTGGTTTTGATTTGCATTTCTCTAATAATTAGTGATGTTAAGCATGTTTTTTAGATGCTTATTGGCCACATGTGTTTCTTCTTTTGAAAAGTGTTCATGTCCTTTACTCACTTTTTAATAGGCTTGTTTTTATACTTGTAAATTTGTTTCAGTTCCTTATACATGCTAGATATTAGATCTTTGTCAGATGTGTAGTCTGTAAATATTTTCTCTCATTCTTTAGGTTGTCTGTTTACTCTGTTGATAGTTTCTTTTGCTGTGCAGAAGCTCTTTGATACAATTAGTTTCCATTTGTCAATTTTTGTTTTTGCTGCAATTCCTTTTTATGTCTTTGTTATGAAATTTTTGCCAGATCCTGTGTCCAGAATGTTATTTTCTAGGTTACCTTCCAGAATTTTTATAGTATCAGTATTAGGTTTTACATTTAGGTCTTTAATCCATCTTGAGTTAATTTTTGTGTACAGTATAAGAAAGGGGTCTAGTTTCATCTTCTGCTTATGGCTAGCCAGTTATCTTAGCAGCATTTATTAAACAGGGAGTCCTTTCCCCACTGATTGTTTTGACTTTGTTGAAGATCAGATGGCTGTAGGTGTGTGGCATTATTTCTGGGCTCTCTATTCTGTTCCACTGGTCTATGTGTCTGTTTTTGTCCCAGTACCATGCTGTTTTGCTTACTGTATCTTTTAAGAAGAGTTTGAAGTCAGGTAATGTAATGACTCCAGCTTTGTTCTTTTTGCTTAAGATTGCCTTGGCAATTAGGGCTTTTTTTGGTTCCATATGAATTTTGAAATAGTTTTTTCTAATTCTTTGAAGAATGTCATTGGTAATTTGATAGGAATTGCATTGAACCTGTGAATTGCTTTGGGCAGTCTGGCCACTTTAACAACATTCATTCTTCCTATCCATGAGCATGGAATATGTTTCCATTTGCTTGTGTCATCTCTGATTTCTTTGAACAGTGTTTCATAATTCTTGTTGTAGAAATCTTTCACCTCCCTGGTTAGCGGTATTCCTAAGTACTTTATCTTTTTGTGGCTATTGTGAATGGGATTGTGTTCTTAATTGGCTCTCAGCTTGGATGTTGTTGGTGTATAGGAATGCTACTGAGTTTTGTATGTTAATTTTGTATTCTGAAACTTTGCTGAAGTTGTTTATCAGATCAAGGAATTTTGGGACACAAACTATGGGGATTTTTAGGTATACAGTCATATCATCTGCAAACAGGCATAGTTTGACTTCCTCTCTTCCTGTTTGAATGCCTTTTTTTTTCTTTCTCTTGCCTGATTGCTGTGGCCAGGATTCCAGTACTATGTTCTGTAGGAATGGCAGAGAGGGCACCCTGTCTTGTTCCGGTTTTCAAGGGAAATGCTTCCAGATTTTGCTCATTCAGTATGTTGGCTGTGGGTTTCTCATAGATGGCTCTTATTATTTTGAAGAATGTTCTTCAATGCCTAGTTTGTTGAGCGTTTTTAACATGAAGGGATGTTGGATTTTATCAAAAGCCTTTTCTACATGTATTGAGATAATCATGTGGTTCTTGTTTTAAGTTTTGTTCATGTGGCGAATCACGTTTATTGATTTGTGCATGTTGAGTCAACCTTGCATCCCAGGGATAAAGCCTACTTGTTTGTAGTAAATTAGGTTTTTGATGTGCCACTGGATTCAGTTTGCTAGTATTTTGTTGAGGACTTTTGCATCTGTGTTCATCAAGGATATTTATTGGCCTGAATTTTTCTTTATTTGTTGTGTCTCTGCCAGGTCTTGGTATCAGGATGATGCTGGCCTCATAGAATGACTTATGAAAGAGCCCTCCTCAATTTTTTTGAATACTTTTAGTAGTAATGGTATCAGCTCTTCTTTATACATCTGGTAGAATTCAGCTGTGAATCTCTGTGGTCATGGGCATTTTTTAGTTGGTAGGCTTTTTTAACTGATTCAGTTTTGAAACTCATTTTGAATTTGAAATTCTACCAGGTATATAAAGAAGAGCTGGCACTGTTCAGTCTTGGGAGGTTGTATATGTCCAGGAATTGATCCATTTCTTCCAGGTTTTCTAGTTTGTGTGCATAGATGTGTTCATAGTAGTCTCTGAGGGTGTTTTTTTGGTTGTTGTTAATTTCTGTGGGAACAGTGGTAATGTCCTCTTTGTCATTTCTGATTATATTTATTTGAATCTTCTATCTTTTTTTCTTTATTAGTCCAGCTAGTGGCCTATCTTATTAATTCTCTCAAAAAAACAAACTCCTTGATTCATCGATCTTTTGTATTTTTTTTCTAAGTTTCCTTCAGTTCAGCTTTTATTATGGTTATTTCTTATCTTGTGCCAGCTTTGGGGTTGGTTTGCTCTTGTTTCTCTAGTTCCTCTAGTTGTGATGTTAGGTTTTTTATTTGAGATCTTTCTAACTCAAAATATGCCCACATCAAATTTGATGTGGGCATTTAGTGCTATAAAATTCCCTCTTAACACTGCCATGACTGTCCCAGAGATTCCGGTATGTTGTATGTTCTCATTAATTTCACGCTTTTTTAAATTTCTGCCTTAATTTTTTTATTTACCCAAAAGCCTTTCAGGAACAGGTTGTTTAATTTCTATGTACTCGTATGATTCTGAGTAATTTTCTTAGTCTTGATTTCTATTTTTATTGTACTTTTTATTGTACTGTGGACTGACAGTGCAGTTGATATGATTTTTGTTTTTTTTTAATTTGCTGAGAATTATTCTATGACCAATTGTGTGGTCGCTTTTAGATTATGTGCCACACTGATGACAACAATACATTTTCTGTTGTTTTGGGGTGGTGTGTTCTGTAGATATCTATTGGGTCCATTTGGTCAAGTGTTGAGTTCAGGTTCTGAATACCTTTGTTAGTTTTCTGCCTTGATGATCTGTCCAATACTGTCAGTGAGGTGTTAATATCTCTCACTATTATTGTGTGGAAATCTAAGTCTCTTCCTGGGTCTCTAAGAACTTGCTTTATGAATTTGGGTGGCTCCTGTGTTGTGCATATATATTTAGGGTAGTTAAGTCTTCTTGTTGAATTGAATCCTTTACCATTATGTGATACCCTTCTTTGTCTTTTTAAAAATCTTCGTTGGCTTAAAGTCTGTTTTATCTGAAATTAGGATACCAACCTCTGCCTTTTTTTTTCCATTTGCATGGTAGATTTTTCTGCATCACTTTATTTTGAACCTATGATTGTCATGATATGTGAGATGGGTCTCTTGAAGACAGCATATGGATCTTGCTTCTCTATCCAACTTCCCACTCTGTGTCTTTTAATTGGGTTATTTAGCCCACTTACATTCAAGATTGATATTGTTATGTGCAGATTTGTTCCTGTCATCATGTTTATAGATGGTGATTATGCAGATTTATTTGTGTGGTTGCTTTATAGAGTCAATAATCTGTGTATTTAAGTGTGTTTTTGTAGTGGCTGGTAATGGTCTTTCTATATTTAGTGCTCCTTTCAGGACCTCTCATAAGGCAAGTCTGGTGGCCATAAATTCCCTCAGCATTTGCTTGTCTTAAAAGGATCTTATTTCTCCTTTGCTTATGAAAGTTAGTTTGGCTGGATATGAAATTCTTGTTTGGAAATTCTTTTCTATAAGAATGCTGAATGTAGGCCCCCAGTCTCTCCTGACTTGTAGGGTTTCTGCTTAAAGTTCTGCTGTTAGTCTGATGGGGTTCCCTTTGCAGGTGACCTGCCCCTCTCTCTAGCTGCCCTTAACACTTTTTCTTTCATTTTGACCTCAGATAATCTGATGATTAGGTGTCTTGGGGATGGTCTTCTTGTGTAGAATCTTGCAGGGGTTCTCTGCATTTCCTGAATTTAAATGTTGGCCTCCCTAGTGAAGTTGCAGATGCTTTCATGGACAGTTTCCTGAAATGTGTTTTCTAAGTTGCTTGCTGTCTCTGCA
The DNA here is from genome assembly GCF_028858775.2 of Pan troglodytes. Classification (NCBI taxonomy): domain Eukaryota; kingdom Metazoa; phylum Chordata; class Mammalia; order Primates; family Hominidae; genus Pan; species Pan troglodytes. Next base: position 106,652,453 of record NC_072411.2, on the reverse strand, counting down.
TCTCTCTCAGGAACACCAGTGAGTTGTAGATTTGCTCTCCTTACAGAATCCCATATTTCTCATATTTCCCATATTTTGTTCATTTTTTTCTTTTTTTATTGTTTGACTGAATTACTTCAGAGAACAAATCTTTGAGCTCTGAGATTCTTTCCTTAGCTTGTTCTATTATGCTGTTAATATGTTAAGCCAGATCACTATAAACTCTTTTCCCAAACTCAGCATCACTATTTCATGGGCAACTCAGCAATGGAGAACTTGATGACCGTATTCTAAAAGCCAGATGACAACATAAAAATTTAGAATAATTGCAACTCAATTATACTAGTACTGTTTAGCCTCTGCCATATTGGGAGTCTCCCTACTTAGGAGATGGGAACAAGAGATTAAAGAAGGAATGTGTGTGTGTGTGTGTGTGTCCAAAACAGAGACACATCAACTGTACATTGAATACATTTCAAACAGAAAACTTTCATAAATAAGTGAAATGAGTGAATTATTCCAATCAACGAAAATAAAAGTAGAGAAAATAAAGTCAGACAAACCATTTTCTTGATACAATTTTTTTGGTCAAGAAGAGAAAAATTTATCATCAGTTGTTCTGATTCTACATGGACACAATCTGAATGTGGATACTGCTATGGTTTGAATATGTCTCCCAGAAGTTCATACCTTAGAAACATAATACCCAGTGCAACAGTGTTAAGAGGTGAGACCTTTAAGAGGTGATTAGATCATGAGGGTTCCGCCTTCATGAATAGATTAATGCTGTTATTGTGGGAGTAGGTTCCTTATCTCAAGAGTGTGCTCCTGACGAAAGGATAAGCTTGGCTTCTATTTATTCTGCCTCGAGTGTATCCATGTATTTGCCATGAGATGCCTTCATGTGGGGATATGCACAGATGAGCAATTAAGGATGCAGTAAGAATATCCTCACCAGATGCCAGTGCCAACCTCTAGGACTTCCCAGCCTCCAGACCCATGAGCCAAATAAACTTCTTTTCTTTATAAATTACCCAATCTGTAGTATTTTCTTACAGCAGCAGAAAATTAACTAAGACAGGCACACTACCTATTTGGCAAATAAAATCACCAAACAGATTTAGAAGATCTTAAACCTAATTATGCCCATGAACTTCTTGTTCTATCTGGTCTGTTTTGAATTTTTGTCTTGGCTTGCTTCATAAGGACCTTATAGAGAAGCCCTGACTCCAAAAAAAAAAAAAAAAATCACCAAAATAAATAAATAAACAAACAAACAAACCAGTAGACAATTTGTTAAGCCCATTGTCTCTTCTACCTAGCCTTGCTTGGACTTAAAGGACATTGCCGGGACATATGAGGCTGTGAAACGTTATTTATTTCTCACAGAGAAGCTAAGTGAGTTGGAATTAGCCTCAATAATGAATGCTTTGATTTAGCCAGGAGCAAGGTTCTTCTCTAATACAATGCATGTACACACTTAGCTAATTGCTCATCTGTGCATATCCCCAAATGCAGAGAGAACTTTTACAACCCAGAGTGACAACCATGCACCATGTGTCTCCATTCCAACCAAGGTGAGGAAGGAGAATGTTCAGTTCTCTGCCTTTTATCTCATTGGCTGCTTATCCTCAAATGCAATTAATTTTCTGGGCAAAGGACTAGAGGGTACTTGGAGTCTGTATACAAACAACTTATGCTATTTATTAAGAAATTTTTATTAATAAAAAACTATTTGACTTAACCTCACATGAGGACAAAAGCATCCAGACATCATAACTAGAAGTTCACTAGATAAATACTGGAAAATTATTTCAAGCAAAGGGAAATCAAGCTGAAGAAAAACTAAGGCCAAATCCCCTATTTTTAAATATTGAAACCCATGTTTCTGAACACAGGTAGCATGTTTGAAGAATAGACGTAAATTTTATCAAGGAGGATGATGGTATGCCCTTTACAGTGCTAAAAATATTATAAAATTTCTAATTCCAGGTCTTGTAAAGCCATTGCCTCCCTTCAACTCTTGTGTAATTTGGGTCCCTCTGGAGGTGGAGGTGGAGGCTGGGGACATTCTTCTGACTCACAGGAAGCCAATGTTGCTACAAGCATCTGCCTAATAGCTACCCATAATTTTATTCCAGACATTTATTATAGTAACAGAGACTGATGACAAATGACACACACTTCGAATTTAGTCCTTCATATACCAGCACGCAAATGACGATCACCACTATCTGAGGAAGTTCCTGCAGATGGGTGGTTTACTAACCTAACAACTTCACTGTTGGACAGGAGCAAAAGTTAACCATTTTATTCAACATTTGTATTAGTTTCTGATCATTACTGTAACAAATTATTACAAACTTAATGGTTTAAGAAACACAAATTTATTACATTCCTGGAGTTCAGAGGTCCAAAATGGGTCCCACTGGGCAAAAATCAAGATTTTGGCAGAGCTACGTTCCTTCTCAAAGTTCTAGGGAAATCTATTCCCTTCCCTTTCCAGTTTCTAAAGGTTGCTGTCAATTCTTGGCTCATGGCCCCCTTACAGCCTGCAATCCTATCCCTCTGACTTCTGCTTCCATTGTCACATCTTCTTTTCTGACTTTCCTCCCTCCATTTACAAGGAACATTGTGATTACTTTGGGTCCACTCAAATAGCCCAGGATAATCTTCCCATCTCAGCATCTTTAACTTAATCACATTTGTGCATATGTGAAGACCATTTTGCCATGTAAAGTAAAATTCACAGTTTCCATGATTAGGACTTGGACACCTTTGTGGGGTTGGGGCAGGGAAGGACATTCTTCTGCCTAACACAATATCCTTTTCCATTTTCAAACCAGAAGCTATTGGCCATTTTTATACTTAACCCTTGTTTCTCCACTTATCTCAACTTACCACCTGGCTTTTCTTTTACCCTAAAGTATTATTTGTAAATTTCCTACTTCTTTACAAGATTGAGAGTTACTTAGAACAGCAGATGTTGTATTTTTTATTATTACTGAAACAATTTAAAAACTGGACAAAATATATGGCACAGTGGTTAGAAAGACTTTGGACTCTAGCAATAAAAAACAATGAGCCCAGAATGATGGGAAACAAATGCAGTGAGCCCCCAATTGTCCCAGTTGGCTGTCTGGAGAGAGTCTCTGGCTGAGGCACAGAGTGAGATCCCAGCAGAGAACAGTGGCCTCCTGGAGTGGAGAAGAGACAAGAGTCTGCATGGCTAGAGTTTACAGGGTAGAGAATAGAGAGAAGAAAACAGAGATCTACTGAGGGCTCTGCTTCCATCTTCAGCTGAAACCTGATTCCTGTATGTTTCAGAGAACTCTATCCAGGTCTGGGGAAAGAACTCTCTCAAAAGATGAAAGGGACAGTGATAGGCCCACACATAAAGCCAGGAATAGTTCCTGCTCTTACCAGCTAGGGTGGAGAACCTCATAATTCACAGGCTTTGGGTCAAGTTTTCAGAAAGGCTTAGCTTGAGTCTTGAAACAAAGATACCCCTAGATTAAAGGCTGCTCTAGTTCCACTTGGCAAAGCTCAACTGCAAGTTCTGAAAGGATCAAAGTGTAAGTAATTCAAGTGCATCCCAGAAAAAAACCTCAAGAATATTTACAGGAATACAAACATATCCACCACCCAAAAAGGTAAAACTTACAATGTCTGATAACCATTCAGCAATTAGCAGAATTAACATTCCAAATTGGCATTTGGAAGTAGGAAATTATGATTTGTAATGAGGACAAAAATCAATCAATTGAAACTGACATAAGAATCACACAGATGATAGAATTACTACACAGGACACTAGAAGAGTTAGTACAACAGTTCAAGAAGCTAGAGGAAAGATTGCACATGATGACTAGAGGCATGGAAGACCTTCTACAGATAAAAACTACAATATCTGACATGAAAAATAACAGCAGATTAAACATTGGAGAAAAAAAGATTAGGAAACTTGAAGACATAGCAATAAAAGCTATCCAAAATGAAACTAGAGAGAATAAAAAAAAAAAAAGAAAATGAAAATGAACAGAGTATCAGGGAACCAAGGGACAACTTCAAACATCAAATATACATGTAATTGGAGTTCCCAAAGGACAAGAGGGATTGTTTCCAGTTTTGAGCAATTTTGAATAAAACTTCCATGAATATTTATATATTTATATGGGCATATGCTTTCAGTTCGCTTGGGTATATACCCGGGAAAGAAACTGCTGGGTCCTAGGGATTGTATATATTTAACTTTTTAAGAAATTGTCGAGCAATTTTCCAGGGAAATTGTGCCTGGGTGCCAGGCAGTTTTACACTCCTGCCAGGGTGGATTAAAATTCCAACTCCTTCACATCCTCACCAACATTTTATAGTATCATTACTCATTTTAATTTTAGCTATCCTAGTGGATGTGTAGTGATATCTCATTGTGGTTTTGATTTGCTTTCCCTGATGGCTAATACTGTTGAGTATCTTTTCATGGGTTTATTGGCTATTCACACATATATATATATATATATATACACACACACACACACATATATAATTATATATGTGTATATATATACACACACATATATATACATATATACACATACATATATATACACATATATACTTTTTATGAATGTCTATCGAAATATTTTGCTTATTGTTTTATTGGGTTATTTGTCTCATCAAGTGTAAGAGTTCTTTATATATCCTGGATACAAGTCAGATTTAATTATTGCACATATTTTCTCCTTTTCTGTGGCCTTCATCATTTTTGTAATGATGACTTTTTAAACAGGTTTTTGAGATATAATTGACATACAGTAAACTACACACACTTACAATATAAAATCTTATCAGTTTTAACATCTGTGTACATCCCTGAAACACTCTGTACAATCAAGTTAATGAACATATCCACCACCGCCCAAGTTTCCTGGTGCCCCTTTTGAATACCTCCCTACTACCCTTCCATCCCCATCCTCAGACAGCCATTAATCTGCTTCATGTCATTATAAGCTACTTTATATTTTCTATAATCTTATATCCACGAAATCATATAGTATGTCTTCTTTTTGTTTGTTTTCTTTCATGAGCATAATTATTTTCAGATGCACCACATTGCTTGTGTAATAATCTGTCTCCTTTTATTGCTGAGTAGTAGTCTGTCGTGTAAATAATAGCACATTCATGTATTTATTTACCTGTTAATGAGCATTTGGGTAGTTTCCAGGTTTGGGCCATTAAAAATAAAGCTTCTGTGAACATTTGTATAAAAGTCTTTGTGTGCATGTGTGATTTCATTTCTCTTTGGTCTAAAATCAATGACCTCAGCGTCTACCCTGACATGCAGGAAAAAAGCAAATGAAAGGTATAGATAGTACATGAAAGGAAATAAGAATTAGAGCACGAATCAATGAAATAGAAGACAAAAACAACGGATAAAAATCAATGAAAACAAAATCTGTTTTTTGAGAAGATAATAAAGTAGATAAAATTCTGGCAGACCGATTAAAGAAGGAAGAAGACACCAAAAGATATACATCTATATTGTTATTGATATCAATATATCTTCATCAAAAGTTAAAAATTCTGCTCTTCAAAAAGATAGTGCTTTGACAATGAAAAAAGAAGATTCAGAGTAAGAGAAAATATTTCCTAATCATATATGTGATAAAAGGCTGTATCCAGAATATATAAAGAACTCTCAAAACTCAAGAATAAGGAAACAAACAACTGAAGTCAAAAATCAGCAAGAGATTTGAAGAGTTACTTCACTAAAGAAGATAAACATGGCAAATAAGGACATGAAAAGATGCTAACATCATTAGTTATGAGGGAAACACAAAACCACTGCAAGATATAATTACATACTTATTAGAATGTCAAAAATTATAAAGATTGGCCACATCAAGTGTCGGCAAGGATATGGAGAAATTGGGTCTTTTATGAATTGCTGGTGGGAATGTAAAGTGGTACAATGACTTTGGAAAACAGATTGTCAGTTTCTCAACAGGCTAAGCATACATCTCCCAAATGACCTAGCCACCCCACTCCTAAATATTCACTAAAACCCAACATTAAATCTGCAAATTTGAATAACCCAACCATGGAAGGGAGCTTCAAATTTGTGGTTTGGTTTTCCTCACAAGAAAATGTTATTCAAATGTTAATGTAGATAAAATATTATGGTTACTTTGAACATAGGCTTTCCTGTTGCTGGCTGGAGAGCCACATACAGAATTCTAGGTTGAAATGTCATTTTCTGTCCTTCAAGCCACAGCATTATTTGAAGAACATCATTCATTCATTCAACCTTTAAGTATCAATTCTTCTTAATGACAATTTTTTCTCTATGCATGTTTAAAGGTCTTAAACACATGTCTGAACAAAAATTCTTTAACTTGAGCACTTTTAGACTCCCTTTGATGATACACCATTATTTTGCACATTTGCCAAGTGACTATTCCTAAAATCTGAAATCCCTTCACAGTTTAACTACATTTGGAGTATGTTTTCCCTGGCCTGGCTCCGTTTTTCTATTATGATGTCAAGTTCATATTTTCTAGTGTGTAAAAAATCATTTTTTAAAATAAATGCATCTTCATTCTGGAGTCTTCAAGACAAAAATTTTAGCCATCAGGAACTAACTGATTACTTTGTGCCTGAAAACCAATTCGATTCTTGTTTCCTTTGTGTCATTGTAACTCTGGACATGCATAGAAGCTGGGTTTACAGATCAGTAGATGTGATATGAGAAATACATTGGGTCAAGCCTCTATCATGGAATCAGGGAAAATCAGTTTGCACTCCAATAAAAACAGAACAACTTGTTTTCAAATCTCCCAGCTTCCAATAAGCCCTGGTGCTTCCATTTGTTTGGTGAAGCAGCCCAGCCTCACACTCTCCTGCTGTTGTGAGAGTCTTTGTCTCTGCCTCTGCAGCGCAAAGACCAAAGGAGATCTCAGAAAAAGCGACGGGTAGCTGCGTCTCTTGCAGTGGGGAGATATACGTGATTTCACAGTAAGAAAAGACATCTGATCTTTCTAGTCCCCTTTGTTTCCTCTCTCCAAGTTTTACAGCCCTTTTTATCTATAAATAATAAAAAAAAAAGTTGTACATACATTTTCAAAATGTGCTGCATAATACAACTTCATACATTTAGGAAGTTGACAGCTGCCCTCTGAGGTATAGCCTGACAGTCTAAAATCCAGAAATCAATCATTTAGATGTAGTGATGCCATGCTACCGCTGCCGGTATGTATTGCGGCACCCAGGAACCACTTATTTGAGATATGCCATCGTAACTCTGATAGATTAAAGCACCACATCCAGGAAACAATTGTGTGTTGAGGGGAGGGGGGATGCTATCATAGATCTGCCATGTTACAGCCCAGAATCCAGTAGCCAGCCAGGCAAGTCTGTGCTGAATCGGAGCTTCCAGAAACCTGCGAAGCAGCAGGATGACAGTTCTGTTCTTCAACAGCCCATTATGAACTAATTAGCATACATGAATTGCAGATTTGAGGCATTAAAGTGATGTACAAATCATTAATTTTTTGTCAAATCTATGTCATCCTTGTGTATGCCTTCCTATTTTAATGTTGCATGACAGTGAAGAGAGGTACAATCCTCTGTATATAAAGAGGAGAGATTTGGTGTAGCTGATATAATGAGATCTATTTAAACACTATGTATTTTTCAGCTTTGAATATATCTGCTTGGGAAAAAAAATGCTACACTTGTCCCATTAGGGTTAATTGTGAAAGGATGTTAATATATTCAAAACCCCAGGGGTAGTTCTACATATTGTCTGAATGAAACAGGGGATGTAAGACCAACTTCACATTTGAGCTTTCTTTTATAAAAGTCCTCCTTCTGAGTAATAAAAGGAGCCATAAAATCGTTCTCACTGACTATGGAAGGTGTAACTATCTAGAATAAGAGCTCAGCTTTTAGATATGTGAAAGCTCCTATTCAGCAAGCAGATCTATTCTTGTTAACCCAATGCCAAATTTAATTTATAAAGATGTATAACATAATGCAGTAGAAAAGGGAAAACAACATCAAAGCCGACTTTCATACTGCAAAAGGCTTCTAAGTATTAATTTGCAGTTTTCTGTATTGTCTCTATGTATTTAATTACTAAAGCTATTTGTGCTTAAACAAATGCTTGGTATTTCATTTGAATTTCTTATTTCATATTACAGTGGAAATTTGTTAGTACTGTAATAGTTTCCATAGTAACAGAGTCTAATGTTATACATAAATATGTATGTGGTATGTATACATGTGTGTATTATAAATATATGCTATAGGTGATTATGACTGTATTCCAAGAGCACATCTCCAAAGAATTAGCTCTCAAGGAAAATCCTAATTTAGAATGCTGGTATATTTTGTGAATCTAAAGTGATGGTCACAAACTGGGTTCTCTTTTTCATATGGGAAGAATGTAAGTTCTGAGAAGCAGGGAGATACTTGCTTTCCCTCTTCTCGTAAGTTCTCTTCTGTCTGGGAGCAAAGCCATCCATGCCTAGGGTCCATACTCTATGGACTTCTTCTCTTCTCCCTACCTGTTTCTCCACCAACCTTTTTCACAATAACTTTCCAGGAAGCTGTAACCCAAAACCCATGCTTACTTAATTGTCATTGGCCAGTCTTGTGTCACATAGCCACCAGGAAGGGAAAGGAAATATATGGAGTGAGTCATTTTAACTCAGCCTAATGTTGCCCATAGTAAAATGAGGGTCCTCTTAGTAAAGAAGAATTGGAGTATGGTTATTAAGTGGGCAATGAGCAGCTGTCATCTGTGATAGATATTTCCATGTGACCTAATCAAAATACACACTGATGTACGGAAAAGGGCCCTTTGCATCAAGAGGAATCACTAAACGCACATTCTGGCACACAGTTAGACATCAGCTGGACATTACTCATTTCTTGCTATTTCTTGAATCTTCAGTTTCCATTCTGAGGCTCCTCTGCTTACTTTCTCTTATTTGGAGTACTGATTGGCTACCTGATTGGTATTTGACCTTTTGCCTGTTCACCTGATACCTCTACAACACTAGTGAGATGGTAGCTCTGTGCACAGTTTGATGTGTTTTGCAGAAGCTGTGCAGCAGAGTGGTTGTATTAGTCTGTTTTCATGATGCTGATAAAGACATACCTGAGACTGGGCAATTTACAAAAGAAAGAGGTTTCATGGACTCAGTTCCATATGGCTGGGGAGGTCTCACAATCATGGCCAAAGGCAAGGAGGAGCAAGTCACATCTTACATGGATGACAGCAGGCAAAAAGAGAGAGCTTGTGCAGGGAAACTCCCCCTTATAATACTGCCAGATCTTGTGAGACTTATTTGCTATCATGAGAACAGCATGGGAAAACCTGCCCCCATGATTCGATTATCTCCCACCAGGTCCCTCCCACAACACATGGGAATTCAAGATGAGATTTGGATGGGGACACAGCCAAACCATATCATTTCATCCCTGGACCCTCCCAAATCTCATGTCCTCACATTTCAAAACCAATCATGCCTTCCCAAGGGTCCCCTCAAAGTCTTAACTCATTTCAGCATTAACTCAAAAGTCCACAGTCCCAGGTCTCGTCTGAGACAAGGCAGGACCCTTCCACCTATGAGCCTGTGAAATCAAAAGCCAGTTAATTACTTCCTAGATACAATGGGGGTACAGGCATTTGGTAAGTACAGCCATTCCAAATGGGAGAGATTGGCCAAAACAAAGCGGCTGCAGGCCCCATGCAAGTCTGAAATCCAGCAGGGCAGTCAAACCTTAAAGCTCCAAAATGATGTCCTTTGACTCCATGTCTCACATCCAGGTCATGCTGATGCAAGAGGTGGGTTCCCATTGTCTTGGGCAGTTCTGCCCCTGTGGCTTTGCAGGGTACAGCCTCCCTCCCAGCTGCTTTCATGGGCTGACATTGACTGTTTGTGGCTTTTCCAGGCACATGGGGCAAGCTGTCAGTGGATCTACCATTCTGGAGTCTGGAAGATGGTGGCCTACTTCTCACAGCTCCACTAGGCAGTACCCCAGTAGTAACTCTGTGTGGGGGCTCCAACCCCACATTTTCCATCCTCACTGCCCTAGCAGAGGGTCTCCATGAGAGCCCTGCTCCTGCAGCAAACGTCTGCCTGGACATCCAGGTGTTTCTATACATTCTCTGAAATCTAGGCAGAGGTTCCCAAACCTCAATTCTTGACTTCTGTGTACCCCCAGGCTCAACACCATGTGGAAGCTGCCAAGGCTTGGGGCTTGTACCCTCTGAAGCCATGGCCTGAGCTGCACCTTGATCCATTTTAGTCACAACTGGAGCGGCTGGGACGCAGGGAACCAAGTCCCTAGATTGCACATAGCATGGGGACCCTGGGCCCGGCCCACAAAACCATTTTTTCCTCCTAGGCCTCCAGGCCTGTGATGGGAGGAGCTGCCATGAAGACCTTTGACATGCCCTGGAGACATTTTCCTCATTGTCTTGGGGATTAACATTCAGCTCCTCATTACTTATGCAAATGTCTGTAGCTGGCTTGAATTTCTCCTCAGAAAACGGGATTTTCTTCTCTATTGCATTGTCAGGCTGCAAATTTTCCAAACTTTTATGCTCTGCTTTCCTTATAAAACTGAATGCCTTTAACAGCACCCAAATCATATTTTGAATGCTTTGCTGCTTTTGAAATTTCTTCTACCAGATACCCTAAATCGTCTCTCTCAAGTTCAAAGTTCCACAAATCTCCAGGGTGGGCCAAAATGCTGCCAGTCTCTTTGCTAAAACATAACAAGAGTCAACTTTGCTCCAGTTCCCAACAAGTTCCTCATCTCCATCTGAGGCCACCTCAGCCTGGACCTTATTGTTCATATCACTATCAGCTTTTTTATCAAAGCCGTTCAATGAGTCTCTAGGAGGTTCCAAAATTTCCCACATTTTCCTGTCTTCTTCTGAGCCCCCCAAACTGTTCCAATCTCTGCCTGTTACCCAGTTCCAAAGTCACTTCACGTTTTCAGGTATCTTTTCAGCAATGCCCCACTCTACTGGTACAAATTTACTGTATTAGTCCATTTTCACACTGCTCAAAAAGGCATACCCAAGACTGGGCAATTTACAAAAGAAAGAGGTTTAATAGGCTTACAGGTCCACATGGCTGCAGAGGCCTCACAATCATGGCAGAAGGCAAGGCAAGAAGGAGCAAGTTACATCTTACACGAATGGCAGCAGGCAGAAAGAGAGAGCTTGTGCAGGGAAACTCCCCCTTATATACCATTAGATCTCATGAGACTTATTCACTATCATGAGAACAGCATGGGAAAGACCTGCCCATGATTCAGTTACCTGCCACCAGGTCCCTTCCACAACACCTGGGAATTCAAGATGAGATTTGGGTGGGGACACAGCCAAACCAAATCAGTGGTCAAGAGCTAAGGAGTCGCACAGAACTAGGTTCAAACTTGAGCTTCACCTCTTATAACCTGTGTGATTCTAAGCAAGTTCCTTAACTTTTCTAAACTTTGATTTCCTCATCTTATAAATGAGGACAATGAAAACACCTTCCTCAGAGGGTTTCTATGAGGAAGAAACAAGTCACTGTACATAAAGCACCCAGAGAAATACCTGACCTATGGCAAGCGTTTGAGCAATGTTAACTGTTATTATAATAATTTCTGTCAGTCAAGTTATCTGCCATTTTCTTGGACAAGCTATTAAAAGTCTTTGTTGCTCAGTAGATCATATGGAAAATTATTACTTTGCAAGGTTATAGATTGTAGATATGGAAAGTACCCAGTAAAGTGGCTGATGAATAGTAGGAATGGTAAACCCTACTAGTTATCTGGCAATATCAATTCTCTTTCTCCCTGTCAGAATTTCATTTTGTTCAGAACAGTGATATGCTCTGCTAAAATAACTTCACCCCCATTTGCAGCTAGGGGATGACAAAGTTCTGGCCAATGTAACATAAGTGGAATTTTCAGGAGAGAGATTTCTTTCCTTAATAAACTGGCAAAAGCTTACCTTGTGAAATCCCTTTTACCTCTCTCCTTCTTCTTTGTACACCTGGAGATGCTGCTGCCATTTTCAAAGCATGAGGACAAGAGCCATGAACAAATGATGACAGAGCAGGAATGTAGACCTTGGGTCTCTGACAGCATCATTGATCTTCACATTTCCCAACTCTAGATTTATAATATGAGGAAAACAAACCTAACTGCCTTAAGCCAACATTCCTGAGTTTTATTTTATGTGCAGCCAAACAGAATGGGTTTTTAATATAGGTTTTTTTGTCAGGTGGAAATTGCATTAATAGTAATCATCATCACCATCATCATCATCATCACCTGTATCTATGACATGACCCACCCCCTCCAGGATATCCATATCTGTATTCTGTTCTTACAGCACTTACCAAAGGGTTTGATCATGGCTTTGTGAAAGAAACTTAGCAGGAAATATTGATGAGAATTCCTCTAGGGTCTTCATTTTTCTGGAGAGAACAGGAAAAATCCTAACAGCCTCTGTGACTTGGGGGCAAGGAACAGGCAATAGTCAGACCAAGTCATAGGGTCCTGAAGTGACTGCTAATCCAGGAGAGCCCTGTGCCTACACTGAATCCCACTGAATCCCTCTGGATCTGTAGTCTGGAGATCTGTGAGTTTTTTACCCTCTAATTGCCCATAGGCACCTAGGTAACATTAAGAACATCTGGGACGAGCTAAAGCGAGATCAAATGCTGAGTGGAGGGTAATGTTGCAGATTATTTTGTCAATAACAGTAACTACCGATAATTAGACATGGATGATGAATAACTGTCTCCCCCACAACCTCTTCACTAGTTTATATTGAAAGCAAATCTCTGACCAAATTTGGCCACATATAAAAATGTATATTAAACATTTATTAGGAAGCAGTCACAAAACAGCTCATGTAACCTATTCTATAATTTGATGAAATTGCAACTGTTGGCCTTTTAGGTATTCTAACTGCACTGGTGCATGCAATGCTCACTTGAAGCAGATATGATCATATTCTAGAAGCTGGTTTCAATTAGTCTTATAGTAGATATCAGGCAACTCAAGAACTGAAGACCGAGTCAATGGTTGGACTCAGGACAGTACAGAAATCAGTCTCCAGAAAATATCCCTAAAGGTATAGGACACAGAGTTTTCTACATTTTTATTCTGTTTATGCAACTAGGGAGAGTCTAGAATTTGAACATCACTATTTTCACCAGTGAAACCCCATTTCTAGCAGCCATAATGCTAATTGACAAGCTATTAATTTCACCAATGAAAACCCATTTTAACATGCATCCTGCTAATTAAGAATAACTTGGGTGGTGTTGGGAGTTTAAGATAGCTGAATCACCTCTGGAAGGTGGGCTTCTAACTGGAAGTCTAGGTGATGACACCTAGGGTATGAATTTTTGGTTTGGGCAAATGACTGCCCCTCAGGAATGGCTTAAACTGACTGACATTTGCATAATTTTATACTGCCTATACATTAAGGGGAGGTTTAAATTACAGACATTCTGTTAAGTAGTCCATGCAATTAGTAAAAGGTAAAATCAGAAGTAGCCCTTGTATTCTCTGACTCCCAAATTTCAAAGTCTTACCACTATAGCATCCCAGCTCGGTGTTAATCCGACAAACTGTCCACACTCATTGCCTTAAGAAGTAGCCTTTTCTAAGTCAGACTATTACTATCATAGAAAATGTTCCCACTTAGAGTGAAAACAGCAAATTTAGTTGCTGATATTTTTCTTGGAGCAGTCTGCACATAGAATAAGGCAGGGTTAAAAAACAGAGCATCAAATAGTAAACGTTTGGATTTATAAGAGGTGGTCAAATGTAAAATAACAAAGCTGGTTCCTAGAAAACTAGAAGAAAACAAAGTAAGTGTTGACTAAGAAGTTCAAAGCAAATCTTGTCTTGTTATCATCCCTCCTTTATTTTGACCCTGCAATGTCCGTACTTTGCAGGCCCATGCTGATTTCATTACTATTTATGTTCATCTCTTTGATAATTTCTCTTTTATTAGTAAGCATCCACTCCATGACTTCTAATTTATTTTTACATGGCAAATTATGAGAAAGCAATGAAAGAATTCCTAAATGTGATAAATGGTTTCTAGCGGCATTGCTTATGCTTTCTAAAAAGCTAAGAGATTCCAGTGTGGGGGTTCCCATGGGGGATTCTGATATGTTCTTCTGAAGAAATAAGGAAGGTCTGTATCTACCATCCCCAGGCCTCTACTTAGCAAACCATGTTCCTCCCCGGGCCAGGCTCACCACTCCACCCACACGGAGGGGACGACTTCTAATTCCTGCACTTGCTTTATGACTTTGTGTAAATGTGTTCAGTGCCCTTTGGCTGTTCTTCTGAAGAAAACTCATTCTCAATTGTGCTCCCTGGCTTAATTGTTGTCAAGGTGAAGGCTGGATATTGCCAACAGAGCCTATCAAGAAGATCTTGTTTTACTGGAGAGTATGATTCAGGAAGAAAGCACACACTGATTGAAGCCAAAACTATGATGAAGTTGTTGGATATTTTTGAGAGGGTGTTGAAGGATGGGTAGAATTAATTTCCACCTGAAGAAACTGGTACTTCTCTCCCCACCCCTAAACAATTGTATATTGATATATTTCCTCCATCTGTAAAACAAAGATAATTTTTCAGTCTCATTCATCAAAATGGCAAAGGCTCCTATAAAAAGCTTAGTAAGACACTAAATGTTAAGTCAGTGCTTAATGATAATCTACCGGAGTCTTTATGGCTTGATCTTCTGAGAATTAAAAACCACTTGGCCTTCCCCGAAACTCTCCACTGGGAATAGCAATGGCTCTGTGTAATTAAACTTCCTGGAAAGGAGGGGGCTGGGAAGCTGTAGACCACTAAATCAATAGATTAAAAAACAACAGGTAAATGGGTTAAATGGTTAAGTGGTGATCCATCTGAGTATTGGCCCTTTCTCTAATAAACCTAATATCAAAGAATGAATGCCATGATACGGAGTTCAAAAAGCACCCTAAACTTAAAACACCTATTGAAAAACCAAGCTGGTTTAACTGACATAATTATTGTGGATTCATTGAAGTCTGAACAGCAAAGTATTTAAAGCACTGTCAGGAAATATTAAATCTCCCTTCTGAGACTAGGATAGAAAAAAGGTAGGACAAGGCTCATTTTTTACATTAAAGCAAGATTGGGCCTGATTAGTATTTGAAATATCTCTTTCCCAATTGTGGACAGCATTAGATTTTGGCTAGTGAAATATAAATGAAAATCAATTGTATATGACAAATGCTGATCCAAGCCACTTAAAATTCCCTGAATGTCCTTTTCTCTCTTAGACTGACTGCTAGAGTCTCATCATCAAAGTCTGCAGAGCCGACCAAAGGTAGCTCTGTGGTGGAGGCCCCGCCTAAGCTATGAAGGGTTAGAAAGATAGCTGTTTGTTTTGTAAGGACATGAATCACTATCAGGGCTATTACAACATTGAAAGCTAGGTCACAGGACTCCAAGTCACTCTGCATTTTGCTCAGAGGTGAGGGAGCTTAGAGACTTGTTGCTGCCTTTCTGTTTCACTGGAAATGAAATCCACTTGTGTCACCATTTCCTCCTGTTTCAGGTTGAGACCAAAGAGATTAAGAGAAATATACTAGTGTTAAACATTAAAGCCACAATAATAAAGATGGCCAGAGTACCTAGTAAACATTTTTGTTCACAATTTGGAAAATGAATGAAGACCGAAAAAAAGGAAAGATCCTTCAGTTTGTCCTGGAGAGAAATGTAATTATGGTTTAGTCCTTGGCCATCATAATGGGTTCTTTGAAGCAGCTTCCTGGGCCAAAATAAACAGTTCATTATATACAAATTCAAGAGATAAGGTTGATTTGGCTCTTTGGAATCAAGATCCTTATCTTTCCATTAGTTTAGTCTAGAAATATGGTAACCAGATTCACCCAAGACACCGACTCTCTCCTCCCACTCCTAGATTTGATTTCAAGGTCTTGTCTATGAGATCTATTAGAACAAAGAGCCCACTAATTAAGCAGCTAACCCCAAGACTATGCTGTTAGCCTGGGGGGACTTGTTTTATTCCATTAATTTGAGAGCAGCTACTTTATATCCAGTGGTAATTGGTGCAGGACTATCTCTGTCTACTTACACGGGAGGAAATACCACAATTTACTCTAATTTGAATTAAATATTTTACAGTTTAGACTGGCTAGCCCCACATTTTTCTTTGTTAGTGATGCTGAAGAAGCCTCCTCTATAGTGTTCTGGAAGACTGCTCCATCTTTATCTATTACCCATGCAAATGTTTTGTATTTAGCTAAGGCTGTAGCTGATAGCACCAAAATACTTAGCAGATTTTGGATTGATTCTGCTCTCCACAGCCCAGTCGGCTCTTTGCTGTATGAATTGAGCATGAAAGGTCACAGTGAATCAATGCCGGCCTGGCTTTGCAAAAATGTGACTAGAAGGTAGTCAGTCATGGTAGCTCCCTTTTGTGAGAAGGTTATTAAAGTTCACTGGAAAACAATTTCCCCAATCGCACATTTATAATTGAAATTGCTGTTGTGAAGTTTCAATGAGATAAAAATATGTGAAAGTGCTTTGTAAACTCTGTAAAGTAAAAAGTCTAAAAGAAGAGCTGCATAACCATTCACTGTGGTTCATGCTGAAAAATGAGATTCTGGGGGAAACTTCACTGTCTAACTTGTATCCTTCTCTAATGTTTAAAATTTTAAAGCTACAAATATGTCTTTCTCATAAAATCAGGAAAATAGATAAGAATCTTTCCCTTTTTTCCTGTTTTCCACAGGAAGGGATGTAACAGTAGGCTACCTTTTATCTTTAAAACTTACTGTGTCCTGGATTTCAGATGACTAAAACAGGAGTAATTATCAGCAGATTTTCAAGGAGAAAAAACTCAAACATCACATATGTAGCAGAGAGGAGGAAAACTAAAGCTAGACTTTTCCAGAATCATATCATATTCCATAGATATAATTTTAAAGTTGCTTTTGAGAAAATTTGAAATGATACCTTATTGTGCGTTTAGCTCCCTGTATAAAAACAACACAATTGTGAGTATTCTGAGGAACCTGTTTGAGAATGGAACATTAGGTGTTTTCAGGACACCAAGAGGATTGTTCTGTGTTTCAACGTAAAGAAGATGAGAACAAATATAGAAATGGAAACCCCAGGCCCACCGGGGCAGCCTAAGGAGGCCCCATTATGAAGGGCACAAGCACCCACACCTCCTGTACCTTATTCAAGATGTCCTCACTCTGCTGTTCTCTTATTCTTTAGTGTTCTCATTCGGGGCTCCTCAACCACCAGTTCTAGGTCTGCCATTTTCTAGCAGTTTGAGGTTGGATCCATGCTTTAAGCTTATTGGGCCTCCTCTGTTAAAGTTCTGTGAGAGTTAAATGAGACTGATAACAAAAGCAATCCAAAGAGTGTATATCCACCTACAAGTGTAAGGTGAAGTATTATGTATTTACTTTCTATACCAACTTGTCAACATTTAGGCAACTGAAGTCCCATTGCCTCAGGACTTTGTTTCTAGCAGTTAATCTGATAAACTAAATACTGCTTATATGTTTGGGGTGCTAATGAGCTAACTTAATGTCCATTTCAGGTAATACATTTACAATAGGAAGGAACTAAAAGGAGCTTTTCCTAGTTGGGTTAGGGAAGGGGAAGAGAAGCTGGAAAGCGTGTCTACACTTAGTGCCTTATGTGCACTCTAATGGGAACTCCATATTCATTGCTTTTTAAATCCATATGAAGTATGTACAGGTGCAAGATTTCATAACAAGCACTGGAGATATATAAATGGATCAATTCATTAGGGAAACTTTAAGATTGTAATGTGATCAAAGCAGGAACAAGAACCATAATTTGGAACTTGGGTCCAAGTGGCAGGAGAAAAGCTGCCACTTGCAGTTTAACTGCATTATTTTGTGCTTTCTTTATCTAATAATAGGTCATCAGGATTATAAGAATGCAACCCAAGGCTAATGATAGTTCTGGAGGGGACTGGAGAAGAAAAAGACTTTCTCTTTCAGTTAAAAATTTCAAACAATAACAAAAAGACGCAATAGTATAGTGAAACTCCACGTAGCAGATTCAATCCAGATTCAATATTTATCAAGATTTTCCTTCACTTCTTTCTTTTATTCCTCCCTTTTTGTTCTGAAGCATGTTAAAGCAAATAGTTAATAAAGTTAGGTTAAATGTTTAATTTTCCCCAAATTGTGAATTGTGAGAGTGTAGTATTATATACAAGTTACCTCCAACCTGACCAAGGAGGTGTGTGTGTGTGTGTGTATGTTTCATTTTGATTTTGTTTTTATTGCTTTGACTACCCTCTCTTTGTTTGAGAACCATAACAGACTCTTGGGTTTTTTAGATATTCAATTTTGTGGCCGATGTTGTCAATTCCCTGCCCAAGTCATCCCAACACTCACCATTCCCAAATAGAAAGAAGGAAAGCACCTGCAACTCCCCACCTGAGAGTTTTATGTCCTCCAATGCACAAGGCAGACGGAAGTGCCAGAGAATTAACATATTTTGAGCATTCCCTCCATCAGCAATGTAAGAGGGCAAGTCTGAGGTGTGTTCCACACCATTTCCCAGGAGTCCTGGCAGGATTGAGCCCCTGTTGTCCTGCACGGTAACCTGCTTATTAATACACCTTATATTCGCTTCCTACATTTTCCTGTCTCGCTTTATGCTTGTCTCCTGCAGTCATTCCCCAGTAAACCACATGCACTCAAATCCTTGTCTTGGGGTCTGCTTCTTGGGGAACCTAGTCTAAGAAAGTTGATCCAAGAGTGGTTATAGTAAGCTGATTGGTGACGTGGAACAGCTCCTACAACTGGTAAATGGGGCAATGATTACCTCTGGCAGGGCATACCATTACAATTTCTTAGATTACACCTATAGTGGATTGAGATGGGGAACATGAAGAAGGGAATGTACTGGCTTATGCAATAGATCTAATGGATGAAAGATATAAGGCAAGAGAAATTATGAGGATTGGGGAATTAGCTGTTGCTAACAGCCACAGGAGGAAAGAAAATAACAGACTGAGATCAGTAGTCTATTAATTCACAACATGATATGAAAGCTAGAATGCTTTAATAATAGTGTTTATAGAGGCCACCATCTCCTGCATCCAGAAGGCTGTGCAAAAAATCTGAGTGCCATGTTTATACAGACCACTATCTCTTGCACCCAGTGGCTGAACTAAAAAAAGGCTAAGTCCACAGCTTCTACACTACAGTGTCTCCCACACTAAAGTCAAGACCGACCCTAAGACCTATAATGAGAACCTCTGGGTGGATGTACTTGACCACTGCCAAGGCCCAGAGATTCCTTTGGGCCATCTGGTCCAAGTGGGGTGGTCTCCTTCTGCTGGCTAGTGGGAAGCAACCTTCCATTTTTCAGAGGCCATACAGAATACTTACTTGAGATGGATTCCCTTCAAGATGGTGTTTTTTCTCTTTAAAATCTCTACTCCTTCCTGACTCCTTTCATTGCATTTAGATCTGTTTCGTCAAATCCAATAGCCACTAGCCACATACAACTATAAGCCAATTAAGGTAAAATACAATCAAATTTTTTGGTCTTATTCACAGTAGCCACATTTAAAGCAAGTCAATAGCCACACGTGGCTAGTGGCTACCATGTTGGATGGTGCACAGGTGATAGAACATTTCCATCATTGCAGAAAGTTCTATTGGACAGTGCTGATCTAGACCAGAAATTGGCAAACTTATTTGAAAGAATCAGATAGTAAATACTGTAGTGTTTGTAGGCTATATGGTTCCTGTCACTACTACTAAACTCTGCCATCATAGCATGAAAGCAGCCCTAAACCATATATAAATAAATTAGCGTGGCTGTGTTCCTTAATGTTACAACAGTTTTAAGTGTCAGGCCAAAGGGCCTTAGTTTGCCCATCTCTGGTCTACACTAAAAACTAGGGTCAACTCTTAGTATGGTGCAAGTAGGAAGTATTGTTCACACTACAGAGAGAAAAGGAATTATTCACTGAAGGGCTTACCTGTACCAATGTGTTTCAGGACAACACGCCCGGGAATGCATCTTGCAGCTGCTCAGAGGACATGATTACAAGGTTAGATGGGAAAGAGTGTATTGATATGAGTGCAGGCAAGATTTAACATCCCAGAAAGGACTTCTGGAGCCAAGCTTAACAAATGACTTCTTAACTCTCAAGCCTACCATTTTCTGGAGTCTTATAGTAAATGAAATGGAGATTCCAGAACTCTTGGCAGAGTACTAGGGAAAGGATGAAAAGGATCAGAGATGTGCCAAACAAAAACAAAAGTAACAACAACAACAACAAACCCCAGATATCTATGTTCCCCAGGAAGGCCCAGAGGATATCCCTTCCCTAAAGCAATGAGGAATGGAAGGAGTTGTTATAGTCATTTGTGGGCCAGGGGTGACATGGTAGGTTGTTACAGACCTGGCTTACTTAGTATCAATGGAGATGATAAACTTCTGGCATAAGAGAGGCCAGGTGGTAACACTTAACCATCGGAAGCAAAGTGAACATAATTTCCATAACAGGCAGTGCAGCTGGAATGGCAATAAGGAGCCCTTGATCCATGGGAATCTGTGAAGATGTTCAATAGACCATGGTATTTTTAGGGTCAAGGAAGTTGGGCAGCTGATGATCAATTGTGGGTGAGCAGAAAGCTGCCATATTGGAAAATCATGATCTCTCACACCTTCTCAGGCCCAGAGTTAATAGAAGGGAAGGCTATTTCCCTTTGAGGAAATATGCTATGATGCTACAGTAGCTATTTTCCCAATCCATCCCCAATGGATTTATGTTCATTTACCAGATAATTGTATACTCGGGGAAAGGAGATTTTTCAAGGGCTGAGGGTATTGAATTGTAGGTGATACTGATAAATGAAGAGAATCAAATTGCCCATGGGCTATGGAAGCCATGTGATAAACAGAGTCTTATCCCAGGTCTATCTCACAGTGAATACAATGAATCTGTTGTCCCGCCCTATGATGATGTTTTTCCAGCCCCCAGGTGCATCATCAGGATGAATTTACCTAGAACTTGGTAGAACCCTCATATTTATGACTTGATTTTGTGAAGTAGGAGTGGTATGATAAGGGAAGTTAGTGGAAGTATTGTAGGCAGAATAATGGCCCCTTATATATGTCCATGTCCTAATCTCTGGAACCTATGAATATATTAGTTTACATTGCAAGGGGTAATTAAAGTTGCAGATGAAACTAAAGTTGCTAATCAGCTGACTTTCAGTTGAAGAGATTATTCTGCATTATCTAGGTGGCCCCAAACAATCCTGAGTCCTTATAAATGGAAGAAGGAGGCAGAAAAAGAAGTCAGTCAGATTTAAACATGCTACGCTGCTAGCTTTGAAGGTGGAGGAAGGGTTCATGAGAGTTCTTCCCTGCCTGCCAAGGAATGCAGGCAGTCTCTAGAAGCTGGAAAAGTCTAGGAAACAAATTCTGTAGACCTCAAGAATAAATACAGCTCTGCTGAAAACTTGATTTTATTTCATTGAGACCCATTCTGGACTTCCAATATCCAGAACTGTAAGATAACAAATTATGCTGTTTTAAGCACTGCATTTGTGGTAATTTGCTACAGCAGTAATAGAAAACTAATATAGGAAGCTCTTAAATTTGTACCAATAACCTCCATCCCTGTGAGAAATTAGAACTTAAGCAATAACATGTCCCAGATGAATAGCAGAGATGAGCACCACTCTCAAGGACTTAAAAGATGTTGAGGTGGCACATCATATTCTATTTTAACTCACTGAAATGAGTTAAAATAGAACCCCCTGAAAATCAAATGGTTCATGGCAGAGCGTGGTGAACTACCATAAACTTAAACAAGTGGGACCCGCAGTTTCAGCTGCTGTGCCAAATGTGGTATCTTTACTAAAATAGATCAAAACAGTATCTGGTGGACAGAATGCAGCTGTTGAGCTAGGAGATGCATTCTTTTCCATTCCTGTCATGAAGGAGGATCAAAAGAAGTTCTTGGGAATGACAGCAGTACACGTTCATTTACAGTTGTGTCAGAGGGATGCTACTTTGCTAGTCATGGTAGTCTTCATATTGCAAAGAACATTATGTTGGTCCAACATATTAATGATACCATGTTAACCAGACCTGGTGAGCAGGAAATGTCAAGCACTCTGAATGCTCTGAAACTCATGTGCATACCAGGGTGAGAAGGAAATCTTATGAAGGAAGTCTTATGAAGACCACATTGGTGATGTCTTCAGGGGTCCAGTTGTTTGCAGTGTGCCATGACATTACCTCTGACATAAAAGACAAGTTATTGCATCTTGAACATTCTATCACCAAGAAAGAGATAGGCCTTTTAGAATTATTTATTTTTTAAAATTTTTTCATATAGTATGAAGTCTGACTCTTAAGTGTACAACCTGATGAATTTTACATACAAATATAAATATATAAATATGTATATATAGATAGAGAGAGAGAGACATCTCAAATATTCATGATGCATATATATCAAGAACATTCCTATTGTCCCAAAAAGTTTTCTTATGCCTTGCTCAGTCAATAATTTCCCCCAAAGTTAAGAATTATTCTGACTTCTATCACCTTATGTTAACTTCACCTATTTTTCACCTCATCTAAATGGAATCATAGTGTATATAACTTCTGTATTTTACTTATTTTATACAATATGTTATTGATATTTATCTACGCTGTTTTTTGTTACAGTGATTTGCTCTTTTTTATTGATGCATAGTATTCTATTGTATGGATGTACTAAACTGTATTTATCAAGTGTCTTGTTGATGGATGTGTGTGCTGTTTTCAATTTTGGGATATTATGAATAAAGCTTCTGTGACCATTCTTGAATACTTTTTTGTGGATATATGCACTCACTTATTTGGGTAATATAGCCAGGGGTAAAATTGCTAGGCAAAAAGTGAGCATATATTTAACTTTATTAAAACTGCCAAACAATTTTCCAAAGTGGTTTAACCCTTTTGTACATTTACCAGTAATATATAAGAGTTTCACTTGCTCTGCATCCTTTTCAACACATGGTTTTGACAATCTTCCTAAAGTATTAGCTATTTCGTGTATGCATAATAGCATCTCATTTAATTTTCAGTTCTCTAATGATTGATAATGTTGAATGTCTTTTTGTATGCTTACTGGCCACTTGGATATATTCTTTTGTGAAGTGCCTAGCAAGTCTTTTGCTATTTGTTTTATGGAATACTTGTCATTTTCTTATTGGTTTGCAGTTCATTGTATATTCTAGCTATGAATCCTTTGTCAAATATATGTGTTTAAAATATTATCTCATAGCCTAGGGCTTCCATTCTTACTTTCTTAAACACATCTTTTGATGAGAAGTTTAAAGTTTTTATGAAGGCCTATTATTATTACATTTTCTTTTGCAGTTAGTACTTTTTGCATTCCACCCAAGAAATCTTTCTTCACCCCAAGGTCACTGATGTTTTCTTCTAGAAACTTTATGGCTTATGTACTTCCATTTAGGTCTTTGATAAATTTCAAATTAATTTATGTGTACAGTATGAATTAGGGGTCAACATTTACTTTGTCCCTATAGGGACATCCTGTTGTTTCAGCATTGTTTATTGAAAAGACATCCCTTTCTTCACTGAAATGCACTGGGGCTTTCGTTGAAATCAAGTAATTAAATGGATGTGGGTCTATTTCTGTATTTTTTAATTATGTTCCATAGATCTATGTATTCATATCCAAACACCACACTGTCTTAATTACATAGCTTTATTAAAGGTCTCAAACTCTGACAGTGTACATACGGTAAACTTATCCTCAAGATTGTCTTGGCCATTCTAAGTCCTTGGCATTTCCATATAAATTTTAATATCATCTTGCCAATTTACATAAGTAAATATTGCTAGATTTTGATTGGAATTATATTAAATCTATAGGTCAATTTGGTGGGGTTTTTTAAATTCACCTTGCTTCTACTCTGTTTTATTTTATTTATTTTTTAATTTTATTTTTCCATAAGTTATTGGGGTACAGGTGGTATTTGGTTACAGGAGTAAATTCTTTAGTGGTGAATTTGAGATTTTGGTGCACCCATCACGCAAGCAATATACACTGCACCATATTTGTAGTATTTTATCCTTCGCCACCTCCCAATCTTCCCCATAAGTCACCAGAGTCCATTGTATCATTCTCACACTTTTGCATCCTCATAGCTTAGCTCCCACATATCAGTGAGAACATACGATGTTTGGTTTTCCATTCCTGAGTTACATCAGTTAGAATAATAGTCTCCAATTTCATCCAGTTCACTGTAAGTGCTGTTAATTCATTCCTTTTTATGACTGCATAGTATTCCATTATATATACATGTATTCCATTATATATATGTATTCATATATATGTATTCCATTATATATGTATTAATATATATATAACAGTTTTTTAAAATCCACTCATTGATTGATGGGCATTTGGATTGGTTCCATGATTTTGCAATTGTGTATTGTGCTGCTATAAACATGCATGTGTAAGTATCGTTTTTGAATAATGACTTCTTTTCTTCTGGGTAGATACCCAGCAGTGGGATTGCTGGATCAAATGGTAGCTCTACTCTTAGTTCTTTGAGGAATCTCCACACTGTTTTCCACAGTGGCTGTACTAGTTTACATTCCCACCAACAGTGTAGAAGTGTTCCCTGTTCACTGCATCCATGCCAACATCAACTGTTTTTTGATTTTTTGAGTATAGCCATCCTTGCAGGAGTAAGGTAGTTTGCATTGTGGTTTTAATTTGCATTTCCCTAATCATTAGTGATTTTGAGCACTTTTCCATATATTTCTTGGCCATTTGTATATCTTCTTTTGAGGATGTCTATTCATGTTCTTAGCCCACTCATTTTAATAGATTATACATTCCTTTTGATTCTTTATGGATACAATCATATCACATGCAAACAAAGACAATTTTATCTTTCTAATCTATATCTATTTATTTCTTTTTCTCGCTGTTTAATGCTGGCTAAGACCACAAGAGCAAGAGTTGAATAAAACTAGAGATAGTGAAAATCATTGCCTTGTTCCCAATTTTATCAGATTTACTAACTTGTAAAGAGACCTCCCACTAATGTCATATGTAAGGTTAAAATATAAAGTACTTTCCCAAACTTTGTAGAAAGTGTGCTGATCCCCCTCACAGCTCTCAGCCTTCTGAATCATCTAGAAAAAGGTTTGGAGCAATATTCTAAACTATGATATATGCTGTCTGAATTTCCATTTCCAGTTAGTATGCAGACTTTAACAGATCATTGTTCCTAGGGTGAAAATGAAAAATTAAATTTAATAAAGTCATATTTCTAATAGATTTATTTTTAGAGCACTTTTATGTTCACAGGAAAATGGAACAAAAAGTACAGGGAGTTCCCATATAGCCTCCCCACTCCCTGCACACATGCATACACACAAATGGCTTCTCCAACTATCAACATCTCATACCAGAGTAGTATATTTGTTATAATTAATGAACCTACATTGGAACACCATTATCAACCAGAGTTCATAGTTAACATTAGAGTTCACTCTTGGTGTCTTACATCCTAAGGGTTTTGACAAATGTAAATGTATAATGACATGCACCCATCACTGTCGTAGAGAACAGTTTCACTGCCCTAAAAATTTCCTGTGCTCTGCCTATTTACCCCTCCCTTCCCTTAAGCCCTGGCAACCACTGATCTTTTTCTTGACCCCATGGTTTTTCTTTTTCTAGAATGTCATAATTGGAATCATACAGTATATAGCCTTTTCAGATTGGCTTCTTTCACTCAGTAATATCCATTTAAGGTTCCTCCATGTGTTTTCGTGGCTGATAGCTTATTTATTGTTAGCACTGGATAATATTCCTTTGCCGGTCCATACCACAATTTATCCTACTGAAGGATACCTTGGTTGCTTTCAAGTTTGGGCAACATGAATAAAGCTGTTATAAACATCTGTATGCAAGTTTCATATGAACATAAGTTTTCAACTCAGTGAGTAAACACCAAGGAGCTTGATTGCTGGATTTTATGGTAACGGTATGTTTAGTTTTGTAAGAAACCACCAAACTGTCTTCCAAAGTGGCTGTAGCATTTTGTATTCTCACCAACAATGAATGAGAGTTCCCATTGCTCCACATCCTCACCAACATTTGGTGTTGTCAGCATTCTGAATTTGGACCATTCTAACAGATACGTAGTGGTATGTTATTGTTTTAATTTGCAATTCCCTAATGACATATGATGTTGAGCTCTTTTCATATTCTTATTTGCCATCTGTATATCTTATTTGATGAGGTTCTTTTCAGGATTTTTGCCCATTTTTAACACAGGTTGTTAGATTTTTCTTTGCTGAAGATGGAATATTTGTGCCCCACTAAAATTCGTATGTTGAAACCTAATTCCCAATGTGATGGTATTTGCAGGTAAGGTCTTTGGGAGGTGATTGGGTCATGAGGATAAAGCCTTCATGGATAGTATTCATCGTCTTACAAAAGAGACCCCAGAAAGCTCCCTCATTCCTTCCACCATGTGAGAACACAACAAAAAGATGGCTGTCTATGAGCCAGGAAGCAGGCCTTCATCAGACACTGAATCTGCTGGCACCTTGATCTTGAACTTGAAGCCTCCAGAACAGTGAGAAATAAATGTCTCTTGTTTGTAAGATATATAGTCTATGATAAAATTCTGTGATACCAACCTGAACAGAATTTTAAGAGTTCTCTGTATATTTTAGATAACAGTCCTTTATCAGTTGTTTTTGCAAATATTTTCTTTCAGTCTGTGGCTTGGCTTTTCATTTTCTTGACAGTATTTTTAAGTAGGGCAGAAATATTTAATTTTAAATAAAGTCCAGCTTATCGATTCTTACTTTCATGGATTGTGTCTTCAATGTTGTATCGAAAAAGTCACCTTCATACTCAAGGTCACCCAGGTGTTCTCCTAGATTATCTTCTAAGAGTTTCATAATTTTCTGTTTTACTTTTAGGTTTATGATCTTTTTGAGTTAGTTTTTGTGAAGAGTATAAGGTCTGCATCTCAGTTCATTTTTTTTGCATGTGGATGTCCAGTTGCACCAGCACCATTTTTTAAAAAGACCATCTTTCTCCAAGATCATAATGTTTGAAAACATATTAAAACACTGTGGATGCAAATAAGTCTATAGGAAGTAAATTACAGAAAGCAACAGGTCCTTCCTAGATGGGCAGAGATTTCATTTACCCTTCACAACAGCTCTATGAAGTAGAGATTATTATTAAATTACTTGTTCAAGGTCACATAGCCTAATTCCCACCAGTATAGAGTAAATGGAAAAAAGCCCGAGTGACCTCCTATTTGCCAAAATCAATGAAAACACTTCAGCTCTTATCTCACTGGCAACATCTTGGCAATGTTCTCAAAAATCCTCCCTCTTAACTCCTATGACACTGAATTGTTTTTCTTTTCTCTCTGGCCCCTTTTCCTCATCTCTCTTCTCCTGAGTTGTCAATATTCCCCAGAGTTTCAATTTCCGCATTCCTCTCATTGATGTCTTCCCTGAGTAATGACATTTCTTCACGCCAGTGGCCCAAGCCAAAGCTAATAGTTCCCTAAATATTTACTACCAGCTCAGATACTTTTCCTAATGGCATAGCAGGATCCCCCTTGAATTATGCCTATCCAACAGCAGCCCAAACCCAACCTAACTAAAACTGACTTCATATTTTATGTTGTCCACTTTAGGGAATGGAACTACCTGAAAAGTTCTCAAGCCTGAAAATTGGACATAAGCCTAGATCTCTCCTACTACTACTTTCAAACAGGATTAATTAATCTCTTATATATACTCCTTCTATTCATTCCCCCTTCATTCCCCCTGCTAATATCTTGTTCCAGATCTTTCTCATTTCTTGTCTGCTTATTGAAACAATCCCTTAGCTTCTCTCCTGCCGCTAGCCTGATTTCTCTCCAATCCATCATCTGTCACACTGTTAGAACAATCTTTCTAAAGCCGCATTTGTTCATGTGCCCCCCACAACTGAAAACCCTTCAACAGCATCCCACTGGCTTTGGGGGGAAAGAAAACACATCTCATAACATGATTTCTCAACCATTCAGAAGGCATGAATCTCTAATATCATTTCTTATGACTCCCATTTTCATTTTCCTATGTGAGAAAAGCTCTCCCTTACCTAAGAAATGTATCGTGTGCCATTTCTTCTTCCTGCTAATTAGAATGCTTCTTTTTTGTGCTTCCCTTCTACCCTGATATGTTATTCATTGTGCTTTATTTTAATTGTGTGTTGACTTCTGGCCTTCTCTCTTACCCTGAGGACACCTTAGGGGCAAGCGCAAGTTGACTTTAGCACCTCCAACCTCTGTAGTTTGGTTGGCACCTACTTAATGGGTGAGTGAATGAAGTCCCCCTCCACAGCCGAGCTTCCTACTCTGCTGACAGTGACTGACTATTCTGCTTTTTGTCTGGGGCTTTCTATGCCTCAGTGTGACATTCTTGCTCTTCCTCAGTCCTCAGTAGACTGGTTTTATCATATATAAAGTCTTGCTGTGGTTCCTATGTGATGTTCTATTACCACCCCACTCACTGACCTAATACTTCCTGTCATTGACAATGTAAGCAGCGGCCTGCAGATTGGGCCTCTTTGCAGAAAGCACTCTATCCCATGTAATCTCCATACCCAGTTTAATTCAGCTTGGAGTTCCCCTAGCTGCAAGCTCAAAACTGCCTAAAGAGCTATACTCTTGACACCTACTGGCCTCTGCTTTCCACCTTAATAGTAATTGACACTTAAGGTCCAAGCTACCTAAAATTAAAACATCATCAAGATAATTATACCAAGGATTTGGGATAGATGGATGGTTACTAATGTATAATTTAAGGTTATAACCTAGGTATATGTCTGGCAGAAATTGTTGGCACAAATTAAGGGGGGAAATAAGATGGCTTTACAATTAGCAAATGGAAAAACTGAACCCCCACGTACCTTTGCCACAAGGAGGGAGGGAGCAAGGAAAAGCAACATAGAAAAAAATAACCAGTGTAGAAATATAGCAGCCAAGAAATAGTATTTCTTGCTAGGGTACTCCTAGAAGTAACTTTGAGATAGTTGTTCAAGAGGGATCCTCAGAAGACGCTTCCAAGTCATGGTTTGAGCCTCAGGCCTCTCTGAGAATGACATAAGAGGAGCTTCAGATCTCTGGTAAGTGAAGGCAGCAGAGCAAAGGTTTGGCTGGTATGGTGAGGAGTGGGGCCTTGGGGGTGTGATGAAGTGGGTGGAGAAGTTTTTCTGCAGCCAGACTGCCTGTTTCTGAATCCTGGTTCCACCACTTACTAGATCAAATCATTAACCTTTTTTTTGCCCCAGTTTTCTCATATACTCATTGAGGATATCATGATACATCAGTATATAATGAAGATCCCATGAAATAGCTGATGTAAAGTGCTATCTCAACATACAGAGTTCAATAAATTTCAGATGACGGTGATGTGATTATTATTTTCCTTCTTGTGCCAACATTCTTAGCACTGAGTTGGCTCAAGAAAAATCAATGGGGATTTGGATGTACCTGCTTCAGTGCTGAATTGTGCCAAACATTGGAAGAATAACGAATGCCAGTTCTCAAATTATTCCAAAAAATTAAAGACGAGGGAATTCTAACTAATGCATTCTACTAAGCAAACATCACCCTGATACCAAAACCAGACAAGGACACAACAGAAAAGAAAACAATGAACCAATATTCATGATGAACATAAGTGCAAAAATCCTCAACAAAATACTAGCAAAGCAAATCCAATAGCACATCAAAAAGTTTATACACAACAATCAAGTTGAATTTAACCCAGGGCTGCAAAGATGGTTCAACATACACAATCAATAAACGTAATACATCACATCAGCTGAATGAAGGACAAATACCATATGATCATTTCAGTAGATGCAGAAAAAGCATTTGATAAAATTCAACATGCTTTCATGATAAAAAATAAAACTCTCAATAAATTAGGTGTAGAAGGTACATACCTCAACACAATAAAGACCATGTAAGACAAACCCACAGATAACATCATACTTTTCCTCTAAGAACTGGAACAAGACAAGGATGTCCACTTTCACCACTCATATTCAACATAGTACTGGAGGTCCTAGTCAGAGCAATTAGACAAGAGTTCAAAATACAGCCAAATTGAAAGGAGAAAGTCAAATCGTTCCTGTTTGCTGATGGCATAATTTTATATATAGAAAAACCTAAAGCCTATACCAGAACTAGTAAAGTCCAAAAAAGTTGTAGGATACAAAATCAATACATAAAAATCAGTAGCATTTTGATACATTAATAACAAACTAGCTGGAAAATGAAATTAAAAAACACTCTCATTTGCAATAGATACAAAAATAAAATACCTTGGAATAAATCTAACCAAGGATATCAAAGACTTCTATAAAGAATGCTATAAAACACTAATGAGAGAAATTGTAGAGGACACACACAAACACAAACACATGTAAACATAAACACAAACACACACACACACACACATACACAAATGGGAAGACATCCCATGTTCGTGAATTGGAAAAATCAATGTCATTAAGATGACCATACTATCTGAAGCAATCTACAGATTAAATACACTCCCTTTCAAAATACTAACGACATTCTTCACAGAAGTAGAAAAAAAAATCCTAAAATTTTTTATAGAACCAGAAAGGACCCAAACTAGACAAAGTAGTCTTGAGCATAAAGAACAAAGCTGGAGACATCACAGTACCTAACTTCAAAGTATACTACAAAGCTAGAATAATGAAAACTGCATGCTACGGGCATAAAAACAGACCCAAAGACAAATAGAACAGATTGAGATTTACAAAATAAATCCACCTGTTTACAGCCAACAGATTTCTGACAAAGGCACCAAGAACATACATTGGGGACAGACCACCATCTTCAATGAATGGTGGCTAGGAAAACTGGACAACCATTTGCAGAAGAACAAAATTAGACCCCTATCTCTCACTATATATAAAAACCACCTTAAAACAGATTAAATGCTTCAATGTAAGTCCCAAAACTATAGAACCACTAGGAAAAAAATAGGGGAAATTCTTCAGGACATTGGTCTGAGCAAAGATTTTATGAACAGGATCTCAAAAGCATAGACAACAAAAGCAAAAATGGACAAATGGGACTATATCAAGCTAAAAAGCTCCTGCACAGTGAAGGAAACAATAAACAGAGTGAAGAAACAACCTGTAGAATTGGAGAAAATATTTGCATCCTATTTATCTGACAAGGGATTAATATCCAGAATATACAAGGAACTTAACAGCAAAATCATCATCATCATCATCATCATCATCATCATCATCACCATAAGAGTAAAAATATGCAAATTATCTATTCGGCCAGTGCAAAAGTAATTGTGGTTTTTGCCATGACTTTCAATGGCAAAACTGCAATTACTTTTGCACCAACCTAATACATAGACATTTCTCAAAAGAAGACATAAAAATGGTCAACAAGTATATGAAAAAATGCTCAACATCACTAATCATCAAGGAAATACAGATAAAAACCACAATGAGGTATCATCTTATCAGTCAGAATGGCTGTTATCAAAACACATATCATCTGTTAAGATATCATCTTAGCCAGTTCAAATGGCTGTTATCAATATGACAAAAAAATAACAAATACTGGCAAGATGGGGAGAAAGGGGAACTCTTATTTGCTGTTGATAGGGATGTAAATTAGTATGGCCATTATGGAAAACAGAATGGAGGTTCCTTAATAAACTAAAAATAGAACCACTATATGATCCAGCAATCCCACTACTGAGTATATATCCAAAGGAAAGAAATCAGTATGTCCAAGAGATACCTACACTTCTATGTGTATTGTAACACTATTCACAATAGCCATGATATGGAATCAGCCTAAGAGATCGTGTACAGATGAATGGATAAAGAAAACGTGGTATACATAAACAAAGGAATACTATTCAACCATAAAAATGAATGGAATTCTGTCATTTTTGCCAACATGGATGAACCTGGAGGACTGTGTTAAGTGAAATAAGCCAGGCACAGAGAGAGAAATAT
The DNA here is from genome assembly GCF_028858775.2 of Pan troglodytes. Lineage (NCBI taxonomy): Eukaryota > Metazoa > Chordata > Mammalia > Primates > Hominidae > Pan > Pan troglodytes. Next base: position 106,620,268 of record NC_072411.2, on the reverse strand, counting down.
GTTCTCACTCACATGTGGAAACTAAAAAAGTTGATCTCATAGAAATGGAGTAGTTACTAGAGGCTGGGAACAGTACGGGGATATGGAGAAGTTGGTTAATGAATACGAACTTACAGCTAGGAGGGATAAGATCTACTGTTCTGTAGCACTGTAGGTTGATATTTTAATTACCCTGATTTGATCATTACACATTGTATACATATATTGAAATATCACACTGTACCTCAGAAATATGTACAACGGTTATGTGTCAAAAAGAATAGTAATTTCAAAAATTTCTTTAAAAATTGTTCATTAAAAAAGCCAACTATGCCATTTTTGTGAAAAAAAAAATTGCAGGTTTGGATGCATTGTTCCATCCCAGTAATTTCATTCTTTCCACTCTATGCTACTCAGTCTTGGCCTATTTGCTCTCAGATCCTTCCCAGTCTTCTCCTTGTTCCGGTCTATATTGCAGGCTAGCATCCCAGGCTACCATGTCCGTTGCCTTATGGTTCATTTAGCGTGAGGCACTGCAAGAAGATTGGAGGGTGGGAGGAAGGGAGACCGGGGTATTTCTTCCTCTCCCTGTCTGCTCCGGAGGTGTCTCTGGCAGTCACTGAGTCTCTTCCTTGGCTCAGGATATCATTGGACAAGCCCATAATGGTTCCCACTTCCATGGAGCTCGAGTAACTCTGGCTTTCCCTTTTCCCTTCCACTCCTAGGTGGTAAGGGGCTTCCTACTTTGGCTAATCTCTAAGTTGTCTCACTCTTTCCTATTTCGTTTTTTTCTTCCATTACCTGTGCAGCCAATCCCTTGAATTAAATTCTCACTTTTGAAAAATAGAGTGGTTTCTGTTTTCTGGTTTGGAGTCGACTAATACTCTCTCCTTTCCTATCCCAGCCATCCTATTACTGTCTGTGGGCTGATGAAGTTAAGGGACACTGCCTGGAGTTGTGCAGCTTGAAGAAGGGGATGATAACTGATTCTGCATCCCTCTCACTTCTGGGAATTCTCAAAATCTGGGTGGGAAGTCCCTCTGTACACACAAAGGCTGTTAAGCAGAAGCATTTCCTATCCTGAGCTGTGTAGGATGATTCCCCAACAGTCCCAAACATTGCTGCTGTCTATATGACAGCAAAGAAATGTTTTGGCAGAAGCCAGTCTGGGCATCAAAATGCGGAGGCCCATATGTTTCTGCTAACTTCCTGCCAAAATGTTGTTGTTTGAGTTAGGAAAAATATAACTTTTTAATTCAGAATAAAAAGGGGATTCTAACCCAGATTTTAAAATGTTTAAAATTTAACATTTTAAATTGAAAAAAAAGCAAATAGAAATTAGTTTAAAATAATGAAAATAATAAAAGGGAAAGAGGGATTGAGAATGGGGCATGCAGAAAATGTTTAACAGGCTAGAAGTTTCTGCTGTCTGCCACATCCTGGGATTATAACCTCAGTGGCTTACCCCTGTACAAACTGGGTGAATATACCAGCTGGGCAGGCCTGAACCCTTCAATATGCTCCTACCAAAGAAGGAGAATTTGGTTCTTGCAAAATATAGACAAAGAAAGAAAAGAGTAACAGAACCTAGTAGAAAGAGAAAACACAGCAGTGGACTGGGAAATAAAGAAATTTTGCAAGTGTAACCTTTTCATTCCTTGTCAGAAATCATAATTTGCAAATTATAAGGTACATTCACAAGTTGGTAATAATAAAAAAGGAATGCTAGGAAGGGCTTTGGGATGCATGGCCCCAGTGATTGAGAAATTCTGAGGGGCATCATTTTAAACATAGGTTCCTGCTGTTGGTCCCACCCATCCCCCAGGCCCACTCCAGAGGTCACCTGCATATAGTTCCCAGATATGCTGATGGCATCTTGCCTCTCTCTGCCTGTGGGGTTCCCCTGGCATGCTCATTTGTGCACAAGGCAGGCTGGAAGTGCTGGAGAGTAAGGATAGAGAAAAAGAACTTCAGCCATGGAGAGACAGGAACTGATGGATAAACACCCAGGTTTTTCAAGCCCTGATGGGAAAATTATAAAGTGTCTTCCACAGTGACCTAGAAGCTCCCAGGCAGCCCATAGTTTCCCACATGGTAGCCCAGTCATTAATACACCTTTTACAGCCTTTACTTCCTTCCTGATTTCTCAGCTCACCATTACTTCACCATGCTTCCTGTGATCACCCCCAAATAAACTAATTGCACTGAAATCCTTATCCTAAGTACTTCCTTAGCGGCAACCCAATCCAGAGACAATATTATTCCCTCTAGCTCATGGGTCAGTCCTTCCTACCACATCCTTCAGTAGTTAACCAACCTACACTTCAATCAGGGCTTTTAAAAACATCACTAAGGAATGCCAAGAGCAGAACAAAAAGCTAAAACCTTAATGTTAATGTTGCAATCCACATACTACTGAAAGGGGACTTGCAGGGCTGCCAATGGTCAAAACAGCTTTCTGTAATTATTTTATAAAGAATGCTAAGTCTGAATATTAAGCCTGAATATCCCTATGCATAAAACTTAGAATAAATTAGAAATTCTCTATTGAGATTTTATTAACCTTTTTAAAAGAGGCTATTTTGCATCAGATATTATGCTAAGATTTTATATGTCATGGTATTAAATCCTCACAATCATTCTATTATGATTAAATAAAATTAAGCTCATTTTCTAGTTGAGAACACAAAGAATTAATGGTAAAACAACTTGTGCAAAACTTTAGATTTTTTGTGTGGGTAATTTTGGATTTGGTGTCTGTCTTAGTCTGTTTTCTGTTGCTTATAACAGAATGCCTGAAACTGAGTAATTTGTAAAGAAAAAGAATTTATTTATTACAGTTACAGAGGCTGAGAAGTGCGAGGTCAAGAGGCCACATCTGGTGAGGGCCTTCTTGCTGGTAGGGACTCTCTGCAGAGTCTTGAGATGGCAGAGGGCATCTAATGGTGAGGGGTCAGTGTGCTGGCTTAGGCTTCTCTTTCTCTTATAACACCCCACTCCCATAATAGCCCATTAATCCATTCATTGATTAATCAATGATTCATTGATCAATGAATAGATTAATTCATTCATGAGGGTGAGTTCTCATAACCCAATCACCTCTTAAAGGCCCTACCTCTCAATACTGCCACATTGGGGATTAAGTTTCAACATGAGTTTCAGAGGGGACAAACATTTAAATCATAGTAATATCTTTGGGGATATATGTGACAGAGACTGAGTACTTTCCTTTAAATCCATATGCTCCAAGGTGTTTCCTAGCTCTTCCTACAGTTTGGTTGGAACTAACTAATGGGGACCTGGCCAATGAGAAATTAGTTAAAATAATGTAAGCCTCTTCCAGAGCATCCCTAAGGTTTTCCAGTGTGGTTATCCAGCCCTTTCATTCCAAAACTTCGGCAGTGTTGGAGGCCAGGTATTCACAATGACACAGCTGTAAGATAGGAGAGGGCTACCTACCATGCATTACACATTGTGTGAGCTGAAAATAATCTTCATTGTCAATGTCACTGAAAGCTGGGAGGTTGACCATTTTGTAAATTAGGGATTTTTTATTTTTGTTTCTGTTTTTCATTACATCTCTGGTACTCAAGCTACTAGCATGTAGCATTGGATTCATGGGTGGCCAGTAGATGGTGAAGAAACCAATAGTGGAGGCTGGAAAAGTCTTGATTTATGTCATGCAGTGGCAAAACATTTGAAAATTTGCTCCTGCAATAATTTGCAAGGTGGCCTGTGTGATTACTGATCTGACATCTCTAGGGGAAAAGGTTGGAAAACAATCAGTTAGTATTGTGTGTTGGTTCCTATTGGCTGTGTTTGGCAAGATGTTATATAGAAGAGATGAGTTCAGAAGAGAACTGATGAGTTTATAAACAGAAATCAAGTCCAGAAATTTGAGGCATTGCAGGATTGGAAAAGCCTACTGCTTCTAGATTCCAAAAGGTAAAGGCGGAATTTAAAAAGATTTTGATCAGCAAATATCTAGCAAAATGTGAATAATATTATTCTGAGCACAGATCAGATTAAAGGAGTGACCTTTCTCTCCACACTGGAAATACGAACATAGCCACCATTAAGTTAAAATAAAAAATAGAAGTAAGAAAAGAGTAGATTGGAGGACTATATCTAGAAGATAACTTTAGATGTGTTTATTAGCACATGCAACTGATCAGAATCAAATAGATTAAAGGTCTGCTGAATTTTTGAAGGATGTTATTTTCCCCACAAAACTTTATGAGCAAAAGGGAGGGGCCAAGATGGCTGACTAGAAACAACTGTGGTCAGAGGCTCCCACCAAGTAGGACAAAAGCAATGAGTGAATCCTGCACCGGCAACTGATGAGCCATTAACCAGAATAACTAGTTTGGAGAGGAACATAAATGACCTTATGGAACTGAAAAACACAACACAAGAACTTCATAAAGCAACCACAAGTATCAATAACCAAATAGACCAAGCAGAGGAAAGAATTTCAGAGCTTGAAGACTATCTTGCTGAAATAAGACAGGCAGACAAGATTAGAGAAAAAAAAATGAAAAGGAATGAACAAAACTCTGTGAAGTATGGGATTATGTGAAAAGATCAAACCTACGACTGATTGGGGAATGGAATCAAGTTAGAAAACATACTTCAATTTTGGAATAGGTGTGGTGTGGTGCTGAAAAAAATTTATATTCTGTTCATTTGGGGTGGAGAGTTCTGTAGATGTCTATTAGGTCTGCTTGGTGCAGAGCTGAGTTCAATTCCTGGGTATCCTTGTTAACTTTCTGTCTTGTTGATCTGTCTAATGTTGACAGTGGGGTGCTAAAATCTCCTATTATTATTGTGTGGGAGTCTAAGTCTCTTTGTAGGTCACTCAGGACTTGCTTTATGAATCTGGGTGCTTCTGTATTGGGTGCATATATATTTAGGATAGTTAGCTCTTCTTGTTGAATTGATCCCTTTACCATTATGTAATGTCCTTCTTTGTCTCTTTTGATCTTTGTTGGTTTAAAGTCTATTTTATCAGAGACTAGGATTGCAACCCCTGCCTTTTTTTGTTTTCCATTTACTTGGTAGATCTTCCTCCAGCCTTTTATTTTGAGCCTATGTGTGTCTCTGCACGTGAGATGGGTTTCCTGAATACAGCACACTGATGGGTCTTGACTCTTTATCCAATTTGCCAGTCTGTGTCTTTTAATTGGAGCATTTAGTCCATTTACATTTAAAGTTAATATTGTTATGTGTGAATTTGATCCTGTCATTATGACGTTAGCTAGTTATTTTGCTCGTTAGTTGATGTAGTTTCTTCCTAGTCTCGATGGTCTTTACATTTTGGCGTGATTTTGCAGCGGCTGGTACCAGTTGTTCCTTTCCATGTTTAGTGCTTCCTTCGGAAGTTCTTTTAGGGCAGGCCTGGTGGTGACAAAATCTCTCAGCATTTGCTTGTCTGTAAAGTAGTTTATTTCTCCTTTACTTATGAAGCTTAGTTTGACTGGATATGAAATTCTGGGTTGAAAATTCTTTTCTTTAAGAATGTTGAATATTGGCCCCCACTCTCTTCTGGCTTGTAGAGTTTCTGCCGAGAGATCCGCTGTTAGTCTGATGGGCTTCCCTTTGTGGGTAACCCAACCTTTCTCTCTGGCTGCCCTTAACATTTTTTCCATCATTTCAACTTTGGTGAATCTGACAATTATGTGTCTTGGAGTTGCTCTTCTTGAGGAGTATCTTTGTGGCGTTCTCTGTATTTCCTGAATCTGAATGTTGGCCTGCCTTGCTAGATTGGGGAAGTTCTCCTGGATAATATCCTGCAGAGTGTTTTCCAACTTGGTTCCATTCTCACTGTCACTTTCAGGTACACCAATCAGACATAGATTTGGTCTTTTCACATAGTCCCATATTTCTTGGAGGCTTTGTTTGTTTCTTTTTATTCTTTTTCCTCTAAACTTCCCTTCTCACTTCATTTCATTCGTTTCATCTTCCATCACTGAAACCCTTTCTTCCAGTTCATCGCATCAGCTCCTGAGGCCTCTGCATTCTTCACGTAGTTCTCGAGACTTGGCTTTCAGCTCCATCAGCTCCTTTAAGCACTTCTCTGTATTGGTTATTCTAGTTATACATTTGTCTAAATTTTTTTCAAAGTTTTCAACTTCTTTGCCTTTGGTTTGAATTTCCTCCTGTAGCTCGGAGTAGTTTGATCGTCTGAAGCCTTCTTCTCTCAACTCGTCAAAGTCATTCTCCATCCAGCTTTGTTCGGTTGCTGGTGAGGAACTGCATTCCTTTGGAGGAGGAGAGGCACTCTGCTTTTACTGGGTATATACCCAAAGGACTATAAATCATGCTGCTATAAAGACACATGCACACGTATGTTTATTGCGGCACTATTCACAATAGCAAAGACTTGGAACCAACCCAAATGTCCAACAATGATAGACTGGATTAAGAAAATGTGGCACATATACACCATGGAATACTATGCAGCCATAAAAAATGATGAGTTCATGTCCTTTGTAGGGACATGGATGAAACTGGAAATCATCATTCTCAGTAAACTATCGCAAGGACAAAAAACCAAACACCACATGTTCTCACTCATAGGTGGGAATTGAACAATGAGAACACATGGACACAGGAAGGGGAACATCACACTCTGGGGACTGTTGTGGCGTGGGGGGAGGGGGGAGGGATAGCATTAGGAGATATACCTAATGCTAAATGACGAGTTAATGGGTGCAGCACACCAGCATGGCACAGGTATACATATGTAACTAACCTGCACATTGTGCACATGTACCCTAAAACTTAAAGTATAATAATAATAATAAATTTAAAAACTAAAATAAAATAAAAAAATAAAAATGTTAAAAAAAAAAAAGAAAGCATACTTCAAAATATCATCCAAAATAACTTCCCCAACCTAACAAGACAGACCAACATTCAAATTCAGGAAATCCAGAGAACTCCAGTAAGATACTCCATGAAAAGATCAACCCCAAGACATATCATCAGATTCTTCAAGGTCAAAATGAAGGAAAAAATATTAATGGCAGCCAGAGAGAAAGACCAGGTCACCTACGAAGGAAACCCCACCAGACTAACAGCAGTCCTCTCAGCAGAAACCCTACAAGCCAGAAGAGATTGGGGACCAGTATTCAAGTATTCAACATTCTTAAAATAATTTCCAACCCAGAATTTCATATCTGGCCAAACTAAGCTTCATACGCAAAGGAGAAATAAAATCCTTTCAGACAGGCCTGCCTTGCAAGGGGTCCTGAAGGAAGCACTAAATATGGAAGGGAAAAACCATTACCAACCACTGCAAAAACATACTGAAGTACAAAGACCAATGACTCTGTGAAGCAACTACATTAACAAGTCTCTAAAATAACCAGCTAGCATCATGATGACAGGATCAAATTCACATATAACAATATTAACCTTAACTGGAAATGAGCTAAATGTCCCAATTAAAAGACACAGAATGGCAGGCTGGAAAAGCAGTCAAGACCCATTGGTGTGCTGTATTCAAGAGATCCATCTCATGTGCAAAGACACACATACGCTCAAAATAAAGAGATGGAGGAAAATTTAACAAGCAAATGGAAAGCAGAAAAAAGCACAGGTTGCAATCCTAGTTTCTGACAAAACAGACTTTAAACCAACAAAGATCAAAAAAGACAAGGAAGGGCATTACATCACCCCTGTAATCCCAGCACTTTGGGAGGCCGAGGCAGGTGGATTATGAGGTGAGGAGTTCAAGACCAGCCTGGCCAAGATGGTAAAACCCAGTCTCTACTAAAAATACAAAAATTAGCCAGTTGTGATGGCAGACACCTGTAATCCCAGCTACTCGGGACACTGAAGCAGGAGAACTTCTTGAACCCAGAAGGCAGAGGTTGCAGTGAGCTGAGATTACACCACTGCACTCCATCCTGGGCAACAAGAGTGAAATTCCGTCTCAAAAAATAAAAAATAAAAATAAAAAAAGAAGGGCATTACATAATGATAAAGGGATCAATTCAACAAGAAGAGCTAACTATCCTAAATATACATGTACCCAATATAGGAGCACCCAGATTCATAAAACAAGTTCTTAGAGACCTACAAAGAGACTTAGACTCCCGCACAATAATAGTAGGAGACTTAATAGTGGGAGATTTTAACAGCCCACTGTCAACATTAGACAGATCATCAAGAGAGAAAATTAACAAGGATATTCAGGACTTGAACTCAGCTCTGGATCAAGTGGACCTGATAGATATCTTCAGAACACTCCACCCAAGAACAACAGAATGTACATTCTTCTTGGTGCCACATGGCACTTACTCTAAAATCAATCACATAATTGGAAGTAAAACACTCCTGAGCAAATGCAAAAGACCTGAAATCACAACAGTCTCTCAGACCACAGTGCAATCAAATTAGAACTCACTATTATGAAATTCAATTAAATCCACACAACTACATGGAAATTGAACAATCTGCTCCTGAATGACTCCTGGTAAATAATGAAATTAAGGCAGAAATCAAGAACTTCTTTGAAACCAGTGAAAACAAAGAGACAACTACCAGAATCTCTGGAACACGGTTAAAGCAGTGTTAAGAGGGACATTTATAGCACTAAATGCCCACATCAAAAAGCTTAAATGTAAAACCCAAAACTATAAAAGCCCTGGAAGAAAATCTAGGCAATACCATTCAAGACATAGGCACGGGCAAAGATTTCATGATGAAAACATCAAAAGCAATTGCAATAAAAGCAAGAATTGACAAATGAGATCTAATTACATTAAAGAGCTTAAAAGAAAGTATCACCAGAGTGAATAGACAACCTACAGAATGGGAGAAAATTTTTGCAGGCTATCCATCTGACAAAGATCTAATATCCAGAATCTACAAGGAACTTAAACCATTTACAAGAAAAAAAAAACAACTCCATTAAAAAGTGAGCAAAGGACATGAACAGACACTTCTCAAAAGAAGATATTTATGCAGCCAACAAACATAAGAAAAAAAGCTCAACATAACTGATCATTAGAGAAATGCAACTCAAAACCACACTGAGATACCATCTCACATCAGTCAGAATGACAATTATTAAAAAATCATGAAGCAACAGATCCTGGCAAGGCTGTGGAGAAATAGAAATGCTTTTACACTGCTGGTGGGAATGTAATTAGTTCAACCATTGTGGAAGAGTGTGACAATCCCTCAAAGACTTAGAACCAGAAATACCATTTGACCCAGCAATCCCATTACTGGGTATATACCCAAAGGCATATAAATCATTCTATTATAAAGATACATGCACACTTATGTTCACTGCAGCACTATTCACAATAACAAAGACATGGAATCAACCCAAATGCCCATCAGTGATAGACTGGATAAAGAAAATGTAGTACATATACATCATGGAATACTATGCAGCCATAAAAAGGAACAAGATCATGTCCTTTGCAGGGACATGGATGGAGCTGACAGCCATTATCCTCAGCAAACTAACACAGGAACTGGAAACCAAATACTGCATGTTCTCACTTACAAGTGGGAGCTGAACAGTAAGAACACATGGACACAGGGAGGGGAATAACACACACCGGGGCCTGTCAGGGGAGGGAGGGGGACAAGGTGGGAGGTACAGTATCTGGATAAATAGCTAATGCATATGCGGCTTAATACCTAGTTGATGGGTTGATCTGTGCAGCAAACCACCACGGCACATGTTTACCTATGTAACAAACCTGCACATCCTGGACATGTATCCTAGAACTTAAAATAAGATAAACATTTTTAAAAATCTATTAGTATGGAGTATAAAATGGCCTTTGATGCTTTGAGACATACAACAACCCTTGGTCCCTCAACCTTCCATGAGCAGAAGCAGGTGTTGAAGCTATGCAACCCGGAGAAGGAGCTGATTCCTCACAAATTTCAGATGAGGACAAAGAAGATAATAAATAAGGGAAGACCCTCCTGGAGGGCAGAATTAGGGTTAATCCAGGAACATCCCTCACCCAGGATAGGAATCTTCAAAATGTGTCTGGCAGGATTTCAGAATTCCAGATCTGTGACTGCTTTGTGCCTCCCTTTCTTTTCTTAATAGGAGCATTTATTAAGGTGGTGGTTAGGGTGGTACCTATTCCACCAGTGCACATTGGATGGGACAGAGAATTCATCTTTTTAAAGTTCATAAGTCTCTGAAGCCACACTAGATTTGATAGAGAAACATGTGTATTACCCAGAGATCCTGGACATTAAGCTAAATGCACTGAATTCAGGATTAGTTCACGTAGGGGGAGGGGAGGGGTAACTAACATCTATGTGTAGGATAAAGGGGCAGAGGGGTATTGAGAAATGTTGAATTAAACTAATTTGGCCTGAAGCTGCCTGCATACTTCCGGTCCCTACAGAACAAACTACAACCTAACTTAGTACATGAACTAACTGAAAGCCTAATTCAGGACTGTACTCCTGTAACAGATAGCTGAATCTCAACCAATCATAGCAGCTGAGCTTCAGTCAGTCACAGGTGGCCAACTGATCAGACTATGTTCAAATAAGGCAAATGCAGAGTGTGGCCAATTAAACTGTTTCTGTATCTCACTTCCATTTTCTGTTCCTAAATTTTCTGTTCCTAAATTTTCTGTTCCTAAATGCTGCCTGCCCACATTGCAAGGCAGAATTCTCTTCACTTCTTTTGGTTCAGAGGGTTGCCTGATTTGCCAATAGTTCTTTACTTGATTAAACTTTGTTAAATGTATCTAAAGTTCTTCATTTAACAGTTACCATAAAGCAGATTGAGGCAGAGCTGCTGGTGCCCTATGCCTATGCACCTGCGGATTTTCCAGCCTTCCTAGTAGTTAGGTTGAGGTCATGTGACTGGGTCGTGACTATTGGATGTAAGTAGAATCCCTCCCTGTGATTTTCCAGCTTCCTCTTCCTCTATCATAGTGACCTTGGAGGCCTCACGTTCCTGATGGTGTGTTGACAAGACAAAAGACACTACCTCACACATACTGGAGTTCGTGTGAGCTAGAAAGAAATGTATATTCAATTAAGTCACTGAGACTTTAAGGTTTATTGGTAACTATATCATAGCGTAGCCTATTCTGAATAATATCCTCTCCTGTTCTATCAGAGAATATTAATAATATGGAGAACTTTGAGATACTTTTCAAGGCTAGGAAAATGGGTGGAGTTGAAGCACACCTGTTCCTATTTAAGGCTGAAAATATAAAGACAGTTGGCTCTAAGCAAATTTGGAATGAGGGTAGACATAGTTCATTTTTTTATTTCATAGTAGAAATTATATACAAAGTAAAATATGATTTTAGAATTTTGTGAGATGATATTTTATATAAACTGAAAATTTAATCCAAACAACTTTTGGAAAAAAGCTATTTTGAAAACGATTGCACTCTGCCATTGCCGTAAGTATTGGTTCAGCCACTCTGTTAGATTTATCTTGCCTCCTCAGCATAAGGTTTGTCTTCACACTTACAGTCTTTTCTCTTCTGATGCACAAATCCATGAATTTGCCTGAGAAAATTTTTTTGCAGTGTTCTTTCATCTCTGGGTCAGGGAAGAGATTTGTTCAAGAATTACAGCATCATGTTTAACAAAAAAATGAACAATGTGGGGTTCTTCAAACTGTAAACATCTTCAAAATCTTTGACAATGCTGTAGACTGACACTACTACCTGAAATTCTGGATATTTTATTATCAAATGATATAAAGTAACTATACCATGGCAGAACCCAACACCAACCATCTGGGTATAACAATCCTGTTTCAGATATTATATTAGATTTTATAATCAATCTTTTTGGCATTTCTTGATTGAAAACTAAAAGAAAGACTAGTCATTATAGGGTGCTGCAGTTCTGGTCCCAGAGAAAAGTCTGAAGCAATGATTGTGTATATATTGCTGCAATTCATATTGCCCATATATTGGGAATTTGGCATTTGTCAGCTTAATAAAGCTTGAATGACAACCAAAGCTGTGTCCATATTAACCAGTTTGCTAATATAAACTTTAAAATGTTCAATTTGGACTCTGTGTCCCATTACTCTACACTATTACCTTATGGTCAACATTATAGGGACAAGGGAAAGCTCTGTTAGTCATTGAAATGATTAATGATTTTCTGGTTATGAAATTGAAGTACAGATCAGAAATTACTTTCTCGAGCCCTTGGTCTGACATTTCTTCCTAATCACCAGTATATTAATCTGTTTAATGTTGCTAAAAAGGAAAACCTGAGGTGGGGCATGGTGGCTCATGCCTGTAATCCCAGCACTTTGGGAGGCCAAGGCAGGCAGATCACCTGAGGTCAAAGGTTCAAGACCAGCCTGTTCAACATGGTGAAACCTTGTATCTACTAAAAATTTTTTTAAAACTTAGCTGGGCATGGTGGCGCTGTAGTCCAGCCACTCGGGGAGGCTGAGGCAGGAGAATCGCTTGAACCCAGGAGGCAGAGGTTGCCGTGAGCCAAGATTGTACCACTGCACTCCAGCCTGGGCAACAGAGGGAGATTCCATCTAAAACAAAGAAACAGAAACCTGAGGCTGGGTAATTTATTTAAAAAAAAAAAAAGTTTATTTGGCTCACAATTCTGATGTCTCGAAAAGTTCAAAAATATTGAGCATCTGCATTTGGTGACGACCATAGACTCATGGCAGAAGATGAAGGGGAGCCTGTGTGTGCAGAGATCAAACGGTGAGAGTGGATGCAAGGGAGAGCAAGAGCCGCGGGTTGGGGGTATGGGGGTGGGCGGGGCTCTTTTTAACAACAGGCTCTTTCGGGAACTGGCAGAGCGAGAACCTACTCACCACCCAGGGAGGGCATAATCTATTTCTGAGGGATTCACCTCCATGACCCAAACACCTTCCATGGGGCATCACCTCCAACATTCGGGATCAAACTTCAACATGAGGTTTCAGGGAACAAATATCCAAACTATAGCAATCAGAAAGAGCATAAAAAGTGAGAAGAGGTTCCTGTTTTCCCCAGACTCAGTGTTGTTTTGTATTCCTTCCCACTTTCCTGCCAGTATTATCACCTCCATATGGCTGCTCCTTCTTCCAGAAATCTACTTCATTATTGCCAATTTCTGACAGGCATGGAATTTTACCTCCCACCTACATAAAGCCCTCCTTTCTGACAGTGAAGCTGCTGTTTTTCATGGCCCCATCTTGGAAACCCCTTTGTATTAGTCTATTCTCATACTAAAGACATACCTGAGACTGGGTAATGTATAAAGAAAAAGAGGTTTAATGGACTCACAATTCCACATGGCTGGGGAGGCCTCACAATCATGGCAGAAGGCAAAGGAGGAGCAAAGGCATGTCTTACATGGCGGCAGGCAAGAGAGCATGTGCAGGGGAACTGCCCTTTGTAAAACCATCAGATCTCATAAGACTTACTATCACAAGAACAGCACAGGAAAAACCCACTCCCATGATTCTGTTTCCTCCCACTGGGTCCCTCCCATGACACATGGGGATTAGGAGAGCTACAATTCAAGGTAAGATTTGGGTGGGGACACAGCCAAACCATATCACCCAACATCGGGCCCTTTGCCCTTGCTGGTCCCTCTGCATGGGGTAATTTCCCTCTGGATAACCCAACACTTGCTTCCTCACTCTTTTAGGTTTTTGCTCAATGTCACTTTCTCAGTGAGGCCTTCTCTGACCACCCTATTTAAAATTTCAGTTCCTAGCTCCACCCATAGAATTCCATATCATCTTTGTCTAATGTATCTGAATTACTGTGAATTTCATTTATTTATTTATTTATTTATTTTCTATGTCCTCCTCCCACTTAGATGCAAGTCCCATGGAGACGGGGTTTTTATCTAGTTATTCACTGTGCTATCTCTAGCACTTAGAATAGTGCCTGACTTATAGAATACACTTTGTGAAATCCATAACTAACTTGAGCTGATCTTGTGATTCTGCAATCACATTGGGGTCTCTGAAGGGTTGAAACATTTTAGGGATACACTCGGAGGAGTGCTCAGGACCCAGGAACACAAAGTCAATGCTGGGTCAAGCCATTTGGGGTCAGATACGAGAGAAAAAGGCAGTAGCATTGGTCTTGTCTTTAACATTTTGATATTTTATTCACCATGTATTTTTTGCATAATTTTTATTTTTCAAAATATTGTGTTAAGATACTATTTATGTGATTACTGAGTTCTTTATGCTGCCTTAAATTTTGTGCCTGAGGCAAGTGCCTCACTGGCCTCCCCTAGTCCTGACCCTGAAAGAGGGGCAAAGGGCCTTGGAATTGGTCACTAAATGTCTGCTGAGATGGCCTGGAAGATCTGCTGCATCTCTTCCCAAGATGCTCTCGAAATGCTTCTGATTATACAATGTGTGAAAAAGGTTGATGCTTTAAGTGTAATCTTTAAAGGGGAAATCTGAGCACAATGCCAAAAGAGGGGTTTTCCAAGTGACAATAGAAAGTTTTGACAGACTATTAGTAGAGATGACGTTTGATGGGGATGATGATGATGATGTTGACAATGATGGCATTTAAAGTGCCAATGTATCTTATGAAGGAATTCAGATATTAAGTCAAAGCCTAAGGCAAAAATGACATTTTATTAGTTTTTCCCCTTGATATCTTAGAGAGTCATGCTGGAGACCAAACAAACCACAATTCCGCATAAGCCTAACTTTAGTTGTTCTTCCAATATTAAAGCAGATTGGTGTTTCTTCATGTGTGCACCAGATGAAGTCTCTGGCTTCCATTTAAAGGACTTGATGTATAACAAACATATACTTTATAAAGACCTTCTAGGGGGCATAGAGATGCTCATGGTATGAGAGGCATGCAGAGGCTGACACTGACTGAGGGACCCACAAACACATAGATCCCTTCTCATGCTTACTCCAAGTCACACACACAAATAAATAGATATTTATTTCTCTTTTTTCTTGTTCTGTTGAGGATGTATGTCAGGCTGAATTAGCCCAGGTTAAATGTGTTAAGACAGGACTCTACTATCTTGAGTACTTGCTATGTGCAGACATTGTGCTATTTGCTTGTATGCATTACTATTTAGTTTTCATAACTGTATGACATAGGCACCCTTATTATGCTCCTTTAACAGATAAGAACACTGAGGATTGGAAAAGTCCATTGTTCTCAAGGTCACATAACTAATCTTGAATGGGGAATTCAAACAGAAATTCAAAGACCTTTCACTTCACCGCTCCACAGCCCTGTCAACTTTTGCCTTCAGGTCTCTCCAGTCTAAAATATCAGAAAAACTTGACCTTAGCCTCATTCGCTGTCATGCCATGTACTATCGGGCCTTACCTGCCTTTACTATACATATTATATAGAAAAAAACACCTGGCCTGGAGTATAGCTCACTAAAATTCTTCTCTTTGTTCTGCCACTGGTTTCATTTGTAATTTTAGGCAGGGTCCCCAGTTTCTTAAGGACTAAGTTAAGTCGATTGTAAAATAAAAGTTTTATATTAGATTATCTTTCATATAATCTTTTTAGCTCAGGTTTTCCATTATTCCATTTCCTGATTTAATGCATCTGTAGTTGCCACACAACTCTTAATTGGAAAAGTCATATGGCAACATTTCATTGAACAGTTGCCACCACTTTTAAACCATTGCTCCAAAGCCAAGGTAAGATTTAAAAGTGAGGTAGGGAACAATTATAGAAGAAAGAGAATTTCAGTGAAGGGGATGCATTCAGCCTCAAAGACACTCTTTGTGAGTATGTGTGCTCCAAAAGCCAAGAATATCTATGCCACTCCTTTGATACAAAGGCAGAAGATATTTTGAGAGAAGAGAGCTCTTTTATAAATATATTGCTCTGCGGGACTCCCACTGCTCCAACGTTAACATGATTTTGGGTAAGAACAGCTAAGAAGAAACCAGACATTGCATGTGTAGAGAAGTAACATTACTGAACTCTTTACCCTTGAGAAAGAAAGACTGAAGCTTAGGGGCTGAGTGTTCATTTACTCGGACAGAGTAACTGAAAAAAAAATTTTTTTTTTTTTGAGATGGAGTTTCGATCTGTTGCCCAGGCTGGAGTGCAGTGGCACAATCTCGCCTCACTGCAAGCTCCGCCTCCCAGGTTCATGCCATTCTCCTGCCTCAGCCTCCCAAGTAGCTGGGACTACAGGCGCCCGCCACCATGCCGGGCTAATTTTTTGTATTTTTAGTAGAGACGGGGTTTCACCGTGTTAGCTAGGATGGTCTTGATCTCCTGACCTCGTGATCCACCCGCCTCAGCCTCCCAAAGTGCTGGGATTACAGGCGTAAGCCACTGTGCCCGGCCCCTGAAAGATTTTTGAAATTCACACCAAAGCACCAGTGCCAGTGCAGCATCTTCAAGAAAGGGATCTGGGTTGGAGATGCAGAATGGCACAGTGATCTTGATTATGGCCTGATAATACCACTTAACCCAAGACCTTCACCAAAGCCTTGGTAAGGGATGATACATAGCCAACAGTAGAATAGCACTTTACAATCTTTATGTTGTGCTCTGTGTGTTTACACTTAACTGTGATTTTGCCGTGTGTGTTTCACTTTAGAGAGTGAATTTAGTTTTTCTCAAGTAATTTTTAAATTTCCTTCTAAAGTCCCTCCTTGCTTCTCCTCTTTAGCTCTCTCTCCATCTCACCCCTTCCCCCACTTTCTCTCTTAACATATATTTATTGGCTACCTAGTTGGTATTCGGATGCTGTGTATATAACGATGAACAAAAAACAGACATTGTTCCTGCTTCATAGAGTTTTGGGGCTTTTGGGCCAATGCGTAACCTCTTCCAGTCATATTAAGGAGGGCGAGATAAACCAGGGAAAATAACTGGCATTTCATTCACTATTATGAGTCCCCAGACTGGTAAGAAATCCTTATACAGAAACATCCCTGTCGAGCAATATAGCCCTGAATAACTCTCCTGTATGTGACATCTACTTCACCTCCTAGAGGAGCAACAGGCAACATAGTTAATAATGCAAGAAGTTTCAAGAGTTACTTTCACTAAGGTAGGGGATGACTCTAGAACAAATACTTTAGAGCAGGGGTCCCCACCCCCAGGAAGTGTCCCATGTCCTGTTAAGAACTAGACTGCACAGGAAGAGGTGAGCAGTGGGTGAGCAAGCAAAACTTCCTCTGTATTTACAGCCACTCCCCACTCTTGCATTACCATCTGAGCTCCATCTCCTCTCAGATCAGCAGCAGCATTAGATTCTCATAGGAGTGCAAACCCTATTGTGAACTGCACCTGCAAGGGATCTAGACTGTGGGCTCCTTATGAGAATCTAATGCCTGATGATCTGTCACTGTCTCCCATCACCCCTACATGGGAACATCTAGCTGCAAGAAAACAAGCTCAGGGCTCCCACTGATTCTACATTACGGTGAGTTTTATAATTATTTCATTATATATTACAATATAATAATAATAGAAATAAAGTGCACAATAAATGTAATGGGCTCGAATCATCCTAAAACCATTCCCACCTGCCGCCCATGAAAAAATTTTCTTCCACAAAACCGGTCCCTGATGCCAAAAAGGCTGGGGACTGCTACTTTAGAGCTTCCTCAAAAGATTATTTTATTCCATTTCAGTTCATTTATTTCCACATTTATTAAACACATACCTGGTGTTACCTACCAGAGCATGTGCTACAGATTAATAATGGAGCACACATTACTATTCGTTGTTGGACGTTCGAAAGTGAATGAGACATGGTTCCTGCCTTCACATTGTTTGCAGTTTAGCTGGGAAGAAAACACAGAAATCATTATAATAGAGAGCAATACAGGGCAATGATGGAAGTATTGATGAGGTACTAAAGCAGTGTAGAGAAATGAGGGATTAATTCTATCCTGGCCAGGGAAGGCCTCCCATAGTAGAATGTTTTTTGGAGAGGGTTTAGAAAGCTGAACAGGAATTTCCCAGGCTAAGGGAATAGGAAACTAAGATGGAGGGGGGACCGGTAGAGTGGTAAGGGCATTGCAAGCAGAGGGAACGACATGTGCAAAAGGCATGGAGGTCTGCAGTGAAGGAGAGAACATTAGTAGTTTGTGTTTTTGGATCATAAAGTGAGTAGGAAGATGAGGGTGAAGCTGTAGATAGGATGATGATCCTTATGTGTCTGTTTATTTATTTATTTGTTGATTTATTTATTTAAAAAAAAGAGAGACATGGTCTCACTGTGTCACTTAGGCTGGTCTCGAACTCCTGGCCTCAAACAATCCTCCTGCCTTAACCTCTCAAAATGCTCAGATTACAGGCATGAGTCACCGTGCCTGGCCTATGTGTCTGTTTAGAGTTTGGATTTTTATCTTCTACTCTGGGCAATGCAGGGGCCGCTGCTAAATCAGTTGAATACAGGAGAATGACAATGTTACATTTGCTTTTCCCAGTTTCCCTAGGACTGTGTCAGATAAGAACCTGTTCATAGGACCATGCAGATCGCACCCAAAATTGTTCCTTTCCCACAATCATCAATCAATGCTTCAAATCTCCCATACCTCAGAGGGAATCCTTCTCTCAAAAGCTGTCCTTGGCACGTGCCTCAAACCTTATGGCCCAGGGCCTGACCTTTTGTCCCATTTCAATTTCCTCTCAGGGAACCCTTCAGGTCTTCATGAAAAGGACTTTGGTTCCTGAGAGAGGTTAACTTGTTCAGTTTCCTCTTGAGGGTTAATATATATGCATAATCCCTTAGGTATAATCTGGTTGGCTGAAAGTAGCAAAGTCAACTTAATTTAAATTAATAAAGAAAAATAAATGTTTTAAAATATATTATTTAAGAATGCAATGGTAGCTCAAGGAACCTAAGTGCAGTGATGTAATCAGACTTCAAGAAGAACTCTAAGTGGGAACTGGAACCTTCAGGTGCACGGCCAGAACTCTCTCCCTTTACCTAATTTTAAAAGTCTTTTTCTTCATATCTTCTGTACTTCTTTCTTATCTGTAAACAAGCTTTCTTTGCTCCCCATTTCTTATGGAATTATGTAGAAAACTTTAATTTCCAACTCTCTGTTATAGATGCAGTCATACGGAAAACCTGTCTAAGTGCGAATTCCAGATTCTCAAGAGAGGATTTGATTGGCCTGCCCTGGGTCAGGTTTTACTGCTGGTCCAATCAGCCATCTCTAAGAATAGATGTTACACTCCCAAGATGGCTGACAGGGCCCCACACCTGTGACTTCAAGGACCAGATGTGGGGTGGAAGAGGACAGTCCCAAAGTAAAGCATTGTAAGTTGAGAGCTGGGCAGATGCCCTGAAATGTCCTATAAATACAAACACAATCACATTGACCACACACATACATGCATTCCCCAACAAGTGAACAGCATCCGAATGCTACCACTATTTAATAACTGGTTAAACAAAATGTTAATTACTTGCACTTCTACAGTCAAGAAAAAAACATTGCTTTAAGTAAAATTTTACCCTTATGATAGCCTTTTTATTTCCCTCAACTAAGGGGTTGAATTCCGTAACCCCTAAGGTTTCTTCTAATGCTACAATTCTTTGATTAAAGGCATGAGGGATTATCAGGCACAGTGAGTGTGAATTTCCACATATCTTGCAATTTTCCCCAGGAAATTAACTGAGCTCAGTAGACCTAAGACGTTACTTAAACTAACACGTAGCTGCTCATTCACTAGTTATCTTGGGTCCAGATATATTTGACTATTTGCCAAAATCAAATCTACCCTCACATGACAAAAAATTTCCTCCATTGATGATATTCAATCAAAACTACTATAAGTTTTAGTAGCAATTCTGACTATGGTGCTACAACAAAACAAAACAAAACCATGGTTGACAACTAAAAGCTAAAATGACAAAAACTTGGCTTTCTAAGTTGTCTACTTTTAAGGCATTGATATGTAAAATTCTGGGCTATATATATAAACTCTGGCATTTTTTTTAAAAAAGCACTATTCCCTTATTAATACTACACTTCAAATATATAGGTCCTAACTTGATTTTTTTTTTAAAAAGGACAATTATGATGTTCAAACATTTGACAATATCACCCTTATACTCATAAATACACCTAATCTTTAGTTACCTTCCTGCTTTCTCAGCCTAAAAGAAGACAAGGGGTTAAGAAGATATACACAAAGATCCTGAGGCATATATTAATTCCCATGAAAATGGAAAAGAAAGGGAATAGACAATGTGCATTAATGTCATTTCAGCCTCGTGCATAATTTAGGACTCTCTGCAGACTGATTTGGTTTAGATCACTGGTCCTTCACATGACTATATTCACATAGCCTTACATTATAAATCTACTTATTAATTTTTGCCAGAAACTATTCTGGAGACAATTTCCAGTCAGGGTTCTTCACACAGATGATAATGGTAGACATGTCATCTAAAATTCTTCTGATTTCCCTTAGTCTAACAAGTCATTTCTTCCCCTCACATATTTAGAAGGCCCCAATCACACAGGGCAAAGCAGTCTTTTTAAATGGACAAAACAAAATCTTCATCCTATATTTATTTCCATTAGGAAGAAAAAATATGCAAATCTCATCGTGCAGTGCAGCTGAGGGATACATAAGCAATTGATGAAAAGACATTCATTTGAAATACAATTTCTCTGCAGTTGCTGGATCCCCCTCCCCACCCTCTCTCCAACTGTCTGGACTAGACGGGGGAGAGGTTACTGAGCTATGAATGTATTTCTCATATTGGATAGGAAGCAGGAGTGGAGCTAATGTACTGTGTATTCAAATGAGACTCTTTAAAGCAAAGTAGAATTGAACTCAGATGCAAATCACAGCGGCAGGAGCACTTTCTGCTGCCCTTTGTCCTTTCTGTCTGTGTCCTTAAGCACATAGTCAAGGACTCCCAGCAGAGATGTTTAGCCTTCTGAGAAAGTAAACAATCTGGGCCTCCCTCCCTTAATATAGACACATTCATGGTGTGCCCTGCCTGCTGAAAATGTGCGGGCAAGATCGTTCTCATCTGAGATGGGGCTGTGGGGAGGAGGGGGAGGTGGCTCCTGAAGGATTGACCAGAAACGGAAAAGGAAAGAAGGCAAGTTCTGTGATGGGGAACAGAGAAGTATGAAAATAAAGAAAGGTGGTAAGAAGAGAGAAGAACCTGAGACTCCTTAGAGAGAAAGGAAAGGGGAACAAATAGGAAGGAAGAACACTTTAGATATGAATAAAATGTTGCATGATATGTGTAACTGTGCATAATTAGTTTCTCTGCAACTTACAAGCACTCTGAGAGAATGCTCTGATACAAATCAAACAAAATATAGAAAATTTACCCCAACCCCCCAACCCCTAAAAGGTGATCTATTTTTAGTTCTTAAGGGGGAAACGCTATGTCTCCTATGTCCCCTCCATTCCTGAAAGCCTTCCTGCCTGGCAAGGCGTTTCCATCACACATGGTACTCCCATTTGACAAGGAAGAAAAGAGGCCATGGGCACTCACCAAGAGTCACCCACAGTCAATCAGAATGAAGCCAAATGGAAATTTCTCATTCCAAATGCTCCCTTAGCCCCTTGTCTTTCTGCCCCTTCCTCCTCTCATCTTCTGCCCCCTCCCTGGGATAAGTTAAAGATTCACTGGAAAAATGATGCATGGCATTAAGAAAATACTATTCAGATCATTTGGCTGAAAACGGAGCCCTAAATAGCCTTTTAAGGAGAGGCGGGGGTTAGGGGAGTGGAGGCTGTCTCTGTGTACTGTATTAGTGACTGAACTAGTGCAAGAATAAAATAGCATGTGATTTCCTTTAAAAAATGCTGAATAAAATTTATCAGGCTTAGTTAAATATATGAGCTAATTATCTATTGCAAGTGAATTAAAAATATGGAGAGTTTCACAAAGCATATTGACTTTTTGAAGAAATAATTTTACTTCTGCTAACTAAATGTCAGCTTAGCTTCACTTGTAGGATTCCATCAGATTCTTTTTAGTTTTCATGATTCTATTTATTATTCACAAGAAAGGAAAGGTTCCCATTTCACAACTCTGTAATGAAAAATATCCTGCTCTGGGTGGAAAAGAAAAGCAAAATTTTGGAAGAGTAGATTCCTTATGGCTTAAACTAGCATGTTAACTTTGTTGCAACACTGAATGTCATGTGTGTACAAATTAATTTGGGCTGATTAGGCAAATGTATAGAGTCAGTATACACTGAATATGCAAGTGACGCAGTTATGATGGAATTTTGTCCACCACAAATATGGTCCCAGTTTCTTATCCATGTGATGAGTTTTGGTCATGGTATCAGGCCTACCACAAAAAGGGGGACTGTTATTGTTAATAGCATGTGGCTTTGCACACCTCAAGTTGGTCATAGCTTCCTTATTTTCCATT
Source organism: Pan troglodytes (assembly GCF_028858775.2). Lineage (NCBI taxonomy): Eukaryota > Metazoa > Chordata > Mammalia > Primates > Hominidae > Pan > Pan troglodytes. The sequence continues at coordinate 106,597,951 of NC_072411.2, read as the reverse complement.
GCTGGTGGCTGCTGACAATTATTCCCCAGTGTTGGCAGAACTTCATTTCACTGAAAAAGACTTCATTTTCCGTAACTTGTAATGAGTTGGAGGGGTTGAGGCTGTATTTTTAACCCCTGTAAAGGAAATTATCCACCCTCCTGGATGCCAAGTAGCATCTATATCACTTCAATTATTTTATCAAATGGAAAACCAGGATAGCAAAATGCCCAACACACTGCATCAGAGAGACCCCCCAGAAATCAAAAGAAAATGTGTTTCTGATGGGTAGAAGACAAGAGGGAAGGTAGTATGTTTTGGAAGACAGGCCTCTGATCACCAAAGGCAGCAGGTAGCGCCTTCAGAAGGCCATTTGGAACTAATTTACAGTGTCAGCAATGAGCAAGAATTATCCGCAGGCATCACTAGCCTGCTTGGCCAAAGATAAGTGGTACCTGTCAGGCAATACCATGCCTTTGTTTTGGGAACTCAAGAGTAAGGGTGATGAGAGCAGGGGAGATTTGAGCATGCAGCGTGTAGGGTAGGAGCAAAACAGGCTTCACTTGCCGCCTTGACCCAGATGAGGCTTCCTTCAGAGTCAGAAGATGTAGCAGGTTTCCGTGGGGCCTCTGTACACGGAAGGGAAACGGCACCAGGCTCAAGAACTTGGGTCTGAATGATACTGACATGTGCTCTGTCTCTCTCAACACAACATAGTTTTCCCCATTTTTCAATTAATTGCCTCTTCCCAGAATCTTTCATGGGTAAATGAAGGATACAGCAAGGTATTTTGTAGGGCTCCTGGGAGGTCAGGAGTCAGGCATAGAAATAGTGTTGAAGAAATAATTAATTAGCTGATATGCTCTCAGAAAACTCTGTTTGGGAAAAAGTCCAGAAGAATAAGCTGAAATAAAATAGGAAAAGAGGAAGGAAAGAACAGATGAGGGAATGGAGTGAAGATTTACAAAAGGAAGAAAAAGTAAAATTGCTTTTATTTGTCCTTTCAAAAGCATGTTAAAGAGAACTTTCCTGCAACCTAATCCACAATATTCCTGTTCTGTCAGTGTTAGCAAGTTGTTTTTTCCCCCCAGTGAATAAACAGCAAACTGTTTCTTCAGGAGTAAATTGTATTTACTGCATACACAAATAACCATAGTGCTCGCACATCTTTAGTGTTGCTTTCATTCACAGTCGGCTTGTGTGGAGGAACTTGGAATACACAAATGATCAAATCTCAGCAGAATTTCCTCTATCATCTACGCCAAAAATTCAATCTGCTGTCCCAACAGCCTTCCAAGATGTCAAAAATGTCCTTGACCCTTCATAAACAATGAACGCTGAAGGCTAAAAAACTAATTATTTATCTGACTTCCTAAGACTTTTTCTTTTATTTTGGGGGGCTTCATATATTTGGCTGCACTCTTGAAGAACAAAGGATGTATATATTTATGTTTGACCTTTCCATCGTTCCTCCAAATTGTCTATATTCTTTGTAGGTGGCCATGTGGCCAGGAAATGGGATGAGGTTTACAGGAGTTAGGTAGTGCAGTCTGCTGCTTAATTTTAACTCATAAACAGTGACATAGCAGTTATGGAGTTATCTGGTGGCATCTCCACTGTGTGATTTCTGGCCCATGCAGAAGATGATGTTTTTAGCAAAACCATTCTTGACAAAACCTGAGAAATAGGAAAATGATCACTCAAGGATGGACTATATATGTGCATTCATATTTTGACTGATTAAATGAAAACAATTAAGAATGATTTAAGGGTCAAGAGGTTTTCACATCTGGAAGAAACAGAAATCCAGGGTTGAGATCAAGGAACAACTTAAATCTGAGCGATTCCCAAAAAATAAAGAAAATATTTAGAGATGACATAATTATTAAGCTACAGTGTTGGATCCTAGATTTTGGTTCAAGTAACAGTAGTATTTGCAATGATAACATAGCATTTACTATGCCTCAGATGCTATTTAAAATATTTTATGTGTATTAATTACCTAATTCTCACAATGGCCCTGTAAGGGAGGTAATAGAGTTATTCCCATCTTACAGATGAGGCATCTGTGGCTTGGAGAGTTTAAGCAAGTTGGCTTCTATAGCAAGCGAGTGGTGGAGACAGACTTGAACTCAGGCAGGCTGATTCCAGAGCCTATGATCTTGGCTGCTACATGAACCTACTCAGATATAGGAATGTGTTTTCCTGTCTTTATTAAAGGGAATTTTTCCATATCTACAATTAGCTTCAGTGCTTATCGCTTCATGAATTGAGAAGCTGGTTCTGACACATTCACTGCCAAGTTTCAAATATTCAATGACAGGAACATGTTATCAAATAAAACATTAAAAGACGATTTTTTTAATCTTCAATGGAACTTCTTATTCCCTGGGTACCAACTCCCAAGTCCTTTGTTATGCTAAGTAGGCTTATTGTGATTGCAAACTTGTACATTTCAACCTGCACTAGAGAGAAAATACAGTCTGTAATTCACACTCAGTACCAGGTTCTTTCTCAGAGCAGTATCACAACTGCAGTGAATTATTTGTTATTTATTCAATGTGGATCTCCCTTGCTGAGATCATCACTGAATTTCCGGTGTACATCAGAAAATGCTCAAGACACAGTAAATGCTCAAGAAATATTTGTTGAGCAAATGAATGAATGAATAAGGCCCAGCAGCATCTTCCTAGTTCATCAGAGCCAATTTTTCCCTCTAGAAATTATTATCCCATGGAAATGGGGGCAACATATGGAATGTTTACCCTTTACTCTTACTTGGCAATTCATCAAGGAATTTTTCTGTTCACTAGCAGATTCACATGCTTGCTTTGTTTAAGAGGGATTTCAGTGTGTTACACAGGGGATTTTTTTCCTAAGGATGTGATTATTCCCGGCTTGATCCTGCTGCTGTGATATGGCCATGGCTGGCACAGAGCTCACGTGGCATGGGATTAGGCTGTCTTCATTGTGTGAAGTGACTTGGACACGTTGCTGTGGTTATTAGAGTGGGGTATTGTGGATCACTTTACAAAGGCAACAGCTGCAGCCATTACTCCAACAGTTATGTCATAATTTGGTGTGTGGAACACCTCTGTACGGCGCATGCAACAAAAACATTTATTCTTCTCATCTGTCAATATATTTGTGCTTCTCATCTCTCTCCTCTTTTTTTCTCTTTTTGCTTCTTTCACAAGTGGCAGAATGCATCCCAATTCCCAAACAATTGGCTTCTCTGCAGAAATATTCTTCAGGCAGCTTCTTTCTTACAGCACATTTTTGAGTTATTGTATATATTTTTTTCCTAATAAGAAACAGGCATTTTTAAATGCAGCGACAGTTTCAAAGCACATAATGATATTCAATTAACCAAATATGGGCTACACCTCAGTGATGTGGGTTAGTACAAACACTCTGTTTGACTCTTGGGAAAACCAAGACTTTCATGGGATTATCTGGTCTAAAACACACTGAATCCTTAAAACAGGCCAGAGGAGGGCACTTTTCATAATGTGCTCATTCCACCTCTGCCCCCAAATGATACAAGATCTAAGATGGTGTGAGATAATCCCCCAATTAGGTTCTGGAGGAAACTGGGCTGGAATGGCTTATCTGAAGTCACACAGTTAATCAACACTAGAGCAGGATTAAGCTCAGGGTTGCTGGATCACAGCCATGTGCATATTATACTTCTTTCAAGCCATTAGTCTATGAGCGAACTTGACAATCATTGGTGTGACCAGGGTTGAAACATCAGGCTTAGGTGCCCAGAGTCAAGCATGACATGAATACATGGTGAAGGCACCACTGGTACATGGCAGCAAGTTTTCCTGACAACTCCATTTCTTCCCCGAGAAGTGTGACACTCTGGCCCTCGGCGCTGTGTGCCTCCCTTTACTTACAGAGCTAGGAAGTGTGGGCTTTCTTTGAACCTGGACAGTAGGCTTTTCCTAATATGAGCTTCTCCAGCTGTCAGAGTGTGGGCAGCTGCAGGGAGGACCAGCACCAAGCTAAGCTGAAGAATCTGATGAATACCTGCGGGAGGAGGTGGTGTGGGTCAGGGAGGTCAGCTGTGGCAGTGAGGAGGTGAGGGAGGAGAAGACAAAGAAAATGATATTTATTGTGTTTCTACCATGTGGTGCACATGATGAGAGGTTTTCTTATTCTCATTTTATTGATGAGACAATGGGGCTTTGGGAAGATGCATGGCATGCTCACTTTCTGGTAAAAGCACAAGGCTTAGAGTCTTAGTTTGTCTGATCCCACAACTCTTGATCAGGGCATCACTGAGGGCTGTACCGGTTGTGCCCTGGTGCACAGAAGCCAGGCAGAGGGAGTAAATGGGAGATGAAATCCAGCCAGGACTCACCACACTATTTATTTGGAGACAAAGGCAGCTTTTTTTAGCAGCAGCCCCTTTGTGACTCTTTCACTTCATCCCAGTATGTCCATGGACCAAGTAGCCAAAGAGTGGGGTGTCTACTCTGTATCCAAGAGCTTACAGTCGACAAGGTGACAAAGATTGCCCCAGGTATGAGGATGCCTTGATACTACAGGGAGAGTTTTACTTTGCTGCCTCTATTATTGCATGTTGGTTTCCTGTTGGTTGTGGATGGCCCAGGACTGTTGTTGATCACAGCTGGAGAAGACCCAAGCTGTTCGGGTGATTCTTGGTTCCGATGGAAACAAGTCCACACATGCCTGAACTTCCTGGAGAATTTATTTGTTCAGTTTTCTTCATCCTTTGCTTTTAGCTCAGAAGTGTTAGGAAGAATCTAGGGCTAACAGAGTCGGCAGCGAGGCTCGACTCCTCTTCCTACATACTGAGGACTCCAACAAAATTGGTAGAAGCAGCAAAGCAAGACCATCCAGACTGCTAGTTCTGAGGTGACAAGGAGCAGTATAAGATATTTAAAAAAAAAAAAAAAAAAAAAGGAGGCTTCATCTCAGGGTGATCAGGTCAAATCATTTTTAATAAATGAGAATAATTTGTATCCAAGGTTTAAACTAGACTATAAAGCTAATTTAAGAATACAACAATTCCAGCCAGATTTGGTTAAACCATAGGGCAATTTATTATCTCATGCAAAAGGAAGTTCAGAAGTAGAGAAGGCTTCAGGGTTTATTGATTCCACAGCTCAGAGATATTTTCAGACCTAGGTTCTTTTTGGCTTTTGCTTTGCTGTCAGTGGTATCAGCTTTATCCTAAAGCTGGTTCCCCACATGGTCACATGGTGGCTGCCAGCAGCAACTGGTACAGCATACTTTTGTGTTTATTTCTAGTTGCATAGGGACAGACTGACTTTTTATTTCCAGAAACCCCAAACAAGCTTCTTCTTGCATCTCATTGGCTTAAATTGACTTAATTCAGCTCTGAACCAATCCCTGGCAAGATGTTTGGCATAAACTAATTTTCTGGCGTAGAATAAATGTAGGGAAGTTTTCCAGGTCTCCTCCAAATTGTCACTACAACCTGAAATCTCCACCTAGTCTATCTGTCAAGGTTCAATCAGAGAGGAAAAACTGCTGTGAGTGACATAGAATAAAGGATTTAGTATAGTGATTTGATTTTTTTCAATGGAAGGCACTGGTGAAGCCCTTGTGCAGGCTGCTGCCTCTACATCTAGTGTTGAACCTGAAGTCACTACAGTCAACTAGACTAGCAGTTGGGAAAGAAAGCTGGTACCCTTTGACACAGGACTCAGAAACTAAAGGAGTAGATCTGGAGAAGCTGTTGGTCTGAGTGCCACCTATGCCAACAATGTGAGCCAGTAAACCAGTGACAGTGTGCATGGGCTGCCACAGTGCCTGGGGCTCTGCACCAAACTTCAGAGCATACTCAAACAGCTGAGGCTTCACTCTAACTCCCAAATCTCATGCAAAATGCCTCTCATGGTCAATGCCAATCTGGAACCATACAAGGGAGGAAATTCTGGAGAGAATTAGCTCCAGTTTAACTAAGTTGCTAAATGCACAACACAACCACAATAAGAATAATCCAGGGCAATGATTCCCAACCAGGGGTGATTTTACCTCCCAGAGAACATTTGGCAATGTCTTGAGACATGTTTTTGGTTGCTACGACTAGGAGGCAGCTACTGGCATCTGGTAGGCAGAAGCCAGGGATACTGCTAAACATCCTACAGTGTACGGGACAGCCTGTCACAACAAAGAATTATCTGGTCCAAAATGTCAGCAGTGCCAAGGTTGAAAAACCCTAAGCTGGAGTGACTGCCAACTGGAAACAAGCCTTATTCAAACTTTGTCTCCATTTCAAGCTCATAGAGCAGGGAGAAACTACTGCTTAGGTTTATTTAGTAGTGAGATCTAGTAGCATATGTCTACATTTGAGGATATAGCACAAGCCCAGGACACACGGCATCTGTACACGTAACTAATAGAAGGCCCTTGCTTAAAATCTATCTATCTGTCTATCTATCTTATCTTATCTTATCTATCTATCTATCTATCTATCTATCTATCTATCTATCATCTATCTATCTATCGAGTGTGTGTGTGTACATATTGCAAAATACCTTTTATCCCAAATTTGTTTGCAAGTCCATAAATAATGTAGATAATCCCTTGTGTTTGTTGACCTACTCTCCCAACCCACATCGTGACTTGTATCCAGGTTGATACCTGTTGTTTCTTGCCTGCTTTTGCCAAGACAGAGAGGCTCAACCAGCCCTTTACATCCAACCATGCTGATATATACACAAGATCTATTTGTAGCTAGAAATTTTACTTTGCACCAGCAGATGGAATCTTAAGCCTCTTGAGACATGATTTACAGGTACAACATGGATGCTTTTCTAGGAGGACTTTTATCATGTTGAAAAAGGAATTGGAATGCCAGCATTGATATTTCCAATTAAATTGTCAGCAAAATTCTTCCTGGTGATTTAATGGCAACATTTGAGGCAGATGTCACTTGACTGATGAGATGGAAGTTGTTGGAGAAAAATCTAAGCCAAGAAGGGTTGTGTGTCCCTTCAAAGCTTCCATTTTCTATTAGATTGTTGGCACTTCCAGAGAATTCCATGGCATGGATTCTGTGACAGCCCAGGAAGCAGTAGGAAATAAAAAAATGGAAAGAGACACTGATTGATGGCAAATTGCTTACGGTTCTGATGCTGAAACTAACTGATACCTTCATAATGTAGCAGGAAAGTCTCAGCTCAATGATTGCCAATCCTATGTAACTAATAGGAGGAACCATACTTCATGAAATCCATTCCCTATTATTAGAATTTAGGATTTTGCCTTAAAAATTATAAATAATCTCCACTGAATATGCTGGTTACACAAAGCTGTGCATTGCTGTGCACTTGAATATGTATTTCTCTAAGATAAATTTCCATAAATGGAGTCACTTGGTAAAAAGGCACCATAGTTTAAGACTGGAACAAATATTTCAGTATGTATATGCTTACTCCTGGAGGAAGGTTGTGTGTGAATTGCCGTCATGGGTTTTGTTGGATATAAGTATACCTTTGCAGAAGCGAATGTGGCTGCTAGCAGTAAATATTAAACAAAACCTCAGTTCTGCAATCTGGCACTCAATTGTTCATTTCTTCAACAGAGTAGGAAAAAAACATGGTTTTGATAGCATAGCAAACACATTGAGCTATTGAAGTACTACCACAGACATATTTAATTTCTGTGAAAAAAAATTGGGTCTGCAGCAATAATTATAGCTATCAAATTGTTTCTTCTGAAAAAGAAAGGAAAGGGGATTTCAACCATTAACTATCAGAGTCATAGCTCTTTTGATCCTCAGGAAAGAAGCATGAAATTTGCTCTTGAATTGGGGGTGGGCAGGGAGGAAGAAAGGAAAGGGGAAGTCCTTGTGGTGCCATCATCTCCAACACACAAAGGGTTGGCAGGATCTCAAGCTCCATCCATCTGTCAGCTCTTAGCTCTTGGCCTCAGTCGAGGGCTAAGGGGGCAAAGGTAGAGGCAATTGCTGAGAGAAGAGAGGTTTACATTTTTGTGCCTTCTACATTGCAAGGACAAAAGCCACGTAGCCTCTCATTACAAAGCTGGTTGATGTAGTTTCACTTGTTCTCTTACTTAATCATCCCAACTACCCTAGGAAGTTTGTACTATTATATCCATTTTACAGATGAGGAAATGAGGATCAAAGAGATGAAAGGTTGAAGTGGTTTGCGGTTGCCATATAAGGTATAACAGAGAAGGAAAGGGAGTTTGAACCTTGATACTGTAACTCCAAGGGTGTCATTTTCTGGTAACTCACTGCTGTCTCTCTCTATTATTTTTTTCTTCTATTCATTAATGACTCCTATGTACCAAGTACTTTCACATAAATATTCTTATATATTTAATTCTCAGAAAAATCCTATGAAGTAGGTGTTACCATTTGCATTAGTTTATTAGGGCTGCCATTTAAAAGTACCAAAAACTGAGTAGCTTAAACAACAGAAATTTATTTCTAAACAGAAACCTCACAGTCTGGAGACTCCAAGGTGTACATGTCCAAGATCAAGGCATTGGCATGTCGTGCTCCCTCTGCAGGTGCAAGGAAAAGGTCTGTTCCTTCCAGATTTCTCTCCTCCTACCTTCTGGTCCTGCCTTCTGAGAGTTGCTTGACCTGTGGCAGTGTAACCCCACACTTCACATGGCGTTCTCCCTGCATGCGTGTCTGTCTTCAAATTTCGCTTTCTATAAGGACACCAGTCAGTTTGGGTTAGGGACCTACCCTACTCCACAATGAAGAGTGTGAGTTAGATGAGTATGACTTCATCCTGACTTAAGTAATTGTATCTACAATGACCTTATTTCCAAATAAGATCACCATCTGAGGTCCTGGGGGTTAGGACTTCAGCATATAATTTTTAGGAAGGAAAATAATTCAACCATCTCAATTTTTCATAAAGCAAAACTGATTGATCTAAGGTTGCTGATCAAATAAATGTCAAGGCCAGGATCTGGAGTCAGCTTTTCTGACCAGGAGTCCACAATATTTTGCTCTTATACTTCCCCTCCCCCTAAATAAATATGGATGAGATCTGAACCAATCTGACTGAGGCATAAGCAAATGTCATGCAAATTGTACATTTGAAATGCAAATAAAATGCAATTACAAAGATTATTTAATCCTAGGCCAGCCTATTTGGTGGACTTAAAAAGACATCAAAAGTCATCAGAGAACTCGATTTGGAGAATATAGGGCTTTTTTTACTAGGCAGGGGAAAAGATAATTGGAAGCTGGGAAGAGAATAAGTGGGGTCTATAGCCAATTGGAAGAGAATAAGCTGGCTCTTTAGCCAATTGATAGGTGCTGAAGAAGAGAAAATTGAGGAAGGTGCTAAGTGAGATGCAGAGAATGCATGCGTGAGGCCTGAGTATCCCCAGATTCACAATTCCCCTGTGAAATTCATGATGCATCTAGGATGGGGGGAAAGAAAAGCTGAATAATCCCAAGAGAGGCACCAATAGTGTGAGCTGGTTACTAGAGGTGATCCATGCCCTGGTCTGCCTGGGACTGAGAGGTTTCCGAGAAAGGGATTTTCAGTGCTAAAACTGACACAGCCTCAGGCAAAAAGACATGGTTGTCACCTACTAGTGAGTGAACTTTTGAAGTTTGATTAATTAGTAAGGAGATGGGGTCTCCTGGTTTAAGCCTCACTCTAGTGTGTTAATAATTTGCCACAGGGATGCTTCAAACAAGAATGCTGTTAAGATACCACAGCTAATCAGTAGCTAGTTTTTACCCCCTAGAAACAGACCCTGCAGCTTTGTTACATTGCTTTTCCCTAGCTGAGCTGGAGGTGTTAGGAGATGGGGGAGCTCTTTAAACAGAAAAGTCACAGACAGGCTTTGGGCCTTTGTTGGTAACTGAGAAATATAAGCAAGGCTAAACACTCTGCATTGAAGGAACTTTCCATTTCACTCCCTTCTCTCTAGTCTCCACTCAGGTCCCTCGGGTAAACAGGTAATGAGAAGATAATTTTTCAGACATTTCTGATCAGAAACATCAATGAAGGCCCTTGGTAAAAATACAGATTCAGACACTAATTTATTCAGAATCTCCAGGGAAGAGCCTCAGAAGTGTTTTTTTTTTTTTTTTTTTTTTTTTTTTTTTTTTTTTTTTTTTTTGAGACGGAGTCCCGCTCTTGTTGAAGTGCAATGGCACAATCTCAGCTCACTGCAAATTCCGCCTCCTGGGTTCAAGCAGTTCTCTGCCTCAGGCTCCCGAGTAGCTGGGATTATAGGTGCCTGCCACCATGCCTAGCTAATTTTTGTATTTTTAGTAGAGACAGGGTTTCACCATCTTGGCCAGGCTGGTCTTGAACTCCTGATCTTGTGATCCACCCGCCTCGGCCTCCCAAAGTGCTGGGAGAAGCGGTATTTTTTTAAAGCAAATTCCCCAGGTGACTGTTGGAAGTGGTGAAGCCCTGGACACAGAGGACAGAAACCCTGTTGGTAGGAGACTATGCATCCTTCCTGGGAGAGCCTCCACGTCCATGTGTTCATATCAGGATACACACAGGAGACAGGAGCTGGAAGATACCCCCTTTCTGCATCACCTCCCCTGTGTCCATTTCCAGGGTGTGTGTGTGTGTGTATATATATAATGTATATATTATATATATTTTTATATTATAGATAATGTATATATTATGTATATTTTATATTATAGATAATGTATATTATATTATAGATAATATATATTATATATTATATATATTATATATATATTATATATATTATATATATATATTATATATATAATATATATATATATTTTTTTTTTTCCCCCGAGACGGAGCCTTGCTCTCTCGCCCAGGCTGGAGTGCAGTGGTGCGATCTTGGTTCACTGCAAGATCTCAGCTCACTGCAAGCTCCGCCTCCCGGGTTCACGCCATTCTCCTGCCTCAGCCTCCCAAGTAGCTGGGACTACAGGCGCCTGCCACCACATCCGGCGAATTTTTTTTGTATTTTTAGTAGACAGGGTTTCACCGTGTTAGCCAGGATAGTCTCAATCTCCTGACCTCGTGATCCGCCCGCCTCAGCCTCCCAAAGTGCTGGGATTACAGGCGTGAGTCACCGCGCCCAGCCTCCAGGGTACATTTTTTTTGTCTCAAAACAAGCACCAAGGAGAAGGGGTGAATAGGAGTTTTGTTTGTTTTCTTTTTTGTAATTTAGCTGTGAGGGGAGTCTTTAACTCTCCATAGATCAGCTAGCAATGTTTTAGGCAACCAAAGAGAGCTTAGGAAGAAAATGGGGTGGTTTGATCTGGGGGTGCTAACAGGGCCTCAGCTCACAAGCCGGTTAGAGAGGCTTTATCTCTGTGTTGTGTTCACGTCTGGGAGGAAGAAAGGGAGGGTTCCAGATTGTTAACCAGCGGCAGCTGGCAGCTTTATTGTTTTTTAATTAAATAACCCTCAGCCACAGGAGCACACACCAATCCCCCACCTCCTCCTCCTCACGAAACCTCATTAAGCAAAAGGACTACAATTAAGCCCGGAATCCACGGTTGACACTCCCACCATCCGTCTGTTGCTTCTGCACAGGCTGTGGGCAAGACAAGCGGCTCTCTCCTCGTTTCATGGGCAGGGGGTGATAACAGGGAGAGGCCATCTTTATTTGTCACTTAATGGGCAACCTGGCCCTTCCTTCAGGGCAACCAGATGCATCTTTTGTCCTTAACCCACCTCCACGTGGATGGCTGCCCATCAAATAAAGCAAGACATCTGCCCGGAAGGGCCAATTTACCTCAAACAGGTGAGGCCTTTGATTCGGAGAGCAAGGGAATTTTACTGATGTTCGTTTGCCATGCATTTGGGCCCAATATGTCAGAAGTATTTTCACATGATTGAAGGTAGATAGCCGTCAGCACGTTTAACTGATTCTGCCTCTTTGTTTCTTTCTAGGGACACGTGGCTGCAGGTGAGGCTGGTTTCTGCTTTGCCCCTTGTTCTGTTCTGCCTTCCTTATTTGGGCTGTCTCATCCTGGACTTTACCCCTTGCCTGTGTTCTTTCCTTCATCTTCTTGGTCTGCCGTTCTCCTATTTCTGAACTCTCTTGCTTTCATTTTTTTTTTTTCTCTTTGGACCTCCCCTGCGGTCATCTTGCTCCCAATCTCTATTTCAATAACTGCAGAGCCTATGAGTATAGGAGTGGTGGCTCCCCTCATTGATATTAGGAAACCAGTTTCTTAAGATAGGAAGAGACTCCTTTAAAAATTCTCCTTTACAGGGCGAGGCATGGGGGAGGTAATGAACACAGAAAGGCAGAGCTGTTTTCTATTATATAAAGCCAAACTCCTCTCCCCACTCCCAGCTTGGGCAAAGCTCTGGTAATACTGTTTCCAGCAAAGCCCCCAAACCCGGTGAAAATGAATTTATCATTTACATCATTTCTCTTTGTAGCTCTGACAATTCATATTACCCCAGAACCTGACATCTCCACTTTCCTCCAATTGATAAATAATCTCTTTTTGATTTCTGTAACTGAGAAACATCATAAGCCCACATACAAAGGAAGATTCATTGGTCTTTTATTTCACATGTGAGCTCCTTGAAAAATTGCGTCTGCGTTGCCATTTGGGCATTAATTCCTGACACACCACTTATCATATTTTGATTGTTTCCAAGAGAACATCATATTTTAGCTCTTTGGGAATGATTTAACTGATCAAATACACGGCATCTGGTTGTTATGGTAACTAAAGTTCTAAAAATAATATAAAGAAAAGACCACCTTTAATTGAAATCACAAGAAGTTGTTATGGTAACTGGAATTTTTTCAGGTAACTAGGTTAAACTACATTTCATTTTATCTAGCACTGCACAAACAAATTCTGATTAAAATATCAGGTTTAATTTAATCAGTTAATTAATGTCACTAAATGTCATTTATCTTATAACTCTCATTTACATTCACTGCTGAATTATCCAACTTGCTAATTTATAACCATTCTGCCTTAAATTTAACATTCTAGAACCTGGGGCAAAGTGTGTAGTGACAGTGTGAAGCTAGGCTTGGATGTCGACCTAAGTTCTGACTGTGCCTTTTGTCAGCCTTCTGAGCCTCTATTTACTTATCTGTAAAGTGGGAATGATATTACCAGCTCTGCTTTTGCCACATAGTTGTATGGATCAAATAAAATTATGTACCTAAACATGTTTTGGTATCCTAAAACCTACTGTAAAGTAACACATTATTATTATACCATTGTAGAGGCAGAAAAATCCCACCTCCGTTCTCTTAGGTTCCCAGCTGGGTTTAAGAAGTAAATTGACATAACATAGATTCATAGGAGAAAAGCATAATACAAATTATACGTGCATGGGAGTCCTCAGAAGGAAATGAAGACCCGAAGAAGTAGTTAGAGTCAGCTACTTATATAGTGAATTGGGCAAAGAAGCAGCTAAACTATGTAGGAAAGCTTAAAAGAAGCGTTATTCTAACAAGGTCTGTACAGTATTCTCTTGCTTCTGATTTCTCCTCCTGTGGAGAATGTTGTATCTTTCTAGTATGGGCAGGGCATTTTTCACACAAGAATTTCATCTTACACATGAAGGTCAAAGTGATCTTTTTGTACCTGCGTTTTTCAAGTGCCTTTAACTTAAATAGTCAATATTCCAGAATAACACAATTTAACCCCTTCGCCACATTCTTTTGTCCACACATTTCTTGTGTGTTGAATTTTAAAAAGAAGCCATACGAGAATAAGCTACAAATGTTTACGCTTACAACACTGACCACAGAATTGTGAATCTAGTGACTAAATTCATCAAGAAATTAAAATCTAAGGAATGAAATTATTCTTATCTCATATATTAAAATTCTTCAAGAAAAATTGGAGGTGTCTTGAAGATAAGAATGGTAGTCAACTCTTCTTTGATAAACTCCCTTTAGTATCTTGCACATGGAAGGTGCTTGAATGTGTCTTTAATGAATTTACATTAACATACAATGTTTTAGTAGTGTGTTGCACATGCATGAGGAACTGTGCTGAGATAATAAACTCTTACAACATTCAAAATATTCCTGTCTTGAAAAGGGATGCAGACATGTAAATAAATAACTCTCAATCAAACTTCACATTTTTCATGATAGAAGAAGGCGGCATTGGCCCTACAGGAAGGTGGTGGTGTGAGTGGATTTAAGAAGAGCTGATGAGAAGGTAAACTCTGAAGAGTGTGCACTAGGATTGGGAGGGTTTGGGGATAACAAGTATATAGCACACCCTTGCCATAAGTAACTCCATCTTATAAAAAGACTCCACCTTACATTTCACAGGGCACTTTGCCAACAGGGATAAGATGTTTTGCCCGATTTATAAAGACTGCATCCAACCAGATAAGGATATAAGCAAGCACACCCTTCCACTATCAGTTCTCACCAGAGGACTCTGCGGCCATAAACAGAGCAGGGCTTCAGGAGTTCGATATGGCTGTCTTAGCTGACACCATCTTCCTATTACTCATGGTGAACCCAGCATCTCCTGCTGAAGGCTCTGCCCACATCAAAGACTCTTCCTTGCAAGACTGAAGGACCTCTTGGCTCAGACCAGGAGATGTTTTTGTTTTTGTCACTCCTCCTGGACTAGTTTGTTAACCCCTTTTTCCTATCCCCTTTCTCTTGATGTTAAATGTTACTTTGTGTGTTGTGGAATGTTTAATCTATAGCATTTATATATTGATTAAGTATACTATTGTGTTTACTGAATTATGAAGTGACTTGAGCCTGTGTGTCCAAGGCTCTGACCGCTGAGTGAACAGAAAGTACTAAGGAGAATTGCCTCCTTGGGAACCATGTAGTCCACGGCTTTTGTGATTAAATAGCATCAGTGGAAGTCTACCATTGTAGAAAGACACAGACACAAACACGTGTGGACCTCGTTATCTCTGACCTTGCACCACTCACGAGATTGAAATTCCATGAAATTCCATTCCGTGGGAGCAGCGTGCATAGAGGCTCACAGAAAGCTATCTTTGGTGATATCCATGAGAGACAGCCCTGGGCCACTTCTGCCAACTAGCACTAGAAAAGCTGGAGTTTAGCATTATGGACCTAAAAAAAAAAGCATTGGTTCCAAGAGGAAAACTGCAAAATTGAATTTAACAAATGTTTAAACATCTACAAAATGTAACATTGGGCCAACTTCATTAATTGTCATGTTTACTACTCCTAAATATTTCATTGCACTTAAAACAATTTGAAGATTAAATTTTTCTCACTTTGCAAAAATTTCCAACTATGCGAAGTAATTGCCAAGAAATCATAGCCAATCTCAAATTAAATTAGTTATCTGTAGCCAAATTATTTCAAAAGCAAAATTACATTTTTTCTATCCAAAAAATAGATGCACATTAATACATTTGCTTTGGTGTAGGGTGGAACCTCCAGAAGTAAGATTTCCAAGAGCCTATATAGTTTTCAATAGTACAGGAAAGTGTGTGTGTGTGTGTGTGTGTGTGTGTGTGTGTGTGTGTGTGTTAAAAAGTAAGCCTGGGACTTAAGAGGAAATGACATAGCAAAACAATGATAAAGACTTGGGTATGTACATCAGAACAATGACAGTGCAAGTTGAATGAGAAGAAACAAAACTGTATTACAGAAAGATTGGTGAACTGAGAGGAAGACCTGAGTTCTATTCCTTCCTGGCTCCATTTTCAAATAAGCGGCTGAATAAATTGCTTGATTCCCTGAAGTTCAGTTTCACGTACTTCAATGCAGTAGGCAGCTATAATCAGTGCCAGCATTTCTCAAATGATCTTGCAATTTCCTCACTCTCTGAAAGCTGGAAGCAAAGCTGAGATTAGCTGGTAGCTTTCTCTGGTTTGCTTTCCCCCAGCCTTTCCAATAGTTTTATAACTACCCAATCTCTTGCATTAAGCCCCTTTCTACTTGAAATGCCTGGCTCTGATTTCTGTTTTTCTGACCTAGCCCTCATTGATACACTACTTTTGCTTTTATAGTTCTCATTATTCTAAGAATTATTCCCCGTTGGTCTTAGGAACAGGATTTTGTCTTATACACCATATATCCCTTAAACCAAGTATGGTGACTTGTGAAGAGATGGCAATACACCTTTGTGCTACTTCCTCCTTCATTGTCTAGGGCAGGATTCAATTGAAAATCAATCTGGCTGAGCCAGAAAGGTGTTTTCATTCTCAGTACAGGGTTCCAATCAGCTACTATCAGTCACTAGGAGATGACATTAAATATGAAATCTATTCGTCATTCCTGACCCAGCAGAAAAAAAAAGTTTGTTGAAAGAATAAACTAATGCATGAATGTAAAACAACCATTAATTTAGCTCTTTGCTCTTTTAAACACAGAACACTCATCTCTTAGCTTACTGCTGATAGCTATGGTTGCTGTTTAGAAGTAAGAAAAAGTAAAAAACAAAGGCATAGAGAATTATACAGAAAGTTACTTTCTTGTTTTTCTTCAAATACAGGAAAGTAGAGCAGAATTAATGAGATGAGAAATATGAAAGTAGAGTGGTATTTATAATAATGATGTGATTTTATAATATCTTACAAAAGGTATCTCCAGTCCAACCTACATTTACATCCCTCCGTTAGTTCATGTCCCAAATATATAAGTGCACTACACAATGAAGAAAAGACTTTCCCTTTCCTTTTCTTAAAAACTAGAAATAGGATGTCGATACGTGATACTTTAGTTGATGGCTTATAAATGAGGCCTATTAATGTAATGGCTTTTAAAATTTTTGTTTTTAATCATAGAATCTTTAAATCAGAAAAGTTCTCAAGGGGTCTGAGGCTCTAGCCCTCTGCCTTAACCTAAACGTTCTCAGACTAATGATCATCATTTCTTCCCCTCAGTGACTTGCTTCAAAGTAGTTAATTTCACTTTTATCTTTTAAAACCCCCCAACTTTGGTCACTGTTTTTCAGTAATTAACAAGTACGTTTTTAATTGGCTTAGTCACGTTCCCTCTCTCAACTGGATTTTTCTTTTCACTGGTTTTTAAAGGATAGCTACCCAATCTTGAGTTGAACTTTCCTCGTCAAGCCATCATTTCACTTACACTGTTTTTATAGTTAGGCCTCAAATATCTGGGCAAAGATAGTTTATGCCATTTAAAAAATTACTTCTGTTAAAAAAAAGAGTTCGAATCTTTGATGCTGTATATTCCAGGTAACAGTAACATCACAGGCTTATGTATTAATATTACCTACTTGTACTTTAATACTCGTAGAATGACTATGTTGTTAAAAGTCACTATTATGTGATTTTCATTTTTGGCCATTATTGTAATTACTGGTATTAGAATTTCCCTCCCAAAGAAAATAACTAGAAAGCAAGACACTTTTCCAGCCATTTTTAGACAATAGGCAATACAGTACTATGATCCATAGTAGAAGGCCAAAAACAAGTGAAGCCCTAGACTCACACTGACTTTTTTTTTTTTTTTTTAGATGGAGTCACTCTGTCGCCCAGGCTGGAGTGCAGTGGCATGATCTCGGCTCACTAAAACCTCCACCTCCCGGGTGCTAGCAATTCTCCTGCCTCAGCCTCCCCAGTAGCTGGGATTACAGGCGCACACCCCCATGCCCAGCTAATTTTTTAATGTTTAGTAGAAACGGGGTTTCACCACAGTGGCCAGGCTGGTCTGGAACTCCTGGCCTCAGATGATCAGCCTGCCACAGCCTCCCAAAGTGCTGGGATTACAGGGGTGAGCCACTGCACCTCACACTGGCTTTCTATCTGGGGGCATTTTCTGGCATTACAAAGGTATCTCTAGTCCAACCTACATTTATATTCCTCCATTAGTACATGTCCCAAACATATAAATGTACTACACAATGGGTAGGGCATTTATATTTTTTAAATGGCAGAAAAATTTAAATGTTAAATGCTATAATAAAAATTAACTATCTTTGCCTAGATATTTGAGGCCTAACTCTAAAAATGTTTGTTGAAAAAAGTAATTAATGCATGAATGTAAAACAATCATCAATTTAACTCTTTGCTCTTTTAAACACAGAACACTCATCCCTTAGCTTCCTGCTTTCCTTTCCGAGGGAGGGGAAACCCAAAAGGAATACAGTGGTCTTACTAAGTTTAAAACATGGAGATTGGAATTTGGGCAGGATGAGGTAGCTGGGATTTGTCTTGTAAGAAAAAGTACTGGAGAAGAGAAAGATATGAAGAGAAACAACTCCAATAATGAATTCCAACTCCACTATTGTCTTATTCTCTAAGCCTCTTTGTTCTATGTTTTCAGTGATTGTTCTAAGACCTACAATATGTATCCTTGATTTATTCTTGATATAGGGCAAAGCAGTATATACAAAGTATAATATATCATGACCGAAAAGGGCTATTCTCAGGAAGCAAGGTTGGTTTAACATTTGAAAATCTATTAATGCAATTCTCCATTAACATAATAAGGGGGGAACACATAAGAATCTCTCAACAGAAGCAGAAAAAAAAACAATTTTGACAAAATTTAATACGTCTTCTTGATAAACTCTCTCAGCGAATTGGGAGTAGAAGATAACTTTTTCAATATGGAAAAGGGCATCTATTTAAAAAAAGGAGCAAATATCACTCCTAGTGATAAAAAAGTTTTTCCCTAATGTGAAGAGGAAGGCAGGATTGTCTATCACCACTTATATTTAAGATTGTACTGCAAGAGCTAGCCAATACAATACAATAAGAGGAGAAAACTAAATAAAAGCCATACAGAATTGAAAAGCAGTCTGATATATACAGATTTGAAAAAGACTTTTTGATTTGCAGACCATGTATGTAGAAAATTCTAAAGTAGATTAAAAAAAGAAACTAGAATGAATAAGTCAAATTTATCAAGGTAATAGTACACAATATTAAAAATCAAACATATTTTTATATACTATCAATAAACAACTGAAAAAATAATTTAAAATGTGCCATTAAACATATCAAAGGGCATGAAATACTTAGACATAAATTTAACACGTTATATGCAAAATCTGTACACTGAAAACCAAACACTGCTAAGAGAAATTAAAGAAGACATAAACAGATGAGGAAGTATATCAAAGATCAAATAAGAATTTTCCTCTAAATTGATCTTTACATCTAATGCAACCCCTATAAAAACCCCAGCAGGGTTTTATGTAGAATTGACAAGCTAATTCTAAAATTTATATTGAGAAACAAAGATCTAGAATACCCAAAACAATTTTGCAAAAGAAGAGCACATTTGGATGACTTATACTCTCTGATTTCAAGGCTTATTATAAAGCTAAAGTAATCAAGACATGGTAATATTTTTGTAAGAATTAACATATAAATAATTAAAACAGAATGAAGAGTACAGATGTAGACCCACACATGATTTCCAACAAACATGCCCAAGTAATTCAATGAAAAAAGTAGTCGTTTTAACCAATTAATTTAATATTGGAAACAGGATGTCGATAAAGGAAACAAATTTTGACCCCTTCCTTGCTTGTACTTTGACCCTTTAGAGTTAATCTGAATGATCACATTTTTAAGAATAAAAGCTAAAAATTATACCATTAGAAAAAATATAGGCAAAAAAATTGTGACCTTAGAATCAGCAAAGATTCCTTAGACACAAAAAGCACTAACTATAAAAGAAAAATATTAATAAATTGGTCTTAATATTAACATTTTTTCTCTTTATAAGAAAGCATTCTCAAAACAGAAGGGTAAGCCACAGACTGGTTGCTGATATTCATAATACATATATCTAACAAAGGATTTGTAACCACAATATATAAAGAACACATACAATTCAATCATTAGGAGACAATGCAGTAAAAACTGGGCAAAAGATTTGAACCTATATTCTATAAAAGAAGATGTGAATGGAAAATAAGCACATAAAAAATATCTATTTCATTAGTCATCAGGGAAATGTGAATTAAAAGTATAATGTGATGCTACTACACACTCATTAAAGCAACTAAAATGGAAAAGACTGGCATGCTAAGTGTTAACAACAAGAATGTTGATATGGTTTGGCTGTATCCCCACCCAAAACTCATCTTAAATTGTAGCTGCCATAATCCCCATGTGTCATGGGAGGGACCTGGTGGGAGGTAATTGAATCATGGGGGCAGGTTTTTCCCATGCTGACCATGATTGTGAGGTCTCCCCAGCCATGTGGAACTGTGAGTCAATTAAACTTCTTTCCTTTATAAATTACCCAGTCTCAGGTATGTCTTTATTAGCAGCATGAGAACAAACTAATACAGATGTGGAGCAACTGAACTCATAAAATCCTGGTGAGAATGTAGAATGATGTGCAGTCACTTTGGAAAACATCTTGGCAGTTTCTATACATTTACCACACAACCCAGAAATTCTACTTCTCAGATTTGACCTGAGAAAAATTGTTTTAAATATCCATACAAAGACTTGTAAACATGTGTTCATAGCTGCTTTAAAAAAATAATTTTCAAAAAAATTATGAGTGTGAGACACAAATCTTGGAGAGTGATGGAAATGCTTTGTCTTGATTGTACTGGGTTACTAAATGTGCATATTTATTTGTTAAAATGCATCAAACAGTACACCTAACATGGGTTGTATGTATGTACCTTTTGTTGTATGTAAATTAGAGCTCACTAAAGTTGAAATACCTAAAAAATAAAATATCCTTATCCTGTTACTCTCTCAAACTCACTCCTTTTCTGTTTTGATTTGTGTATGAAGTCAATTATTTTATATATAGCTAATATATCTGTGCTATGAAAAATCTTATATACATTATGTATACATTATACATAGGTATACATTATGTATACATTATACATAGGTATACATTAATAGGGACATATCTCTCTGGGAGAACTTTAAATCATTATTTACATTACTGCTATATTGTATTTTTCTGAAAGGAAAATTCTGTATTGATCTTACCATATACCATTGAATACCCTTTACCAAAATTAATAAGGATAATTTAGGACACGTCTGACCAGTCAGTGAAAAAAGTCTTTTCCTTTCCTTAAAGGCCTGTGTCCTCAGCAGCCATTTTTAAACTCACTTGACACCACCCTCCTAACCATCACTAATCAGTCTGACTTAGAATTGTTTCAATTCATTATGGTCAAAAGGACAGGATCACAGAATAGAACCATGACCACTAAGGAGTCCTACCCCTATAAGTTGGGGAAGTTCCCTTAAAGGAGATATATGACTTCTTTGACTTTTGATATATGACTTTTCTAGAATTGTACATGTATCTGGGAAGAAACACCCACAATTTCTGCTGTTTTACCCTTTGATTGCTCAGAGCACACATAATTTTGTCAACACACATAATCCTAAAGAAACTCCTCTAGGCAGTCATAAACACTTTCCAACAAGAAGTAACCCAAGGTCACACCAAGAGCAATATGTAGGTACAGGATGTCAATGGACCACTCCCTTCACAGACCATGATCTCCCTCAGATTCGCATTTCTTCTGTACTTTTGTTGTGATTCCTTCTTCACTCTTTTCTTCAACCAGTGAATGAATCAAATAATTATACCAACATACTTGATATACAGTAGTATGAAGAAAAGGAAGAAAAAAGATACAAAGAACAATGATAGTTCCTAATCCAAAGGGAAAAGAGAAAAGGGAAAATGATGGATGAAATTATTAAGCCTTTGAACACTCCAGCAGCAAGGGCAGAGAAACAGAAGCTATAGTTCTTAATGCTATTGGTGCAACTTATGACCTTCCTTCTTCATTATCTACTCCATCATCATCTTACCTTTACTCAAAACCTTATCTTGCCTAGTTTCTTTGCTTGGTATAGTTCTGAGCCCTGAGAGAGCCTATTTGTAGGTTATACCAGTTTTCCATTAACTTTTACCCTTGGCCGTAATGATGTAAGACACCCCCAAAATTCCTTGAATTTTATCCACATTGTACAATAGAAATACTTTCTTTCTTGAGAGTCAGCACCAACAATTTTAACTAACAGTGTATATCCCACAGTCAAAGTAGGTTTTTAATTACAAAAGTACTATTGTGTTCACTGTAGAAAAAAATCCAGTGTAGAAATGTGTAAAAAGAAATCCTTACAAATGTAAATAAAAAGCAAATAGAATGCAGCAAAATTTATTTTCTTATCCCTTCCCTTTCTTCCTCCCAGAATTAGCCACTATTAACAGCTTAATGTGATTTCTTGAAGATTCTTTTTAACACATATACATGTATGTATTTTGTGCCCCTTGATGTATGATGCCATGTCAAAGGCTCAGGGCTGGTTGCTATTGCTGCCTTTGGTATATATTTACAAGTACTAAAATGGCCAAGGAGTAAACAGTAGGAAGTAAATATGCACAAGCAAGGCACTTGGTTAATTTGGTTAATCAACTCTATCATAAATAGCCTGACCTTGGCCACTCAGCATGCTGTAAGCTCCCAGCAGGGAAGAAGGAGTGAGCTAGCAATAGGGGAAATTAACTGATCATCACGTCCCATTGAGTCTGATTGATGTTGTTGTCTACATCTGAGGGGTCTGATTGGAGGGAATGGGGTGAGGAGGAGTTGCAGGTGCTTTAGGACAGCAGCAGTTTTTGGTTTTAGTTTATGTAGATTCAGCAAGGAGGATACAAGGAATGTCAAAAACATTAAACAGATGTGGAGGAAGGGTTTCAGTCTATTTGGCCCAGATTCAGAGTCTGGCACTTGGCACAGGCTCTCAGTTGGTTCATTCTTATTGGTGGCTAGGTGACCCTGAAGACAGCAGGTACAAAGTAACATCAGTGTAATGGAATCTATACATTTTTCACTACAGAGAGATTTAGATTTTAGTTCTCATTAAAGATTGTAAAATAAATTTTTTATTTTACAAAAGGTTTCTGAATAGATCTAAATTCACAGAAAAGTTTTAAATATGAGAGTTCCCATATACCTCTCACCCACTCACCCCTACTGGCATCTTACCTTAGTATGGTATATTTGTGACGATTAATATTGATATGTTATTAACTCAAGCCCATACTTTATTTATTCAGATTTCTTCAGTTTTTACCTAGTGTTCTTTTATGGTTCTAGGACCCCAAGCAGGATACTACCTTAAAGTTTGTCATCGTGTCTCCCTAGGCTCCTGGTGGCTATGACAGTTTCTCAGACTTCCCTTGTTTTTGTTGACCTTGACAATTTAAAGGAGCACTGATCAGCTATTTTTTAAATGTCCCTCACATAGAATTATCTCATGTTTTTCTCATGATCACATTGGGGTTTGGGTTTTAGGGAGGAAGACCACAGAGATAAGGTGCCATTCTCATCGCATCATATCAAGGACACATTCTATCAGCATAACTTATCACTGCTGATGTTAGCCTTAATGACCTTGCTAAGACTGCGTTTGTCAGGTTCTTCCACTGCAAAGTTCCTCTCTTCTCCACCCCATCCATAATGTACACTTTGTGGGAAAGTCACTATGCACCACCCACCCTTATGAAATGGGATTTATTCTCACCTGCTTGAAGGCAGAATATGTACAGAAATTATTTGGAATGCTGTTTTGGGAGATTTGTCTCTTTTCTTGTTGATTATAAACAATGCTACTTTATTTATTTTGTTCCTCTGAAATTGTTCTGGCTGTGGCCACTGAAAGTTCTTTCAATCAGCCCTTCAGTTTCTCTGACATACCACTGTTATTGTGGCGGTTTTTGTTTTTTGTTTTGTTTTGTTTGTTTGTTTTACTTCTCTAGTTTCTGGCACTACAAGATACTCCAGACCCATCTTGTATATTTCCTTCCTCAGGCTTACAATAGTCATTTCTCCCAGGAGTCCTGGTTCCTTTTATTGAAGAATGGAATTATAAACTAAATCTGGGTTAGGTATGCTTGTCGCTACTGGGATGTCTTTCTTTCTAGTCCCTCTCAACTAACAGAGCAAGGAAATAGATGTGTACACACTAACTCATACATATACAAATATCTATAAATATTTGTCTCTTTGTCTCTCATGTCAGCATGAGTTCATACTGACGTCTCCAACTCTAATCGATTTCCACATGGCTCATTCTAGCCTTCTCCCCTTGCTCATCTGGAAACCACCACGCCTGCAGTGAGAAATCCAGCTCCCACTATCTGCCAGCCATTTACTGTTATTATTCAATTCTAATATACATGTATGTTGTTATGTTGTTCCACACTTCTATGTGGAACAACTTTATCAATTAGAGTATAGTGGTTTTGTGCACTTTCATTTGCCTTACAGACCCCACTCATTTCCAGAGTTACTTGGGTCAGTATCTTTCTCCCTATCCTCTTCCATGGGGTTGTTTGACACATTGGTAATGCTGTTACATGCTTTTGAGATGCAGTTAGATTCTTTTGTCATTCCATCCTAGGATGCCCCATCTGCCTAATGATTTGTGTTGTTGTTAAATGCATATACATTAAGGTTCACTCTTTTTGTTATAAATTCTATGGGTATTGAACAAATGTATCATGCCATGGAACCACCCTTACAGTATTGTTACCTACTGGCAGTGAATCTATGTGGGTCTGCAGCAAACTCAATTCTTGCCTCCTCAGAAAAAAGAATTCAAGGGGACATAAGGCAGAGAGAGAGACAAGGGCAAGTTTTAGAGCAGGAGTGAAAGTTTATTAAAAAGCTTTAGAACAGGAATGAAAGGAAGTAAAGTACACTTGGAAGAGGGCCAAGCAGGTGACTTGCGAGATCAAATGCCCTGTTTAATCTTTGACTTGGGGTTTGATACATTGGCATGCCTCTGGGGTCTTGCATCTCTTACTTCCCTGATTCTTCCCTTGGGGTGGGCTGTCCACATGCACAGTGGTCTGCTAGTGCTTGGGAGGGGAGCCTGTGCAGTGTGTTTACTGGACTTGTACACATGCTCACTTGAGGCATTCTTCCCTTACTAGCTGAATCTTCCTAGAAGGTCATATACCAGTTAAACTCTGCCATTCTGCCTCTTAATGTGCACACTTGAGCCCACTCACCCAGCTCCTGAGATCTTATTAAGAAGCTGCCGATCACCAGTTTCAGGTTTCCTCTAGTGGGAGACTGCCTTGCCCTGGCGCCAGCTATGACCAATTATTATTTTAGAGAGACAGTTAATAACCACCTGACCATCACCTGACAGTCACCTGACACTCCTGGTTGGGGGTGGGGAGGAGGAGCCCTCTCCTGCACTGCTGTTGCCTGACTAGCTACCTACTGTAACAGTATCATTCAGAATAGTTTTGCCATCCTAAAAAATCTCCTGTGCTTTACCTATCCAGCCCTTCCCCACTGGCTCCCTGCAACACTGGCAACCACTGATCTGCTTACCATATCTATAGTTTTACCTTTTCCGACATGTCATGTAAATTGAATCATATAATACATAGCCTTTTTCAGGTTGGCTTCTTTCATTTAGAACTTGCATTTAAAATTCATCCATATTTTGCATGACTTGCTAGCTCATTCCTTTGCATTACTCAATAATATTTAGTTGTACGGGTGTTCCACAGTTTGTTTATCAACGGACCTATTGAAGGACATCTTGGTTATTCTAGTTTTTGGCAATTATGAATAAAGCTGTCATAAACATTTGCATGCAGGTTTTTATGTGGACATATGTTTTCAAATCAGTTGGTAAATATCTGGGAGCACAATTGCTGTTTAGTATGGTAATAATCTATTCAGCTTTGTAAGAAACAACCAAACTATCTTCCCAAAGTGGCTGTAAATTTTGCATTTCCACCAGCAATGGATGAGAGTTCTTGTTGCTCTGCATCCTCACCAGTAGTTGGAATTGTTAGTTTGTTTGGATTCTAGTCATTTAGCCATAGGTATGTACTGGTGTTGCTTTCTTGCTTTAATTTGCATTTCCCTAATGATAAAAGATGTTGAGCATCTTTTTTATATGCTTATTGGCCATCTGTATATCTTCTGTAGTGGAGTATCTGTTTCAGATCTTTTGCCCATTTGTTAAGTGGGTTGTTTGCTTTCTTAATGTTGAGTTTTAAGAGGTTTTCGTGTATTTTAGATACAAGTCCTTTATCAGACATATGTTTTACAAAATATTTTTCTCCCAGTCTGTAGCTTTTTTTTGTTTCATTCTGTTCACATTGCTTTCACAGAGCAGAATTTTAAAATTTTCACAAAATCCAAAATGAAGAAGAAAGGAGAAGAATATCACTGTAGCTCTAGGGGTAGAACTGGAATCCAAGATTTTTTCTTCGGAAGAAGGAACATAAGAGGCATGGGCAGATTTTATTATATACTGAAATCACCATCACCCTCAGCATCAACCTAAACTTTCCTCTTAAAATGACATTCTTCTCATAGTCACATCTGTCGTAGGGCATTTGTGATATGTACTATTCTCATCATTGTTAATTTCTAATTTTTAAAAAAATTGCAGTGTTAATTCTCTCCTTGATTCAATAAATGAGAGCAGGAACTATATACTTTTGCCTTTTTGTAATTGTATTGATGCATGATCTTTTTATTTTTTAGTAGGTGTTTTATTAGTATTGAAAATAAAGGTGTATTTTATGATTATGTGTATAAACTGATTTATATTTTTTATTGGCCTGTCAAAAAGAGAAAGAGGTATGTTAAAATGTCCCATTGATATTGTACTTCTGTCCATTTCTCCTAATTTATAGCAGATTTCACTTTTTGTATTTTGATATAATGTTATCTGATGAATAAAAATTCATGACAGTTTTATATTCATTGTGAAAGATCCTTTCTGACAGGATATCTTTATCTCATTTAATATTTCTACTTTAATTTCTATCATATTTGTTGTTAGTAATGGAATTCTTTCTTATTGTCTTTGCCTGATATGTTTGCCCACGTTTTAATTTTTTAATGTATTTTTTATTTAGTAATTTCATAGTAGGTGGGTGTTTGGAAAATGTCACATAGGTGGATTTCCCTTCTCTTATACAATCTAAAGATATTCTCTTTTAATGAAGGGGATTCCCCCAATTGCATTTATATTCATGAACATATTTGATCATTATTTCACCACCTTTTCTAAAATTTCTCCTTATGTTTCCTTCCTCCCTCCCTCCCCCTCCCTCCCTTCCTTCCTTTTTTCCTTCCTTCATTTTTAATGCCTTCTATTATATGACTATATGATTTTTACTTTTACCTTCTCCAATATTTTTGAAGGAATCTATCATTATTTTAAATCTTCTTTTTTTTTTTTTTTTTTTTTTGAGACACAGTCTCACTGTCGCCCAGGCTGGAGTGCAGTGATGCCATCTCTGTTCACTGCAAGCTCCGCCTCCTGGGTTCACGCCATTCTCCGGCCTCAGCCTCCCGAGTAGCTGGGACTACAAGCGCCCGCCACCACGCCCGGCTAATTTTTTGTAGTTTTAGTAGAGACGGGGGTTTCACCACGTTAGCCAGGATGGTCTCGATCTCCTGACCTCGTGATCCATCTGCCTCGGCCTCCCAAAGTGCTGGGATTACAGGCGTGAGCCACTGCGCCTGGTCTATTTTAAATCTATTAATTGTTACTTTAGTTTAGAAATCTTCTCCAACCCAGAGATGGCCAGTGTGTGATGTCATTCTCTCCTTTTCCAGTGAAGACCGTATAAATGAATCAGAGCAGTTTCCCATTGAGCCTGATATGACCCAGCAAAGCCCTAGGGCAGTCATTGCCAATTAAGAAGGGTTGGAACACAAGCTGAAATCTACTTCCCATTCTTACTTTTTTCTATTTATTGAGTTAAGCCAGTTGATCCCAAATGTTGCTGCACATTGGAAGTGGCAGAGGAGC
Source organism: Pan troglodytes (assembly GCF_028858775.2). Lineage (NCBI taxonomy): Eukaryota > Metazoa > Chordata > Mammalia > Primates > Hominidae > Pan > Pan troglodytes. Next base: position 106,570,247 of record NC_072411.2, on the reverse strand, counting down.
TTTTGGGCACCCCATACCAATTAAACGAAACCATCGGAGGGTGAAAGCCAGGCATCAGTGGTTCATAAAGATCCCCAGCTGATTCCAATGCACAACATTTGACAACTATTGAGTTTAAGAACAATTTTAGATTGTGCTTAAACTCAGTAGTTTAAGACTTACCCTGCCACCTCTCTGTCATCACTCATGTAATCAAAACGAAAGTGAACTTTTTTGCTCTCCCTCTCCCTTTTCTTCTTTCCCTTCTATCTTCCCACCCGCTCTTCTTTTTTCCTTCCAACCATTATATATCTTCTAATTTAAAAATGAGTTTTGAAATTGGCATCCACTTTTATAATAACATTTACAAAAATTAATTTGGATATCTCTCAATTCTAAATGGTTGAATGTTTGCAGCCAGATGGTTTATACAATTATCTTCATATTTCGAAACTTTGAAAATTTTGTTTTTTCTCAGGCATTTCAATTACAGCTTCAAATAATTTTTTCTAAGAAGTTCACATGAATGATACATTGCATATTTGTGAGTACTTTCTTCTGTTGCCTTCACACACAAAATTTGGCTACGTACAAAATTCTTACATGATAATTGTTTCTTTTTTTTTTTTTTTTTTTTTTTTGATGGAGTTTCACTCTGTCGCCCAGGCTGGAGTGCAATAGCACAATCTTGGCTCACTGCAACCTCCGCCCCCCCCCCCCGCCCCCCCCCCCCGGCTTCAAGTGATTCTCCTGCCTCAGCCTCCCGAGTAGCTGGGATTCTAGGCATGTGCCACCACGCCCGGCTAATTTTGTATTTTTAGTAGAGACGGGGTTTCTCCATGTTGGTCAGGCTGCTCTTGAGCTCCCGACCTCAGGTGATCCACCTGCCTTGGCCTCCCAAAGTGCTGGGATTACAGGCGTGAGCCACCATGCCCGGCCATTGTTTATTTTTAAAATTCTATAGACATTAGTCCACTGTCTTCTGGTATGTCAAGTTGCAGAAAAGGTATTTGAGGTCAGTCTTATTTGCATTCCTTTCAATCTATTCATTTATTTTGCCAAGAGGCTCATAAATCCCCTTCATTCTTTTAAGTTTTCAAGTTTGGCCAGGATGTGCTTTCATTTGGGTCTTTCAAAATTCATTTTGCTTCGATGTAGTGGGTGCTTTCAATCAGTAAGTACAGATCTTTTTTTTCAGCTCAGAAATGTTTTTCTCGTCTTCGCTTTGGTTTCTCTTCTATTTATACTGATCTAAGAACACCAGTGATCTGTGTTTGCTCTCCATCACATATCTTCCATATCTATCCTCTGTTTGCCATTTAAATCTCTTTGATTTTGCTTCTGCAATCCAGGAACACTTTTCAAGTTTAACTTTCATATGACTAATTCGAAGTTCCACAGCATCATTCAGATTTTTTCTAACACTCATGTAAATTACATTTTTCCATTGCATTTTATACCCAAGGCTTTTTTATGTTTTTGTTTGTTTCTTTGTTCCATTTTTAGGGCACCCTGTTCTTGTTTCATGTATACAAATCTTTTATATTTTGAAAGATACTAATTACAGTTTACTTTGTAATGTTTTCTTTTCCCTGCACATTGCCTTTTTCATCCAGATTCCTTTTTTCTCTTGTTTTCTCCTCCCCCGCCCCCCACCATACTACCTGCTTTTCTTGGATTTATGGAAAACCTTGATTGTTTGCTTATGTTAAAGAGCAGAGGGCTAAAAGTGCCTAGATGCAGACTGTCCTCTGTGAATCACTGAAGAGTGCTTACCATTCCCATTGTCAATAGAGTGATCGCTTAGTATAAGCAGGGATTGGTCCAAAACTCCCATGGAACCAAAATCCACAGATGCTCAAGTCCTTTGTATAAAATGGAGTGTAGTATTTGCATATAACCTGCGCACACCCTCCTGTTTAACTCATCTTTAGATTACTTATAATACCTAATACAATGTAAATGCTATGCAAATATTTGTTATATTTTATTGGGTTTTTTTATGTGCACCATTTTTTTCCTGAATATTTGCAATCTGCAGTTCGTTGAATCTGTGGATGAGGAACCACAAAAAAGGAGAGCCAACTATATGCTGGGGGCTTTCAGCACCATGGGCTGATCATGTCCCCTAGAGAAGACTCATCCATCTCTTTCATGAGAAATAAAGTTCCATTCTGGGAGCCAATGGAAGAAGAAACTAGTGCTCAGCAGTCAGTATGCAAACAGATACTTAATCTTCCTATTTTTGGTACAAAACCTGACAGGTCTCCATTGTTGTCTTTAAGCTGAGAGTTTCAATCTTACCCTGTCTATAATATAAACCTCCAGGCTTCTGCTGGGGATAAGAGATGGCATCCAGTGGCAATCTAAGGGAGAGGGAAGGCACAGAGATCTAGTTTCTTCCTAATTTTCTCAATCCTCCTAATCTTTTGTCCTGCACTCTTTCATCCTGGCTTCTAGAAGGACTAGTGCTGCTAATTTCTGAGACTCTGGAGGGGGACTGCAGTGTAAATTGGGTTAGTTCTCAGCCTTCCCTACCTACAGTTGAGGATTCCGCTTTCTCAGATCTGTTAAGTCCGTTTCCATATGTCTGTCTGTTTTATGGCATCAAAATTTTGCCACTTTTTCTTTTCTTCCGTTTTCTGTACCTATGTGGGCTGCTATATGAAAACAAGACCAAACAAAATCTCTCTATTATAGTGTTATAAGGGTTTGCGGAGGGAGCAAAATTAGATGTGTTTGTTCAAAGCTCCATCTTTACCTGGAAGTCCCATTTAGATCTTTTTAGATCTTTGCGGCTCCTTGTTAATTTCACTAATCTAAATTATAATTTCACCTTTAATTTGAGCTATCTTTCTCCTTAAGCTCCTAATTTCTAGTGGCCTGTCTTTTGGCATTCTTTCAAGGATTCCCAGTGGTTTCTTGATAATATCTTCTTAATCGTGTCATAGATCATTTTCAGAGATGAACTCCTTTGAGCCAAATATTCCCATTTCTTTATGCTATAATATGTTTTCACCAGCCTCATTTGTGTTTCTAGTATCTTTACCAATGCTAGAACATGGATAAATATATCCAGACTTCATGTTTATCAAGACGGGGTGAGTGAATTACTCTCTTTGCCTAGCTGTTTGATGGTTGAACTCCCTTCTCAGATCTTGAGCTGGAGGGAAGGTTGACACAAATATCTTCTAGTCTAATTTTCTGTCCCTATCAGAGTTTTTAGGGTGTCACTGCTCTATCAGGGTGTCATTTCCTCCATCACCTACTGCCTGGTTATTTGGTATTCAAGTCGGGTTACTGCTTGAAAAACAAGAGATTGTGCCACTGCAATGATGGTTATCTGCCTATTTCTTCCCATAGACTTTACCTATGGGGATTTTAAGATCTTCCTCTCCCAGCTTATCTATGCTGCTGCCTCTTCTCCCTCCTCCTGTCCAGTCTATCTCACAAATGCAGTTGTTTACAGGGGTTTTCATTCTCAACATGGATGTAGAAGGATAAGATGGGAAGGAGGGCCAAGGCCAACAGGACTCTGCTTATTTCATAGAATAACATCATATAGTAAGGGTGGAAAAAATACTTAGCTTTTCTAATTGGGCCATAAAAACATCTTTCTTTTTAAAAAATCATCTGTATGAAACCTGAGTAGATGTTTCTCATCCAGATCTATTTCCTTCTAATGTACATCAAATTTTTTCTCAATTCTGGCATGAGTTTTCTTGCCCATCTTAGTTTTGGAGCAGAAATCTGAGCTTTTATTTTTTCTGTGGCTTCATGAAACACTTGCCCTACTTCCCAACTCAGCATATAGGCTTAGTTCAGAAGCTCGTCCCCTCCTGGTCACAAGATGATGACACCTTTCAGGGTATGTCTTCTTATAACCATATCTGAAGGTAGGAAAGGCAGCTTCTCCCTCAGTGTGTCTTTTTATCAGAGGGGAAAATCTTAACCAGGAGCTTCCCAGCATCCTTCTTTTGGGGTTCCATTGGCCATGATTAAGCCATATGTCCAGGGGAGTCTGCAAGAGCCATTATCTAGCATTTTCAGTGTGTGTGCACATGATGGTGGAGGGGGTTATTTGCAGAAGGGTGAAGGTGACAAGGAATGGCTGTTACATAAGCAACAAACAGTCCTTGCTACCAGCCTATGAAAATCATTGCATTCTACATAAGTATGTTGTAGTTGCTGACTAGAACAAATCAAAGTCATCTTTATGTGAGAAAGATTTGTGTCATTTCCATACCTGGTATAGCCCTCCTCCTTCATGAGCAAGATCAACATAGACATTGCCAATCATATAAAAAATCCATTTTGTTTCCAGTTTTATTCAGGCTTCTGAGAAACTCTGAGACAAATTTATGATCCATCACTGGTAAGTAAGCATTATTTCTCATGGTCTACATTTTCTAAACTTCCAGCTTCATTGAACTTCCCCACCCTTAATTTTCCCTAAACTCTTCTCATGTAATTTATTTTATTTCATTTTGACCCACTGTATATATTTTCAAGAGTATTCTTACAAATACTCTTACAAAAGAGTCCTTTTGGAACAAGGCCAAGTCTAAATAATAATTAATTAACTACTGATGTTTTTATAACCTGGTATTAAATTATACTCAAGAATTGGGACTGTGTTTTGCTGATCTTTATGTATCCTATGTTTCCTTGTCTATAGTAGCACCCAATAAATGTTCATGGACTTGAATTGATTCATCCCCAGGGCTACTCGAGTCCACCAATCCTCTAAATGTGGTCTTCCTTTTATTTTCTAGGGGATTTTAGGATTACAGGCATCAACCAGTTGATCTTGCATGCACAGACAGATAACTGGAAAACAGTCCTTTCCATGCATGTGGTTCAACGTGTGAATTCTTGGACTGGCCTGAGATTGTTATATCAAACAAATGCTTACAAGTATTGATCTGATTTGACGGAATAGCAGCTCAGCCAAACCAGCACACAGCTGCCAGAGTCACACTGGGCCACAACAGCTGGAGACAGACATAGGAAACTAGAAATTATTCAGTTGCAGCCCCTCCAAACCATGTTTGACATGCTATTTATCTTCTCCCACTGAAACTCTCTCTTTCCAAATAAATGAGGGTGGGTGATAGCTTAGGGGTTGTTTACCTTCTACTGAACAAATAAGTCTGAATTAGGAATTAGAATCAGCGAGTCTAAAATGATGAACACGCTTACCCTAGCATTACTTAGAAAATGGGAAAAATAAATTAGATTACTACTTGGAAGGACTCATTGGTTTGGAGAGCAGCAGGGACTTAATTGCAGGTCTAAGGCAGCATAGCCTCCATTTTTCTTCAGCACAATCTACAGCTTTCCTCAGAGCAACAGGCAGAGAGTGGATTCCTTAGAGAGTACTGTGATTTGTAGCAAGCCAGCAGAGACAGAGAGCAGGATAGGACCTGCAATTTGCCCTCTAATGACATGGTGATGTCACATTTTCATGGGCCCTGGGATTACTACCTAGCACCTTGTTTCAAACATTTGCTGTCTTGGAGAGCTCCAGGGCACATCTTTCTGTTCCATGGGATGTGTCAGAAGCAGCACAGTCACAGAACTGATGAAGTGAATGAAAGTGTTTTTGTTTCTCAGGCAGAGTTAACAGGATGCTTTACTCCATCAACAGCTGTCCTTGATACAGTATCTTTTTGTAGAATAACACATAACGACATAATGCAGTTTGCTTGAAATTCTAATTAAAATGAGGTACTTGTCTCCTGCTTCAGCCAAATGAAATTATGGAACAAGACTTACAAGCAGCAAGGACTCATTTCAACAGTGCAACTAGCCTGCAAAATCAGTCCCCAAGCAACAAACAAAGTCAGCTTTCAGAATTATGGGACTTAGAGGGTCTACTGCATCCACTAAAAGCATTTGTGTGTGTGTGTGTGTGTGTGTGTGTGCATGATTGTGCACACAGAGCAGAAAGCTAAGTCCTCTAAATAACATTCACATAACAATCATAGAACACATGTTAATATTGATGTGCAATATAATACAGTAGACGCTTCCTATGATGCCAGCCTCCTGTGACAGGGCTGAGGCTGACCTTTTAGGTAAAACCACCTTATAATTAGGTCCGTTTGTTACTTGAGATGACTGCTCTGGCTGAGGCCCAAGGTCCCCTGGTTGCACATTGCCTCATCCATACAATAATGATGTATTAATAAGGAATGGCATTCTTTGCTGCCACATAGTCCTCTGTGGGACTTCATTTGTTTAAAACCAAACTGTAAGAAACCAAAAGGCAGAAAGAAAGAGTGCAGGAATCCATGTCAGCTCATACCAGAAGAGTTTGTTGTAGACATGGCACAAATATCTTGCAATATAGTTTACCAAAAATAATATGCACTGATATATTTATATATAAATATATGTTAAAATATATTATATTATATTATATTTATTTATATATTTATATTAAATATATAATATATTATATTATATATAAATTTGTATATAATATTTATATATTATATATAATACATTATATTTTGTATATTTAATATCAGTAGGTATTATATTTAATATCAGAGCACCTTCTAAATGCCAAACACTGTATAGCTTACCCATTGCTTCTCAAAGAATTCCCTGACATACCATTATCATCCCCACTTAACATACGCGGGAGCACATTTCAAAGGGTTAGGTAACCTGCTCGAGGTCATGCAGGTAATAAGTGGCAGATTCAGAGTTTGAATTCAGGCATCCTATTCTGGATCCTAAGCTCTTAAATACTAATTCCAGTAGCCAGCATGCATATAACGCTTACTTTGTATGGGGCACTAGGTGCTTTGTATTTGTGAAACTCATTTAATTTCCACATTGATTTTATTAGGTAGATACTGTAATTAACCTAATTTTTATTGGTGCAATTAATGAAGTATACAGAGGTCATGCTACATTCTCAAGGTCATGGACTTGCAAAATGGCAAGGAGGAGTGGGCCAGGGACTATGTTTTAGCTACGATGCTATTCTCCTCTCCATACCATGCCATCCTCTGCCCGAAGGTCTGCTTGGGCAGCGTTTTGTTGATTTTGAATTTCAGTGCTGTTTTTGTATCTTTCTTATTAAAACCATGAAAAGCCTTTTTTTTTTTTAAATAAAAGGGGCTACTCACAAGTATCCCTTTGTATTTGTCTCTGCTTCTCTTTTGGGGATGCCAGCTGGCAGCTGAGAAAACAAATTTTAATTCTTTCATTGAGATAGGCTTAGGGCAATGGGGATATTACTGGACATAGAGATTTGGAAACCATTTCTCCTTTATAAGTCCCAGGTGGTTTGTTAGGAGTAAATGAGCGTCCTGCCTTAGCTATTACTCAGGCTAATAGGACAAATATTTCCATCCAAATCTGAGTGATCGAGTGCATGAACAGTTTTGTTACAACAGCTGAAAACTAGGAAATCAAATGAGGTAAATTAATTTTAAAATAAAAGTGTTCCCTTAGAAGGGTCCCCCAGATGTGCAGAGCAACTGGTGCCAGCAACCACCCCATAATACAAAGCCAAAAGGCTCAGGAAGAGCCAGTGGTAGAGATAGCCCTGGCCACAGAGGCCATGGGAGGTGAGGCAGGGAAAGACAGGTTTCATCATTAAGCCAGAGGACTAAGTGATAAATTAGATTGGACATCTACATCTGTGTGTGCTTAGGGAATGCCAGTTCATTTTAATATTAACCTGTAAAAATATAATTAACAAAACATAACTCCTTGCACAAACCTCTAGGTTATACAAAATAGACAGAAATAAATGAGAAATACTGTCCGCACCAAGTTTACTTCTGAGACTGAACGCAGATGTGATCAAAGGTTGAAGGAGCACATATAATCAGTGGCTTTTCATATATAACATGTATTTTTAGAGATGGGGTCTTGCTATGTTGCCTAGGCTAGTTTCAAACTCCTGGGCTCAAGTGATCTTCCCATCTTAGCCTCCCAAGTAGCTGGGACTATAGGCGTGTGCTGCCATGTCTGGCTGATCTTTTTAATAAAAAGATAAAAACACAGATAAAATTCAAAACCAACAAAATGTGGCATAGATAGATAGATAGATAGATAGATAGATAGATAGATAGATTCATCTGAATATTTTTCTTCTCAGGAAATCTCTTTCTGCAAACTGCTGGTTACTGTATTCCTTCTCTCAAGTTGTGGAATTCAAGTCATGTCTGGATTCATTAATACCTATGGCTTATTGGGCACCCACTATGTGCCAAGTGCTTTTTAGGCGTTATTATATTTATCCTCCCAACAACTCCCAGGAATCCATTATATTATCCTCATTTTATGGGCAGGAAATGGAAGCTGAGTAAGGTTCAGTAACTTGCCCAGGGAGCTAAGTGTTTGAACTGCCCGGGATATAAACTCAGGGTTGTTTGATTCCAAAGTACTGAGCTTACTATCTCTAGGAGAACATATTTGAAAGGATGCCCTGACTATGAAACTGCAAAACCACTGGCGATACAGCAATATCACTGTAATATCACTGGGTAACCCTTTTGGAAGAGGAGTGGCTGTAGTTACTAAAATTGAGAAAGGAATTCTATATTAGAAATGCATGTTAAGGCTGGATGCAGTGGCTCACACCTGTAATCGCAGCACTTTGGGAGGCCGAGGTGGGCGGACCACCTGAGCTCAGGAGTTGGACACCAGCCATCCCAACATCCCAACCTCGCTTGTACTAAAAATACAAAATTTAGCCGGGCGTGGTGGCACACATCTGTAGTCCCAAATACTAGGGAGGCTGAGGTGGGAGAATTGCTTGAACTCATAAGGTGGAAGTTGCACTGAGCCGAGATCGTGCCACTGCACTCTAGCCTCGGTGACAGAGCAAGACTCTGTCTCAAAAAAAGAAAAAAAAGAAATGCATCCTAAAGACATGCTTGCACATGGACTCCAAAATGTTCTGACATTTTCCTATTTCTGTGTAAAATAGGAAAAATGTAAAAAATCATATTAATAGTCAGCAGAAGAATATGCAAATAAACTATGATTCATCCTTAATATGGAACACTGGGCATCTGTGAAAGAGAATGGGAGAATGCTGTATCTACTGATGGGGAAAAACCTTCAGGTCATATTTAGTGGTCAAAGTGAATTGCAGAACAATATGCATGATATGATCCCATTTACATTTTTTAAAGATATGTACATATGTACGTGAATATTATAAAAGCATAGGATAAAAACTGGAAGGAAGCATATAATTTCCTGGGATGGATGTGAGAGTTTAGAAAGGATGGAGATGGAGAAAGGGCAAGGGAATGAAGGACCATTTTCAAATTTTGCTTTATAAGTTTATATGAGTTTGATGTTTTTAGAGTGATAAAGGACTCATTATTTACATAATAAAAAAGAAAAGTGAACATTTTAGCGACTATAGTCAAATGGCAAAAGTGTGTTTGTGTTTCCATAAACTTTGTTTTGTTGTTGTTGTTGTTGTTGTTGTTGTTGTTTGAGGTGGAGTCTCGCTCTGTTGCCAGGCTGGAGTGCAGTGGTGCCATCTCGGCTCACTGCAACCTCCGCCTCCCGGGTTCAAGCGATGCTCCTGCCTCAGCCTCCTGAGTGGCTGGGACTAAAGGCACATGCCGCCACGCCCAGCTAATTTTTGTATTTTTAGTAGAGACGGGGTTTCATCATGTTGGCCAGGATGGTCTCAATCTCTTGACCTCGTGATCTGCCTGCCTCGGCCCCCTAAAGTGCTGGGATTATAGGTGTGAGCCACCGCACCTGGCCGTGTTACCATAAACTTTTCAGATATGTTAGTGTACAAGATATTTCCTCTTTAAGGAGTTTGTTAAATTTTTTTCAGCCTCTTCCCCTGAAACCTTTAGCCAGTTTCTGCAATTTAAGCATATTTCAACAATGAATACTTAATAGAGTCATGCACTGCATAATGACATTTCAGTCAATGATGGATCGCATACAGGATGTTGGTCCCATAAGATTACAATCCACATTTTTACTGTACTTTTCTATGTTTAGGTACACAAATACCATGTGTTACAACTGCCTACAGTATTCAGTAAAATAATATGCTGTGTAAGTTGAGGCTATGCCATATCGCTTAAGTGTGTAATAGTCTACAGCATCCACATTTGGGTAAGTACACTATGATGTTCGAAGAACAATGAAATCACCTAATAATGCATTTCTCAGAATGCATTCCTGTTGTTCAGCAATGCGTGACTGTATTAACAATTATTTCAGATAAGAGGCTTAGTTCTGTTCTGTGATATGTTACAAAGAAGGAACAACCACACCAATAAACAACAAAAATCAGCAATTTTAGGTCCTCTGTTCAAAAATTCCACAAAATAAATGTGTCATTTGGAAACATCATATTGATAATTCTAGTGGCTCCTGGCCCAGGCAATAGCAAGTGGGGAACTCATTGTCCTATATTGTGAGGCTTCAGCAGGACAGTAATGAAAATTCACTAGAGAGTCTAATAAGCGCATCCATCTGATCTCCAGGGAGCCTCAAGCTTAAGAGGAGGAAGAGACAGGACGGCTCTTCTAAAAAGTAACCACAAAAAAAAAAAAAAAAAAAAAACGCAATTACTTTTGCATCAGCCTAATAGAAGAAATGCCATAGCCTTACGTACGCCTCCCTGGGCGTCCAAAGAATTCATATTCATGGGCATTCAATGTATTCAAAAAGATTTACCTGATGCTAAATCTTTGCCTGCAAGCCAGGGCAAATGTACCATGGGCTAGTTCCCAGCACTTCAGTAATTCTTGAAGGCTGGTGTTAGAGGTATAATCTGTGTAAGATTGGAAGGTCATGGAACACAAAGAAAGTTGTACCCCTTTGCACTCACCAGAAAGGGGAAAATGTGACTTTCTCTAGCTATATAAATAGCTGATATCAGGTCTGTCTGTAGTATTACCCAAGTGATGACCCATATTGACTAAAAAATAGCTGTGAAATTATCAGGCAGCTTGGGCCACAGTCTCATTATTTTGATAGTGCAAGCGTGGCCTTTAACAACACATTGTCATTGTCACATTTGTCTCAGGAACATCAGATGATGATGGCTATTAGTTTGCATTTTTGAAGATATGTCTAAGACATCTGACAAGGTTTACATACAAATTAAAATAACAACAAGAATTCAGGCTAGTGGCTTGCCCTGCAATTGTCCAGGGCAATATTATAACCCATGATAACATTTTGCTCCCTGTTAGTTCCTATAGCAATGAAGAAAAATATCTGTAATGATAGTTCCTTTTGCTTTTAAAATGTGAAATGTGTAAACAAACAAATAGAATGTGCCATTTCAGACATACTTCTGCAACATGTAAAGACGCCGCTTTGGTTTTACCTCAGGGATAAAGACTTGTATATGAAAATACCTCACTCTTAACAATTCTAACACATCATGCTTATTACCCCCTAAATTCGGCTTTTGTTTTGTTTGCTGATTGCATTTCCTTCTAATCTGCAATTATCAATTTACCCATCCTGTTTTACTCTATCCTATTATCCATGTGTCATCTATTTAAGATTATTATCTCATGGAAAGCCACTGTCAGCAATATTTTTACATTGCATGCGAGAGACAGAGAGTTTGACGAAGAAAGAATGAGAGGACAGAGAAAACAGAATGGGCAATGGTAACCGAGGCTGTGAGAGGTGATATTATAAACATGACCTCACTTTCCTCCTGCCAGTCCAGTGGAGGTGGCCCCAGCATAAAGAAGCAAAGGTCTAGGAAGACGTGTGGCAGACAGCAGAGCCAGTGGCGACTAGGGAGCGCCACCAACTAGCATACAAGGCAGGATTTCTCAGTTACCCCCTTGAATGTAGTTGCCGCCCTCTGCCAGTGAAACCAGGGCCCCGTCTCTCTTATCTAGTTTGGGCAGTGCTCAATGGCGTGCCATGCACCAGAGGTTTGTTAAAATATATATGATGATGGTAAATACAGATTAAAATAAAGTGCTGAGAAGCCAAGCCTATTAACTCACCTTGAGGTCCTTGCCCTGGTGGAGAAGCCATGCAGAACAAATGGCCCTGTAACGCTCCAAGCCAAAAGCCCCCAGTGGGAAGACTTTGCGATCAGCATGTGCGGAGGAATTAACTGCACACTCCCTTTAATGTTCATCAGAATTGAACGCTGCTAATTTACAGCACTTCAGCACTTCGGGGCCCCTTAGAGTCTTTCCAATTATGCTAGTGAGGAGGTGACTGCCTTGTGATCCCCATGGTGAGACTGTGGAAGCAGAACTTAGCAGCAGAGGCCCGGGGTTCCAATGCGCCCGTCCTAATGAAGCACATTGTTTGCTCCATTCTTACTGTCCACGACCCCCAGGCTTCCTGGGCATTTTCTTCACCCTGCTTTCCCGTACCCATTCTGGAATGGAGAAGCGGGGCAGTCACACAACTAACGCTGGGAGCAGAGTGTGTGTAGCCTTATATTTCTAGTTAAAAAGCAATAAATCCGAAGTCAGGTAATGAATTCCATTTTGAGTAATCTCATTATGGACATCTATTCAAAGAGTCCATATAGCACAGGCAGAATGACTGGAAAACCTAGTATAATGTGCTGGCTTTTTTCCCTGTGCCAAATTAACAGTGAAGGCCTTTTAAAGGATGCTTCATTTAGGCTCTCTTATTATCAGAAATATTATACAAGCTGGAGCTGAGGCCTGACTGCAGTTGCACTGCCGCGAGAACTCCCACTGTTGGATCAATGGCTGGCAAGATTCCACCGTCAAAGAAGCTCCAAGCAGCGAGGCAAGAGGCCCCAAGTGCACTGTTCTCTCCTGGAGCCTGGAAGAAGGAAAGAATAGGAGAAGAAGGTCCTGGAAGTGTAAGTGGCAAGGGGATTTTCTCTGGGACTTCTTTCTAGGATCGTCGTGCAGGATCCATTTTTAAGGTGTATTGTGCAGGATCTGTTTTATTTAATCCATCTTACATTCAGTTAGCCACTGGTTCTTCCTGGGGCGCTCATCAGTTATACCACCACTTTATAACCTTCAGCTGCTTCCCATTGTTGTCTTTAAAAAGTTTAGACTTCTCACCTGAAAATCACCAGGCTTCCCAAACTTAAATGTACACACCCATCACCTGGGGATCTTGTTAAACTGCAGTTCTGATTCAACAGTCCTGAGGGGCGGCCTGGGATTCCATGCATGTAGTAAGCTTCCAGTGGCCTATACTTGGAGGAGCAAGGCTCTAGAACATTGGTTCTCAAACTTGAACTTGCATTAGAATCGCTGGAGGGTTTGTTAAAAGAGAGGTTCTCGGCCCCGCCCCCAGAGTTTCCGATTCGGTAGGTCCAGGGTGGGACCTGAGAATTTGCATTTCCAGACGTTCCCAGGTGATGCTGAGGCTGCTGACCCAGGCAGCACAATTTGAGAATCATTGCTTAGAGTAATGGTTCTCAAATCTGGCTGCACATACGTATTATCTAAATAAAAATGAGGACATTTAAAAACATATGGATTCTCACCTCTGACTCGGATTCATGAAATCAGAATTTCTGGGGATGAGGCCCCAGCATCGAAATCTTTTTTTCACTCCTTAAGTGATTTTTTTTCAATATGGATTGAGAATCATTGCTCTAAAGCATGGTTTTCAGCACAACTTCCGTACGGTGTCTAGATAGGAAAATAAGACTATGCCCTTAGCCCCAAATTTGCTTTGTACTGCTATATTTCAGAACTTTGGATTAAACTGGTTTTTCCTCCCTGAAATATCCTTCCTTATGCACTGTCAAAACCCCATCTGTCTTTCATGGTTTATCTCAAATCCCATCTATTTCATGAGGCCTTTCTCCAGGTCAGCAGCCAGCTGAGAGCTCTGTTCCTTGAGCTTTCTAATTCTAGTCACGATTGAAATGCTTGGCCAGGCACGGTGGCTCATGCCTGTAATCCCAACATTTTGGGAGGCCGAGGCGGGAGGATCATGAGGTCAGGAGATTGAGACCAACCTGACTAACACAGTGAAACCCCGTCTCTACTAAAAATACAAAAAATTAGCCTGGTGTGGTGGTGGGCGCCTGTAGTCCCAGTTACTCGGGAGGCTGAGGCAGGAGAATGGCATGAACCTGGGAGACAGAGTTTGCAGTAAGCCGAGATGGCGCCACTGCACTCCAGCCCGGGTGACAGAGCAAGACTCCATCTCAAAAAAAAAAAAAAAGAAAGAAAAAGAAATGCTCACTTCCCTCATTTTGTCCCTCCTTCCTGTTCCCAGAATCATCCTGGGCAGCCTCTTTTGTAAAACCTACGCCCGTACTAGGGTTATTTATGTGTCTGTTGACCTTGCCCCACCAGCTTGCAAACGACTCACAGGCAGGAACTGTACCTCATTCATCCTGCTTGTCCTTCCCGAAGTGCATTGTCCTATCCTAGAAGGAAGTCCCTCACTTAGTACCTATTGAGTTGCTCTGTGCCTCTGTGGCCCTGGACATATACTTTCTTTCATAATATACACCACTTGTGTAGTTGCCCTAACCTTCTCTAGCAGATATTATCTGCTTGAGTGGAGGGACTACGCCATGCACATCTTTATATCCTCATATCCCTCTACCCTCAATACACACTCCTTTTTAGGTTCTTGCTACTCAAAATGTGGTCCATGGACCAACTGCATTGGCATCACCTGCAGCTTGTTAGAAACGCAGACTCTCAGGCCCCAACCAGATCTACTGAATCAGAATCTGCATTTTAACAAGGTCTCAAAGTGATATGTGAACTCATTAAAGTTAGAGAGGAACTGGGCACCATGGCTCAGGCCTGTTATCCCAGTGCTTTGGGAGGCTGAGTTGGGAGGATCGCTTGAGACCAGGAGTTCAAGGCCAGCCTGGGCATAGTAAGACCCCGTCTCTACAACAAATTTGCCGGGCATGGTGGTACATGCCTATAGTCCCAGCTATTAATACTTGGGAAGCTGAGGTGGGAGAATCACTTGAGCCCAGAAGGTCCAGGCTGCAGTGAGCCAAGATTGCACCACTTCACTCCAGCCTGGGTGACACAGCAAGACCTTTCTCAAAAGTAAAATTAAATTAAATTAAAAAGTTAGAGAGGCACTTCTTTGGGAGGTGACATAGTAAAATACTTAAGAGAATGTGTCCTGGACTCAGACTATTAAGCTTGGGCAAGTTGTGTAAACTCTCTATGCCACAGTTTTCCCATCTGTAAAGTGAGAATATTAACAGTCCTCACCTCATGGTGATGTGGAAACGTTAACTAAAGTAATATGTAAGTAAAACACTCAGAACATTATAAGCACTCAATAATACAGTATCAACGATTATTACTCAATTAAAACTGGTTAACTTTAATTGAATTTGAACTGCCACCTAGAATAGACAAGAAAATGAAACACAATTCTGCATGGATGTCAGAAACATGAAATATAAAATGTAATAAATAAAAATATTAAAAACCCCTTAGCAAATGTTAAGGAGTGTGTCAAATGATTCCTGTGTTGAACCTTAAGCATTTAGGCGGCTGGAGCCTTGAAAGTTACCATCCTCCAATTTTCTGCTGTGTCACTAGGTTTTTCTCTATTGAGCAATTCTTTCAGGTCGCCTCCACTCTGCTCTGCCTAAAGGACAACTTCATATAGTGCATTCGTGTCTTAGACTACCCGA
Organism: Pan troglodytes; assembly: GCF_028858775.2. Classification (NCBI taxonomy): domain Eukaryota; kingdom Metazoa; phylum Chordata; class Mammalia; order Primates; family Hominidae; genus Pan; species Pan troglodytes. The sequence continues at coordinate 106,554,643 of NC_072411.2, read as the reverse complement.
TCTCCTGTAGCCTTTGCAATTACCTCGGGCCATGAAATGCGCTCCTTGCGTGGTTGAAACATATGCACACACTGCCCCCTAGGGGATATCCTCTGTCATGACCCTCCAAAACAAAAAAATCTCTTGGGGTGTAATTGGCTTCAAGGAAAAGGGCTGAAACCTTGACTGTAACATCCTATACCGCTTTGTAAATACTATTGGTCCACTCTAAAGTTAGGTAATAATAACATGCACTACTGTTGAGCCTTACTAGAATTTGTGAAATAGAATATGATATATGTGACCTGGATTTGTTTCCCTCAAATGTTAGGAAAAGGCATTAACACAGTGAGAGTCTAGAATGATAACCTACATTTGAAATGAATCCCTGTGTTTGTTGATAGAAAAAAATGACACATTCCTATCCCATACAGTAGATCCACAACTTAAGGTATTGAAGGAATGGCAGGGTAATGTTAGCAACATTATGATGAAATTCATTCAACAGATAATTATTGAGAGGCTACTATGTCCCCAGCACTTGTGGTTTTCACTGAACAAGAAAGGCAATCCTTGTTTTCATGGAGCTGACACTCTACGTAATATGGTAGTCACCCACTCTTGTCTCCCTGCTGTCCCCCTCAGCTTCCGGTGAGTTTTCCTTGGCTCTAGGGGGTGCTGACTTGCCTTGTGGTGGAAGACAAGAGCAGCCAGTGTACCCTGGTCACCCCGAAAGCATCTCATAGACAGAACCCCGTTACAACCTCATACAACCTGATGGGTTGTTTTTCTGTCTTTTTTGTTTTCTCGTTGTTTATGGTAGGGTTTTGTTGTCTGTTTGTTTTATTTTGGTGGGTCTTTGCTCATTCCTGGCATCTTTCCAGTCCTTTTGGAGCCATACCAACTGAGTAAGAGAGTAGTATCTCGCAAACCAACCCCCAACCCATTGTTGTCGTCTGTCTTAAATCCTCCTTCATTCCGTATGTCTCCTGTGTCTTCTGCCAGGGCTTCCCTAGGTACAACTTCAAATTGAACATATCATGGCTGCTCAAAATGAGAAATAAACATTCAACAATATACAGGCTGCAATGTTGTCATACAAATGACCAAGAAAACATTTAATTTGGAGGAAAAAAGAGCTTAAGAATGGGTGTGTGTGTGTGAGACAGAAAGAGAGAAGGTACTACAATACATCACAGCATGTGATCCTTATCTTGGCTCCGGAGTGGAGGAGAGAGAAGGACCATGAAGACCCTTAGAGCAAAAAAGTTTTGCCCACCATGCTGCTTGAGGCACACAGAAGAATCAAGCTAACTTCTGATTAAGTAAGGTCTCCAAAGTTACTAATGGATTCAGTTCAATGGCTCCATTTGAACCCACAAACTTACAACGTATTTCTTTCCTCATAAACTCTGTCACTATCATCATTCTGTACCTACCTTCTGGTCTCCTAAGCTGCCTCCTGATATTCATAATTCCCTCCTCATGGTCACCTTGAAGACATAATGGCCAAGCCTCCTCTGCTTTTGGTGTGCCTTGGAGATAGCTGGAGTCCCCTTGCCTACAAAGTTGCTAGGGGGCTAGACTTGCAGTGACCACTGTGTGTCCCCCCATCCTTGAACCCATCCCTTGGGCTCCTCCTGAGATCATGCTCAAGCTGATGGGGAGCTCTGAGAAGAAACCATCCCACCAGAGTGGCCTCACATGTGCACACATCCTGGATGTTTCTGTATGTCAGTTTCCTTCTCCTTCCTCCAGAGCTCTTTGGATGTTGGAGTGAGGACTAACAATGAAAGACTGTCTTGCCCCACCCAGTCCTATTTTCAATTCATTTCCTGAGCTTACATGCCATTTCCACCAACCAGCCACTCAGCATCCACGAATGGCTACCTCTGTGTCCTACTCTGGGTTGGGCCTTGTCTGTCCTGTTTTCTGTAGAATCTCCAGCACTAGAAGAACACCGAGCACAAGGCAAGACACTTAATAAAGAAAACAGGTAGGTACCTCTATGGAGCACTGACTGTGTATAAACTGTTCATTTCTTATTTAACTGATCCTCATAACAAACCCCAGTCTATGTCTGAGAAACAAACTTGAGTCTTACAGAGCCTAATAACGTGCTAAAATGTCACACAGCTGTATGTAACAAGAACAGAATTTAACCCCAGAGACCCTAACTTCAAAGCTTTTATCCACTATGCTGTGCTACTTCCTCTCGGAGGAAGGGTTGCTATTTGAGACTTTCTTGCCTCCTTGTTTGGGGAGCAAAGCTAATAAGTCAGTTCAGTCATTAGAGAAACCTCCAGCAATACAGGAGTTAAGAGCTGAATCTAGCCGGGCGTGGTGGCTTACGCCTATAATCCCAGCACTTTGGGAGGCCGAGGCAGGCGGATCACGAGTTCAGGAGATCGAGACCATCCTGGCTAACACAGTGAAAACCTGTCTCTACTAAAAAATACAAAAAAGAAAAATCAGCCAGGTGTGGTGGCAGGCACCTGTAGTCCCAGCTATTTGGGAGGCTGAGGCAGGAGAATGGTGTGAACCCAGGAGGTGGAGCTTGCAGTGAGCTGAGATCATGCCACTGCACTCCAGCCTGGGGACTCAAAAAAAAAACCACAACTGAATCTAGAATTATGTCTTATTTCTCCCATCCTTCTCCTTTGGACTAAAGATTAGGTATTTCTTCCCAACTCTCCTCTAGATCAGTTGAGAACAACCAAGACCACCACCGCCAAAGCAAATGCCAATTTTCAGCTGGGGTCTCTTAGCTCAAGACAGAATAGAAAGCTCTGCAGCAGGCTGAGTGCCCCAGGAACCAGCAGTAGGAACAGTGCCACTACTGAATACCCCAAGTGCTTGTCAATGGCTTCCTAACAAATGGCTTCATTTAGACTCTCCTACAGGTCAGCCGCTGCATGTCCACCCGAGACTGCTAAAGGCCACACTCCTGCACTCTCTTTCCTGTTCTGGAAAATGACCTTGAAACCGTAATGAGCCTGGAGGAAGCCAACCAGACAGGAAATAAACCCGCTTGGGTGCGTGTGCTTGTGGAAGAGTTTTGGAAGACCTTCCATCCCCTGGGAAAACACTTGTTTGATACAGTCATGGCCAGCTATTATTCGTGATCTCATTGGTGGGAAGGCTGGTGGGGATTGATTTCAAAATGAACTTTAAGCTAAGAGGGCAGCTAGGAGGTGGCTCTGAGAAGCTCTGTTGACAGGGGCCAGTGGTGATGTCAGAGGAGCTCGGGTCAGGAATTCTGGGGCAAGGGCAGAGTTGATGAACCTTATTTTTAGATGGTGTTGATATTTTTAGTGAAAGTCCAACAGCCTCTCCATTTTTGGTTGGGGGGGTAGAGGGAGAAGGGATGACTTCCTGGAGTTAGTCATTTCCTCTGCTGGTGAAGAGATTTGGCGGTGCTCCTATGTCATAGGAAGTGCCTGGAGATGGTAAACACTGCTGACATAATGGGAACTTACACCATGGGTGTGTCAGAGCACACATATTCCTTCCTGGACCCTGGGCCAGGTGAGTGGGGGATGCTTCCTGTTTTTGGCTCTAGGAGGACTTTTCAACTTCCGGGAGCTGCTCTGGAGAATAAATCACAAGAACTGCTGGGCTAAGCAGCTGAGGCCACAGACATCAGAAAGTGATGTGGTGGCAGGAATTGTTGAATGTGCCCTGGCAGTTCCCAGAACTGCCAAGTCATCTTATCCTCTCTGAGGTGTATATGGGGCCAAGTGGGTTTGGTTCCAATACCATAAAGCGATCCTCATCTGAAATTTGCTCGCTTGCCAGAGATGCCCTTAGTGCCTGGATCTCATCCATGACTAAATTCATTCAGCAGATCCTCCTGATTGCGCCTCTGAAATCTCCTGTGAGTCTGGTTCCTCCACTGTACCTCTCCAGATGTCCATCTCTTCTTGTATGGATTAGTAGATCACCCGCTCTCCCTGACAATGATCTCTTCCATGTGGGCCCTCCTCCACACTGCTGGTAGTAGGTGCGGTCTTGGAAAACACATAGCAACCTTGTCACCGTTCCTCTTCTCCCTTGTCCATAGTAGACATTGCTAATCGGTCACGGCACTTTAACTACTAAGCCCAGACATAGGTGACCACCCAGTCTTTCTTAACATTGTCCTTCAGCTCTCATGACTAATCACTTGGAAATGGCATTTGACATAAAGTCAATTTGCTATCTTGGTGCTCATGTTATCTTCCTAAAAACGAAATCCAATTGTGGCTTTTCTCTGATGTGAGACTTCCTGTCTTCCTAGTGCCTTCAAAATGAATGCCAACTGCTTGGCAGGTGCCTAGGAACTAAAGCATCTCACCTCTCCTTCCTGTGCGGCCTCATCTTCTCACCTCTCCTTTCCCAACTTCCACTTTTTCCCTATGCATGCCTTGGGGAATGTCACACTCTTTCCCAGATACACTTTGCTTTTCTGTGACTCCTGGCTTTGTATGGGGTGTTCTTGCTTTCTGGATTTTCCTCTTTCCTTTTTCCTAGCCATAAACTCCCATTTTTTCAAACTCTCCATATTTCTCTTCTGCTGTATTTCCAAGATCTCACTAGGCAAAGTCAGGCACCTTTTCTGTGTTCTCTTGGGCTTCTGTTTTTGCCTCTGTTAAAGCATTGTTATTGTAATATGTTCTCATGCTGTATATATGTTACAATATATTGTGGTTATTACATGAATTATATGCATTATAATTATGGTCATGCATTTGCTTACTTATTCAACACATTTATTGACTGCCTTCTATGTGTTGTGTTACTAATAGGTAAATTAATACGTGGAATAAATGTTTAATGAACATGTTTTTGACTAAACAAATTAATGATATTTCCTTGCTCATCGAAGATGCCATTAGCCCTTGTATTTCTAAAGTAGCTTCTTCACAACCACAGGAGTCTGTGAGTGAGATTTAACTCTTTCCTCAATTATTATAGAAACTTGTAAAAATAAACATCTTTAAAACTTATTTTTACCAACATCAACCAAGATAAATAATTTTACATGAGTGCATATATGATTACATGACTTTTAGTCATATCTTTTCCCCTTTTTTGGCTTGCCTTTCCCTTCCCTCTCCATCCTATACACCTGCACCCATAGGGTGACCAACAATCACTGTTTACTTGAGACTGTCTCAATTTTAGCCATAAAACCGCTACATCCTAGAAAACCTTTCAGTTCCAGGCAAACCAGGATGGTTGGTCACCCACCCCTCCACACCTCCATGTTTCTTTTTCAAGTAATCAATTTTTAAAAATCTACTGTATGATCTTCCATATCATTCTCTGTATTAATATAACACAGATTTGTAATTACCAGTGTTGTTTTATGAAAGTAATCAATTATATTACATTACATTACATCATTACATGACATTACATACACTTTTCCGCAACCTGACTTGTTCACTAGCAAAACCTTGTGACCATCCCTCCAGGTTAACTGGCATAACTACTTCATTCTTTTTAATGGTTGCATAATTCTCCGTGGTGTAAATATTCCATAATATTTTGGCTGTTCACTTATTAATGAATATTTATTTTGTTTCCAGTTTTTTTTTGCCTCATTGAACAATGATGACACACACACACACACACACACACACACGCATACTTAAATAGCTTCATGTATTGGTTCTTTCATTTCTATGAGCTAAATTTTCAAGAGTGGAATTGCTGAATTGAATAGTAAATGTTGTTTCAATTTTTATAATTATTGCTAAATTGCTTTTCTAAACAGCTGTAAGACACCATATTTCTGCCATTATATGTATGAGTACCCTTTCTATCACATCCCCACCAGCTCACCGTCACTGGTTGTGATAATTCTTACTAATTTGTCTATCTTATGGCTATAAAATGACATCTCATTGTTACTTTAATTTGCATTTCCCTGACTATAAATGAATTTGAGCATTTAAAAGAATGTGCTTGGCCATTTAGATTTATTCTTCAGTGATTTGTCCATTTGTGTCTTTTACCTGCTTTTCTACTGGATTGACTTACTCTTGACAATTTTAAAAGCTTTTTTGTATGTTACAGGTGCCAGTTGTTTTAAATCTGATATAAACTTTTTCTCTAGCTCTGATATTTGACTGTGATTTTATTTATTGGATCTTTTGCCATAGGAATACTCTTAATATTTACATATTCAAATCTGTCTATCCTTTTTTATCTAGCCTTTGAATTTCTAGTCTTAGGAAGTTCTTCTTAACTCCTAGATGATATCTGTAGTTCTATATTTTTGTGAATTATTTTTTGTTTTACTTTTTCATTTGGGTACACAATTTTTATCTTGTGTAATTTGAGTGGTTTCCAGCTGATCCTTTTCTGGTCTCTGATCTCATTGATCCAAGTAGTGTTGGACCTCCCATATTAACTGAATGATGGGTCATTGTTGGATGTTCTTCCAGGTATCCAGAGACCCAGGTGAGTCTGCCTAAGCCATCTCCCTCTTCTTACCCATACCCACACACCTTTCATTGAGTCTCAATATTCATCAAACTCTCCACAGTGCAAACAACTCTACTCAAGGTTGTTAAATCACCTTTGGGCCAATATGACAGCAATATTTTAGAAACATAAATTGTAGTGTAATATTTATATTTTGAATTTTGGCCTCTTAACTTCTATTCCTCCTCTCTTTTTACAAAACAGTATTCTGATTTTCCTTTGGGAAATAGCTCCTTTATCCACTTTCAGTCATATGCTTCTAGGTAGAGTTTCTCCATCCCCAGATGCAGGGGTGGAGTAGTGATCACATTCCTAATCCATTCAGCACACTGCCTTATTCCAGCCATTATGATGGCTCGGGAAGTTCACCAGTCAGAGCCAAGAAGACACAAGAAGACATTTTGCCGGGGCTTCTGAGAAAAGGAAGTTAATTTACCTTCTCTCTTTCCTACTGGTTACAAACAGATTCGAATACAGTAGTGGGATATGCTGGCAGATACCCTGGTATAAACCAGCCTAATAACAGAGCCAAAGAAGGAGAGTCAAGAAACGAGAGATGAGAAATTGGGTCCTTATCCCTTGTATGAATGCTGCATCAAGCTGTGTCTCAAGTAGAATCTTCCACTGTTCAATTACGAACCAGCCAATTTTCCTTGTTATTTGAGATCAGTTTTCTCACCTCTTGCAACTAAATATCTTAATTTATATAAGACTTTTCTTCTCAGCTATAGTGACTTAATGAGGCCTCTGAAGGAATTCACTATATAATTTCCCCAATTATCATGCATGGGGCAGGTATCTCAGCTTGAACATAAACCACAGCCATCACAGGGACTGAGATATGTCCAGTCACCTTGTGAACTGGTGTAGTAGGCCTGCCATATGTGTGTTCACACAGGGGCTGAGTTGTGTCTGGAAGAAAAGCCCAGCCCCTCGAGGAAGGAAGCCAGGTTTATGTGCTTGGCCTGGTTGGGGGTGGGGTGATTCTGGGAATTGCACAGGGTTGTCCCTAGTTCCCTGAGTTGGAGTCTTCAGAGCGTGAGGACCATTTGTGAACATGTAAAGAATTCCTCACTGCAAATTTTCTAAGAGCCGACAGTATGTTTTGGTACTTTCTGTAGCCTACAACACAGTTATAGAGACCAGTCCTGATGTCTCCAAGGTTTGAGAACACTAGAGCAGGTCCAACCATCTCCAAGGTTTGAGAACACTAGAGCAGGTGAAGGATGAAGGAGAAATAGCAGCAGTGGAGGCAGGATCTTGTGGGGAGACACTATCTGTCAGGATTTGGGAAGCTGAGTTGATAAGTGGGGCCTGGCTGGTGCAGCAGCACTCAACACCACCGGCAGTGGAGCCGGCGCATGGCCCGCCAGACCCACGGCCTGCTGGCAGAGGGAAAGCAGGAGTGGAGAAGAGGAAGAAGCAGTGGAAGCCATATGATTACTCACTGGACCTGGGCACGTAGGAGATACCTCCTGGAGACTCAGAGAAACTGGATGATAAGGGGTGAGAGGAGTGAATTTGCAGAGAGCTCCACTTCTGTGTTGGGTTCTGCATCATTTCTGCAATATGGGAAAAAGATCTTGAAAAGTAAGTTATTGTCATAAATGACGCATAATGACAGGTTAAACTCCCTGCCCTGGTGACTCTGCTAGGCTGCTGGTGGCACCATGCTTGTTTCTCTCCTGGCTTGTGTCCCCAGACATGTTCTCCTTCTAAAATCCTACCCTCCTGGGGAAAAAAGTCTCCTCTGATGTCTGCTAGGCAGAGCCCAATACACCCTCCTCTGTGTTCCCATAGTATCCTTTATATATGCCTTCTTAATACTTTTCAGGCTTTCTATAATTTGCTTACATACATGTCTCTTCCCCTACACTCTGAACAACTTGTGCTATTTTATTTTTCCTAAACCAAGCACAACGGGCACACAGTATGTGCTCAATAAATGTTTGTAGAACTACCAACTAGATTTTTTTAAAACTATTTTCTAAGCATGTCTTTGAGTGAGAAAATATTTGGATCCAGAGTCTGCTTGAACTGCTGCTCCATTTTATTTGTAAGAGTTTTGTGTGTTCAGTATTGAACTTTTCTTGTTATTTCTGCTTTACTGGGAAATCACAGCTTCTCTTATTATTTTTCTAGACAAGAGGGGATGTGGCTAGAAATTGAGGGCATCTGACTAGTTTTTTTGAATTAGTGACCTTAATCTCCAATGCCAGAATTAATCTTTCTTTTGTGAGGATCATTTAGCTGAGAAAGAGTTAATACCTACACTACTTCACGAACAAATTGCCTCATTCAGGAAGGGAAAAAAAAAATTCTCCCAGGAAATTGGATGTCAGTGGATTATTCCCCCTCAGATCCATGGATTAGTGTGTGTGGGGAGGGCATCCAAGTGGAAAAAATGTAATATCAATGTATTTAAGGGCAGCGGCTGTTCTTTCTCACCACCTCAATTACGGGTCTCTATCATAGGCATCATATGATGCGTGTCTCACTACCTACTTCACTTAAGCCTATTATGGAACTTTTTTTGATTATTAAATATTTGAGAGCTCTTTAGAATTAGGATACACTTGCATCAGTGTTGCCTGAATCAGCGCTCTCATTTTTCTCTTCACCCAGACACCGGCAATTCAAGAATTCTTTAAGATGAGGAGGACCTTAAAATATTATTCCTTACTTTACAGCCTTATCATAAAAAGTAACTTTTATTCAGTGAAGATGTGTAGGCTTGTAAACTATATAAACATGTATTTTTTCTTTTATAAAGATTTACAATTTATGATGCTCATTGAAAGAGATAAATACTAGGCTTTGTAAGCCAAGAGTGAAGTTACAGAATATATTAAAAAAAAAAAAAAAAAAAAAACCCTTTGCGGTATGAGTGCTCATTTTCCTTGATCATTTACATAGCCCTGGATGCCTTGTAGAGAACCCTAAATGCATTCTTCATTACTAATGACATTTTCATGAAAGCGGATATTTCTTATTTAACAGTCCATCTATCTCTCCTGCATACTCTTTACCTTCTGCCACAAAAGGCTGCGGACAAGTTTAAGTTTTCACAAGGTGACTAATAGAATAATAGGCCTGATGAATATTCCAGGACCTTAGATTTTTCTCTTAAGATCGTCGATCCAAAAGTCCTAAGAACATTCGCCAGAGGAAATGTCTGCCTGTAAGGAAATAGATGGGGAATCATTAACAACCCCAGGAGGAGCCACAGCTATTGGTCTTTGAGCTCCTGAACACGTCAGTCAGAGTACATGACTTGGTGTCATCTGAGATGTTTGAACGCCACCATCAAGGCAGCAGGTGTGATCCTGTGATGCCAGGGCTGGTCTTGAGAGTGTTGTGAGAACACACATACACAAAAAAAGTGGGGTTTCCCATTGGGAGGGGAGAAGGGGAGGTTCAGATGAACAAAGAGCAGGGTTTGGGCTAACATTGTGCTCTTGGATGATTCCTAGGTCTAGGCAGAAGATGTGTATAGCCTGTTTTCTAAATAAAATGATTTTTTCCAGGCATGCCTTTAATGTGCCAGCTGTTCATGTGTACACGTATGAGTGGTTTCTCAGGTGCAGTGGCCACTGAATCCAGGAGGTTTCCTGGCAAAATGCTTCAGTGGCCATTGGATGTTGGCAACCGGGATGCCTGCCAGCCCCAAACTAGCGGTCGTCCCAGTTTCTCGCACGGCACACTGCCCTTTGGAGGAATGGCACGTTACCAACTCCTTGGCATCTGAAAGGGATCAGACATAAATCTCACCAGCACACAGAGATGAAAGTGAAAATAAAGTGTGAGGAATCAAAAGGAAGTTGCAGAATGCATGGCAGATGTTGTTAGATTTGTCTAGCAAAGCCCATGTGCCAAGCATGATTGATGACATTCTTGGGAGAGGTTAATAGCTCTGGACGGTGCGGCTTGGACGTTTTGAAAGTAAGCACAGAACAAATGCGAGGGTTGCAGCAGGAATGGCCAAATGAAGCAAGTGGAATTTTCAAAACAAATAGCATGTCATCTGCTTATATAACATCGATGGTTGAGGCAAATGAAAGGCAAAAGGTAGCCAGTGGTCCCTGTGATAGTTAGAGAGAGAAGAGTCCTTTGCATACTGACTCCCTTGAAGGTGACAGGTTTTGAGTGACAAGCAGGTTACTGTGAATTCTGCGGGAGGCAATGACATGCCTAGTTTACACTGTGAGTATTTTGGCCTTAATTTATGCTGTGAGCAATGGGTGAGCCCAGGTCCATTACATGCCTACTGAAGATGATTTATGTGGGTTTCATGTAGTTGGACTTTAATTATTCACGTGATTATCAATAAAAAATAAGGCCCGAACAGTCTTGAATGTGAACAGGTTGGCAGGGCAAACAGCTGATTGTAACGACTGCCTTATTCTCCACATCAGGTATGAGAACAAATTCATAAGCAGGATTTACACTTTTCCTCCCTTTTTCACAAACATACAAACTGCCAACCTGTTAATCAACTCCCTGATGGCAGACAAATGTCTCTGGGAAACATGTGCCAAATATCAATTGTTATTGGCTGAAACTCAATAGGACAAAATGGATTGATGCTGCCATTCTATTCTGTGCAATGCAATTGCTGATCAATAGTGAGTAATTGGACATCATTCTGTGAAGGGGCGAATGCTGAAACAGGAATATCGCCATGAGTTATGGTGCATATTAATCACTGTCTAATTGTTTCATCAATGCAACTTCCTTCCAACAACCTGCTATGGTAGTTAACTATATTGGGGGGACCCTCCCATTTTTCCCTACAGGTATTTGTTTGAAGGCTAAAACTGCATGACTCAAGAAATCATGGTTCAGTGGCTCCCTGCACATTTGATGTGGTGTGAGCTTCACTATGGCAAGAAATACCCCATAGCATGTAGAGTGGGCTAAAAAACGTTCCATAAAACACTCCTCTCCCCTTAGGAAAAAAGACAAAATGGGAATGAACTAAGTAACAGGAATTCACCTGGAGTGTGACTTCACCCCCGAAGCAGCATTTGTTATCACTCTTGTTTTCCTTCTCTCACCTGCAAAATTTCCAGAGGACCAGCAGGAAGAGAAAAAAAAAAAAAATATATATATATATATATATATATATATATATATGCCTTCAAGAGTCAGGCCCTAGAAAAAGTTGAACTATTCTGAAAATAAAAATGAAAATGCTCAGTGGTATTCCCTTTTGAGATTTGGTTGTTTGCTGCAAACGCAGGTTCCAACTGTGAGGCAGTTGGGTGAATTTGGGGGTCCTCTGCCTCTCTTGGACTGCTTTTGCTGCCGGGATTGCTGGTATGTTGAACTCCAGAGGTTTATGTAGAGATCACTGCAGAATAAAGGCCATCCTATTATTCTTTCCTCTGCCTTTTCGGGAGCAGGCTTTCCCTGAGTTTGAAGCTTTCATGGTAATTCCCATCTTGATTCTCTAGCTATTCACTCACTCCTTCCATCAAGAAATTCTTTTCTCCTTCTTTTCTTTGCCTAGTATTTTTGGGATAAATCCACTTTTACATTAGCAAGAGGGAAAGCCTGACTATAGCCACAACTGGATTTTTTCTGGAGTAGAATCCCAATGCAGTTTCTCTAGTAAAACAACACCAATACCTTGGAAATGACCAACTCCAGGACTCCAGGAAGTTGTCTCACCATGGGAGGCAGTTTTGAAAAAAGAAAATGACAGGGAAACTTGGAGGGTGGCGGGAACACACACAGTGGCAGGACAATGGCTTCCCCTGTGTGTGAAACCCAGGCCCCTTGGGAACTGGCTCTGGAGTAGTGATGTGGTTTCTTAATCAACACTTTTCCAAACAGACACTCACCAAATTAAAGAGACCTTGCAGGAAGAGAGAGGAGGAGGCTGAGTTTCCTACAGCATGTTGTAAGGACTCATTCCTCAGAACTTGTGTCAGGGTCTCTTTGCAACTTTCCCTGACTGCTTTTTTAAGCCATATGAATCCCCTCCAACTCCTTTTCTTATGAAAATTATCTGAGAAGGGTTGGAACAGGATCATAGCTTGTTCACCTGGATCCCACTGCGCCAAATGCTCGATTGGGAGCTCTGATGTGTGCCCAAGTTTGAAATTCTAGTTGGAAGTCCTTGGGTTTGTCAGACGATCAGGAAATATTCCAAGGCCAGATTTCAAAGTAAAATCCTCTCCACTTCATCCTTGACAGTGTGTTAGAGATACGGAGAGCGTAGCTGTACTTTGTCAGGCCTGACTCTTAGCTCCTACAGAAATGAAATAAACAGAGAAATATTGAGGGGTTTATGTAAAAAAAAAAACCTCCCCATAATGATGTTTTCCACTTATATAATTGTTTGCACTGTTAAAAGTATTTTCATGTTTTCTTTGATATTCATAGCAACTGAGGTCAGTAATACAGGTAGTTTGGGCTCCAATTTATGGGTGAGGAAACTGAGGTGGAGGTCTTTATCTTCTCAAGAACAAATAGCTTAAAAAGATGGAATTATAATTGAGATTTGTTTTGCCGTTAATCCTGGTGTTTCCTCCTTTTTTAATGCTTCTTCATACAGTTGTATTAAATTGACAAAGTAGAGTCGAAGGAGAGTGTAAGTCTAATTTAAATGTCTTGAATTTTTTTTTTTAAATACCTTCTTAGTTCTTAAAACCAAAAGATACTCAGAATGAGATTATCTGGTTGTATCCCCTCCACCCCCTCCCCCAAGTGTTAGGTAGGACCTTTAAATCATTCGAGACAGCTAAGAACATCTATTTTTAAATACCCCAAGAGAAGGAGATTCTTCAACCCCTGTGGGTAACTTTTCCTGATGTTTAACATTTCTCAAAGCCAGGAAATTCTTTCTTGTGTTCTAAATCCCTAATGCTGCAGCTTGAACCGGCTTTCTCCCGGTTGGTCTTCGCGGAGATGCTGAACAGCTGGCTGCGTTCCTCGACGTGAGAGCTTTTCAAAGAGTAGGGAAAGACTGTTAAGTCATTCCTCCGCCTTCTCTTCCACAGGTTCAGTAATCCCCACTCCTTTCACTATTTCTCATAGGTCTCATTTTCCAGGCCTTTAATCGTCTCTCTGCCTTCTCCCACATAACTCAAAGTTTCTGTTGAGATATTGGGCTGGAGAGAAGAGGCCCTTTGTTCTTGGGGTGGGGGATTCTGGTAAAGGGAGGAAAGCACCAAACCTCATTAGGCCAGCACTCACTCCCCCTCCGAGTGCTGATGATGTCCTCGCACTGGCACTCAGAAATCTGACATTCTCAAGGAGTTGGATGGGTAATTAATTAGTAAAATTAAATGCCAAAATGCCTCCTGAATAACAACAGGGTATTTGGCAAAAGCCTTCTCGAATATCTTTATTCCTATCCAGTGTACCCACTTCTTTAGACTGCGAAAGTCTCTAAAACTATTTCAAGAGCTCTTTGAAAATGACTCACTGGAGAATTTTTTGGGTTGGAAGATTCCAGAACACCATTAGTTAGTTAACATTTCCCATGTTTCTGACATCTTTACTATAATACAAAATGAGTCCACTAAGTCACGGGCTTTATATAGCTCCATGATTTTTCTCCTGCATTTTATATTTGGCCATTGACTTAGTATGTAATTATTATAAAAAATCACACAGTGAATAGGACTAAGACATCAAGAAGCTTTAAATAAAAGAACAAAAACTATGGGATACCTTTGAACTTGAGACCATTTCATGTTCTTGCTGAATGCCTTGAGAAATAGCTACAGGTGTTCCTTGAACAAGGTCAGAGTGTCACACGGAGGATGTGGTGATAGAAATGAATCCATTCAAGGTAGCTCCTAAGCATGCTGGGCATCTGTTACACATCTAGTGTTGGCTGGGTGAGCAGCAGGTCTAGGGGTCTTTAATTCAGTGACTGTCAACAGCCACATAACAACCATGATAGGGCTCAAGTTGGCACCTTTATGACAACTTTAGTCAATAAGCTAAAGCCTGAAGACCATTGGCATAGTGTTTGGTGGAGGATTGAAGAAAAGTAAATGCACTGTAGAAGGTCTAAAGATTCCTCGTCAGAATGATCCCAGCTGGCCTCATTAGTTGGTGGTAATTTACATCAACATGCCCTCCCAAAGACTTTTTATTTATTTGTTTAGCCAAATAGGGTTACTGAGAGCCATTTGAAAAGAGGAGATAACATGTGCTACATAAAATTGTATTGTTTATTGTGAAAAGTGATTGATAAGGAAGATAAGATGGAGGTTTTAAAAATATCAATTCACAAGACCCGTTCACAAGGTCACCCCAGTGACCTTTCTCTAAGCAGGAAACAACTAACCCACTTTGTTTATCTTCTTCATTAGGACCAAATGACCCTCTTCAAACAGTGTCATGTCTTTTCTGCTGGTTCTTTGGTGCTTTCCAGGGGAGTTCAATAAGAAGTAAAACCCTGAGGTTGCTATTAACTTGAAATTTTATTCCCCACTCCTGCCTAAGACTAACTAAGCGGAACCAGATTGTGAGAACTGGGCCTCATGAATTCTTCCAGACTTCAACCCTTTCATATGGCTACAGGGCCCTGGTACTTAACAGAGAGCAAGGCAGTTTCCAACTCAGCATTGAGGATGATCTGAACATGGACAAGGCTCACCTGCCACACAGCATCCAAGTGAGGCCAAAAGCCTGGCAGAGTTGCAGAAGTACAATCACAAGAGGGGATTGTCTGCCCTGTGTGGTCCATTGCAAAGGTCTTTGATGTTGGCTGGACATTAGATCACCTGGGAATTTACAAAAATAATGCATGCCTGGACAATGTCTCCTGAAAATGATCAAGATTTCCTTGAAGCCAAGGTTGAGACTGACTAATGGGACAATCAGTGTCAAGGGGATTCTTTAAGGTGGCTCCAAAATTTAGGATTTGGAGGCAGAGAGAGCCCTTAAGTACTGAGAGAGCTCAAGAAATAACTAGGCTCTTTCTCTACTTGTCCTTTGTTCTTCTCATTATATGCCATCTCCCTCCCTCCATCCTTTTGCCCTCCTTTTGCGCTCTCTCCCTCTCTCCTTTCCCCCTCTTCTTCCTTCCTTCTTTCCTTCCTTCCCTCCTAACTTCCTTCTTTCCTTCCTTCCTCTTTTTCTTCCTTTCCTCCCAGGACATGAAGGAAGTTTGGGCAGTTTTGGTGGGGTAAGTCTATGTGGCAAGCAGTACCATCTCCAGGCCACAAAGTTTAAATGACTCTGCTTCAGGGTCTAGGTGGCTGGATAAACAGGTGCTCAGGTGACAGTACCAGGCTTCAATACCCAGCCCAATATCACTGTTCCTAGGATGCTTTCCCCATCTCCCCCACTTAGAATTAATCTCCCCTTCCTCCAGCCTCCTATCTATAACACATGGGCTTTGCTTTTATTCTAGAAGTTCTGTTCGCTTCTGATTCTCTGTACGTGTCCATATGGTGAGGTGAATTGAGGCTTCTAACCTCCATTTCTTCCCCTCTCCTCCCTATCTGATTTGGGACGAGATGCTAAGTCAGGCAGGGAATAAATCTGGTAATTAGTGAAAAGTGACTAGAAAGAATCCAAATGTATCAGGTAGATTATATGTGTAGTCCTCAAAAGAAAGATAATTATCATGGCAGAACTATTTAATGTTACAAATCTATAAGTTAAAATATAATCAGCTCCAAGACACAGGGAAATGTCTCAATCACGTTGGTATTCCCAGGGCTCAAGGTATTGACTAGCACAAAGTAGAAATCATGACTTTAGTGAGGGTTAAGAGGTCAAGTTGAGGATCTGGCTGCTCACGTTTGAATCATGGTTTAACTACCCTAACTACCATAGTGAAGCCAAGGTAATGCCCAAGTTACTTAACTTTTCTAAGCCTCATCTTCCTCTCTATTAAAGGATCTAGAAAGAATTCCATAGAGTTTGTTTGTGAAAACAAAATGAGGCACTCCATGTAAAGGTTCTTAGCACACTGCCTAGCACAAGTAAAGGCTCACTGTTTGCTATTATTAAAATATCTGTACAAATGAGCATGTGTCAGCCTTAGCCATGCCTTCTTTCCTTTACAAACCTCATCCAGCTCTCCCAGCCAGTATGAATGGAAATGGCATTATCTTCTGAGCATCAATCGCCTTCCTGTTCGTGTCCCTTGTCTTTGGGAGGTGCCTTTACCTCAAACAGCTTCTTTGGCCCTGAACCACTTCTGCTTACAGCCATTGCTTACGATTTCACCATTTAAGCGTGTATTCATTTTTTACCTGGATTCACCTGAATAAAAATCCTGCAACATGGAGAAGGGAGTGCATGGAGTGGCCTGCTATGGACCGCACATGCCCTTGGCATAACCATGGCTGTCAGATTGGCTTAGAAGTCCTGACATACGACGCCACATCTTCCATTATCTCTCCCTTCCTTTAGCATCAAATTTATTCTCACTACACTGTAGTAATTAGATAAATATCTGCTGGATACTCCCAGACTGCTGTGGGCAGTTTTGATGATTTAGAAGGGATGGTACTGAGCCATCTGATTGGGGACAATGCAGTCCTAAGTCAGCTGATTGGGAGAAAGTTGGTCCTAAACCATATAACCCTCCAGAAATTACCTTTAAATTATGCATATCTTTTCTCACTTCTTGGGAGAAACCCAGTGTGGTCTTTCCCTTCTAAAGGCAAGAAAGAGATAAGAACATATGAGGTTTTGTTTCTTCTTTTCTGTATCTGTGATCAAAGCAAGAACAATATCCCTGAAGTTCAGGGCTCAAGGGTTCTGGACTTTAGAATCAAATCTCTCTTTATAATTTTCTTCTTCAGGCATTTCCACGGAAAAATCATTTATTCTTGGTACAAGTGAAAAACGTGTTTGGGTTTGACCTGCTTAATTCTCCCTAAGTTAAACTACATGTGAATAAAGAGGCTTTTAAAGCAGATCCATGATACATTAAGAAACCAGAGCTCATTAAAGAAAAAGAAGTCCATGACAAGATTCCCTCCTGCCACCCTTTTGTAAAAACCCCATTTTAAAGATAATAAAAAAGTGATTTTTCAGTGTAATTTCACCCCTACTTGGGTGTAAAGGGCACAGAACCTTTTGAATAGCAAAAATTTTAAAATCCAGTGTCTTAAACACAAATGCAATCTCTCATTTCCTTTCTGGTGTAACAGTGCTTCTGAAATCTATTTTACTGGCATGAAGAAAGGGGTAGAGAAGACAGTAAAAATCCTGTGTGTTATCACTAGAACACCATAGGAGTTCATTTGCTTCCTTCGAATTTACATACAACTTCCACTTAGTGATATTCCCTCTTTCTTTCTTCATGGTAGTTTTTATTTAATTCTATCACCTTGCTGTTAGTATATACAAGGCTATACCCAGAAATTCCCAATCTTTTTTTTTTAACTTTAGACTTTAGATTTATTTAGGACTGTTTGCATGTGTTTCTAGAATATTTACTCTAAAAAATGACATGACAGCTCCCCCTCAGTGAGACCCTGGCCTAAATATATATGCTTTATTTATATAGTGAAAGAATAACATTAAACACGGAAGCTCTCAATGTATGGCACTGAATGATGATCTACACAGGGCATCCTTCAAAGGTTGCAATTAAGGACCCACCTAGCTTTTCAGCAATACAAGCCCAATTGAGATCTTCTGGCCCATTCATGTTTATGCCTTAAAATTCCTTTTAGATTGCATCTTTGGAGCTTGCATAGCTCAGTTTACTTTTCATAGGTTCTAGTTGGGTGCCCACACACACAAAAAAATTTTTTAAACCCCACAAAAACCCATCAACTCTTCTTTTCTGGATTCCTTAGTTTCAAAGTGTGCATCATACAAAGCATAGCAGCAATCGTTTTCAGGAAGCATTCCCACAAAATGTTTGAAAGGACCAGTTGTGGTTACGCCAACATCTCCACCAAGATCTCTGTGCCTTCTTCTACCATGAAGCACTTTTTGCCTGCACTGAAACAAAAAATAAAAAAATAAAAACGACAGCCTTCTTCCTTTTCTTGATTTCTTCTGGTGTGGAGCATTTCCAAACTTTCATGTCATAAAAAATGCAACATCATCACTAACTTGCACTCCTGAGGCCATCTTCTCTGCAGTAGTTGCAGGGTCACAGGACGAGAGAGCCAGTGGGCACTGAGCATCCTCCTCAGGGCTGTGGACCAAATCTTACCACGAAAGAATTTTCTGAGCCCTCCATGGTCACTGACCTGTCATCCATGCCTGCCTGTTAAGTAGCTTCCCTATCCCAGGAATTTAGCCCCACCTAAAACCAACAGTATGTTTTAGAGTTAAGAATAAATGCAGCCAGGCGCAGTTGCTCACACCTGTAATCCCAGCAGTTTGGGAGGCCGGGGCGGGTGGATCACCTGAGGTCAGGAGTTTGAGACCAGCCTAGCCAACATAGTGAAACCCCATCTCTATTAAAAATGGGAGAATTAGCCGGGCATGGTGGCAGGTGCCTCTAACCCCAGCTAGTGGGGAGGCTGAGGCAGGAGAATTGCTTGAACCTGGGAGAAGGAGGCTGCGGTGAGCCATAATCATGCCACTGCACTCCAGCCTGGGCAACAGAGCAAGACTCTGTTTAAAAAAAAATAAAAATAAAAATAAATGCACACATATATTCTTTAACATCTCTGATCTTAAGACTATACTCTAATCAGAACTTATGGAAAGAGCATGGAATTTGGATTTAGAGATATGGAGGTTTGAATTTGTGACTTTATACAAACAGCTTCACCTTTCTGAGCCTCAGTGTCCCCATCTGTAAAATGGAGATGATGATACGGATGTACTGGTCAGGATTCTGGATTCCTTCTCTCTTCCTCCCTCTTCTGTCCTGTCATGCATGACTGTGAGGAGACTGCTGTCCTTCCAGGCATCTTGATCTTTCACACAGACAAAAAGGAAGACAGTAGGTAGCAGGTAAAGGGCACAAGCCAACTGAATCTGTCATTTCTTGTCTGAAAGCAATAGCTTTCCAGAGAGCCTTCCCCAGGGAATTCACACTTACTACTCATTGGCCTGAGTTGAAGCACAGGGTCTCCCGAAGCTCTGAGGAAGCCCAAGAAATCAAGTTTGTTTAGTTGGGATATTGTCCATCTGAACAAAAGCAGGCTGCTATGCGTTTGGGAGGATAAACGGGAAAACGGATCCTGGAGGCCATGGCAGTGTTTACATCGGTCTACTTCACAGCATCATTGTGAGCATTACATGAGACATTTATGTAGAATGCCTAATGCATCCAAGGAGCTTGTTAACAGGTCGCTTCACAACACGACTTTGATGGGACCACATCCCTCACGTGGCCATGAGTGTGGATGTTCAGGAAGAAAACCAAATCCACACTGAAGGATTCCACAGAGGACTATGACACCTTCTGTCAACACTCTTGACCTGAATTCCCAGGCCTGAGGAGACTCATGTTCATGGTGGTTAAGCCTCTCTCCCTGAGGCCACTCCCACGGGTGAGGAAACAGTGGGTCTGCCAAGACCTCGGCTGGTTTCAGAGCCCTGCACCATCCTCTGGGCTTGCCTAATTCTGAATATAATAATATGTTGATAAAATACCTTGTCAAGCTCCACAGCATTCCCTGCCACACGATCTTATTACACTTCTGCTTCATAATTAAAATTGAAAGAACACAAGCCCACTGGACCTGTCGTTAGCATGTGGAGTGGCTGCCACGGAAGGAACGTCATGTTTGATTTCTAGGTCTGGCCCCACATGCTGGCAGGGGCCCGGGGCCTTTGTTGACCATGGCGATTCAACCTCCTCCAATTTCTTATCAAGCAAATGTGTGTGCATGAGGTGCCGTTTTTTTGATCTTGCTGGCGAGTTGTAGGATAGAAGCCCTGTGATGGAAGAGCGGGGAGGGGGAAGAGACTTGCAAGAAGAGAATAACCTGAGAAAGACACAAAACTAGGATCTCACACACTGGTAAGAAAAATGGAGCCCTTCAGGCATTCGCATGCTATTCACACAGAGTAGGACATATTCACAGTGTCTTACGGCTTACATTTCTGAAATACCCCAAGAGCTGGGAAACAGCAGAAAAATACGTATGTATACATATGGTGGGGGTGGGGGGTCTCTATTTCTGGCATGAATCTTGTATCATTGGGACATAAATCAACCTTCTAGGATTAGAACCTATAACTCAAGCATGAAGCTACCAACCCCATGCACCAAATTTGGCTAGATACTGCCCGCCCCTAGGAAGAAAGAGAAAGCTGAAGTCTCCTGCATTCAACCACAGCTTCCTGTCCTTCCAAGACCCCGAAGAGAGTCAAAATCTAGTTCGTCTTTTCAAATGACAGCGAAACCCTGCCACAGCTGATGGAAACCAAGCCATGTCCTCTGTAGGCCCCGCTCTGTTGCAGCCTGTGCAGGAGGAAGGGTGGGCCAATGGGACAATTCATAGAGAAAACTTCAAATGGAAAATCTTTTATACCCTCCAACACAGTATCTGGCTGAAAGCCAGTTATTCAGGTGCCAGAAACGGCTCTGTGGGTAGCAGTGAAGAGTGCAATCTAGAGGCAGGGAAGGCATCAGAGATGGTTTACACGACACATATTAGTCTAGGCTATTCTTGTATCAAGTGACAGAAGCTGTATTCAAACTGACCTCAAGGAAGTTAAATAAATAAGTAAATAAATAAATAAGTAATTTTAAAAGGGATTTGTTACCCCTGTAACTGGAAACTACAAAGGAAGATTCAAACGCTTTAGGCAGCTGGGTCCGTGGGCTCAAATGGATTTGTTTTTCTCTCCATCTCGTGACTCTGCTAACCTTTACCTAGCCTTATTGTCATCTGAGCTGTCTCCACAAGACAGACACTGTAACTTGAATATACGTTTTCTCTGGCTTAGCAGCTGCACAGAAAGAAAGTGTATGTTACTCATTGTTTTTCAAAAATGCTAGGTAACAACCACAAAATCTCAATAGTATAGGAAGAATTTATTTAATCAATTCGAAGGTTGACTGTAGGGAGGCTTTACTTCATTCTAAGGCAGCCAGAGTAGCTTTGCTCCATTTGTGTTCATTCTTGGGCCAACGATGAAGGAATAAAGCTCCCCTGAGGAAGCTTTTCTCAAGTCAAAAGCAGAGGTACAAATCCCAAAGCACAAGCAAATTTCAAGCCCTTGCTCACATTATGTTTACTAATATCCCATTGACCAAAATAAGCCATGTAGCCCAGTCCAAAGTCAAGGGGCAAGGAGATATGTCTTACATTTTAATTGGAAGAACTGCAAAGTTACAGGCCAAAGAGTGTAGATAGAAGGAAGAGTAAAGAGCCGGGACTAATCAGTCATCCACAGAAGACATCTCTTTTCCGGAATCCAGCTATCAATCTCAGCTTATATGCAAATGGACCGCCTTGGTTGAGTAACATGCCCATCCTTGAACCAATCTCTAGGATGCAAGTGGGGAACTGAATTGCCCGCCTGAGTGATCCAGTGCATTCTATGGAAGTGCTGTTAATGATGGGCAACAGGGCATTAGAATTGATAGCTCCTGGGGACGACATGGAGTGCAGGAAGAGCTCTCCAGAGGAACAAGAAAAAGGGACATGAAAAAGCAGACTTAGTGGATAGGAGCCATAGCTGCCACTGTTCACTGTAAGAATAACTGTCTGAACAATCACATGCAAACTGGTCTCTACTCCTTGACTCCTCTGGAAGTGTCTCTGAAATGCGGGGAGGTAGGGAGGGAATAGAGCAGGTAGGCGAGGTATATGCTTATGATTCCTTGTCATGAGCTCTACTAGTGCCATGTTCAGGGTGTCCACATGTATGCATTCACATTTATGCATACGTGTATATTAGCATGATCCAACCTATTGTGCTAAAATCATGATTCTAAGTATGGAGTTAATATTTTCTGTGATTGTCACTATTACTATGGGTACATAACAAATTATCCCAAAATGTAGTGGCTTAAAACAATGGCAATGTTTTTTGTTTTGTTTTTGGTTTTTTGCTAGCAAATCTGCAATTTGGGCCTGGTAGTTATAGTTCATCTCTGTCCCAAGAAGTGTCAGCTCAAAGGCCTCTGAAGGCTTACTCGGAGGAAGGCGGCAGATGTTAATAGTAGAACAATAAATTCAGCTAATTTTTTCAGCCTTTCTGAGCCTTAGTTTCTTTATCCACAAAATGGGAATGCAAATACACATTATGGTGTGTATTTTTCACAGTTGTGAAAATTAAAAGAGATGATTTTGATAAAGATCCTAACCCAACAGAGTGTAGTAATCTTTTCTATCCTCCCGCATATGCCTTCGAGGGTGTTCTTGAGTTATTTATGGTGGTTGGAGTTATGGCCACAATTTCTCCCCGAACATTAGGGCATAGAGTGTAACCCCTGCTATGAGTAAGTCCAGAACTGCAATCTGACCATTAGCAGACAGGACCCAGTGCCCTTTAGATCTATAGAGCTTTTAACTGAAGTCAGTAGATTGTCACCTAATTGATAAGTGAAGGGACACATGAAATGCTGGGAACTAAGTTTATGTTAGTACTAACTTTAATACAAAAGTTAGCTTAAAATTGACAATGGTTCGATCCTTCCCAAAATAATGTGTAAAATGATGTGAAAACATAGACGTAAGAAAGAAGCAATTTATCCAAATAGTGTCATGATCTAAAAAGTTTTCTTACTTTTTAATCTTTCTGTTTGATACGTGTAAGTTAGTATGAAAATGCTGTCTATTGGGCCAAACATCATCTATTTGGGGGCTGTGCTACATCTCTCTGACGAGGAGCCTTTCTTTTGACACTTCTCATATCATTTTTGAGAAAATCTTCTCAAAAAAATTCATTTTTTTCTCAGAAGATACAGTTTTCTTTCATGAGAGGTAAAATTTTATTGCCAATTCCTCCCAATCCACTTTCCACTTTTAATGAAGAATTATATTTTTCCAGGAATGGGTAACTAAATACAAATGTGCATTCTTCATTGATGCAGTTAACTAGGACTCTGGAAAGCCCACAATCCAGGAATCATCAACTCTTTTCCTGGGCCTCCATTCTTGCAAACTAAAGCTCCACAGTGATGATTTCTACCTTATTCATTTGGGCCTAAAGAACTTTAATGGAAGATGGAGTTTGCCTGGGGTCATCTTAAGAATTTGGTTAAGAACCTGCAAATAGATTTTCCAGGCCACTCTGGGAAACTACACACACCAACAAACCTGGTCTCCTCAAGGTCCTTTAGTTTGGGATCTGCCTAGCATAAGCTCAAACTCCAAGGGCTAATCAACACTCAAATTGAGGGTAAGAAATGTTGAGAGTAAATGAAAAGGAATTTGCTTTGTTAAATGTTTCTCTAGACAGTGCCCCTATTCTTTTCCTAGCAGGACAGCAAAGCCCCATTGGGAAGGCTGGCTAGCTGTGAAATGACATACATGCAGAAGAATTGTCTTCCAGATATCCCTCAACAACTAATTTGTCTCCTGAAGCATGAAATTTAATTACCCATATTGGACATACTTGCATAATCACATATTTTTATTGCACAAAATTGTTCAGTCTTTTAAAGTGTAGGGACAGAATCCTGGTTATAGAAATGTCTTTGACATCAGAGATTTGCACAAGTAAACATTTTTTGTGAATAACTATTTTCCAGTGTGGATTCTCATTTGCCGCCTTTTGGTATTGTTGAGCATTGACTTGCACTCATATTTTGCTGTTATGTTGACAAAGGGGGACTGATAAGTTTTTATTAAACCCTTGTAATATTAAGCCCTGCTATCAAATTCATCCTAAGCTTCTGCTAATCCTCTTCTTTGTTGCTTACCATAGTACATAAATCGTCATCCACCTCTGAGCAAGCTCATATCCTTCTCCAGCACTTTTCAATCTCACTCCCACTTCTCTTGAAACAAGGTGACCAGAAGTGAACATGAGACTCCCCACAAGGACAGAGGCATACCACCTCTTCAAGGGAAGCCGATTAACTGTGAAATAACCAGCAATATTTTTAGCACTCTTCTCACTTTTATAAAAGAGATTGAGATGTCACATTTACTTGGCTAATGGCTATTGCTCCTAGGAAAAGCTGAAGTTAGCCTAAAAACGGCTGATCATGACTATCGGGGCAGAGATAGGAGAATTACCCCACTAGGAAGCCATGGTGTCCATTTGAAGTCTGGTTTCTATGGCTCTTTGTAGAAGCCTAGCTGGACATAAGAGGAGAGACATATACAGGAGTTCAAGCATGGTGCTAGGGGGTGGGTATGTAGAGAAAAAAGCAAATGGTCCAGGGAATGGGAAAATAGGGGGGACATAAATTTCTAATATTTATGCAGAACCTAATATATGCCAGGGAATATTTGTAAATGCTAGTCATGAGCTAGCTCATAATCCTCCCAACAGCCTTAAAAGGTGGGAACCATTATCATAATCATTTTAGAGAGGAGATAGAACCTTGGAGAGATTTTCTGAAGCTCTCTAAGCCAGTAGTCTTAATTGTAATACTTTTCACATCATTAGGCCTTTTGTTTTCAATGCATTTTCTTACCTAATCCCCAAAACAATTCTATGAAGAAAGTACTCCTTTTAGAGATAGAAACCAAGTCCCAGAGAGGTTAAATAACTTCCTCAAGCTCACACAGCTTGCCAGTGGCAGAGATGAGGTCCAAATCCAGTTCCATGTGATGCACCAAGGCATGGAACTCCAAGAGTGCCATGTGGTGGCTGCTGTCCCAGCTCTGCCCTACCTCCATCAGAGCCAGCATGAATTTTGGGACACTGCCTTGCCCAAGGAAGTATGTGAAGTCCTGAGGTGTCACTAGATTTTCCATCTTTCTCAGTTTTATTTTTTATTTTTATTTTTTGCTTTCTGTCTTTGGACTTCTTTAGAGCTTAACTGGCTCATGCCTTTGGCATTTTAATCACCACCCTGCATTCTTGGGAAGCTCAAATTTGCTTGTTAGTTCTTAGGAGAAGCTGAGTTTGTAAGCAATCACTAAGTCCAGCAATGGTATGCTGCCAACAATCAATAAAAAACAGAAAAGCCAGAAGGCAACTAGAATGTAATCATCTGCGGGTGGTGTAGGGACACTCCCATGCCACTCTCACCCATTTCTTGAGATTTCTAACTGGTTACCCTTCACATGGAAGTCACTGCATCCCATAAGTGTAGTAAACGTTGACCCTCAGATGTTAGGAAGTAGAGTGGGAAGTCTCCTTTGATAAGTGCTTACCACGTAAGGACACTGATTCGTGCAACTGTATGTAAGTTACTCACCATGACTTCCAAAGCCAATAATGAATAATCAATATTATGTCACGTTGTCCACATCGAGTGTATCACTGAGCCAGCAATGGAACCCAGGCCTATGTAAGTCCTAAACCTGTTCCTTTCTAGAAACATGCTCCTGAATAAAACCAATGGCACAATCCATTGGCTACTTTTTCTACTTGGTCTTTTAGGGGCAGTTATCTGTGTAAATAGCAACTAGAAATTTGCTATTTCCATACTACCTTGAGGATCTGCCATAATGGGAAATGAGACAAGAACAAAAGCCCCATCAGTTACTAACTATTTCTTTAGATTTCTGCTGTCATGGAGAACACAGTTATTGGGCTTTGTTTGCTGTGGCTGCAACTAAATTTCCCAAACCTGCTAAGTGAAGTCCGTGTATGACTGGCGCGGTGACCAGCAGAACAAAAAGCTACAAATTATCTCTATAGAACATTAATCGAAGGTCTCTGTGCTATAGAATCCTTTTCTCAATTAGAAAGCTGTCGAGGGAGTAATGTTCTCTCTAAAAATCATGATATACACAGCTCTATAAATCGATGAAAGACTTGTGACCATTAAACTTAATTGATACTGAATTTAGAGGAATACGTTTCAATCATGTTGCCATTTTATTTGAAAATTAGTTTCTGGCATTACCTCTTTCCTTCCCTCGACACGCAGGGACACGCAGCCCTCCAAAGTGAGCTATCCAGGAACCAGGGAGACGTAGCTCTGACTGCGAAGGCCTCAGCACCGGGCAAACACACAGAAGATGTTTCAAGGTGCTGTAAACAAGTAGACATAAAACAGGAAATAAAAACTGATTTCAAGTAAAATCAGCAACAACTTGGTTTTATATAGTACCCCATATGTTCCACAGGAATAATACCCCATGGCACTTGATAGGGAAAAAGTAAAAAAAAAAAAGGCTGCTCCAAGGACTACACTAGGAAAATAATTAACTTCTTGAATATGTTCTCAGGCTTGAGTAGGTGCAATTCTTTCCTTGAGATTACTGTCGGCAATAGTGCTGAGGAGCTGTTGTTTTCTGTAATTGGCTCTGGATGGAAGCCATGCTGAAAGCAAAGAGCAAAGACAGCTTTGGGTTAGAATGTTTGGAGTGTGTGAGAGCATGTATGTGTGAGTATGTGTATGTGTGAGCATATGTGTGTGTGTGTGTGTGTGTGTGTGTGTTCATATGTGAATTGCAGGAAACCCTCCTCAAATGTGATCAATTTATCTAATCTAGAACCATCATTGAAGCACTGTGACAAAGTAATAAAAGAAATCCAGAATTGATTCTATCTAAAGAGCCCAAATGCACTTACCCTGTCACTGTTTTCTAAATGCAGTCATGGAAGAAAAAAAAACTGAAGAAAGAAGCTTTTTTTTTTGAGACAGAGTTTCACTCTTGTTGCCCAGGCTGGAGTGCAATGGCACAAACTTGGCTCACCGCAACCTCTGCCTCCCAGGTTCAAGTGATTCTCCTGCCTCAGCCTCCCAAGTAGCTGGGATTACAGGCATGCTCCACCACGCCCGGCTAATTTTGTATTTTTAGTAGAGACGGTGTTTCTCCATGTTGGTCAGCTCGGTCTCGAACTCCTAACCTCAGGTGATCCACCTGCCTAGGTCTCCCAAAGTGCTGGGATTACAGGCGTGAGCCACCACGCCCGGCCCAAAAGAAGCTTCTTTTTTAAAAAGAAAACAGGAAATTGACAGGAAATATGTTTTTCACATAAACCTTCCAGAAATATATTATATGTGTAGTAATTTTTTCCTGAATAGGCACTACTTATCCATTTCCATGAAGATCTTTCTAGACAGATGGATTCTTTTCCTATCTGTTCTTTGCTATCAAGCAACTCTATCTTATCCGTATCAGCTGTTAATGGTGTAAAACTATGCTTTCTTCAAATCTATTTCCTTGAGAAATAAAACACAGAAGTATAAATAACTGACTTTCCCCCTTAAGTTTTATCTATTCCTTTCTCTGAAACTCTGTGTACATCAAAGAATGTATTACATTTTCTGTCTAGGAACAAACTTATAATGAGGAATGTTTGCCATGAAAAACAATGCTTTTCTATTTACATAGACTGTCTGCACCCAAAACCATATCCAGACACATTAATTGTTTGCTAAATATCTGAAATATCCAGTTAAATATGCCACAATAAAGTAGTTAATTTACTTATTCACTTCCTTAAAAACCTAATTATTAAATTTTTGACTGTGTAATGTATTATTTTCTTTTTAAAGTAGAGATCATAGAACACAATTTGTGATTGCATAATAATTCATTTTTTTAAAGTTAAGCAGTGGGTAGGTAGAATTTTAGAGACATAGGAAGTCATATATTAGAAGCATTATAATAATCTTCATTTCAGCAAGAAAGATCTATGCATATCCATTTTGTTTTTCAACCAACATGCAAGATCACTGCTAAAAAATATATAGATATAAAACAAGTTATAACCTTTACTATATTACTAAGAACTCACAATCTAGAATAGATTGAATACAAAAGCAAATGACCATTTTTTTGCAACTTGGAATGTGGTATTTGACATAAGAAAGATGCAAAATGTTATGAGAGGTCAAAGAAGATCAAGGTCACATCTGTTTTCTGGGGTTTGGGGCAATCAGGAAAACAGGAAAGTCTGATTGGGGGGGAGTGGAGCTGGCATCTGGAGGAATTTGAAACCTCTCGTACCTGTCGCTACAGCAGATATTAAACATGGCTCCACTCCCAGCCAGATAATGTAGATGTGAATGATAGGTGGACTTCTTATAAACAAGAAAATTGATTCAAATTGAGGCACCTGGTTGGGAAAAAGTGTAATCAGAGAATGTTGACTAGGTCAATCTGGCTGGAGAGTAGAAAATGTAGATGGAAGATAATTCAGAAAGACATTCAAGACGCCCAAATTGCTCTAATAAGGAGGTATTTCTTTCAGCACATGAGGTGGGGTGTGATTTTGTGCAGGTGAGTTTGGATTTTTTTATTTGTTTGTTTGCAAACAAAAACTTGATTCACTTAAGTTGTAAAGGCCCTTATTGGACGTTGACTTGGTCACTCAGAGAATCCACAAGAAGACTGAGAAACAGCCTTGGGCAGTGAGCAATGAAAGATGTTGAGAACACAGCTGATTGTGCTGCAGGAATTGTCTGATCAGAAACCCCTATGACGACCTCCCCAGTGGGCGCTGCTGGTTTCCTGACTCCATGGCCGCCACTGTTCCAGACACCGGTTATAGACCCACTTCCCCGACTACAGTGGATGTTAAACGGTTTCTTGCTTTCCGTGCTCCAGGAACAGAGTTCTGGATGGATCATCTGATCTGCTAAGCTTAGGTCATGAGCCCTCCCCTGGCTGCCAGGGCTCTTGGAGAACAATTATCTGGGCTTCTCTACTCCTGCAGTGGGTGCCCCCCAATTAGAAAGGGAATTTAGATATTAGTTCGTCAAAAAAATCCAACCAATGCCTGTCATAGAGTCATAGAGGAAGCCATGCTTGTGCAGGACCACTAAGAGTAAATTGAATTTCCAGCTGGGCGCAGTGGCTCACGCCTGTAATCCCAGCACTTTGGGAGGCTGAGGCGGGCAGATCATGAGGTCAAGAGATTGAGACCATCCTGGCCAACACAGTGAAACCCCGTCTCTACTAAAAATACACACACACAAAAAAAAAATTAGCTGGGCTGGCGTGGTAGTGTGTGCCTGCAGTCCCAGCTACTCAGGGAGGCTGAGGCAGGAGAATTGCTTGAACCCAGGTAGTGGAGGTTGCAGTAAGCCAAGATCATGCCATTGCACTCCAGCCTGGTGACAGAGCGAGACTCTGTCTCAAAAAAAACAAAAAGAATTTCCAAGAGAAGACTGTCAAATGTTTATTTGATATAAAGGAAATGGGAAAATACCAAAGAAGAGAAATAAAAAAGGTCAATGGGCATTGTAGTTAGGAGGTCATCCATGCCCTGGAATGTTTCTAAATTTCATTTACATAAATACTCAAAACGTAATACACATTTATTGAAATACACAATGCGCAGCTGTAATTATTTGCTATACAAATTCACATTTTGAAAAACTGATGTTCCATTTAAGGAAGACTATTCACTCTTTCAGGTCAACATGAAGCCAAAAGTATCTAATGATTTTATGTGTGACTAGGTCTGAGTTTTAAACGGGAATTATATGTTGGATAATATATCCAGATCGGACCATAAGAGTTTATGCAAAACTCTACTCTGTGTTCAGGCTATTCTCCACATAAAATGCTCAGGAAGGAAAACTCTTGTTTTAAAATATCCCCAAAGCTGACTCCACAATCTCCCTTAGCATTCATTTAACCATTCTAGTAGAGTTAAGCATACTTTGTGGCTATAAATTTGAATCCTAAAAGAGACAAGCAAAACTTTGTTAATACTTCCTAATTTGAAAAGAAAATAAAGCTGATGGCAAGAGAAAACTCACAATTATGTTCAGAAAATTTACAACATGAAACATCTCAGCAATTGCCAATATTTAAAGGTTATGTCCATCATGCTGGAAAGTGGCATAAAGTTTTCACCCTTTTCAAGTAATTGGGCATCATGCTGATGGGGAAAATTGTGCATGTCAGTGATTCCTGCACTGATGTGGGGAAATTGACAGACACTGTTTCAAGGAAACCAAAGTTTTTGTACATCAACATGTCATGCTGGGAATAATTATACAACTGTTTTGTTACCTCAGCACTGTGCCATATATTATAATATCCACTGATTCTTCCAGAGTTCTTTTGTTTGTTTTGCAAAGTGCAGCCGTTCTGAGAAATACATACTTGTAAAATGATTGATGTTAATACACTTTATAAATGAAGCCTAAAGCTCAGTAATACTGATAAATATTGTCCTTACTGCTGAGGGTACATTTAGAAATGGCCCCCACTCTAAATTCATTAGGTTTAGCATCATCAACATGAAATGACAGGTT
Organism: Pan troglodytes; assembly: GCF_028858775.2. Lineage (NCBI taxonomy): Eukaryota > Metazoa > Chordata > Mammalia > Primates > Hominidae > Pan > Pan troglodytes. Next base: position 106,523,988 of record NC_072411.2, on the reverse strand, counting down.
AATAGGTCAAGAAAGGACCTCAGGAGGTCAACCAGTGTTTGCTGCAACCATGAGGTAAGCCTGCATTCAAGCCATTTATCCACATGAGAATCATCATCAATAAATCTTTTAGCATCCACAGTATTTGTGTGTGTGTGTGTGCCTGTGTGTCTGAGTGTGTGTATGTGTATGTATAGGGGCAGCTGGTTCAAGATCTCTTCAATAATAACTGCTCAAGTAGCTTGTTATTATTTACAAAGCATTTCGTATTTGCAGAGGGATTTTCCGACACTTACTAATCCTCACAGCATTAGCGTAAGGTAGGGCAGTCCCAGTTCTTCCACACACAAAGGCACAACAATTAAGAGGCTTGAAGAGGCCTGCAAACTAGTGATTGAATAAGGATTAGTATCTACAGTTCTTGACCCTGAATTCTTTACAAATCTACTACTTAAAAAAAAAGTTGACCTTTCACTTTGGGTATTATCTTAGACTATTAGGTCCTTACAAATCTAGCAGGACCAGGGGACTGGGCAGGAGAGAATTAAAATTAGACTTCTCAAGTCTAAGGCATATATTTACCAAGAGACTTGACTCCCAGGAGATTCATATGTCGGAGTGGTTGCACCACTTTGCACCATTGCTGGGCTAGTTCCCTCATGGTCCTGGAGAAGGAAGCCTAGTAATGGAGTCAGAGGGCACTGAGCTCCTTCCCTTGAGGTGAGAGGAGAAAATATGCAAGTATATTTTGACAGACTGGAGTGGGGAAAATACAATATGTTCACAGTTAAAAAGAGAATATACTGTAATAAATAAAGATCTTTCTGAGTTTTGTCATCAACGTTAACTAATACTGCAGGTCAGTTGTATTTATTGAGCCTTCACAGGTGCATTGCAGGGCTGGGGATGTTAGCCCACACTGCAATAATTATGGCCAGGCAAACCAGTCAGAATGAGAACCGGATGCCTCTTATTCTTAAAACTTGCTTTACATGTCCCTTTGGAACTGACAAATTGCTCAGGTGAAAGTCATCCCCTGCCAGGTTTCTGCAATTTTCCCAGCTTCGTGCAACTTTTCATTTTCTTGTTTCTTGTCATGAACATAGAAAAAGAGCCACCTAATACCTTTGGGATGGCATTTGCAGTTTGGCTGCAAAGTGGAAGTGCTGGACAAGTCTGGAGAGGATTGTCTTTTACAACAGGATTTCAGAATTTTTTAGCTCCTTTGCAACTAGCTGACAAATGACGACATGGGGTGATTTCTACCACAAACAGGAAGCACTTTTGTTCCATTGGTGATAGCTAGGAAGCACTGTTTTAAAACTCCATGCCCACTGTGTATACCACGAGGTAGCTAGCACATGGGCAGAATCCTAAAGGTGTCATATCACAGGAGCAAGAAGTAAAAACATCGTCGCGAATTCGAAACGTTGGGCTGAGAAGATAAATCAAGTAATCTCAATATGGGTAAGCAAAAGATCTCAGGGATGTGACAGGTAATTCATTGCTCTGTTTTGAAGCAGCCATTTTCCTCCTTTGTAAATGAACTCAGTATATTTGTAAGTAGGGGTGTCTGTGAGAAGAAAATAGTAATGTGGGTGGGTAGAGGCCCACACATCATCACATGGTGTGACACCTTGGTGGGAGGGATCCAGGCACTGGAGTCCCATAGCAAGACATGCTCAGCCAATCATTCATTTCCTTGGTAATCAGACCAAGGGGGAAACTGGCCCATCTAGCTCAAATGCCCATGACATTTATTTCTACAATAAAACAAATGCTAAAGTAAATGTTAAATTTTACTAACAAGAGTATCAAAGATTCTTGTTGGGTATCAGTTAACCTTTTTTTGAAAGGGGTCTGAATTGTTAGAAATATGTTTGGTACAAGTAACAGAAAACCTAATGAAGAGTGGCTTAACCAAATAAGGGTCTGTTTTTCTCATGTAACCACAAGTCTGGTGGTGGTAGATGACCGAGGCAATTACTCCCCAACATCATCTAAACAGACTCTGTTCATCTTCAGCATACGGCCATTTTGTCCTCATGTTTAGTGCTTGATAATCACAAGATGGCTGCTGTGCCTTTAACCAACATGTCTACGTGTAAAGGACGGAAGATGGGCAGAGGGAGCACCTGCCACGCCCCTCCTTACCCAGAAGCAAATGCCTTCAAAATCTCAAAGTCTCTCAACAGACTTGTGCTTACCTCTCACTGAACCTACTGGACCATGTGGGCAACTACAAGCAAGTGGGACTGATTTTACTATTGACAGAAACCAAAATATTTCTCCCCAAAACATTGAGGATTGTTAAATTAAAGACACTGAAAACTCCAGTGAGCACTCTGCCTCAGGCTGTATTTGCCTAATGGCGGGATATAAATCCTTCTTTACTAGAGACAGCACTTGCTTATCAGCCCAGAGAAGGCACCAGCAGGCACCAGAGTAATCTGGGAGCAGATCTTACCATCTTTCCCATTTTCTTGCCTTTTAAAAGACTGGAAGCTCTCCCATTTGTCTTGTCCCTATGTAAGATTTATGGTTCTCTGTTAAAATACAAGCAAGACCTCTAAGCCACTACCTTGAGAAACACTTTTGAACTGAGGCCTCTCCCTTGTGATGGGTACATCATGCGTTAATAAATTTCTGCTTGGGCCGGGCTCAGTGGCTCACACCTGTAATCCCAGCACTTTGGGAAGCCAAGAAGGAAAGATTGCTTAACCCCAGGAGTTCAAGACTAGCCTAGGCAACATAGGGAGAGCCTGGCTCTACAAAAAATTTAAAAATTAGCCAGGTATGGTGGCACATGCCTGTGGTCCCAGCTGCTTGGGAGGCTGACGTGGGAGGTTCTCTTGAGCCCAGGAGGTCAAGACCACAATGAGCCATGATCACACCACTGCACTCCAGCCTAGATGATGGAGTGAGACTCTCTCAAAAACAAACAAAAAAACAAACAAACAAACAAACACACACACAAACTTCCACTTGTTTTTCTTTTATTAGTCTAACTTGTTTTCAGGAAAGTATATCAATTAAGAACCTAAAAAGGAAAAGGAAAGAAATTTTGTTTTCTCCTCTATACTATCCACTGTAGTAGAGGCAGCCAAGGGAGGAGGTTGAGAATGGATTTGAGGTTAGTTAACTAGCTAACAGGCATCTTACCTAAGGAGGCTAAAAAAAAAAAAAGTTCAGAGATTTCTTCATGCATTCATTCAACCAATATTTCTGCACTCACCATTCGTATCAGTCATAAATAGCTTCTGATCACTGCATATTTTCTTTTTAAATGTCTGATTGCTTCACTCCATTTCTTTTGGATGTTCATCATGCTCTACCTGGCCAGTAAGAGCTGGGTTTAGAGGCTAGTTCCTAAATTCTCTTCTCACTCCGTATTTTCTTCCTAGATTACCCTATTCAGGCACAAGCCTTCAATTACCAGCTTAGCAGATAATTTACAAATATACATTTCCAGGATATATCCTATCTTTGGGCTTCAGACTTAGGAAACAAGCTGCTGATGTTTATCACTAGGATGTTTCAAAGGCAACTCAAATCTAACAGTTTTATATATGAACTCATGATCTTCCCTTCTCACCTCCCTCAAACCTTGTTTTTTGTTTGTTTGCTTGTTTGTTTGTTTGTTTGTTTGTTTGTTTGTTTTTTGTGATGGAATCTTGCTCCATTGCCCAGGATGAAATGCAGTGGCACAATCTTGGCTCACTGCAACTTCCGCCTCCCGGATGCAAGCGATTCTCCTGCCTCAGCCTCCTGTGTAGCTGGGATTACAGGCACCCCCCACCATGCGTGGCTAATTTTTGTATTTTTATTAGAGACAGGGTTTCATCAAGTTGGCCAGGCTGGTCTCCAACTCCTGACCTCAGGTGATCCACCTGCCTCGGCCTTCCAAAGTGCTGGGATTTCAGGTGTGAGCCACTGCACCCAGCCACCTTGTCCTCTTTCAAAGTTGACTGTTTAGGTTGCATAAGGCCATCATACATCCAGTTAAGTCTTAATCTTATTTCCCCAATATCCAATATATTACCTCCTATGCACGAAGACATTTACTTTCCTCCATCTTCACAGCTACTCTCTGGTCTAAGCTACCTGGCTCAGAATAATACTGTAACCTCCCTACACCCACTCTGGTTCCCAGCAATACATTCTCTACCTATTTACTAGATGAGCCCAAAACTAATCACGTCTCTTATTCTCCCCAGTCACAATTTTTCAGGTTGTAAAACATAAGACCCTAATCTTTACACTGGCTTAGAAGATCCCATGTGGCCTGGCCACAGCCTCTTCTCCGGGCACTTCTGGCATCACCATTTCCTTCCCTCTCTAAACTCCAGCCACACAGGCCTCCTTTCCACACCTTGTTCTTTCCCTGTTCTTTCAGCCACAGGATACCACACATGCAGTTCTTTCTTTCTGGACTGCGATTATTCTCTTGTGTCTCACTAATTCTTTCCCATCCTTCAACTCTCAGCTCAAACATGACTGCTTCAGGCATGTCTTCCCAGACCCCACCAAGACTACACCAGACACAGCTATCATACCATCTCACGCCACCTTCCCTTTACAGGGTATGCCCAAATTGTCACCTTAAGTTTATTTTTGTGATTATTTGGTTATCTTCACTAGTAGATTGTGAGTTTCATGAGTGCAGGGAATATGTTCTTCTTCCAGCGTCTCCTGGATGCCTAACACAGTGTCTGGCACTTATTAGACAGCACCTAAAATGCTCTTGAAATAAGTGATAAAATGAGGAGGAACAGTAGCTGGACAAAACATTCTTGTTTGGGAGAGTTTCCACTTGCCAATTCATTCCTTAAGTAAGCATTTTTTAAGCACCTATTATATACAAGGTCTATGTCTCGGCAATGAAAATAGAAAGATAAATGAGATAATGTCCCTGCCCTTGAGGGCTTTGTATTTTGGTTGGGGAGACAGACATATAAGACCATGAATATGAATTAAAATAACGTATTTCTATCAATTGTGTCTCACCAGACACCGACCTGAGAGCAAAGTCCTTCTCCTGCCAATTGAAACAAGGATGTGCTGTCTTTGCTCCATGTCAACTCCTCATGAACTCTGTCTTCCCCCGACTTTCATCAGTATTATTTCAATTTTTAGATTACAATGGTTTTCTGTTAAGTTGGCAGCTTCCCGATGACATGTGTGCAGAAGCTGTGTTCTCATAAGCAAGTTAGGCTTGAACCCCATGGTAGGAAAAGTTGCTTCTGGGCAGTTTTCTTGTAGGCAGCTATCTGCAGAGGTGTGCATTCTTAAGGGTTTTTCTCATTGAGAATGGAACTTTCTGACAATGTCCCTGGATCATAGGGTTCATTTAACTTTGAATCTGAAATACTTCCTTTCATGCCCTCAAGTCACCACACTTTGAGGAAGGTAATTTCTGGGACAGTGGACAGAGCAAGAGTTGTCAGCAACTCAGACATGATGCAACATTTATCTGAAACTAAAGAGCATTCTGTAAATATTTGAAAAGTGCATTATCAAAAGTGAAAGCCAGTGGTTTTATTTTTGTTTGTCTGCTATGTTTCACAAGAGGAATTGGAAGAATTCTTTTGTAAAGATGGATAATTTCTTGCAGCAAATTCATCTCAGTTAGGTGTGCAAAGCTTTTTTGCGGGTTCTCTCTTAGGTGTGAAATCTCTATATCACACACAGACCTGAGTCCTCTAGGAAGGATGCTTATTTCACCAATCTGCCTCTATGCTTTGAAATCCCATACTGAGTGTGTTTGTTTTTCATAATTGTCATAAAAAATATCACAAATTTGGTCACTTAAAAAACACCAATATATGATCTCGTAGTTTCCACAGGACAGCTTCTCTGGTTTCTCTGCCCTTGGTCTCACAGGACCAAAATCAATGTCTTGGTTAACCTGGGCTCTTATCTGGAGGCTTTGGGGGAAAATTCACTTCCAAGTCCATTCAAGTTGTTGGCAGAATTAAGATACATACGACTATAAGACTTTGGTCCCTCTGTCCTTGCTGGCTGTTGGCCAGGAGGTTGTTCTAGAAGCTGCCTGCATTCCCTGTCTCATGGCCCCTTTCTTCATCCCCAAAGGCAGCAATGGAGTTGAGTCTTTGCACTCAGAATTTCTTTTATGTTCCTTTCTGCTACTTCCCTCAGTCTTCTTCTTAGGTCCTGTGATAACTATTTTTTGTTGTAACGCTTATGTATTTATTTTTATGTGTGACGTTACAAATGGTATAGTTTAAAAAGCTAAGGATGGATTTCCCTGAGAGTCACAGCAAAGGGAGTTCACTTGGAAAGGTATCCCAGGAAGCAGAAGTGATGGTCCTGGACATTAAAATAGGACTGCTTCCCTCAGCCTTCTTCTTCTGCTTAAGGGTGAACATGATTATACCAGGCCCATCCTGGTAGCTCCAGGATAATTGCCCTATCTTGAGGTCAGCTGATTAGTAACCTACTTCCATCTGCAAAGTCCCCTCACAGTTCCTAAATTAGTGTTTGATTATGTAACCCAGTCGTGGGAAACTTGGGGGACATCTTTAGATTTTCATCTACCACACTGAGGTCATGGGCCACAGTTTCAGCTACCTGAGAAAATCCTTCAACATAGTGTTGGAAGTTCTGGCCAGGGCAATCAGGCAGGAGAAGGAAATAAAGGGTATTCAATTAGGAAAAGAGGAAGTCAAATTGTCCCTGTTTGCAGATGACATGATTGTATATGTAGAAAACCCCATCGTCTCAGCCCAAAATCTCCTTAAGCTGATAAGCAACTTCAGCAAAGTCTCGGGATACAAAATCAATGTGCAAAAATCACAAGCATTCTTATATACCAACAACAGACAAACAGAGAGCCAAATCATGAGTGAACTCCCATTCACAATTGCTTCAAAGAGAATAAAATACCTAGGAATCCAACTTACAAGGGATGTGAAGGACCTCTTCAAGGAGAACTACAAACCACGGCTCAATGAAAGAAAAGAGGATACAAACAAATGGAAGAACATTCCATGCTCATGGGTAGGAAGAATCAATATCGTGAAAATGGCCATACTTCCCAAGGTAATTTATAGACTCAATGCCATCCCCATCAAGCTACCAATGACTTTCTTCATAGAACTGGAAAAAACTACTTTAAAGTTCATATGGAACCAAAAAAGAGCCCGCATTGCCAAGTCAATCCTAAGCCAAAAGAACAAAGCTGGAGGCATCACGCTACCTGACTTCAAACTATACTACAAGGCTACAGTAACCAAAACAGCATGGTACTACTGGTACCAAAACAGACATATAGACCAATGGAAAAGAACAGAGCCCTCAGAAATAATGCCACATATCTACAACTATCTGATCTTTGACAAACCTGACAAAAACAAGCAATGGGGAAAGGATTCCCTATTTAATAAATGGTGCTGGGAAAACTGGCTAGCCATATGCAGAAAGCTGAAACTGGATCCCTTCCTTACACCAAAAACCAAAAGCTGTAACCAAATTATTGTAAAAGGCTAAACCACAATGTGCCCAGCTTATACAAAGCCAAACAGAACAAAATGCTTTCAGAGAAGCCCCTTGTCACTGCACATGTACAAAACACACAAAAGCAAAATAAACCCAGGAGCCCTGGGTTCCATTAGTTATTCCTGGTCTCACTGGACACTTTAACTCAATGGTATAACTGATTTTATTTTAAATGTGGCCACTGAAAAAGACAGTAGTGTCAGAACAAAATTACTTCAACATCTTTTGTTATAGTATTGCCTAAAATGAGGTATAAACGCCAGATGATATGTAAGTTGATTTTAGGTCTTATGATAACTATTTTTTCTTTTTTGAGACCAAGTCTCACTCTGTCACCAGGCTGGAGTGCAGTGGCATGATCTTGGCTCACTGCCACTGCCTCCCGGGTTCAAGCAATTCTCCTGCCTCAGCCTCCCGAGTAGCTGGGACTACAGGTGTGTGCCACCACGCCCACCTAATTTTTGTATTTTTAGTAGAGAAAGGGTTTCACCACGTTGGTCGGATGGTCTTGATCTGCCCGCCTCGGCCTCCCAAAGTGCTGGTATTACAGGAGTGAGCCACCACACCCTGCCACTATTTTTTGTTTTAATGCAGGTGTATTTATTTTTAAATGTGACTTTACAAATGATATCGTGTAAGAAGATGCTGATTATGGGTTTCCCTGAAAGTCACAGCAAAGAGAGTTCACTTGGAAAGGTATCCCAGGAAGCAGAAGTGAGGATCTGGGAGATTAAAGTGGGGATCAAGGGAAAGAAATACATGGAGGCATGATTGAGTTGACCATTGCTACAGTCAAGCAGCGTTTGATCCACAGGACCTTCTGAGGCATCTTATGACATGGGTCTCAGGGCTGTCTCAGGGGATGGAAGGGGAGAGGATTTATCCAGCAACTCCCAGCCTCCACTAATCAAAGGTGGCCCCACTCTTCTGGGTTGCACGAGCATGAGTGGCCAGCAGTCCTGGCAGGTGGTCTGAGGTGCTAAACAAGTAACTATGCAAAGCTGGCTGGCTAAGACCTACATGTAACTGGCTACCGCAGCAGTAGCTGGAGTAAGAGGTAGGCCCTAGATTAGCTAAATAATGAACTGGAGGTGTCCAATATGCCACTGTAAGTTTACTTTAAGTGTATGTGTTATATACATAATTATATAAAATTACATATAAATATATAATCTTGTATAATTATATACATAATGCAGATGATATTACTACGTATGTTAATCTGGGTTGTCCACGTAGCAGAGGAAAAGATGGGATTAAATGTACAAGAAACGTGTTAGGAGTCATGTCTATAAGACAGGGGTGTCGAACCTTTTGGCTTCCCTGGGCCACACTGGAAGAATTGTCTTAGGCCATACATAAAATACACTAACACTGATGATAGCTGATAAGAAAACAAACAACAAAAGAAACCCTCATGTTTTAAGGAAGTTTACAAATTTGTGTTGGGCCACATTCAAAGCCATCCTGGGCTGCATGTGGCCCACGGGCCATGGGTTGGACAAGGTTGCTATGAGAGATAATAGGGAGGGAGCCAGGAGAGACTGAGAGAGCCATCAGGCTATGCAGCAGGTCTGATCCTGAGTGAAGGAGAGAGGGAAGGAAGGAAGATTATTCCTCATGCCCAAGTCTCAGAGTCTAGTGCAGGACTAGGGAAGAGTCTGGCAAGACTGCCTTTGAGAGCCCTCAAGCCCAAATGCAGCAGTGTTGTCAATTCAATCATGCATCCACCTATCGGTTTCCCTCCCTTCCTGTTTCACATTCCCAGGCCCCCACTTCTGCTTCCTGCAACACCTTTCCAAGTGAACTTCCTGCCAAAGCCTTTGCCTGAGGTTTTTGAGAAACCCATATTTAGCCTCTTCCTAAACAACATCATCTTTGAAATCACACATATTAAAAAATGCACAAGTAGCAAGACTGAACATATTCAGCACAGTGCCCGAAATCAACTCCCATAACACCGGTATTGGTGCCCACTGGAGGGACAGCGCCTGGGGACAGGTCCCCCTGCGGTGTCCCTGCTGCATGCAGCCATTGGCTGGGAGCAGCTGGGGGGAAGAAGGGCTCATTGCAAATGGGACTATGGATTTCCCTAGGCAGAGCTGGACCCCTGTGTCAGTAAACTCCCTGAAATCAGAAGTCTGACAGGCACATTCTCAAGGTCGCCTCTGCACACATATAATAGAAATTATGAAGATTAGATAAACATGTGACTGCAGTTTTAAAAACCTGGCCCATAGCCAGGTGCGGTGGCTCACACCTTTAATCCCAGCACTTCGTGAGGCCGAGGTGGGTGGATCACTTGAGGTAGGGAGTTCAAGAGCAGCCTGGCCAACATGGTGAAACCTCGTCTCTACTAAAAATACAAAAATTATCTGGGTGTGGTGGCACACATCTGTAATCCCAGCTATTTGGGAGGCTGAAGCAGCAGAATCATTTGAACCCAGGAGACGGAGGTTATAGTGAGCTGAGATGGTGCCATTGCACTCCAGCCTGGGGGACAGAGCAAGACTCTGTCTCAAAAAAAAAAAAACGAAAACAAACAAACAAACAAACAAACAAACGAAAAAAACCTGGCCCTTTCATAATTGTTGAGAATCAGATTCACTGTTTACCTGGCTCAAAGACACTAGTCCTTAAAATTCTAACTACAAACACGGGAGCTCCTCTTGTTCCTGAGGTGGAGAAACATGAGTTTGGGGCAGATTTCTGTACAAGGCTGTCCTAGATTTAGTGAGTGGATATTTCTTTTTCTTTTACTGCCCGACTTCTCACCTTCTAACATTTCCCCAGCCTCAAATCCTTAAGTGTTTCTCTCTTTGGCTTTTTTGTTTTGTTCTTCCATAGTCAGCAGAGGAGCTCTTTTGAAGCAAACATGGGTGAATTAAAAAATAAAGCCTGTGATCTGAATTGCAAGAGCTTCCTTCGGGAGATAAGTGTTCTGAAGTCCCTGTTTGCCTGGGGTGGGGCTGGGGTAGTTGTAGCAGGCTTACTGAATAGCTGTTTAGTTAGTTGTTTCTCTGTTTGGGGCAGGTAAGTCGGTATTCATTCAGCATGGATAAATCCACTTTCCTCATTCTCTTTCCTTTCACTGTTAGTGAAGTAGCTTCTCAGATCTGCCCTTAGAATCCTTAATCCCAGTTAAAACAAAAACTATCAATGCGAAATAAGTCACAGGAATTGTTCTAAAGCAAAGGCATCTGGGTGCTTTCGTGTTTTCCTTCCAGAAGATGTTGAATTAGGAAAAATTTAAGGTGATCTAGGAATTCCCTGAATGTTTTTGGTGGTATGAACATATTGTGAAAAACAAGCTTCTATTAACGCATCAGCAGGACAAATATTGAGAAGGATCGAAAATGGGTTTCAGCAGCCTGAAGCTTTGAAGAAGAGCAAAGGAGAGTTCAATTTAACTTGTTTTTGGATACTGTCCTGGAGCTCAGACTCTTCCTCCTTCTCGTGTGTCGTGTGGACATGCAGAAGACGAGGATATGATTTTTGTAACATGGAGCATTTTTAATCCCTTTCCTGTCACACTAAGTAAATAACTCACCGTGAAATACTCAGGAGATTATTCTAAACTGCAGTAGGATATGGAGCAATGTACAAAATTTTAGATGTGGACATTAATAAACCTAGCCAGAGAGTATGGTTTAGTGGCTTGTCGTGGTACCAGAAACATGGGCGCCATTTAATGGAAGTTCTATCCTCATGCTTGGTTGTCTCTTAAATTGTAAACCCATGAATCCTCTGGAAGCAGCTGCCTGGGAGCAAACAGTACAATAAAACTCACCTTTCCTCAGCCTCAAAGGACTGCTGGCTTTCAGCAAAGCCCAGGTTAAGGAGGTGGGTCTCTTCCAGCCCACATCTCTTCTGTGATAACAGGACTCTGTTTTCTATTTTAGAGCAGCAGAACATGAGTCTTAGGAAGGTAAAGATGTCTGTCCAAGGTTACCCTGCAGGGCTAGTCAAGAATTATAGACCATGTTCTCACTCATAGGTGGGAATTGAACAATGAAAACACATGGACACAGGAAGGGGAACGTCACACACCGTGGCCTGTTGTCGGGTGGGGGAGGGGGAGGGATAGCATTAGGAGGTATACCTAATGTTAAATGATGAGTTAATGGGTGTAGCACACCAACATGGCACACGTATACATGTGTAACTAAACTGCACGTTGCACACATGTACCCTAAAACTTAAAGTATAAAAAAAAAAAAGATTTATAGACCAGGAGTAGGACTAAAGCCTCCTGATTTTTATTTCAATATTTCAGTGTTTTGACCTCCTCCTTGGACATTACTTATGTATGGAACTCACATATACACAGAGATTTCTCAAAGACCTATATTTAAGGGTACTTAGCATAGCCCGGCTATTCACAGGTCCCTGCTAGAGCTACGGCAGCAAGGAATGAAAACAAAGGGAGAATTTAATGCCTATTGAAAGCTGACTCAGAGCATGTAAAGGTGAAAGTGTGTGGTCGGAAGGCTTAGCTGCCTGTTGAGTTCTGTTATTCAATAACTCAAGGAGCCTGTTTTGAGCTGCTTTGGCGCTATTAACACATCTGGAGCTAGTGGCCATACACTGGGGACTTTTTAAAATGTAAAAGTAGCTTTGTAGGCAAACTTGTGTTAGAATGAAATACTTCTGAAGACCAAAGGCTAACTTTATAGAGTGCACCTCTCTCTCCCTGACTCAGTTCTGGGGGGCTTTTGATGGAGCGTATGCTAAACCTATATACTTATTTGGAGGAGTAAAAATTGTCCTCCTGTCCTGGGTTGTGTTTACTTTCAACGTAACCCTTTGGATCTCTGAGCAGATCCAAAAATCAAACAAACTAACAAAACAGTCAACAGAGTGGAGACTCTCCTGATATTCTCCGTCTGCACCTAGACCTATTTCCCCACCTGCTCTAGGCCCCATGAGGGTGACCCGTGGAGTCTGGATAGTGGGCTCCCTTTCCCGCTGGGTGTTGGGTTGGGTTTGGCCAGTGGAGGTCACTGTCAGGAGATGAGAGAGTAAGAAGAGATGGAGAATTGTTATTTATTCTCTATGTCATGACTTAGTTTCATCATTATCATCTCTTTTCACCCTTTACCTCTCCAGATTTCTGGAAATAAATTCCAGAATAAGAGTTCATCCTGCCTATCCAGAGCCACAGTTTGGAGATGCTGTATTCCTAGATTGAAGGCCTGGCTCCTGGTGGACAGCCCTCTCTCTAAAGCTACTCTCTCCAGGTTCTGGCAACTGCAGCCAAAGGGCCAAAGGTAAATCATGAGGGAAGCCTGCGGTGAAAGTAAGGCAGCATAGAAATGAACCAGGAGCAATTAAATGAAATAATAAAATGACAGGTGTCTTCACTTGCTTTACAGTTGGTCTAAACATGGTATCTTGGTGGACCATTCTGAGATAAAGTTGGGACACAGTGTCTTGGAATCACAATCCACCATTTGTTCCCTTCCACCTGGCCTCTTTTTCCTCATTCCCCTCCAGGAATGCATGGGCATCAACGGTAAGGCTATTTACTAACCGAAATGCCAATGCATGCCATTTTCCCCAACAGGAACAAAAGGGATTGAAAGTCAGTCCAGAAAGGATAGACTGTTACTTTGGACTTTATTTCCAGAAATCTGCAGAGGTAACAGATGAAATGAGATGATGAAGCCAGCCATGTAGAAGGTCTCAGGACATGGAGGTGCAGTGAACTTACCATGAGAGGGTAAGTTCTGGAGAAACTGGCCAATGCTTCCCAGGACTGGGGCAGATGCTAACTCTTGCTCTTTCTTCTCAGTAATGGTCTTGTTTTCCCCACAATTACCTTTGCACTGACATCCCAGTGTTTGGACATGGAGGCTAAGACATAGGCATCGTTTGCTGCTAGATCTGCCTCTAGCCAAGCAGAAGGTGACCAACAGTCACTTGGGTTCCCTGCTGAGGTTAGGGCCAAAGCCACAGCTGGCTGTGGTAGAGGATTCTTTGTCTGAAGAGAAGGTAGCTCTGGTAGGTGGACACTGCAGTAATAATATCATCATAATAGCATAACCAGTTAATGAGATCTGCAATTGCCACAGTTAGTCTCAGCATGTTTCTGTCACCATCCAAGCGATCAAAACCTACCATAGAGCCCTAAACCCTCCTGTCTTCAACCACTTCCTTGGCCAGGAGTGGGGATTTGTTTGCCAAAGGTGATATCCTAAATACTGAATCTTGATGATCATTTCCACCCTCCCAACATCTGAGAAGGCTGGAATTTCTCTCAGTTGACTACAGGTTGTGTCTGACTTTGTGAAAGAAGCTTTGTCTCCAGGGCTCTCTTAATTGGGGTAAGAGAAACTGAAACACCTTCATTTATGTCATGCCAACCTTTCCAAGAGCCCAAAGCACATTAGGATTGTCGCCTTATTAATGTGCCTTACTGCAAAGCCCACAGAGCAGCACACACCTGCCTGGAAGGTGTAAGGCTTCAACTGAATGGTACATGCCACCGATACATTCACTGACACCCCCAGCCTGACCCCGCTTAGTTGCTGAGATCTGATGAGATCAGAGCAGAAGGTGACAAGGCTGTGAGCTTAATTAAAGGAATGGTTTTGTTCAATCCATGCTCATCCTTTCCCCCTTCACCCAGTAATTCTCACACATGCCAAGAAAATCACAATGAGGAGGAGATTATGACCTAGTGATCTCATTCAGGATGTGACATTATCTCATTTCAACAGCCTGGGAAGAGCAATGCCATTTTCAACTCTGGGAGAAATTTGACCAGTGACAGAGCAAAATTTAGCCCAGACTTTTCACTTTCCTGTTTATCTCCAAGGTAAGGGGTCCCCAGCCAGCTGTATCAGGGAATCCAAACACCCTCCCAATCTCTAATACACAGCTTGCTGGCAATGAAGCCTCCCCATCCCCTTCTCTCCACAGATAAGTGGAATCCACATGTCCTAGAGGTGAGACATGTACACTCAAGGAAGGAGTAAAATATATAAAGTCTTCTCACTCCAGCATCTTTGCTTTTAAATTTCTTCCTAAAGAAGGAAGGATTTCTGCCATCTTCACAAAACAGTAGAGATTTCAACCTCTTAAACCTATTACTCAATATTAAAAGGATTTGGTGACTGAATAGCCTTAAGAGTATGTTGCTCTCAGCTTTCTGTCCCGACCTGCTCTTGGTCACTTTCATTCATTTGTTCATAGCTGGCTGCCTGGATTAATTTTCTGGACTGAATACATTTCCTTGCATTACCCACATATGTGACAAATAACTAATCTGACTCATCAAAATGCATTAGAATGCAATGTTCCAGTTACTGAGGGACATTTAAATTCAGCAACTTGTCTTCTTACTCTTACCACCAGAGATAGTAAAAAATTACAAAGTGGTGGAGACAGTGATAGAGCCCATTTTGTGCCTAGAATTTGTACCAGTGTCCTTGTTATTACTGCTCCAGCAATCCAAGAAAAGTTGGACCTGCCTCTGTTTGTTTTGTACTTCTTAAAATATTTTTCAAATTAAACTTTGAAATATAACTGGAATAATTTCTGAGAAACATAGCATAGCCCAGACTATAAATCATCCAAAACAGCATTAAGTGGTTATACTAAATATACCTAACACTGTTTAAAGTACCCTAAATATATCATTCCTCTTCTAGGATTTCCATATTCTACATTTCAACGCAGGCCTTCTAAATCAGACGATAGTCGGGTTGTACGAGTAATACGTCTAAATGAGATGCAAAAGAATATGTTGCAAAGAATGTGGTATAAGTAACAGTGTCTAACTTGGTGTAATGGACAATATATTTCAAAAATCTCCCAATATATGCAAGAAATCACTAGAAAACAGATTTACAACATGTCTCTTTGAAAGAAAAAAAAAGGGGATTTTTAGAACTTTATTTATTTATTAAGAGACAGGGTCTCACTATGTTGCCAGCCTCAAACTCCTGGACTCAGGCAATCCTCTTGCCTCAGCCTCCCAACTATTAATGGCTGGGATTATAGGCACACATCACTGTGCCCAGCTCCACAACTCATTTTGAATTATCTATTAGAAACTAAATTAACACAAACAGCGATCATGGAATCAGCATCCCAAGAATAGTAAACATAATTGCTATACATAGATAAATGCATTAAAACATTTTTATAGATATACTAGTGAGTGACTTGTAATTTCCTCAACATAGCTTTATCTTGTTACATTTTTTTCTCATGGCTTTATCTTGCTTCTTTAGGGATGGTCTTATACACCTATGTTTTCACCATTACATACCTGGAGGTCTTTTTTGAGGGTGGAGGGGAAGCCTGAATTAAGAGACTGCTGAGAACCCAAGAGCTGAGGAGGCAAACCTTGGTTTCCCATTGACTTCCTTCCCAAACTTTGGTGACCTACTCTTTTTCCTATGCCCTTTATTTATCTATGAAAGGAAGATTGTGAGTGATTTGCCTTCTTGAATTGGGAAGGACAAAAGTAAATCTCATAAAAATACTGTAGAGCCTTTTCTCAATAGAACATGTGGAGCTGATTTAGACAGACATTTAATGGGTTGCACAGAGAGGCTGCAGATGTTAATTATAACATCATAGAAGCTCATTGCTGATGTCTCTCAAATATTCCTGGGGAGAAGTGTTCAGACACAAGCATCATTTATTTGTGGCATTTGACTAGCTTAGTTGAGAGAGCAGCAAAGGAGAGTGTGCAGCATGGTGTTTCAACATGTGGGTGCTGGGCTCTGGGCTCTGGGCTCTGACTTCCTAGGTTCAAAACCTCCATCTGCCACTTCTTAGCTTTGTGCTTTGGTGCAACTTATTTAACCTTTCTAAGCCTCAGTTTCCATATCTTCAAAGGTGATTGGAAGGAATAAAAGCAGTAATGCGTGTAAACCGCTCAACACAGTGCCTAGCAAATATTAAATACTCATGCATCTTATTATTACTAAGAAATATATGCTAAGAGTTTGGGAGTGTTCAGGAAGATGGGAGCAAACAAAGGAATACAAAGATGTAATTCTCCTTTTCAAAGACCTGCAATCTAATTGGAGAAAAAGCATATATATTCAATATGTAGTGATATAGTTTTGCTGTGTCCCCATCCCAATCTCATCTTGAATTGTAGCTCTAATAATCCCATATGTTTTGGGAGAGACCCAGTGGGAGAGAATTAAATCATGGGTGCAGACTCCTCCATACTGTTCTCATGGTAGTGAATAAGTCTCTCAAGATCTGATGGTTTTATAAGGGGTTTCACCTATTGCTTGTTTCTCATTCTCTCCTGCCCGCTGCCATGTAAGACGTGCCTTTTGCCTTCTGCCATGATTGTGAGGCCTCCCCAGCCACGTGGGACTGTGAGTCCATTAAACTTCTTTTTCTTTATAAATTGCCCAGTCTCAGGTATGTCTTTATCAGCAGTGTGAAAACAGACTAATACATGTAGAAATCACTATAGGCTTTGTGGGGACTGAGACCAATTTTTATTTCTTTATTAAACTTCTAGAGTTGTCTTATTCAAGAGTTTAAGAGGATGGAAGCTTTGGCTGCAACTTGGATAGACCAAAATTGGATTCAGATTATCTAGGACTAATGATTGGTTATGTCAAACTTCCTATTGTATGGGGTCAGGTTTCAGAGTTTCTTAAAAGAGGAAAGTCCTTTTAGAGAAAATTCATAAGACTGCCAATTTGTGTGCTTTTCATAAGCAAACTATCTTTAATATATACTGTGTTAGAATCTTCAAAAAAAATTCTCCACAATTCAACATATGGCTTTTAGAAGAGGAAGGAAAATCTCCCACTGGGAATAGCTTTCAATTCACTTGCAGATCCCTTGAGGGCTGAGTCATGTCTTACTTTCTCTGAATGTCTAATTGGGCCTAGGACAGTTTGAGTTGGAACTCAACAAATTTTAATACAATTGAATCCAATTGCATTTTATAATGTGAAGATCTTTGTTGTTGTTTTGAAAGTGCCTTAACAAAGGCAAAATGGGCTTGGAAGATGGCTGTGAGCTCTTTAGTCTCTCTTTGTCATCTTTGCACTGGGGATAGGGTCTCTTGAGCAAACAAAGTGACTGATTGGATATTAAAACATCCTCTGGTAACCCAGAGCTGCCCAAAGCAAACCTTAGCTTTCCACAGACTTACTCCTTGGTATTTCATTCATCTATAAAGGGTTTTCCACATAAGAAGGGGTACATGGGAATTGAGGTGTATTGAAATCTTTGAGGGCCATGGAGAGTTTGCAAAACTCCTCCAGGTGATTCTTCACCAGCTCTCCACCCACAGCTACCAGTGCACATGCCAGTTGGAAAAAACTGCTGCAAAATAACATCTTTATCATAGGTCCAAGAGTTGACTTGTCAAAAACCCCAACCTGTGTGACCAGGAACAGTAAGCTCATCTTTAGTTTTATCAAGGAGACACCTCACTATCCAAAGTCTTTATTGTGCCCAAACACAGGTGGAAAAAAAATGCAAACTGTATTCTGACCCATGGGGGTGAAATAGACAATATGTAGATTAGAGTTCATATGTCCCTTTGCCTGTTAAACTGAGGCATGTTCCAGAAATGGTTTGGGATTATGAAATACAAAAATACACAGGTATATACCATAGATAACTCCACATGTAGGATTATATCAGTGAGATCCTGAGAATGCTCTTGGTGACTGATTACTTCTCTCACAATTCTCCTCTTCACATTCTAGATAGAGGGACACTCTATGTTTCAACAAGAACATAGTTGAAACACAACAATCCTCTCTGGGCCAGTGTCCTGGAGAAAGGGGCTCTTGAGAAACAAATAAAAGGTCTCAACTGCCTTTCCCTCCTCCCCTGGCAGAGTTTTTACCCCTATGACATAAGTTGACTTAGGTAAGATTTAGGCTGGGCATGCTTTCTTCTAAGAAGGCTCTCAGCTTGGAAGGGTAAAGCAGGTCTTTTGAAAGAAAACATGGTAGCTGCTCATGGTTAAGGAACAAGGTCAACAGAGGCCATAAAGCTTTGCTTTCCAAGTAAGAGAACAGACAGGAAGTTAGGCAGAAACCAAAGCAGGGGCAATCAGGGAGCCTGAGGCTGGTATCCATGTGCTCTGCAGAGCCACTGAGCATGGCTGAGCCATGTTCAACCTACATAACCATACATAGCAATTAGCCCTGCTCACATCCCCAAGAAGCTTAAGCCAAAGCAGTAGGTGGCTGGATAGGGACATGGCTTCAGCAGAAGTGAGGGAACCCCAAAGCCTGTTTGATAAAGGTAAGCACCCTCCATTGGAGTCAGAGAATCTAGATTGACAGAGTAGTTTTGATCTGAAGAGAAAGAATAGAACTGAAACCTACAGCAAGAAGAATGTTCAACAATGGGGGAGGAGAGAGAAAAGAAAAAGTTAAATTTGGGACAAGGGATGTGTGATATTGTGATACAATAAACATATATTTGGTATCTGTCCCTGGGCCCTGGCACACAGCTCCTAAAACTCATGAACTCTCTTATGTATGTCTTTTTGTATTGTGATCAGCTTCTGAGATGCGGGTAAGTAGTCTTGAGGAACTGAGCCCTTAACCCGTGGGATCTGACACTATCACCAGGTAGATAGTACCAGAAATGAATTAAACTATAGGACACCCAGTTGGTGTTTGCTGCAGAGTTGCTTGGTGTGTGTGAAAAAATTCACACATACACGATTTGGTGACTAGAGGCGAAATATTCAGTATTGTACTGAGTGTATTGAGGATCAGGGTAGGAAAAACACTTTGATTTTTCCTATTTCAAAAGGATGAAATTAGGGAAACAGAGAAGAAAGGACAAAGACTCAGGATGCAAGAGGAGGCTGATAATAGTAGTATTAGCAGTTAATATTGAGCATTTACCATGTGCCATCTCTGTTCAGTCCTCACAACAAGGGGCAGCAAAGTTTTCCTGTAAAGGGTCAGACAGTCTTGCAGACCACGTGGTCTCTAGCACAGCTACTTGGCTCTGACTCTGTAGCACAAAGCAGCCATAGACGATATGTAAATGAGCTGGCATGGCTGGATTTGGCCCATGGTGACAAGATTTGGCCCAAGGGCCGTAGTTTGCCAACCTCTCTGTTCTAAGAGATGGGTGGTATGATTATCTCCATTGTAGACTTGAAGAATGAGGCTTAGTGTGTGAAGAGGGGGTGATTTGGTTTTCTCTTGGCAGGAACACCAATAAAAGGCAAGCATGAGTTGCACCCAGAAGAGACTTGCCCAGCAAACTGGGCAATGTAACATTGTGTACAAGTAACCAACATGTACCTGAAACCCTTCAGATATCCCTCACATTATGGCTGAAAAGATCCTCAAAGCAAAAAAATCAAAACTGTCATTAAATAGACCTTGTGAGTGCTGGCTTTTAGGAGCATGCTGGGGTTGAGGATGCTAGAAAAAAAAAAAGGAATGAAGGCTGTTAAATCCCCTATGTTGCATTCTTGAGAGGAACATTCTATTGATTTTTTGCTCCTCCCAATGCTGGCAGTACAAAATCATGCCGGAGAAGACATGACAGGCAGGAAGCAGGCCGTCTTCAGAGCCAGACAGCCTTGCCTTCAGGCTCCTGCTGGACCTACTGACCAGAGTACCATCTTTTGCAGTGAACAGATGGATCCCTGTCTTTTAAGAGCCTGAAATCTAGAACAGAAGGCACATAACAGATTTCACATTATCATGGATCTTCTTGAAGTGGCTTTGCTATGGCATCTTTGAGATTAACATATTGGATCATATAGTTACTGTTGAAGCCTTGCGTTCGACAGTCCTTGAAGGCTAAGGTCTTCTGCTGCATCACTTAGGGTATTTACAACCCTGACACTGATGAAATAAATATCACAGTGACAGTAATAGAGTCTCTATTTTAATTGCCAAAAGACTGGAAACCTTTACTAACAGAAAAAGAAATTGTGGAAGAAAGCAGAGTCATGGACATTATACTTACACATTTCTGTTTCAGCAAAAATCCTAAGATCACAACTTACTATTATTAGCTATTTCTTTTCAGCTGTGGGAATTCATAGACATAGTCTATGATCCAGACAGGCTCCTTCTTACATTCCTTAGGTAAGGAATAAAACAGGAAATAACTTGCAAATCAAGATAGTGCTTAAAAGCCTGCTGATTTTTCCAAGAATTCTGCCCTGTATCAGACAGAGGCAAGCACTTATGAATGGCATGAGGTACACAGGGAGACAAATACTTTGGCCTGCACCAGAATAAAGGGCTTTGCTTAAGGAAGGTAAGAAGGTGCAGGCCAAAGTATTTGTCTCCCTGTGTACCTCATGCCATTCATAAGTGCTTGCCTCTCTCTGATACAGGGCAGAATTCTTGGAAAAATCAGCAGGCTTTTAAGCAGTATCTTGATTTGCAAGTTATTTCCTGTTTTATTCCTTACCTAAGGAAGCTAAAGCTTATTAAAGTGTCTTTTAATTGGACTTGTTTGACCTAATCCTCCCATAATGCTTCCCTTATCCCTGGAAGGGTATGGTTGATGTGTATTCATCTTTTAGCTGTGATTTCTACTCATGTAATTTGTTGTGTAGATCCTGCATGGTACAATATGATAGCCATTCGCCACATGTGTCTACTTAAGTTAAAATTAACTTAAATAAAATTAAAAATGCATTTCTTCAGTGGTGCTAGCCATATTTTAAGTGCTTAATGCCACATGTGGCTTGTGGCTATCATAGTGGAAGCAAAAGCATCAAACATTTCCATCATTGCAGAAAGTTATCTTGGATGGTACTGTCACTGTAGAATGGCAGCTGTGGAGAGTCTAAGCAGGCATTGCAAAGATGCCCTCCTGGACACCTTCCTGCAAGGACAGTGAGTGATATGTCAGTACAGTGGTTACTTATTGTGATGAAGCTGATGAAAATATATTCATGTCTTCATTGGCCCTTCTAGGGTGCAATACCCGGCTTGATTTAAAATTTACATTTGAACAAGGTAAAAAGTTCATGAAAAAGAGACTGAGAGAAAATATACCAAAATATCAAATCTGATTGTTTTGAGTAATAGGAATATTGGCCATCATTTTGTTTCTGGCTATTTGTAGTGAGGTGTAGACATTTTTTGTCTGCTCCTTCCACAGTGTATGACTCAGGAGTGTTACTTGAATTCCTGGAACCAGCTATGCCTGAAGTCAATCCATTCCAGTTGGACTTTCTTCATTCTGTGAGCCAATTAAGCTGATTTGAGTTGGGTTTTTATTACTACCAAGTGAATACTAATTTTGCTATTTTTTTAATTTCTGCATCTTCTATAATGTTCATTTATTTCTCCTAAAAGTAGAAAAAAAAACCTTTGGAAATTGCATGTGATAAACAGTGTGTTCTATTATATTTTGTGTATCATCCATGTACTGATATTCACAAGCTCTTACAAAGCAGTTTTTCTGAATAAGCTAGGAGTGATTTCCAAAAATCCACAAGGAACACAGCATAACATGCCAAAATAACTTTGTTTATTAAAAGGAAATTTGAGGCAACTGTTATTGCTGAATTGTTTGGAGTCCTGGCAGCAATTCTCCCCAAAAATATGATTTGAACTTCTTCAGTAACTCTTGTTGTCAGACTTGGTTGTAAAATACAGAGTAACATCTCACTTGATCAACAAAACCCAAATTAGCATAATTTATCATTAGAAAGCATTCTCATTTGCTAATCTGGCGAGGTCCAGGGATACTAAATCACAATTTTCCATTTTAACAAATGAGCCCATTTGCAATTCTTCTAACACCCATAAGTTTGGCTGATCAAATGCATCTACCAGACTTGGCTTCAAGCACAGGCTAGAGGGAGTTTGCCCTGGGATGATATTTTGGTTGGCGATGCTATTGAAAAGATTTTAAATTACCCCATTTTGCAAATCCTTCTTCTCTCTTAATTGACTAGCCAGCAATAGTCACATAGGTATTTATATCTCTCACCTTGTTTACAACTCTGTTAAGCATCAAATATCAGTGTCCCCTTGTCTATAATTGTTGAGACACCTAGTGAAAAGCAGAAAGAAAATAGCACATTGCCAAGGCCGCCCATAGTGGATCCTCCTTCAGTTATTCCTCCGTGTTTTCTAGGCTCTTTCACAGATCTTTTAGCAGTGGGCTTGACTGGGCCTTTAAACACATTAATCCTTTCCTTGAAGTCACACATTCCACAGCTTGCTTAGAGGTGGCTCCAATGGCAGGATAATGTTGGTTGGAATGTGCTGGTTGCTGGCCCCTCAGACAACCCCCTAGAGACTTGTCACTTGTTTGCTATAGCAACTACTACTGTGATATTTCGCTCCCTCTCCAAGGGGGAAGACTGATCTGCCCTACAGGGTCATCTAAGGGCAGGACCATTTGCAGCTGTGCAGAAGGAAGTGCATGACATGAACCCACGAGATGCTCTTAGTACCTGTAGCCTGTCTTCCTGCTATTGTTACTCCATGGATTTTCCCTTTGGGTTTCCAAACCACATGACTTCTCATCTTTCCTCTGCCAGACTGGTTCCTTTTTTCTCAGCAGCCTCTCATTTTGTGTCCAAACCCTACAGAGAGTATGGATTGTATAAACCTGGTATTTCTCTGGGCCGTCGTCTCATGTGAACAATACTGTTGTCATAAAGCTGTACGTTTGTCAAAGGGTCTTTATATTTGCTATCTCGTTTGAGCTTCACACCCTCCCTGAGAACTGGAGAAGGTGGAATTACAGTCCCTATTTTAGAGATGAAGAGGCTATTACATTTTTTTCTACTTAAAATCTAATAGAACTTCCTTATTCTTTTTCACTTGACTTTTTGACTCTGAGGCTTACCATGAACAAACACTCCAAAGGAAAGAAATGGTTGTGAGGCTTCATAATCCAAAGAAGAGTCACAGATAATAGAGATGGTTTATCAATATTTCCCACCATCAAAAAAACAAAAAAGGTTTTATTAACTATCTGTAGCTGGGTACTCTTGTATAACTGCTTTAAAGAAAATAAAAATGTGTTCTTCTCATTCTGTTTCCCACTGGGAAAAATAGTTGTACAGTCTGAGTATTTTTACAATTAATAATAATTGTCACTCATATTTATTGTGGTATTTTCCTGCATGCTAGGCACTGTGCTAAATTTCTCACATAGATTATATCATATAATCCTCACAACAATCTTTTGAAACATTTATTAAGGAAAATAAAGACTAAAATGACATATTAAAGAATGTATGAGAGGCAATTTCACATCTGATTAAAAACTTGGAATTTGGAACTAGACTGGCTAGGTTCAATCCCTGCCCTCTCATTTACTAACTTGCTGTGCTGCAGTTTTCTCATGTTAAACTGGGATAATAATAGTACTTACCTTGAGGATTGTTTTGAGAATGAATGGGTTAACGTGTTTACACACATTAATTACTATACTTTAAAGCACTTAGAACAGTGGCTGGCCCAAAGAAAATGGTACATGAATGTTGCTGTGGTTATTACACAGCTGTGTGACACTTAGCAAGTTAGCTAATCTCTCTGTGCCTTCCTGTCTCAGTTTTCTTTCATTTGCAAAATAGAGATAATAACATTGCCTGTCTAATAGGGCAGTTTTGAGTTTGAGGGAGACAATTCTAAACTACTACTGTCTGGCACATTGTAAAGGTTCAACTAATGTTAGCTATTACTGTCAGGCCTCTGAGCCCAAGCTAAGCCATCATATCCCTTGTGACCTGCATATATACATCCAGATGGCCTGAAGCAACTGAAGAACCACAAAAGAAGTGAAAATAGCCAGTTCCTGCCTTAACTGATGACATTCCACCATTGTGATTTGTTCCTGCCCCACCCTAACTGATCAGTTGACCGTGTGACATTCCTTCTCCTGGACAATGAATCTCAGGAGCTCCCCACCAAGCACCTTGTGATCCCTGCCCCTGCCTGCAAGAGAACAACCCCGTTTAACTGTAATTTTCCGCTACCTACCCAAATCATATAAAACTGCCCCACCTCTGTCTTCCTTTGCTGACTCATTTTTCGGACTCAGCCCAACTGCACCCAGGTGATTAAAAAGCTTTATTGCTCAACCAAAGCCTGTTTGGTGCTCTCTTCACATGGACTCAGGTAGCAATTACTGCCTTAGGTCCTAAGCTGATATATTTGGGAACTTAAGTAGTTACAAGGAATCCATGCTCCACAAGTAAAGCTCTGAACACCAGACCACTCTTAACTATATTTAAGTTGCTGGGTTCATCAGAGTTTTGAGATAGTTGCACACAAACTCAATTTTAGAAAAGGTAAACAAAACTACTTACAAAATTACTTGCGAATGAAAATAACCCAGAATCTGACCACTGTCGGTGAAGTCAGTCCTATTGCTTCTCCTTCACCAGGCAGCTCAACCAGCTTAGCTTATCTTCTTGGTTAAAAACTACTTCTTGTAAGGAAGGTGGTCCTCAAAGTTGCTGCCCGTAATTGTAGCATTTGGCTTTTTAAAAGGTCACAGCCTTTGGCAGAAGGGATTGGGCAGCAGAGTCAGCCTCTCAGGGATTTTGAAAACTTAGGTACCAAACAAAAGCACAGACAGACTTGCCCAATTAAACCTCCTATCGGAAGAACATACGGATTATGGGTGTTGAGAGAGAAGAGGAATCAGAACACATGCAGAGCTCGAAACTGCTCCTGGGTTTGGAGGATCAATGTGTATCAAGAAAGGGCTGTGTATGGGCTACCAACCAGCAGAAGCACGTCTCAGAGCCCAGGGAGCAGGTGTCTGGCACCTCTCGGATCTGGTGCCGGTTTCCACCTCAGCTGACATTCAGAAGGCATAATGGCAGTGCGTATCTCTGCCAAGGATTGCAAGTATGGGATTTATACAGCCTGTGCCCACCTACCTGCTCCATGTGGAAATTTGCTCTCCCGCCCACCCAATTAAGAAAATGGGATGTAGAAGACCAGAGGGAGGGATGGTTATTCTATTGTGGTTGGTTTCATCACAAAGTTTGTTTTCTAGCAGAATTCTGGGTTGCCACCTTCCTGGGAAACAAAACAAATAACAAACGACCTCAATGTGAATTGTCACCCCTTTTCCCCTCCAAAACTTCACAAAATTAAGAATCTTCACCAACCACCACCTGCAAGTCCCCAGAGTGACCTCTGGCTGGTCAGAAATCCAATATTGTGACAGCATCAACAAAGGAGATTAGTCTGTACTGGTTTTTGAGATCGGGTGTTGAATGAATAAAAGTCAGGGGCAGAAGCTTGCTCTTCTTTGTTTAAAGCCATGTCAGAGCATGCTTTGAAAGTGCTTGACTTCATGCTTGATGGGGCTTGCTCTGAGCCAGGCTCTAGAATGGATTGGTACTCACAGGCCTTTTGAGTCTCCTGCATGGAATTTCATTACTGAAATTCTTCAGGTCATTTCCCATGGAAGTCATTACCCTCATGACACGCACTGTGGAGGGCTGACTCGGAGAGCTGCCACTGTCCCCTCCCAGGGTTGTGAGCAGCACCTTCCAAACTCCAGGGGTGACAGATCTGTTGCAAGAGAAGAGGTGCTATTTTTCTTGAAACAGAATTTGTCCCCCTGGAGAGATGAGTGCCAGCAGCCTGGGAGGGGCTGATGACTGGAACAAAATTCCTATCAACAAAGACTCTGTGGGACATGATGGGGAGACCCAAATATGTCCTCTAAGCCAAGGTGTAGATGAGTCATTGGTTCTTTTGCTTAGCAAGTTCTATGGGCCTTTTACTGCTGTGAGGAAAATACATAGAAAACACACTAGCAGAACCACTTCTATAAAAGATCATTGAATCACAGTGTGACAAAATATCTAAATATGTGGCAAAATTCTTCCAAAGTTTAGACTTAACACAAGCACAGAAGTCGCCTTTGTCCAAAAGCTTTGCAACTTTAAGCACCATGGCGCCATACTGCTTCCTAGTGGACGTGACCCAGGCTGTGGTTTTTGGTACTCGCCTGCCAGAGATATAATTTGTTTAACATCAGTTTTTATTGATACGGTGAACTCTATAGCCTTTGCATTAGCAGAACCGTTAGTAAGTTGGGCTCTGAAGGTCTGAGCAAATGAAGCCGAGGCTTCTGTCCAAGACATGCTGAGTGAGCTGGGCTTCTGATGCTCCCACCTGGCAAGCTGTCTCCCATTTGTTTTCTCACCCACTTGGAAAGAGGGACTTGGGATTTGGTGCTGGTGGTTGAATTTTTCAAACCCATTTAACATTCAGGAGTAACTGTGGCTTTTTAGAGGCAGAAATGCATCCTGCCAGAGCTGGCATTTGGACTTGAGCTGTAACTTCAAAGTTTCTTTGATCCAAGCCCTCACCAGTACCTGCCATCCCCGATTGGAGTGCTGAGTGATCAGTGGCACTGCTCGTCCACTGAAGACACTGAGTAATTGAAAAGGCACCGGATGGGTTCCCATTGCGATTAAAAAAAAAAAAAAAAAAAATGCTCCATGCTCTACGAGTTTGTGTCAGTTAACGTGGTTGCAATTAAGAAATCGCTTTGTGATTTTGTGATTTTTGCCAGTCTTAATGGAGAAAAATTAAAAGAATCAAAGGAAGCTTCAAATGCATCTAAAACTGAAGTATGTTTTAAAGCCCCCAGTGAGTAATTTTTGTGCCACTTCTTACAAAATTATTCAGGAGACTGTGAGTTCCTTGAAAATAAGAGTGACAGCACCATTCTCTCTGGTCTTGATGGCATGATAATGCCAGCTGCCTCTTCTGTGTTTATGACATGTTGGCTATATGAGGAATTCATGCTTTAAAAATATAATACTTTGAAATCCTAATTACAATATTTAGGACCTCTGGATGTCTTGTCTTATTGATAATCTGTTCAACTTACTGAATAAACATGAACATACTAAAACAGCATTTTGTTAATATAGATCTCTGACCTCTTTTCTGAACCCCTTGAGGCCATGTGGATTGAAATTCAGGATTTTTTAGATTTTTAGAAAAAGGAATGATTCTGGCAAATATGTCATTTATTACCTAACACACCAAGGGATATCTGGAGCTCTTTATAATCAAACATTCATACATTTGCAGAGGTGCATATGAATAGCTGCCCTTAGTGAAGCTGAGCCGCCATGTGAAGGTGACAAAGAGATATAAATATAAACAAAGGTTCTAAATAGTCTTATGTCAGTTCCAGTCACATTTCCTGCCAAATGAGTTAAGAAAAACTTTGGTTTATCAGAGCTTTTTGGATTCTGGAATTATGAAGAAGGAATTGTGGGCCCATATTCTGTGTGGAATCTGTCCCCCACAGGATTGTCAAAATTAGGAATGATTTACTGTGTCATTTTTGCTAATTTCTCCCTATTGATATATCTTAAAGTACAACTTGAATCAAAGTCTCCTATATAATAAGTTCCTCTAAGGAGTTAGTAGGCACCTTAGGAAGTTACATTTCAAGCTTCTTTCTTTCATCTGCAAATAGGTTAAACCAAACTGCTATTTTCCAATGTAGAACATTCTTTTGATTCATTCATTCATTCATTCATTCATATGAAACATTTATTTAACACTTGATATGTGCAAGAAATCATGCTAGGTTCTGACATAATCCATAAATGGTGTGGAAGTAGTAGTGAGTAAAAACACCAGAATGCAGGAATTAAAACCACTGAGCATAATATTCATGAAAAAATCAAACTTAGGAGATAGCCACTTTGAATCAAGGCAGCCAATATTATTGAAACAAGAGACCTGGCCTCTTGAGTTTCCCCAGACATCACATGACGGAAGATGCTTTTACTCCTAGCCACAGTCAGGAGGCAGTGATATTACTGAGGGGTAACCTTTGCCATTCTAAAGAAGCAAGCAGGAAAGAAGGAGACACTTAGATAGATGTCACCTTCACGCGGAGGCTCAGAGCTGAAGGAGGTCATGCCAGAACACTCCAGAAGCTGTTATTTGGGGATAGAAAGGGATAAAACACAGCAGACAATACTGCTAATCTCTAATACCTGGGAAGCTTTAAGAGGGACAATCAGATTAGTCGGGGACCTTGGGTTACTGTTTTCAGGAGGACAAAATCCTCACAGTCCCCCGTTCTTACCTAATCTTTGCCTATGGTATGTCGTAATTAATATCCATGACTTCTTCAAAATTCATTGAGAGAGAGAGAGGGAAAAATTACTTCTCCGAGGTTTAAAAAATCAAGGAATGAAATAAAGATTTCAGAGATATTATGTGGGGCAAAAAGGGCACTAGAATGTATGGGGGCGGTGGGGGGGTGGGGAACGAGAAAAGGTTACTGGGTAAGAAGAGACAAGACATTGACCTTAAGTGGACACATGCACCAAACTATAAATTAAACACATCCTTCTCTGTGTTGCAGAAATCTCCCTGGTTCTTTCAAGGATGGCTGGGTTGCGAACGGTGCTACAGGATGGGTAATGACAAAGTGGCTTATTCCCAGGCCCTGGATGTCGCATGGGAGTGAGCAGATGAGGCCAGTGGCAGCCTCCCTGGGCTGCCATGTGGTGGGCTGGGCTCATGAAGAAACCCTTTGTTCTTCCTCCCAGTTGCCACTACAGTTGCTCTGTGTTTTATTTTCAATTAAATTTCTACTAATCCCAAACTACAGAAAAACATAGCTGCTGGCATTCCTCTTTCCCTTCTGAAAGCAATACAGTCTGCAGAGAAACTTTTCATTGTACAAGCCCCGCCTTGTACACACCATAAAAGACACATATGCCACCGGTTTGCCGACAAGTGCTTTCAAAAAGGTGCTTAATGGGCCCCTGGACCCTGGGCTTCCAAGGCAGCCAGTGAATAGTGCCTCTTGTTAGGGCAGTTGCTATAGCAAGCCCTTGTTTTTAATTCAATTGCACAGTAAATAATACTTTACACATGGTGGGAAACAAATGGTCACTTTAAATTGCCTACTCTTCATGTGGTCAAAAAGGGGCATTTATGCTTTGAGTAATGGAGCAGAGCACCTGCTTCTTCAACACATTTGGATTTCAACTTTTTCCCACCTTGCAAGGTATTGAGGCATAATGTGTTCTAAACACTTGTATCGATGTGAAATGGGATTTTATTAACATTGTTAAAAATCAAGTTTTACAGGAACACTTCCTAGTTTGTTTGGACTGAGGTCTAGATGGGAAGTTGTATTTCTTTCTCCTCCATAGACCCTCTAAGCTCTACATTCCTTGACATTGAAGAGATGTTTGTTCCCATTTAAGGGACTTCAGGGAGAAAACTGTAGCACCAAGAAACAGAAAATGTGGTTTGGTAAGCATCTGTGTCACATGATAAATAGTCGACAGCTTGGGGAATATCTGATTGTTCTGGAAACCTAGAAAAATGGGAATGGGCTGAAAGAAATCAGAGGGAGACAGAAAGGGGGCACCCCTCCTGGTAACCCACAGCTGGGGTGGGGGTCAGGAATTGTACACTTCTGGGGAATAAAAATAAAAGGAACATAGAGGTTAATAAAATGGGGACATACTCCTCTCTCTAGACACAGTGAGGTGAAAATTACTTATCACCTGCTAGAGTGGATGTGAGAACGGGCCTGTGACCAAGTGTGTGGCAGGGAATATTTTGTAATGGGTAAGCAATCTGAAATAAAGCCTGCAACAGGCTTCCCCGGGCTTCCTCACAGAGCAGCATCTTGTGGCTGCTGACTCCTCATTAGAGGACAACAGCTGTTTCTCACTATAATTAGCTCACAGTTCAATAGTTAGCTCCAGTCTCTTACACCTGTACCACACGCAACATGGAAATTACAGAAGCACATGTTGTTTTTTTTCTTAAATCACCTCCACTTACACACATTGTTAAGCATCTAATAGAAAACAACCGTCCCTTCC
This sequence comes from Pan troglodytes, assembly GCF_028858775.2. Lineage (NCBI taxonomy): Eukaryota > Metazoa > Chordata > Mammalia > Primates > Hominidae > Pan > Pan troglodytes. The sequence goes on along the minus strand of NC_072411.2, from coordinate 106,493,675 downwards.
CTAGTTCTTTTCCTCTTTGGATTGCTTTTTAAGAGCAAGTTGGGAAAGTCTTTGTTTTTATGGGCCCCAGTTCCCATTTCCAATCTCACCTCCACGCTCCACAACCCCCCTGAATTAAAGAAGGTCTCCAGCGTTGTCAACCAACCCACCATGCACCAGGCCATAAAATCTTATTTTCAGCCACCTGCAGGATGATGGAGGGAAGAGGAAACCGAACTGAGGAAGAGGCGGGAGCAGAGCTGCAGCCGGCCGCTGAAGATGGTTTCAACAGAATTCTTTGGCGGGTGGAAGGGTGCGGAGTCTCGGGTCATTTCCTGCGAGGTCTGGGCTGTATGGGGGGAATCTGTAATAGCACTGCCTCACAGTTCCATTAGTGTCAGAACTCCTTAGGAGCCCAATCCACTCGACAGCGGTGGGCACACAAAAGAAAGAACCAGCCAAAGTCTGCAGACTGCGGAGTAGTTGTTACAATTTGGGGGCAGGCGGGAAGGAGGGATTGTAAAATTCCCGACTGGGTAATTAGAGTCAGCAGGGGAGCAGATAGGCGATAGCAGGCCTTTCATTTCTCTCCTGGCTGTTTTAAAGGATTGGCAGGGGCTGCTTTCTTCCAGGGGTGAGGCGATGTGTCACAATTCACAAAGAAAAATGATCGTCAATTTGTGCCCTGCTCCTGGGTTAATGCGAGGAGGCGGACTGTGGTAACTATTGTTATTAGTATCCGGTTAGGGCAAGGAGTGGAGGGTGGCATGAGGCAGCTGCCTTGGGTGTGGTTAACCAAAGAAACTTAGTTGATTAGCTGACATCTAATCAATTAATATCACAGGTTCACGTTCCTCATGCATTGGGTAAGAAAACTTGTGAAGGCTGTGGAGGCGTGACAAAATATGGCAGCAGTACTCTCTATACCAACTTGCTTTGGCATTACAGTACGATTTTCTTCAAATTCAACTGCTGCAGCAAAGCTAATAGGTGATGAAGCTGAAACAGACACAAAATGGTTCACTCTGGCTCTTGTGTTTTCATTTGATGACAGTTTCATAAAATATAAAAACTCATCCACCCAAAAAGGATTTTAAAAATTTTTTGTAACTGAGGCATAATCTAGGTGCAATAAAATTCATCTATGGTTGTGGGTGCCTGTAATCCCAGCTACACAGGAGGATGAGGTAGGGGGATTGCTTGAGCCCAGGAGTTCAAGTCTAGCCTGGGCAACACAGTGAGACCATGTGTCTACAAAAAAAAAAAAAAAAAAAAAAAAAAAAAAAAAAAAAATCCATCTGTTCGAAGTGTGCAATTTCATGAGTTTTGACAAACATGTGCCTTTGTGTAATTATCACTACAGCCACGTTCAGAACATTTCCACCTACCCCAAAAGAGTTTTCTCCTGCCCTTTGCAGCCAATTCTCTTTCCCAACCCCAAGTCCCAGCCCCAGACAACCACTGATTTGATTTTAGTCATTATGATTTTGCCTTCTCTAGAATTTTATACAAATGGAATCACACAGGATACAGCCTTTTCATTCTGGCCCCTTTCAGCTCGTGCTTTCAAGATTCTTCTGTGTTGTTGCATTTTCAGTGATCGGTTCCTATTGCCTGCTGCGTTGTGTTCCGTTGTATGAACGTACCACAGATTGTTTACCTGCTTGCTAGCTGAGGACATTTGGTCTGTTTCCAGTTTGGGGTTATTGTGAATAAAGTGGGTATGAACATTTAGGTACAAGTCTTTATAGGTACATGTGTTCATTTCCCTTGTCAATCTTCCCTTCTGTTATCAAATAGGAAAATAAATAAAATCAGTCTCTTTGTCTGATCATCCCACTGGTGACAGAGTGTCTGTTGACCTAGCTGAGTTATGGGAACCAGTATAATTCTATATGTTTCCGAACGTGGCAACGGGGAAAGAAAAGTGGTGAAGGAATGAGAGTTACAGCTGCCACCTCTCAAGGAGGTATTCAACAGAGACCCTGGAGTTCCAGATAGTCTTCCTGTGTTCGTGACTGTGTATGATGTGGTCAAATTTGAAATCAGTGTGTAAAGCTTGTATAATTTCCAAAACAATAGAACTCCATTAAGCACAAAACTCAAAACTTTCTTTGAATAGCTTATAATCTAAAAAGTCTAGTGATTATAAAGCTACACACATATCAAACGGAAGTACAAAAAGTGAGAAGATGGCCGGGCGCAGTGGCTCATGCCTGTAATCCCATCACTTTGTGAGGCAGACGGGGGCGGATCACCTGAGGTCAGGAGTTCGAGACCAGCTGGTCCAACATGGTGAAACCCCGTCTCTACTAAAAATACAAAAAATTAGTTGGCATGGTGGTGGGTGCCCATATTTCCAGCTACTCAGGAGGCTAAGGTAGGAGAATCACTTGAACCCAGGAGGTAGATGTTGCAGTGAGCCGAGATCATACCACTGCACTCCAGCCTGGACGACAAAGTGAGATTCTGTCTCAAAAAAAAAAAAAAAAAAAAAGAAGAAATAAAGCTGAGGCACTTCATTGGAGCTTCATTAAAATAACATTTCTGAAGACCTTGGGGAATGGACTACCAGACACTGACAGGAAAGCAATGAGATGCTTTCCCAAAAAAAGCCTATAGAAGTTAAAGGACAGAATGGTCCATTTTTGTATTCTGAAGCTACCATTCGAATAACAAATTGGCTCCGTTTGTGTGTCAAAACACATGGCAAACTGCCTTGCTTTGCTGAATTGACTCTTAAAAAGCCAAGCCATGTTCTTTCGGCTTTATACAGCAGCAACGTGAAAGGCTGTGAAGCTGTGACAGTGCCTGGGTGGATGCCCTGTGGAGGAGACTGGGAGGCAGCTGATTCTCCTATTGCTCTTTGTGGGCCCACTAGTTGGCCTTCATAAAAATGACCTTTGTGCCAGCAGCAATCATGTCTTTCACTCCTCCCAAAACTAGAAAGGCACAGAAACAAGAAACCCTTCTAAGCATGCATTTTTAAGCCAAAGCTTCATTTTCAAGAACACCTGAAACCCAAATGATTCTGCTTGCATTCTGTCTCCTTAGCTCCTTTGTCAGGGTCCTGACCTTAACTTTGCTATTATACAGTTTGGAATTTCTGGAGCCCAGGTTTACCCTGAGGGAAAATAAGAAAACAAATAAGCTTTAAAAAAATTTTTTTTGACCTAACCCTACATCCTAAGGTCACCACTGAAATACATCAGACTCAAAATCTACAAGGTCTTAAGGTCAAGCTCACAGGAAAGTCAGGAAAACTAGAAGCTGTGAAGGACATAGATCTGCTGAATATATTAAGCTCGCATATGTCTGTGTGTGTCTGTGTTTTCTAATCCTCTAAGGTAAATTTATACCAATCCATACAGGTGTACTCTTTTCTGTTTATTATTCCCAATTGTGTAATGGAGGTTAATGTCATACAAAGGGGAAAAAAAAGTCTGGAGTTTGACAGGCACTCCCCCTATTTTGTTTTAAGGAGAAACAAAGAAAATGAAAACTTGTTCTTTGGGCCAGGATTTCTTGCTCCCTAATTCTACCCAGACTGGATCGTCTTAAATCTGATTTGGGATTTGAGCATTATTTGGATTAGCTCATTAGTGGGGCACCATTCTGACAAGCCACTAATCTGGGGCACTGGTGCACAGCACCATGACAGTATTATGCTGAAAATGAGAAATCTAACGAGATTAGACAGATCCTAGTGCAAATGGTCTAAAGGTATTTTGCATGGAGATCCATGAGCTGGGGAATGCAGGAGGCAGGCAGATGGAGGCATCAGACTCAGCTGAGCTAGAACGCAGCAGCTGCAACACCCACAGTGATTTTCTGCTGAAAGGCAGCAATGTCACACCTTTTCTAAGCAGGTTCTGTGGAATATCAAGCAATTGTCGAGACTAAAAAGTAATAATAATAATAAATAATTAGTTGGTGGACAGGGGGCAGTGGGAGGAGCTATGAACAGAGAGGGAATTTTATTGTAAGACTCGCATGCAGTTTCGTGTCCCTGTCGTGGGAGCAGGAACAAGTTACAGGGTAAGAACTAATTGGCAGCTGGGACCAGCAACCTGTTATGTTCTAAAGTTACTTGCCCAGTACTGGTTGTAGAGAAAAGCTCCACTGTTGCTTTTTCCTCTGGTACAGTTATTTTCTTTCCTCCCATTAACCTGTGATTTTAGTTGTTTTTAAGCTGAACCAAACATACTGGTTCCCTTTTGCTTAGAATGGGGCTGTTGCTAAGATCAGAAAATGCTGAACTCCAACAATGCATGATTTATAATGTCCAGATGTGGCTATGGGGCAGCAGACAACACACAGTGGAAGGGGACTTTGTGTCTCCCCCATCCCTTTCCCTCCTCGTTCACTCAAAGAGGAAACAAAAGTTTCCATGGCATTTTCTTGCATGTAAGTGGAAAATCAAGCCATTAGCAGAGCCCAGGAGTTGGCCCCCTGGGATGTAAATCCTTCTTCATATTGTGCTCGTCTGCCACCTCGTGGTGACTTTTAGGACTCCATGAAAGACCCGCTTGTTAATATAGCTCCCCCACCCCATTTAGTGCCCCTCCTAGAAGAAGCCTAGAAGAAAATTCAGTCTCAATCCACTGTATGAATCATCTTTAAAATGAGCATGTGCAAGACAAAAGCAAATGCATTTCAGTACATGTTCATTACATACAAAATCAAGCACATGGCTTCTTTTGTATTCTTCCTTGCCAGGCAGTGAACGAGCATTTTGACTTAAAAGTCAAGAATTATCATCTAAGTATTTAGAACTGAATTCAAGACAGAATTCTACTTCCTCATTTTACCTTTTCACATGTGTTTAGGGATTTAGAAGAGAAACTCAGCCAGAAACTAATGGATGATACATTTTAATGGAGTGCCTCTGTTTGTTTTAAGTATCTTAATCAAGTGTGGATGAAGACCTTAAGGGGTATTGGAATAATTCAAGAATGCTGGTCCCAACATAAGAAGGTGAAGCAAAGTCATCACAGACATATTCCTAGTGTCATAGAATCATTAAACTGTCTAAAGCTGAGAAAAGGATTCCAATGAAGAGAGAGTAAAAAAAAATTCCCTGAGAAATGTATCTTCCTAAACACATTTTAACCCTCCCTGCCAGAAACAAAAGGCAAGTCCAAAACAGTTGTCAGAGTTCAGAGTCTGAAAAAACAGAGTTCTAAGAATCACTGGGAGATGATTTGGGGCACTATTCTAAATGTTACTCTTGTAAACCAAGCATGAATTATCTGTAAGGTTTCAAGTATCCTAAGCCAAAAAGAAAGCTGAAAAAGGTGGACTACTCCACATTTTTGGTGATATAGAGAGGAATGGTTCATGCTTCAAAAGACTATTCTAAACATAATTGCTTACAAGAACTTAGGCAGCAAGGAAAATAGAGGTTTTTAAGTTTTCCCTTTGGACAAAATCCATTGTAGATTTTTGCTTTTTTGCTTTTTCTTCTTGAGATTCATGAAAACCCTTTGTCATTCAACTGTAGCTGAGCAGTAATCTATTGTTTCACTTAAACACACACCAAAAGAGATGATGTTGATTAATCAAAGTAGAAGAAGTAGACATGCTTTGAAAACAAAAACCCTGTTAGTGCTTCAAAATGAGTGTCCATTGGCCATCAGGAACTCTGTTGCTAGGGAGATGGTTCCCAGGCATAGGTGCTTTTATGGCTGCTGCATTTAACTGGAGGCATAGTCCCCTGACAGCTTGTTTGATGACCTTTGGACTGATGTCATGAATGAAAGGTTTTCAAATATTTAAGTTTTCCTGTGTGTCTTAGCATGAGGGGATTGTGCTGGTGTGACTGCTTTTCAAAGGCAAAATTAGGAAAGGAGAAAAGAAAAAGTGGGGATACAGGAGAACATGATCAGATAGCCATGTTGAAAATGGGTGGTGTCAGGGAGGCATGGACAATAATGTGAGCTCAGAGACAACACACCCTGCTGGTCACTGAAACAAGACTTGAGTTGGGAGCAAGGCTGTCCCATGACTACAGAGAAACCAACACGATGTGACTTGTATTAATCATATTTTATTAAGGAATGACCATGTGCCAGCTTCTTATGCACTTCATCTCATTCATCCCCACTCTCACCCAACCCAACATGAGGCCTTATTGTCAACACTTAACATGCAAGAATACCAAAGCTGAGCATCAGAATAGTGAACGGCCTTGCCAAATGCTAATGTATTGATTATTATTATTACTATCATTATTATTTTGGTCTGATCTCAAACTCTTTCCTACCTCCAATTATCTTCCTCCAGGGACTTTCATAGGACTTGAAATTTCTGGGATTTAGTAGCAAGCATTTACCAACTGACACTACCCCCGTGCAATGAAATATTTTTGGATGAAATGTGTATAGGTGTGTACGCACACTCAATATAATTGCAGACACGTCGTACTGTTAGTGGAACTCAGATCCTGATGATGCAAAAATAGTAAAACTTTTTGACTGAAAAGTTGAAGAGTAAAGAATATTGAGGGTAGGTGCTGAGGAGGAAACTTTCCAAAACTAGAACATTGGACATAGAATCTGGATGAATTTCAGATGGTTGAAGATAGAATCTTTTCTGGTCTGAAGGTTGGAAAGCAACTGTCACCAAAGAGGTGATCGAGTTGACTTTTGATAGATGCAAGGAATCAAGTAAGATCTGGTTATGCGTATTGTCCTAGGAAGGCAAACAGACCTCAGTGAGGCAATTAAAAAGGGACCGTTTTATGGAAATGGCAGTCAGTGATTTGGATTGGGGGAGAATTGGGTGTTTTCAAAAGGGAAGTGTGTGTGCATGCACGCAGTGAGGAGCATGGGACTGGGGTAAAAATGGAAGGTGATGAAAACAGAGGGGAAAAGCAGCTGAGAGTCAATGAAGCTTTCTTTACTACTTTGCTGAGAATCCATTCACGCTGATATGTACTACACATATTCTGTCATGGACATCCTGTCCCTTAACTGAGAAAGAAAAACAAAGTTGTAGCAGATTTGCATTTTGTGATTACTTTGTCAGAAAAAAAGTGCCATGTACGTAGGTCAAGGTAGCACAAATGGGAAGAAATACATGTATTTCTCAAAGTCAGTAGAAGGCAAATGCCATTCAGAGGAGCTCAAGCCCTTTATTCCAGCCTAAATGCAGGAGGGGAGTGGACATTCCCGCCAGGCCTAGGGCTCTGTGGGACTTTGTAGAGGCTGGGGGCTGCAGCTGCAGAGAGGCAGGGGCAGGCATGAATATACCAGGCCATGAGGCTCATTAGGAAAAGGTAAGGCCTTGAATTATGATTATAGCCTGGGAATGACACATCTCATTCATTCAGTGAGTTACTTACCCTCTGGATTGAGTTCATGGACCTATGAGTCACACAAACACATGTTTCTTGATCTTTGAGGACAGGAGGAGGGTAGAAAGCTGTGCCACATGAAGAGAGAGAGGGGAAGGGTGGGGACAGGCTGCCCAATGTTTCCAGGCCTCATTGCACAGGTCTGCTTCACAGGAGGACACTCTCCTCCTCCAGGGAGTCTTAGCCCCACATAAGGGTTAAGAAGCCAGGCCTGCTTTGTCTGGTATAAAAACCTGCCAATTGCCAAAAACTCTGGATGAGGCTGGCAGGGGTGAGGTACATACCAGAAGGGAAAACAACTTCCTCTTCAGCAATTTGACCTTTCTTCCATTTGGGGAAGGTGTGTGTGTGTGTGTGTGTGTGTGAGAGAGAGAGAGAGAGAGGAAAAAGGAAGTAGTGGTGTCAGGGTGGGCAGAGGCTATCTGCTGGCAATGAAATTACTTTTGTGCTTTTACCCAAATCGCACCAAAATTGGACAAGTAATTTACTGACCATCATGTGATGCCTGCTTCTCTGATAATGATCTACTAGGGTATCCTGCTTTATAGGGGGAAAAGGTAACAGCTTATATGCAGATACTTCCCTGCTGTTTTGGTGTCTTAGTAAAAAATCAAACCGCTCTGCCTTCAGTCCCATTTAAAGAAAAACATCACTTGCCTCCAACAAGTAGAATACATTTTCCCAGCTGATTGATGCTTTTCCATTTATTTTATAATGTATTTTTTTCCGCAGCAAGGGATTGTTCTCCAGAATGTCAAGGAGGAAATATTTCCCAAATCATGTTCTGTAATTGGCTGATTTGGACCTAATCAGCTAGTACAGACAGTGAGGTGGGGAGATGGGGAGGTGGGAATGGAGGGAAGCAGTGATTTGTCACACTGGTGCTCCAGTTCTGGGTAAGGAGGTGCTTTGTAATGCCAGCCTGCCAGATCTCTAGGCCACAATCACAGTACCATCCCCTCGCCACTCCACTACCCTCCTACTATCCATGTCTCTATCTCTGTCTGTTTCAGTCCCTCCTACCTCCTTCCCTCCATCTCTTTTTCACACACACACACACACACACACACACACACATCACACATGCCCTACCTCTTCAGATCTATCACTGAGAGAACAGTTATTAAACAAAATCTCAGCCCAGGGAATTAATAATCTCAAAGATTCATTTCTTTATCAAATGTTGTGGCCTGAAGGAAGAGTACTTTGTGCTTGCGGAAAGACTGAAGCACATTAATTACCCGCAGGGAGGGGATGGGTTTGTGATTTTTTTTAATACTTGCCAAATGAGTAGCACAAGAGCCTGTGTGTGACAGAGAGAGATCTCAGGAAGTGTTTGCAAACACAGAGAGGTTACAAACCTGCTTTCTGAGGGCTTCATCATCCTATGGGGGCTAAAGAGGTTTTCTGGGCAGGAGGGGGTGTGAGGCAGGGAGTGAGGGTGGGGGTGGCGCTGGCTGGTGGTGGCCAGCCATAGATTGAAAAGGAAAGACCTTGGAAGTGTCATCAGGAGATCTTTAAATCTGAGAGTTTGATAGCTCTGCTGCCTTTGCAATCAGCCAGAGAAGTGGGCAGTGAGCTGTGGGGAGATTAAGAGAGTCAGGGAAGAAAAGAGCTCCAGATGTGAATTATAGGGTGTTTAACTACATTATAAGTTGTGTAATTCTTGAAGCTCAGCTCTGGGCTTGCAGTCATTTCGGCAGTAGCTGTCATCCAAGAGTATGCAATCACCCATGAAGTATATGATGTTTGGGCAGGAAATAGCCTCTCTTTGTTCCTCTTGACCTTATTCTCTGGGACACTTGTGACTTGTCACTCTTGTGATACAGGAGGAAAGAGAAGTCAGGGGCTTGTGGGAGAACTCAAATCAGTGCATCTTGGTAAGAAATGCAGGGTGGCCTACTCCCTAGTTATCAGGATCGCAAACTTAAATTGTCAATTTGAGCAAAGCCATGATCATCATCACCAAAAGTGTCTTCCTTTAGTGTCTGCATTTCCTATTCCAAATTTCTGATTATTGTGTGAAATATGCTGCCCTAGAAGTTTTCTTCCTGGTAGCTGGTTTACAATTACAAATCAGAGCCACTTGTTCGCTGTGACTCCTATTACCATCTCGCTGAGTGTCTGTGGGTGGCACTCAGGTTAATGTCTGAGAAGTTGAGCAGTCTGGATGACGACCTGGGGGTAGCTCTTTACCAAGGGGGAATGGGAGCTTGTGACACATGCTCCAGCCTCTGCCTTTTGAAAGATATTTCTGGGAAGAGTTCCTTATACTCCCCAGAAGTCCCAGCAAACGGAGCTCCCATTGCCTACAGCAGCAACCTTGATAATGTGCCTTCCTGTTGGCTTTTCCTTTCCTGTCTCAGGTTCCCCACCTCCTTGCTCCTGCTTTTGTGATCATCTCCCAAATAAACTAGCTCCACCCAAGTCCATATTTTGGGCTTCATTTTCAGGGGAAAACAACCTCAGACAGCCACTGTTTAACAAGCAAAAGGGCACCCATACAGGTGACTGAAGCCTTCACTAATGCTTCCTTGCTCAAACTGAAGACCCACGCCAAAACTGGTTATCTAGCCACCCCAATCCGCATCATGGGGACTAGGAAGAAGCCAGCATTGGAGGTCACACAGAAGCCTGCCAACATCCAGGATCATAGGAGGGTCTGCAAATGCTGCCTTACGTATCATGGGAGGCAAGCTAAGTTAGGAATGTTTTCTTAACCTTCCCATGTCCAGGGCAGCGTCATAAAATAAAGATAAATTAATTCAATTATTAATTCATTGAGAATGTGTTGAAAAAATTGTTTGGTTCATCTCTGTCCTGTCCTTTAAATGTTTTTTTATTTGTTCTATAATGTGCATATAATTTACAAAATAAACATATACATAGATGGGGGTGCTCGCTCAATTTTTTTTTTACTCTTGGGATCCATGAGTAAAAAGCATAGAGATCAGTGTAAAAGTGGTTAACAGCATGATTTCTGATACTGCTTTGCTTGTGTTCAAACCCCAGCAACATCATACAAGCTGGGTAATTCTGGCAACTTAATCTCGCTGTATCTCTGTACGCTCACCTCTTAAGCAGTAAGGATAACAGTACTTACTTCAAAGGGTTATTGTGAGTTTCAAATTACATAAAACCTGTGAAGCATGTGGAATAGCACCTGCACATCGTAAGCACTCAATACAGTTTAGTGATTACTACCAATATTGTTAGTATTTTGTTGAGCTTATATCCAACCACCCTATTGACCTTTCTTTTTGGTTCTAAGAGTGTGCAAATTGATTCTGGACTTTTTTAGTAAACACTAATTTCCTGGAAAATCATGACAATTTCTATATTTAGTCCTTATTTCTTTGTCTTCTTGTTTTGCCCCAGTGTCACCTTTCACACTGTGAAACAACAACAGTGACAGTGACTTTGTTTCTGCCTTTAATAGAGATGCTTCTACTGTTTCACTATTAAGTGTAATACTTTTTACATATCTAGTCAATTTATTTTATCAAGCTAAAAAAGCTTCCTTCTATTTTTACCTTGCTTAAAACATTTTATTTTGTATTGTAAAGGGAAGGTATCAGCACTTAATAACTGAAAGAAAAACCTGAATTCATTACTCAAGTAAGAAAGAGAATACCCACTAGCCATAATCTCTCTGAGCAAAGCAGCCTGCTCATCCTGGACAAGATTTGGGGTGAAGGGTTGCTTTGAGATTATGTTGATTACAGAAGTGGTAGTTGGTTGACATCAAACATAAAAGTGTGGTTTTGGGGGCAGGGGGCAGGAGGCAAGACTTATTGGTTGGTTAGGTTTCAGAACTGACGCTGGCGTGACTCCACCACTAATTGGTTGACTCTCAAAAGTATGGGACTGTCACTGAATCACCGAGCTGGCACTCAGATGTAGTGAAATAAGTGGTCATCAATCAATTAGTGTGTATAAGTTGTCATTGATCAAGCAGCAGGTAGGACATGGCATCTTGAAAATATGAAAAATATTAAAACCAAGTGGTCATCCTGGCAAGCAGCTGTCTTTAGAGATGTACAAATAAATGTTAACAAGATGGCATATGTGGGGAGATTCCTGGTCCTAGGAAGTGGATTTGAAGGTGGAAGTCCAGTGAAACAGATAGAACATGTTCTCTGGAGAATACAACAAATACAAAAGGTGGTTATTCCTGTTGACCTAGCAAGCCAGTATTTCTGTGGACAAACAATCAATAGTAATATCAAAGCAGGAACAAGAGGCAGGTACTATCCAGATATCTAACTAGATGCATATACTGAGAATCAAGGAGCTGAGCCTTGGCTGGAATTCAGGTGCCAGGGTCTGGGGCAGGGGGAGTTATCAAGAGGAAGTGACCTTCAATCTCTAAAAGGTCTGAGATGTTAGACAGGTTGCCCAGGCTGGGAACCAGGCCTAAGTTCACAAGACACACACCTAATGAGCAGAATGGAGCCACAACATGATCTCAGAAGGATGCAGAAACCATGTATTAGGAGTAAGGCACAAGAAGAGATCACACCGGTAGCAAGAGTGACTGGATGCAGAGTTCTTTGAGTATTAAAACCAGAATCCCCGAAGCAGGGATGGGGACTTTTGGCAGCACCAAGTGGTCCTACCTGCATCAGCAAGAAATAGAATTCACATGGTTTAGATGAAGAGCCCTTAATGAAGGGACTTTTTGTTTAGGTGTATGCAGAATTAAAGGACATTCAGTGGATGATGGTGCCCCCAGAGACTGGAAGTGAGGCACACTTAGGACTAACATGGCAAGGGGAGGAAATGGTGGCACAGGAACCAAGAGCTGGAGCCTAGGAGGAGGAATTTCCTGGTGTGTATTTTTAGTCTTGGAGGGACACAGCTCCTCCAAGAGACTGGCTGGCAAGCTGACAGGGAGTGAGGGGAGAACTACCTGACCTGTCTGCCCCAACTCTGACCTGCTGTGGGGGCTTCCCTTAGCACCCTGGCAAGCAAGCCTGGGTGATGCAACCTGCAAGGGGGTCAGTCTACCAGACACCAAATTGGACAGAGAACAGTGGAGAAGGAATGAGTGGCAGGGGTGGGGGTGAAGAAAGAAAGAAAAATAACCACCGCACTCCCCAAGTGGTGAGTAGTAGTCCAGCGATAGCAAACCAGTGATGCTTTTGAAACACGTGGGGATTTGCTTGCATGGTGTAGACTCCCAGTGGGGAATGTGTTGGCTCCTAGTTCACTGTGCACTTGTGCTGGCTTGTGAGCCGAGCCTTCCTGAAGCTTCTATCACAAGGAGAAGTGGCGGGAGGAGTCAAAGTCACAATGGAGTCTTTGTGTTTTTATCACTGTGTCAAATTATGATATTCAGTGGAGGCAAGGAAGTGAGTGAACCAGTATGATTTTGCAGTGTAGATACTGAGGCAGGGAACCACAGCTCGTGCGAATCAAATGGTGCCTCATTCAGAGACACAGCAAATGCGGGCATGTGCTCCTTTCTGCATAGCCAACTCGAGCCTCTGCCTCGGCAATGGCCAGGGTTTTGTGAGTTAATGGCGTGTGACACAGAAAAGGAGCTGTGAAGGGAGCAAATCTCTCTTTAAAGTGAACATTTTATAGAAATCCCATTTTCTCTGGGGCTCAAAGCCAGGCCGACTTAGTGGATTAAGCTCTGAGGTTTCATTCCTGGGCTGGATTTCAGGTCAACGCCAGCCTGCAAGTCTGCACGGGGGATTGGGAGAGACCCTAAATGAAAGGAAGTGGTGATTTCTGGAATATTACCTTGGGACACGGGGGTGGCCTCCCGCAACTGTGTTGAATGAGCCTGGGAGTGGGGAGGAGCTGAGAAGCCACTGTGCTGCCCAGATGATGCTGGCACTCATTTTCCTATCTGTGGCATCTTTTACCCGGGGCAATTGCTGGGTGCCAACTTGGAGGACAGCTTCATTTGCTTTGTGACAGTCAAATGCATTTTTTTTGTCAGTTCCAGACAAACTTACATAATTATTTCTGTCACCTCACGACAATTTTTCCCTCCAAGTCACTTCAAATGAGACAAGAAGCAGGTGTTTCTTGCCCCGGTTGCACCAGTTTCAAGCACCCACAGCCTCCAACCCAACCAGCTGCCACAGCCCACATGTACATGCGTTTTCACTTTCTACGTGAGAGTATGTTACAGATACTGCCCTGGGTGTCTTGAAATCAGTGGGAATCATGTGAAGACTGCACAATAGGCTTGGCTTTATTTTACAAAATGGCATCCTGGCACGTGGGATTACACAGGCCCTTGTTCCACTCTCTCACCTCTCAGCCAAAAGCTGTTTCTGGGTCTGATGATGGGGAAATGGTATTGGAAGCTACAATCATCTTATTACTAGTTCAAAGGTGTGATGAGTATTAGAAAGCTTTTGAGCTGTCTCCTTAATTAACAGTGCCCCTATTTTCTATCTATTTTTACAGCATCCCTAACCTCATGGCAGATACAGATATTAGAGAAAGGTCTCCAGATGAGTCTTCTCTGATGTGGTCAGAAATGGGTTGTTGAGGTCTTTGAAAGTTATTACTATTTTTGTGGGTGTTTGTGGTTAAGATCGTAGGCATTTGGGTTTTTTTTCCTACACCTCCTCCTTTAGAGCCCAGCAGCTCTGTGGATACCACTGGAATAGTAGCTCATAGAAAATTGAATACTCTCTGTTCTCCATGTGGCATTTCAACTGTGCTGTGCCTGAGCTGGATAAAATGCCTCCTATTTTATCACCTGAGTGTGAAAGCTGGTGAGCATTTGATGTTCTTTCAGTGCTTGGGAAAAGCTAAGTGATTTTCTTACAGGATATGGATTCCTATCTCTTTTAGGTATTATTATTCCCAGCATGATAGGCTTATTTGTTCTATCAACGAGTATTTACTGAGCTCTGGACTAGAGTTGAAACAGAAGGACCAATCGGGGGCTATTGCATCAGTTCAAGGGAGAGAGAATGGTGGCTTAGGTTAGGATGGTGATAGTGGAGACAAGGAAGAGAGCATGCTTTTAAGATGTATCTTGGAGGTGGAACTGACAAGAGGAGCTCTATGCCAGGCACAGGGCTTGGCCCTGAGGCTACAGCAGTAAATCGTGCAAATGAGAATTCTTCTTTTACAGAGGTTATATTGCGGTGAGGAAGAAAGACAATAAATATCTGCACACATTAAAATATATAGATTTTAATAATCTCCAGGAAAGAATAAAAAGAGTGGTGCAGTGGAGAATAACTGGGGGGAAGTGGGTGGCTATTTAAGTTGAGTGGTCAGGGATGGCTTCCCATGAGGATGAGATTTGAAGGTTGAGAAGGAACCACATAGATAAGAAGCTGGGGAAGCACAGCCAGGCAGATGGAAGAGTTTCCATTGCTGGTTGGAGGCAGGACAAGCTGGGCACATCTTAGGAACCACCAGGAGGCTGGTGTGCCTGGGGCTGTCAATGATGGGGAGAGGAAGTGATCTTAGTGGAGTTGCCAAGATCACGCAGAGCCTGAGTACGATGTTTAGTTTTTATCCTAAATGATGTCAGAAGCCAGCAAAGAATTGGACACCAAAGAAAGACAAGATAGGATTTTTGCGTAGAAAGATTACCCTGGCCAGTCTATCAGGAATGCACTGTAGGTGGGCCGAAGCAGGGAAACCAACCGAGAAGCTTTGGCTGTCATCAAAGCCATAGCTAGTGGTTGACTGAGATGGTGATGGTGAAGTCAGGAAAGAGAGAAGGGATTCAAGATATATTTCGGAAGTAACCTGACTGAGCTGGGTGGTTTATGGGTTGTTGTGGGCAGGGTGTGGGAGGAGAAAAAGGGATATGTTTCTGGCTTACATAACTGGGTGAAGAGTGATACCATGTAATACAACAAAGCCTGGGGCAGATCAGAAGTTAAAATATTTCTTTCTTTCTGGTTTGCTTGCTCCATCTTCTAAAGTCACATTACTTATTCATTGATGAGGTTTAGGGAAGAGTACTGGATGCAGAGTTGGGAGATCATGTATTTTTGTCCAGCTGCTGGTATGTCCTCAACGAATACACGATACCTCACTTGTCTCACTGCAGCTGTGGCCTTCCAAAGGCCAACCATACTCGGACTGGATTGGCTTGTTCTGTATGGGTCTGGGATTTCTCCCCACTTTCAACACCACCTCCAGGGCACCAAATCCAGAGGAAGAGACATTGATCCCTGTGGCTTAATAAAGAGTAATAAGTAGTATTTCCGTAGTAACATTGGCACTTGGAGAGGCAAATTCTTTGGCCTGAAAACTAACTGTAGCGGCCGCTCAGCTGCAGAGGTGCTGAGAGAATCATTAAAGGTACAGAACTAGAGAAATTGATAGATTTTATTGTTTTGTTAAGCACCTAAAACTAGCAATTTATTATGGAGCATTGTTTAAACATAGTAATCATATAGTTTTTTATTAATTCATTTGCATAAAATAAGGCTTATAGATTATTTGCACTTGTAGAGTATGTTTATACATATCCTTCTGTCTCTGAAAGTCCTTTAGAATAACATTTTGCAAAGGCACTTTGAAAAGTTTAAAGTGCTATGCAAATACAAGATGTTATTAATATTGACCTGTCAAGTGATTAGATGCTGGAGTAAAGAGAACTTTTCTTCCCTGGTAGATACTATGTAAGATTCCTGGAACCATTTAGAGTTTGGATCCTTACACTTTGACACAGAGGGTTATATTGGGGACACAGTGCACTGTTTTGTTTGTTTGTTTGTTTGTTTGGGTGCTGACCCCACCCCAGCTTGTGCTGAAGGGACAGTTCTATGCTGGTGAGGGGTGCCATCCCCCGTTATAGACCATCGGCTCCCAAGAGGCACCCGACCCAAAGGCAATCTGTAAGTTGGCCAGCAACTTGTGATGCCTGCACACAATGAAGATTAACTTCCAGTACTACTGAATTTTTTCTTTTGGGAATTTGAATTCAAAAATTCTGAGGAAATAAGAAAGCAACTAGCAGAGAGAGTTGAAAAGTTGCATAGAGAGATGCTGTGAGGTCAAGTCAGGACCATCGTAAACTCAGATTATGAGGTAGCAGAAGTTTGGAGTAAACAGATCAATGAGGTAAGGAAAACTTACTATCCTCTTCAAACAGCACTCATAAAAGTTTCCAGTGGTCTGCTTGCTAGTTGCCAGCTTCAACAAGCTCCGGGTCCTCCTCTTCTTCATCCTCTTTGGAAGTTTGGATACTTTTGTGTTTTCTTTGTGAAACTCTCTTCTCCACAGTGCTTTTGTCTCTTCCCCCTTTCTATCTTTATCCTTATTTCTTTGAAAATCTTGTCCACTTTCTTATAAGTCACTGGATGGAGATGATTCAAGCTACATTCTCTCTTAAGGTCAACTTAAGACCCTATTCTTCTCAATTCTTTTTTCTTTTTCCTTTTTTTTTCTTTGATTTTTTTTTTCTTTTTTCTTTGAATTTCTTCTTGCTCTGTAGCCCAGGCTGGAGTGCAATAGTGCAGTCATAGCTCACTGCAGCCTTGACCTCCCAGGCTCAAGTGATCCTCCCACCTCAGCCTCCCAAGTAGCTGGGACTACAGGCACCCACCATCACAGCCAGTTTTTTTTTTTTTTTTTTTAAAGAGACAGAAGAGACAGAGTCTTGCTATGTTGCCTAGGCTAGTCTCAGATTCTAAGGCTCAAGTGATCCTCCCACCACGGCCTCCCAAAGAGTTGAGATTATAGGTGTGAGCTATCACACTTGGTGTAATTTCTTGATTATCAGTATCTGCACCTACATTGATACACCACCTTAAATTTTTCCCATTCAGAGTAAAACTTTGTCATTTCATTGCCAGTCTTGCCTCACTTTTCTGCTAATGACATTATCAGAAACTAACACAGGATTTAAACATGATATTATCTTTGATTTCTCTCTCTTTATCACCTTCTCTAGTCAGTTTAAGACAAAAATGTATTTTGCCTCATATATTTGAATATCTTGAATATCTGAATATCTTCTCTCTCCGTTCTCACTGATAGCCACCCTACTTTTCATGCAGATGATGTTTCTCCCTCTTCTTAATCTATCTTAACTTCTTTGTGTTGCATTATAGTTTATTGGCCAATATCTCCAATTATGTGGTCATTTCCTTGAGAAAAGAAATTGTCTTATTTATCTTCATGTTCTCCTCCCCACCCCACTCCCATAACTGAGCCTGGCACAATGTTTTTCACATAGGAGTTTCTGCATAAATATTTGTTAATTTGTATGAAGGAATTTTACTGAACGCCTTTCTCAAATAATGGCATTTGATTCTAACTCCATTGGTTGCTTATCTGCTATTTCAAGTTAATGAATTATTTTTCCTCTGCCAAATACCTTTGTATCTGGCTCATTTTGGAGGTCTGCCCTATTAACACTTACTTGCACTCCTCAATCCTCTATTAAAACTTTTAATGTGTGCAAGTTTATTCAAGCAGGGAAAATCGCCAGTTGTAGTGAAGTAAAAACAGGCCCCATGAAAGTTGTGCTATCTTGGGCATGTCAAATGGCCAAGAAATAAATAGACCTTAAGGAAAACACATACCCTCAGATTAGAGAGATGGTTGGTAATTTAAAAATATATATATATACATATATATCTTGAAGGGGTGGATAGGGGTAGAAGACAAGGATGTTCTCCAGAAAGCAGCTTGATTGAAATGGGGCTATTAGTATAACTGGGCGCCTGGACTGACATCCTTTCTTCAGAGGCCTTAATTGAGACTATGAGCATTCTCAAAAAATGGTAAGATGTCAACACGAATGAAATAGAAACATTTGTCCTGGAAACTTTTATATCAGATATTTTTAATGTTGTTCATGCCAAGGATCACAGAGAGAACAAATAAAGAAGTTCCATGGTCTTGTTGGAAGGAGCAACTGAATTCGAGTTAGCTATTGCTGAACGTTCTCAGAATTGACCAAAAAGGAGAGAGTCGGCGTAGATGTTATCTAAAGTCTCTCACCATGTAAATATTTGGTGGTTCTGCTATTTAGTAGTAAAGTTAATTGATGAAGGCTCAGTCTGAGTCAGGCTACTCACAGAAGAGATGCTGAACTTTCTGGGACCAGAAGAGCTGCTCTTGTCCTTGAAGCCTACTCCAACGGCTTCAAAATCATTTCTAGAAATGTCCAGGGGCTGCTCTCCGAGGGCCTGTCAGAAAAGACACCAGAGGCTGGGGAGGCGGGCTGCGGGGGCCATTCTTGCTTGCCTTCCCCCAACAACTATGGCAGCTCCACTTTGATCTGTTTTGACATAAATTTTTGTTGGAAGAGAGAGCTCTGCTGCTTTGTAAGAAAAATAAAAAGATAGAAAAAGATAAAGGGGAAAATGAACTTTAAAAATCCCAGATCTAGTGGTTTGTGAAGTAACCCGTGCTTTTTCACTTTGGCAGCAAGCCTTCTCCGATGAGGTGGGACCATTGAGTGTTGCCCTGGAAATGTGACCTGGAGGCTTGCTTTGTGAGCTCTTCCTGGTCCTACCAATAGATGAAAATTCTGTAACCTGTTTTTTAGAAACTTGTGATACAGCCATATACTCTCTGCAATCACGGTACTGGAGAGCCGGTATTTTTTTTCAGAGTATTTATCAATGACTTTTTTACTTGGGTCCTATGGTCACTGCAGGCATCATCATGAAAAAAAAAAGTTTGGGTTTACTGGAATAGAGATTTTGTTTAAAGTTTTATTCACTGGGGATTTAGGAGAGGATAGGAAGGAGTGTCGAATTGGATAGTAAGAATATCTCTGGGATATAAGAATAAGGTGGCCAGGCGTGAGGGCTCATGCCTGTAATCCCAGCATTTTGGGAGGCCAACGCAGGTGGATTACCTGAGGTCAGGAGTTCAGGACCAGCCTGGCCAACATGGTGAAACTCCGTCTCTACTAAAAAAATACAAAAGTTAGCTGGGTGTGGTGGTGGGTGCCTGTAATCCCAGCTACTTGGGAGGCTGAGACAGGAGAATTGCTTGAACCCGGGAGGCGGAAGTTGCAGTGAGCTGAGATTGTGCCATTGCATTCCAGCCTGGGTGACAAGAGCAAAACTTTGCCTCCAAAAAAAAAAAAAAAAAAAAAAAGAATAAGGTACAGAGAGGAGTGAGGGATATAAGTAAAAATTATACCTCCTTATTCCATTAAATGCTTTATAGTTTACAAGGTGATTTAACATGTATTATTTCACTCCAATAAACAGACATCTAATGTTCTGCAGCTGGAAGTAGGAAAGGTCAAACCTTTCATCTCCCTAACCCTCTGTTAAGCCCACCTATAAACACCCTATTCTGGGTTACCCCACTGTCTGCTCCTGCTTCCAGTCTGCCAAAAGCCACTGGGGAATCATGCAGCCTTGGCCTAAGAAAAAGTCACGTGTCCAACTCTGACTTGGCCTTTGTCTCTTTTCAGCAATCATATTTATTTATTCTTCTATGCCATGCTCCAAGGCTAACTTTCTGTATCTGTTCATCCACCTTTTTTTCCCCTTGCAGTGGGTTGAATGGATTTTGGGGTGGCCCCCAAAAAGAAATGTACATGCTCTAATCCATGGAGTCAGTGAACATTACCTAATTTAGGGAAAAGGTATAATTAAATTAAGAGTTGAGATTAGATCATCCTGTATTATCCAGGTGGACCCTAAATCCAATGACATGTAAGACAGAGGACATTTTGACACACATACAGAGGAGAAGGCCATGTGAAAACATTGGAAACGGAATAATGTGGCGTCAAGCAAGAAATGCCAACAGCCAGCAGAAGCTGGAAGAAGCAAGGATTCTCCCCTAGGGCCTTCAGAGGTAATGAGGCCCTGACAATATTTTGACTTCAGACTTCTGGGATCCAGAACTGTCAGAAACTACATTTATGTTGTTTTAAGCCACCCAGTTTGTAGTAATTTGTTGTGGCCACCTAGGAAACTGACAAACTCCTTAAGCTCCTACACTTGCCATCTTTTCTAGCAGTAGATGGCCTTGACTTAGACTATTCTGAAAGATTGAAGCCATCCTCCCCAAAATCCCTCATTCATCTTTCATTTAACCTTAACTTTAACCAATCTCCTTCACTCCTCAAATCTGTCTTTTTGCAGAAATTTGTCCTTTTGTTTCTTCCTTCTGGTTTATCTAAGGGAAAGATGCCCACCCTCTCTTCTTTGCCATAGCTGAATTCTTCATCTGTGCCACTGATCTCATCCCTTCTTGGGTCTGTAAAGGCCCGGCTGTTCCTGCCCAGCCTTCTTACTCCTAGACTGGGGTGGAGAAAGAGTCCAAGGCTCCAGGCATTTCCCAGAAATGCAAAGCCACGGGGAGCCATTATAAAAAGATACGTCTGAATGAAGGACCAGTCAAAAGGGAAGAAGATAAACTCTGGACTAGGACTAGGGAGTGAAGCAGGAGAGTTAGTCAAGGAGATGACCAAACCGGAAGAGTGGAAGAGCACAGAAATCAGGAAAGAACTCAAACTAAGTAGAAAAATAATACTCCAAGCCACTTGTGAGTTTAAGGCCCCATTCTGGTTAATTTCACACTAAGTGGGAATTCCTCCATATGTCTTTTCTTCCTTTTTATTTATTCTCCACAATTTTATCTTCTCCTTTCTGCCTTTAAACATGTTATTTTCTCTTGTCTTAAAAAGCATTTCCATTTCCTAACTGCTTACAGTGAACACATCATTTTGTCTGTCCCATGTCTCTTTATTTTGGGGTTTTGGAAATTAGTCATCTCTTTTCTTTTGGGGAATGTCTTGTTCACTTGTGCCTTCTTCCATGGTCCTGTGTTGTTGGTAATACCTATTGGCCAGTCAGTCCTGCCTTGGGATTTTAACATTGAAACAAAGAATCCTTGGCCAGGCGCAGTGGCTCATGCCTGTAATCCCCGCACTTTGGGAGGCCAAGGCAGGCGGATCACGAGGTCAGGAGATCGAGACCATCCTGGCTAACATGGTGAAACCCTGTGTCTACTAAAAATACAAAAAAAAGCCAGGCATGGTGGCAGGCGCCTGTGGTCCCAGCTACTCGGGAGGCTGAGGCAACAGAATGGCATGAACCCTGGAGGCGGAGCTTGCATTAAGCCGAGACTGCGCCACTGCCCTCCAGCCTGGGTGACAGAGCGAGACTGCGTCTCAAAAAAAAAAAAAAAAAAAGAACCCTTTGGTGACAAAGCTGACATGAAAGATCTACCAGCCACAATTTCCTCTGCCAAGTGAAAGAAGCTAGTCTACAGTAGGAGGAAATGAAGCCAGTACTGAGAGAGAAGCAGAGATAAGAGAAGAAAATAGAGTCCTGGAAGTTATTCATTCCCTGGTAATGATCATCCTTAAAGTTCTCAAACCCATGCCTTACCTGGTTTGAACAGGTGAGCCAATAAGTTTACCCTATTGCCTATGCTTGCTCAAGTTCAGTTATTGTCAGCAGGAAACAAAATATCTCTGATCAAGAACCCTCTCCTTCAATTTCCTACTATTCTCTTGTCCTCAATGACCACCTCCTCCTATGGTTTCCCAAGATAATTGCCTCCATGTCAAAATTAGACTTCTAGTCAAATTCAGGAGACTTATTTTTGTTGTTGACAATATTTCCCAATAGTATTTGACTGTCTGCTTTCACATATGTTCAGGTCTCAGGGCCCTCTCACATTGCACTGTCTTATTATCTTATTTCTTTGCTCATTCTTTGCTCCTTTTTCCAGGGGTTTGTCATCTTCATAACCCCTAAACGTTGGCAGCTCCTAAAGGTTAGCACAGGATGTCCTCTTACTCACTGTTTCTGTTCCCATTCTCAGTAATATGTACTTTCTCTTTGGTCAGCTCTCTGGGTTGACTTTAGTCTAAATTGTAGCTCGGACTCTTTTTGAACATGTGCAAAACCCAGAGACACTGAGTGACCTGCCCAAGGCCGGCCATCTGGATAGCGCTACCCTGCTTTCCGGGGAGCCTCCCCTGATAATTCCAGAATGACACATTTTTATCCTTAGCACAGTGTACACTCGTCTATTTTATGGTTGTTTATGCTTCTCAAATTAGTGCTTTATTATTTATTGTGCTCTATAGCTGTATATTCAGCTAGATTGTAGGAAGTTGCTATTCCACCATTTTTCCCATAAGAATATATGGATTCCATATTTGAAAGCACAACCATTTAAATTATAATTTTATTACCATTGCCAAGAAAGCATTTTGAAATCAAAATACATTAAGCCAATCCCATTATTTGATCGAATTTTCCATATAAACCATTTAAACAATTTCCTTTTTATTCATTTACATGTAACCAAAATTATTTTACTCAAAATCAATTCTTATGAGTTGTATGATGAATATTTGATTTACCCATCACTTTTTCCCCAAACATATGAAATGTTACCTATTATATCCTTTTCTATTATGATTTTTCTTTTATGACCACCAAGTATAATTGTCCAGGGTCAAAATTTATGATATAGTTTTGTTTAGAAAATTTAGTTCTCCCGTCATTTTTTAGCCAAGGACAAATTGTGCCATCTGCAATTTTAGCCATTGTCTGTCTTGTGTTGATTATTTCAAGCAACTCTATTTTTTCTCAGATCCATTTTTGCTTTTGTTTTTCAGACAGGTCCTCCCTCTGTCACCCAGGCTGGAGTGCAGTGGTACAAACATGGCTCATGGCAGCCTCTACATCTTGGACTCAAGTGATCCTCCCACCTCAGGTCTCCAAGTGGCTGGAACTACAGGCATGTGCACCATGCTTGGCACGTTTTTTGTGCCAATATTTTTATTGTTTTTTTGTAGAGATGGTGTCCCACTTTGTTGCCCAAGCTGGTCTCAAACTTGCCTGGGCTCAAGCAATCCTCCCATCTCAGCCTCCCAAAATGCTGAGATCACAGGCATCAGCCACGACACCTGGCCTCAGATCCATTTTTAAATTCCAATATTACCAATAAGCTTGATTTTTTTGCCAATTTTTCATTTATAATAGCTTTTACTGTTTGCAAGTTTTAGCCAGTCACTTTTATTTTGTTTTTCACTATGAGTAAGGTTCGTTATGAATTAGACGAAAAAGTGATAATTTGTATTTCATCAATTCAATCACAAGTATCAAGGGAGGTCCTACTACACACTGGGTGCTAATCAAGGCACTTAGGATATATCTGTGCAAGAAGATAATGTTTCTGCTCTTATGTAGTTTCCTTTCTAATTGTTGGCTAGAAAAGAAAAGACAGTCAAACAAATAAAGGGGCAGAAGAATTTCATACTGAAATAAGGACTGTGAAGAAAATTAGACAACATAATGTGACCGTGACAGTTTAGAAAGCTACTTTAGATCAGGTTGTCAAGAAAGTTCTCCCTGAAGAGGTAATATTTGAGCTGAGACCTGAATGACAAGGTGACAAGCATAGAATAAGTTTCTTAACAGTTATATTGCTAAAATTATAAAAATGTGTTCAAATAATTCTAAATATACTGTGTCTCCCTTTCCCACACCATGTGGGAAACAAAGAACAAACTGTGGGGTCATAATGGTGGAATCAAAACATACTATTTTTGCATATACTGCTTTCTTGCTCATGGCCACATATGGCGAGACAGAACTATGAAAATGAACATGGTTGTGCTAGGGTAGTAGGAGAATAAGTGTTTTTGTGTTCCCCCAATTTTTTAATATTCATTATGGCTTTTCAATGAAAGTATATGATATGTGTACCTTGTAGGCTAGTTTTTTGTTTTGCACTGGTAGGGGTGACACCGTATCTCCTCAGTGAGACTGGAAGTTCAATTGTGGGTGGGGCATGGTGGCTCACGCCTATAATCCCAGCACTTAGGGAGGCCAAGATGGGAAGATCATGAGGTCAGGAGTTCGAGACCAGTCTGGCCAACATGGTGAAACCCCGTCTCTACTAAAAATAACAAAAATTAGCCAGGCATAGTGGTGCATTCCTGTAATCCCAGCTACTTGGGAGGCTGAGGCATGAGAATTGCTTGAACCTGGGAAATGGAGGTTGCAGTGAGCCAAGATCATGCCACCGCACTCCAGCCTGGGTGACACGGCAAGACTCCATCTCGAAAAAAAAAGAAAGCTCAATTGTGGAAAAACACTGCATTTTATTCTTCTTTTGTTTCACCATTGATTACTAGCATTAAAAAAATACTTGTGGATAGATGCTTCCTAAAGATTTTCTATCTTCAAATGCAAACGGAGTTTTAAATATGGTTTTTCTAATGAAAATCAGAATTTGAAGCTCTAAAGTAGTAAGTTATTTCAACAATTACAGCAGGATCTAACCATTTGAATCCAAATGTATCCCTGTAAAGGACGTGTAGACTTTTCTCTTTCTGTGAAAGTTGCTTTAAAATACTCAAACTCTTCTTACAAAGCGACATCAAGCCAACTCCTCTCCTTTTCAAATAGGTACTCCTTTTGGATGAAGGGACTTGCCAGACAACAGAACAAACTCTCCTAGAAGACTGAGAGGACAGCAAGCAGCTGTCCACACACAGATTGAGACAATCGTGACCATCTGCAGTTTAAATGGCAGTCACGTTTGCACGTCTCTCCAAGAACTAGTGCTCAAAAATGTGCTCTTCTTCCTGTCCTGGCCTGCGTGCAACACCCTAATGAGGAGTCAGTGGGATTTCAGCTGTACCTTCACTCTGGAAGGGATCTGGGAGGGGAAGGGGTAGGGATTGGTCTTTTCTGCTTCCCCCACCCCCCGGCCCCACCCCAGCCCCACCTCCACAATCCTCTTTCCATTCTGCCATGTGTAAATACACACATTCACACCCACTAACACGGGTAACTTTGAGCAAAGTATAGGTTTTGTTTTGTTTAGAGAGCCCATTTTAAACAAACAGATGAAGTGCACATAATATTTTTGTTACTCAAAATCTGGACTACTTAGCTTTAACATTGAATCACTGAAAAAGCTCCAAGAGAAACTGTATAATGTAATGCACTCTGCCAATGTTTAAATGTTTTTTTCTTATAAAATCACAAAAGTTATGCTTAAAATAAATAAATAAAAACCAGTCTCTACCCAAGGGTCTAGATTTAGGTAGCGTGGTTTCATATGAAGCAAAGGGGACAAAGGTACTTAAACAGTATTTAAACCATTGTTGGTATTGCAGTATCTGTGAAAAAAGTTAGTCAAAATAAATACTACATCCCAGAGAAAGTACAGCATTTGGGCAACATTGCCATTATTGTGAAGCCTTGGGCCAGTCATTTATTCCCTACATTTTTACATTATCTCTGTAAAACAAGTTGTATTTATTTATTCATTCATTCAACAAATATCTTTTGAGTAGCTGCTATATGCCAAGGACACTCTAATAACTGAGGATATTTTAAAGGTGCTCTTTGCACTCAAAAAGTTCATTGGCTAGCAAGGGGGCAGTCATACAAAGAGTGCTAATATGGTAGTATTAAATATCATAGTCTCTATTGGTTTTCAATTGCTACTGTAACAAATTACTGCAAATTGAGTGGCTTTAAGCAACACAAACTTACTCTTCTACATTCCTAGAGGTCAGAAGTCTAAAATTAGGGTGTTGACAGAGCTGGGTTCCTTCTGGAGGCTTCAGGGGAGAATTTGTTTCCTTGTCTTTCCCAGCTTCTAGAGGCCGCCTACATTCCTTGATTCACGGCCCCCTCCTCCATCTTCAAACCACATCACTTTGGTTCCATCATCACATCTTCTCTTTCAGACTTTGACCCTCTTTCCTCTCTCTTACAAAAACCTCTGTGACTGCATTGGGCCCACCCGAATAATCCAAGACAATCTTCCCATCTCCAGCTCCTTAACTGAATCACATCTGCAGTGTCCCGTTTGCCCTGTAAGGTACCATATTCACAGGTCCTGGGGATTCGGACATTGAAATCTCTGGAGAGCCATTATTTTGTCTACCACAATATTCATTATAACATAAAGAATAACCTCTGCACAGAGTAAGATGTAAGCTTAGAAGAAGGCATCCTAAATCTAATGAGAATCAAAGAGGCACCACTCAGCTGGGATTTGAAGGCTGAATAGAACTTTGCCTGATAGAGACATCAGAAAAAGCTTTGCAGAAAGTGGGCACAATGACATCCTATCAGCTTGAAGAAAGGGAATCATTCTAGAGGACCAGAAGTTACAAAATTTCGGGATAGGAAGAGACCTTATGGAAACTCTTTTGCTGACACAGTGTTTGACAACTGAGGTAACAGGAAGTTCAAAGAGGGGCCATGACTTGCCCAAAGGACGATGGCTAGAGCGGCAGGCCACCAGGCACTAGGCTCCTGAAGACTAGGTCCCCTTCCCCCATTCAAGCCCTGGAGAAACCTTCCAATGCTAACATATCTGCTTAGGTCCAGATGGCTGGGGCCTCTGCCCACATTCCAATTGCAATAAAATTTAATGAGAACCTAATGCAGAAATCAACCCATTGTTAACTGACAAAGTACAGTGTTTGATTTTAAGTAAGAAACATAGTATTTTTTCCAAAATAAAAAACTTCAGAGGCCTTCTGGGTTGATAGTTTGGAGCAGTAAGAAGGGTATAAATAAAGATAATGAGCCACATTCATTTTTAAAATGACAACGCTATAAGCTCAGTGATTTCTTCTTAAAATATGAATTGGCAGGTGTCAGCGGCAGAAGTTGTCTGAGTACGAAATGGATATTTGTTGAATAAAACCCATTAATGCTTATAGAATTCACTGTCTCGGGGAGGAGTTCATGACAATGTGATGTTCTCAGAGATATAGTAAATGAGCTTTTTATTCATTATTTTAGTCACTAGTGGGGAAAGGGCCAGATTTGGCTCCTAATCTGCAGCCTGAGCACTTCATAAATACTGATTTAAGTGATAGCCTGTAAAGAGTCCTAATTGTGCCACAGCACAATGACATTACTTAAGTGTGATGTGACTGCATGAATGCCCTGACTGCTTGCAAATACTTTCATGGCAATTCAGAGACTTAATCCCAGTCTCTTCCCCACATTTCCATTTGGGGAAGTTACATTTTTATCTACAGGGCTTTGTTTTGGTTTTAACTACGGCAATGTAGCAGTGGATAGTTTTGCCTGGTTCCATATTATTGCAAGCCCCCAGACTCCTCTTCAAACAATCAGGCATACTCTCGCACTTGGTGTCTAGTTTAGGGGATTCTGCAATGACCGGCTTCTCCTTAATTTCATATTTGGCATTTTGGATAGCAATGCACATTATATTTGGTATAAATTGCATGGGGATTTGGAGTGAGAGACTCTTACTAACTTAAAGATAAGTTAGAAGTCTTAAGGAGAAATAATGTCCTTCACCAAATGACTGTAAATTTGAAATTTCAGTCCTATTTTTGGATTGAAATTTATTCCTGTCTAGTTTTACTAGAAACTCAGAAGGTGATCACTTGGAAGTATTTGTTGAGAATGCTAATGTCGCAAAGAGATAAGAATGATGGGCCGTCTTTCACAAATTCAGAAAAAATGATTGGGTCCAGATTGGAGAATTTGTAGGTCAGTCTGCAGGGAGCACACTGGCTGACAAATTAGATAGAAGTGGGGACCAACAACAGTTCAAGACATTTGTCAAGGCAAGGAGAAATAGCCTAGATAATATGAGAAGCAGGGAAAAAGGGATAATGGGATCTGAATTGGCTGTGTGCCCAACAGTAAAACTGATCAAGCTAGGAAGGAAAATGTCCCAGACTAGGTGTTGAAGAGAGACTGATGCATTCCAATAGTGACCAGGCAAGGCATGTAAGAATCCAAGGACAAGGGAATAGTGGTATCAGGAGACTGGGCAGCATGTACTTCACTCCTAAAGCCCTAGTGTGTAATTGAACTCAAGAACTCAGACCAGGCCAGGCGCGGTGGCTCACGCCTGTAATCCCAGCACTTTGGGAGGCTGAGGCCGGCAGATCACAAGGTCAGGAGTTCGAGACCAGCCTGACCAACATGGTGAAACCCCGTCTCTACTAGAAATACAAAAATTAGCCGGGCATGGTGGTGTGCACCTGTAATCCCAGCTACTCAGGAGGCTGAGGCAGGAGAATTGCTTGAACCCAGGAGGTGGAGGTGGAGGTTGCAGTGAGCCAAGATGACACCACTGCACTCCAGCCTGGGCGACAGAGTGCGACTCCGTCAAAAAAAAAACAAAAAAACTCAGACCAGACATGGCCGGATCTTGCTTTCTCTGTCTCTATCTCTATCATTGAGAGCGGGTGGCGGAGACTGGCATTTTGAATGCATCTGGAAAGTATTATCTTTAAGCAATATTTATACTACTATTAATAGTAATAATGGAACTAATTTGGGCTAGATTGTGCAGCTGAAAAGATATGGTTCAAAGCTGGCCCTTTCTAGTCAGGAATCTGTGACTTGCCTTAATCTCTTTGGAATTTAGTTTCATTGACAGTGTCATCTAATTGTCTGTAGGTGAGGATGGAATAAAATAATGTAGGTGAAGTGTTTGACTCACAGTTGGACTCTGAATGTTGGTTTCCTTTGAGGCTGAGATCTTTACCACTGTCTTTAGGCACAATACTAAAGAGGGCTTCTGTCCTCATTGTCTCCCTATTCTTGGTTCTTTTATGTCTTCTTTGATACCTCCTACTCTACTTCTTACAGTAGGAAGAAGCAATACAAAAGACTCATGGATCTCAGCCACAAACTCAGGAGAGCAAATTGATGATAGAGATAGAGACAGAGATAGATCTTAATGTTTCCATAGCTGAGCTTCATTTCTATCACAAGCCCTGATATGCCTGTGTAACAGACTAGTCCTGAAAATCTTCACAGTTTAAAAGAGCAAAGGTTAGCAGAGAGTTCTGCTCTATACAGTATGAGTAGCCCAGGCTGATGCCGGCTCTGCCGTCATCTAGCCATACTATCTGGTAAACATGAACTCTAAATGTCAGCAAAAGAGAAAGAGAGGGCTGAAGGAGGTGCACCATCTCTTAAATGCCTCAGCTTTTGATTACTTCTGCTCATAGTCTATTGGCAAGAACTAGTCACATGGCCCCCACCTAGGCTACAAGTAAGCCTGGTAAATATGGGAGAACATAGTTTGCCTCTACCTGAACTTCGAGTGTTTTAGGATGTTTTTTGATGACCAGTGACAGAAGAAACCCAACTCAAACTACATTAAGCAAAGAAGGAAATTTATTAGTTCACAAAACCAAGAAGGGGGTCTATTACTGGAAGCAGGCATGACTGGATACAGAAACTCAAATTGGGTAATATGTTTGGTTTATTTCCATTTCTGAGCTTATCCTGTCTTGGCTTGGCTTCAGTCTTTGGAATGTTTCTCCCTATGTGGTTAGTAAAAATGGCTGCCAACAGCCCTCAGCCGTATCCCCTGCTTAGTAACACTGTTGGAATGAGCCAGTCTTCCCTTCAAGGGCTCATGGAGAATTCTGGGGGAGGACACTGATTGGTCCAGCTTGGGTCACAAGGGTATCTTTCCACCAATGACTTTCACCAGGATGGGATTCTCTGATTGGCTCAGCTTGTGTCACATGACATCTTGTAGTAGGGATTGAAGAGAGACCAGCTTCATCTCCACTCGACCAACATGATGCAGGTTTTCTACTGAAATGCAGAGTTCTTTCAGGACAAGGGGGAAGAGCTACAGGCCAGTCAACAACACCAGCTGCCCATCGCAGCAGGATCACTCTAAGGCATCCCCTTTACCATGCATCACTTGCAGCTGGTAAGTGGCTTTTATAGTGCCTGCCTGGAGGAGTTATATTGGAAGTGATGGGTGCCGATGGGCAAATGGCCACTCAATCTTCCAATATTTTGTGGAAATAATGGTTATATCTTTTGTAAATTTAACACAGAACACAGCTGGGAGATATTTGCAATAGAAAAAAACTGTGATCAATGATCTGTGCCAAATCATAAAATCAGTCTTCTTTTAAAGTAAAAAAATAAGGACGCATCACATGGGCAGGAGGAATTTCTCACAGTGGCTTTATGGCATGCTTTATGGCCAGTCTGGATTACTGTGTTGCTGTATCTCAATCTTTTCCAGGAAGTCATCATTTCATCTCCCATACCCATCAGCCTGAATTCAATCCTGTGCCTGCCGGGCCTCCATCTGAGTGGCCATCTAGCAAAATAACCAATTACATTAGTGACTGTGGCCTTCTGATGACTTCCTCAGTTCTGTTTCTAAAGCCCATTTAAAATACACTTCTCGTTTTACTACACATTCAAATTTTATTCTTCTGGTTATAGAACCATAAATGTCTGCATTTCATACAGACTCAAAATGAAGGGTATATAAGCATGTATAAATCTCACGGCAAAAGTTGCGTTTTCTTCATTGAATTGTGCTCGATATTTGGGTGGAGGAAAATTATATTATCTGGCGACTGCTCACATTCTTCCATATCTAAATATGCAAAAGAGGCCCACACACAATGTGTTTTTATTTAGTTATTTATTTATTTATTTTTACAATTGGGCTGCTATAGACCATATTTTAATGTGAATAAAATTTCTTTCTGAAATCTAACAATGCCTTGGTGGGCATGCATATTTTTATGCCCATATGATTGGAGTTAAGTTCATTCCATCATATAAATATTTGGGAAGTTCAGTTGTTGGGAATTGAAACTTTACTGTGCAAAATGTGCAAAATGGGAATAATAATATTGACCTTGCATCAGGAAGGTGACTTACAAAACAAGGACACAGCCTCTCGTGACATACTGGGGTGGGGTGGGGGTCGCTCTTCAAACTTGGGACTGGATAGCTTCATATAGGGAGAAGGCTTTTGGGGCTTTATGAAAATAGGAAGGGAGTGCCTTTCCCTACCACCTGGGAGGACTGAGGCTATTTTTTTGTTCACTTAAACAAATAATAAACAAATAATAACCAGGTGCTGGTTATATCAGTGAATAGCGTGACGACATGAAGACTGCAGGGCTTCATCCTCTACAGCTGTGAATATTACAGAGCAGTGATGCCCTAATGATCTGTTTCTTCTGCAGTGAAGAAAACAAGTCTTCTTCTGAATATTTTTAAGAAGTAGGCTTTAGGATCCCTAAATTTAGCCTTATGCTCACCAAACCACTATGTCTATTTGAGAAATCCTTAAATCACTCCTATATTCATGGTTTCCTGAAACTATCTGTCAATACACCAAGGTTTCTGCGTAAACTAGCCAAACTAGCAAGATCATCATAGAGTTATGTGAGCATCCACAGTGGGTACTTTAAAGGAGTGCAAATCATTTTTAAAATGATGTTTCTTTCCTCCTGAAACTTTTCCATGCACTTCAACTTCTAGAAAAAAAAATGGGATTTTCTACCCCACAGGTGTACAGTTTCTGGCAGAGACTGGAAGGCCAGACCTGGAATCTATAACTCCCCATTTCCTGAGTAAATGACATTTTTAAGGATCCTATTTTTATGTTTTATTCAATACAATTACTGCATTTGAACACCCATGAAATATGAACACACATGGAGAAACAAATTAAGAGGAGATTGAAATATCTCTTCAGTGTTGTCTAGCAGTTGGCAAGTAATTGTACTTGCTTCCTTTCCTTAAACCTTGACATGCCAAATAAGAGATTCTCAGCAAATTATAGAGTTTTAATTGTTTAAAGAGGGGTTTTATGTTTCCAGGAAAAGAGATATGTAGTCATTGCTAACTTCATTGAATTTAATCACTTCCAAAATCTACACTGAAAAAGTTTCATAAACAATGTGTAGACATAGAACCTGCACTTGGAAATTCAACACCACTGGTCTTGAGGATGGGTAAGACAACACTTTTTTGAAATGAATTTAACCTTACAGTCCTAAAATGATATTAGCTCTGTACATATAATAGTAGCAGTCTCCACCAGCTCCCCGCCCTTTCTTCTCCTGTTTCTCCATTCTCTTTTTTTCCATGCTTCCATTTATTTTCTGACTCTATAGTAAAGCTTTAGCCTTTTCATGCATTTGCTGCTCTAAGATGTGCGTTTGCATTACTTCCCCTACTCTGCTTCTTTTCTCTCCAATTACAGAAGTCCTAACCTTAAGATGTAGCTCCAGTCTCATGTCTAGGTAAACACTTTCCTGACTACCCATTTCCATCACCTATTGCTTCTTAGAGGTACCATGAGTATGTATTATCTGCACCATTATTTTGGCACAAATTGCCTACTCAATCTATATTGTCATAATTTTTGGTACGTGTTGCCTCTTCCCAACTAGATGGTGAACGTGAGGATAGGAGATTTTAAATTATACATTTTGGTATTCCTTGCACTCAGAATTGGCTGCTTTTATGCATGCCTAAGTGCCCGTTATCTCCTGTTATCTCCTATCCAAAGGAGAAGGCCATCTGCAGATGCTCTTCTTCCTTCTTCTCTCAGGACGGACTGTCTGTGGACAGGATCTGAGATGAAGCATCACTAATGCTTGGCATCAAGTAGAGGCCAACTCTATAATACATCTTTTTATTGGTTATACTTTCTTTCTGTCTCACCACCCATGATTTTCTGCCTCCCTACACCCTAATAAAAGAGTATATATAAGATTTTGTCTTGATTTCTGCTTTCTAAAGAGCTCAAATTAAGATGGGCTGCATAGTGACACTTTCAAAGAAGGAGTTGCTGCCCAGCTGCAGGGAGCAAGGTCAGCAGACAGCCTCCAGCTGTCAGCTCCTTCAGGGAGCTACCTCACTCAAGGACATACCCTTCCTGGGGCAGCCCCATCTGGAGACTGAGCAAGTCAGGCTATAAAAGCAGGGCCACTCTGACCCAACACAGGATACTTCAGATAGCCAAAGCAGTCCAGAGCACCTACCAGGTTGGCTGAGGCTTTGCCAGATCAGCAAGAGGAAGAAGTTTGCCCTCTGCTGTGTAGTCATGCTACCTCCCCTTTCCCTCCACGGATGTGGGTCCTTCATAAACATCCAGCAACCTAAACCCTGGCTCTGTCTGCTCTGGAGAACCCAGCCTGCCACTGTATTCATTCAAGCTTCTTGAGTTGCACAAACACTCAGCCCAAATTGACTTAGGCAAAAAATAAAATAGTAAAAACTGTATTCTGCCCAAGGACTCAGATGGTTTAATCAAGGCACTATCTTTTTTTTTATTCTCTCAGCTCTGCTTTTCTTGGGTTTCATTCTCAGGCAGATTCAGCACATGGTGGCCCCCAGAACCTCCAGGCTTACCACTCCAATAGAAAGAACTCCACTTTCTCAAAAAGTCCAGAAAAGTCCTGGAATTGAGTGTCATTGATGTAGATTGTTGTTTCATTTGTCCAGCCCTAAACCAATCACCAGAACCAGATAATTTGTAGAGCCCAGTCCAAAATGAAAATGCAAGGCATCTTTTTTCAAAAATTATTAAGAATTTCAACATGGTGACAGCTGAGCATTAAGTCAAACATGGGACCCTTGTGAGTGTGGAGTCCAATCCAATACACTGGTCACTGACCCCTGGCCCTGGCTCTGCCATTCACTGTGGCTGGGGGATGATATGCCCTGCCTCATAATACTTGGTCATGTGCCCATTCCTAAAGTTGAGATTAGCATTTCCCAGCGAGAAGTTGGAGGAATTGATGCTGAGTATGGCAAAACCATTGATGCGGCATCATGCGTTCACTGTAGTCACATACTATCTGAAAAGTTACCATAGGGTAATGGAAAAAAGAAAAAGCTCCAGCTTCACAAAGTCTTGGGTTGAAATCCTGAGTTTAACAGTTCTGGAGGTGTGGCTTTAGGTGAGTTATTTAACCTCACTGAAACTAAGTTTTCTCTCATGTACAGTGGGAATAAAAACACCTACCCGCGTTGCAGGGTTGTGGTGATGATGTGAAACAAAGCATTTAAGTGCTTAGCCCGCTGCCCGGCAGGAGTAGGGCTCCCACAAGCCGCGGTCATGGTGGCAGTGATGATAAAGATGGTAATGATAATGTTGGGAAGCCACACAGAACAGTGTGTAGAATGGAGTAAGACAGAACCACATGAATTAAGTCACAGTCTTGGGGCAAGGTACTTCATCTTTCTGAGCCTCAGGTGCCTCCACCATCTTACAAATCACCTAGGGTTGCCCTGAGGATAGTGGGCGTGGGTATAGAGAGCCTGGTATCAGCATTTGCTGCCCTCTGTTAACCAGCAGAGGCCTCTGGAGGAAAGGTATGGAAGGCTCCTCTCCTTGCAGAACTGGAGGACAACTCATTCTCATTCCCAGGGCTGAAGAGGTGATTCCAGCTCCGGTGAATAAGTACAAGCTAAGAACAAGTGACAGCACTGAACAGAAAGCAAGCCAAAAAGGGTCTTTAGCTGCTTTGCTCAGAACTGGGTAAACTTCACATTAATTACTATGTGAAATCCTTAACATCTGTCTTCATCTAATATTCTCCACTTTTATGCTTTCCTTCCCTACTTCCCATATACAGATCAGAATTACCAGCATCTCATTCCCTTTGGGCTTCACGTTCAAAAACAAATTGTCATATTTAGTTAGCATCCCAAGTTGTCACATTTGCATTAAAACATGGACTTTTGCAGAAAATACCGTAACCCAACGAGTAGATGAACGTTTAGGCCAGAGGTTATTTGCCATTGCTGGGCCATCAGAAGGATTTTCTAGTATCAGAATTGATTTATTTTGATGTATGTGTGTGTGTTCATCATTATATATTAATAAAATGTTCAGAATTCAGTGATCATTTCAATAGAACATATAGAAGGCAAAATAATTATAACCTTCTCTAAAGGCACTTATTTAGGACCATAGGTTTGGAATTAAATTAGAAAAGTATTGTTCTACTAGTCTAAGGATGGGATAAGCATGCCATATTTGCTATTTCTATTTAAAAATAAGAAATAAGAGTTAGTTGGAAATATTTCCAGATGATTGAGAAACATAGTACTTGATATTATGTAGTACTTTTGTTGGAAATATTTCTGAGGTCGATAAAGAGGAAATTTGCAGTGCTTTTTCAAAAAATTGATATTTTTTTCAAAGCATTGTACCCTTCTCACGTATTCCCTTGATAAATATCACACCTCTCCCTGGTGTAATAAGCATGAGACTAATGTCAGGTTCCCAGGGATTCTCACGAAAACCCTGAATTCACTTGTCAGTTGTGGTCATGTCACCAGCACTGATAGATTTCCACAATCATTTTGTTAGAAATTAAGAACAAACCAAAAAAAACCCAGTATCTGTCAGTTCAAGTTTGCAAAGGGAATACAAGTGGAGACCAGGAATGACCCTCTGGCCAGTCATGACTCCTAAAATCCTAAATATAGGTCCTCTCTCTGTCTTGAGAAACTGAAGTGAAGCTCACACCGTGAGAACAAGTAGAAAGGTGTACACTTGCAGGGAAATATCTAAACTCAACAAAAATCATTAAAAGTAAGCAAAACAGTGTGAAGCGCCAAAGAAGAAATCTCAAATTCGAATTCTGTTTGGATTAGGATGTATCGTCAAGATCCTGAGTTAATGACAAAATCCTGGTTATTTCCCTTCATTGTAAAATAGGAGCACTGTGGTCTTGGTCTGCTGTCTCTCTTCAGCCCCAACCCTGTTTTGAAAGAGCCAGCTCCACTTCCACTGAGAATTCCCCAATCTAGGTATCCTCAGCAGTGCTCTAATCCCGTGTAATTGTATTAGTCTCAATGGCAGATCAGCTCTAAGTGCCCCTACAGAAAGGGAGCTGTCAGCCCTGCTATTGTTTCCCACTTAATGTGATTCCGGGCAGCCAAGAAGAAAGGCAGCCAGAGCCCTCCGTCTCACATTACAGACCCCAGTTTCTAAACCAATTAAGGAAAGGGGATTTACAGTCCTCAGGATTAGAGACTCTGTTTATATTATCCTATATTTCTTCTCTTAATACCCTCCATTTTATGTCTCCTACCGGCCCTCCCTCGTCTCTGGAAGGCTCCCGTTCACTTACCCATACATCTGCCTATTTGCTTCTCTGGGTTTGCTTTTTGAGTGCAGTAACTGAGCTGGCTAATTCTCACTGATTGTTTTAATTATGTTTCAGAATCCTCGTGCATTTGCTGTCTGGAGAACTGAGTAACGAAAATGCTGCGGCTGGGCCCAAGCCTGATATTCAGGCAGACCTTGATAAAGCGGTACATTTCTGTGCAAGCAATCATTCCAATTGATTGAATAAAAACATCCTGCAGGATGTTTATCAGGGAAAGAAAGCTTGGCTCTCACAAGGCAGATTGGTCAGTATCCTGATATTGCAGCAAAAGGTGCCAATTTTTTTTTTCTTTTTAGAATCATATTTGATGTGGAAGGTGAAATAAGGTTTCACTGAAGCAAGAGAACAAATGGGGAAGATAATCTTTCAGAAAAGGCTCCAGACCATTTTAAACAAACTGTGGCCCAAACTGAGTGTTAGTCCAAAGCTTCCCTTTTCTTCTGCTTTTCTAAGGGAAGCTCGTACCACAAGAAGTCCAGCTGA
The DNA here is from genome assembly GCF_028858775.2 of Pan troglodytes. NCBI lineage: Eukaryota > Metazoa > Chordata > Mammalia > Primates > Hominidae > Pan > Pan troglodytes. The sequence continues at coordinate 106,456,974 of NC_072411.2, read as the reverse complement.
TTTTCTCCTACCCAAAGATATGTATAATTTTTCCCTTGGCTGGTGCTGTGACAATGAAAACCTCACTCAGTGGGTTTCTATTAGAACCAAATGGATTTGGAGAAGCATTTTTACTCTTAATGGAGACTTTCTATTGAATTCCATTTTTCAGCATTTTATTTTCGTTTCAGTTGAATATTTAAACAGGTTTAAATTTTAACTATCTGTGCTGAACAAGCCCCGATATATATTTTTTAAATTGCTGTAATACTTCACTGCATTTCATTTTTAACCTGATACAATATGCATAATCCATTATGTTAGCATTACATAAGTTGGGTGTGCTCAGACACCAGGCTAAGGCACCTTTTTACATAGTTAAGTTACACCATTGCAATGGACTGTCTTATCAAATTATTTTTATAACAGCTTTGTTATTAACAAAGCATAAAGAGGGTTCTAAAATTCAACTAAGGGCTCATTATTGTAGGAATACCCATTCTGATTAATGAAACTTATATTTAAAGTTGTCTTTCAACTAAATTATCATATTCCAGTCTTTTCATGTCATTGGGAAGAAAAAGCTGTGTCTCCTTTGGGGAGAATCATATTTCTGGTTTTGTAGGTTTTGGTGGTTGTCCTGGTTTTTTCTAGGATTGCTTTGGCCCTTTGAAATTAATAAGTATTTGTGTGTCCTAGGTACACTGGGGGAAGGGGGAACAAAGATATGTAAATAACATTCAGTTCTCAGGGAGCTCTGATATAAAAGCCCAGATATAAACATAGAAGGTTAGTAAGTCACAAAGGACTTTGAAGAGAAACACAGTGCAGTGGATGAACGTTCTAAATGGATTTAGACTGCCTAAGAGTTGGGATCTCAGCTCTAGCACTTAGTTGTTCTGTGATTTGGGGCAAGTCAATTCACCAGGGGTTTCATTTTTTTCTCACGATAAAATGCTGATAATAATTGTACTGATCTCACCGAAATATACATATAAAATAAGACAGTCCTCATAAAGCACTTAACACAGTGCACACTGAGTGAAAAGAGCTCAATACCTATCATGGGAGTCTAAATACCTCATGGAACCAGAAAATATGTCCAAATACAGGGCACGACTCATAGATAAATGTGTAGCCAATAAGAGTTTAAGCTGAAAGCTAGGTAGAGGACTTGAAGATGGAGATAGGGTTTCAATAAGCAGAGAGATGAGGGGACCCTTTGCCTGGTGTTTGGGGACAAGCTCTGGTGACCTCCCACATCAGTATGAAGCTGAATCCAGGAGAGATACTGCAGGGCAGCCCCTGTCCAAGACTAAAACTGGTGCATGTAAGAAGTGCAGTGAGTGAAACAGCTGTGGCTTTTCACCCCTCACGATATTTAAACTGAGGAATCAGTGTACATTAACAGTGCTTTATGAAAACAACCTCTGCTCCATCCATCCAGCACAAAACCCACACTCACAATTCATTCGCTAGGCTTATAAGGCTCTCAGGCTATAGCAAATTGGAGAAATTGATGTTTACCCTGAAAGCTTGTACCACACGCTATTTGTAGCTGCCGTTGCCTTGGTACATGTCTGCCAGCGTGCCCGGACTTAAATCCCCGCATGATAACCTTTAACTCTTTGCTAGGAGGCAGAATCAATCCAAGGTAGAACTAAGTGGGAGGATAGAGGAGAGGGAAGGTACAGAGACTCAGGGACCCACACCACATCTATCAATAGACCAACATATTCTGGGCACAGGTGGGAGCAACCAGTCTTGTTAAATAGCAACAATTTCTAAAGTCTTTCCTGTGCTGATATTTCCAAAGAGTTCTTGGTCAATGTAAGAGAAAAAGCATGTCTGGGAAATAGGCTGATCATTTTGGGAAGGGAGAAAAGACTGAACTAAGTGTATTTCTGACAAATGCAAAGTGTACTGTTCCTATATGAACACACTATGCATAATTTGGTTACAGGAGGCCACCATCGCAATTCTTTCTCAATCTCCCTCTTCCCCTCTCTCCCTCTCTCTCCTTCTCTCCCTCAAAGAGGTTCCACTGATTAATGCCTGAGAGAGCCTGGCAGCTTTCTGCTTTCTAATATGCTTCCTTGTATTTGCTGCAGGTGTTTAACTGGCTGTAAGGACAGTGTGAGGCATTTTGATGTATGTAAATTATGCCCATACTTTGAGCCTAATCATTATTATAAAATTTATAGAGGATAAAACACAGGCAGTCATAAAAACTGAATTTTTACTTTGATCATGCAAAGTTATGGGTTCCCTCAATGATTAATCTTTTATGGGTCTTAAATATCACTGCCAATGTGAAGATTTAACAGTTTTCCTTCTGGCCAAATCTTCTCAAACAATAGAAGGGTAAACAAAAGCCACCCAGGATAATAGCGATAGGAACAAACTTACTTGCTGAGTGGTTTCAAGCTCAACACTTAGGCAGGAATGAAACAAACGTACTTTTCGAAAAGCAGCGATAGAATTAAAAATAGGAGATGATTTGGATAGTCCAGAACATTTCAGTCTTGCTCTGCCACAAGCTTGCTGGGTGATCTTACGCATGTCATTGAGTGTCCCTGAACTTGTTTCTTCCGCCATAAAATGTGGAGATTACCTTTTAAAAAGTTCCCAGGTTCTATTCCAGCTTCACCATTCTATAAAGAATTGTAATATACTTCTCGTTGTATTAGATGTATATATAAATAAAATTTACTGTGCTAGAAATTTGAGATTTGCACAGAATCATGCCGTAGGTATTGGTGGGGGTGAACAGCCCTTAAGTTGAGGAAAACCTAAAAAGAAAAAGAAAAAAGTAAAAAGAAAAAACAACAACAACAAAAAACATCCCAAATGAATAGTCAAGTGACTGAGCAAGTCACCTGACTTCTTGAGATGATAATCTCATCTGTTCTGTGGGGCTAATAATGTCTAATGCATGTATCCCATCAAATAGCAAATGAAATGCAAGCTATGAGTGTCTTTTGAAAAAATATCAAAGCACTATAAGATTGTGCTATCAGTGTTGTTTCTCTTTCTCTCAGTAGCAATATTGTCAGAAAAACAGGCACCTTTGCAGTATTACCACAGTATCTAGCACAATTCTTGAATCAAATGAGCATTAAACAGAGATTATATTTTTATTGTGGAATTGAATCATTACTAAACCTTAAACATCAAGGATCAGAAACCACCAAATCTTGATGGCAGAAGGGAGGTAGGCAACATGGGTAGAGGACTAAGAGCAAGGGCCAACGCTGTTTCCCAGGAGGGCTCCAAGAACATAGGGTTCTCTGTTTAAGTGAGCTAGGCAAGCTCCATGCTTTCTCTTCTTGGAAAGTCAATTCTCGTTAGCATAGTAAAAGCTCTGAGCAGCCCTGCAACAAAATAACAACATTCACTTCTACTTAACCCTGTGGTCTCCATATTTATTTGTGCCCTTAAATTCTTTCACTAACATTTCTTAGCATACTGAGTTGTTAATATACAGAACATAGTTGGGGAAGAGGTGAGCGAAGAGGCTCTGTGTCACTTACTTTAGGACTCTAGAGCAGCCATTTAATCCTTCCACTGCTCAGATGCCTCTTCAGTAAAGCTACTGTCTTCACAGGACCATTGTGAGTTAAGTTAAGAGCATTTAGTGTTCCTCTTCTTCAGTCATTGCTGCAGATTGTCCCTGAAAACCTGAACACATAACACCCTAAATGTCTCACCTCTCCTAACACGAGTCATTTATACACACATTCATTTCTCCACCACCTCCTTACAGCTCTGAGAAATTGCCTTGCTTCAGGCTGGATCCCTGCCATGTGACAATGGACCCAGCGCTGAAGAACCAACCATGAGCAAGACAGAAGATTGCTGCCCTCATGGAACTTTCTGTCCAGATGGAGAGACAGACAATTAAACAGGTAGTTATGCTTTGATATGATAAATATTCTAATAATAGTAATAGCTAATATTTATTGAATGCTTACTCTGCATATATTAATGATGGCAGCAGCTGCTCCAGATGGTCTGCCACTGCCAAGATGCCAACTGCAGCAGGGAGGCTTGGCCAGGGCCTCACGCTCCACGGAGCAGACAGCCCTGCCCTTCCCGGGTGCCACTGGAGCTGCCCACGCCGGGCTGTAGACCCGGGCATCTCTGTGCTCTTGGGGGCCCAGGAAGGCTCCCTTTCCCCCGACAGTCTTGTAAGTGTCTCCTGCCGCTGCCTGGCCTCTCCCTGCTCCTGTAGCCTGCTCCGATCATGGAGCAAGATTGGGACCAAGCTCGGGTGCTGTCGCAGCCCGGTCTAGTGGGCGCATGCTTGAGGCAGCACTGACACACCAGCCCTCTGCCAACTCGGACCCCTCTGGACTTTAGGCGCCAATGAGCATGAGAGGGAAGCCAAGCGGGGACTGAGGGCAGCTCAGCGTTGGCCTGCAGGCATCCCTTGGCACGAGCAGCCTGGGTGCCATGGACTGCAGCAGGAGGCAGACAAGCTCCTGGGCAGAAGAGGGTGGGACCCTGGTGAGGCCCCATCTTTGGGCCAGGGAAAGCCTGAAGCCTGGGGACTGGGCTGCCAGTCCTGTGGACCAGAGAGAGAACTCATGGTGCTTTTTCCTGGGCCCACCCCTGGCTGCCCATGGACCAATCAGCATGCACTTCCCCCCTCTGAAGAGCATAAAAGCCCCTGGACTCAGCTAGAACAGAGCAGAGGACGGGACGACCAGGTGCAGAGAGGAGCTGCCCTTTCTGCTGATAGCTGGAGAACACTGGATGACCAACAGCAGAGCAGAGCTTCCCACTCCAGGGATGACCTGCCTGCAGAGAGGAACAACCCACTCTAGGGCCTCCTCTCTGCTAAGCTGTGGAGAAGTCAGGGTGACCAACAGCAGAGAGGGGCCACCCACCCCAGAGCCTCCTCCTCTCTGCTGAGGGCTGAACACTTGTCAGGACACCCTGGCTGCAGAAACAAGCTGCCCACAGTGGGTCTCTGAGCTGTTCTACTGCTCAATAAAGCTCCTCTTTGTCTTGCTCACCCTCCACTTGTCTGCATGCCTCATTCTTCCTGGTCACAGGACAAGAACTCGGGACCTGCGACCCAAATGGCAAGGCTAGAAGAGCTGGAACACAAACAGGGTTGAAACATGCCCCTTGCTTGCCACGTTGCCAGTGAAGAGAGGGAGAGAAGAGCTGCGGCCCTTTGGGGATCCCAGACCTGGGAGCTCCCCAAGCAAGGGCTGTGACTCTCTCTTTGAGGCCTTGTGCTTCCTAGCATCTTCAAGCTTCTGAGTGCTACCACATTCCTTGGTGCCAGCTGGGGAAGCTTCTTGCAGTGTGCTTGGTCCAGGCGCAGCCTTGCAGAGAGCTGGTGCCTGTGCTGGCACCTGGAGCTGCCCGCCCCACTGCAGTTGCTGGCATGCCTGACTGTGTGCAGTGGCTGGACCCTACACTTGCTCAATCACACACCCCTTGCCACTCCAAGCCTGGCTCACCCTTCCTTGGCAGACGTGGGATCCAGACCAGTAGTGTTAGCTGAACACAGCCTGCCAGGCCAAGTGGGCTCAATGAGCCGAGTGGGCCCAAGCAAAAGTCGGGCAAAGGTGCCACCAGCCACAGAGGTTTCCAGCCAGAAGAGTGACACCCCAAAGATCCTATAACATTAATTCATGTAATCCTCACAACTTTCATAGAAAGTGTATGTTATTATATATTCCATTTATAGATGAGAAAATGGGGGTAGAGGGAGGTTAAAAGAAGTATGTGGTACTTACTAGAAGAGGTTATAGCAGGTGCCTCAAAGATGTGTTTTCTGAGACCTTAAGATGGGGTGGGAGTAGTCAGCACAGGTCAAGGAGTGCAGGAGGAGTGTTCTATGTTAAAAGGGCAGTAGTGCTATGGGGAAGGAGAGAGAGAAGTACATTGCAGCCCTGAGAGAAACCCAGTAGTCAGAGTATGTTGTTAAAGGTGGGGGGTGGGGTTGGTGGGGGGACTTGGAGTGGGTGGTGGTGACAGATTATGAGGTAGAGAGATAAAGACAATAGCTAGATCAGGAAGGGCATGCCAGCCACTTTAAAGACTTAACTTTATACTTAAAGCAAGCAGAAGTCTAAGAAAAATAGTGTTAGGATCAGTTGCTCTTGTGGCATTTAGAGAATTCAACTTGCTGCAGTATGGAGAAAGGATTAGAGGCAGGCAACATCAGAAAATCAGTTTGGAGACTGACGCAGTATTCAAGGTAAAAGAAGATGAAATAGAGTAGCGACTGTGGTAATGGAGAGATGTAGATGAGTCTCAAAAGCATTTGGAACATGAATGCTTGGCTCTGGCAAGAGGAAAGAATCGAGGCAATGCTTGGCTTCTGGCTTGGGCAGCTGGGTAGAAGGCAGTGCCATTCATGCTACCAGTGGTAAGGAAGCAGGACTGGGGAAAGGTGATAACTTCCCTCTTGATGACGTGATGGATTTGAGGAATCTAGGAGACATCCAACTGGACATGCCCAGTAGATACTTGGAAATGTGAGTGTGGAGCATGGAAAGCAATCTAAGCGAAATAGAGCCTTTCCCATGGGATAGAACCCCATGGACAGTCTTCAGGAAGTAGAAGATGCAGGGGGAAACTGCCCACTTGGACACTTCTGGAAACTGCCCAGTTGGACACTTCTGGATCCAGATGTAATTGGCGTTCGGAGTGATAGAGACCAAGAGCCAAGTAGGAAACAAAGAAGAGAAACAGAACCTTATAGTCAAGGAGCCACCAACTTTAATTTCTCAGGATAGTAGATGCTCCTGATGCCTTGACCCTATCTCTTTGTCTCATCTATAACCCTGGCACGCTGACAGAGTTCTGCCTCTCAGCCTAAGAGTTTGATATGGCATTCAAATGCTTGATCATCTACATCCAGAAGAGTCAGTGTTCCAGGGAAATTCTCAACAAAGGAGAAAATGTAGTTGATAAATATCTCAGCTTCCTATATCCTCAGGGGCCCCCAGTGGGTGGAGCCCCAGTGGCCTACAGTGGTAATGAGGTCATTAACCTACTTTTTAGACTTTCCTCCCTTTCTCATCTCTATTTCTCTATCTCCTCCCTCATGTTGGCTTCCTGGAATCATTTCCCAAATAACCTACCTGTACCCAAGTCATTGTCTCAGAATTTGCTTCTGGGAAAACTCCAACTAAGAATAACAAATTACAATTACTGCCAGGAGTGACATGTAATCCCAGCTACTCTGGAGGTTGAGACAGGAGGATTAGTTAAGCCCAGGAGTTCAAGGCTGCAGTGAGCTATGATTGCACCACTGCACTCCAGCCTGGGCAACAGAGCAAGACCCTGTCTCTAAAAAGAATAAAATTAAATTAAATTAAATTAAAAATTATAATTACTTATTTGCTTCCTTATTTGACATTTCTTTGGAGATATATATTATATATATGCAATATATATGTATAGGTATATGTGTATATATACATATATAGAGGGATATGTGTATATATATATATATATATATATGTAAAAATGTGTTGGAGGAATACTTAATAGAAACCAAACTGATGTTCTATTTCAAACTGATGTACTTATTTGCTTCCTTATTTCACATTTCTTGGGATATATATGTGTGGGAATTTATACTAAGGAAATAATAATGGACAGTGTTCACTGAGGCATGAATATTTTTGTGGCAAGAACAGAAACCAACCTAAATGTCTAATAATAATCAAATTAGCATACATATCCTATTATGGGCTGAATTATGTTCCCCAAAAATTTATATGTTGATGCACTAACCCCAATGTGACTGTACTTGGAGTTAACTAAGGTTAAATGATATCATAAGGATGAGGCCCTAATCCAACAGGACTGGAGTCCTTATAAGAAGATGGAGAGACACCAGAGAAATGAAGACACGGCAAGAAGGTGGCCACCGGCAAGCCAAGGAGAGAGGCCTCACCAGAAGCCCTGTTGGCACCTTGATCTCGAACTTCCAGTCTCCAGAACTGTGAGACAATAAATTTATGTTGTTTAAAATACTTACCCTAAGGTATTCTGTTATGACAGCCCTAGCAGACTAATATACCCCCAAATGGAATAATAATAATAATGATATACAGAGATGATTATGCATCAAGCAAAGTTCTAAGTGCCATGCAAATATTAATTTATTTAATCTACACAGGCTACACAGGAATTTTATGAGGAAGATACTTGTATTATTTTCATTTTATAATTGAGGAAATTGAATTACATAGAGGTTAAGTGATTTTACCCATGATCATGCAGCTAGTAAGTAGTGGACCTAGGATTTGAACTAGGCAATCTGGTTCCAGAGGGCATGCTCTAAACCAGTAGTCTCCAACACTTTTGGCAACAGGGGATGGTTTCATGGAAGACAATTCTTCCGTGGACTGGGGTAGGGGATGATTTAACTGCATTACATTTATTGTGCACTTTATTTCTATTTTTATTATACTGTAATATATAATGAAATAATTATACAACTCACCAGAATGTAGAATCAGTGAGAGCCCTGAGCTTGTTTTCCTGCAACTAGATGGTCCCATCTAGGGGTGATGGGAGATGGTGACAGATCATCAGGCATTAGATTCCCATAAGGAGTGCACAACCTAGATCCCTCCCATGTGCAGTTCACAATAGGGTTTGTGATCCTATGAGAATTTAATGCTGTTCCTGATCTGACAGGAGGTGGAGCTCAGGTGGTAATACAAGTGATGGGGAGTGGCTGTAAATACAGATGAAGCTTCTCTCACTTGGCCCCCCACTCACCTCCTTCTGTGCAGCCTGGTTCCTAACAAGTTACAGACCTGTGCCAGTCCATGGCCTGGGGGTTGGGGACCCCTGCTGTAAACCACAGATACTATCTCTCTAAGAAGATATTAGAATTATGGTGACGTATTTAAATTGCATGCAAAGATAGTATTAGGTGTTATTTTGAAAGTAGGTTAAAAACATATACAGTGATATGTATAGATTATGTATATATAGAGAGATATACACACATACATAATTTCTAATCATCAGTGCTTACATATATTATTATTTCATATATAGTTCATATATATATATATATATATTTACTGATATGGTCTGAATGTTTGAGTCCCCCCAAAATTCATATATTGAAATCATAGCCCCCAAAGCGATGGTATTAGGAGGTAGGGCTTTAAGGAGGTGATTAGCTCATGAGTGTGGGGCCTTCATGCAACTAGTACCTTTATAAAGGAGATCCAAGAAAAACCCCATCATTTTTCCTCCATGTGAAGACACAGTAAGAAGACACCATCTACGAATCTATGAGGAAGCAGGCTCTCACCAGACACCAAATGTGCTGGTACCTAGATCTTGGACTTCCCAGCCTCCAGAACTGTGAGAAATAAATTTCTGTTGGTTATAATCTACCTAGTTTATGCTATTTTGTTATAGAACCTCAGGAAGACTAAGATATACATACAGAGATAGAGAGACGTTAAATATATATACACACATTATATATGAGACACATATTTATACATATTTTATATACATTACAATATTTTATGTAAACATAGCAAATACTCTAAAACATTATCTATGGCCATCTCTGAGTGGTAGGAATAATGTTCTTTTCTTTTTTCTTTGTTTGGCTGTTATATGTTTTATACATTTCCTACAATAAATATGTATTTATTTTAATTTGAAATTGATTATAATACGTTTGCTTAAAGTTCGAGTGGGGTATTTAAGTAACTGAATAAAGAAGTAAGGTGAGGAATAATGTGAAAGAAATTGATGTCTTTAGGTGGAAGACAGTAAAGATTAAAAAGAATGTTTTGAGGAATGGGGTAGAATTTGAGTGACAGTGAAGGCTCACTTGGAGGGACCAAATTTTGGTATGTTGAGCATTCAAGGTGGGAATCGAAGTCAGTATTTTGTAGATCTTGGACTTAAACCTATCTGGCCAATCCATTAATTTGTTAATATTTATATTAGTGAGTTTAGGATTTATGGTTTGGCTAGCTCTTTAATAAAACACAAATAGTGTGTTGTAATGAAAAAGGAGACAAGTAAGAACACTGTAGCTGTTATAATTGCTATAATGTGCTCCTATTCCCAGATGTGGAAGTAGAGTGATATTTATATGTGAACTGGGTAAGACATAAGTTAGAAAAATGTCCTCACATTTCAGGAGCTGGAAAACTAATAGAGGGCCCAAGGAACCCTTACAGGGAGGATGTGTCATGGGAAGGTTGGCTTACCTGGGGGCATTTAAGATATTAGAAAATATAAGCAATTTCAATTGTCAAGGATTAGATAACCAGAGAAATTAGTCCTGCTGTGCAAGTTACACATCCCCTTGTTGCTCATTTATGGCTATCTATAAAAATATTATGGGTCAAATCCCATCACAAAGAACTTTAAGGAAGGTAAAAGATTGTTCGCTTGATTGGAATTTACTATAATCAACATTGTTAGAAATCTCATTGCCAGTACTTATAGGCCAATTTCCCAGGGTCAAGGACTAGACACAGGACAAAGCGGGAGCCAACGTCCCTCCAAGATGAGGTGGTTCATTAAAGCTGCCCAAGCATGCAGACCAAGGCAGAAATGTATGCTTGCAGAAGTCAATTCTCTTTGCCCTCTGACATGTTCCCTTTCGGTTTTATTCCCCAGAGAACCAAGGCAATTACAATTTCTTGTAATTTTTTAAGGACAATTATATTTTACTCTTTATTTGTACTACACTAGCTAGAGCCACTGTATTATATTTCTCTTCCAGTTTGCATTATGTTACACAGTCAGGTGTTAGATGTTTTCATTATAACAAGCCACTAGGACCAGTAATGGAACATTGATTGTACTGAGATTGTGTGTGTGTGTGTGTGTGTGTGTGTGTGTGTCTTGCATACACATAATATATATGAGGAAATTTTGCTATAACAAGACCAACAAGGTACTATTACCATGGACCATTGGTCAAAGCATAAATATGTTTTTATTAGACTAAATTTTGGGTTTCAGTGATATTCATAATAATAATATTTGTCTTGTAATAACAATGTAGAAATCCCCTATGGTGAAATAAAAAGCAACATTTCCCGATGTAGAAAGTGAATTGAAAATACAACTGTGAATTGAAAATACTAATCTCATACTTCTGTAATAGCAAAAGCTGCTTGTGTTCATGTAAGTCAACTGAGAAAGTTCTAGATGGTAATTGCTTAACAGTATTCCAGAAACTTTCAAGGGAGTTTCATTTATTTATTCATTCAACAAATTATTTAGCACTAATGTGTGCGTGGTAACATTAAAGGGTATGGGGATACCATGATTAACACACATAAACAATGCTAACTTTGTGGAGGTATGTTCTAGTAAAACACTGGCAAACAAATCTAGAAAATAAGATAAGTAAGAAACTAGGCTGGGCATGCTTGGCGTGGTTGTTCACATCTGTAATCCTAGCACTTTGGGAGGCCAAGGCAGGAGGATGACTTGAGCTCAGGAGTTTGAGACCAGCCTGGGCAACATAGGGAGACCTCATGTCTACAAAAAAAAATTTTTTCATTAGCCAGGCATGGTGGCACGCCCCTATAGCCCCAGCTATGCAGGAGGCTCAGGTGGAGGAATCACTTGGGCCTGGGAGGTAGACTCTGCAGTGAACCATGATTGCACCACTGAACTCCAACCAGGGTGACAGAGCAGAACCCTGCCCCAAAAATAAAAAAAGAAAGAAAGAAACTACGGTTGACCCTTGAACAATGTGAGTGGTAGTGGTGCTGACCCCCTGTGCAGTCAAAAATCCATATATAACTTTTTACTCCCTAAAAACCTAACTACTAATAGCCTATGGTTGACCAGAAGCCTTACAGATAACATAAACAGTTGATTAACACGTCTTTTGTAGGTTATATGTATTATATACTGTATTCTTAAAATAAGCTAAAGAAAAGAAAATGTTATCAAGAAAATCATAAGGAAGAGAAAATATATTTACTGTTCATCAAGTGGAAGTGGATAATCATAGAGGTCTTGGGCATCATTGTCCTCGTTATGTTAAATAGGCTGAGTTGGAGGAGAAGGAAGAGGAAGGACTGGTCTTGCTGTCTCAGGATGACAGAGGCAAAGAAGATGGAGGAGGTAGAAGGTGAGGCAAGAAAGATTTATTGAAAAAAATATGTGTGTAAATGGACCATGCAGTACAAATTTGTGTTGTTCAAGGGCCAACTGCATATACTATATTAGAGAGAGAGACATAATAAGGGAATTAAAACAGAAAGTTTTCTGTTGTCGGGGGTGGAGTTGTAATTTTACATATGGTGGAAATGAAAGTCTGCTTTATGAATCTAACTTTTGAACAAACACCTGAAAAAGGAAGACTAGCTATGAAACTATCTAGGGGAAGAGAATTCTAGGCAGAGGGAACAGTAAGGAAAAAAGGTCTGAGGTATGAGCCTGCCTGGTCACCTGGTATTTTTAAAGAAAAATCAGGAGATCAGTATGGCTGGAGTGGAGTGGCCAAAGGAGAGAATTACAGAATATAATTTAGACAGAAAACAAGGTCCAAATCATGCATGGTGGTGTAGGTCATTATTAGAACTGAGAAGCCTCAGAAGGGTTTTGAGTATTCGAAACGTGAGGAACTATAGTGATTTCCGAGTAAAGCTATGGGCAATGTCACACGCTAATACTCTGACTCAAATCAAGTGCTATGGTCTGAATGTTTGTGTCCCTCAAAATGCATACATTCACATTCTAGCCTCCAAGTTGATGGTATTAGGAAGTGGTGCCACTGGGAGGTAATTAGGTCATGAGGGCAGAGTCCTCATAAAAGGCATTAGTGCCCTTATAAAAGAGTCCTGAGGGGGATCCCTCACTTCTTCCACTGTGTGAGGACACAGAGAGAAGGTGCTGTCTATGAAGCAGGAAGAGGACCCTCATGGGATGCTAAATCCACTAACACATTGATCTTGGACTCCACAGTCTCCAGAACTGTAAGAAATAAGTGTTTGTTGTTTATAAGCTGCCTATGCCACCTTACTATGACAGCATGAAAGGACTAAAACATCAAGTTACTTACTTTTCTGATTAGAGTGTGATGATGTATAGAAACGTTGTTTTAAAATCACAAATATAAAAGTTTCTTAAGAAGATTGAGATTAATCTTCTCTATTAATCTTAACAGATTTTTGTGTCCCATTTCTATTTGAGTCTGAAAGCAACCCTACTATAAGCCACAAGTTTCTTTTCATTGTTGTTAAGTTTAGATTGGTCAAACTATCAGAATTCAAGCTAGTCAATCTCAGATATAAAATGAAAACTATGGGATGCAGTGTAAACATTCATAAGGTATTTATGGTACTATTTCTTTACTTTCAAGAACATGCCTTAGTTTCCAATTATAAACAAATGGATTGAGTAATAACAGAGTAGCTCAATCAAACTAACTCTCTTACAAAAAAAAAAAGCTGTAAGATCTGGAAAACTATTCTTACACACACATAGACACATGCAAACACACAATTATTTAAGGGCTCAGAAGACTGATTAAAAGTAAGCAGAAACTGCAGGGAGGGTTTACTTTGAAAGGGAAACCATGGGCTGGGTGTGGTGGCTCATACCTGTAATCCCAGCACTTTGGGAGGCCGAGGCGGGGATCACCTGAGGTCAGGAGTTCAAGACCAGCCTGGCCAACTGGTGAAACCCCATCTCTACTAAATATACAAAAATTAGCTGGACGTGGTGGTGGGTGCCTGTAATCCCAGCTACTCAGGAGGCTGAGGCAGGAGAATCACTTGAACCTGGGAGGCAGAGGTTGCAGTGAGCTGAGATTGTGCCATTGCAGTCCAGCCTGGGTGAAAAGAGCGAAACTCTATAAAAAAGAAAGTAAGAGAGAAAGAGAGGAAGGAAGGAAGGAAGATAGGAAGATAGGAAGGGAGGGAGGGAGGGAGGGAGGGAGGAAAGAGAGAGAGAAAGAAAGGAAGAAAGAGAAAGAAGAAAAAGAAAGAAAAGAAAGGAAGAAAGAAGGAAAGAAAGAGAAAGAAAAAGAAAGAAAGAAAGAAAGAAAGAGAAAGAGGAACCATGAAAGATAAAATTTGCAAGTTTATGGTATTTAGTCTGAAAGTATTGCCTATTCCACAAGAGGCTCAAGTGACAGAAAGCCACAGCTTTACAGGATAAATTAAAAATAAATAAATAAACAAGGATACATCATAGTCAAACTGCTGAAAAAACAAACAAACAAAGATAAAGAGACAATCTTGAAAGCAGGCAATGAAAAATGAGATACTCCATACAGGAGAACAATGATAAGAATAACTTCTGACTTGTCTAGAGAAACAGTGGGGGGTAGAAGACAATGGTACAGTATCTTTAAAGTGCTGAAAGGCAAAAACTGTTAACCCAGAAGTTTTCATCCAGTGAAAATACCTGCCAAAATTGAAAGCTAAAATAAAACATTTTAACATGAACAAAAACTCAGTGCATTTGTTGCCAGCAGGCTTGCACTACAAAATATGCTGAAAAGAGTTCTTTTGGCTAAAGAAAATGGTGTGCTTGAGTCTACATGAAAAAATAAGGATTTCTAGAAATAGAAAATATGTGGATACATCTCAAAGACTTCTGTGCATACATACATACACACACATATGTAATATAGTCAATTGTTATTTACAGTAATTATGTTCTATAAAGTAGCTGTGAACATGAAATTAGTGAACACTGAATTATTGCTCCTAGGGGAAATACAGGATTAGGCTCCTGAAATCTTCTGGTCATAACATTTTCATCAACTGATCAATACTTAATCTTGTGTGTTTCTGTTTGAAGACAAGTTATTTCATATATATTGTTGATTCATTAATATTGAACTCATGGCCAACAGCAGTATAACTCCTGCTTGAAAGAAATTTATCTATCTCACTATTTTCTCACAGCCTTCTTGTGCAAAGCCTATTAGTCAGCACTTTACCTCACACTTGGGGGACGTTTTAAATGGCAAAATCACTAACAAAAAGCACACAAATGCAATGTGGCACTAAATAGACTGTGAAAAATACACTTATTTATAATGTCTATATAAGGGAGGGCTGAATTAAGAACGCATGGCTGGGCGCAGTGGCACATGCCTGTAATCCCAGCACTTTGGGAGGCCAAGGTGGGTGGATCACAAGGTCAGGAGTTCGAGACCAGCCTGGCCAAGATGGTGAAACCCCGTCTCTACTAAAAATATAAAAATTAGCTGGGCGTGGTGGCAGGCACCTATAATCCCAGTTACTCGGGAGGCTGAAGCAGGAGAATCACTTGAACCAGGGAGGCGGAGGTTGCAGTGAGCCGAGATCGTGCCACTGCACTCTAGCCTGGGTGACAGAGCAAGACTCCATCTCAAAAAATAAAAAAAAAGGCACAGCATTTCCTGGTTTGACCTCAGCTGGGAATATATGCATCAGGTGAATTTTTTGTCTCTCTACACCTGTCTGCGAATTACTATAAGAAAGCTATTGTATTGATTTTGGGATTGTAAAAAAAATGTAGTGAGTAGGTGAATTTGCAAATATGAAAACTAGAAGTAATAAAATTGACTGTACATTTATATATATTTTCCCTTAATTAAAAAATGACTTGTTATGTATAAAATTATGAAACTGTATGTGAGATTTATGAAACACATGGAGTTAATATAACAGATAAAATAACATGAAGAATGAAGGGATAAATAGATCTATACTGCTTCAAGGTAACTGTATTTTATGTTAAGCAATAGACTATGAACTCTAGGTAGATTATGAAAGTTAACAATGCATATTGTAATCCCTAGGACAACCACCAAAAAAAATGCAAAGAAGTATAGCTAAAAAGTCAATAGAGGAAATAAAACTAGAATATGAAAATCTGTATATCCCACCCCAAAACAGGGAATAAAAATAGATAAAAAACAAATAGTAAATGGCAAACCTAACTCTAGCCATTCTAATAATTACATTAAATTTGAATAACTAATCACTGCAATAAAAGCCAGAGATTGACAAAATGGATTTAAAAAAAGAAGATCTACCTCAGTGCTGTCCACACTGCTCACAAAAGATGTACTTTAATACAAAAATACAAATAAGTTAAATGTAAAATGATGAAAAATGTTATATCATGCAAATAGCAATCATAAGACAGCTGTAGTGGCTATTTTATTGTCAGACAAAATAAACTTGAAGACAAGGAGTATTATTAGAGACAAAACATGACATTTCACAATAATTAAAGGGTTAATTCATCAGTAACAATTACCATTTTAAATGGGTATGGACTTAAATTTTATTTCAAAAAATGTGAAGCAGAAACAAAATGAAGGGGAAATACATAAATGCAAAATTATAGTTGGAGATTGGTAACACTCTTTTCTCAGTGATTTATTGAACAACCAGTCAAAAAAATTAGCAAGGATATAGAAGATTGGACCACAGCTAACAATCTTGACTTCATTACATTTGTAGAACACTACCACAACAATGATAGAATGAAGATTTATTTCCAGGAAACATGGGACATTCACTAGAATCGACCATAGGCTAGGCTTATAAAGGGTCTCACTACACTTCAAAAAAAATTGAAATTTTATGGAGTATGTTCTCTGACCGCAAAGAGCTTAAATTAGAACTCAATAATAATAAACTATCTAGAAAAAACACAATATTTAGAAATTAAACAGTAAATGTTAATATAACCAATGGACAAAAGAAGAAATCACAAGAAAAATATGAATATTCATCATCTAAATTATAATAAAAATACAACATATCAAAAGTTGTGTGACGTAACTAAAGCAGTGATTAGAATGATAAGTGAGATTTTGAGTGCTTATGTTAGAAGAGAAGACCTGATTTCAATGATCTTAAGATGCTAAAAAAGATGAGTAAGAAGAATCCTAAGTAGCACCAATAAAATAATAAAGAGCAGGTATCAATGAAATAGAAAAGAGGAAAACAGAAAAAAATCGAATCCCAAGAAAGTTATTTGAAAATATTAATAAAATCAATAATCTCATAATAAAACAAATAAGGGGGAAAAAGAGAAAACACAAATTACAAGTATCAGGAATAAGTCAAGTTTCATGATACAAGATTAACAGATAAAAATCAATTGTATTTCTATATGCTGGCAAATAGAAGGTGGACACTTAAAAATTAATTCTATTTATATAGCATCAGAAAACATAAAATACTTGGGAATAACTGGAACAAAAGGTGAGCCAAACCTCTGTACTGAAAACTACTAAACATCGCTGACAGAAACTAAAGAAGACTTAAATAAATAGACACACCAATTCATAGGTTGGAAGATTCAGTGTTGTTAAAATACTAATTTTCCTCAAATTAATTTATAGAATCAATGCAATCAAATTATAATGTCACCAGGCTTTTTTTAATAGAAAATGAAAAGCTGACTTCAAAATTTATACGGAAATGCAAATAACTTAGAACAGCTAAACAATTTTTTTAAAGAAAAACCAAGTTCATAGATTTACATATACTATCTGCCTTCAAGACTTCCTACAAAGCTACAATAATGAACGCAATGAGTTATTGGCATAAGAATAGACACACAGATCAATAGAACATAATGCAGAATCCAGAAATTGACCTGTACTTACATGGTTAATTGATTTTTGACAATAATGTCAAGGCAATTCAGTGGGGGAAAGGAAAGTGTTCTTAATAAAGGTGCTGGGACAAATGAATATCTACAAGAAAAATTAAAAAAGAATCTCAATCCCTTCCTCATACCATACAAACAAAAATTTAGATGATGATAAATCTAAGCGTGAAAGCTAAAATTACAGCTTTTAGAAGAAAGGCTTTTAGGAACATTAAAACAGGAGAACAGCTTCATAAACTAAGGTAACTGAATATTTCTTAAAAATCACAAGGAAAGCAATAAACAAAAAAAATTATACACTATCAAATTTTAAAACTTCTGCTCACGAAAAGACACTGTTAAGATAATGAATTGACCATCTGCAGACTAGGGAGAAAATATTTGCAAAACATATCTCTGACAAAGGATTTGCATACAGAATATATAAATAACTCATTTTTTTTCTCTGGTAACATGTTTCATTTTATTTTTTAATATAATTTCACTTTTATTTTAGATTCAGTGGGTACATGTGCAAGTTTGTTACATGAATAAATTGCATGGGTGCTGAGGTTTGGGGTACAATTGATCTCTTCACCCAGTAGTGAGCATAGTACCCAATAGATTTTCAACGCTTGCCCCCAACCCCAGTAGTGCCCAGAGTCTACTGTTGCCATGTTTATGTCCGTGGATACCCAATATGTAGCTCTCACTTACAAGAAAAACCCAATTTTTTAAAGAAGATATTCCAATGACCAATAAGCACTTGAAAAACTGTTCATCATCATTAATCATAGAGGAAAAGCTAATTAAAACCACAATAAGATACCACTACACATGCATCACAATGGTTGAAATTTAAAATATGGGCAAATACCAAATGTGGACAAGGATGTGGGGCAATCAGAGCCTCTGTACACTGCTGGTGTAAATGTAAAATTGTGTAACTGCTTTGGAAAACTGATGTGTAGTTTCTTTTAAAGTTATATATACAGTTGCTTATAAAGTTCTACACATATTGGCTCAGTAATTCATTTCTCATTATGTATCCAACTGAAATGAAAACAAATGTCTACCAAATACTTGTACAAGAGTGTTTACTGCTGCTTTTTTCATAATAGCTGACAACTGAAGACAGCCCAAGTGTTCATCAACGAAAGAATTATAACAAAATACTGCTCAACAAAAAAAGTGATAAACTACCTATACATGAAAAAATATGGATAAATCTCACAGACATTATACAAAGTGAAGAAAAAAGATATATAGGTACATAACTGTATGATTCCATGTATATGATGTTCTTGAAACAGGCAAAAAATTGTCTAAAATGACTTAGAAGCGCCATGAAGGAATTTTCTGAGAGATGAAAATATTTAAGTGTATAATGGGATGAAGTTTGCATGAGTCTATCCATTCATTAAAATTATACAGCTAAGATTTGTCCATTTCAGTATACATAAATTTTGGCTACAATGGTAAATAATAATGAAGTGAGGGGGTCGGGAGGAGGTGAAAATATGGATGATCCAAGAATAGCAGAATGTTGGAATGCTGTGGCTTCAATGTGTTTTCCAAAGTTTATGTATTGAAATCTTAATCCCCAATGCAAGAGTGTTGTGAGGTGGGGCCTAATGAGAGGTCCTGAGGGCTCTGGCCTCATGAATGGTTTCATGTTGTTATCACAACATTGACTTTGTTATAAACTCTAATTCAGCACCCTCTTACTCGCACTCTCTCTTGCCTTTCATCCTTCTGACATGGGATGATGCACAAAGGTCCTCACTAGATGCCAGTGCCATGCTCCTGGGCTTCCTAGCCTCTAGAACTGGGAGCCAAATAAATTTCTGTTCATTGTAAGTTTCTCAGTCTGTGGTATTCTCTTATAGCAACACAAAGTGAACTAAGAAATTTTTAACACTGGGTGATGGGTATACAGAGAATCAATATTTGATTCTATTTATTTTCTATTTATATTTCTGTATTTGAATTTTTTCTAAAATTGTTTTAAAAATGTTTAAAAGCCAGCAAAAATCCAATATTAGGGCAGACATTAAAATCAGGCCATTGACCTCAATTTGAGACACTTTTTCTATGAATGTTTAAATTTTTTATTTTCAAGTTCTTTTGAGGGAGACATTCTCCAAAATGATATTTCTTTTATGATTTTACCATTAGCATTCCATCAACAAATATTTGAGTGCCCTCTATGTCCAGATACTTTGCTGAATGCCTCTTAGGAAAACCTTCAAAGATGTGGGTGTCACTGGGAATTGGGAGTTGAACAAGTTTTCTTGGGAAAGCCATTAAAGTGTTGGGATTAAATCACTCACTTTTAAGGGGCTTCAAAGTATCTGTTTTCTAAGGAATTTCATCTGAAATAAAAGAACACATGGAGTGGGTTTTCCTGAGACGTGAGTTGCCCCAGCTGTTGCCTTCCTTCAACTTCCTCTGTGGCTGCTACCACTGCAACCTGTTCACCCAAAGGGTGTGTGGATGTGTTTTTGTTCTTGGATCTGCACCGATTCCTGTGTTCTTTACCAAAATCTGATGAGGACAGAAAGGGATTTTTCTCTTGTCAAAGCAACTTTTTAACATTCTTCAGTCTTCCCCTATGAGAATTTTTGGAAAGGGTAAGGATTGTGACTTCTCCTGTTGACATGACAACAGTTAGCAGCTGGTTCTGGGCTCATGTGACTTTCCTGCCCACAGGCCCCAGACCCCAAACCTGAGCCTCTTGCAAATGGGATGGACACAGTCTGCAAGTCCCACCCTTCCAGCTTTCCATCTAGTCTTTGCACAGTAATAATGTGAATGGAAGTAGTCATGGGGAGATAGATGGTGATGAAGTTCAGGACATGCTACCCTGAAATATGGCAGCTTGGCATTTGAGGAAACAGCGGAAGCAGGAAGGTCTCTCTGACCTTCTCTCATATAAAGAACTCATTTTTTTCCTGGTACTATATTTCATTTTATTTTTTAATATAATTTCACTTTTATTTTAGATTCAGTGCATACATGTGCAAGTTTGTTACATGAATATATTGCATGATGCTAAGGTTTGGGGTAAAATTGATCTCTTGACCCAGTAATGAGCATAGTACCCAATGGAATGCTATTCTCTCCAGAAGCAAGCCATAAAAGAATGCTCTGACTTTCCTCTAACATAGGTCATAGGACCCTCATTCACAGGGATCCTTCCTTTGCGCAGAGGAAAGGAATGAAGGCAGAGACATCAGAGAAGGTTCTGTACAAACAGGCCTTGCTAGGTTCCCCTCAGTTTATTACCATTAGACCATATACCCTTTTGTCCAATCATACTTCTGCATGACTGTCCACTCTTCATCAAAACCAATCACAAAAATACAGCTTTTCATGTCTCTTTGGGTCTTTATTTCTGAAGGCTCCTGTGTCACATAAAACTTATATTAAACAATTTTGTACATTTTTATCCTGTTCATTGATCTTTTGTTATAAAGATCTCAACAAAGTACCTTGCAATGACTGGGTAAAAGATATTAATTTCTGTCCCCTACCATGGCTAATGTCACATTGGGTGATGTACAGTTTGGCGAAAAATTGACTACTGCTAAAGCCACTTTTCTTAAGGTCCCTGAAGATAGTGAAAGGGAGAGGGAAGGAAAGAGGGGTGAGGGAGGAAAAAGAGAGAAAAGAGGAAGGAAAGAGAAAAACTTTATCCAGCTGTCTGACAGAGTGGGTCTTAATTACATTCCTCCACATTACAAAAGGATTATATACACATTCAGATTTAGTAGACTGGAGAAACTTGAACTCTCTCCCCAGGAGAAGGAACATTCAGCTTTTTGGGGACTTTGCCTCTGTCTGAGATGATACGGGAAGAGCAATCCATGGTGGAAGAGAGCAGTCTGAAAAACTGTTCTTTCACTGACACATTCCTAGCAATGCCCAGAAATGCCTAAGAGGAAGGAAGCCTTATATTAACAGAGCAGAGATTTGCCTTTTTCTTAAAACACTTAATCTATTCTTTTACCTTATTTTAGCAATTCTGACTTGTGTAGTTTCTTTCGGTTTGAAACCATAATTCACTCTTTTTTTTTTTTTTTTTTTTTTTGAAATGGAGTCTCGCTCTGTCACCCAGGCTGCAGTGCAGTGGCACCATCTCAGCTCACTGCAGCCTCTGTCTCCTGGGTTCAAGCAATTCTCTGCCTCAGCCTCCCAAGTAGCTGGGATTACAGGTGCCTGCCACCACACCTGGCTAATTTTTTTGTATTTTTAGTAGAGACGGGGTTTCGTCATCTTGCCCAGGCTGGTCTTGAACTCCTGACCTCGTGATCCACCTGCCTCGGCCTCCCAAAGTGCTGGGATCACAGGCGTGACTGTGCCCAGCCTCATAATTTACTTTTTAAGGCAAGACACCTTTGAGTTTATCCATTTCTCACCTGCTCCTCCCCCTCACACATTAAACTCTCATCTACTTAAGTTAAAATTAAGTTTTCTTTTCTAAGAAGGTTAAGAAAATCAGAGAAGGAAAGGATCTAGGAAGAGGGTCTAGACACCAGAGAGAGCAAAGAAAATTCTTTAAAACCAGATCGAAAACTGTCTATCTTGCTTCCTCTTTCTTTCTTTCTTTTCCCCTGCCAAGTAAACCTTTTCCTGATTACAGTAAACACCTTCTTAACAGATCAAAAGGAACGATTTTAAAGTGAGCTGCTTACTCACAAAATTCATTATGGTAATGCCCCATCACAGTGGGCTGAGCGGCTCCCTCAGCAGCCTGGCTTTGATCTGCCGCTGTGGCCTCGCATCTGTTCCTGCAGTTAATCTACATTTTGTTGGCGTCAGACTTTTTCAGGACTTATGCCTCGGGTTTACAAAGCAGCCCAGTAGAATAAGAAGAGCCAGCCTAGAGGCAGATTTTTTCCCTCCACATTTTAAAAATATACATTTTGAAACATCAGTCCCAACATATGTTAGATATTGAGCTCTTCCTTCCCACCCAGGTGAATTGACCCCTTTTACTACCGTCTGTGAAATTCACCCTGTAGTAGAGCTGTCTTAACACTGTAGCGCTCATGTCTGCAATGCAGGTTTCTTGCAGAGCACAATTTATTATTAATGATATAACAATTTATAGTGTGCCAGCTTCCTAAACCCCAAAGTACCTTACAGATGCATAACAAAGAGTGCCAGGCCACCTACCTATGCGTTAAATAGCGCCACCCTAACCTGAAAGGAGCCATCTCTACAAAGAGAGTCATTTTGCCTGTGTGGTGCCCAGGACTTCCCCAGGCTGGCATCAGTGCCAGAGGTGGAGACTGCAGCAAGCAACTGGGACTCTCTAATTTGCGATGATATAACTTTGACCTTTAGAAAGACAGAGCATTTTGATCTGATTTCTGCAAATGACTTACCTGGGGGTATCACTCTGTTGTTCAGTGTCCTACTCAATAAAACTGATGGAAAATAACCTGTTTTGTTTTGCCATCTGCCTGCAACTCTCGAATCACCAATTGCCCAACTCAGCCTTCTAAATACTTTTTCTCAGTTCTCACTCTCTTTGATATCTCTGAAGTATTTAGAACTGTTGTTCATCAGCTGAGTGCAGTGGCTCATGCCCATAATCCCAACACTTTGGGAGGCCAAGGCAGGTGGATCACCTGAGGTCAGGAGTTTGAGACCAGCCTGGCCAATGTGGTAAAACCACAACTCTACTAAAAATACAAAAATTAGCTGGGTGTGGTGGCGGGTGCCTATAATCCCAGCTACTTGGGAGGCTGAGGCACAAGAATCGCTTGAACGCAGGAGGTACAGTTTGCAGTGAGCTGAGATCACGCCACTGCACTCCAGCCTGGACAGTAGAATGAGACTCCGTCTCAAAAAGAACAAAAACAAAAACAAAAAAACTATCAGGCCGGGCAGGTGGCTCTCACCTGTAATCCCAGCACTTTGGGAGGCCAAGGCAGGTGGATCACCTGAGGTCGGGAGTTCAAGACCAGCTGACCAACATGGAAAAACCCAGTCTCTACTAAAAATACAAAATTAGCTGGACATAGTGGCACATGCCTGTAATCCCAGCTACTTGGGGGGCTGAGGCAGAAGAATCGCTTGAACCCAGGAGGCGGAGGTTGCAGTGAGCCGAGATCGTGCCATTGCACTCCAGCCTGGGCAACAAGACTGAAACTCTGTCTCAAAAAAAAAAAAAAAAAAAAAAGAACTATCAATCATCCTCTTTCAAACTCTCTGTCCTCTCCTGGCTTCTATAATGCTAGACTCTCCCTATTCTCCCCTTTTTATTTATTCTGTCAATATTTCCCAGTTAGGACATCCATTTTCTGGTCCCTAATTTCTGTTTCTCCATGACCATTAACAGAGCCCTCTTTCTTGCTAAAATAAGGATGATGGTGGTGAAGTAAATGCTTGTATACCTGCTGTGTTTTATAATTCTAGTGTTTCCACATGATCTCCTCTTACCTCACAGCAACCCCACAAACTGGTTGGGACACTTCATCACATGTCACTGCTGTCACTTATTTCCTGTTCTGCTTGCTTAGACTGTGTGCTCTGCGAGGGTGGGGCCGTGCCTGTCCTACCTCAGTAACCACCTGGCGCACAGTGGGTGCTGACGGAATTATGATTAGGCTTATTTTACATATAACACTGCATTTTACAGCTAACCCTGATGCTTAGAGAGATTTGCTCACAATCACAAAGCGTAGGAATGTTAAATACTGACTAGATCTCTGACTTCAAGTCTATCTTTTTACTTACTACACTACATTGCAAAGGACAGCAAAACCTGCCAGTCTTCAGAAATTCATGGAGGGGAACTGCAGAGTTTATCTACCCCTGATTCCCAGGCTTACCTGATCATGAGCATCTCTTGAAATATTTACGTAATGGAGGCTTCTGGACCCCACCCTAGTTCTGCGGCATACAAATATCCAGAGGATAGGCCGAGGAAATTGGATGTGTACGCAGCTTCTCCCTGTCATTCTGTCCACATGACTTCTATGGGGCTGCTAGACCTGGCTTCAACTCCAAAGCAAGGATAAAAGCCAAGGAACTCAAAGGACGCCACTTTGGAGCAGAGATAAAAGAAGAGAGACCCAACTCTACATTTGTAAGTGATTCTCATCAATAGGGAGATTTAGGAAACACAATTTCAAACTGATGTCTCTTAAAATGTGATCAGCATCATCTGGGAACTTACTAGAAATGCAGATTCTCAGGCCCAACCCTCATCCTATTGAATCTGAAATTGAATCTAAAGATGAGGTCCAGCAGTCTGTGCCTTAACAAATCCTTCCAGGTGATTCTGATGCATGCTAAGATATGACAAGCGTAGCTGGACACAGTGGCTCATGCCTGTAATTCCAGTACTCTGGGAGGCCAAGGGAAAGGAGATCGTTTGAGCCCAAAAGTTTGAGACCAGCCTGGGCAATATGGGGAAATCCCATATCTACAAAAAATACAAAAATAAATTAACTGGGCATGGTGGCACACACCTGTAGTCCCAGCTACTCAGGAGGCTGAGGTGGGGGGATTGCTTGAGCCCAGGAGGTCAAGGTAGCAGTGAGCTGTGATTGTGCCACTGCACTCCAGCCTAGGCAATAGATCAAGACCCTGTCTCAAAAAAAAAAAGATTGTCTTCTAATACCATACTAAACAGATGAGGCTAGTTCTAATTTTTAGAAGGTGATGATACAACCTCTTCAGTAACCTTTTCCAGCCTTAAAGTATTTGTCACCAGGAAACTAAATCTCTCTTGCTCTTTGTGAAGCCCATTTTTTTCTTGTTCTGAACCCAGTCCTTCATAAATTTAGGTTTTATATCACTTCATGAATCAGACAGTTCATGTTCATATTTCTTAAAAGGTATTTTTAATACTTGATTATATTGATGCTTTTGTGAGAAAGCTCTCTGCTACATTGTATCATCCAATTAAGCAATTAAGCAAATATATTGTCTACTTGGCCACAATTCTATGCAAACATTGCCCAGCACTGGGCTTGGTATGGATAAAGAGTTCAGTAAATATTTGTTAAATTTTTAAAAAGGAACTCTTTGGTTGTGATCATGGTATTTTGGTCAGAGGTTGTCAGTGGAGGAGGACAGAATTATCAGGGCCTATGCTCCTTGCTCTGCAGGTCAATATCACTGGCTTGGTCCTCCTTGGTATCCATCGTGCCCATTTCATGCCTTTTGCTCTAGCCTTTGCCATTTTACTTGCCTCCTTGCCTGCTGCCCAGACTTTGAGACACTTCCCTTGCTGCATTTCATTTCATTTGGATCTAGTCACTTTAACTCACTTGGATTTCTGATCCTATTTCCCAAATGGATTTCTGATCCTACTTCCCAAAGTGTTTGTGACCCCAGTTCACCATCACCTACAGGTATAAATATTGGGTCTTCCATCTTTAATTCTGTTCCAAAGTAGAGTCCTTGTGAAGTCATTCTTCATCACTACCACCAGGGCTGAAATCAGAGTCGGCAGACCTAGAGAGCCCCTGTGGATGAAATAGTAGAGAAAGAGAAACAGGGTACATGCCAAATTGAATCACACGTGTGGGGATAGTCTGTTATTAACATGCATTTAGCATTTGGGAATTCTAAGTGCTTAATACATGTCAATAACTATAATAATAAGATATATCTTGAGGAAATGGCATTGTGTTTACATGCTCCCTGCCTGGGTGGCTATTTAACATGGTCAGTTGGACATCTGGACTCAGGCCACTTGGTCACTAGCCTGGTTTTTGCTAAGGAGTGAGTGCAGCTTCTATAGCCCACAAACCCCTTGTTATGTTGCCCAGCACCCAGCAGGGAGATGCAGTTGTCCAGTGAACCGATTTAAGAAAAGGACCAGGCATGGAGTTTCCCAGGTGGCATTTGAAAAGCTAATCCTTCCATTTTTAACAACAACTACAAAAGAAAATGAAGAAAAATGCAGTGCACTGTGAGAAACAATTGAGATGGGAAATATTCAATAATTTATAACATTCATACAGCATGTTTTCCTATAAAATTTTACACAAATTGAATCTTCATTTTTATATCAGAGAATCTTCCTACCTCATGACTGCATGGCTATTAGTTATGTGCTTAGTTAAGTGGAAGACTGGAAAAGAAAATGGTTATTGATGGGTTAGAGCCTTCCCATGGAGAGGGACATTATTGAGGCAGTGTATGAAGCAGAAAGAGCACTACTCTTGGCATCAGGACATCTGGGTTTAATGATAGCCTCCCCAAATTACTAATTTCATGATGTTAGATGGTTCTCAAATCCTTTCTAAGCTTCAGTTGTTTTCACTGTAAAATGGGAACAAAGGTTCTTTTCCTACCCATTTGCAGAGCTGTTTTGAGAAAACAAGAAATTATATAAACATATACAAATCTATAATCAGATTTTGCTACAATAATGCATAACAATCTCAAAATTTTTGTGATTTGCAACAATGTATATTTTTCCTTCATGGGTTTCTTGATTAGCTGTGGCTCAGCTGAGTTTGGCTGGGCTTAGGTTCAAGTCTGCTTAGGTGTCTCTCATTCCATGACCCAGGCTTAACATGGAATGGCTATTTCGTTTATGTTCTTCTCATGGCTTTTGACTGCAGTGGAAAAGAACAAGTGGAAACTTGATATGACTGTTAAAGTCTGAGCTTGAGGCTAACATTTGACTGGTCAGTGCAAGTCCCTTGGCCAAGACCAGTGTCAACAGGGAAGTGAAGCATCTTCAGCCCACAGAGAAGGGCATGGGCGGGAGGAAAGAAAGAATTTTGAACAAATACAATATTATAATTTATCACAGTGAATGGAATTGTTCTGAAAACTGTTAGGTAACATTCAGATGTGGGGGTGGTAATAATGATTACTTTAGCCTTGGATGATTAACAGTCTTAAGTTGTCTTACAAAAATGAGATTTGGGGTTTTGCAGGGGGAGAAAAGCACTCAAGCATAGGCTGTGTCATATAAACATTACAGTTCATTGTCAAGGCCTTCGAGGATCCATTTCCAGCTAACTAAGCATGCATCTATAGTTAAACCGATACAGGTTGGCAGATACCATGATATCAGACAGGGTCTGATCAGTGAGCACAGCTGCTAGAGTCTTTTCAGTTCCTAACAGGAGATACATCAAAGGTGGTGGATTCTGCATGTTCAGGGAAAGGAACTGCCAGGTCACAGGAAGCTCAAATTGAGGGCTTACATGATCCTATACTACAAGCCATATCACATGAAAAGCCAGTGTGATTTTCTTATGTATAGTCACATGCCACATAATGATATTTCCCAAATATATGAGAGTGGTCCCATAACATTATAATACTGTATATATATTTTTTGAGTTGGGGTCTCTCTCTGTTGCTCAGGCTGGAGTACAGTGGGGCAATCTCGGTTCACTGCAACCCCTGCCTCTCAGGTTCAAGCAATTCTCCTGCCTCAGCCTCCCAAGTAGCTGAGATTACAGGCACCCGCCACCACGCCCAGCTAATTTTCATATTTTTAGTACAGTCGGGGTTTCACCATGTTGGCCAGACTGGTCTCGAACTCCTGACCTCAAGTGATCCCCCGCCTTGGCCTCCCAAAGTGCTGGGATTGCAGGTGTGAGCCACTGAGCCCAGCCTAAGATTATAATACTGTATTTTTACTGTACCTTTTCTGTGTTTAGATATACCAACATTTACCACTGTATTGCAACTGCCTATGGTATTCAGTACAGTAACATGCTGTGCAGGCTTGTAGCCTAGGAGCAATAGGCTACACCATATAGCCTAGGTGTGTACCATCTAGGTTATATTACCTAGGTTTGTCTAAGTACAGCCTATGATGTTGGCACAACCACAAAATTGCATAACAATCCATTTCTCAGAACGTATCCCCATCATTATGCAACACATACTGTAGTTGGGAAAACTGCCTTTCACAAGCCATGTCACTTGGCTCAAACAGGTCTGCAGTAGGTAATATAACGACTAGTCATTCCACCTGGCAAGTTGTGCTGCTATTACATGACATTGACCTGACTGAGGGCACATGTGATCAGCTGTCTCCTGTCATACTAGGCTATCATACCTCTCTAAGGCTGGAAGTAGAGAAAAGGCATTGAAATGATTTCATATCTTTGTGAATTTAATCCTGTCATTTCTATTGATCATTTTGGCCGTGGAGACTAAGAGGGAGAAAAGGACAGGTAAGAGCCAAAGCAGGTCTGGGCAAAGGAGAAGTGATCTGGCAGGATTTGACGCTGCTCAAAAGTATGAAGCAAAAATAGTATCATGGGGGGAAAAGCACGAGGTTTGAAATTCTGGACCTCTGTTTCTTTATCTGTAAAATGAGCATAAGAATATCTGTTTTACAAAATTATTGTAAGAATTCAATGAGATGTTGTATATGGAAGTTATTTTCACTGTATCTGGCATATAGTAAAAGATCAATTCATATCAGACTCTTCATTTTCCAACGTAGGGGCCCAAGGAAAACTTCCCCTTCTCCCTCTAAAGGTTTGTTGAAAATCACTGACAAGAGGCAGATTAATAGGAGAAAAAGCATACCAATTTATTTTTAATGTGCACATGGGAGCCTTCAGAATGAAGACCCAAAGACACAGGAGAGGTTGTCTATTTTTATGCTTAGGCTCAACAAAATATGAATAGTCATATGGAGATATGATTGGACAACAAGTGTCTGATCTAATGCTAACAGACTAAGTGGGGAAACCCAGCAAGGCCTGTCTGTGTAGATTCTTCTTGGCCTATGTGAGTATTCATTCCTTTCTTCTGGGTATGGGGCAGAACCCTCTTCGGAATGGGGGTCTTATGACCTACAGTCAAGCAAGGTAGATCAGATAATTTCTTTATGGCTAGTTTTTACTCAGAAAGGTGGAAGAGGGGATTAGAGTAATATTTTTAGGTTTTATGGCTGGCATTGGGGAAAGAGGCGTTCTGCTTTCTATGGCATCCCTTGGGGAGAAGGGGTTCTGGGGGTTCTACTTTTTCTGGCTGGCCCGGGATGGGGGAGAATTGGACTGAGACAGGAGAGCAGGAAAAGGTCAGGGAAAAACTTTGGCTTCTGAAGCTGCTTTTGAGGCTTTCACTTTGGGTTATCATTTTCTGAGTCCCAACACCAACATAATAGGGGTGTTCTGCAATTCCCAAATGAAAAAATAGAGAAAGAAAGCTGATCAGATATGATATGTTTCATAAGGAACTATACTCTCAGAAAATATTCAATATTAGTTGCCATGGACTATTTCTATCCAAACTTAAAAAGTCATAGAGCAAAGATATCAGGAGGAGAAAGATGTATCCTTCTTTATAAACCGTTATGAGGATTACATGAGTTAGTGCATGAAAGTAGTTTGAATAGTGCCTGGCACAAGGTAAGAGCTCAATTAATGTTAGTAATAGTAGTAGTAGCTAGTATCATTAATTTTGGCTGAATTGGCTACACAAATTTCGTGCAAATAGCTGACCAGTCTCATTACTCATGGAGCCCAAGCTTAATAATTCAAAGTCTCAGATGGAGCAAGGGAGTGAGGGAGGCAGAAATAGAGAAATGAATGGTTTGGCTCTGAACACCATTGTTTCTGGTACTGGGGCACTGATCCTCTTTATGGCTACCGGGAAAATTGAACTAATTTGACAGTCATGTGGACTGTTTCCAGAGTGCCAATATTCTGGGGGACTACACTTGCCTTGGAAGGAGGTCCCCT
This sequence comes from Pan troglodytes, assembly GCF_028858775.2. NCBI lineage: Eukaryota > Metazoa > Chordata > Mammalia > Primates > Hominidae > Pan > Pan troglodytes. The sequence goes on along the minus strand of NC_072411.2, from coordinate 106,426,699 downwards.
GGCCAGTTTCCAAGAGGATTGGCAGAAAATTCCAGTCAGTTGTTCAGGTTTAGAATTAAATTTCTAAGGGAAATAGATTTGTGTTTATTTGTTTTTGTTTCTTCAATATAGGGGCAGCTGTAAAAATAAAGAAGCTACAAAAATAATGCACAGAAGAACATTAGAAATTAAAAAGCATTACAATTATCAGCACTTTAAAACACCACTGTTGCTATTCTAGTTCCATCTCTATAGATGTTTCTCTATCAAATGGTCTCTGTGTGTAATGGTCTCTCCCCATTCCCGCACATGCGTAAACTGTAAGAGAATGTCACTGAAGACTCACTTTCTCACTACTAGAAATAAAAACAGGAGATTTCCCCATCTCTGTTTGGACCCTAGAACCAGTATTAGAACTATGCTTCCTGGTGATGTACAGTTTCAGCAGCTTTTCTCTACCTTTTGTTAATAAAGGCTCATGAACTCAGACAAGATTTTGAAGGAATTTCAGCTGGAAGAGAAAAGGAAAGGACGTATGCTGGCAGATTATGTTTTTGTGACCAGTTCTTTACAACTGCAACAAAAAAATCAACAAGACTCAGACATGATGGCTCAGATTCCCTCCCAGTCTGGGAAAATGGCAAGGAATGGAGATCACAGTCCACCCATGTACCTGCCCCATTTTTTTTTTTTTTTTTTTCGAGATGGAGTCTCACTCTGTCACCCAGGCTGAAATGCAGTGGTGCGATCTTGGCTCACTGCAACCTCTGCCTTCCGGGTTCAAGCGATTCTTCTGCCTCAGCCTCCCAAGTAGTTGAGACTACAGGCATGCGCCACCACGCCCAGCTAATTTTTGTATTTTAGTAGAGACAGGGTTTCACTTTGTTGGACAGGACGGTCTTGATCCTCCCGCCTCAGCCTCCCAAAGTGCTGGGATTACAGGTGTGAGCCACCGCGCCCGGCCATACCTGTCCCATCTTATTCATCACTACCTCTTTCCAGGACAGGTGTGTCTGGAGCTGCAGTGGTTTACCTGGCCTCCTGAGTTTTCCTTGCAGTAAGAACTTGAGACCAGAGCCTCCTCTCTCAGGTTCATGTTGGAGTAAGGGACTCAGACAGGGTTACAAATCCAAAGGCCACTTAAAAAAATGTATCAGCCTGTACGACCCCACAGCAGCTGAATTAAGTTTGGGGAAAACAGGTAGGACATCAAGAGGTTGACCGTTTGAGTCAATAGAAGGGAGTTCTCGAAGCTCTAAAGAAGTCTCTCTGTTTGGAGAGCATAGTTCTGAGTCTCAATAGAGTCCCTGGAAGGCAGTTGCCTCAGTCCTCGGTAGTGACATATTTTTGTCGTGGCAAACCATGTCTCTGTGAAGGCCATGTGGCCAGACAGGAACTGTGTCTCTTGGGAAGTGGGGCCTGGTGGGGTGGCTGGATGTGAGTGCACTTTCACTGAAACATATTTTCCTCCTGCTTCTTCAGCTATTTGTTCTCTGTCAGCGACTTCACAGGTGGCCTTGGCTCCTAAAATCCGGTCATCCAAAGATCATGATCAAAGAGAACCCTTTGCTCAGATTGCAAGGACCACCTGCCTAGATGAGGCCTCAGTCTGCATCCTCCCCCTCCCATTTCCAATGTCCAGCGTTTCACATAATTTTCTCCTCTTTGCTCTGGTACAAGCTCCAGGCATCCGTTTGTGTTATTAGATTTAAGTATGCAGGTCAACAGCACACATCACCAGCCCACCTCACAGCTGGGAGGGCTGTTGTGGAGTCTTTTCTCTACTTGATGTTTTCATTTCGGCTCATGTCTTCCTCCTTCTCAAGGCGGTGGCATAAACGATCATTAGGGTAAGGCAGCTGAGAACATGAAGCAGAGTTTATCATGAAACCAAAGACTAAATCTCCACAGTCACCAGATCTGGCACGAACTTGCCTACCCCTGGGCTTCTGTGTGCCTGGAAAGGACGACTCTTGCTTTAAAGAAGTCGTTCCCCTGTGGCAAGGAGCAGGGGCTGTTAAGATCAGATGTGCTGTGGCGTTAATGCTTTGAATTTACAAGATGCTGTTTGTGAAATGCCCTGCAGCTTTATTTCTTTCTCCTGGATGCATGAAACCCTGGAAGGGCCAAGGATGGGGCTGGTATTAATAGAGTGAAACCTCAACTAATTGCAGAGCATGTGCTGCAATATCCTCTTTGATACCAGAAACTATGTTAGCAGAGGTAGAAGTAATACAGAGACACATGGAGGTATTTAGGATGTCAGAAAGAGGGAGTTATAAAAATAAATTAGTTAAGCTAGCAACAAATGAGCTGGAAATGTAAAACACATATCTGAATCTCAAGGGTCAAAGATAAGGAAGGGAAGGAGATTGGTTCAAATTGGGAGAGGGAGGAGCTCAACATGTAAAGAAAAGGAAAGGAGAAATGGCTGGAGGGTTTGCAGAGCAGAGGCCTGTGAAGCACAAAGAGGGGAACAGAGAGAAAGGCCAGAGTGAGAGTGAGCCAGGAGGCATCAAACAGGCACACATGGAAGTCCCCAACATCTCCTGGAAAGAGGCTTCCAACAGCCATAAGCTGCTGGAACACTGGCCCACCCTACCCAGGGAAGTGGAAGGAGGTGGGAAAATCCATTCTGAGCCCCATGCAAAGGACAGAATTAGCTTGACCTTCAGAAGCTCCATGTTCTTCTATGCTCACTCCTAACCTCAAAGGTTTGAGTCACAAAGACACAGACTCACGTGTGCACGCACACAAGCGCATGCACACACGCATACACATGACAACCGTCACCACCCGCTCACCCCCCGCCAAAAAATCCCAACAACTTGGAGGAGAGAAAAGCCCAGTTTACTGGGATGCATAGTAGGTTTTTGTTGAGGGATGGCTCTCATGGATTATCTTAGTTTTTATTTTCTCTCTTGAAAGAAATTATGTGATTTCCTTTAACTGTAGAAAAGCAAGGAGAATTGTAGTTATGGTTCATTATTTCATGAGCTGAATTTATTTACTTTACATAGTCCCTCAGCAGCTGTAGTTTCCACTATTTAGAAGTTTTCTGCCACACTAAGGAACTTGGTGGGAGGGTTCAGAGCTAACCCCAGCACCTTTCCTAAGCTGCTACTCCGTCCTCCTGCTTGCTGAGATCGGAGTTTACTTTCTGGAGCTTTTGTGTCCTAATTATAGACGAAGACTTTAAACGCATAGGCCTGGTTAAGTGACACATTGACGAAAAGTCATTCGCCCTGATGAGTTTGTCAGTCAGCAAGGTTAAGTGGCTGAGTGAAAATTGTTTTCAGTTGGGGAAGGATTGTTTGGAGTTCAGGGATTTAGAATTGAATTTCTAAAGCAGGGATGGGAGGTGACATCAAGTGAGAAAAAAAAAAGTGAAGAAAGAGATGTAACTAGGGTACTAAAATATTCCAATTTCTGCTCCTTGTCTAGGGAGCAGACAGAAACTGTGGCTAGTAGCATTTAATTCACATACCCCAAATACTGCATTATTCATAAAGCTTTGTGTTTTGCTTTCATTTGTTTGGTGTTACAAGGCAAATTCACTCGTTTAATAAATGCTTGTTGAGTGTCCATGTATGAGCCAGGGTGACAAGGTAGGTCTTGTATTATGCAGTCTTTGACAAGTCTCTTTCTTGGTGATTTTGTTCATAAGAGCAATTCTGTGATTGAATGTAGTTATTTAGATGAATACAGACAGAGGATCATTCTCTAGGATCATGTACATAGACCCACAGAACCCAGATTTGTCAAGGATATCAACAGTTATTTGTCCAGTTTTTCCATCTGTTATGTGATCTCACACCCCCGTTAAATATGCTCATGTGCTTTTTTCCCTGAATACTTTCAGTGGCAAAGAGCTTACCATCTCTCAAACCACCAAGCTCTTCTTTATGGTGGTTCAGATTGTTACAGAATTCTTTTTTTATATTGAGCTAAAAGTGACCTCTCTCTGACTCCTTTTTATTGGGTCCCATTTTTTTCCCCACCATTTACCCAGAATGTCTCCTTTTTTTCCCCACGTGACAGCTGTTCTCCTACTTGAAGATAATCCATATGTACTTCCTATCATCGAGTCTCTTCTCCAGACTCTACATTCATTCAAGCATTCTTTGTAAATCATGGTTTTTGACTCCCTTCACCAACCTTGGTGACCTATGGTTTACTGATGGCCTTCTGAAAGCATGGCACAAAATGTTCCAGGCATGGTTTCTGACCAGCTTAGGCTATAGTGGAGCTTCACTCCTCTTATCTGGAAGAATCTTCCTTGATTAATGCAGACTGAGTAGGTATTGCCTTGTCTGGATGCCTCCTCACATGCTTGGCTCGTACTGGGCTTATAGGAAACCATGGTCATCTCCACATGTCTGGCCTTCAGCTACATCTCTGCCATCCATACACAGTCACTGGTTTTCTGGACCCAAACACAGGCTGCACTCTTTTCCCTATGAAGTTTCATCCTTTGAGAACAAACATGTTGTTATAGCTGGCTGAGATTGTTTGGGAACCTATTGTTGTCACTGAACACAATAAATCTCTTTCCTGGTTTCATTTATGGGTCCACCATGACCGGCATGTCGTTTCTATCCTTGACCAACTTATGATAACTGTTGAACAGGACAATATTTCTTTCTTTATGAGGAAGCCAAAACATCACCAAAAACAACATAAAAATCTCTCTCCATTCTGGACATTGACAGCATATGAATCAACATTGACTTTAAAAATTAAAGACCCATGCAATGATTTTATTTTGGCAACCCAGTTAGTGGTAAATTGCACTTTAGCTTAATCATCATAGTTTGTATCAGAATTTTGTTTTTGATGGATTAATGCTTCTTGAAAAATTTTGGTGAATTTGTACAAGATTTCCAATAAAATGGTTGAATCCAATGATTCCAAAGTTAATTCCAGGTCTGACCTCTTCCAAGTTTTAGCCTAACAATTTAACTGACTGCTAGATATCATAGAATTTTCTATTTTCTACTGTATTTATTTATGAATATATTACCTCTTTTGTGACAGCATAAGCTCCTTGAAGACATGTATCAAATTGTGATTCATATTTACATTGCACATAGAATCTAATATAGCACTTTAAACAGTAGGTTCTCAATAAATGATTGTTGGATGATTGAATTGTAATATAGATATAGAGTAATACTATGGGCTTCAAAGAAGTACTTTAGGACTATGTAGTGCTTTGAGATTCTCAGACAAAATATAACCTCATGAGTATACGTTTTTCTTCCAGATTTAAAGTAAGCACAGGTCCGTCAACTTCATGATCTGTGAATAAGAAATATTTGCCTTTAAGATAGCCTGAGGCTTCTCATTCAGTACAGCAAACTTTTTTTCTTTCTGTAGTCTCAGAATCAGTAAGTTTTCCATGTTACCTGCCAGAGACAGTCCAAGTCTCTCAATCTGCAGTAATTATCTCAACAAGGTCAATTAGTATTTTTTAAAATGATACAGTCACTTGGCTGCTGGTTTTCCTTTTACTCCTGTTTCACAGCAGAAGGCTCCCGGCATCAATTGCCATGGAAGCTGCATTGCACCAGAGGAAAAAACTGACTACCTAAATGCCAAAAGGAGGTGTCCTTCAGGCAGAGAGAGAGAGAACAGTTTATAGGTGCTCTGGGAGGCACAGTCACTCCAGGCAGATTATTCTGTGACTACACAATGTTCTGAGATGCCTGAGACTCTCCATTTTGCAGCTTAAAAATGCCTGAGGAAGTTGCTCAGGTGCCAAGCTGGAAGTTTAAAGTCAAGAGAAATTAGTGCAAATGGGAAAAAACATCCCCTGAGTGGAAGACTTTTTAAAAACCACCACCAAAAAAAATAGGTCTCCTGCTGACCAGTGTAAAGGATGGAAATTAGATCAAGCTTCAGTTAAACACTAAATCCTTGTCTGGTTTGCTTTTGTTTTTCCCATAACACAAAATTCCTAAGGGTTTGCTAAGCTTGTCTATTAAATACTTTATATCTTTTATCAAGGGGAAATGATATTTAGGCTTTTTAAAGTAGTATTTTATCTTTCATGTGTTTTTTCTTCCTAATAGCATTTGGCATAAATTGTGTGATTTTTTAGCTGCACGTCTTGGTGATGGCTGGTGGTACATTTTTATTTCCATGGGATGTTCAAGGTCGCCCTTCACATCTACATTTAAGGATATGAATCAAAGGTAAGAAGGATTCCTCAGGGCTATAAAAGTGCCCAGTGTAAGATAAGGGTGGGAGCTTATGGGGAGAATTACAGAGATTGCAAATAAAATCAGATTAGACAAGATTCTCTTTTCTCTCCTGGAACACTTCTCTTCCATGCAATATATTCTCACCATGTGGATCTTGTCTCCTTTAAGCCCCTGGAAAAGCAGAGCAGGTCCCAAGTGGGGCTTGGGGGAAAAGGAATGATGAGAGAACCGTCTGTGACATGGGAGTCCCTTGTAGGGGGCCTCAGCCAGCTCTACCCTAAGCACTGCAGGGGCAGCTGCTTCCTCCTTCCTCAGTGTAAAGATCGAGATGGTCAATAGTCAGGGCACAGAAACAGTCAGCATCACCTGTCTGTTGTACAGGCCTTAAGCTAAAGGTGGCATAGATAACTTCCAAAGCCCTAGTGATTTGTCTGGGTGTTTGGTAGGCATTTATTCCATGAACTCATTTGAGGTGGGGGTGGCCTCACAAAGCAGCTCTCATAGGATTTGGGCCTGGGACACCAGCCACATAACACAAATAACACATATCATAGAACTGTCAGGAGAAAGATTACACTTAAACTCCCCTCAACCCAGGGAAAAAGCACCAGGAAAAAAAATGAGGTCCTCAAGGTAGCTTTCAATATTGATCGAAGGCTGACCTGACAAAGAACTGCCTAAAATCTTGTTTGCTGTTGCTTCTCTCCAGGGTCCTGGGATAATTTGTAATTCAAACTTGGAAGGAATCCTAAGCTATTTCCTTCAGATTTATTCTTTCCACATGTGAATCGAAATAATTAAAACACCTCATCTGCTTTTGAGCTTGAGTTTAAAAAAAAAAAAAAGTAAGAAATTGCTGATTGAATCCATATTCCTCCCAATCTTCCACTAGTTTAATGTCAAAAAATTATTTCCTACGATGAACAACGATTTTGCATACAAGTAGATTTTTGAAAGTAGATTTTAACAATTTATATTTGTTAATAAGTTACAATAAATCTATCATCCTTATCTTTATTACTCTAAATGAGTTCCACAATACTTGAGTAGAAGAGATCTCAGGCATATTTAAATTCACTTGAGTGATGATATTTCTGATAGGCTACAGGGTGCTTAAAATAGTTGATATAGTATCCAACTGCTTTCATGTGGACACTTGTAATGGTTATTAAGCTAAATTAACAAAGGCCTTATAATTATGGCTGTTTGGGACAATTCAAGTAAACTCAAGTTTCTTATATGGCATGGTGCCATATTTATCAAGCTAAAATAATTGGAACGTAAGAAATTCCACACTACAAGAAAGACAAATACCACATAATCTCACTTATATGTGGAGTATAAAAACGTTGAACTCAGAAGTAGAAAGTGGAATGGAACAGTCGCTACCAGGAGCTGGTGTGGGGCTTGCGGTGAGCGGGGAGATGTTGGTTAAAGGAAACAAAATTTCACTTAGATAGGATAAATTAGTTAATTTCAGTTATATAAGTTCAAGAGATCTATTGTACAACATGGGGACTATAGTTAGTAACAATGTATTACATACTTGAAGTTGCTAAGATGGTAGATTTTAAGTGTTCTCACCACAGAAAATGATAGTATGTGAGGTAATGCATATGTTAATTTGCTTGATCTAGCCATTCCACAATGTATGCATATTTCAAAACTATATGTTGTACATGATAAATATATACAATTTATATTTGTCAATGTAAAATTAATTTATTAAAAAGAAATTCTGTGCTAGGATGTACTAACAGTTCTGTCGACCAAGAATCTTGTCTTTGATACAGACAATAAGCCATGTCTTTTGGGAGACCATGCATTGACCTCCATGAGAGCAATTATAAAAAGTGTTTTTTTAAACATCCCAAATGTTCTGAACTGCGCTTTAACAACTCCAGATTATCCTCCTGTTACACTTAGCCAAATCCCTCTTGAATGTACATATATTCTCAACTTGCTTCACCTTTTGAAGTTGTTCTACCAAAGGTGTCTTTGGAAAATCCACCACCTATTCCTGACCCCTAGACTGTAAGCAGCAGGACAGCAGAGTCTGTGTCTGCCTTACCCACTTCTGTTTTCCCATTTCCTCACTCAACATCTGTAGGTTTTCAAAACAATTGCTTGTTGGTTAATAGATTGTAGTTACCAGCCTGTCATTCTATGGAAACAAACAAACAAACAAAAATGTCTGCATTATTTCCTTTTATCTTCTTGAATAAAATCTCACTAGAAGGATTACAATAACCTATTCACTGGCCTCACCCTGTGTATCTCCAGGCCCCTCACTGTAAGTGGATCCTTCTTTCCCAACCATCAGCTCCTCCCCAAAACGCATCACACACACACACACACACACACACACACACACACACACACACACACACACACACAGAGCAACTGGGATCTGTTTGAAATTGTTGATGGATTCTTGTCACCTGTAGAATAGGGTCTCATCTCCTCAATATGAAACAAAAAGTCCTTCTTGCCTGGCCCTTCCCCGACCCTTTCTCCTGCCACCTGCCCAGTTTACCTCTGGTCAACCTCATTTCCCATTGAGCTCTGACTCCCCCAGTGCTTCAGCCACTCCATGGAAGTCATTCCCCAGTGGTGTGTTGGTGCCTTTGTTAATGCTCTTCCATTCTCCGACAAGGAAGGCCCTTCCTCAGCTCTGCTCTGAAATGCCTGGCACCCTCCCATCAATCCTTTCAAATCAAGCTCAAATATTACCTCCTCCAAAGCTTTGCAGAACAAGCCCCCTGGGCGTCTTACACATGCCTCAGTTCCATGATTGTGAATCCTGGCTGTACTTTAGAATCACTTGGGGAACTTATAAAACTGACTGGGCCTCACCCAAGACCAATTAAATCAAAATCTTAGAAAGTGGAATCCAATCATAGTATGTTTTTAAAGTTCTCTAGATGATTCCAGTGGGCAGCCAGCCCTTGGAGCCCCTGTTTGTGATAATCTTTGTGTTTCTTTTTGTGGCCTTCTCCTCACTTCTCCCAGGCAGGGACAATGCCTTATCCATCTTTGTCTTCCCAGTGACTGGCATAGTTCCTCACACATAGTAGCTCTTCAAACATTCTTTATAAATTCAAAATGAAATACTCATGAAGGCAAAGCTACCTTGACAAAGCCTAGAAAGTCCATAAATCCAATTTACAGTGAGCCCTGCAACTGAAAACTTTTCATAGCCATATTCTTCAAAGTTCCCATCCAGAGCTCAAGAATAGAGGTGCTTGATTTTATTTCTAACCTGGGCCATAATTATAAATGAAAGCTGGAGTATTGGTGAGGTGACTAATCATTTCTACTGAGCATGTTCTCTAAAGGTGGTTGTCACTTTATTTAAAAAATAGTAAAAGCCAGTATGTTGACAGGGCAGTGTCAAGACAATTATTGAAGGGGAAAAAAAAAAAAACTTTAGAGAAAGCACTGGGAAGCAATATCCAAAGACATAAAGGGAAGAAATGTAAGGGTAGAGACTTTTTAATGTGGCCCCTCCTCACCCAAGAAACACTACAGGCCCACCCCACTCTCCTATGTTCCTGCCCCCACCCCTGATGTTGGAACCTGGCTGATGCTCCCTTCACCTTGACCCTTTTATTTGGCACTTGGTGCAGGTTATAGATGAAAGATAGGTAGTGTGCTGCTCAGTCACTGCCTCTGACATGTGACTTCTACCCATTAGGTGACCTCACTAAACCTCAGCCTGTTCTTTTGTTAAACATTAACAGCTTCCTGTGTGGGTTGTTAAAAGGATTAAGTTGTTTTATACATACAAGTACTTATCCAGTGCCTGACATGTAATAAATGCTCAATCAATGGTAATGTCAGAGGCGTTTGAACCAGAGCAACTCCATCTTGAATAGGGGCTGGGTAAAATAAGACTGAGACCTACTGGGCTGCATTTCCAGAAGGTGAAGGCATTCTAAGTCACAGGATGAGAAAGGGTGTAGGCACAAGATACAAGTCAGAAAGACCTTGCTGGTAAAACAGGTTGCAGTAAAGAAGCTGGCCAAAACCCAGCAAAACCAAAATGGTGACCAGAGTGACCTCTAGTTGTCCTTACTGCTCATTATATGCTAATTATAATTCATAAGTATGCTAAGTGACACTCCCACCAGCACCATGAGAGATATGGTCTAAAGGGGGAGGAACCCTTAGTTCTGGGAATTGCCCACCCCTTTCCTGGAAAACTCATGAATAATCCACCCCTTTTCAGCATCTACTCAAGAAATAACTATTAAAATGGGCAACCAGCAGCCCTTGGGGCTGCTCTGCCTTATCAACTTGCTTTCACTTTACTCTATGGACTTGCCTCGAATTCTTTCTTGCACAAGATCCAAGAACCTTCTCTCAGGGTCTGGATCGGGACCCCTTTCCAGTAACAGTAACTACTGTTATCGTTTGGTTGTTCTAAGCAGACATGTTTCATCATATAGCACAACAGTCCAATGCCGCAAACTGAAACAGAAAGAAACTACTGGCATATTTTTGACAAGAGAAAACATTTCCTTATATAAAAACATAATTTTGTTTAAGTCCAGACACTATGACCTTTTGAAATGCATTACTGACAATCTACTTAACACACAAATTTAATTTCTGATCTCCAGACATGATAGAAAGGAAGGCATGCTCATTTCAATTGTAAAGATTTTAGGCGTAGTATTCAAATAATTCAATCAGTTAGAAAAATAGAAATGCTTCCTGAATAAGAAAGATCTTTTAAAAATTGTTTTTTAAAGCAATGAATATACTAATATATAAACAATATTTCCGTTTGTTAAATATCTGTGAAGGCCAAACTAGGCAATGACTGAGTTGGCTATTCTCCTCTGATGAAGACGGGCCTCTTCATGCAGTCCTTGGCTGGCTTTTCCACTTCTGTCCCTCTGTTCTTGGAAAGGAATCATAGGTCTTCTCTGTCTGGTCCTGAAGCTGAAGTTGGTGGCTGCTGTCCCTTTTCAGTTCTCTCACTCTTTGCTCAGAGAGGTGAAGGCTCATTGTGGGATGGCACTGGGGGTGATGCTAGGCTATCCAAAGGCCTCCTTTCTGCTTTTACTATGCAAGCTGTCACTTCCTTGCAGTGCCCACCTTCTTGGGCTGGCCTTCCTTTTGACTACGGTACAGAGAGATGCCTTTGCCCTCTTCTGTGGCTCATATGGGTCTAGGTATGAAGTTTCTATGGGCTGGTTTTGTGATTCTTCATGCTCAAGTCTTGCTTGAGAACTCTCCCCCAAACGACCACCTCCACACCCACTACCACTATTCATAACATTATGGTAAATCTTGAGCCTCTGGAGTCAGAACAGAGCGAACAACTCTGTGAGGTTTGCTGCACAGTGGAGTTCTCTTAAGTCAGTAGATCTGAAAAGTATTTACTTGACTATTAACCCTGAATGAAATTCCTCAGATAAGTTATCACTTGTCCACTAGGCAGCTTCTTCATTACCTTAACAATATCACCAGTACTAATACACATCAAAAGCCTATAATCAATGTACCATTGACCCACCAATTCTATGTCTAGGGATTTATTTTTGTAACAGCAAAACAGCAAAAAACTAACATAAGTAACTCCATTTTGTTTAAAGGGCCTTTACCCATTCCTGCACATAGGCTGGGAGAATTTGAGAGTACTGAAATAAAATGCAAAAATGGCAATCATGTAATTTTTGAAACTAACTGAGATTAAAGAGGATGTATGTAAATAACTACATTTTGTTAAAGATTTACAGGAGCACTATGACCTGACCAAGGGCAAAGAAGTTCCCAACCTCCTTGGACCTTTGCTGACACCCAGATATGTCTGTGGTCAGCGGTCACCTCTTGATACCAAACCCCTCCTCTTCCCTATATCCCCCCCAGCATAAAAACCCTCCAGTCAGCCTGCAAAACTTAACATGGTGCTTCAGAAGACTAGTTCACCATCGTCTCAGTTTTGCTGGTTTTCTGAACAAAACCTCCTTTTCCTCCCGCCAATTCTCATCTCTTGTGTTTGGCTTTCAAGTGGTGAGCAGCTGAACCTGGGCTCAGTTACATTCTAAGAAAATAGTCGAGAATGTTGTCCAAGATTTCATTTAGATGGAAGTTAAAGACAATCATGAAGAGTTTTGTAACAACATTGGAAATAAAAGTCTGCCTTTTTAATTAAAGTATGTTCATTTAACATAATTAATATTTAATAAATTTAACATAACGGAATTAAATTACAGTCCAAACAAAATAATGGATCACTTTCAAGTTTTTCAATATTGTAGGATAAAATTTTATGGCATGAAAGATGTTTGTTAAGTTTAAAACAAGGCTATAAAATAGTATGAGCTTAAAAAGCAATTTACAGAAGACTGTATATATTTTCATATAAATATATCAAAATATATATATATCGGCCGGGAACAGTGGCTCACGTCTGTAATCCCAGCACTTTGGGAGGCTGAGGCAGACAGATCATGAAGTCAAGAGATGGAGACCATCCTGGCTAACACAGTGAAACCCCATTTCTACTAAAAACACAAAATATTAGCCAGGTGTGGTGGCACGTGCCTGTAGTCCCAGCTATTTGAGAGGCTGAGGCAGGAGAATCACTTGAACCCAGGAGACAGAGGTTGCAGTGAGCCGAGATCGCGCCACTGCACTCCAGCATGGGCTACAGAGTGAGACTCCATCTCAAGAAAGAAAAAAATATATATCAAAATATTCTTGATATTTATTTTGTTATTTATTATTGCTTTTAGATATATTTTATTTCTTTTGAGATATATATTTTTTCTTTTGAGATAAACATATATATATGAGATATACATATATATATCTTTCTTTATTATCTCAAAAGGAATAATAAACATGAAGTTCCCATACATAAAATAGCAGTTCTCTCCTTTGGGAGAAAGTCTAGGCTAGTAGAGGGGACAGAGGCAAGTGCAATGATCTTGGTAATGCTTCTGTTCTGAAATTGGTTGATAGGTCAATTTTTAAAAATTTTGCCCTATAACTTGCATTTAAACTACATGCATTGTTTTATATGTATCAGATACTACATTATAAAATGCTAAAAATGCAGGGGCAATATATCCTCATTTCAGGGCCATTGCATGCAGTTGTCCCAGTTATCCCCTGACGGGGGCATCCAGATGGATGCCTTGGCAAGAGAATATTTCAGGTCAGAGGAAAGGGAGTTCTTTCTCTAATTTGCATAAAAAGTACTCTCTACCTGCCAAATCTGCCCAGAGTGGTCATCTTTTTCTGATCTGATCCCCAAAGGGAGTCGCCTTTTTCTATTTTGCGCACAGGTGCTGTATGTTCTGGCAGGGACATGCCTAGATGTATGTGTGGGTATACATATGTGCAACTGTGTGTGTATATAATATGTCATTACCCCTGAATGGTGGGATTCTGACTTCAAAAATTTTGCTTACTCATATTTTCTTCATTTTCATTTACCATATACTACTTTTATATGAAAAAAATTAAATAGATGTTTTCAGGTAAGGTGTTTCCTTTCTCAAAAGGCAACTAATCCTAAAAATATGTGTTAAAATATGACACAAATCCACTAGACAATTTCACCTCTTGGTTTCAACTTTGCTGTCTTCCTCCCTGCCCCAATTCTACTGCTGACAGAACTCCCTCATCATTGCATTTACCCTGTTCCCCTCAGAAAAAGCACATCTTCCCACAGTAGGAACCCATCTTTTGAAACATGCCATGCCTCTCCCCTTTGCACTGTGGACATTTAAGAAATGCTGTTATTCCTGTTTGTCAGCATATCATGGTTTTGGCACTAAAAAAATCACACTGAAGCCAACACAAATTTTGCACATGAAAAAATATGGAGAGAGAGAGAGCGGATGGAGCTTCCAAGGCTAAAAGAGGAGAATTTTTTTAAAAAATCAGCTGCATGGTTAATTTAATCTACAATGCCTGAGTTATTCATATGTACACACAAGGATCAAGGGGATGCAGAATGTAATAAGTCTTCTTGTTCTTTCACCCAAAAGAAATGGCTTTATTGTTTTACTTGATTTTAAAAAGTAATATATGTGTGGTTAAAATTTTAATAAAATATACAAATAAATTAAAGAGAAAGTAAAAACGTTTATAATAACCTCCATAATAAATCACTACTGTTAATATTTTGGGGTTTATCCTTCCAGAACTCTTATAGAAATTTATCATAGCTACTATTGATAGAGAACATTTAGCAAGTCAGGTCCTATACTAAGTAAGTTATGTATGTTATCTGAAAACCACTACAATGACCCTGTGAGGTACAGTCACCAACCTAAAGTATTCATAAGAATTAACCCCCATAAGAAACCTGAGACTCCACGAGTTAAGCCCTCCAAGAGATAGGGTTAGGAGAGGGTGGCAGCTACCTTGTCGCATTGTCAGTCACAGGTGAATGAGGATCAAAAGCCTATGTGTCTGTCTCCAAAGTCTAATGTAACTATGATAAATTCTCTTTTATGTAGATGTACATATTTATTTACAAATACATATTTTTAATAAAACAAAATTAGAACTACATGTAATGGGTTGAATCAAGTCCCCCAAGTTGTGTCTACCTGGAGCCTCAGAATGTGACCTTATTTGGGTTTTGTTTGATTTTTTAAATTTTTCTTTTAGTAGTTTTTGAAGTTCAAGTAATTTTGGTTACATGGATAAGTTATTTCGTGGTGATTTCTGAGATTTTGGTGCACCTGTCACCCCAGCGGTATACACTGTACCCAATATGTAGTCTTTTATCCCTCATCCCCCTCCCAACCTTTTCTACTGAGTCCCCAAACTCCATTATATCATTCTTATGCCTTTGCATCCTCATAGCTTAACTCCCACTTATAAGTGAAAACATACAATATTTGGTTTTCCATTCCTGAGTTACTTCACTTAGAATAATGGCCTCCAGCTCCATCCAAATTGCTGCAGAAGACATTATTTCATTCCTTTTTATGGCTGAGTAGTATTCCATGGTGTATATATACCACATTTTCTTTATCTACTCATTGGTTGATGGGCACTTAGGTTGATTCCATATCTTTGTAATTGTGAATTGTGCTGCTATAAACATGGATGTGCATGTGTCTTTTCATATAATGACTTATTTTCCTTTGGTTGGATACCTACTAGTGCGGTTGCTGGATCAAATGGTAGTTCTGCTTTAAGTATTTTAAGGAACCTCCATATTGTTTTCCATAGTGGTTGTACTAGTTTACGTTCCAACCAGCAGTGTAAAAGTGTTCCATTTTCACCACATGTGTGCCAATATCTATTGTTTTTTGACTTTTTAATTATGGCCATAGAATGTGCCCTTATTTGGGCAAGAGTCTTTGCAGATACAATTAAAGTAAGGCTCTTGAGATGAGATGATCCTGAATTAGGATGGGCCCTAAATCCAATGATGAAGGCCTTTATAAGAGAAAAAGAGAAGACGCAGAGATACAGGGGTGAAGTCCACGTGGCAATGGAGGTAGAGATTGAAGTGATACTTCTACAAGCCAAGGAGTGCCAAAGTTTGCTGGCAACCACCAGAAGCTAGGAGAGAGGCAGGGACAAGATTCTCACCCAGAGCCACAAAGCCTGCTGATACCTTGATATCAGACTTCGGGCCTCTGGAACCATGAGAGAATAAAGTTGTTTTAAGCCATCTAGTGTGTGAATATTTGTTACGGAAGCCCCAGGAAACTAATACACCATATTACCCAGATTATTTGATAACTGCTCTCTTCATATATCAATATACTACAAGCATCTTGAATTTACTGTTATATCACAACATATATGTAGATTCAGATTATCCTTTGAAAGATCTAGATGGAATTCTATAGTAAGAATGTAACAAAATGTACTGCATCAGTCAATTGATGATCTGTTAAGGGTATTTTCAGCTTTTCATTTTTACAAACAATAGTGCGACTAAAATTCTTGGTTGATTTCAACATTGCATTATTTCTCTCAAATTATTTTTTTAGTGAAAGTGAATGTGTGGGTTAAATTTGTACCCCTAGCTAAAGCTTTTGATATATCATTATTAAAGCACCTTCCCCAAAAGCCAGACAAATTTACAATCCTACCAGCAGTTTAAGTAAAGCAGTGATGATCAAATATTTGTTCTTTGGAAACCCAGGTTTTCATAAAATATTTCTTGAGAATGTGGTTGAGGTGAGCATGTTTAGTGCTAGCCATTCCTCCCTGGGCCTGTCATTATCCAACACCAAAGATGGGATTCTGAGACATTAGAAACAATGGTGCCATAACTTACACATTAAAAAACTCTGTGTCTAACGAATGAGTCTTGAGTTGAAAGTCAGGAGGCTCTGCCAGCTAAATAGAGGTTGTATGACACAGCTTTGTATTTGTTGCCCAGTCTGCAATATGTATAATCCTGATAGGGCTAGGATAGGGTGGTAGCTAGAGATGAGCTCTGGAACTGAATTGCCTGTTTGAATCCTGTTTTCACTACTTACTAGCTATGTGCCCTTGGGAAGGTCTTAGACTCTCTAAGCTCCTATTTCCCTGTGTGTAAAATGGAAAGATGATAGGCATTCTTCACAGGGAGTTGAGAGACTCATAGGAGATAATCCCCATAAAAACATTCAGCAAGAGACTGACACATAGGAAGTGCTCTATCAATGCAAACTCTCACTATTATTATTATGATTGTTAAACATAACAGTCTTGTCATAAAAGTGACAACTGATTTAGAGTTCATGCCCAGGAGGCTCAGGTCATGGGTTCAACCACAGTGAACTTGGCTCTGCTCCACAGCCACAGATTGCATCCTAGTCTTAGCCAGCTGTCTCCTAGGCAGCCTGGTGTAAGCATGATTAAATCATCAAGCTCCATTGTCGTGGCCATCCAGGAGGAGGGCATTGTCTGTAAAGAGGGAAGGAGACCTGTATTCTCTGAGCCAACCAGGACTAGGGACAGGCTGAGCCAACAGCTTTATGGAAATAATGTAGACAGTGTCTTAGTTCTGACAGGGAAGAACTACAAGAGCAACAAAATGTTGAGCCTTTGGGGTTTTTCTGTTCTCATCTCTGGTAGATCTTTGAAGGAGTGTATGCTCCAGTGATCCCTTTCTGGACAGGCTCGGGAGTACTGAAATGACTTCTTCCAGATGGAAGTTAAGGAGCATCATGTAACGTGTGCATTGCTGCAGCTGTCACCAATTGGTAGTTTTGTGGAGAAAAGCTGTCTGCATCCCTTTTGAGAGAATTTGCATTAGAAGTTCATCTTAATAAAATTTATCTTTATCCTCTGAGGTAAAGTGGTAAATGGAGGAACATAGATTTCTTTGGTATTGAGTTTTGCTTTAGGTACATATCCCAGTAGGGAGCCAGTCAAGATGAGCTTTGAAAAACTGGGGAGAAGTTTCTGTAGAGTTTCCCAAGGGGAGAAACTTCAGTGGCCTCCCATACACCTACAACTGTAGGCAGGAATTTCTCTTTTCCCAAAACAATCGCTTAAGTATTCATCTTTCAAAAACCACACATCAACACACCTATGGCTAAAAAACGGCACAGATGAGGAAAATTGTAAAAAGCAGCGTTGGTTTTTGCTCTTCATACTCATTAGGAGCATCTGTAAGAAATAGCCATGCATCTCCATCTCTGCCCCCTTGGCAGGAATGCTTTTGAGGAATTTATAGACAGCATCATTCAATATCCTCAATATAAAAGATTTACAGGAGAAAATTCTCTCATATCTGAGTGCCAAGAAGGGTTTGCTTCTCTTGAGATATAGCAAGTCTTTTCCTTATGGACAATATGAATTACATTTTTCCTCTTTTGCTTTAGCTGCCTGGAAGCTCAGAGCTCAATTTGCACACTAATTTTAATTACTCTGTAGGAACCTGTGGCTAGTATTTTCACTTTTCTCCTGTCTTGCTTTTTTAGTCTATCTATATACTCCCTTGTCTGCATTTTTTTTTTTTTATTTTTAAAGAAGACTTGAAGTGCAGGATGAAATGAATTAGAACATGAATAAATTATTTTAGAGATAGCACTCTATAGTGGCAAAAGCATTGGCTTTGGAGTCAACCTGTTTTCAAGTTTTTGCTTGTCTTTTTACTGGTTTGTAACTGTGGACATGTCATTCAACCCATTCTTCTGTACCTTTATCTGTCAAATGGGAGTGGATAACATGAATTACTACTGACCTTACAATAATTTTGTAAGGATTCAATGAGCTAACATATATTAAAGTACTTTGCAATCAATAAAAATGTATGCATGTTAAAGTGTGTTTGGTCTAACAATGTATACTGTTGGGCAAGGCTCTTTTGAAATTGAGAGAATCAACTAAATCATTCAAAATCAGTGAGAGTAGAAAATGGCTTTTAGCAATAGATCCAATGTTACCTGGGTTTAGGCTAAACAACTTACAGAACCAGTCCATCAGAAGTTGAGATATTCAGGGACAGGCAATCTTGCCTTAGGACCAAGAATGTCTCCTACTTCTGAGCCTTCTAATACTCATTTCAGCCTGCTAATTGTATCATCTCTCATGGTAAGTGGGGCCAGTCGGCCCAAGTAGCAAAGGATTCAGCCCAAAGAGGCTGAAGCAGAAGCCATCGTTTTTAAAACACGAATTTGGCATATCCATTCCCAGTTTAGAGCCCCTCAGTGGCTTCTCAGCACCCTCAGGACAAAGTCCAAATTCCTTTCGGGACCTTGCCTCTCTCCTACCTTTCCAACTTATCTCCTACTTCTCCTGCTGCACACAGCCTGAGCTTCAGTCATTCTAGCTCTCTGAATGCACGCAGCTTTGGATACCTCTGGGCCTTTGCACATGCTGTTCCCCCTCTCTGGAATGATCTTCCTCCTCATTTCCTCACCTAGTTGACTTATATTCATCCTTCATTGGGACCTCCCATGACTTGCTCAAACATAAGGATATGTCCCTTCTCTATACTCCTTGTGTAAGTCAAATTCTATTACAGCAGATTCCTCACTCGACTGAACTGTTGAGGAGAGAGTCTGAATTGTGTTCATCTCTTCATTTCCAAAACCTAGTTGTTGCTCAATTAAAATCTGTGGAATGAAGATATTGAAAACATGCTCAGGGACCAGTTGAGTCATTAGCCAATAAGGAAGTAGAGACAGGATTGAAGAGCTGGGGGATGGGGGTGGAGGTAGGGGGAGCCCAGATAGCTGTAAGACAGAAAGAAAATGGCTACGCTGGGTACAGCATGAGAGTATCAGAGGGCAGGCTGCTCAGGTACCCGGGACAGCTCACTGTGGGCACTCTGGCCCTGAAAGTCTCCAGGATGCAGGCATTTCTTAGTTTCCATGCTAAGAGTTTGGGGTTTCTGTTGACTTCTAAGCCTGATGGCTCACAGAACCCTAACCAGGGCTACTTTGTATGGTTTTGCCCTGCATAATTTGGTGAAGGGGATGAATAGAATTTAAAACCCAGCCTCCCTCTGATTGCCAAACCATTCACCCTGGAGCTTCTGTTTCTGCCCCCAGGGGACGCCTTTATCCAATTCACACAGAGGCATAGGTTGGGTTAAACCCAACCTGCCTCATTCAAGTAAAAGAACTCCTGTTTATTTCTGACAGATCCCAAACAACTCACTTCAGGAGTGGTTTAGGATGCAAGGAGGGCTTAGAAAGGAGAAAAGATTGATCCAAGGCTTAGGGCTTGGTGCCGTGACTGTGATTTTTGTTTTCCAAAGCTGCTTCAGGCAGGAGCTATAGGGATCCTGTGTAAATGACCGGTTCCTCTATGATGCCCTCCACCCTCACCCTCACCAGAGACCAGGGGCTCTGGCATTGGTTCTTGCCCCAGCAGGCAGCCCGAGGGAGGAGTTTCCTCACCTTTAAGGTCTTGGTTCGGGGATGTCATATACACTATTGTTCATCTGACCAGTTTGATTTGACCTCTGAAAACTATGTACTGTGTGCACCCAATAGCTTAGCAGACAGTGTGTGTGTTGATTAGTTTAAAGATAGGCTGTGTGCTCAATTCCATCTCTGCCACTTACCAGCTATTAAATTTGGACATATGTGTTAACCTTTTTAGGAGGAGGGAAGGAGGGAGGGAAGGAAGGAAGGAAGGAAGGAAGGAAGGAAGGAAGGAAGGAAGGAAGGAAGGAAGGAAGGAAGGAAATCCTCGCTGTGATAGACATGAAAAAATATGCCATTCAGATCTCGTATGCAGAGAGCATAATTGACCTGTGGCCCCAGCTGCTGCTCTCTGAACTTGTTCACCACCTTCACACTGAAGCCACACTTCACATGGACTTCTCTCAACCTATAACTGAGACTTACACGATGTAGGTGTCTAAGGCCTAAGATAAGACACAGAAGATGTGGGTCTCTGATTGGGGAACCTGACATGAAAACTAACTCCCTGACGGCCTTTCCAAGCTCTCCTTAGAACTTTGTTGCTTCATTCTTTGCTACCTTCTCTCCTTCACTCAGTGTAAGATCTACTCCCCCACACTCCTCTGACTCCAGTCTCAATTTTCTCTCATGGACACTTCCCCTAATAAGTTTCTTTCATGTTTAATCCTGTGTTGGTGTCTTCTTCTTGGAGGATCTGTACAAATACACTATTTATAGAGTTGCTGTAAAAATTAAGTGGTTTAATGTATACAAGGCATCTTTCAGTTTCTAGGATGTAGTATACTCTCTGGTGCCACTTGCATGGCATTGACCAGCCGCCATCTTTTCTCAGCTGTGGGATTTCTCAGACCTCCTTACTCCTTAAAATGGTAGTTGCCCAATTCTTATCTCTGGTTTTTATATATTCTAGAACAAAACTGTGGCAGAGACACAGCTTCAGCATCCATTCTCTCATCCTTCCTTTGAGAAGTATAACGTCCCCCCTACTGAGTTGAGCAGAACACATGGCCATCCAATTGGTGACTATGTTTTCCAGTGTCCCCTGCAGCTAGTGATGATCAAATAAGCTCTTAACCAGTGGAATTGTAAACAGAAGTGATGTGTACAATATTACCATCAATTCCTCAAAATACATTAGCTTGCCCTCCTTTTTTTCTCTTTTCTCCTTAAAGATGACTGGAATACAGATGTGTTGGTGAGATAGCTTCAACCATGAGGGTGAGGAAAATACTATAATGGATATCAGAGCAATGAGATAGAAGGCATATGGGTCTCCGGTTGATCTTAAGGGACAGAGCTGCCTGTCTTGGGCCTTTCCCCTACCTCTGTTTTGTTTTGTTTTGTCTTAGAGGGAAATAAACTATCTTTTTTTGAGACATAGTATTTTGGGTATTTTTTGTTACAGCAGCTTAGCCAGTACTTTACCTAAAACACCTCTCTTTCTGAGCTATTCCTATATTCCCTCTGCCTTGGTTGACCCAGAACTGGTTGACAGTCCTGTCCCCTTAATCCATTAATGCCTACTCCTCAATATGGCATTTAATTACATTTGATGACTTTGAAGGACAGCAAAACTAGTTCCCTTTGGGCACAGGATTATCTCCTGTCAGGTTTAATAGCCTTAATGGTTTAAAATGGCACTAAATGGTTCTCTACATTTGGGCAAGGCCATCTGGTCATTTGTAGATAAGCATAATAATAAGCACCCGGGCAGATAGCCACATATGGGCTGAAACACAGACATGTTCCAAATTATATACACTGTAAAATTCACCATCCCTTACTAAAACCCAAATCACAAACTATCCCTTACTTTAATTGCAATAATGAGTGGTCACTCAGACCATGGGACTGAAATGAATCTGACAGTAAACAAAGCCCCACTAAACCACAGTACTGGGACTCTAGTCAAGGTCAGAATGCAATCATAGTTCTGGGAAGAGCTTCTGAGCATGCACATTCGTAACGGCCCTTGGCTCTGCCCAGGCATGTACATGGCCACTAGGTTTGTTTAAAATTGAGCCATTACAGTTGGGTAAAATCATGTGATTTTGCTCTAGAAGCATTTACATCCTCCAAGTGTGCTTGATAAATCATAAAAGTACACTGAGGAAAGAACGAAATAATTTTCTTTGCAATGATAGCATTTACTTCTATCTTCTGCCTTCCTTTTTTTCAAGGTTTCTGCATACAGGTAGACTGTATATAGGCCTTTAAAAAATCTTTAGCATTGAAATTATGATGATTATTTCCCATCCATATTTCCTTTTATAACTCAAAATAGTCTTAATAATGAAACTTAAACTAAGAGTGTCTAGCAAAGTTCTGATGTTTACCATGAAGATTATTTATATACCAATTAAGTTTTAAACATTGGTGCCTTAAGCTGCATACTAACCTGCCCATTGAGTCATCCAAAAATGCCCCTTAGACCTGTGGTGGCATTGATGACAACTCTCTAATTCCCTTTAAAGCCTCTCAAAAACTGAAATCAATTAGAAGAAAGATGTCCTTGTAATGAACAAAGCACCAGAGAGACCAGTGACTGGCATTCTTGAATGCCCTTGGCAACAATGCCCCAGCTGCTTAATATGTAAAACAGAGACAGACCATACGACTTGCTGGCCACTTACCTGGAAGACTGTTCGAATAAGACAATAACGGGAGAATAATGAAAGAACAGCAGTGACACCTCTTAAGCTACTATAAATGAAGCTTCTATATGCAAGTCACTGTGGCTTTATTTCTTTAGCTAAAAACCATTGACTATGAACTTGATATAATGATAGAAGTCTTATAGTTCCAGTAGATGATTTTTATTTTATCTGAATAACTAAAACCAAGGCAATGAGTGGATTAAATTTCTTTTTTGAATGGCCTGCAAACACGGAAGGCTGAGGCAGGCCAGATCTTTTCCTTTGATAGGATGAGGTTTCTTTATCAGATGAGGCAGGCCAGGATTGAATGGGTTTTGGGTTGCCCCAGCATATTTTAGACTCCTACCTAATTTGCCATCCGGTATTGCACCTGGGTCTCCTCTGGCACCAGTGTGGTCCAGATTTCTTTGGCCCAATGAATATCTGCTTTTTGAATTATTTTTCCCCAGATGTAGTTTCCATCTAGCCAAATTTAACCTAGTTTTATTATTTCCTGCCCCTCATTTCTAACCTCTTTGGGGACATTGTGTTCTGTCAGGTGTTGACAATGCTGCCTAATTTAGAAGCATCTGCAATTTGCATCAATAAGTAAATTCCTCTTCTCAATTTATGAATAAAGACACTAAGAAATAATATTTCTATCAGAGACCATGCCCCATATTTAAAAACACTGGCATTTCTCATGGACAATTTCATTTATTAATTCTCAGCCTATTTCCAAACCACATTCTTCTCCAATCCAATTGGATTTTGATGCCAAGCAAAATATTGAAACACTGGTTTTGAGGGAAATGGTTTGCTCATCTCCAAGTACATGCAACTTTGCCTTCATTGCCTGGTGGTTGGGAGAACACCACTACTGAAATAACTTTATTTGAGTCAGTCTGGCATGACCAGTTCTTTGCACGTGGCTCATAGGTCCATTTTACTTTTGGATTTTACAGAGCTTTTCCTCCTATGCTCTGGGACTATTTTCCAAGTGGAATATAAACCTAGCATATCTGTTGTTTTCTTATCTCCTGGAATTGTGGAACTCCCACAATAAGGATAAGAAAGAGTAAGTGTTTACTTAACCTTTCTTTGTTAACAATTTCTTGGACCTCTATGAAGTATTGGGCTCTTCCTGGAACCCATTTATAATAAAATATATATTCTCTATATAAATTCTCAATGGACTTGGTTTCTCCCTGGAAATCATCTTGGCTTCCTTTCTTACTTTCACCCCATCCCCACTGTTACCCTGAGACGGGCCACCTGGTTTAGGGCGATCCTCTCCTAATGGGTCTCCCTGTTTTCAAAATGACCCCTTCCTAATCCATTCTCTACACCCTCAACACTGATCACATCACTGCCCTATTTAAATTCTTCTGTGGCTCTGCAATTGCCCTCAGAATTAAGTCTAAACACTTTAATACTTCCTACGAGGCCCTGATTTGATTCTTCAGCCCCAGGGCTTGTAGCTGTCTTACACACACACACACACACACAGCTCTGGTCATGTTTGATAGTTTATAGTTACCTGAATATGCCCTGCTTTCTCTCACCTCTAGGTCTGTGTGATGACAGTCCCTCCTTGTAGAATCATCTCAGGTCTTCTCCACCCACTCTCTTATTTCTCTTCCACTTGCCTCCTTTGTAACATGGCAAACTTCTCTCCATCCTTCAGATTTCAATTCATCCATCATTCTTCCAGGAACCTTGAAAAAGAGTCACCAGGTCTGGATTCTGTGACTGGGTTCAGCCCCTACCTCATCCCAAGCTAAAGATCTTACTGTACAATTTTGGTCCTATCAAATTACCATATTCTAATTGTCTGTTTCCTTGCAAACTACAAATTCTGTCTCTCCCAAATGTCTGTAGATGTTCCTTGGGCTTTGTGCACATCTGGAACAGACAAGCAGGAAAATCAACATGAGTCAGATGTGGGAGCTAGTATGCGGAGGGTCTCACTGTCTTTGAATTTTCACTGCCACTCTCCCTAATGCAGAAGGGCACTAGGTTTTAGACAGCTGATCAACTTTTCAACTTGCTTGTGTTCTGGCTGGTGCATTGAAAATCAATTCCACAAGAAATGGAAGGTCCTCCATAATCCCAGGTGACCTCCTGCATATGGTAGAAATTCCTGAAATGAAGAGAGTGGCCTGATTCTGTGGATGAGAGATTCTTTTAAACATATGTGGCAGAATGAAAGAAAACGTGGCATCTACAGCCGAGGGTAGGCATGCTTGACCTTCTCTTGGGCAGAAGAGGAGAGGAAAAAAAGTGTTCCCAATTCTTGCTTGGCCTAATTTTTGTTCCTCAGTTTACTGGCCAAAACTAGCCTTGGGAATGAGTATAGTGCCCATATTTCTCAATGTACCGTCCTCATTTGCAGGTAGGTTTTCTCTCTAGTCTTTGTTCCCTCAGCTTATCTTCACCACGGTGCCTCTGAATATTAAGGTAAATTCTTTCTTATTCTTCTAATCCCCTCTGCTGGTATGCTTTTGGTCATCCATTCTATCTGCCTGGAATGCTTTAATCAAAACAGCACATTCTTGTTTGGCTTTATTTCCAGGAGGTTTCTGTCTTCTTACTCCTCTTTTCATCTTCTTTCCCTTTGCCCATAAACTTTTATTGGACCATTGTGAAGCCAATTGAGAGAGCAGGGAATATACATTATAATTCATTTGAAAAGGAATCAGCTGCATTTTGATGAGAGGGATCATTTAGCAAGGCGTGTGGGAAGCGTGGCTATTATTGCCCCCTCCCTGTCTGCAGGGTTGAAAAGCACCGGCTAGCACTTGTCTGTTCTCACCTCGGCTTAGCAGTCCAGTCACATAGGCAGCCTGGCACCAATTGCTAGCCATATCTCACCCTCGCTATGGCAGGAGGCGATCAATAGATGGATTAATCACACCTTGGGGAGCTCACACCCCAGGAAGGAGAGAAAATGAGGATTGGAAGAGGAGGCTGTTGCCAACGTGTCCTGCCTGGAGTTTGCGGACTGGTGGTGCACACAATGCAGGACTACAAAGAAATCCACTTTGCCCAGAAGGATGACCAAGACCAGTTGCATAATGAAAGCTTCTATAAATTTACCATCAGCTTGATTTCAGCTCATCAGCAATGCTTTAAAAAAATTAATACATGCCAAAGATGGTTCAAAGCCTTTATAAAAAAGCATAATGAGACTTAAGTGATCCAGTGAATAAGATATTCTTTTTCATGCAGACTAATCCCTACATATGCATACTTTTCCATATGAAAAGAACCCTGTGTGTCTATGTGTGTCTTTTAATGTACTTCTAAAGTCTCTGAAATTTCAGAGGGTATTGGTTTTTTTGTGGGTTTGTTTTATTTATTTGTAACTGGGAGATTTGCAATGAAGAACCCTAGAGAGTAAAAGTCACGGCGGAGTGGAGCTGGAGGAAGCAGGATGACGAAGCCCTGATTACTGACTAAGAGGCCCTGATGGTTCAGGAGCCCGAGATCTACTCTCATAGAAAACATAGTATGTGCAAGGAGCACTGCATTTTGGACTAAAAAATTTTGGTGTGAGTATTCCCTCTGCTACTGACCAGCCAAAGGAAAGAAATTGAATGTCTCTGAGTCTCAGTTTGTTCATCTCAATAATGGGTTAAACCTGTTTTGTGAAGTTGCTGTAAGGAGCAGATACAACGATGCAAACTAAAGTGTTTTATAAACTGAAGTGGGCTCTGCAAATTCAAGTATTGTTATAAAGGCATGCACTTAGAAAGGGTAAGGGGGGAGAAATGTCTGCAGGTTTGGACTATCATCCTGTAACTGGCCCTCTAACATGGTTATTCAAGGTAAAAGGAAAGTCATAGAAAATGATGTTATTTTGTACTGAAAAGCATAAAAAAAAACCCTCCTACTCCTGATTTTCTTCCTCCTAAGTAAAGGAAGGTAAAGGTACTTGCTTTTACCGACACTTATCCTCAAAACCTATTCGGCTTCAAGAGGACTCAGGGCTACTGCCCTTGGCCTTCAGACTGTTCTTCCTCCCACCCTGGATGGAATGATCATCATTTACAAAATGGTTGATTAATGTTTAATTAAGGAGTTCTGACCTTTTTGGAATTAGTCTCATCATTACAGGGCTGTGGATTGTCCCTAGCTTCTCAGCAGCTCCCCTGGTTCAGACCTCTTTTCAATGACAGTGAGTGACAGGCATTGAGGAGCAAAGCCCCGCTAATTCTATAATCACCAGGTACCATCTAAGTGCAGCTCACATATTTGCTCCAGAGTAGAGAGCAAATGAAGCTGCTGTTGGGGGCTCAGGTTCCTTTTCCATGTGTTCCTTTTGGCTTTTAACAGCTTTGTTAATTCAATCACCACCTCCATCCACACAATAGCCAGAGGGGGCTGGGAGAAGGTAGAAGACAGTTTGGAGGCTGAGTCAAAGCCTTCATCACACTACCCTGAAATGGCTGGGCTGGGAGAGCGGACCAGCTGGGCCAGTTGGCTGAACAGCCCAGGCCACAGAATAGACAGCAGGTGTTCCCTGTAACACGACACGCTCGAACCAGGCGTCATATGAAATGTGGAAAAGGGGCCTTCCACTGCTTTGTAAGTACGGCTCCCTTTGGCCTCCAGAGTTTTCAAAAGCATAAGGGAAATGAGACAGAATGTGAGAATCAGCCTGTTCGGTGGGAATTGTCATGTTTCACTACTCTGTTTTATCCCATTGGTGAGATATGATGAAGGAGAAAAAACAGCGCCACCAGAGTCCTGCCAGCTTCCTCCACCACTTGTAGGACCCCTCCGACTAATGGTCTATGGCTTCTGTTCTCAGAAGCAACTTGAGGAGAATTCCTATCCAATCAGCACTAAGTCTGGTCCAACATTTTCCCCTGAGTGTGTGGGTTACAAATAGGGGTCATTTGAGAAAAATGTCCTGGGCATAAATAAGTTTGAAAAATTCCAGACCAAATAAATTTGAACAGGTTGCTTCACTGCAGGACTTCTCAGAGCCTTAAATTAATTAATTTGCCTAGTGAATCTCTAAAAGGAAGGTTAAGAATGCAGAATGCCTTAAACTTGGCTGACTTATGAAACTCTTACACAAAAACCATTTGGAAAATGGTGGTCAGGTCCAGTCTAACCTTTTTTTTTTTTTCTTAAGAATGCAGGTTTTCTTCACCTTTTGTCTGCACTTCAGACTTCATTGCTTTCCTGTGGGTGTGTTTTAAAAGCATAAGTACGTTTAAAAGTATTGCACATAAATGTTACCAGCAAAGCATTCCAGTGACCAGGATTTGTTTAATTTACTTTATATAGAAGCACCCTGATGGTGTAATCAGTACTGAGATTCCTCCAGTATTAGCAGCTTAAGTGCAGGGACCATTGGTCTCTTATGCCCCCCACAGACCTGCTCTTGGAATGTAAGCCCTGGCAGGGAAGAGATTCCCTGGAACACCAGATGCTGTGGACCTTTTCTTCCTCTGACCACAAGTTTTCTTGAGGGAAGAATAGTGTAGTGCAACCATGCTGGGTTGAAATCCTGGCCCTGCCACTTACAAACTACATGGACTTGGACAAGTCAGTTCATCTCTCTGTGCCTCTGTTTCATCTATAAAGTGGGGTTAACAATACTACATGCATGATAGCTTGGTGTGAGGATGAAATAACACCATCTCTGCACAGCCCTGAGAAGGTCTGGCTCCTCACTAGGTACCAGCTACTTTTATGACCCATAACATCCCAATGCCTAGCACGATGCTGGGTAGAATAGGCAATCAATATTTGCTTCAGTGGATACTCAAAATCTGAACCTCAAGCTACATTTGTTTTGAACCCTTTCTTTCCAAGCCTGCAGAAATCCGCAGATGATAGGTGTCCAATGCTACTAAACTCAGGGAAAAGAGAAAGAAAATTAAACTTTTCCCAGGGTCATTGAAGACATTACTCTTCATAATTTTACACTTTTTTTGAAGCTTCAAGTGTGATTTTGTCATTGGGAATATGAAGAAAGAAATAATCCAATTAAAAAAATGTTTTACAAAGGAAGATGTTCATCTACAGCATTATTTATACTAGTAATAAAATAGAAACAAACAACTTTAAAACACAAATTCTCAAGAAGTTACCAAGAAATAATCAAAAACTGACCAAGTAAATTATGTTAGAGCTATATGACAGGATATTGTGTTTCTGAAGATTTTTATAAGAAGAAAACTATTATAATAGAATATTAGTGAAAAATGAGTAAAATAATATCAAGAATCTGATCACAATTATGTGAAAATAAGGATAAAAAAAGATCAGATGAAAATAACCAAAATGTAACAGTGGTTTATTCAGTAAAGGATTTTTTTTAACTCTAAATTTTCAAACTGTCTATAGTAAGTATTAATTATGTGTGTATTTTTAAATGATGACTTTGTTAACGAGAGTAAGAAGTACTTATCCTTTCTGGAGGGTCTTTAATTCTAATCCATTATTAAGAAATAGTTATTTCCTTAGTTTGGCACTCAGAGCTCTCAACAAGCTGGCTCCAAAGCAGGATCACCTCCCACTACTTCACAAGGCTTTTGCAACAATTAAACTGGCTTATTTACCAGGCCCCAGAATCTCTATGAAAAATCCTGCATTTATGAGCATGGCAGCATTGTAGTTAAAACATCTCTTACATGTCTACTTGATCAGTGGTGGGCACTTGCGGAGGAGAGGACTAAGATAGAGATGATGATAGTTCAGCTATGAAATATCCAAATAAAGGGAACAATGGGAGCAAAATGGCAGAGTAGCTTACCTATATTTTGTCTCTGTCTAGAACAGCAGTTCCCAACCTTTCGGGCACCAGGGGCCAGTTTCATGGAAGACGATTTTCCACAGAACCGGGGGTGAGGATGGTTTGTGGATGATTCAAGCACATTACATTTATTGTGCACTTTATTTCTATTATTATTATAATATATAATTAAATAATTATACAACTCACCATAATGTAGAATCAGTGAGAGCTCTAAGCTTGTTTTCCTGCAACTAGATGTTCTCATCTGGGGGTGATGGAAGACAGTGACAGTCATCAAGCATTAGATTCTATAAGGAGCGCACAACCTAGATCCCTCGCATGCACAGTTCACAATAGGGTTCATGCTCCTATGAGAATCTAATGCCACTGCTGATCTGACAGGAGGCGGAGCCAGGCGGTAATGTGAGTGATGGGGAGCGGCTGTAAATACAGATGAAGCTTCACTCACTCGCCTGCTGCTCACCTCCTGCTGTGCAGCCTGGTTCCTAACAGGCCACAGACTGGTACTAGTCCATGGCCCGGGAGTTGCAGACTCCTGATCTAGAATATTTCCTTTTTCTTCTTCAAATATCTAAACCATATTATAAAGTGAAACTCCTAGGTATTTACCCAAAAGAAATGAAAATGTATGTTCACACAAAAACCTGTATGTAAATGTTTATTCATAATTGCCCCAAGCTGGAAACAATGCTGATATCCTTAACTGATGAACACATGAGAAAACTGTGGTATGTCCATACAATGAAATGCTATCCAGCCAAAAAAAGAGCAACCCACAAAATTGACAATGTGAATGAATTTCAAAAGCATTTTGCAAAGTGAAAGAAACCAGACTCAACAGGCTATATACTATATGAATATATATATGCGTATATATATATCACATATATATAGTATTAATTAATATCATTACCTATCTCATCAGAAAACTCTAAGTATTGGAACCCTAAGTATTGGTATTGGAAAGCTGTCAAGCTTATGGTAATGGATGTGTATTCCCCCCAGTTGTTTTTTTTTTTTTTTTTTTGGCAACAAATACTATCAGTTGTTTTCCTTTAAGTGAAAGGATTACTTTCTTCATTTTCCAGAAAATGTCTGCCAAATACCCAAGCCTGAAGAGCCATAGTTTGTTTGTTTGTCATTCTTTCAAGAAAAAAAATATGGTGTTATACAAGAAAAAAAAAACAGCTATTTCAGCTTACAACTCAAGACGACAATCCTTCATTACATAGCAAAAGTGCTTTTTGTATACTTCCCACTTTATCACACAGTAAACAGTATGAAAAGATCTGTTCTCGAGAGTTGAGAGTTAATAAAATTCTTTTACTTTTCCACCAAGGATTTTCTCAAGTGAAATTACATTTCTTTTAAAACTATGACTGTGAAACAGTGAAGAAAACTTATACACTATCTACACAGCGTGGTGCCATTGCAGTTTTATCCACATTATTTTGTGCTATCAATACAAAGGTGAACACAGAGAGAAAGGTAATCTTAAATTGTTACAAATATAGTTTTGATCTCCCAGACTTCTTGATATGGTCTCTGGGAACCCCCAGGGGTCTTCTGACCATACTTGAGAAACACTGATTTAAACCTTTCCCATTTTTATGTCCTTTCTTAAATCTCGCTATCTCCTTAAAATTTTCTTCTACTAACCACTCTGTAGCTCTCATCTTTGCCTCTGTCTTCCCATGACCCTTGTCTATTCCACCAGTCTACCTTGTATTGTTTACTTTTTTTTTTTTTTTTTTTTTTTGAGACAGAGTCCTGCTCTGTAGCCCAGGCTGGAGTGCAGTGGTGCGATCTTGGCTCATTGCAGCCTCTGCCTCCTGGGTTCCAGCGATTCTCCTGCCTCAGCCTCCTGGGTAGCTGCGATTACAGGTGCACACCACCACATCTGGCTAATATTGTCCACTATTTACCTGCTCTGTCTTTCCAGTTACTTTTCAAACCTCTTGAGAGTGAGAAAGTTCTCTCTAAATCCTTCCCCAGCTTCTGCTACCATCCCCAGCCCAGTAACTCATAGAGTATCTTATACCTAACAGGCACTATGAAAAGTTTTTGATGATATGCAAATGTTAAAAATTATGCACAAGAAGATAGCTCTTGGCACATAGAGTAGACACATTCCAATGCTACTCCAATTTAGGAAATAAGCATTATTTAATGGCATCATCACTTCTGAATATTTTCAAGCTCCCATCACCTGAGGCCAGCCCATTTGGACTCAGATCTTTCTCTTCTAGCTATTATACATTTATATTTTCTCCTTCATCTGCCTTCACTCTCAGTTTAGGTTAAAAAAGAGACTGTTATTTTATGGGCATGGCCAGTACTTCGGAGCAAAAAAATTGTGGGTTCATATTTTACTTCTACCACTGACATGACCTTGGCAAGACACTTAAGATCTCTGAGCCTTAAGCCATCCCATCTGAAATAAAGACAGGAATAACTGCCTTAGCCGCCTCATAATGTTGTAAGGATTAAAGAAGATAGCATCTGAAAAGCACTTAGCCCATAGATTTACTTGAAAATGCCGGTTCCATTGGCCTAAGTTCCATTTGACCTTAGATATTGAGAAGGTACAGCAGCCTTCTCCTAGCTGAGGTTGAGTGCCCAGGCCCGCTCTCCTGATTCTAAGAATGACATTCCCTTCCTGCTCAATAGCTTTGAAAGAACTTTTCTAATCCTTGTTTGCTCACTACTGTTCTCCTTATTCTCTGTCATTGTATCCTTGGGTTAGCAGACATCTCTCCCTCAGTCCAATAATTCCAGTCGTAGTACTTGAGCTTAAGCCATCATCTGGTGTGTTGCCTGTCATGAAACAAGAGGACAGATGGACCCCATAAAGGGACGTGCAAGATGCTTTCTACCAAAAAAAAATTTTTTTCTTTATCTAAGAAAAGGAAGATTTGTTTATTAAATATGTTTTCAAGTTTTCCAAGGTTTGCAGTTATTGCATATGTTATTGGTGGAATTTTCATTAATACATTACACATTTTCAAGTCTCATTGAGGCAATGTGGATAATTTATTTTGTTTTGTTTTTACTCATTCATTCAACCAGTATTCTTTCAACATTTAAAAAATGCCAGATGTGTGTCTGACACTGTTAGAATCATAGGAATAAAAAAGAAATTCTCAATTGGTATGATACAAGTCTGAGCTGGAGACTAGGAATAAATAGCTTCAGCTTCTCATCCACAGCAGTATTGGGTATGATTTCATTACATTTAAATGCTAATCCATATCACGTAGCATTCTGATTCACCGGAGGACTAATGTTGCTGATAGCCACACAGATAGCCTCATCGGATATTACATTCTGAGCAACAGCAGAGCAAAACCCTCTCAACCTTCAATTCCTCCCAAATGCCCATAAACACAGTTTTGTGACTGAGCTAAGAAATATCCACAAAAGAAGAAAAATTCTGTGAGTGTATATATATATACATGGACGATGAGTTTTCAATAACAAATGTGCATTTTATGATCATTGCTAATCTCCTTATTTTTAAATTTGGTTAAAAGTTTGCCATTATGGTTTTTTTCTTAACCTGGGTGATATGGTTGGGGTCTGTGGCCCCACCCAAATCTCACGTCAAATTGTAATCTCCAGTGTTGGAGCTGGGGCCTGGTGGGAGGTTATTTGGCCATGGTGGTGGATTTCACCCTGTGGTGCTCTTCTCGTGATAGTGAGTGAGTTCTTGCGAGACCTGGCTGTTTAAAAGTGTGTGGCACCTCCCCCTTCTCTCCTCTGGTTCCAGCCATGTAAGACGTGCCTGCTTCCCCTTCACCTTCTGCCATGATTGTAAGTTTCCTGTGGCCTCCCAGCCATGTTTTCTGTACAGCCTGTGGAACTCTGAGCCAATTAAACCTCTTTTCTTTATAAATTAGCCAGTCTCAGGTATTCCTTTATAGCCATGTGAGAACAGACTGTACACTGGGGTACAGTTAAATTTATTCCACTCTCCAGTTCACAGAATATTGTCAGTTAGTAAAAGGCTTTTTGCCAACTTTATTATTTCATTTCCTCTCCCCACTCCACATTTCCACACTTCTATTTTCTCCCCTCCACACCACACGTACCCAAATGTATCTGATACATGTTCTTATACACATACTTATTCTTATAAAATTTTAATGTTGTTTTCTATGTATATAAATTTTCAATTTATAGAAATGGTATTATGTTATACATTTTATTCTGTTCCCAGCATTTCTTACTCACCACCATGTTTTAGTATCAACCCATGTTGATATATATATATATAATACATATATAGCAGATTAGGATATATATATAATATATATATAGCAGATTAGGATATATATATATAGCAGATTAGAATATATATATAGCAGATTAGGATCACTAGATTATAGGATATATACATATTTTAATTCAGCAGATACCACCAGCTGTGCAGAGTGGCTGTACCAATTTATAGCCATCCCACCCCTCAGCAATGAATTATCTCCCTATGTCCTCACCAACACTTGCTATTACTCATATTTTAAAATTTTTGCCATCCTAGCATTATTTTTTTCCTATTTTAAATTAAAGCTAGCTGATTACCAGTGTAATTTGAGCATCTCCTTCCTTACTAATTAGTAATTGGGGCCTCTCCTTCTGTGAGTTGACTACTTATCTTCTTTGTTCATTTTTCTACATGGTTTTCTTCCTCGCTTACTTGCATTTATGTAAGCAAATGGACATGGCTGCGTTCTGATAAATCCTCATTTTAGCAGGCCACATTTGTCCTGCACATCATAGTTTATCAACTTCTAATGTTACTGTGAATATTTTATTTTTTATGATATTTTCTAATTTACTCTTTTTGGTAGAAACATTATTGATTTGGTTAGATAATTTCATGCCCATCAACTTTGCTGAACTCTTAACACTTGTAATAGTTTATTAGTTCAATTTGGTTGAATTTTCAATGGAGACAAACATATTATCAGTAAAATATTATTATTTTACCTCGTCTTTTCAAAAACTTTCTTTTTTCTTAGCTGAGATAATTGGCCAGAACATCTAGCACTATGTCAGCCAGTAGTGATAATAATAGATATGTTTATTTTGCACCTAATATTAATTGTGATAAACCCAGAGATTTTTCTTTCTTTCTTTCTTTCTTTTTTTTTTTTTTTTTTTGAGCAGCGTCTCACTCTGTGGCCCAGGCTGGTGTGCAGTGGTGCCATCTCAGCTCACTGCAACCTCCGACCCCCAGATTCAAGCAATTGCCATGCCTCAGCCTCCCAAGTAGCTGGGATTACAGGCGTGCGCCACCATGCCTTTGTGTTTTAGTAGAGACGGGGTTTCACCATGTTGGCCAGGCTAGTCTCGATCTCTGGACCTCAGGCAATTCACCAGCCTCAGCCTCCCAAAGTGCTGGGATTGCAAGTGTAAGCCACAGCATCTGGCCAGATGTTTCTGTTAATATAATGTTTATTGTAGGTTTTTGGTATGTAGCCTTCATCAAATTAAGAATATTTCATTTTAGTCCTGGTTTACTGAATGATTATATTGTAAATAAGTCTGATCAATATACGTTATATAAACATATTTATATTTGTACATACACTATAAACACACACACACCAATCCAACCTTATTCCTCTGCCCAGGATTAATCACTGTCATCAGGCTTTATCACCATATTGAACTATATAAAATGCTTTATCTATAGCTATTGAGATAATCAATGGTTTTTCTTCCTTTGTCTATTAATATGGTGAATTTCTGATGTTAAACTACCTTTTTACTCCCGGAATAAATGCCTCTTGATCATAATATATTTTGGGGATTTGATTCTATTTGGTTAATTAACATTTTATTTAAGATCTTTGCATCTATTTATAAGTGAAATGATTCTACTTTTCTTGTACTTTTCTTATCCAATTTTCAAGTCATAGTTATATTAAATCCATAAAATTTAGATAGCTTTTTTCTTTCTGAAACAACATATATAAGCCAAAGATTATCTCTTATTTGAAAATATGATAACTCTCACCTGTAAAAACATCTGGATCAGGGACTTGTGGAATACACGGAGATCACGGATTATCAATTCAATTTCTTCACTGGGTATGGTCTATGCCATAATGTAAACACAGACGCACATATATACACACACTCACACTCACACATATTTCAGACATGTGTCCTCTTTCAGCCTGCAGCTGTGTGAGTAAAAAATAATTCACATTTTTATATTCTCCCCCATAGGATTCCAGTGATTAAATACATGAGTACTATGCATTAACACTAAAAATGCAGAATCCCTACTTCTTCAACCCACATAAATAACAAACTGGTGACTATTTAAATCATTTTTGCTATATGATCTACCTGAGGCTCAAAAACAAAACATTGTGGATGAAATCAATTTTGCTTTAGAACAGTGATTCTCAAACTTCAACATATAAAATCACCCAGATTCTTGATTAAGATGCAGATTCTTCAGCTCTAACTCCAGCAATCGTTACATAATATTTTGGAGATTGGGATGCAGTTGTTTTATGAACCATACTTTGAGGGTCAGGGTTCTAGGATATTTTATATACAATGATATTTTGCCCACCAAGATATTAGAAAGAAATAGAACAAATCCTTGACCACACCTGGCAAGATCAGGATGTCTGCAAATCAGGGTTGAAGCTTAAACAATGCATTTTCTGTGGCACAGAAGCCAAGGTCTTAGAGACCTGGCCCCTGCCACTTACCAGCTGTGTGACCTTGAGCAAGTCACTTATTTACTTTGACTCTTCAGTTCTCCCATATATAATAAGAAGAATTAATTTGATGACTTTAAGGTGTTTTTTTTTAATTTTTACATTCTGTTCTGTGATTCTTCCAAAGCATATGCTGTAACAGCATGAATTTATCAAGGAATTAGACAAAGGCAAGAGTTGAAACTGGACTTGTAAAATATTTGTAATGCAGATTCTTTCTAGGTTATTCATGTCTCTACAGTCTTTGTCCTTTTTAGGGTGGATATCCAGCAAACGGTTCCTTGCTACTTTAGTCTTTGAATAACAAGAGCTTTTACATTTCACATTCAAAGCCCAATGAGATATCACCCCTGAGGTCATTAGCACTATAGCCTTCTCACTTTTGATGAGACATTCCACCCCTGTCCGAGACTATTTTCTATACCCCTGGTCACATCATGACCATCCCTAATACCAAATCTTTACTCCTCCAAGTCCTGTCCTCTTTTCTCCACATCCCTTCCCTGAATTCCATTCATTTTTCATGTCCATGTCTGGTAACCTTGTCCTGAATGCACTTCCTGAGCCTGATTTCTCTGACCTGGATTGATCACTGTACTCTGACTTCCTATAACACATAGTTCATATCTTTTTTTTTTTTTTACCTTTTCTTTTAAGAGATAGGGTCTCACTCTGCCACTCAGGCTGGAGTGCAGTTGCACAATCAGAGCTCACTGCAACCTCCAATTCCTGGGGTCAAGGAGTCCTCCCACCTCAGTTTCCCAAATAGCTAGGTTTGTATTAGTAGTACAGATGGGAGTCTTGCTATGTTGCCCAGGTTGGTCTCAAACTCCTGGCCTCAAACAATCCTCCCACCTCAGCCTCCCAAAGTGTTGAGATTACAGGCATGAGCCACTGCATCTGACCAATTTACATTTTAACATTCAATCACACACACTGCTTTATTGTATAGCTAAAATGTTTCATATAGGAATAGTTTTTTTGTTTTGTTTTGTTTTGTTTTGTTTTTGAGATGGAGTCTTGCTCTGTCGCCCAGGCTGGAGTGCAGTGGCGCGATCTCAGTTCACTGCAAGATCCGCCTCCCGGGTTCACGCCATTCTCCTGCCTCAGCCTCCCGAGTAGCTGGGACTACAGGCGCCCGCCACCACGCCTGGCTAATTTTTGTATTTTTAGTACAGACAGGGTTTCACCATGTTGGCCAGGATGGTCTCGATTTCCTGACCTCGTGATCTGCCCGCCTTGGCCTCCCAAAGTGCTGGGATTACAGGTGTGAGCCACTGCACCCGGTCTCATATAGGAATAGTTTTAAGCTCCTTTAGCTCAGGGTTCAAATCACCCAAAGATCTTAGGAAAGTGCTAAGCAGAAAACATGCAGCAAATTCAAATTCCAACGACTCATTCTCTTTAGCCCTTCTCTCTCAAATAGTTCCAGCAGAAAACTTGAAATGTATTGAAAGCAGAACAACTCTAGCTTTGAAGGCACACAAACTTTTCCATGATTCTGAAACTCATCTTATCTCCAACTCATAGCACTATACTGGCTTCTATTTCCTCCTGATTCTATTTTCAGGTTTATTCGATCCCATTCTAATAGCTAGATGGAAGCAGAGTGCAAATGGATAATATTTTCTGCATACTTCTCCTTAACCTAATGTTGAAGTTTCCATTAACATTTTGGACTTTTCAAAAATGTCTCAGTCCAAATGCCATGGTTTCCAAGGAATAATTTCACCCCACTGCCTAACCACCATCTGTTTTGCATTTTTAAACCATGACTTTTATCTATAAGTACAGGTCATCCACAAAATAATGACTATGACCACTCTCATAAGTGCATACGTTAGTTTCTGAGCCTTTCCTTCCATGAAGTAGTTCTTACATTTCCAGAGTTCTCAGGCTCCAAGGGACCAGTTAAGATTTATTTTGCAAATGTTACTTCATCAGAGAAGAATGGCATCTTGACCAAGGAAGGGGGCTTAAGTTAGCATTCTTGTGTTCACATCCCCTCTCAGTTACCAACCAACGAGGTTAGAATCATGGAATGGTAAAGCTGAAAGAAAAGTTCTGAAATAATTTAGTCCAACCCCTTTAATTTACAGCTACTCAAAAATATACTTGTGTAGTTTATTTCTATACTGCTAATTTGGAAGTACCAAGCTCCATTTGGGAGAAGGTTCAAATAAAGTTAAATTAATTAACTTTTATAAAGAACTCTATTTGGTTTGTCCTTGATATCAGATAAAAGAAGGTTAAAAAATATAAATCCAAAGTGTTAATATCAATTACATTCATGGAACTTGAACAATAATGAGGGAGATGGAATGAGTAGAGAAATAGCTCCCTAGTGCAGCTTACATTTCTTGATCATATACTTGCAGACCAAACAGAATAAAAGAGGCATCACTGTAGTTTCTTAAAACCTTGGAAACCTCAGAATATTCTGATTCACATAGTGTCAATTAGACCCTAAAGAGCTATCAAAAATGGCATTTTGTGGAGATGGTCTTAGCGTAAATCACAGGACGTGGCAAAAATCTCACTATTATGGGCAAAGGATTTGAACAGGCATTTCTCCAAAAAGGATATACAAATGGACAGTAAGCACATAAAAAGACAATCAGCCTGTAATCCCAGCATTTTGGGAAGCCAAGGCAGGTGAATCACCTGAGGTCAGGAGTTTGAGACCAGCCTGGCCAACATAGTGAAACACTGTCTCTACTAAAAATACAAAAATTAGCTGGGCATGATGGCAGGCCCCTGTAATCCCAGCTACTCAGGAGGCTGAGGCAGGAGGATCACTTGAACCCAGGAGGCGGAGGTTACAGTGAGCCGAGATCACGCCACTGCACTCCAGCCTAGACAACAGAGCGAGACTCCGTCTCTAAATAAATAAATAACCAGCATCATTAGTCCTAAAGGAAATGCAACTTAAAATGACAGTTTAATTTACATCCACTAAAATGACCATAAAGACAAAAGAACAAACAAAAAATAACAAAGGTTGGTAAGAATGTGGTCTAATTAGAACCTTCCTACATTACTCGTGGGAATATAAAATGGTGTGGCTGCTATGGAAGACAGCTTGGCGGTTCTTCAGTGGTTAAACATGGAATTACCATATGGCCTAGCAGTTTCACTCCTGGGTACACACCCAAGAGAACTGGAAACATAGGTTTATACAAAAACCTGTAGACAAATGTTCATAGCAGCATTATTTATAATAGTCAAAAAGGTAGAACAATTCAAATGTCCATCAACTGATGAATAGATAAATAAAATGTGGTACATCCATACAATGAAATATTATTCAGCCACAAAAAAGGAACAAAGTACTGATACATACTAGAACATGGATAAACCATGAAATCATTATGGTAAATGAGGGAAATCAAACATGAAAGGCTACATATTATAAGATTTCCATTTATATGAAATCTCTAGAATAGGCAAATCCATAGAGACAGAATGTAGATTAGTGACTGCAAAGGGCTCTAGAGGCATGGGAAAGGGAGTGACTGCTAACAGATATGGGGTTTCTTTGTGGCATGATGAAAATGTTCTGGAATTAGACATTGGTGATGGTTGCACAAACTCGTCAATATACTAAAACCCACTGCATTGTACACTGTAAAATAGTGAAATGTATGGTATGCAAATTATATATCAATAAAAAAGAAGCAATTATTTATTCTCTCTATTAATTCAGTCACTTTCCAAATGAAGCAGTGACCCCACATTCCTCCCATCCTTGCTTCCAAACAGTCACTGGGCCTCCTGTATTCCTCAGATGGGTTTGTTCGTAGAGTTCTACTTCCACAGCCACTACCCAAGTCCAGATTTTCATCACCCTGTATCAGATTTACAGCCATTGCTTTCTAACTGGACTCCATTTCCATCCTAAGCCATCCCACACAACCCCCAGAATATTTGTAAAATAGGTATAACCTCTCCTTCTGCACATATATGCATTCTCCGCCAGCCTAAAAACCCGTAAGGGCTCACTATGACCACATCATCACATTTAAACCTTGTCTCCTATTCAGAGGCCTCCATCTAGCATTGGATCCTCTCTTGCTTCGCAGCCTTTTTTCTTTCCCATGCAGATACACCACCTCTAAATAGCCATGTCAGTCTCCTTCATATCTTTCACATACAGCATGTTCAGTCCTGCCATTCTACTCTGACTTTTACACACATATTTTTTTCTGGAATGCTCCTCTATTTCCTTTCATCAGTCTGTGACTCCACTTTTTTTTAAGACTTTACCCAAAGTTCCCTTCCTTCAGGATGCCTTCAGGATCTGCCCTCAACAACCCCTTACCACAAGAAAAGTCACA
The DNA here is from genome assembly GCF_028858775.2 of Pan troglodytes. Classification (NCBI taxonomy): domain Eukaryota; kingdom Metazoa; phylum Chordata; class Mammalia; order Primates; family Hominidae; genus Pan; species Pan troglodytes. Next base: position 106,386,155 of record NC_072411.2, on the reverse strand, counting down.
AATACTAGTTATTAAAGATCTGTACCATACTAGGTGCTATGCTAGGAGATTTAAGCATGCTGTTATTGTGTAGAGACCTGGTGAGGTAAGTAGTGTTGTTTCTATTTACAGGCAAGGAAACAAAAGCTTGGAGAAGTTAAATCATATACAACAGGTCGTGTAGCAAGAACTGCCAAAGTTGAGATTTGAGATCATAGCTATGAGACCCTAAGTCTCCTACTCTCACTTCCTGAACTATTGCATGATACATGTACAAGAGTTTTATTTGAGAATGTTAGTTCTTCAATCTACAGAATATTTTTCAAGGGCAAAATATTGTGCCCACTGACACCAGTAAACTGTTTTGGTGACAAATAACAAAAACTATCTCTGCCTAGCAAGGAGTAAGCAGTTAACTGGATCAATACTAGAATTATTTTGAAGGCTGCAGAACCAGGCTCAGAAAACCAGATGGGCCTAGGGAATATTAGGCAAAGGAGAACATAGCCAAGGCCCTGCCCCAGGGATAATCTGCTGAGAAAGCTGCTATGACAGGACATGACTGCCCTGCTCATTTGATTTTTTTTTTTTTTCCTAGACAGTCTCACTCTGTCACCCAGGCTGGAGTGCAGTGGTGTGATCTCGGTTCACTGCAACCTCCACCTCCCAGGTTCAAGCAATTCTCCTGCCTCAGCCTCCCAAGTAGCTGGGATTACAGATATGCTCCACCACGCCCAGCTAATTTTTGTAATTTTAGTAGAGACGGGGTTTCATCATGTTGGCCAGGCTGGTCTCAAACTCCTGACCTCAAGTAATCCACCCGCCTCAGCCTTTCAAAATGCTGGGATTACAGGAATGAGCCACTGCACCTGGCTCTGCTCATTTGATTCTACTCTTGCCAAGTGAGTGATCTCTCTTACCTCTTTGAGTCATTACTTCTGAATTGTTCAGTTGGCCAAGCCAGGGCAGGGTCCAGAGAGAAGAGATGTCTTGCCTCTTTAACCTCTGAAGTGGGAGATGGAGTGCCCTGCACACCCCGGGACTCACTCTAGGGGAGTTGGGATCATTTGGATTTAATTTCTGCAAACATTCACTTTTCTTTTCATCCCAACGTGGGCTAGGCCATGCAATCTGCTTTGGCCAATGGCCTATCAACAGGAGCGACACAAGCAAAGGCTTAAAGTCAGCCTGCATGGTGGGCCTGGCTCTCTCTCTCCCTATCATTGCCACGAGAAGAATGGGTTATGAGAAGCGGCTGCTCCTTCAGCCTGGACCCCAGAATGAACCCCTGTGGATCAGAGCCACCCCAGCTGACTCAGTCCCACGGTCGAGACAGAGCTGGCCCAGCAGAACCACAGAATGGTGAGGGTGATGATAAATGTAAATGGCTGTATGTCACTGCATAGTTTGATTCAATGGTCCTCCCCCACAAAGGAGAGTGATAAGAAGATCTTCCAAAATGCTAGTTCTCCTGCTTTATCATATTTTCTATTTCCCAATCCCTTGCATGGAGCCTAATACAACACGCAACACAGCATATTCACTAAATACATATTTGTTAACTATCAAATGATAATACAGAGTTTCCTATTGTGATTTATAGAGAGAAGGATTTCAAAAAACAGTCAGTTTTGACATTCTCTCGAGTCAACAGGGCCAGGAGCTTCCTAAGTTTATTAGTGTGAAATAAAAAATAATGAGTACACTCAAATAAGCAGCTTCTTAAAGTGGTAGGCAGAATTCCATAGGCTTGGCAATGAGACCCCCAACTAGGGAGGTTTGACATGGGGGATGTAGTCACGTGATTTTTTGCTAGCATGAATGAGACATTACCTGCTGTCTCACAACCAGCCAGCTGCCCCGTTCATCCCAGCCAGGGAATTTCACTGACATTACCCTGAGACTCAAGCTGACAATTAAGCAAGGGGGTGTACAGGAATTCAATATTCTTAAACATCATTTTTTAAAAATCCTCTTGCCCTTGTTCCAGTTCTACACCAGTCAGTCAACAAGTATTTATTGATCTTCATTTAGGTGCTCGGCACTAGGCTTGCTCCTAACTTTACTGGGTCTGCATCAAGAGTAGAAACAAAAGTCCATCTATCCTATGTCTAAATATTGCAAAGTTATAAATCAAGCCAACAAAGTACAAGATAACATATATTCTATCCTCCTACCTCCTACCTTGACAAACATACTTTCATGAAAACAAATAGAACAATGACAATAAAATGGAAAGATACATAGAAAGCTGTGGTTCTTTTATGATGAAAGTTTAATGACAGAATTTGAATATTTTGCTCATACCTGTGTGTTCTTCTGAAGGGCTTCTGATGAAGCAGTTACTTCATCCTGGAGCCAGGAGAATTTTTTTCATTTGGGGTGGTGGGCTCAGTATTGCTGAATCTTCTGATTTTTTCAGCAGATGCTAGAAATAAAAAAGATGTATTAAACTATGTAGTTTTTTTAAATGTTGAAGAGATTTTTGGAACACGTTGCGTAGGCCAACATTTTGCAGGTGAAACATCTCTATGGGTTTTATTGATCTAAAAAGCTACCTGTTTTCAACCTCTGCTGTCAGGCTAGATTAGCCTCCATTACCTCCATTTCATTTAAGGGTATAGATAAGATGAAGGAGAATAAAACTGGAAATACTTCTTGTCTGGAAAGTTTTTATGAGCTGTTCTATAACCAGAAACACCTGTATCTAGAGTAGCTCTAAAATATAGTGCGAGTCTTATATATAACTGTAGATCTTCTAGCAGCTACTTTAAAATGTAAAAAGAAACCAGTAAAATTAACTTTAGTAATATATTTTATGTAGCACACTATAGCCAGAATATTATTATTTCAAATATAATGAATATAAACATTTTAAATGAGATATTTTGCACTGTTTCTAATATATACACTGATTTTGCAATCCAGTGTGTTTTATACTTACAGCACATCTCAGTGTGGACATTCCTGGTGCTCAGTAGCCACATGTGACTGGTGGCTTCCATAGTAGCCAGTGCAGATCTGGAGTCTGTCCCCGGTGCCGCTTGGGGAAGGCACTAGACTAACAACTCAACTCTTAGGCATGATCTAATGCAGTATCTCGCTTTTTCTCTCATTTTTTGAGACACGGTCTCACTCTGTCACCCGGGCTGGAGTGCAGTGATATGATCATGGCTTACTGAAGCCTAGATCTCCTGGGCTCAAGCGATCCTCCTGCCTCAGCCTCCCAAGTAGCTGGGACCACAGGTGCCTGCCACAACTCCCGGCTAGTTTTTAAAATGTTTTTGTAGAGACGGGGTCTCATTTTGCTGTCCCGGCTGGTCTTGAACTACTGGGCTCAAGCGATGCTCCCGCCTCGACCGCTCAAAGTTCTAGGATTACGGGCGTGAGCCACCACACCTGGTTTGCAGTATCTCTCAAAGGATGGTTCGTGAACTTCCCACGTGTGAGTCATTTAGGGAGCTTGTTAGCAGTACAGATTTCTGGGACTTCGCTCTCAAATACTATGATCTAGAATCTCAGGGGTTAAGTCTATGGCATCTGCATTTTTAGTTGGCAGCCCCTGTTGACTCCAAAGCACAGTAAAATTTGAGAAGCGCTGCCTTAAATCCATGGAACAGACATTTTTATTTTTAATAATGTCTTTGTGGCCTGGATAATTTTATCAACTCAGAATAAACTAGGAGTTGATTGTTGCTATGGTGTTAAAAAACACAGCTGCTGTCAGCCAGTAATTATTAAAAACTCTGCTCCACCTGTGTAATATGAAGCAAATCACAGCAACTCTCCCTCCTGGCATAATTTCTCCGTCTGAAACTAAAGCAGTGGCACTAATCTATGTCACTCTGCTCCTCCTGAGGACAAACCCTTTTTAAACGGAAGTTTAGAGTCTTTCTCTCTTGGCTCTTTGATTCATCACTGCGGTTTCTCAGTTCCAAATCCTGACCGTTGTTTCATTTGGATTGAAAATGGACAGGGTGGTATTTTAGTTGTCATGCCTAGCTTCCTGGTATATTCCTCCAAGTGAGTGGATGCTTTCAGCTTTGCTCAATGTGCTGGAAGGAAGTCAGAGTGACTGTGAGCTCATGTGTGCCACAAACCACTGAGGCTGAGTTCCCAGATTCACTTCACCCCTAATTCCCTCTTCACCTTTGTACCAGGGGCTTAAGGCTGAATTTCCAAACCTGCTGATGCAGTTTTTCCTCCAAGGAGCCCTGGGAGCTCCTTTATCCTGTGGTATTCAGAAGCTTTGAGGGCTATGCTTGAGCTGGGATACTCACACTTTTAAACCATTATAGAAAGGTATCTTAAGCAATTTTTTAAGATGCCTTATTTGTCATTAATTCCTCCAAAGAGATGTTGCAGATGATTTTAAACATTTGACATATTAAAGGAAAAGAATCCCACCTGAGCCGAGGTTGATGCTGGAACAGAGGGCAGAAACAGTGGAGACCGTGAAATGAGTGTTCTGGGTGGGTAGGGGGTGGGGGCAGCTGGGGATATTGGCCTGCTCCCTTTTACTTTCCTTCTGTTTCTCCTCCTCCTTTTCCTTTTGCCACTCCCACTTCCTGTTATTATGTATCTTCATGTCAGTTGCCTTGTAGTTTCCCACCCCCTGCCCCAATAAGGTCACAGGAATTCTAAGCTCCTGAAAGACAATTCTATGATACTAATTACATGTCTGGAAAATGAAGCCCTGGATTGCAGGTGGTACCCGCCAGCAGCTATCACTATTACTATTATTATTGTTATCATTATATTATCACTTGGTATGGAGACTTTAGCTTTCTGGGACTGAATAATCTTCCTTTGGTTTTGTTGCCACATGCTGGCTTTGTGAGCCTTCATTTGCTTTCTATATGGCATTTTTCTTATTCTTTTATGCATACTTTTTCCTTTATCCAGAATTAAATGTAGCAAGAAAGAATTCTTAGATATATTAAGAAAGATGCTAAGAAAATAAAATCCCACTTTCAACCCAACCAATGTCAAATAGCCTTAATATTAATGAGGGTGGGACATTTTCATAGCATTCACATAAATATTTGAGGGCTTTCACATGTCAGGCACCCCTCCAGGCTCTGAGATATGTGAATAAACAGGACTGAAAAAAAATTTCTGTCCTTCTACTGCAGGAGGCAAACAATAAACAAATTATTACTAAAACGTGCATCGGTGGTCATGAATATGATGGGGAATAAAAGCACGCACGGGAGGGACGTGGGGCTGGTGGGCGGCTGCAATTTTAATTAAGGTGGTCTGGTAGATCTCACTAAGAAAGTGACCTTTGAACAAAGACTCAAAAGAATAAGACACACAAACTCCCTGGAACGTTCTTCCCACCAACAGTGTGAAAGCAGGTGCACCAGCCCTGAGACAAGAGTGAGCCTGGTATGCCTTCCAGAACCTCATCCATTTGGATTCACATTGGCTTATTACAGAGCTGAGAGAAGCAACATTGGGAAGAATGCATTTTGTTTGAATTGGCACCTTGGGAGATCTTTTTAAATACAACTTGACTCTATTTTTGCTTAATAAAGCTTAGGAAAAACATGATCATAGATGGACTGAGTCTTAATATCACATTGATAAATTAGGATAAGGTCCCCAAATGCAAGCCTTCTAGATAAAGGAAGGGAAGGAAAGGGAACTTAGTATTTACTCAGCAATAGGCGTCTAAAAGGTTACAGGAAGGATCCCAAGCCTCAGCCGCTTGTGAATATAAATCAGATCCCATTAACCTAAGCGCTCTGGGCTCTCTGGTTCCTCGCCCCATCAGCATAGGTAGGATTTCCAGATTACTTTCAAGGTCTCTTCCTCCTGCCAGGTATTGCAGGGAGGCCCCGGAAGGTGTCACCTGTGCACTCAGGCATCAGCCCTGCCGCAGCTTCCCTCTGCTGCCTCAGGCTGCCAATTGCTGCTGCCTGAATGCCCTTCTGGCTGCTGCTCCCTGAAGCACCCTGGCCTCTGCAGTGCCAGTCATCAGTCACCTCTACTGCTCCTGCCCACTGCTGCTAGGGACCTGCGGATGGACAGCGAGTGGCTGCAGCATCATCACTCTCTATCCTCAAGAGTCCCTGCCGGCTGCAGTCTAGCATGAAAGCAGATGGAAGACATCACCCTCTTGCCTGCATTAGCCTGATCGGGGGTCCTCTGCAAATGGCTGAGCCCAAATCCCCTGAGTTGGTGAGCCTACTCCTCTTTTTCTCCTGTATCCTTTCCTCCTAAGGATGCCCACATTGCTCTAGAGTGATTGCATCAGAGTGAATTCAAGAAACAGCTACGATGTTGCTGTTCTTAAAATTAGCAGATCCTTCTGACCCTCAGGTTCATTACAGATTCTGACTTTTTCTTCCCTTAAAATACACTTTATAGCAGGAGCTCCCAGAGCCCCCCACCCCATGCCCAGTCCCTGGCTTACAATTCGATTTCTGTCAACCTCTCATCCCATCCTTCCCTCCCAGTTGATCAGATGTGCTCATTACAACCTTTGTTGTGGAATCCACTCCACAGCTACTTGCCTTAGAGGCTTTTTTTTTTTTTTTTTTTTTTTTTTTGAGATGGAGTCTCGCTCTCTCGCCCAGGCCGGAGTGCAGTGGCGCAATCTCGGCTCACTGCAAGCTCCGCCTCCCGGGTTCACGCCATTCTCCTGCCTCAGCCTCCAGAGTAGCTGGGACTACAGGCGCCCGCCACCACACCCGGCTAATTTTATGTATTTTTAGTAGAGACGGGGTTTCGCCATGTTAGCCAGGATGGTCTGGATCTCCTGACCTCGTGATCCGCCCGCCTCGGCCTCTCAAAGTGCTGGGATTACAGGCGTGAGCCACCACACCCGGTCGCCTTAGAAGCTTTTTAGCAAGTACTACAGTTCATTCACTTTTAAATGAATTTTTTCTTAAGATAATTTTCCCCATTTGAGCATTTTTAATGTTGGGATGTATCTTATAATCAATGAAATGCAGAGTTTAATTGGTAGGGTTGTTTTGTTTTTGTTTCGGTTTTCATTCTTGGTAATGCATAAAGCTATGTCATATCTTACAGCCCATGGTATCTTAGAACTGATAAGCTATGGCCTCTACCTCAGTGGGTAGGTAAAGCTGAGGGGTTTTCTTCATGACAGTCTTGCTAAATCCGAGCCCCAGGTTTTTCCTAAATTCATGTTGCCCACTCTTTATTTGATTTCATCCTCATGCTGACTTTAAGGAGTAGGTACTATTCATTATTCCCATTCTAAATACGAGAAAATTGACCCAAAGAAGTGTAGTCATAGACTCAAGCTCACAGAACAGATAAGAAGCAGAAGCGGAAGCAGAAATGAAGCTTGTCTGATTTTCTGTCCTCAAAGCTCAGCACTTTTCCTTCTCCTCCATCCTGAACTTTTCACTCAAAAATGGCACAAAGATCCAAGGACTCATGTCAAAGCTGTGCAGAGTGCTGTGATCATGCAGCTCTTGGGATACCCTTAAAGTTAGGCATTAGTTAGCTTCTTGGCAATCTTAACAGTCAAAACCCCCAAGATGTGTTTGATGCTATCCTACTTGTCTATTTTTGCTTTTGTTGCCCATGCTTTTGGGGTCATATCCAAAACATCATTGCCCAGACTAATATCAAGAAGCGTTTGCCCTATCTTTTCTTCTGGTCGTTTATTGTTTCAGGTCTTACATCTAAGTCTTTAATCAATTTTGAGTTGATTTTTCTATATGGTGTGAGATAAAGTTCCAGTTTTATTCTTCTTCATGGATATCCGATTTTCCCAACAACATTTATTGAAGAAACTATCATCTCCCTATTGTGTCTTATTGGTGTTCTTGTTGAAGATCAATTGGCCATAAATGCAGAGATTAATTTCTCGGCTCTCTATTTTCTTCTATTTGTCCATGAGTGTATTTTTATGCTGGTACCATGCCATTTTGCTTACTATAACTTTGTGGTATATTTTGAAATCAGGTATTGTGATGCTTCCCAGCTTTGTTCTTTTTGCTCAAGATTGCTTTGGCTCTTTGGGGGGTCTCTTTTAGTTCCATATGAATTTTAGGAAAATTTCTGTGAAAAATGCCATTGGAATTTTGATAGGGACAGCATTGAATCTGTAGATTGCTACAGATTGGGTAATGTGAACATTTTAACATTATTAGTTCTTTCAATCCATCAACACAGGATATCTTTCCATTTATTTGTGTCTTCTTCATTTCCTTCATTAATGTCTTATACTGGTCAGTGTACAGATCTTTTACCTCCTTGGTTAAATGTATTTCTGAATAGTTTTTATACTATTGCAAATGAGATTTTTTTTAGATTTTTTTCAGATCGTTCATTGATAGTATATGAAATGCTACTAATTTTTACATAGTAATTTTGTATCCTGAAACTTAAAAAGCTTCTGCCCAGCAAGAGAAACAATCAACAGAGTAAAGAGGCAGCCTATGGAATGGGAAAGAGTATTTGAAAACCACATATCTGATAAGGAGTTAATATCCACAATAGATAAGGAACTTAAATGACTGAAACAACCCTATTTTAAAATGTGTAAAGGACCTGAATAGACATTTTTCTAAAGAAGATATACAAATGGTTAACACGTATATGAAAAAATGCTCAATATCACTCATCATCAGAGAAATGCAAATTGATATGCAATGAGATATCACCTCAACACCAAGTAGAATGGCTATTATCAAAAAGACAAAAGATAAGTGTTGGCACGGGAGTGGAGAAATGGGAAGCTCTGTACATTGTTGGCAGGACTGTAAATTCGTACAGCCATTGTGAAAAACAATATGGAAGGGCTCCTCAAAATTTTGAAAATGGAACTACCATATGATCTAGCAATTCCACTTCTGGGTATCAGTCTAAAGGAAACGAAATCAGTATTTCAAAGAGATGTGTCTGTAATCCCATGTTTATCTCAGTACTACTCACAATAGCCAAGGTATGGACTCAACCTAAGTGTCTATAAACAGATGAATGGATAAAGAAAATATGATACACACATGTGCACACACACAGTGGAATACTATTCAGCCTTATAAAAGAGGGAAATTCTGACATTTATAACAACGTAGGTAAACCTGCAGGGTACTGTGCTAGGTGAAATAAGCCAGCACAGAAAGGAAAATATTGCAGGATCTCACTTATATGTGGCATCTAAAAAAGTCAAACGCATAGAAGCAGGGAGGTGGTTGCCAGGGGTTGGGAGGTGGGGAGGAAATGAGGAGTCATTGGTCAAAGGGTACAAAGTTTCAGTTAGGATAAAGAAGTTCTGGAGATCTGTCATACAGCACGGTGTCTATAGTTAATAATAATGTATACTAGGCCAGGCACAGTGGCTCAAGCCTGTAATCCTAGCACTTTGGGAGGTCAGGACAGGCGGATAACTTGAGGTCAGGAGTTCGAGACCAGCCTGGCCAAAATGGTAGAACCTCGTCTTTACTGAAAATACAAAAATTAGCCAGGTGTGACTGTGGGCGCCTATAATCTCAGCTACTAGGGAGGTTGAGGCAGGAGAATCACTTGAACCTGGGAGGCAGAGGTAGCAGTGAGCTGAGATTTTACCACTGCACTCCAGCCTGGGTGACAGAGCAAGACTGTGTCTCAAAAATAAATAAATAAATAAATAAATAAATAAATAAATAAAATAAAATTTCAGTTTAAAAATAATGTATACTTGAAAATTTCTAATAGATCTTAAATGTTCTTGCCACACACAAAAAATGGTAAGTATGCCAGGTGATGACTATGTTAATTAGTTTGATTGTGGTGATTATTAAACAATTTATACATATACCAAAACATCACCTTTATACTGTAAATATATATGTTTTAATTGTCAAGTATACCTCAATAAAGCTGGAAAAACATTTAATTCAAAAATAAGATAAACATGAAACCCTAAGATGCTTCCTTTTTTGTGTTTTAGTCCCCAAATGCAATGAAATTCTGAGTTCTTAAAACCACTCTTTAGGGACTATGATAATTTCCTTATCGGTTCCATATGTTTTACTAGTGTGGTCTCAGAGGTTAGGAATCAACATTCCTCTGCCCCCAATTTCCCTTCCTTCCTAAAGTGCAGAGTCAACCGGAGATGAGTACGAGCATCCTGGTTTATAGGTTCCACCAGGTCTTTAGAGACCATCTCCTCACTGACTTTATTCGGGGGCTTTATCTTCCTGCTCGAATGCTTTTGTAGTGGCCCAGTGCCCTGAGAGTTGTTCTGGGAGGCACCAGATATTTATTAAAAAAAAAAACCATTGTTCTCTTATGGGTGCCACTTGATTACTCACTTGCCAACCCTAATCAACAGATGGAAACAATTTTGAGCACCTCAGTGAATGATTTTTTCTCTCCTTTTATATCAACCTATCATTCTGCTTGGTGCTGAAAGTGTGGAAGGGTGAGACACTCACCTTGTTTACAATCAAAGTGGGTATCAGAATGATATAACAGCAAGAGGCACCTGCGTTTCAATCCTGCCTTTTATTTGTAATGTAACCTTGTGTAAGTGATTTAGCCTCTCTGACTCAGTGTCCTCATCTGTAAAATGAAATCAATTGCATCTAAGGCATAGGGTTGCTTAAAAGATTAAAGGAAATCACAGGCAATACCCTTAGCCAAAAGCCTTAGACAAAGTAGGCACTCAAAAAAATGTTATTTCTTTTTCCTTGGGGAGAAGAAAAAATACACATATGAAGCAATTAGTGAACGAGACAACAGATACACAATGCTAAATTGCTGGTAGAGTCAGTAAGTGCTCAAGGAGCCAGAGGAAGGAGACTTCAAAGTAGGCTGGAATCTACAGGGAAGGGCTGGGGAGAAGGAAAAAAAGGGTCAGCCGCTGGAGGGTGGGTCAGAGGGAACCACTGGGGAGACGGGCGGGGGAGGGGCGGCAAGCTCACTCCTTTTACCTCTGGGTTTGAAACTGACTCCATAAGCCCTTTGGGAACAAAAGTGTTTTGCCCCATTTGGACTTCTGGGTGTTTAAAAGTAGTGAGGGATACTAACCAAACAACCATAATAAAGGCGTAAAATTTTGTTTCTTCTTTTGTTTTTTAACTAGCAAGGCTATAATGAAATTTGAAGCAGAAAGTGAAAATTTGCATCCATCTCTGCTGCAGGAACCCTGTTTTAAAATTTCCTCTTCTCAGATCTGTGTCCCTAGGAGGACGCAGTGATGAAATACAAAATTCTCCGTTGCTGATAGCAGAAGTGATTAGAAGGGGGGTGGGTGAGGCAGAAATCATCTTTTAGTTTAAATTGTTGTAAATCAGACCCGAAAACTAGGCTATACATTATGCTTTTGTTACTCTGAGAGTTAAATTATAAGGAAATGAACTGTGCATAATAATTCCTCACGTCACTGACTTGCCTCCTTCTCAGCTTAGTGTGCTCTCCTATGAAGCAGGTTTAGCGCTTGGAGCCACGGCTGGGCGAAAGGCGCCCTCTAGTGGCTATCTTCTACAAGGCCACCGGAGGGGCGGGAGAGACCGTGTCCCCACCTGGACAAAGAGAAGCCTCATCCTCACCTGCTTTTGGAGACACTGGGTCAGGAAGGTCAAAGGAAGTGGCTTCCAAGAGAACTGTGTGTCTCCAGTTGACTTTTCCAAGTTGTCAATAAAAATTTTGAATTCTCGTTTCAATATCAGTTATCTGATACCTGTGTCAGTACCTCCTCCAGCCAAGCAGGGAAATAGCAACCAGGAATTCCCGTTTAAATTTAGTGCATTTCACCCAATACTTGGTAAAAGCTGAATAGCATACAGCTGCCAACCCACTCCCGCCCTGGCCTGCCCTCAGTTCTTGTTGAGCTCCATTTTCTGAGAGAGAATGCCCTGGTATTCGAGAAGGCCGCCTAACCAAATTCCTTGCAGAACAGAAAGTTTCAGATAGCTCTGGGGCCCTGCGAAGCCTCTAACTAGAATGTATTATTTTTTTCCTTAGACCAAAGCAATTAAAAAAAAAAAACAACTCAGAGTTTCAACTACAGAACTCATAAAGAGGCTTCCCACTGACTGGGTTTAAACAACAACTGAAAAAAAAGGTCTGGTTGAAGCAGGGTTTCTCCTCAGGATTTCTTCTCTCTTCAGGTGACCTAAGAAGGCTGACCAGAAAGAGTTCACCCTCTGTCACTTGCCTGTGCTCATGACTAATGACACCAAGAGTCATCCGTACCCTGAACACTCCCTGCCACATGCTTCCACCCTCTTTCTTAAGTGGATGGTGTGGAGAGGTCACAATAACACACAGCCTGAAATTGCTCTAACTGTAAACCCAGAAAAGCTGAGACTGGTCTCATTTAATTTATGAAGTTTACTTTGCTAAGGTTGAGGATGCGTGCCCTGTGCGCCCGTGACACAGCCTCAGGAAGTCCTGATGACATGTGCCCAAGGTGGTCTGGGAACCGCTTGGTTTTATACATTTTAGGGAGACATGACATCAGTCAACATATGTAAGTAGTACATCAGTTCTGTCCAGAAAGGCAGGGACAACTCAAAGCAGAGAGGGGGGCTTGAGGTCACAGGTAGGTGAGAGACAAATGGTTGCATTCTTTTGAGTTTCTGATAAGCTTTTCCCAAAGACACAATTAGAATATGCAGCTATCTCAGTGACCAGAGGGATGACTTTGAATAGAATGGGAGGCAGGTTTGCCCAGAGCAGTTTCCATCTTGAATTTTCCTTTCAGCTTAGTGATTTGGGGGGTCCAAGATATTTCCTTTCATATAACCAAAGCCTTCTTGGTCCCCTCCTGGGACCCAGAACCAGAGTCCACCTCGTGATTCTGTCGCATTCTAAAACCTCATGTCTTGCTGGAAACACGGGAATGGGAATTCTCAATTTCTGCGTTACGCACAGGATTTTAGGTCCTGGGTTCTTGATTGGGCTGGAGTGAGTATGTGCTACACCCAGCATTTGAGGAGGCAGAGGAGGGTTGGGGTGCAAACCCCAGCATGCAGATGCGGGCGCTGTATTTAAGCATTACATATGGACTTAGCCCCTGACAAGCTCACAGCAGAATTTATGGAGCGCCTCATTCAGTGTAACAGCAATAGGCTCCATTTTAATGAATCCCCTTGGTAGTATAATCATCATTCAGACAGGAACAACCGCTATATGGGGCTGTGCACCCTCTCACTGACCTTTGTACCTTCCCACTGAAACTGAATCCTTTCCATACTTTTTTCCCATTGCACAAAAATTTCATTTTTAAAATGAATCAATATGTACTTAGGGAGTGCTGTGGGGTCGGGGGTGGGGAGAAGAGGGAACAGCAGTTTGAGCCCTGGGTCTAGTGAGGAAGGTGAATCGGTTTACTGGGAGGCGTGGTTCCCCTTCATAAACACCATGAAACAGAATTTCATGTTACAAATTAATGTGTGTGTGTGTGCAATTTTTTTTAAAGCATGTGCTTTGTTTCTGAGAGCGCATAGACACCACATGCTGCGGTTGCTATGGTAATTACTAGCCTCTGTTGAATAGGGACGCAAGGGGTTACATAGAAGAAAACCAACTGGCAAAAGTGCATGTTACAATGAATAAACCCACTTATTTCTAAAAGGTTGCAAGAGGCACTCAAACCAGAAAATAAAGGAACTGGAGGTAGGGGCACAATTTTTCAAAGACCTAACAAAACCATCGCCTATAGCAGTTTTCATCATATATCTGGAGTAAAAATTGTCCAAAGCCCTCGAGACATTTGCTCATGTGTTTCAATAGGCAGAAGACACAATCATATCTAAAAGCAGTACGATATTATGCAATAGTATTAATAACCATAGTAGCAATAGTAATAGTAATAATGATTATCATTTATTGAGTGAATGCAATATTTCCAGTAATTTTTCTATTTTATCTCATTTAATCCACACAAAACCCTGAAATATATTCATCAACTCATGTTTTCATTTTGTTTATATTTTTAAAGCAAATTCTATGAGGCAACTGAGCCGAGCCCTGAAGATGTCAAAATGTGGAAAACCTTGTTTCTCCCTCATGGAGCCCACGGCTAGTGGGAGAGACAAGAGGTAAATAGGCTCATGACAGTGCAAGGTGCTAAGGAAACTCACAGGAGAAAAACTCTCTCACGGATCTTGGGGGCAGCGGTGGGGAAGGTGGTAGGGAACCCCGAGGTAGTTCTTCTGAAGAAAGTGACATATCTGAGCAGGGTGTAAGAATGGTGAGACTTCAGCAGAGGATCAGGGAGGAGGGGTGTTCTAGACAGACAGAAATCTAGGCAAAGCCTCCATTTGGAAACAGAGTCTGACAGGTTCCCTGAAAAGGAGAATTCACTGTGGCTGAACCTGGAGTGAGTTGGGGTTGGTGAGAGAGCCAGGCAGAATAGGCAGGGCCAGATGGAGAAGGGCTTTCTGGTATGTATGAAGGGGCTTGGACTTGGTCCCAGGGTCATGACAATGGGTCTTTACCAAGTCAGTAAAGAATATGTAGTGGAGGAGAAGTAACATGATTCAGTTGTGTTTTAGCAAGCTCACTTTGACCACAATATGGAGGATGGATGGGGGAGGGCAAGAACCGAAGCAGAGATCGGAGGGAAGGCTGTGTGGTAATTCCAGTGAGAGAAAATGGCGGGCTGAATTCAGTAGAGCCAGGAAGGAATGGCAGCGGGAGGGCAGATGTGTGTCTATTGAGAGGGGCCTGATAAACAGGACTTGGTGTGGTGGCTGAGGTGGAGGAGGCCAGCAGGTACTATTACCCCTATTTGACCCCTATTTGACTTTAGACAGAACTGAGGCTAAGGAAAGCTTAGCAAACTGCCCAAGGTTCCTGCTATAAGTGGCAGGAACAGGATTTGAACCTGTGCCCATCTGGTTTCAGAGCCTCTTCTTTCCATTACACTGTGTCAATTCCCATGGCTGAAGAAGAGGCTCCCTACCAAAATCTGCCATAGGTGTTGCTTACAAAGGAAGAAAGGAGCGCTGTCTGATTTGGTAACTAAGGAACACAATGTCCAAGGCAGACTGGGAAATTTTATAGATGAACAAGAAGCTTTGGGGACAGCAAACAGAAATGATTTATACATTTTGTAGTTACCTTTATCTCTTAGCTTACCAAAATAAGGTAATATGCCATTTGCTTTTTAAAAGATTTGCTTTAAGAAGCATTTAATTTGAGAAACCATATTATATCTTCTACAAAACCAGAGCTAAAGATATTTTCTTCTTTGATGTTCCACAATGACTCTTCTGTAAGAAGCAACATGATTGACCAACTAATTAGTCAAGTGCTTTACTTTATTCTAAGAAGAATTTAAGATAAAATACATGATGACATTTCTTTTTGAATTTAATAGCAGCTATTAGTTTAACTTTCCACCTTAAATGTGTCTTTCAAAGAAACATATAGAGATAGAGAGGAAGAAAAAATGAAAGCAACAACAAAAAAATTACATACAGAGAATTATATAACCTATCGGGTTTTCATTTGTCTAAAGCTGTGGAATTTCATACTCATTCTATTTCCTTTCAGAATCACCATTTGATATATCTTTCTTTTAAATTATTTATAAGCTCTCTTTCTTTTCAAAACTTCTACTCTCTATATCTTTAAATGAAGGCCACTTTCATTTGTTTTTGAAAATAGATAAAAATAAATATAACAGCAATGGGTCTGTGTTTGCACTGGTTTGTGTCTTTAAGTAGAATGTCTAAAAAACAAGGACTGGCATGTCCAAAATAGAACAGCTTGCCTGGGCACTCTCTGCTCTGTTTGGACATAGCTGCACCAGCGTCCACACCACCATCAGAAGGGGTGGCTTTGGAAATCAAGACATATTAGCTTGAAACCCTAAACACATGGAACCCTGCTATCAAGAGACCACAATGTACCAGTCTTAGGCACCATATAAGCATTTAATGATCTAGTTGAAGTGTTACAATAGTGGGTTTAAACAGGATTTGATATTTGCCAGAGGAAACCAAAGTAGATCTTTTTAGCTCTCCCCTTTCCCTTATTCCTCAACTCCTTCATCACACTCTCACTTTTACCCTTGACCTATTACTCAAACTCTTGGTGCTCCTAGCTTTGCGGGGAGGTGGGATATGGAGCAGGAATGAGAGTCCAAGTGCAGCAGAGAAAAGCTGGGAAAAGAAGGGTGAGAGCCTAGAAGAATCAAATCAGAATTGTCAATAGAGGGCTCCATACTTGGGTCTTATGGACTCCAAGCCACTTTGAGAGGCATGCCAATGGTGATTTTCTGCTCAGCAATTTGACATTTGTCATCCAAAGAAAAGTCAGCACTTCATACTTTAAGCTGAGAAATTCACAGTTCTTATGGGGGCTTCTTTTAATCATCACGCAACCCAACTGTGAGGCCAGGAGGTGGTAAATGACACTATTCTCCTTTGAGAGAAGCTCAGACTGGGGCTTAGATCCACGGAGAACTGCCCAAGGACGCATAGCAGGGAGTGAGTCATTTGACAAAGCAGCCCAGAGCAACATCTCTCCAAGATACCATTCATCCACCAGGCTACATGGCTTCAGTTTAGTTTAGGAGGCAATGTTTTCCATAGCTTTGATTGTTCTTTTGTATCCTGTTAGGACTGGATAAAAGTTAGCACCCTAATTACATTCAGATAGTGTTGGCTGTATTTTCTGGGAAAGTGAGGTCCCCTCTTCACAGCTTCTGCCTCTCAAGATGAACAATGACTAACCTAAGTCTACCATAGAAGTCTTTTTCCCTTTCCAGTGACTGGTGTACTGGTGAACATGTGACCCAATTCCAGCCAATGAAACATGGGGGAAAGAGCTGTGGGAAACAGATTCTTGCTGTCTTCTTACCCTCCTTCTTCTTGCCTTAGGACATGATCACACGAAGACTTGGTGCTTAGGATTGAGATTCCAAGAGAATTAAAAAGAAGCCAAATGCATTCTAATTGATATAGTTAAGACGATCATTGTGTTGCTATAAAGAAATACCTGAAGCTGGGTAATTTATAAAGAGAGGAGGTTTATTTGGCTCATGCTTCTGCAGGCTGTTCAGGAAGCATGGTGCCAGCATCTGCTTCTGGTGAGGGCCTTAGGAAGCTTTTACTCGTGGCAGGAGGCAGAGGGGGAGCAGGCATGTCACATAGCAAGAGAGGGAGCAAGAGAGAGACGAAGGAGGTCCCAGACTCTTTTTAACAATCAGATATCACAGTAACACATTACCGTGGGAAGGGCAACAAGCCTTCCGTGAGGGATCCGCTCCCATGTCTCAAACACCTCCCACCAGGCCCCACCTCCCACGTTGGGGATCACATGTCAACAAGAGATTTGGAGGGGACACACATGCATATCAGTCATGCATATTAAATTTTAACAAATTGTGTGGTGAGAGTTTATATGTTTCAGTGGCTATTTTTGGAGACTTAACATTGGTGGTACATCTCTACTTGCCCTTGTAAGGGAACTAGCACTTCTTCAGGTCACGAGGAATCAAAACCTTGGTTGGGTTTCCACATTGATATTTGAAGTCCAGATGGAAATAAGGATCATGGCATAGCCAGGAGCTGACATCCGGGCGTCTTCTCAGCACACGGGTCCTCTGGCATCAGCCCCGTGCATCTTCACAAGCCCTGGCTGATTATGTCAGCTTGTCTCTCACCCAGGCCAAAAGAGCTTCTGGTTCTATAGCCACATCTGTGCCTTCCAATTAGTAGGGCAATGAGTTACTAGTGCACCATCATCAGCCCAACCTGCTTTGCTATAACGGCTTTCAAATTCTGTTTTGACCTCATTGAATCACCCTTTGTTGAACAATTACAGCCTATATGGGCTATAATTACAATGGCAGTTTGTATCATTGAGCAGTGATACATTGGGAACAAATACAGCTTATTATGAAACAGACAGTATGCC
Organism: Pan troglodytes; assembly: GCF_028858775.2. Classification (NCBI taxonomy): domain Eukaryota; kingdom Metazoa; phylum Chordata; class Mammalia; order Primates; family Hominidae; genus Pan; species Pan troglodytes. The sequence continues at coordinate 106,368,332 of NC_072411.2, read as the reverse complement.
CAAAGAGACTCATTCTGGACCTCTAAAAAAAATGTTTGATAAATCATTAGAGGGAAAGAAGTGCCTGTATTACGATTTAATAGAAAGGGTCTCCATTGTGCAAGGCAGGCGAGAACTCCTTTTGAATTGTTGAGAAACAATGTTTTAAAAAGGCAAATCCGAATCTGAGCTCTCAACCCTTACTGGTGGTTGACACATGCTTGTTAACTACCTAGTGGGAGACTTGTATGTACATGGAAATATTGTGGCACAAATGTACCTTCTTTTCACAAATTCTTGAATGAAATTTCTGTAAATCAAATCACATTTTAAGTGTCTGTTGAGTGATTCCACACTTAAAAAAAATCATTTTAAAACCTGGGTGGTTTATGTGTATGAAAATACTGAATTTTTTGTTAGTTGAGGTTGTGGATTTTAGGCATGATATTTCTCATCCCAGGGGGAAAGTAGAAGACATCTATGTTGCTGAGATATTGCTCGTTGTTGTCCCGCACTTCATTCAAGGGCACTGGACATTGTATTATTTCTCTTTGATAGTAGTATTGGAAGACATTCCTAGAGCACACAATCTTGGCTTGTATACAATAAACAATCATTTACAGTAAAAAGTGAGTAGAAGGGGAATGAGAATGTACATGGGAAGGAACATTTCTGAGTGCATAAAACAAGCTGCTGGGAAAAATTATCCAGGGAAGAAGGGCCTTGGGGCCTGGGAATTTGGTGGGATGAGCATGGGGCCACATTTGAGCACAGATTCCTCTTGCCATCATCACTGCTGTTATTTGTGCCCTACTCCAACCCAGAGCGAGAATCTCAGAAGCTTGGTCCCTTGTCCCTTTGAACACAAATGCTTCCAAGGGCAGCTTCTAGAAGCTGCACTGCAGCTCCCAGCACACTATGAGGACTTTGTAAATGTCAAAGAAGAGCAACAAACAAATTTTCCCAAAGCAAACTGTTTTCTCCATTTTCTAAGTGAGTGCAAATGTGATTGTGTGGGAAAGTTTAACAAGTTTTAAAGAACTTTGTAGCTGGACAAAAGGAGCATAAAATTGGTTTCAAGACACAAAGAATTCTTTGGAAAGTGGTTAACCTTTAAAGCAATTCCTAAGAAAGACAAAGATTTTGTATATTCAATGAGACCCTTGGAATAACAATTGCTTATGTTTCCACTGCCCAGGAGTGTAAAGAAGCAAACAAACCAATTTACATTTCCCTTAGCAGTAGCTTGTTTGTTGTTATTTTCTTTAAGAGTATCAGGGTCGGTGGCTGCAAATGGAATTTAAATATGTAGGGTAAAGAGGCAGTCAGACTAAAAATAAATGAGATTTTGAATAACCTCTGTAATATTTATAATCTTGTGCACTCTGAATTCCCGTCATTTCTTACTCATCCAAACAAACTCAAATGGGTTTTTGGCCCATGACCTTTTTTTTCCCCTGCTAAATACAACCAACACACACACACAGAACCACAATATGAAAATGATCTGAGCTAAGACATTTTGATGGTACAAGAGGATATATTTGGAAACCTGGAAAATCCCTCATGGTCAAAGCCTTGAGTGGCTTTCCAACCAAATGCTCCAAGTTCAAGCCTCCATCCACAAGTCATTCTGGAGTTCAACATATGGGTCTGGTCAAAAGTGAGAGGGGAAAGGGATTAGTGAGTAATCACACTGAGGCAAAACCAGGGAGGAAGAGCTCTGGGGAGCAAGAGGGAATCTGCATGGGCAGGAACACAAATTTCCTAGTAATCTACCACCTCCAAAGTAGAGCTGGAAAATGTCAGGGGCCTCTAGAGGACACATAATCAACTCCTGGAATGGAATCAGCACACCTGCCTCCTTGAAGTGCACATGCTCTTCTGGGGACAGAGCATCTCCTGGCCCAGGCCTCTCCTGGCCTCATCTAGTAGGGTTGCAGGTTATGTGATGCTGGAGCCTCACCTTTGTCTAGTGCTTTTCAGCTGGCAAAGTGCTGTCACCTGCATTATCTCTTATCGCTCTTCAAATAGTCCTGGGAAGGATGCAAGCTACGTATCACAATCTCCATAAATAGGTTAAAGTCAAAAAGGTAGAAAAGGGTTAGATGTAAGCTATCCGATGAATAGCCAGGGCAGTTTTAGAAACGGATTACAGCACAAGAATGATAAAGAATGATGTTTCAGTTGACTTGGACTTTCCCTCCAATCTCATCAAGGAAGCCCCCTTTTTAAATTCCTCAACCACTAGGTCCTGACTCCTGAACAATGTCCCAAGTCTGTTACCACAATTTCTTTTCTGAATTTTGCCCTAAGTTTATCCTTGTGGTATTGTTGCGACTGCCCTACAGTTTGTGGCTTGTCGGGATGGCTCTCGTTCTAGGGCTTGGGCTCCATGTGTACCCCCAATCCCTTTTCAGTATTCCCACAAGCTACAGGTCTTCTGACCACCTATTAGTTGACTTATTAAAGTAAACTCACCTTCTAAGGACAAGCCTTGATTTTTTTTTTTTTTTTTCCTGCAGAGTACAGTCTAATCCATATGGAAGGGGAAAAAAGGAACAACATTTACCCAATTAATTAGCAAAGCACCTGTCTTGACCTTCCAGTCAATGGGTCCCAATTATCATGATGAGCAGCTTTCATTTGTTTTTGCCTATTCGGCATGATGGTCCCAGCCCCATCTCCAGAAAACCCTGCACCAGTTTTTGACAGTTACTCTCTGTATTTCAAGAAGAGCTCCTGGCTTTATTTAAATCTAGCAATTACCACACCCCCACCAACCCCCATGAGGAGGGGATAGTCAATTTCTAGGTGGGACAGATGAAATGTTAGCCTGAGATGCTACAATTGGCTACGTAATTTGCAAGCCCTGTGAAAAATGAAAATATGAGGACTCTTTTACAAAAATGAACAAGGATTTCAAGATGGTAACAGGAGAACATTAAATCAAGAGTCCTTCCTGTGCAAACGCACAGGTTAAATGGCAATGAAGCCAGCCCTGCTTGGCTGTTTGCAACCCAGTGCATGCAAAGAACATAACCCTAACCACAGACACTGAATGACTGTCCTGAATTGGTGACTCTTGAAGCCCAGCAGAGCCAGTGAAACAGAGCAGTGCTAAATCAGTCACTGGGCCACAATGTGTGGGCTTAAAAGACATCAGGAGGTCCCAGGAGTCTTCAGACTAGCAGCCTCTGGGAACCTTCCCTAACTGCTAGGACCTCAGCTTTCTCCATCCTTCTCTTGCCACTCCCCAACTTTGCCCACTGGATTCTCTGTGATGTTTGATGCTCAGACCACCTGCGATGGCTGTATGTGCTCAGTGAACCCCCTGCTTGCACTGAGACCTGCCCAACGCAGACCCTATGACGCATCACGGGAAGGTAGCCTGGTGACCTGGGCAGGTGGCTCTGGATCTTCCAATCAGTTCCCAGCTAGTTCAGGTGGAATGCATGTTCTGTGCCTCGCCTTCTAATCTTTTGGTCTTGAGTTCTGCAGACAAAAGTTGCTCCATAATGCCCATGGAAAGGGATCAAATGGCCTTTCCCTGATAGGTTCGGCTGTCTATTGATGAAGACAGGCAGTGGATGCTTGGTTGGGTCATGCTTGGATGTTGTGGATTGTAAAAGTGGTCTGTGGTCTCAAAGGAGCGTCACATTTTAATTACCAGAATTAAACATAGGCAAGGGGTAATTGAGTGGTGATTTACTTTTGCTTTTATACTGTAAATGGAATGTTTAGGTTATTGTTATCTATAACTGTTTATGTACCATGAGTTTTACATACCAAAATCAGTGAGTTCCTTTTTACCTCTGGAAATGAAAAGTACATTTTAAACTTGGAGGGAGAATGAAGTAGATTTCTTTTTAATAACAGCTCTTTTTTCAAGAGTCAAATAGTGCTATCAGAAAGCTATTTTCAAAGCCTAATTTCAGCTGCACTCCTCTTCCCATTATAAATAAGACTGTATTATCTCATAAGCTTGAATTTTCAGTCGGTGGGAAGGGGTAATTCTGCTACAAAGTTTTTCCTTGACCTGAAATTCTATTTTTCTACTTTGCAGCATCCTCTCAGATAAGTTGCTGGTTCCTTATTAGTCTAACATGTCTCCTTGAGGAAGCTGTAGAAGTCCCACCTCTGGGGACTCCAGTGGAAATTGATTTAATTGTCACAAGGCTCTCACACTAAGTACCTGAAAACTTTGGAGAATAAAAGGGGGAGACCCTTTTAAGTGATCATTTGCAGCTCTATGCTACTGAGAAATGAAAAAAAAAATTGTTTTTAAACGTGAAAGACTGTCAGTCCTGATGGTTTTCTTTTTAAAGGTCAGGACACATCCTGTGGGATTCTTCTTTTCACTGGAGCTCTCTTATCCAGCTTGAAACTTGTTCTAGATTAATGGCCAGAAGGCCGATGTAATACATTACCAAAACAGAGCTATCAGGAGTGGGCCATAGGGGCTCCCACAGTCCAGGCTTCATGGCATGCCCAACTGAGCTTCTTGTTGAAATGTGGAAGGAGCGAGGGCTTCTGATACTAACTCTTTTCTTCTGTTTTATTCCTGAAGATCTGGAAAAATATACTTAGGTTGGCCATCCTCTCTCTCTCTCTCTTTTTTTTGTTTTTTTTTTTTTGGAGATGGAGTTTCATTCTTGTTGCCCAGGCTGGAGTGCAGTGGCACAATCTCAGGTTACTGCAACCTCTGCCTCCTGGGTTCAAGTGATTCTCCTACCTCAGCCTCCCAAGTAGCTGGGATTACAGGCATGCGCCACCATGCCCAGCTAATTTTTGTATTTTTTTTGTAGAGATGGGATTTCACCATGTTGGCCAGGCTGGTCTTGAACTCCTGACCTCAAGTGATCCACCCGTCTCGGCCTCCCAAATTGCCGGGATTATAGGCTTGAGTCACCGCACCTGGCCATGGTTGGCCATCCTCTCAAGTCTCCCGTTAGAGTTAAAATATCCACCAAACTTGCTGAAAGAACACTTTTCAATCCATTTCAACTTCTCTTCCTCAAATCATTCAGGAAAAAGGGCAAGATTAGGAAAAAGGGCAAGATCTGTAGGATGGACCTAATTTAATGCTTGATGATTATAAAGGGCCCAAACCTGTAGTCACAGGCATTCTGCCGACACCACTCCCGGACAGAGGGACCATTCCGTGGAAATGTGGAGCATGAACAATTTCAGGATTAGGCATCAAAACATTTGCACTGATGCTTCTCAATTGCCAATTACAGCTGCTTGTACAACTGAGTTACCAAAAGCATTGTGGTCTGCCTTGATGAATAAACACTTATGACTAATTGGAAAATGTATTTCCAGAGTACCATGTTGCAGCCCTACATAGCTCCTTTATTACAGCATTCTGGCATCCTGCCCATCAAGCGGAGACCACTTTCCTTTGAATAAAGCTCAGATGTGATAGGCACAAGCTTTCCTTCCTCTACCCACTTCAACAACACAGCTGATTATTCAACCATTTTCTCTACCCTTTGCTGCCTTCTGTTCTTTTTTTGTTTCTTACCCATTCAAAAATTCTGGCTGTGAGAAGCTCCAAAATTACTAGTTCTCTGAAAATATGCCTTCAATGCTCACTTTGCATCCAGTATATAAAAATGTTTCTCTTTCGCACAATTAGGAGTAGTAGGGAAAACATGGAAATGTAATTTCAAGCAGTTTTCTCATTTGTTTGTATGAAGGTGAAGATTTAGTGAAATTAAAGGCTAAGTATATGCAAGTGTGTACATACATGTACACACAACACATGAGGAGATATGTTAAAGTTAGTGACTGATTCTAGATACCGTGATTTCAGTGGTTTTCTTCTGTATTTCATAATTTTTTTTATCTTGACCATGTATCACTGGCATAATCAGAAAAAAATACATGTAAATGACATGAAATACTGTTTTATTTACATAGGATTATTTTTCTTTGTTTGTTTGTTTGTTTGTTTTGAGACAGTCTCACTCTGTCACCCAGGCTGGAGTGCAGCGACAATGGAGCAATCACAGCTCACTACAACCTCCGCCTCCCAGGTTCAAGTGATTCTCTTGCCTCAGCCTCCCAAGTAGCTGGGATTACAGGTGCACACCGCCACATCCAGCTAATTTCTTGTATTTTAGTAAAGACAGTGTTTCCCCATGTTGGCCAGGCTAGTCTCAAACTCCTTGACCTCAAGGTATCCACCCACCTTGGCCTCCTAAAGCGCTGGGATTACAGGCGTGAGTCATTGCGCTCAGCCATAGGATCATTTTTCTAGACAGAGACATCATCATGGAAATTAGAAGTCTTAACATTACTTTTTATTTCTGGTGGGATGAGTGAAGAATAGTAGGGAAGAGAGGCCCATAAGAAAGTAAATCCTCATTTACATTTCTGGAAGCATCTCCCAACTTGCTTTAGAGACTTTGCAAGGGTTGACTATTTCAACCTCATTTTCAAGGGTACAGACCAAGGTGGAGTGTGGAGGGGTTGCCTCTCTTTTCCCTCTCCATGCCTCCTTCTGTCTGCTGGCAAACTTGCACTCTCAAACAAAAGAGGCAAAAATGACTCCAGGGACATGAAATTTTCCCTGTGATGGTTACATCTGAATTTCCAGATGTGACACTGCTGCATGCTTTGCAGAGTCACCATTTAATTGCTTAAAAACAAGCAAACTAAAAATAATATGAGAAATAACTGCTTGAAAATACAGGAAGTGAAAAGATTCTGAATACTTAAAACTTGGCTTCTACTGAGGAGGTTAGAGAGAAGGAAAAACCAGTACAGAATAGGAACATATTTAAGTTGTAATGAAGTTTGCCAAAGCACGCTTTTCCATATACAAAGAGAAAAACTAGCATATTATAGATTTGGACAACAAAGGACTAATCTCACAAAACTCTGAAAGTCTCTGCTATTCTCAAACAAGACTCATGAATCAGAATCATTTGTTTACCTGGGAACCGTGAGGTTTTAACAGGAGGGTAGAGCTGTATGGGTAAAAGTAATGTCAAAGTTTAACTTCATCGAAAAGGAACAAATAACTATGCTGGACAGAAACTTCTTCTAAAGGGAATTAAAATTTGCTTCTTATCTGAATCATTTATATTTTATAAGCTATCACAGAAATCTTTGCCAAATTTCACTATAGCATTATATACCTAGAAACAATAGGTACATTTATTGCTGGAAAATAACTAAAGTCAAGTATTTTCCCCCAAGGGAATAATGCTAAATCTCAGTCAATGGGCAGTGTTGTCATTTCAAGCAGTTTTCTTATTATCATTTCCTGAGGTTTCTAAAGTGGCCCTAAGTCCTGCCAGATGTGACATTCTGTCTAAAAAGTGGGTTGAGATCCGGTTCATATCAAAATCCAGTGATGCAGTTTGGTGAACATTTATTTTTTATTGAGCACTAAATATATTAAAGCATTTTGATGAATACTATAGGGGATAGCAAAATAGGCAGAATACTGTTCCTCCCATCAAAATGCTAGATATGAAATAATATACACTACATCAGAAAATCACCCTAAGCAAGTGCAACTATAACAAATCTTTATCACAGAAAGGAGAGTCAGCATAATAAAAGATGGACATTTTTGAAATGTCACTGGAATAAGGACTAGAGAAGCTGAACTGTACAACTCTGCACATGCTCTATCCCAGGGGGCGAGGTTGGTGGTGGGGGCTCATACCCCGTTTTCACTGATGCCTGGCAATAACCCTGAGATATGGGACTTATTGCTATGATACCCACTCTACAGATGAGGAAACTGAGGCTCAGGAGTGTAATGAGGACTTTGGAAAAAGAAACTACTTTTTTTTTTTTTTTTTTTTTTTTGAGATGGAGTCTGTCTCTATTGACCAGGCTGGAGTGCAGTGGCGCAATCTTGGTTCACTGCAAGCTCCGCCTCCCGGGTTCAATCGCTAAGTTACACATTTTTGTGATTCTCCCAGTCCTTTCCGCCCAACCCGAGGGGAAAGGGAGTCTTCCTTCCTCAGGCATCCAGGGTCTTCTGTGTCACAAAATGTGGGGAACGGGAATCGAGAAGCCACGTTATTCTACAAAATAAAGAGCTGAGTCCAAGAGAATAAAAGAAAGGAGAAGAGAGAATCTGTGTGGGCCGAGATGAAGGAAGAGTTCTGAGGAATGTGCGATGGGAAAAGATACCTGGTGTTGGAAATATTGAAAGAGAGAGAGAGAGGGAGAGAAAAGATGGGTGGTTCGTAAGATGTGACTTATTAAGAGAGTGTTCTCCCATCTACCCATTTAAGAGTCCATAGTAAAGATTTAAATGTGTTTCAGTGACTTAAATGCTAGAATGACATTTCTGGGATTGTGGCACTGTGCTGAGCTGGCGACAGGAGGCAGTGGGGATTTACAAAGATTCCTGTCATTTGACCGTAAGTGACAGCATGAGGCTTTGAACCCTTTACAATAAGAGAGGGCTTCATGGAGGCCACCCGAGGGAAGATGCAGTGTCCATCTGGATCCCTCTCTTTGGGATGGCACAGACCCTGTTCTCCAGAGTGGGGCCAATGGAAGGAACATGGCATCTACTTTTCCAGCACAAAAGATGGGTTTAAAACTGTGGCAAGGCAAATCCAGGAGACAGGCAGAATATTTCAATCACGCAAAATGACAGAGATGTCCCTATCGCGTCAGGATGTGCAAAGCGACGCCACTCTTCCACTGTAATGGGTCTCACATTTTTCAAGGATTGGTTTGGCAATATTAGGTTGGAAATCCATTTAGTTTTGAGTCAGTACGACCACACAGATACAATTACAAATATCAGTTTTCATTATTGTATTTGCAGATTTCAGTGACATATTTACATCCTGTCTGCATGGAAACCTGATAAACAGTTTCCGCAAATTGGATTGGAACGCTGAGGAACAGAAGAGCCTTCCGTGACTTTCCACAGTCGGCGTCGGCATCTGGGCCCAGCAGCTCTCATTGGCCCTGTGTTCCTGCTGCCTTCCTTCAGCTGTTCTTGTTGACAGCAAAGAATGCTGACAGCCTAGCTGAATTCTCTAAACTCTGATTTTCTATGAGACCAAAAGATGACAAATGAGGTTTTCACTCCTGTTGATGAGCACATCATGAAAATGACATAATTGTGTAATTTTTCGCCCTGAGACAAGGAAAAAAATGTATTGGAAATCACTGTGTTTCATGTTTTTGTTCCCTTTCCACCTTCATCTGACCACAGTTGTCACTCAGCACTCTAAAGAGGAGCAGAAATGGATGCTGTTGTCAAGGGCTGCTTTGGTGTATGTCTATGACAAGGTCATACTCGTCACAGTGCCTAGGACATGCTTTTCTTATCCAGAGGGGTTATCCCAAGAACATTTTAAAGGCTGTCAACTGACATCTCTGAATTGGATGTGACACCCCAAATGCCATTTCTTGGGGAGAAGGCTTGACAGACGCCCATCTAGAGAAATAACTACTTCTATTTATGCACTATCTAAAACAATGCTGGAGCAGCATACATGCCTTCTCTTCAATCTTTGTAATATTGCTCTTGACCCATTTCTTGACAGTGAGCCCAAATTGACCTGTTAAGTTATTTAGGTTGAAGTTATTGGCAAGGTGAGCATCAGAACCATTTGTGTTTGGCTTTGGGTTTTTTATTAAATCTTGTAAAAGATCATCCAGTGTCACCCACTGAAACACTGCTCAGTCTGGGGCCACATTTCAAATTCAGCTTAAAGGAATTACTGGGCATGAAGCTCCTGGTGTTCACCTCCAAGGGCGGGGGCAGGATTCACAGAGAGCTGTAGGAAAGAACTATGCCCAGTGCTGATCTGATGGAAGGCCCATGACATGTCTGCAGTGTCTCCCAACTTCAATCCAAAAATTTGTTATCGGGGGTGCTGGGTAGAATTGTATCTTCAACAAGATTCTAAAATCAGCAGGTGAGGCCAAAAGTGTTCATAATCAAACTTCTTATTCAAACATGGACAGACTTCCCCCTGCATTGGTATAAGTCACCATTTATTTGGTTCAGCATTTATTTGATTCAGTGGGCTTGTATTTTGCAGACTGCAGTTTTACACTCTGAGGGGAAAGGAGTATACTATCTCACACACACTCTGAGGTTTGCAAATCTCGTGGCATCACTGAAATCATTCTCACTCTTCCTATGCTTTCCATGGGCATTTGCTTTCTCAAATATTAAATGCATGAGTGATGTAACCTGATTGGTACCTAGTGGAAAACCTTGGAAAGCTTCGAAGAGTGATTTAGAGAAAAATCTAAGGTTTGGGGTTCATTGAAAGAGTAATTTCTTTCATACGCACATACTCTCCTGCTTAAAGCCTGGCCGGCAATATTTATTTATTCTGTTCTGATCAACCAGGCTACCATCTCTTTTTGTTTATCAGTGACCAACCTCGATTCTGTAGTGCAACCTATTTGGCCACTTTTGTGAGAACCTAAGACTTATGATTTCCCTATGGTAAACTGAATGTATTAATGGCCCTGTTTTTCATCGCTCCTATATCTGCACCCTTTGGAAGTGCCTGCCCACACCGACTTTGGGCTAGACCATACAACTTGTTTTGGCCATTAGAACAATAACAAACTTGATGCAAGCACAGACTCGAAAATCTTGAAAAAGCTCTTGTGTTTTTTGCCCCCTCTTCTTACCTCGTGCCATCACTGTGAGAATACGACCAGGCTAGCCTGCTGGGGGAACATGAGAGATGCAGGAAGGGGGGCCAAGTTGCCTAGCCAACAGCCAGCACATCTGGAGCTAAGTTCAAATGGGTGAGGCCCCAGTTGACTGCCATCCAAGTCCTGAGCACCACCCCGCCCTCCCAGCCCCCAGCCTAAATCACCCACATGCAGACACACAAGCAATAAATGCCTATTGTTGTATGCCACCAAGTTTTGTGGTTGTTACTGGCATTTTTGAGGCAATGGATCCCTGACGGTTCCCCTCATAGCAGTGTTCGTTTTGGCACACGTGGCATCAAGAAATGTTTTGTGGACTGGGTGCAGTGGCTCACGCCTGTAATCCCAGCACTTTGGGAGGCCAAGGCAGGCAGATCACCTGAGGTCAGGAGTTCGAGACCAGCCTGGTCAACATGGTGAAACTCCGCCTCTAGTAAAAATACAAAAATTAGCCAGGCATGGTGGCACATGCCAGTAATCCCAGCTACCCAGGAGGCTAAGGCAGGAGGATAGCTTGAACTCAGGAGGTGGAGGTTGCAGTAAGCCGAGATCACGCCACTGCCCTCCAGCTTGGGAGACAGAAAGAGAACCCATCTCAAAAAAAAAAAAAAAAAAAAGTTTTGTGGAAAAGAATAACATAGAGTAGTATAAATGCATAACTTAAAAGGAGCTTTTAGCGACTCTCTGCTTAACAGTAGTTTTCAAATCTTTTTAAAGCAGAGGGAATTTATAAAATGAAGTTGTATCTGGACCTACAAAATACAAAATGAATTACATGTGGTTAGAGAAGGGTCAACAATGGAGCCTGCTCCAACTTACCACCTATTAGCCACAAAAGGGCACCTTCTCAGGGCTCTAGGCCTCTGTGAGCATAGTTTGAAACCAATTCATATTTCACAGACAAGGAAACCACGACCATAAAGGACTTAAGCACCTTGGACAAGGCCATATGGCAAATCAGAGGTGGGGCCAACACCAGAGAAACTGGACTTCGTTACAGGATATTAGAGTTATCAGAGGCTCAAGATAACTCCCAGTGTGAACATTTCTTCATGATCTACCTGCAGTAAATATCTAATATTACCTCCCAAAGACTACACACCTAGGACCTGTCCTTTATACCTTTCAGACTTCACTGGCTGGCCACTGTTTTAGTTGGTTCTCACACAGCTAATGAAGATATACCTGAGACTGGGTAATTTATAAAGAAAAAGAGGTTTACTGGACTCACAGTTCCACATGGCCAGGGAGGCCTCACAATCATGGCAGAAGGCAAGGAGGAGCAAAGGCACATTTCACATGGAAGCAGGCAGGGGAGCATGTGCAGGGGAACTGCCCTTTATAAAGCCATCAGATCTCGTGAGACTTACTCACTATCATGAGAACAGCATGGGAAAGACCCACTGCCATGATTCAATTACCCCCCACCAGGTCTTCCCACGGCATGTGGGGATTATAGGGGCTACAATTCAAGATGAGACTTGGGTGGGGACACAGCCAAACCATATCAGCCACATGACACCTAGTCTGGACACTATTTGGTAACAGAAAATAAACAAACAAGAAAACCACCTTACTATTGTGGGAAATGATCTTAAGGTATGCAAGCCATACCCAGCTGCACTATGGCCAATATTACAGTTCTATTGTTCCCTGTAATCTTCTTTTCCTTCAGTTAGCTTTTCTTTGCCTGTGGCCATAGCTCTCCGGTCAGCTCCCTTACATAATCCAGCCTCCTCACTTTTTTTGCTGGTCTGTATACTTTTTCCTTGAATCCTTAAACAAGTTCTCTTGCAGTTTTGTCTAATTTCTTCAAAACTATCTTACTTCTCATTATGCTGCCTTTTGGTCTTCTTGCTTCTGGTATTATTTCAATTCAAGTTCACCCATCCTCTTCCTAGAACAAATATTAGCATGTCTAAAATCTATATTTAAAACTTTAGTACTTTTTCCTTAGAAAAAAATGTTATAATCCCCAGTCTACAGGGAATGTGCCCTTCAACCATTCCTTCCTTTCTTTAGAGACCTATTTAGAATTAAAGTCAGTTATTAACTTACAAAGCTTCTTTTTTAGTGTAGCCATTGTATCAGATATCATCTCTCAGCATATTTTACAGTTCTAAAATCGGAAGGTCAATGTAGCCACAAGGCCCACAGAAATTTTTTCTCATTCTTTTGAATATCAATTAAAAAGTCTAAATAGTGCCACTTTGATCCAAAATACTGCCTTGATCCAAAATCCTGCCACCTTGATCCAAAATCCTGCCACCTTGATGATAATTTTCATACCTGCTGGAATTTTCTAGAATCACCTTCAGGGTGTTCTCTTGTTTATTAAGCATAAGATCACAGTTTCCAATTGAATGCAATTTCTTTGGAGGCAAAAATTAGAAATCCTATAGATGAAACCTTCAGAGAAAGAAGTTTTGAACCAACAACTACGAAGGACAAGATATTTTTCTCAGCCACCTTCAAACTATTCCAATACATCAGAAAAGAGAGAACTTTTGAAGAAGTTGGTACAGAATATATCTCCTAGAAGTTCTAAAGAGACCTGAATTAACAAGTGGCTTGGAACTGAATGAAAATTAAGATTTTGCAGAAACCTGATGTATAACTGATATTCGAGCATTGTCATTTCTTTCTTGCCTTCAGGATAAAGATGTTGTCATTCATTCTGTCCATAGATGTGTGCTTTTTCATTTCTATCCCATTTCTATTCATCAGGAAATAGTCATTTATGACCAGTTGTTCTGTTTTCTACAATTTCAATACAGGTCATTTTTCACACTCAAAAAATGCCTGTTATGAACAATTATATAAATATGTCCCATCAAAATGATCAGGAAATTTTTTTGGTACAAAACCAGTTTTGTCCCATTTCTGACATCCTGATTTTTAAGTCACCCTCTCAATTCCTAAGTGTGAGACTGTGTTTGGAAATGGGTGTGTGGTGTAGGAGGGCATTTAGGTCTGAAGGCAGATTTGCTATAAAAATCCACCTCTTCATCTGCATACAAAAAGGCTAAGAAACTGCTTTCACAATCTGAAGACAGGTATTGCTATTTTGCATTATTATTATTCATCATCACAATGCATCATCATTTTGCTTATTTCTGCTTTTACGGCCTAGAGAGAGGCATGAATAAGGCAGGAACACCTCCACTTCTCCCTGAATGTAGAAAAATCAACCATATTTAAGCATCTACCATGACCCCCATATGTCACTTTCCAGAACCTTTAAATGCTGGATGTTCTCAGCAATATGCCAGCTAGAAGTTTACTTTTATAAAAGAAAAAAAATCAAGGTAATTACATACTGAACTCCAGATCATTGTTCCAAATTTGGTTAAGAAATATTTAAAAGAGTATGAATATACTGTACTGATATTAAGGTATTATACGGTTGCCTTTAATGATGTCAGGATGTAAATTAGGAAGAAAACTTTACTGGATTTGAAGAACCAGACACTGCCTTGTCGTTTTTACTAATGAAAGGCAAATTTACCAAAATCTATATGCTTTCTTCATTTTGCCTTCCACCCTGTTGGATTTACTTTCTTCAACCGTAATGAGTGGTAGGGGAAGTCCTCAGAGAATATAATTATAAGATCTCTCACAGGCTGCTCTACACCCAGTTGCTCTGAGAAATAGACTTCCAGCAACCTTAACCTGGGCCAACCTCCACTTTCTCTGCAAAACAACAGGAATCATTTGAATATAAAAGATAATACTTGGCCCCTCTCTCTTTGCCCTCCTAAATCTGGATGCTCACTCAGTAGCAGACAGTAATTTCAGATGCACTCTCATCTCCTAAAATATATCCACCTAATGACTCTTGGCTCTCCTGTATCCAGGAACAAAGATTTTAATACCAACCATATGTCAAGTTGTTGGTTAAAGTAATACATTGACTGAAACTTACTTTCAATAAGTATTTTTGAATCAATGAATTTCCAGTAAAGTATAATCAGGTAATGAATCGATGAGTGTCAATTCTTCACAGTCTTAAAGTGTGGAGAAGGCATGAGGTATGCTAAGTTGGAGAGGAGGGGATTGCCACTGAGTCAGGGGTGCAGAAAGGTACCCAACGGAGAGCGGGGGAGCAAGTTGACTTGCAGTTTGGAGTAGAATCAGTACTTTTTTGCTTTGAGCTGAACAGAGGCAAAGATAAGCTCTTTCAGAAGGCATTTTTGTGCATTTAGTATACTGGCCCACTCCATTGTGTATGATTTATAAGGAGTTAATCTCATTTTTAATACGGGCATTTTATTATGAAAGAGCTTTGCTCTCAGGGGATCCGCTAATTGAGATGTCAGTGTATTCTCAATGGTTGTGAATCTTCATCCTTAGAGGATAGATGTGACCTTTTGGAGATAGCCAAAAGTCATTTAGAACCAAGCAGGGTGGGTGAAGCGGGAGATCCAGCTGGGTCATACAGTCTAAGGACAAATCAAAGAGAGACCATAAAGCAAGAAGAGTGATTCTTGTGTGTGGCCCATAAAGAGGTCTGGAAGCGGCTTGAGAGGACTCCAATATGTTTGGCGCAACATCTTTAGAATAAATACATCGGTATTATATTAAGACAAAACTCACAGTCTCATAAAATTTAACATGGAACTGATTGTATCCATATGTGTTTGGGGTACTTTTTTTTTAGATAACACAGGCATATTTTAATTACATTCAAAAAGATCTATTTTGTACCATCTATTGTATACTAAGGTAGGCAGATCCTAAACTTCTAGACGAAAGTATGTAAACATATTTAATTTATACATGTAAATTAATGTTGGCCAAGCATTTTCTAATGGGGGAAGCTGGATGAAGTGGCTCAGCTCCACAATAACGGCAAACAATACTATTCCCTGTCTCACTTAGTGGAAATTCCAGGCCATTTCAGTTTCCTACCAAATACTTCTAAAAGTATCTTTTCAAAAGTGTGTTGTTTCTCTTTAAGTGAAAAAAAAATGTTTTGGTGAATAATAATCTCAAAAATGATATGGGTGCCAGATTTAGAAAATAAAAATATAAGACGTTACTTTGACATACTTATACTAAAAAATTATTCATCATTTATCTAAAATTCAAGTTGAAATGGATGTCCTGTATTTTATCTGGAAATGCTACAAAGGAACAAAAAGAGCAGGGAGAGTCGGTGAGAGACCTGAGTGGGAAGTGGGGTCTTTGTGCTGCCTTCAGAGGGAATTGCAGGGTCTCCAGCATTCTTAGAACAGCACAGACAGGTGTGTTTTGGTGGCCCCAGGGAAAGAAGAAAGAGTCTGTGCAGGTGTTGTTTCTGGGAGTTACGGAGGCTGGAGGGTTGAGTGAGGGGTTCAGGGAAAGAGAAGCTCTGGAAACCCCGTGTATGGGGGGTTGTGTGTGTAAAAGAATTGAAAGGGAGAAGAAAGGGGATTTTC
Source organism: Pan troglodytes (assembly GCF_028858775.2). Lineage (NCBI taxonomy): Eukaryota > Metazoa > Chordata > Mammalia > Primates > Hominidae > Pan > Pan troglodytes. The sequence continues at coordinate 106,352,256 of NC_072411.2, read as the reverse complement.
CCACATATTGCTGTAGATTATGAATTGGATCCCTTTTAATGTTCCTTGAGAGAACAAGTAAAGATTAAAATTGCTTTTTAAATTACTTTCAGCTAACTGGATTGTGTTTCTTTCAGTGATACTGCACTAAGATTAAGTCATAAATCCCTGGGGATTTATTTGAGTTGCAAACTGTAATTTTTCCTCTTCCCCTTCCCTTCGGTTCCCTGTGGTGGCAAATGCTGCCAGGCTGCCACCCGGGAGGCCACAGCCAGGAGGCTACTAGACAGCTGCCCAGATCAGATACACAACCTCCTCCACCTGCCCCAGGTCTGACTTAGGCTGGTCTCTCCAGCTCAGATCTGTCATGATCCAAGACAGCATCAGGTGAACTCGAGCTTTCCATGTCTAACAGATTCCTAATGAGCCCTGTGTAGCTCAGGTTTCCTGCTTCTAACAAGTATTCAAATTAACAATATTCTATAAGACTGAACCCATTGAAGTAAGAGGAAAGAGACAAATAAAAGGGGAGAGAGGCTCATCTGGAAGCTTAGAGCCCTTTAAATGACAAAAACAAAACAAAACAAAACAAAACAAAAAACAACAGCAAACTTCCTCCCATCCGGCTCAGTTGGTCTCCTGGTAAACTCTAACCAATGGCACTCTTTGGAATTGATTCACCTGCTGCCTTGACTGTCACCATTGACTTACTTGTGTGTCGCAGTATGTCTTGGCTTGTGTTTCTCTCCATGTGTTTCACCATAGTATCTAAATTACCTAGGTGATTGAATCTATGTGTTTTATTTCTTATTTGTTTTCAGAGATTTGTATTTCTTCCTGTTTCTACTACTCATGGCAGTTTGCACCAATTCCTTAGAAGAAATACCTGTCTCAGAGTATGATTAAAGTTCATTTTTAAATGCTAACGATGAATTTAAGAAAAGTTCTGACATACTCCTGAGAGTACATAGGTACTATTATTTTCCAATGGTTTTGCTCTCTTTAAGTTTTCTTTAACCATTGATTTTTTTCCTTTTTTCTTATAATAAATGTGTATTTGACATTTGCTGAAATTCCAGATATGAAACCAGAAATGCCAGATGCTCTTCTTGCCATTCAACAAACCTCTCACTCTTGCCTGAAAAGTTAACAGGGAACAATTATTGTGACAGAGTAATTTGCAACCATGATAGGACTTTGTGAATTGGCAAAGAATTTTCATCGACACCAGTAGGTGCATAGGAAGGAGGCTATTTTAGTTTCTAAATTCACACCTTTTTCGTAAACTCAGTTTTCAGCGGGAGAAAGTGATTCTTTCACTAGTTTATCTAATTTCTTAGAGCATTCTTAAACTGCATCTCTTTTTTCCTGATGAGAGTCAGCGTTTCATGGAGAAGATGCAGGTAGCTACCGACTCCATGTGATTTGAGGGGTGGCCAAACGGCAGGTTTATTTGGCAATATCTCTACCACAGACCTATCTTCCTTTAAAGAAAAGAAATCCTCACCAATAAAAATTCTTTAACATCTCCTTTATCTTTGTGTCCCAACAAGAGACACATAGACACAACTAGGCACTCATTGAATGCATGTTTGTAGAATGCCATTGAGTTACCTGTAGGCAAAGGACAATTGAATTAGTAAACAAACAAATATGCTTAAAAGCTGAGAATGAGGGCTTTGAAGATTTCTACAGGTTCTCTGGTTCTCTCATCCACCATGGCTTGTATAAACTAACATAAATGAATGAAGGAAAAATGAAAAGGCTCATCAAATTTGTGGATGACTGTTGAGGAATATGGAAAATGACTATATCTGGAGTCTAAATGTTTTTGACAGGTGATAGCAATAATGAGCTGACTAAACTGATCAGATTTAACAGGAACAAATAAAAAGTCTTGCAATTGTGCTAGCAAATCTAAATGTACATAGGCAAGGCAAGAGTGGCCTAGGCTTAGCAGTCTGTGTAGTCAATAGGAAGTTCAATATTTTCTAGATCTACCCTATAGAATGTAATATTCAAGGATGAGCTGAAAATAAAAACCAACAGGAGAACCAAAAGCAAAAGTCAGTGGCTACAGAGGCAGCCAGGACACAGTTTAAAGAACAGGTCAAGGAAAGCTACTTGATGCAAAATCTGTGAATGACAACTTGGTGCTTAGCTTTCTCTCCACTGGGTTCTCTAGAAGGTAAAGCTAGAGGCAAGAATTAAAGTACAAAAACCCAGGGTGTTTGGGAGTGAAGGAAAAAGGGATATAAGGAAAAGGAATACACAATGTTATGCATTTCTACATTGGCCCTGCTTCAGAAGTCAAACAGGACTTCTCCAGAAGAGAAGCAAGAAGGGAGAAGGGATGGGGAATTTATCTGGCTCTTTGCTTTCTCTTGTTTCCTACTGGGCAAGATTGAAATGAGGTCGCTCTCACTTTCAGGTTGCATTGTGCAGCCCCTTGGTGGCAACTCATGAAACCAGATACATCAGGGTGACTTTTCAACCAAGATTAGAAGTAAAGGAACAAGTCAGCATGGATTGGGGGGCTGACCAAGAAAGACAAAGATAGAGGTAATCAAGGTGTTAGAGGCGTTTGAACAAGAGCAACTCCATCTTGAATTGGGCTGGGTAAAATAAGGCTGAGACCTGCTTGACTGCATTCCCAGGAGGTTAAGGCATTCTTAGTCACAGGATGAAATAGGAGGTTGACACAAGATACAGGTCATAAAGACTTTACTGGCCGGGCACAATGGCTCATGCCTGTAATCCCAGCACTTTGGGAGGCCAAGGCTCGCAGATCACCTGAGGTCAGGAGTTCAAGACCAGCCTAGGCAACTTGGTGAAACCCCATCTCTACCAAAAATACAAAAATTAGCCAGGCGTGGTGGCATGTGCCTATAATCCCAGCTACCCAGGAGGCTGAGGCAGGTGAATCACTGGAACCCAGGAGGCAGAGGCTGCAGTGAGCCGAGATCATGCCACTGTACTCCAGCCTGGGTGACAGAGCAAGACTCTGTCTCAAAAAAAAAAAAAAAAAAAAGTGCTGATAAAACAGGTTGCAGAAAAGAAGCCAGCTAAAACCCACCAAATCCAAGATGTTGATGAGACTGACCTCTGGTCATCCTCACTGCTACATTCCCAACAGTTCCATGACAGTTTACAAATGCCATGACAACATCAGGAATTTATCTTATATGATCTAAAAAGGGAAGGCATGAATAATCCACCCCTTGTTTAGCATATAATAAAGAAATAACCATAAAAATGGGCAACCAGCAGCCCTCAGGGCTGCTCTGCCTATGGAATAGCCATTCTTTTATTCCTTTTCTTTCTTAATAAACTTGCATTCACTTTATTCTATGGACTCGCCCCGAATTCTTTCTTGTGCAAGATCCAAGAACCCTCTTCTGGGGTCTGAATGGGGACCCCTTTCCAGTAACAAAGAGAAGCTGAAAGACACACGAAACTTTGTCCAATAGAGAACCCTTTTATCCAGTTTCTAGAATGAGGAAGATAGGCTGACAGGGCCACAGAAGGAAAAGGAAAGTCAATAATATGGCCTCCAAAAGAAGCAGTGGTCACCGTCTTAAGCCACACCATGGATGTAGTGGCTTTTCTGTCTCAGCCAAATAATGTGAAAGACTCAGTGTTATTTAGTCTCTAACCACACAGCACTTACAGCCTGTGTTCCTTTCAAAGGCTTATAAAAATGTTTTAAGACCTCAAAAGATTTACCGTTTCTAAAATATAAAACTGATAGATTGAAATTAATAAATGTTTAATTAAACATCTACAAAATGTAACATGATGTCAACTTTATTATTTGTTATATTTAGTGTTCATAAAAATTTCATTACATTTGAAAACAATTTGTAGGTTAGATTTTCTCATTTTATAAGAATTTCTGAGTATGCACGATGCCTGCCAAGAAATCATTGCCAATCATAAATTAACTGAGTTACTCTCGATAAAATTTTTTTCAAAAGATTGTTTTAAAATCCTTTCAAAAATTTTATGATAAGAAATACATTTCATGTGGGATATCAATGTACTTTACTGTATTTTATGTGATGTAGTGAAGTACCCAAAAGAAAGTGTTACCACTAAGAGCTATTTGCTTTCATATATAAGGGAGATGGTCTTCTCTACTATGAACAAGGTAGAGACAATGCACTATCTTCAATTCCAGTTGCTACCCCTTAAACACACACACACACATACACACACACACACAGTCTCAAACTGGAGGTTTGGGGGTCAACCTTTGTTCAGATATCCCACCTAGCGCATACTAGCTATGCGAACCAAGATCACTTACTTTATGAGCCACGCAGTTCCTCGTGGCTAATACAGGCCTTGCAGAATAGTTAGGACTAATACTCACCTAATACTAACCTTGCAGAATAGTTAGGACTATTATAGAACCCAGTCCAGGACCAAATTTGCAGTGGATCCTCAATAACTATCATTAGTAATAATATTTTCCTTGTGAAGTCTAGAGGAGGAGAACCAAATTACAGAAGTTTCTGTGTTTTGTAAAAAGTTGAGAGAACTGAGAGATTTTAGATTGAAGAAGAGACATGAACACAAATGGACTGAAGACTCCTTATGGGAAGATACGGGTCTATTCAACTTTGAATAAGACACTATAGACACTATAAGCTGCAAACTGAATAAATTCATAAGTTAAAGATAGCTGGATTTTAATACATAATATCTGTAAGATAGAACAGGGATTGAACTTGTGTTTTTTGGTTCTAGGGGGCAGACCAGGACCAGTGGTTCAAAGTTACATAAGAAGCCAGTATCTCCTTATGATGGGAACAGGAGGCAGAGAAATTCTAGGCAGAAAAGGAAGGGGTCCCTGGTGAAGCCCCACCCTCAAGCCTAGAACTGTGGCCCAAAGTGAGAACATCCCCATTTTCCCACTCAAATGTTGCCCTTTCCAAAACCACCCTGGCCCACCTCGTCCCCCATCCCATACCCATAAAAACCCCAGGCTCCACTGGCAGAGGAGCAGCAGAGAAGGAGAGAAGAGAAGCAGCCAGACGTCAGAGAGAAGCAGCTTGACTTCAGAAGGATGGCTTGACGGTGGGACTTTGGAGAAGAGCCTGGCCAGGGATGGCCAGACTCCAGGGGAAGACCACCTGCCTGCTCCACCCCCTTTCCAGCTCCCCTTCCCACTGAAAGCCACTTTCATCAGCAATAAAATCCTCTGTATTCACTACTCTCCAATTCGTTCATGTGACCTGATTCTTCTTGGACACCAAACAAGAGCTTGGGAGCCACGGATGTGGGCAGTTGAGTTGTTTAACACTTAAGCTATCCATGGATGGCAAAGCTAAAAGAGCACTGTAACATATGCCCTCTGGGGCTCCAGAAGCTGCTGTGAGGCTGCACAGAGTTCTGCTCCTGCCAGTGCCCAGAAACACTTGTCCTGGCTCCTGCACCCACTCACCTGAGTGCTCCCCCTCCTGTGAGGGGTTAACTGCAGCAGGCTGAGTAAGCGAGGTGCCCCAAGGGGTCAGGGAAAATTTCCTGTTTCACTTATTTTAAAGAACAACTTTATCACAATTAGAAGTGGCCAAAACTAGAATGGGCTTCCTCACGGAAAAGTGCATTTCCTATAAATAGAGGTATGGAAGAGAGACTGGAAAGAATTGAGGACTAGACCAAATGATACCTGCACCTCTTCCAACAACTTTGACCTTTCTATTACCATCTCAGCTTAGATCAAACAATAACCTGATTGTCAGTAGGTTCTCAATTATAATTCCCAACCTCACCATGCTAGCACTGAACAATCAGATGAGATCAGGCCTCTGGTACGGGCCCAAAGAGAAAAACTTGCTAGCCTGTTGTCGAACTCCCACCCAAATGGATATGAGATGCCAGGAAAAAGAATGTCCATTGAGAAGCTATTCTTGCTTGTCTTGGCTGCTTTCTGTTCAGTTATGAATATAAGTTTCACGGAAACCATAAGCATTTAATAAAATACCTTAGGTAAGAGTAAAAGAGAAGCTGCCCAAACTCTCTGCATTATGGCCAGGAATTCTTGGATTAAATAGAATTCAATCTAAGTGCTGGCTGAATTGTGTAGTGATGTATAAAAATCTTTTTGAACAATAGTTAATGTGTTCATGTTGTCAAAAGACAATATAGTTAAAATGAGGAGCAATCTCAGTTATGGTGCTTAAAATCTGCTTTATCTGGGAGAACGTTGTAAAGTGTCTAAGGTTACGACTTAGTTGCTTGGCTCCACTTAATATCTGTAGACACTGGGTGCCTCTTTTTGACTGCTTTACATTTGATACTGACAAATTTTTAGTTATTTCTGTAAAGGATAAAGCCAATCTGGATAAACTAGGTCACCATTGTACAAACAGTCATGGCCTGAAATAAGCAATAATTAACCAAAAAGGGCCAGACAGACATGGAAGTTGTATGTGCTGTGCCTTCACTTGTGTATTTTAAAGTTTCCTTTCTCTGCTGTGCTCACTCTTTCCTCCCCCATCCTCATCAATGTGTCGCTGATTTTGGACTCATGAAATAGGGCCAGGGCCATTTCAGGCAGCACTACAGGAGACTTCTCATTTGGGCCTGTTTATATTTTGCCAAGGAAAACTGCAGTTGAATTGTGACCACGTGTTTCTTTTTTTTTATTTTTGGCCCAATCACGGAGAAGAAGCAGGCTTTCTAGCTGGGCAAACACCCAGTACATCAATGCAGCTCAGAATGCCTTCATTTTTCCTCTTTGTGTTGGGAAAGCGGTAGCTCTGTGCCTGTGGTAAGCTGTATCTAGTTCAAGGAAAAGTCCGAATGACTTGGGTCCAGCTCCTGAACCAATGCTCTCTCTCACTGCCTGGGTCTGGGTGAAAAAATATAACTTTACTTCTCTGGGTCTTTGATGCTAATCTGCAAAACTCCAGTAAAAATCCCTGTCACCATCATTTCATAAAGAAGGGAGGAGAATGGGTGTGAAAATGTGCTCCAAGGAAGCCCCATGTTTCAGCCTTAATACAACTTTTTCCAAAACATCTGTCCTGAATGTAGGAAGGTGATTCCACTGAGAAATGCCTTGAGTTGTTTTTCCAGCAGGGGAGGGGAATTTGTGCTGTGTCATTCTCACTCTCTCACCTGGTTTCCCCAGGGACAAGGCGGGCTGAGTTTGGGGTACAGTCCAAGTCTAGGAAACAGTCTTTTTTTTTTCCCATTGTATGAAGCTAATTGGCCCTTGCGGAAACTGGACCCATTCCCTTGGACTAATTAACACTATTGCCTATTAGCTCCAGCTGAACGAACTTCCTCAAACTTACATTCATTTTATTTAGTACATAGCAATTTGCATTTTTAAAAGATAACCTGCCCATAGCCTCTAGCCACTAAATATGCCTCAAATTCCATATGCACCCATATGCAGTACAGATTGAACTTCACACTCTGGCTCAGAAAGTGTTAGAAGCTATTTAAAACTTGTTAATTTGTCAGTGTGGCATAGGTGGGGGTGGGGTATGGGTGGAGCCCTGACTCTGCCACTAACTAAATGACCTTCCTGGAGTAAGTGATTAGCCTCCCAGGACCTGTTTCCTCTTCTTTAAAGTGAGGGAGTTGACTAAATGATCTCTAATGCCCATTCTAGGTTTAAAATTCTATGATCTTTACAATTAGATGTTTTGAGAGCATGCAGCTTCATTAATAAATGGTAGTATTCACTGCCAGTGGGAGAGTAACACTCAGTTAATAAGCGTGCCTCCTCCTCATGCTCCATACACATAATTCTTAGTGAAAGTTAATGGGAATTAGAAACATCACTAGCAAAACAATCAATGCCAGCCCTTTAACCAGTGACCTCCTGGTCTGTCATTTTGTTGCCTGTATCTGATCGTCCTTTCATAACTCGGGAGACCTGAACCCTGAGCTGAAGGAGATTGACATCAGGACACACTGACCTCTGTGAAGAAGTGTGTTCTTGTCAAAAGCCAAGTCCTCAAGGCAGAGCAGAAGCAGCCAAGATAGATGGAGGAAAGGTGCATGCATTGTACCCCATTCTTAATGGGGTCAGAAGTTCAGTTTCAACTGAGATGCACTGAAGGGAATCTGCTGGATGATCGCAAAGCGAGGTTTCATAATGTGCTCTTCTCATAAGGTGTTTTCGGTACCCCATTGCCACTACGCACAGTGTGATTTGCCATTTAGGTTATTAGATCAATAGGATCTGATAATGAATTTTACATAAATCTATGTTATCTAACCAATACCACATCATTTCAGTTAAATTTCCTGGCTTATTTATACACAGGAAATTGGCAAAACCACAGTCTCAGATAACGCCTCCCCTAAAGCCCTCGATTGTTCTCTAGCAGTTTGGATGGCTGAGTGTGCACCATGGTCACGCAAAATCTGCTGTGATTTTCTTTCCTGCAGGAACCAAAGACAGCAAACAGGAGGAGCACATGTGACAGAGCCTTTCCTGCCTAGCCCCGGCTGGACACTATCTGGGATTTCTCACTGTTCCCTGCATTCTTACCCTTGACCCCTTGGTGCTATCCAGTTCCCCCTGTGTCAGGTCCCTCTGAAAGCTGCGATTTCCTCTCCTGACAGGCAGCAGGAAGGGGAGAAAGCTGCAGGCCAACCTTTGCTCTGAAAGAACTGAAAGGTTATTAACAAAGGGAGCATTGACAGGGTGTGCTCAGGAAATATTGATAAAGTGAGAGAGAGAATGAGGAGAGAGAGAGATGCCTTCCCAGCCTTCACCACTCCCACCATCTTTCTTTCTCTCTTTCCTCTCATCTCTCTCTCTCTCTCTCTGCAGCCTGAGATATTATGTGCACTATTTTAAAGGCTGGCCCAAATAGACTTCTACAATACCTCTTAACCTTATTGCAGAATGATTCCCAGCTAAAAACTCTGGCAGATGAAGTTATAGGTTCCTTGTCAATAAAATGGGAATAATATTAAAACCTACCTCATAGGAAGTAAATGAATCGATGTACAGTACAGGGCTTAGAATACAGCCTGACATAAAATAAGTACTTTAGAAGTGTGAGTTACTGTTAGTGTATCATTAATTATGAATTATCATGTGATCTTAGGAAAAGTAGCCACACCACAATAACAGACAATTTCCTGCCTTAATTTTGCTCACATGATGGACAAGAAGACCTGCAACTTTGAGGAGCTGCAACATAAATGTGCTCCCATAGCCCTTGCTCATTGCCTTTATATCTGTTCTTGCTAACTCTAACTCTTTTCTGAAATCTTTGCCTGGATAGACACTGATCTATTCAACTTTTGCAGCTTGCACTTGTTTTTATTTTTAAAATATATTGAGGCCAGGCATGATGGCTCACAGTTATCATCCTAGCTCTCTGAGAGTCTGAGACAGGAGGATCACTTGAGGCCAGGAGTTCAAGACCAGCCCGTGCAACATAACAAGCCCCTGCCTCCATAAAAAAAAAAAAATTAAAAAAAAAAAAAAAACCTGCCTGGATGTGATGGTTCATGCCTGTAGTCCTGGCTACTTGGTAGACCGAATGGTGAGGACTGCTTGAGTCCAGGAGTTCAAGATTGCAGTGAGGTATGATCACACCACTGCATTCCAGCCTAGGCAACAGAGCAAGACCCTGTCTCTAAAAAATAAAGATAAAATTAAAATATATTGTATTTTTATATATATATATGTGTGTGTGTGTGTGTGTGTGTGTATATATATGTATATGGAGAGAGAGAGAAAGAGACAGAGAGAGCAAAAGCACAGGTACAAAGGCAGAAAAACTGGATCTAATCTCAACCCAGATATTTACCAGGTAATTAACCCTGGACAAGTCCTTTTGTATTTCTGACTGAGCTCCTCATTTGTAGAAGAGCACAATAATGTTTACCCTGACTGCCCCATAGCATTGTCATGATTCAATAGACACTATAATATGTAAAGACATTGGGAAGTATAAATCACTATATGGAAATATAAGCAGAGTCTAGACTCTTGAGTTAGTTTTTATGCAATGGTTATAGCTCAACACTTGTTACACGGTCTTTATTGATAATGAAGATTTGTCACCAGGCCTAAAAATCATTAAATTACATCTCATCATACCTGCGTCACATCTGTCACACTCAAAAACCTCCAGCTAGTCATGCAAAGAAAGCTTAGTTGTTCGATACTCTGCAACACCACCATTTACTAACTCTGATGTCAGCTTTTTCTTCCCCACTAAATTTTAGCACTATAATCATGCTGCAAACTCTGTCTGTTCAATGGAGGTTTTTACCTTTTGCCTTTAATGTAAAATGACAGCCAAATCTTCAGAAGGTTTGGTGTTAAGATTATGTCTTTTACATTCCTACAGTCTCTGTTGTTTAGTTCAGCTTGTCAGGCTGTCAGATAAAGGCCCATGGAGCGTTCTACAGGAATTATTAATGAAGATTTGACCGGTTTTTCTTCTGGAAACAGATCACTTCACTTTTCATCTCACTGCTTTTTACATTAACAAACTAAAAATAGCCATGAGTATTCCAGGGAAGAAATTACCAATATTTGGCAGTATATTTCTTGCTTTCCAGTTGTTAGATTTGGTTCTTTGCCTAGTTAGGACACAGATAAATGTGTAAATCTTAATAGCATAATCCCCAAATTAGTATCCCTGTATCTTTACTCAGAACATGTAGAGCTAAATCTGATTTCAAAACACCTTGTTTTAAGCATAGGCCTTACTTGGCTTGCCCTGGAAAACAGACATTTAAACACAAAGTTTGATGACGATGGCTTTAGGAAAGTGGCCCACACTGAATTCACCAGCCCAATTGCTGTCCTTCTGCAAACATCCATTCAGAACGACATTGACAAGTGAATCTCTGCCAGCTACCGTCTTGTAATCCACACTGCTCTTGTTTATGTGTGCAAATTCACTGTGGTTTGTTGCAGTTCTCTGCTCTGTAGAATCCATTGTAGCCCATCTTCATCTGAGCTCCTCTTTAACAGAGAGAGCCACGTGTGTCAGAATATCATATGGATGAAGTTTGACATCTTTATTCATCTTCTATTTATGGGATGAACGTACAGTTAAAAGGTGGCTTGAGACCATCAAACCCACATCTAGCTGTGATCTAAGTGGAATTTAACGTAGGTCTCCTGAGGTGAAGGGAGAAATGAAGGAAAGAAATGAAGTGCCTGTTTCAATTTAATACTTTAGGCCAATTTTTTTTTTAAGAGAAAAAAAATCAAAGGGCTGGGACCTTCCTTGGCCCCCTGAAGTTTTAGGGTTTCAGATGCTCAGAGATACAATCTGCACAATTTCTTGGCATCTGTTTTTTCCAGACAGTATATTACCACTATAAAGTAGCCTGAACAGTGGGGTCCTCCCTACTGGGGGCCCACTTCAAAGGCAATGTTTGATGTCCCCTGATGCTGCCTGTGGGTGAAAGCGCAGATTGTTGTGTTTCATTTATTAATTACTTAAAACAGAAAAATAAAAGCCAATTTTCTTCTAAATTTCTGTCTACTTTGAGTTAACATCCTCCAATCTGGTTTTTGTCATACACGAGTAATTTTAGTTCCAAATACTGGTATGATGTCATTATTTAACACCTTTTTATCTAAGGATATTGGCGTGTCTTGCAAAAGAGTATGTTGCTGCTTTGTCCTCTATTTAGAAAACAAACATTGAGAAACTAAGAGAGACCACTCCACTATTCCAAAATCACACCATACACATAGTTGGAGATAGGAAGAAAGCCCGGATTTCTTATTCAATTTCATCAGAAAAGGAGACGTCTTCCCAGAACACTGGCAACTCTGGAATCCCCCTGAAACCCAAAGAAGAAAAATGTCCCCCTACTTCCTCATGAACCAAATGTTCCACCAAGCTTTACTTAGAATTAGTTATTTCACTCCAACCCCGGTCTGCTTTTTGCTGAATATTTTCTCAAAACTAAAGCCAGTCAACAGAGTTCTCTCTGGTGTGAAGCAAAACAAAAACACTCCAAAGTTTCTATGTTGTCACCAGACAAAAATTTGCTAAGAACAAGCAGAAATGAGGAGTTAATGGATCCCATATGTGGCCACTAACATAGGTTTATGAGATTTTCCAAGAGATTTCTGAAGATTCCTATAGCACAAAGGAAGATCAAACAGCCACTTTCCTGTCAAACAGGGCAAAAAATGCTCCATCCATAGTTCCCCCTGCATTTATTTTGGTAAACCTGGAAAGAAAAGGTGGCTGCAATATCTGCCTTACAGGGAGCTGACCACAACATGTGGTATACTGGAGCAGGAAAGAAGGTCCTTAAAGACGTCACCTGTGTCCTCACAGCACAAGCAGACCTGCCCTTAGAGCCCACTGCTTGGTATGAGATGTAGCCTCTGGGGGAGGGCTGAGCAACGGAGAGGGAGAGCTGGACAATTTTCTTCATCCGGGAAAATTGCACACACACAAAAATAGCTGTTTTCTTCAAATGTCAATCAGCTCCTTCAAGTTTCAAGCTTCACTGAGGGGTCAGAAGAGGCATTTCCTCTACACATATTTCAGTATCACATCGGGACGTTCAGCCACACACAGCTTCCGGCACGGGGGCTGTGGTTGTGTTGGAGTTAACCACACAGGGCACAGGGTGAGGGAGTTGTCGTTGTTGTTCTTGTTTCTGTTGTTGTGATGGAGGCGGGGCAGCTGGTGGGGTTAAAACGGTTTCCATTATTATTATTTTCTTTCCCCCTTTGTGTGCTATGAACTCTGAACTAGACAAATGAGAACTATCTCCCCTGTTATTAGTAGAATGTCTTCTGTGAGCAAATTCCAACCACTAGAATGTCCGTGTGAACTGCAAAGGCAACCACAACAGTTTTGGAAACTGGGGATGATTGTGGGGCTCCTGGACCGCTGCCCTCCGCCCTGCAGCAGGGAAACAGAACACCCTAGACAGGTGGGGAAGGAGTGGATGGGGGTGAGTCTGCAGGAGAGGAAGCCTGGCCGAAATGTGCTTTTGGATAAAATGTCCCGATTAACCAAGAGCACACAAAATGTGCAGACTGGCAGCACAAGGCCTTAAGCACCCGCAAAGCACGCTGAGTCTTTGGGCTGCTCTGTGACAGGGAGATGTGTTTACCCCAGACAAGTTCACCAGTCCGACAGCGGCCTGAGGCCAGTTGGAGAGGAGGTTGAAATGTTCCACAGTGTGAAGAGTCAGCGTGATCTGTAGAGATAATGGAGCATTCGGTTTGACATCCAAAACTGGTGTATCCAGGAGGAGCGGGATTCTTGCTGGGAGGGGAGACAGTAATTGTTTTTAGCAAGACAGATAAGACATTCCGGTTTCTGTAGATTCCTCCCCAACCAGGAAACAACTGCCTCCAATGTCAGTGCTAAATATTGAAATCAAGGTGTGCAAATGCCTCAGCTTCTCTCCACCGCCTGCTGCATGATTACTTTCAAATAAGAATGTCCTTCCGTCTTAATTTTACACTTAGATAGGTAAAAACATCATCAATTTTAGCAGACTGTTTAGTTTTAATCTGATCAAAACAATCATTCACTAAGAACCTTCTAAGAGATTATAGGAAACATTAATTGTGTAGCTGGACTGGGATACGACTGGAGGGAGGCTTGTAAATAAATCCTAGGACTTTAGTCCAAGAAATATAAAAGGAGAGAGAACACAGAAGCTAGTGCAGATAGATGCCTGATGTCTCCTTTTAGGTGAGAGCATAGAAACATGTAGAGCTTGTTTCCTCTGAGGTTAGATACTGTTTAGTCCTTCCTTGGGTATTCCCATTTACGGCTGTGGTCAAGTGAATCAGCCACAGACGTTACTATTACTTAAAAAGAAAACCATTTTCTCTACATTGGTGCTAGTTCCAAATTGTGTCTGTGTGATCGTCCCTCCCTCAGCCATCTCATTTCCAGGGCTGACAAATATTTAACCTACATAAATACACATTTGGGGAGATCCTACGCCATTTCTCCCTCCTCGTGACCCAACTCGTATTCTTCAAAACATCAAACAAAACAATTCGCAGAATAAAGTTGCCTTCCGAAAGAGGGATTTCCCCCTCCAGTTTCCCTCCCACTTCCACTAGGTCAGTCTGTCTTTCTTCCCTCCTACTCTCCTACACCCCTTCACCCTCCCCAGCAAACTCTGGAAAAACAGTAGTAACTAACATTTGTGCCTTTGGCAATAAAACCACAGGCCTCACAAACCCCAAATGGCAAAAAGACATTTCCATTCCAATCCCAGTTTTAAATTAAACTGTAATGAAAAATCAGCAGTGGCAGCTGGGACCAGAGACACTGATTGTCTCTAGGAACAAAAAGGAGGGGAACAGAGGGGGAGAGGAAAAAGAAAAGAGACTGCAAGGAAGCCTCGCTCTGGTAATAAAGCAGCTGGTAAACCTTCAAGTAAAAAGAAATTAGAAAAACAAATCTAGTGCAGAGACAAGCAAAGATGGCTGTTTTCCTCTACAATCACAGTGAGGCAGACCACAAATCACCCTCCACTTTATGAATGGACAGGAGGGGGTGGGTTGGGAGGGAAGATGAGTGGGCCTGTGCTGACACCTGGAGGAAGATTAGGGAAATTCTCGGGGGGTTGGTCCCACCCCCACATTCCGTGAATGAGTGGGGATTTTGGCTTTCTCAGTGGTCATAGTCAATACTGAGGCTACAAGGAAAAATAAGAAGACCTCATTGCCTTCTTAAAAAATATTTTTAATTGATAAATAATAATTGTACATATTTTTGGTGTACATGTGATACTTTCATACATGCATACAATGTGTAATGATCAAATCAGGGCATTTAGGATATCCAAACCTTAAATTTTTATCATTTCTTTGTGTTGAGAACATTTCAAATTTTCTTTTCTAGGTATTACAAAATATACACTATTTTATTCTTTATCAGAAAAAAATGCATTGAAGAAACCATTTGACTTCAACATGAGGGTTAGAACAATTCATGTAGCTAAACTGAACCCAACTGCGCAGGCTTAACTTTGATTTTAAAAAATACATGGCACAGGTATCTTCATCAGACATGAGAAAAGAATACAGCATTTGAGTATTTCATTCTATAGTTTTTAAAGCTTGCAAGATTCTGCAGATCTTTCAGCATATAATTTATAAATATTTTCTGATTGGTGGTGATCAGAAATCTAGAAAAAAACCTGTACTAACCTATAAGGACCAAAGATGCTTCCAAGAGGGGAAGCAGTTAAGGATCAAGATAGTGAGTGGACTTAGAGGTAACAGGTAAGAATTAGAGACTGGAAAACCAATAATCCTAAACCTTATTTTGTTCCCAGACCTCTTTAAGAACCTGATAAAATTAGTAAACCCTCTTCTGAAAAAAAAAAAAAAAAAAAAAAAAAGATGTACCTAGGAAGACTGCAATCCACCCTTGATGAAAACTATTCGGATCCCAACCCAAGAAGAAATTCAGAGAAAATATAAAATGTATGATGGCCTATTTAGAGGTCAAATGAGATTTCTTTATAAAAGGAAAATTGTTGTGATTAAAAATACACAAGATCTGTACCGAATAAACAGCCTCTTCAGAGTATGCCCTTGTGATTGTGACTTTGTCTGGAAACTTGGCAGATACTGGGGAGACTCTGAAGAGGGTCATCAGCACCAAATGGCAATGCCAAATGAATTTACTATTTAAGTAATAGCCAGGTACGGTGGCTCGTCTCTGTAATGACAGGACTTTGGGAGGCTGAAATGAGAGGATCACTTGAGGCCAGGAGTTCGAGAACAGCCTGGGCAACATAGCGAGACCCAGTCTCTGATTAAATCTATAAGAAATTAAAATTATTTATTTTAACTAACCAGATGTTGTCTGTCAAGCACCTCACATATAGAGCTGAGTGTGAGGACAGTAAGGCTCTGGATGACCCTTTGGATGGACAGTAAGTTCATTAACTCTGTCCTAGTCACTGTGAGCCTGGCTGACATTTATCGACTTTCCTAATAAGAGCTATTGATTTGTTACTAGTATTTTTTTAAAAAAATTTAGATTTGGCTGTTATATTCTGGTCCTTTTTGCTAAACTCTTTGTTTAGCAAAACAAACAAAACAAAACAAATGGCTTTGGAGGCCGGGCAGTGGCTCATGCCTGTAATGCCAGCACTTTGGGAGGCTGAGATGAGAGGATCATTTGAGGTCAGGAGTTCAAGACCAACCTGACCAACCTGGTGAAATCCCGTCTCTACTAAAAATACAAAAATTAGTGGGGTGTTGTGGTACATGCCTGTAATCCCAGCTACTCGGGAGGCCAAGGCACAAGAATCGCTTGAATCTGGGAGGTGGAGGTTATAGTGAGCTGAGATTGTGCCACTGAACTCCAGCCTGGGCAACAGAACAAGATTCTGTTTCAAAAAACAAACAAATAGCTTTGGAAGACTGGGTGAATGAAAGCGTCTTCAGCCCCACCCTTTTGATGTAGTTCATTAGTTCATTCTCGCATATTCTACTCATCTCCTACTTTCTCTTCTTACCTCCTTTTTACCACTTGAGTTTTGATCTCTATGTTATCATTAGAAGATGATGAGGGAAAAACAGAGAGAAGAAATCCTCAACTTCCTTAGAAGGGTTGGTTGCAGAAGAAAGTTGTAAAACTTCACAGAAACAACTATAAGGCTTAAATCAGGAAAACTGAAAAAATAAAAAGAATAATTTATTTCATTGTGATGGCAATGCTGTGGGGTTTTTCCACACCAGATTTAGCCATGTGCTGTGATATATGTCAAAGCTTACTTCTACCTGTTTCACTGAATAGCATTCAAGTATGCTTTTGCATAATATAGCGTCTTCCTAGTAAATGAGTACTGTGCAGGATCAAGCACTTTTATTTATAACTTTTTCTTTATGGCTTTCTGAGCTGTAACTAAAAATACCTGAAGAATGTTTTAAGACCTTTGCTCCTCCCCAGTCTCTGATTTTTGTGGTTGTTTTTTTTTTAATTTAGGGTTTGAGCAACTAAACCAAAACATCACATGAATCAAAGGTTTCTCTTTACCTTTACATTTCCCAAACATTAAATAAATCCTAATTTTCTCAGCTCCCAGTCTGTGAGAAATTGTTTACACACACAGTATAAAGAATGCAATCAGGCCCTTTCTTGGTGGTAGAGATGGGGAAGGCATTTAAACCTACAGAAGATAAATCCTCTATTGCTGAAGCCACATGGTGGTAGATGAAATATGAATTAGGGAGTAAGGCAGAATTGTATTCTAATCTCTGATTTGCTGTATACAGGGCTTGAATTTTTGCTAAGTTCCTTAACTTCTTTGAGCTCGTGTTTCCTTATCAACTGGGGAGAATATTAACTTACCAAAATGTGCTCAGTATTTTATTAATATCTGTTTTCCTCCCTAGAATGTAAGTTTTCCAGGGCAGGGACATGTCTGACTAATTCACTGTTGGGCTCCACAATCTGGCCAGGGTAGGTGTTCCTCACGTATGTGTTGAATAAAGATTGCACATTTTGTGGCATTTAATGGCATATAGCAAATTTTACTTTAAGTTATAATTTAACCTTATTATAGCTAACATTCATAGAGCCATTTTCAATATTTTGGACACTCTGCTAAGGACTTGACATATATTTAGTTTTTCACCGAAATCCAATGAGTTACCACTTCCGTGTTATAGAGGAGGAACTGAAGATTTAAACCCACATGTCTGGCTCCAAAGTCTTTACCCATAACACTCCATTACTGTCATGGCGGCAGGCAGTGTGGGGGGCAGTGGGGAAGAAGGATTCATCAAAGTAAAGGGTAAATGTTGGAGATGAAAAAGAATCAGAGCCCCTCACTGGTCTGTTCACAGCGTTCACGGAAGGCAGCCCTATAAACAGTCAGTCCTACTTGTTTCCCACCCAAAGCCCAGAGAAGGCTGAATGAAGACAAAGGCAAAATTGTGACACAGGGAATTTTCCTCTCAAGACCCTCCTCACTCCAGCAACCTCCAGCTCCAGCCTTGCCAAGGGTCTTCCTGTTCACTTTGAGTCAACTCCGAGAACCCTCTGGAACCACTGATCTCTGTTTCTGAGAGAGGATGACCCTACGCTGCTTTCGAAAGATGAATAATTTCCCCAAATGAATATCAACTTAGAAACAAAATCATTCTGAGAAATTAACCTCTGAAGGTTGTAACTTAGCTGCACTTTCTTTCATTTTCTCTTTTTTCCCCAAAAAATTTCCACTAGAGAAGAAGCACTGTTCTTAATTAAAGTTACTGTCAGAGACCACAAATGGCTTTTTATAATGGCTTCTAAACCTGAAACACCATGGGATACACCTTTATATTATTTCTGAATCATAGCAAAGGGACTGAAATCTTTTCTCATAGTGTGAAAGTTTAAATAATATTATGTTTACTAATGCACTGTGTCCAAAACCAATAGAGACCACAGTGGTTATGTAGAATTCAAACACATAAAATCCATACATCTGTGGGAAGTAGTAGCACATGCTGTACTTTAAAAATATAACCCTGTATGCATATGATAGTTCAGTCTTACATCAGTTCCCAGTGATCTTCCCCATAGAAGGATTTATTAGCAGTGTTTCTCAAGGTGTGTTCTGGGTCTGACCTGCATTAGAATTATCTGCACTGGAGTCACCTAAGTGCTGGTTAAACCACAGATTCCTGAGCCCCACTGAAATACAACAAAATTAGAAACTCTAGGATAGGAACTTGGAATCCTCATATTTGAAAAATATCCTTCAATGACTTTTAATTCATGCCAAAAAGTCTGACAACCACCGATATATAGCATAGTGTACTTAAGAGCACAGACTTTGGAATCAGCCAGCTTTGGGTTTAAACCTCAGTTGCCTCATCTATCCAATGATGGGTATCATACCTACCTTCTCAGTCTGTTGTTGGGATTAAGCGAGAGAATACATGAGGGGCAGAGCCAAGCATGTGATGGTGTAAGTATGGGAGTCTCTCCTCTCTGCCTTCCTGAGAGGCTTCTGTATACTGCTGCTTGGCTCCGGGTTCAACTGAGTGAATTAAGGGCAAGGAGCTACATAGGGAGGAAAACAATATCCGAAAAGTGGGAGAAGATGTGAAAGACTAAGTAGTGGTCCCATAGGGACTGAAAGTTGGGGGCGGGGAGTGGCATGGGTGCAATGGTGGAGACAGAGCGACTGAGGGAAAGTATGGAGCTTTAGGAAGAGAAACGGGTAAAGAAGAATTTTTTAGGAGTCTTTTCATTGTGTTATAAAATTTCCCCTTTGCAACTTTTTCAAAAATGTTTGCAAAATAAAAGACATTTTTCCAAAGCAGTAGGAGTCAAATTTGAATTTTAGTTGCATTATCATCCAAAGACAAGCTCTAACCCTGGAAGGTCCAGATTAGAAGATGATAGATAGATAGATAGATAGATAGATAGATAGATAGATAGATAGATAGATAACTTAATACAAAGCCTAACAAGTACCCACTCATCAAAATACTAGACTTATCTCTAACTGATGCAACTATTCTATGATGTCCTACTAATTTTATGCCCAACTTCTACTTTTCAAAAACTTGTTTCTATTCCAAGTTGTCCTAAATTTCCATTGTTTATGCTTCTCTTTATTTCCCTTAATATATCCTTGTGCTAATGTATCTTTTGCTTATTTTTTTCTTTCTTTTCCATGACTCATTCTTTTCTTGCCCTTTCTCGAGTATTTTTCTTTTATATCACCATCTTCTAGGGCAGCCTCACTCTGTAAACTTCTAGAATCCAGTTTAAAGCAGGATATCAAGGATGGTCCACGGCCTGGCTTTTCTCACTCCAGAGAACCCCAGCCCTGGAGTTGTGATAATGTAGGTCTCTGGTGGTTTTGCTTTCTTCCTTTCCTTCACCATGTTCCTTGTCTTTTCAGACTTGTGATTATGAGCTGGGACCTCTGTGTGCTGGAGGGGCTTGCTGCAGTGGTGAACCCCAAAGCCTGTTCTTTGATATTGGCCTCTGTGGGCCCTCTATAGATTCTTTCATTCTTCCAGAAACCACTGATTGTTGTTTCTTTCATTTTTCCCTTGGAGAACTGCTCTACCTCCATCCCATGTGATGCTACGGGGGCCATTCATCACGTGCTTGATGGGACAAGTTTCAGGCCTAACCAATCATGACAGGTGATCCCTCTGTCCATGCTGATTGGTTCAAGGATATCCATATGACCCAACTAATGCCAAAGTATCTAATAAGTTTTAATACCTGGATATTGTCTTCTGGGATGAAGTCCTATAAGAATGATGCAAATTAGATCTACTTGCAGTTATCTTTTCTAACACTATGAAAGAGGTAACTGCAATGAGAGAGTTAATACCCCTGGAACACCTTGAAGTAATAAGAAATGGAAGTAGGTGGGAAAATACCCTAGCTTTCTCACTACTCAGGGTACAATTCTAAGACATGTTCCACACATTCGCTTAATGGTTCCCAGAAGATTTGAACGCCAATTGCCCGCAACGGTAGCTTGTTCATAACACACCTTTTATTTGCTTTTCTTCCTTCCCTGTCTCACTTCTTAATTCCCTCGTAGTCCTTCCTGGGATCACATCTTAAATAAAATACACCCCAATCCTGGTTTAGTATGCAGAGTAATGCCCACCCTTCCTCCCCTAAAATAGTCTATATCCTAATCTTTAGAACCTGTGGACATGGTAGGTTATGTGGAAAAGGTGAATTAAGGTTGCAGATGTACAGATGTAATAAAGGTTGTTAATCCACTGACCTCTAAATAAAGAGATTTTCCTGGATTATTAGGTGGGCCCAATGTAATCACAAGGGTCCCTGTAAAAGTAGAAGAGGGAATTGGAAGAGATGACCAGAGAGATGGCACTGTGAGAAGGTCTTGGCCTGATCTTGCCACCTTTGATGATAGAATAAGGGGCCATGAGCCAAGGAAGTGGGCGACCTCTAGAGGCAGGAAAAGAGGCAGGGCTTGTCCTGGAATCTCCTAATGGCACCCTAACGACACCTTGATTCTAGCCCAATGAGATATATGGAGAACTTGTGATCTGTAGAACTGTGGAATAATAATGTGTGTGGTTTTAAGCCGAAGTTTGTGGCAATTCATCACAGCAGCAGTAAAAACAAATATAGTGATTCAGGATACATTTGGAGGAAACCCCTATTTAAGATAATTGCTTTTTCTTATTGTTCTTGGGGTGTTCATTCCCATTTTCCCTAATATACAATGGGGCAAATGCTTGATGGATATGACTGACAAAAAAATGTAGAAAATTGAACTAATTTGGAATGGATAATTACATTAAACCGCTGTCTCTTTGGCAGAGAAGGCCTTACCTTGGAGCGCCAGAGAAGTCTCACTAGGGTAACAGTTTTAATTAGTCCAGCTCTGTCTCATATCCAATGCTCAGCTCTGCATCTGTTGATATTTCTCATTTACAATATGTAATAATTGAAATATTCCAGTATTAAGAAATAATTATTACTAGAGACACTGATGGGTTCAGCTATTATCTGGATGCAAATAGTTTCATATTTCACTGTAAAGAAAATAATCTCTATCTTAAGAAATAATGTAATATTTTTTCAGATCTCTTAAAGCAGTCATCCTTTAAAGTAAAAGCTCCAGAAATGAATGACCATAACCTTCTTATTTATTTATATTTTAAATCCTCAAAGTATTGGCCCATCTCATTTTCTTAGTCAAAGCTTGCTTCCTGGTTTTGCCCTGCTAATGACCTCAGCTCCTCTTGATGCTTTAGGACCAAATGCTCTTTGATTAATCATTCTCTGTGTTAATATCAAATGGCCCTTGAATTCTTCAAACAGATTGCTGCTTCTGTTAAATAATGTCCTAAATATACAAAGCAGATAAATGATGACCATTGAGCCAGTGGGAACAGAACTGAGCTCCAAGACTGCATTGCAATTATAATGAAAAGACACATAACTGATGAGCTCCATATCTGAACTTAAAATGATTTGTGAAGCAAAAGATCAAGAGAAGTACAGGCTGAGGTCTCAAGTTAGAGTTGCTGTGATGAAGTATAAACTGGCGCTAGAAAGCATTTTGAAATTGCTTGATATATGTGTATGTGTGCGTGTCTCTCTGTGTGTGTGCATATATATTTTTTTTCTTTGAAATGGTTAAATGCTTCAAGGAATAGAGCCTCTTTGGGGGGCAAAGGCCCAGAACGATATGCATCAGGGTTTTATTTCATTTCAGTCTCTTGGTTATTTTAATTTATGAGGTGTGGAGAATATTAGTTTTTTAGATGATTTAATATTTTATGTTGTAAGTGATCTGCAGTCAGTTTGTTAATTAGATACTGCAGACAGGCTGTTTAATATTATGTGTTGACTCTGCAGGAAAAAAGAAATATAGAATATTTCTGATAGGCAAAAAAAAAAAAAAAAAAAAATCGAAGGCACATGATCAAAGTTCTCTTAGAGACCATGTGTTGGAGGTGCTTTGCTGTAGAACAAATTGTATTTTGCCCTTATAAAGGCTCCCAGAGTGTGCTAGAGATAATTGGAGCCCTCTATTACTTTGCTCACTTAGAAGTTTTCTGGAGTTAGGCAGGAAAAGAAGACAGGAAACTGAGCCTTTAATTTAAATAAGAAAGCCATGTCTGGGAAAATTAGAATACTTTTGGAAGTTGGGAATCCATGGAAATGGATTGTCCTATTTTGATTTCCTCAGAGGACCAGTTTGAAGTAGTGATTTTATGTGATTTCCTTCTGGTCCTGTCCTCAATACCAACATCTCCTGAATAAAGAAATGATATGGTATCCCACTATATTAGTTATATATTTAGCTTTTTAGTTGGAGACTTAGGAATGGGGGAAAACTGACATTGAAAATATAGATGCAAGGCCGGGCTCGGTGGCTCATGCTAGTAATCCCAGCACTTTGGGAGGCCGAGGCAGGCGGCCCACCTGAGGTCATGAGTTCAAGACCAGCCTGGCCAAGATGGAAGAAACCCATCTCTACTAAAAATACAATTAGTTGGGCATGGTGGCACACGCCTGTAATTCCAGCTAGTTGGGAGGCTAAGGCAGGAGAATCGCTTGAACCCGGGAAGCAGAGGTTGCAGTGAGCTGAGATCGTGCCATTGCACTCCAGCCTGGGCAACAAGAGTGAAACTCCATCTCAGAACAACAACAACAACAAATCCGAAAATATAGATGCATTCTCTTCTACTCCTGCTATAAAGGGAGGCTATGGTATAGTTTCTCTGGTTGGTGTCTACTACATGGGTTGGTTTTGCTGACCAAAGCTTTGCAAGAGCAAAGAACCCACCAACAAGGGGCTCTCTCACACAGCTCCATTAGATGTGTCTTATTTTGCTTTGTATAAAGCAAGTGTGCCTAACTCCAGTGAGATTTTTTAGTGAATATTCAACATATATCATAAGGTCAAAACAGACATAAATTGGGTGATTCATTTTAACTTCAGGTATGTGAAATTGAAGACTAATATTTCTCTAAAATAAAAACCTTTGCAAGGTGTTCAACATTCATAAGCAACGCAACAGTGACACATTATTCTGCGGCATGTTGTAAGGCTTTGAAGAAGTTTTGAGTTGTGCTTTATAAGAACAAAATGGTGGTACATAGTATAAATAAGAGAGTTAAAAATAATTCTCCAGTATAACAAAAACGGCACAAAAATTTATAGTCACCAACATAACTAGTATGTTTTCATTCATTTCTTAGCCTTTTGTCTGTTTTATCCCATCTATAATATCAGAATATTCAACATATTACCTTGCTTTCCTGGAGCTAATGTGACCAATATTAGCATATGGTAAATAAGAAACTATTTTTTCCCATCAAAATAGTATTTTCCAAAGGCAAAATAATCAACCATTGTTGTTGTTTCTATTTAAGTTTTATGTGCTTCATGTACCCATTATGAAGAAACAGTAGGAGCAAAATGGCAGAATAGAAGATGCTCAGTTTTAGTCCCCTTCACAGAAATATGACTAACAACTATCCACATACAAGAATGCCTTTGTGAAAATTTCAGAACCCAAGGATGAGGCCCAAAGCACCCTTTCAGAGTACAAAACAGAAAACCCACATTAAAAAAATAAGAGAAACAGTCTCACCTTGAGCTAGCACCTTGTGCTAGTCTCTCAGGCTAGCACAGTGCCACGTCAACAGGTTCCCTTGGGCCTCTGGTTTCCCCAATGGGAAAAAGAGAGTCCAAGATAGATATTCAGCTTCTTCAACATTCAGAGGCACTTGCCAGGAGGCCCACTTCTATCTCACCTTATGGAGAGCACTGCAGAAATTGGCAGGGATAGACCACCTGGGATTAGCTAGGGACAGAGAAGGAGGGCATGACTCGTAGTAACCAGTACATTGATCTTGGTGGTGGCACTGCATCCCAGCTGGTGACCTTGACTGACCAGAGAGCCCGCCCACCTGCAAAACCAAGCCAGTGACCCCATCTAGCCAGCGAGCATGGTCAGCAGTTCTGCCCAGCTGGGGTCCTGAGCCAGTGGTTCAGTTTGGCCACTAAGTGCAGCCAGAAGTCCCACGCAGTCAGGGAAATCAAGCCAACAGCCTCACCTGGCTGCAGAGCCCAACCTGTGGTTTTGCCTGCCCAGGGGGCCAAGGCAGAAGCTCCACCCAACTGTGGAGCATAGTAAGTGATCCCAACCAACTGCTACGAACAGCGTGCAGCCCCACCCAATCACAGAGCACAGCCTGAGACCCCACCTCAATATGGAGCCAAGCCAGTGGCACCATCTGGCCGGGAAACATAGACTAAAGCACCACCTGACCAGGGGAAATTGAAGATGCAATCCACTATCTCTCCCTGAGTCCTGCTCTAACATGAAGTCCATCTAGTGGACCCACCTGACTGTGGGGCCCAGCCAGTAGTACCACCAGACCTCAAAGCATGGGACAGTTACTTTGCTCAACAAGCCTTCCCTACCTTCAGCAAGCCTTCCCTACCTTCAGACACTATCAGTTGGTTCATTCAGAACTCCAGGCTGGGCTGACTAGTGAAGGTCCTTCCCTGCTGAAGCAAACCTGTCAAGGCTGGAAGAGGTGACTGCTTCCTCAAATGCAGACACCCATGTAAGGATACACCAATTATGATGAATCAGGGAAACATGACACCACCAAAGGATACTAATAAAGCTCCAATAACTGACGCTAAGTAAATGAAGATGCATGAACTGACTGACAAGGAATTCAGAATAATGCTCAGAAAGGAGTTCACTGAACTATAAGAAAACACAGATGAACAACTAGAAAGCATCAAAAAATCAAAAATAAATCCTAGAGCAATGACTAAAATTCAATAGAGAGCTTCAATAGACTTGATGAAGCAGAAGAAAGAGTCAGTGAAATTTAAGAAGTCATTGGAAATTATCCAGTCAGGAGAGCAAAAAGAAAATAATGAAAAGAAGTGAAGAAAGCCTACATAATTTATAGGACATCATCAAGTTAATATTATATGCGTTTTGTTTTGTTTTGTTTTGTTTTGTTTTGTTTTGTTTTGTTTTGTTTGGAGACTGAGTCTTGCTCTGTTGCCCAGGCTGGAGTGCAGTGGCATGATCTAGGCTCACTGCAACCTCTGCCTCCCAGGTTCAAATGATTCTCCTGCCTCAGCCTCCCAAGTAGCTAGGATTACAGGTACCCAGACCACACTTGGCTAATCTTTGTATTTTAATGGAAACAGAGTTTCACCATGTTGACCAGGCTGGCCTAGAACTCCTGGCCTCAAGTGATCCGCCTGCCTCAGCCTCCCAAAGTACTGGGATTACAGGCATGAGCCACTGCATCTGGCTATACATATTTTTGAGGTCCAGAAGGGGAAGCTATAGAGAAAGGGACAGAAAGTCTATTTAAAGAAATAGTGACTGAAAACTTCGAAATTTGGAGAAAGAAATGGACATCCAGATCCATTAGGGCCGAAAGTTCCCAAATAGGTTAAAACTGAATAGGTCTACCGAAACTGACAAAAGTCAAATATAAAGGATTTGGAAAGCAGCCAGAGAAAAGCAACTCATCACATAATGAGGGAGCCTCCAAAAAATTATCAGTGGATTTCTCAACCCTGCAGGCCAGGAGAGAATTAAATGATAAATTCAAAATATTGAAAGAAAAAAAATTTTCGTCTAAGAATACTATAGCGAGAAAAAAATTGTCCTTCAGAAATCAAGAAGAAACTTCAGCAAACAAAATCATGGGAGTTCATCACTACAATATCTGCCATACAAGAAATACTAAAGGGAGTTCTTCAAGCTGAAATGAAAGCACATTAATTAACAACATAAAAAGATGTAAATGTATAAACCTCATTGGTAAAAGTAAATATATAGTCAACTTTGGAATTATATTGTATTGGTGGCATAGAAACTATTTTCTATTTTATTTTTTTTAGACAGTTTCACTCTGTCATCCAGGATGGAGGGCAGTGGTGCAACCTTGGCTTACTGCAACCTCTGCCTCCCAAGCGATCCTCCCACCTCAGCCTCCCATGCAGCTGGAATTATACCCAGCTAATTTTTTGTATTTTTTTTAGAGACAGGGTTTTGCCGTGTTGCCCAGGCTGGTCTCCAACTCCTGAGCACAAGTGATCTGTCTACCTCGTCCTGCCAAAGTGCTGCCAAATACCTGGCAATCATTTTCAACTCTACTATAATAGTTAAAAAATAAATAACTTAACAATAATTATAATTATAATAATTTGTTAGTGAACACAGACATAAAAATGTAAATTATAACATCAATAATCTATACTGTGAGGTGGGAAGTAAAAGTATAGTTTTTACATATACTCAAGTTATATCTGCTTAAAATATAATGTTATAACTATAAGATGTTTTATGTAAATCTCACGGTAATAGCAACACCTGTAGTGGATACACAGAAGACTAGGAGAAAAGAATCAGAGCATACCACCACAGAAAGTCATCAAATCATAAAGGAAGCTAGAAAGAGAGGAAAAAAGGAAAAAAAGAACTAAAAAACAGTCACAAAACAATTCACAAAATGGCAATAAGTTTTTACCTATGAATAATTACTTTAAATGTAAATGGATTGAATTCCTCAATCAAAAGACTAAAATGACAGAGTGGAGAAAAAAAAGATTCAATTTTATGCTGCCTACAGGGGACTCACTTCAGGTTTAAGAACACAGATAGGTTGAAAGTAAGGCACGGACAAAGTCTATACTTATATTAGGCAAAATAGATTTTAGGAAAAAAAACTGTTACAAGAAACACAAATGCCATATGATCTCACTTATTGTGAAATCTAAAAAATGTTGAACTCATAGAATCAGGGAGTAGAAGGGTAGGTACCAGGGGAAACTCTCTGGGAGGTGTTTGGGGAGATGTTGGTTAAAGGATACAAATCTTCAGTTAGACATGAGGATTAGGTTCAATAAATCTCTTGTACAACATGGTGACCATAGTTAGAAATATATTGTATTTTTAAAAATCATTAAGAGTATATTTAAAATGTTCTTGCATTTTAAAAGATAAGTATGTGAGGTATGTGTGCATATGTTGATAAATCCTATCTAATCATTTTACAGTGTCTATCTACATACTTCAAAAATGTTGTGCACAATAAATATATACAATTTTTGTCAATTAAGGATAAGTAAATATTTTTAAACTGTTACAAGAGACAAAGAAGGTTACTATATAATGATAAAGGTGTTAATTCATCAAGAAAATATAACAATTGTAAATATTTATGCATTTAACTTTGGAGCACCTAATATATAAAGTGAATATTAACAGAACTGAGAGGAGAAATAAACAGCAATACAATAAGAGTAGAGACTTTGTCCATGCCTATACTCTCAACCTATCTGTGTTCTTAAACCCAAAGTGACTGAAATCATATCTAGTGTCATTTCTAAGCACTATGGTATGAAACCAGAAATCAATAAGGAAGAGAATTCAAAAATTTACAAATACATGGAAATTAAACAACATATTCCTGAACATCCCATGGGTCAAAGAAGAAATCAAAAGGGAAACAAAAAATATCTTGAGACATATGAAAATGAAAATACAACATACCAAAACAGTGGGGTGTGGCAAAAGTTATTATAAGAGGGAAGATTATAGCAATAAATGCCTACATTAAGAAAAAAAGAAAGATCTCAAATAAACAACCAAACTTAAATCTCAAAAACCTAGAAAAAGAACAAACTAAGCCCAAAGTTAGTGGAAGAACAGAAATAATAAATATTAGAGCATAAATAAATAAAATAATAAGGAATAGGAAACCAATAGAAAAGAGCAACAAAATTAAGAGTTAGTTTTTTGAAGAGATATATAAAATCAACAGAACTTCAGCTAGACTAAGATAAAAAGAGAAAAGTCTCAAATAAAATCAGAAGTAAAAGACAAGATATTACAACTGATACAGAAATACAAAGGGTCACACAGGACTACTAGGAACAATTATATACCAACAAATTGGACAATTCAGAAGAAATAGATAAATTCATAGACACATACACCTAGCAAGACTGAATCATGGAGAACTAGAAGATTTGGACAGTTCCATAACAAGTAAGGAGAATGAGTTAGTAACAAAAAGTATCCCATAAAAGAAAATCAAAGACCTGATGGCTTTTCTGCTAAATTTTACCCAACATTTAAATAATTAATGCCAGTTCTTCTCAAACTCTTCCAAAAAAATTGAAGACGAGGGAACACTTCAAAACTCATTTTATGTAACCAGGTTTACCCTGATAACAAAGCCAGACAAGGACAGTACAAGAAAAGAATATTACAGGCAAATATCACTGAAAAACATAGATGAAACAATTTTCAACAAAATATTAGCAAGCCAAATGCAGCAGCACATTAAAAGCATAATTCACCATGAGTAAGTGGACTTTATCCCTGGGATGCAAGGATGGCTTCACAAATCAATAGATGTGATATAACACATCAACAAAGTGAAAGATAAAAATCATATTATCATCTCAATAGAGGTAGAAAAAGCATTTAACAACATTCAATCTTCTTTTATGATAAAAACTTTCAACAAATTGGGTATAGATGGAATACACCTCATCATAATAAAGGCTGCATATGACAAACCCACAGATCTCACCATATTATGGTGAAAAGTAAAAGCTTTTCCTTTGAGATTAGAAAGGAAGGAAGGAAGACAAGGATGCCACTCTTTGCACTTCTATTCAACAAGGTACCTTGAAGTCCTAGCCAGAGCAGCTAGGCAAGAAAAAGAAATAAAAGTCATCCAAATCAGAAAGGAAGAAGGGAAATTGTCCTTGTTTGCAGATGACATAATCTTATGTATTTTTTAAAACCCTAAAGATTACATCAAAAGTGTTCAAACTAATAAATTTAGTAAAGTTGCAGGATACAAAATCAACATACAAAGAATCCATTGCATTTCTCTACACTAACAACAAAATATCTGAATAAAGAAATAAAACAATTTCACTTACAATCACATCAAAAAATACTTAGAAATAAATTTAACCAAGGAGATGAAAGATCTATGTACTAAAAACTATAAAGCGCTAATGAAAGAAATTGAAGATGTCACAAATAAATGAAAAGGTGTCCTATGTTCATGGATTAGAAGAATCTATATTGTTAAAATGTTTACACATGCCAAAGCAATCCATAGATTCAATGTGATACCTATCAAAATTTCAATGGCATTTTTTCACAGAAATAAAAAAAACAGCACTAAAATTTATATGAAACAGTAAAATACATGAAAAAGTCAAAGCAATCTTTGGAAAGAAGAACAGAGCTGGAAGCAACATGCTTCCTGATTTCAAACTATATTACAAAGCTTTAGTAATCAAAACAGTTTGACATTGGTGTAAAAGCAGACACATAGAACAAAGGAACAGAATTGAGAGCCTAGAACTATATCCATACATGTATGGTCAACAAATATTTGACAAGGGCACCAAGAATATGTAATTGAGAAAGAATAGTCTCTTCCATAATTAGTGTTGGGAAAAACAGGATATCCACATAAAAAAGAATGTAATTGGACCCCTGTCTTACACCACTTACAAAAATTAACTTGAACTGGATTAATGACTTAAATGTAATACCTGAATCCATAAAACTCCTGGAAGAAAACATAGGATAAAAGCTTCTTGACATTAATCTTGGCAATTATTTTTTTGGGTAAGTATGATACCAAAAGCAAAAGCACAGGCAACAAAAGCAAAAGTAAACAAGTGTGACTACATCAAACTAAAAAGCTACTGCACAGCAAAGGAAACAATAAAATAAAAAGGTAACATATGGAATGGGATAAAATATTTGTAAACCTTGTATATCTGATAAGAGGTTAATATCCAAAATATATAAGAAACTCATACAACTCAACAGCAAAAAATAAATAAAAAACTAACAATTCAATTAAAAAATGGGCAATGGAGGGCCGGGCACAGTGGCTCATGCCTGTAATCCCAGCACTTTGGGAGGCCGAGGCGGGCCTTGAATTAGTAATAATTCACTTGGGGTCAGGAATTCGAGACCAGCCTGACCAACATGGTGAAACCCCATCTCTACTAAAAATATAAAAATTATCTGGGCATGGCAGCAGGCACCTGTAATCCCAGCTACTCAGGAGTCTGAGGCAGGAGAATTGCTTGAACCCGGGAAGCAGAGGTTGCAGTGAGCCAAGATTGCACCATTGCACTCCAGCCTGGGTGACAGAGGGAGACTCCATCTCAAAAAACAAAAACAAAAACAAATACAAAAACAAAAAACTTGAATAAACATTTTCCCAAAGAAGACATACAATGGCTAACAGACACATGAAAAGCTGCTCAACATCACTAATCCTCAGGTAAATGCAAATCAAAACCACAATGAGATATCACCTTATACATGTCAGAATTGCTATTATCAAAAAGACAAGAAATAACAAGTGTTGGTGAGGATGTGAAGTAAAGGGAACCCTTGTGTTCTGTTGGTAGAAATGTAAATTGGCAGAGCCATTATGGAAAACAATACGCAGGCTACTCAAAAGTTAAAAATAGAACCACTATATCATCCAGCAATGCCACTTCTCTTGAGATATATATCTGAAGGATATAAAATCAGCATCTCAAAGAAATATCTGCATTCCCCTGTTCATTGCAGTATTATTCAAAATAGTTAAGACATGAGAACAACCAAAATTTTTCAATTGATAAATGGGTAAAAGAAATGCAGTGTGTGTGTTTATACACACATATATGTCTATATATACATACACACATATATAATGTATATACTCACACAATGGAAGGTAAAAAAAATATGCACACACACAATAGAATATTACTTAGCCATAAAAAGAAGAAAATTCTGCCATTTGTGATAACATGGATAAACCTGAAGTGCATTATGCTAAGTGAAATAAACCAGGCAGAGAAAGACACATACTGCATGATTTCATTTATATATAAACTCTAAAACTGTTACTCTCATAAAAACAGAGAATAGAATGGTGATTTCCAGGGGCTGGAGAGTGGAGGAAATGGGGAGCTGTTGCTCAAGGTATACAAGCTTTCAGTTAAAAGATAAATAAATTCTGAGCCGGGCATTGGGGCTTATGCATATAATCCCACCTACTTGAGAGGCTGAGGCGGGAGGATCGCTTGAGTCCAGGAGTTGGAGGCTGCAGTGAGTTATGATCCGCCACTGCACTCCAGCCTGGGTGACAGAGTGAGATCCCACACCTAAAAAATAAATAAATAAAGGTAAATTCTGGGGATTTAATATAAAGCATCGTGACTATAGTTAATAATATTATATTTTATACTTGAAATGTGTTAAAAGAGTAGACCTTAAGTGTTCTCACTACACAGAAAAAAATGGTAACTATGTGAGGTGATGGATGTGTTAACTAAATTGATCATGCTCATCATTTTACAATATATACGCATACCAAATCATCATGTTGTAAATCGTAAATATATACAATTATAGTTCACAAAAGCAGGAATAAAAAGAGTAAAAAGAGTAAGAACTGTGAAATGGATACATATATTATGTTTTGATATATACATCTCAGTTTTTTATATTCTCTCTCAAACAAAACAAAACAAAAACACTCCATTTCCCTTACTGGAAGTAATGGGTAAAATACAGACACTTAACTTCCAGAGTTGAATGCTGAATGCCATTTGGTACACAATGGTTATTCAGTAAATGCTATTAACTGATGCTGCTATTGGAAACTTCATAGTGCACTCTTCAGCATCAATTGGTGCTTCACCTACAGAACATCTTTTACACGTTTAACAGAGAGTCATACTATATGAATAAATTTTTGTCTTGATCCTTTAGAAGAAAGCATTTTGTTCTCTTAATGTGGGGATTTTTTGCGAACCTCAAGGTTCTGTCCCAATTAGTTACAATTTACTGATCTAATATCACTCTATGGAAATGTATCATGTACTTGAAATATATATTTAATAAGATAATACCATCAACCAGCACAGCTCTAAATAAGGCATCTTTTTTTTTCTTTTTGTATCTGCTGTTTAATTTCATTATGATTTCTAAAAATTCTCTGGTAGTGTACAGCTGCTCCACTGTTAATAGCCTTGAAATAGAAATGTGTTACTTTGCTTAGCAAGAGACATCTGCATAGTGTAGAAAAACAAAATCATTTGACATGATTAATACAGGAAGATGGTTATTCGTATTTTTAATGCATATTGTTTAAACTCAAATATGTTTGCCTTCCAGCCATTCTTAGATATGTTATTCCAATCTATGATTTAAATCTGTGATGCTTTTAGCATCTACAAAAGAAAAAGAATGTTTGCCAGCCCATCCAACACCTCCTGCTGCTAGTTGGCTAGGTTTTTTTGAATGTCATAAACAGAGCTTTTGATATGGTACCCGTGGGGCTCTTTATCCAGGATGATGTAAATAACTACTCCCAACATTTTGTCCTTTCACCGTCTTTGGTCATGTTATCTTGATATTTGCCCTGGCAATGAGCAAGAGTCTTTGCTTTCACATTAGAAGAGTTCATACTATATTTGAAAATGTCAAAGTGTATAAGCCCTAGGAGGGCAATAGGACAGGTTCAAAAGTTTGCAGATAGATGATTACAGGCTTAGAAATTACAATGAGAGTGCATACTTGCCTTCTCTCATTCCCTCATAGTCTTGCAAATCTCCTGCTACATCATAAATCTTTCTATATCTGTGCTCCCATTCTCTAGCCATTTCACAAGTGGTCAGTCTGCTTCTCAGATTTACACACAGAGCCCTGGTGCTGACCTCATTGGAGGGCACGATTTATGCAGTGGAGCCAGTAACTGAGTGTGGAATACAATCCAGCCCTCTTGACGTGAGGCTGAAATGTTCATATCAGACTGTTCTGCTTACCATTCATGGAATGTCAGCACTTACAGGGATCTTAGAGTGCACCTACTTCAGTTTCCTCCTTTTTCAGATAAAGAAAACACTTGGGCAAAGCAGTTTACCATCAAAGACAATTTTCTATTTCTATTTGTCTTAGTCCATTTTATTGTGCTGCCATCACAGAACACCAGAGACTAGGTAATTTATAATTAACAGAAAATTATTTGGTTCTTGCTTCTGGAGGCTGGGAAGTCCAAGATCAAGGAGCTGCATCTGGTAAGGGTCTTCTTGCTGCATCATAACATAGCAGAAGGCATCATTTTCAAATGTAGTATGAGCTCTTCTAATGTGAAAGCTAAGACTTGCTCATTGCTAGGGCAAATTTCATAATGACGTGATCAAAAATGATGAAAGGACCAAATGTCGGGAGTAGTTATTTATGTCATCCTGGGTGAGAGAGAGAGAAAAAGAGGCTGAACTTGCCCTTTCATAAGGAACCCAATCCTGCAATAATGAACCCTCTCTTGAAATAACAGCATTAATCCATTCATGAGGGCTCTACCCTCATGAGCTAATCACTTTTTATTGGAGATTACATTTCTCATTGGAGATTACATGAACTTTGGGGAACACATTTAAATCATAGCACATGAATCTAGAATGCCTGCTCCTGTAATCTCTTTAAGAATGTACAGCCTGTACTCCTGCCATAATCTGGAGTGCAAGAAGCATTGACTACAGAGACCTTAAACCCTCGTAAGTTCATATGAAAGGAACTTTGCCTTTCTTGTCCATAGTTTTTGGAGCCAGAAGAGGGCCTACTGGAGATATGTAGCAAAGCTAGAAGACCCAGAAGTTCTTCCCTGTCCTATCAAAGCAGCCCCAGCAGTTTTCACGACAGGCAAGTAAAATGTTCAAGTAGGATGTTTGTCAATATCTGCTCAATTCAACAATCACCATTCCTAAATTTGGTGTACATTATGGCACCTCAAACCGGAGGGGAAACGATGGCCTATCTGATAAATGGTGTTGAGACAGAAGGGTAGGCATCTGGAAAAAATAAAGTTGGATCTTTACCTCCCATCCTATACAATGATAAATTCTAAATGGATCAAAAATTTAGATGGTATAAATAAAACCATAAAATTACTAAACAAACATGGTAAAATTTTAATCCTTGGAATGGAAATATTTTTAAAAATTGATTCAAAATTTAGAAGCCATGAAGGGAAATGTTGATAAACCCAAATACATAAAAATTAAAACTTCTATATGACAAACACACACACACACACTCATAAGCAAAAGCAAAAGATAGAAAACCCAACAAACTAAAAAAAAAAAATTTGCAAATCATGTATAAACAAATGGCTAATGTCTATTTATAGATAAAAACTTTCAGCCAGGTACAGTGGCTCACATTTGTAATCCCAGCACTTTGGAAGGTTAAGGCAGGAGGACTGCTTGAGGCCAGGAGTTCAATACCAGGCTGGGAAACATGGCAAGACCCTGCCTCTACAAAAATAATAAAAATAAATAAATGTTTCTACAAGTACAAAATTGAGAGCCTAGCAAGCTAATAGGAAAAACTAGGCAAAAGATATAAACATATAGTTCACACAAAATGAAATACAAATGGCTCTTAAACATTTGGAAAGATGCTCGACTTCACTCATAATAAAATGTATGCAAATTAGAACTATATTGAGATACCATTTTTCTCCTATCAGGTTGGCAAAAATCCAAAAGTCTGATAATACACTCCATTGACGAGGCTGTAAGAAACGCTCTCTTGTACATTGCTTGTGAGAGTATATGTTAGCATAACCCCATATGGAGAGCAATTTAGCAAAATCCATCAAAATTACAAATGCATACATCTTTCACCCCAGCAATTTTACTTTTGGAAATTTATGTTACATAGGTACTTGCAAATGAATGAAAGGACATATGTTTAAGGTATTTACATCAGTATTGTTTGCAAGACCAAAAATTTGAAATAACCTACATTGTTCAATCCAGTACATTGCTAAAATAAACAGTTTACGTAAATTGTGATACATTGATACAACAGAATACTACAAAAGTTAAAAAAATAAAAGAGTGAGCTGCCTCCATAGCAATGAGGAAAGATACTCAAGAGATGTTGAATGAAAAAAGGCAAAATGCGGGCTGAGCGCGGTGGCCCACGCCTGTAATCCCAGCACTGTGGGAGGCCGAGGGGGGGGGGGGTGGATCACGAGGTCAGGAGTTCAAGACCAGCCTGGCCAACATAGCGAAACCCCGTCTCTACTAAAAATACAAAAAAAAAAAAAAAAATAGCAGGGCATAATGGCAGGTGCCTGTAATCCCAGCTACTCGGGAGACTGAGGCAGGAGAATCACTTGAACCCGGGAGGCGGAGGTTGCAGTGAGCCAAGATCACATCACTGCACTCCAGCTTGGGCGACAGAGCAAAACTTTGTCTCAAAAAAAAAAAAAAAGAAAGAAAGAAAGAAAAAAGGCAAAATGCAGAACAATATGTCAAGTAAGCTACCTTTTACATAAAAATAGGGAAAAGAAGAACATGAATTTATATTTATTCTTATACCCATTTTAAAAACTGGAAGAATTTATAAGAAACTAAATACAGTGGTTACTAGTAAGAGATGGGCATCGGAACTGGGGGTATAGGGTACAGGAATCTAAGATATCTCACTTTATGTCTATATGCATATTTAGAATCATTTAAATATATAATCTTTTCAAAAATTGTATATATTTTTAATCAAAGAATAAATAATTGAGTCCCATGCTTGACTCTAAGGAGGCTAACAAGTTTATCTTAGGATAAAAGTGAAGGCTCCAGATTAACATGGGGCCACTCAGAGTCTTACTTTACTCATCTGTCCTTTTCTTCATTCATTTAACAAACATTTATTTACAGTGTTCTGTATAATAGGTGCTGTACTAAACTCTAGGGATACTTGGAGCACACGACCAACTAGATCTTTGCTTCACAGAGTCTACTTGCTAGTCCAGGGTCTCTTCTGGAGTCTGGGGTCTCCAAACAGCATGCAGGTACTCTAGGACCCATATTAACAAGTTTCACTCTCTTATGACACCATCTTAAGCGTGAGCATGTTAAATTTCCATTGGTATAGAGTTCAAAAGTTCAATATCCTTGATTTTTATGAGCAAACAAGATGTGTACAGGCTGGAGGCATTTTTGGTTTCTCTCAATGGCACCTCTTTGCAGAGTTTCACAATATCTTTTATTGTGTATAATACCTTATAATTTGAAACTCTATTTCAAATATGGCCCTTGTTTATACTTATCCAGGGGTTGTAATAATTTCCTGTGATTCATATTGATGTATTTTTATTAATGCTCTAGAATTATACAGTGTATCACTACTTTCCTTTCCTTTCTGCTTTTTTCCCTTAGTTTTATTAGTTTACATTCCATTCTGATGAATTTTTCCAGTCAAATATCTGTTCCTTGGTGTGCATGGCAGTCCCTCAAATAGTATTTCTTTCTTCCTCTATTCTGCTACCCCATTTCAGGCAGATGAAAGCTGACAGTAAAGCTATATCAGCTCAGCGTGGGTTTGTGCATGAATGCATGTGCATCTATAGCCACGTTGTCATGTTTCAAGAGTGAGTACATTCAGTTAATAAACAAAGCAGAGTATTATTTTTATCTCTATCATTGCAGAAAGTTTCTGCAATGATAGAAATGTCCTATAGTTGTGTGTCCAATAAGGCAGCTGCTAACCACTTGTGGCTATTGAGCACCTCAAATGTGGCTAGTGCAATGGAAGAATTGTATTTTTAATTTTATTTTATTTAAATTAATATCAATTTATAAATCCTGCAAGATGAGGACAATATGTGAAAGTAAGGAATGTGGCTCCAAAGAGAGTAGTCAGCCACCCAAACTGCAGTATCCACGAGTGAGAATGTCACGGTAGTGGAAATCTGTCAGCCTTAAGTATTCCAATCAGATGGTGAAGGTCCTGCTTTTTGAGGGATAGTCCACACAGATTGGAAAGGTTTTCCAGCTAGTTTCTGAGATCAGACAGAGCACAGTGCATTCCTCTCACACTCTATCATTAAGTCAGCAAGCATGAAGAAGGTTTGGTTAGAGCTCTAGGCAGGCTTAGTTGGGTTCAAGGCTGAATTCTAGTTCTTGAGTGTACATCAGTAACATGGGAGAAAATGCCATCTTGTGGACTGGGCACAAGCCCTAGGCATCATGAATTCCAGATTTACAAAAGTAAACCTAATTCTAGATCTCACTCACTGGAGGGAAAGAACTCCTAATATACAGCCCACCTGGGCTTATATTAGCCAGAGACTTAACAGCAGTTAGTTATGCCAGAGAACTGAAAGTCGTCAGTGTCTTTAGGTAGATGGACTCAGGCAAATAGAAATTGACAAGGTACAAGTCTATCCAGTTCAACCT
Source organism: Pan troglodytes (assembly GCF_028858775.2). Lineage (NCBI taxonomy): Eukaryota > Metazoa > Chordata > Mammalia > Primates > Hominidae > Pan > Pan troglodytes. Next base: position 106,314,516 of record NC_072411.2, on the reverse strand, counting down.
CCTTCATTTCCCCCTCATTATTTACACTCAGGTGCATAGACCCCACCAGAGCATTCAAGGCCCTCCACAATGTGGAGCCCACTGTTTTGCCCAGGCTTTATCTCCACTAATCTCCCACACACATCTCACACTTCAGCCGAACTAGCCTGTGCATACTCCCCAAGCCCCAGCCTCTCCCGCATGCATGTCCTTGCTCATGCAGTTGCTAGAAATGCCCTCTTCCAGCATCTCCATCTGCCAAAACCCCATCTACCCTCACGGCTCATTTCAGGTGTTCCCTCCCTGAAGTTTTCTTCCCTGAAACCCACGGCTGTCTGTGCTCACTCCCTCCTTGGAGCCCCAGGGCACTTGGTCTGTGCTGCTGTCTTGGCACTTATTCCATTCCTCCTTATGTTGAGGGCATTAGTGAATTTGTCTAATCTTGCCTCCTAGTCTGTGAGCAGTTTGAGGATAGGGCCTGTGTCATTCACATTCTATATTCCCGACAGTGCCTGGCGTGTGGTTGGTCTCCAGGAATTACTGTTATTGAACTGGCTTAAGGACAATTCTACACATGGGGAGGATTTCAGCTACAATCAATGAAAAAGAGATCTTTTGCTCCAGAAAGGAGCCCGTGCAGTCCTGAGCCTCTATCTGAAAAGTACATTATTGTGCCTTGAGACATTTTTCAAATCAAAGGTAGCAAACTGATGATCCAGAGATCCCACATGGCCTGCATACATGTTCTGTTTGACAAACAATCTTATTTTTAAAAAATTGTCAACAACATTTGACATTTGAGGGAGTTCACATAAAAATCCATATTTCTATATTTTCTTCAAAAACAGAAAGTCAGATCTCACATACTGGTCACTTATTCCTCTCCGATAATTTTCCACTTAACCACTCCCTGCTTAACCCACTGTACTCAGACCCTACAAGGACTGGGCTCACTTTATTTTTCCTCCCTCGAATCAGATGTGCATAGAGCCTGTGCACCTTCAACAATTACAATGATCCCACCTCTGCCATTTATGAAGCTCATATTGCCTATTTTTAGGTCATACAGATTTCAGTAACTCTAACAGTGATTGTTTTGCCCTGCTAGTTTCTGTACCATCTATCACACTCCCAAGAGTTCATCTGTGTTCAGAAAAAAAAAAATGATTTAAACCATTTTTCAGGGGGTGTGATGGCAGCTCCAGGTCTATTGTCACTTTACCTGCAAGTGCAGTTTTTAGACATTAGAGAATTGGTTAAGGGACCCAGGGTGTCAGGGCAAGAGGCATATTGTGGAAAGTAGAGGAGGAGATCCTTGAAAAGGAATAAAGAGAGTGAGAACTATCTGATACTGAATGCTAACATTTCATTTCACATCCATAGCGCCTTTTGTGTGAAGATTTCCAAGTAGATTTTAGGGAGTAATTGAGCCTCACAGTACTTGATGAGAAGGGGAAGTGTTAAATTCATTTTCTGATACAGGAAACTGAGGCACTGTTTGTTCACAATTGAAAGAGAATTGGTAGTTTAACTTAATTATCCTCATTTCTGGCGTTTCCCTTAATCACTCATTCTTATGCTTTGGTTTCAAGGGTAATTTATGTTAGATCAATTTGGACTCATAGAATTTAATCAATACCATCTGCAACTCATAGACTCTCCTTGTCTAAAACTAAATTTTCAGAAAAATGTAAGGACTAACAGAGCATAAACAAAATATGGAATCAGATGGGCTACTCTTCGACTTGCAGGCAAATACAAGGACTTCAAAATCTCCATATTCCGTTTTTAATAGTCCCTTCCTGTTCTCTCAGCTCACCTCCTCACACCTCCTCACACCAGTTAAAGACTAGTGTGAAAAGAGTTGCTTGGGTTCAGTATTTATTTTAAAGTCTCATACTTGAAACATCTGAAGGGAGACTTCTAACTTCTTTGACCCATGAGAAGTTTGAGTTAAAAAAAAAAAGATTTTGTTAGCTAAATCAACATTTCAAGTGTCTGGCAAGTGCTTTCAGTTTATAAAACACCACCACGCTGCCTTTTACTGTTAAACCCATTACTCTAATCCACTTTAAATGAAGCATTATGAGGCACCAATTTAGTATCATGTCTTAGCGAACACAGCAAGTCCTAACTGTAGGTATTTATGGTATTTTGAGTAGGATCTGGTCATTATATATTCTTTGTAATAATCATTAGTGATCAAAATCACCTCTCCTGAAACATTGTCTCCCCAAGGCCATCCCCACTAACCAAGTAACTAAAAACAAGTGGAGAATGCAGGATTGAAATATTAAATCATAGGTTGCTTTACCAAGTACATGAGCCAACCTTTGACCCCTGAAAGATGGGATTAAATACCACTTGGATAAAGGTAATTGAAGAAACCTCTCCTATGCATTTTTGGAACTAAAGAAAAGAAAGTGAGTGCATAGGCTTACCTAGAAATCATTGTTGTAGGGAGGAAAACATACAAACAATGTTTATTTGTCTATCAGGTCCCCTCCATAGGATCTTGATATCAGCAGATGTTTTCCCCAACTTTATTTAGAAATTCGGATGCTCCAAGTCTGCTCTAGGTGAGCAAATCAAAGTTGTACCAAGTTAAGCCTGGGAAAATTGTTAGCCATCATCTCCCGTGGGGTGTGGATAAATGTTCTCCCACAGCCTCAGCACTTTCTGATTTGTCCCATTAGAGCTCTTGGCCTCTGCTTCTTACCCAGCATGTCGGCTTTTACCACCATTGGCTCACACCACAGGATCATCAGCTTGTTCTGTCTGTCAGCTCTTCTTGTAGCCAGGTGACCTGCCCTGGATCATTTCACATTCTGTATTTTTCTAAATTACATTGTTCTCTGGAGTCTGTTGCCCAACTAAAAAAGTCACATTTTCGTTCTCTGTTAGTTACTCAAAGTATCAATCATTCTGTAACCACCTGTACTACCGTTAACCTTCTTCCTGTCTTCCAAATCAAAACCCATTTCTCACTTCCATATGTCAACACCAGCCACATGCATTGATTAAATGTCTTTCATTTGAAAGCACACACAGTCCTGGCTATCCTGCCTATGTCTAAATGCCTCCCATATGCTCCCGATGCAAGCCTAATTCTTCTGTTCCCTTCCTCTGGAAAGTCATTCTTCATTGTAATAAGTTGCCCAAAGTAAATGTATTCATCATCTTTTTCTCTGACAACCATGTTTCTCCACTACGGGAAATTAAACACTACAACATATGGCCTGAGCAGCAAACTTTAGTGCTTGCTCGCTCAATTGTTTTAACACATTGCCGCCTTTACATAATATTCTGTTTGCCACTAGCATGTCAGGCTTCCGCTTGACATATGCATTAGACATGTTAATGGCAAGACAGAAACCAACTGAAGCTGACAATATGACGAAAGAAGGGTAAGTGCCTATTAATTACTAAAATTCACTTTTTTCCACTATTTAGCAAGAGAAAAAAAGCAAATTAATGCCTTCAGAACATGCTACCACATTAGCCTGCTGTGGTGCCATCTGACAGATTTTTAAAATCCTAAGTACTATGAAGAGCTTTGTGTAGATTTAGCAAGGCCGGTATAAATGACACTGATGCTCTTTCCATTGTCACGGACCCCACTCGTCTGCTCTTTGTGATTCCCCCAATCACAACGCATTCAGTGGGCATGCTATAGACGCTGAATTGCTTATGTAGTCATCCAATCCTTGTATATGTCCCAGGATTCTTCTATTAGTTAAGCACATAAACTGCTCTGAAAGTATATTCTAAATGCTACACATTGCTGGGTCTCGGCTGTAATTTTAGCACTTTGTGGGAGGATCGCTTGAGCCCAGGAGTGTGAGGTTACAATGAACCATAATCACACCACAGCAGGCTGGGCAATGCAGTGAGATCTTTTCTCTAAGAAATAAAATAAAATAAAAAATAAAATGAATGTTACCCATTTAGAACACAATTTTCTTCTGGGTTATGGCTTCAGAGATTAGATTATTTCATCAACTATAAATCTTTGGGCTTCTATTATGAATCTACTGACTCTGAATTCATGTTTTAGCTAAGTAATCTTGATCTCAGAATCAGTAAAAGTAAGTTACCAAATTCTGGTTTTTTAGATCTTCATTTTTCTAATTAATCCCCTCTAATTTTCAGTGCATCTACTTATGATTTGTGTATGTTCCTAAACAACAAAAAAAAGAAGTTTAAAAATTATTCAGTGGATACTATATTGACTGTTCTTTTCTACACTGAATTTTTTTTACATAAATAGAGCTATATTTGAGTCACATGTTATATTTGATCCTGGAGGACATCCAACAGCAAGTTTTCTAGAATCCCTGAGTCTGATTCATCTCTATCTTTACAACATTTCCCGAGATCTCAGGAGTCCATGGCTCCCAAGGTCATTCCTCTTATGAATAACAGTATCACCTTGAACTCAGTGTCAGCCAATAGTTACCCAAAGCTTAATTGGAAGAAACAATTTATGGAAGTGTCCTGGTGTCCACTCATGCCTCTGACTCTAAAAATCTATCTTGAGATTAAGCTAGATGTCAGAAAGTTTTTTCCCTAAGACCTCATCAAATTGGTCCTCTGTTGGATTGCTTTAACATTAAGTTCAATGTCACCAGCCTAAAAGGAGGGGCGTTATCAGAAGCAGACTTGTGAAGCTCATTGTATCATCTATGAGGATGTTGTTGAAGGTATTATCAACTGGATTGCACAATGTCTTCTCTTTGAGGACCTATGTGACAAGTTTCTTTCAGGCTTCAGTGCCAGGAATAGCTAGGCCACTCCTGAGCACCTAGTTTTATCTTATAAAGTGTAGGAGGATTGAATTCCACTTTATAGATTGCCTATTAAAGAGCTTGGAGCAAGTTAGTAGTACCTCATGACATATGTTTGTGCTCCAGCCTCTTTGATAGTGTTATGTTTTTTCCCCCCAACTGCTCTTATTTTCTTATTTCTCTTATTTCCTCAACTATTTATTTTTAATTCAATTGCACATTATGATACACACACATAAATTACAAAGAAACAAACATAGACACAAAAACTAGACTTTAGAAAGTTTACACTTATGCATATTTATGGATGTATTTCTTTTTAAACACATTTCAAAATATACCATTCAGCAGGGAAAAAAAAAATACATGGTGCACCTATGCTTGCTGTGTTTGGCACTACACAGCACCAGTATGAAAATTTTCTGTATCTTACAGAGAAAATACAGTTTATCTCTTGAGTAGGAAGCTATAAAACAAATACAGGAATGTATGCATACTCTGCATTTACAGATCCACACAAACAATTGCATGTAAAAGCACTTAAGGGTTAGGAAGCCACTGAGAAAAAAGCCAGGAAACTAATTTTAGATCATCTTGTTCTACCAGTCTGCAAATGACTATAATAACACCGTTAATATTTCCAGAATAAAGAGTTATAATATCATGGAGTTTTGATATCATCAAAATCTATATTCATTCATTCATTCCATAAACATATATGAAACAAAGCATTAGGCACAAGGGATACTTGGATGAATGAGACACAGCTTACTGCAATAGGAAATATGTAGGATATACATGAGAAGCATCCTTCAGTGTTCATTATGTCTTTGAAACATCCAGGTAGATATTGAAGTAGAACAGAATATTCTCAACATCATAGTTCAACCTAGTCTTTTATAGATACAAAAAGATGTTGGTTGTCTCAGGGCAGCTCATCTTGCTGGGTAAGGAACATGTTCCTGGGGTGAAGAATGGATACTGGAAACTGTGCTCCTTTTCAAGGCAGCACTGAATAGGTGAATTAATTCACTAAATGACATTCCTGTGGCTGCCAAAGCTAATGCTACCCAAACAGTAGTTTATCATCTTGAAACCATCGCTGTCATCGTTTTCTTCTCTTTTCATTTGCCTATATCTTTCAAGTAACTTTAAAGTAAGTCACCAAGTGAACATTTTCTGATATTGTAATAATTATGCGGACCTAAGAGACAGAAAAATTTTGCCCTGAGCCATGAGAATGCTCAGAAAATGTAGACTTCTGTTTGAGAATCGTGATTCCAAAGCCATTTACTTTGATTAAAGTACATCCTAAGGTTTCCAGGTAATATTGGCAGCCAAGGGTCCTTTGTTTATTTCAATATTTAAGTAGGACCAAGGAAGAAACTAGTCTATAAAATTAAGTGAGTTGAAAGATCAAAGTTATTGAGTTGAACTGCACCTGGATCAAGATGACAGTAAGTTTAGTCTTCAAACACAGATATAACAACCTTTATATGGCATGCCAATTAGGTTATGGTTCAACTGCATCCTGAATTATCAACTGCTGGATCAAGGGAGACCCTGATCACAAACATTGTAATAATTCAATTTTGAGGCCACTAAGTTCTGGGACTTTTCTGAGAAGTCTGATTAGAGTCTATTTGGTTTGTTTTTCTGCTATACATAGTATACTTTTTGGGGAAAGCTTGGTACAGTTACCCAATGAGTAGAAAAATGGATTTATAAGTCAAGAGGCCGCAAATATCTTCCCTTCACAAAGCTAACTAAAATATCTTCCCTTCACAAAGCTAACTTGCTCTTTAAAGGATTGAGCATTTACGATCTTAATGCCTGAAATCTAAGGAATGTGAAAAATAATGGACAGGTATGTGGAATGACTGCTGTCAAACCCGATTTCTACTAGAGCTTCTTGTTTCTGTTATTTTTATCTGGTTTCAGAAATGCAGTGTCACCACTACATTCCTAGCGTTGACCAGAAGTAGAGACTGCAGCACTTCACCAGGCTCATACATTACAAATGCTTCCTCCTTGTTTCTTTTCTTTGCCCCACCCTGACCTGTACCTGCTGTGGTGGACATGCCTACTCACTCACCAAGATTTATAATTTTTCTCTCCTCTGGGTGTATCTCATGACTTGTTTTGGCCAGTCAGTGTAAACAAAAGTACTTAAGAATTGGTGTGCAATTGTCTAACTTCTCTCTTGTGGCCATGTTGATAGGCAGCTGTCTCAAAAGCAAAGTAGTCTGGAATGGTGAGCTGTCAATATGAAGGAGGAGAGCTTCCTGTAGAGTTGCCCAGACCCACAGCATACTTCATGTGAGTCAGAAATGAACTTTTTCATTGTGTTAAGCCACTAGAAATGTTGGTGCTATTTGTTACCTCAGCAAAAACTGACTATTCTGTCTAATACATCCTATAATTTTCTATTCATCTATTCCCTAACCAGTTCCCACACATGAGTCCCATAAAAGATTTAAGGACATTCCTCACGAGAAAGAAAACATAGAAATCAGATGTGGGGTCTTAACTTGCCCTTCTACTGATGGACATAAGCACCATGTCCTAGCACGATTGTCTGAATCACAAATCTTGAATGATATAAGCTCCAGGACAGAGCCATCTTTCTGAATAATATATTCAGTCCTTCAGATAGTCAGTCAACACATATTAATAAGAAACCACTACAAGGCAGGAACTGTACTAAATACTGACAACACAGAAATAAACAAAAAAGAAAAAAAACAAAGGCCATGCTTTCATCAAGCTTCTGATTTAGTAGTGGGATGTAGATCTAGCACACACACACGCACACACCACACACACACACACAGCACCCATAGAGAGACAGAACAAATGTGTTAACACAGCGCTATAAAGAAAATGAAGAGGAAAATATGAGAGTAAATGATGGGAATGGAGGATACTGTTTTATGTAAGGCTTTTCTGAGGAAATTACAGTCAGGCAGATATCTAAATGACAAGGAAGTTAGCAATGCGAAAACTTGGGAGAAGAGGCTTCAGATGGAAGGAAGAAAAATGCAAAAGCTGTGAAATGGGAATAAGATTGGCATGTTAGAGAACCCAAAAAGAAGGCTGCTGTGGATATAATAGAGCAAGAATGAAAGCAGGTGCAAAAGCTGCAGTCAGAGGGGAACAAAGGAACCAAATCCTATAGCACCTTGAAGGCTTAATAAAGGGTTTAAAATTTACCGCAACAAAAATCCGTAGGATGTTTTAAACTGAGAGGTGACTTACTATGACCTATTTTAAGAATTCACTCTAGCAACCATGTAGAAAATGGATGGTGGGTGGAAAGAGTGAAAAAACTGAGCAATCAGTTAGAAGGTACTGCAATTATTCAAGCAGTAGAGATGAAGAGGTACATGGTATAATGATTTGAGATATATGTCAATGGTTACCAAACTTATCTGCACATTACAATCAACTAGGGTGGAGATTTTGTAAATTTTCCAAAACCCAAGCCATACCCCAGACCAATAAAATCACAGTCACTGAGAGTGGGACACAGGTATCAATTTTTAAGGCTCCCCAGGTGATTTCAACATGCAGACAATTTTGGCAACCACTGATACATGGTATTTTGAAGACATATCTCACAGAACTTACTAACAGACTGAATGGGAGGAGGAGAGGTACATGAAAAGAACTGATGAAGCTGCCTAGGTTTATGAAATGAGCAATTGAATGGACGTTGCACTAGTGACCAAAAGTGGGAAGACCTAGTGAGGTATAGGTTTGGGGTAGGGGACATTAGAATCAGGAGTCCAGTTTTAGATGAGGAAATTTTTGAGATGCTTGTTAGGCATTTCGTATTATATATTTTATATAAGTTGACATTATGCAGGCAAGGGAAAGATTATGGCTAGATATATAAATCTTGTAGATATCAGTATAGAGATAGCATTGAATCATGGAACAAGAGGAAACTACCTAGGGAGTGAGTACAGCCTGAAAAAAGAAGAGTGCTCAAACGATCTAGAAGTTGGCAACAACCTGAAGTCTGAATCTGCTGATCACCTTCCTAATCATGCCTTGATCCCTTGCTCTTGAAGGAGAAGAGTGACTTCCTTTCGGGGTCTCACACGTGGGCTTCACATTACCTCTTTCTTTACTCAGGCTACTGTAGCCAGGTCTCAAGATATGCCCTTCTGTCGTTGTTCCCTAAGGCCCTCTAGTCAGTCTTGAGATCTCTTGGGGTCTGGCTCTGCCACTTTCCAGTTATAAAGATCATAACACCCACTTCCCAGAGTCGTATATAAAAGTGTCTAAATGAGAACATGCTGACACCAGGCACTATGCTGGGTAAGCTGAACAGTGCACAAGCCCAACTTTCTTAGTACATCACAGCTGCCTCTCTTTTGACACCTTGATGTGCAAAATAGATGATTCCAAGGCACACAAAATTATGTTGTCCCTGCCTTATTGTGCTATGTTCCTTTACAGGATTTATTTCTAGAACTTCTATATAGTAAAGTTAGTGCTGCCATTTTATCCCTTTGAATCAATGAAGTCCTACTGCAGAGTAGTAAAAAGAAAGGTCCTGAAATCAACCTACCTGAATTTGAATCAGCTATGCACATGCCTATTATTAGCTCTGTGACCTTGGGAAAGTTCTTCACATCTTCTGCAAACCTCAGTTTTCTCACTTGGAACAAAGGGATGACAACCAGTAATACCTAAATCTGAGAGTTATTTTAAGAATTAAACAAGCTGATGTAAAATGCCTGGACAAGGTACCGTGCATAGTATAAGCACTCCATAAATGTTTGCTGTGCTATGAGTGCATACTCAGCTCATCCATGGCCGCTGCCCTCTTTGGGCCCAGGAGAGCCTTGATTCTTGGGCTTGTTCTTAAACTGTTATTCGCTTCAGTCCCTCACATAGGTCCTTCTCTAGGCTTCCGACTCTGCTATTAATATTTTCTTAGTTTTCCTACTGAAGCTGCTGCACACAACCACTCTCCTCACCCCTGTGCTTGGCTACAAATGCAGAATTTGTCACAAAGCCTTCCATCCGCTGAAGTGACCACTGTTACCATTTTTCACTCATTGGATTCAGCTTACCAGCTGCATCCATTTCCTACATTTAAACTAATGAATCCATCAGCTATAGTTTCCCCCAAGGTGACTTTTCAAGGTTACCTTATTACAACACAATATCTTTAATCATATTTAATCATACATTGAGATAGAAATACAAATAACTCCCACCTGACTAGAAAGGGATCTTTTTCCATATTATGCACAGCTGTTTAAGTGTCTTCCTCGAAAAGCAATAAACAGAGTATCCTTAGTAGCTTGAATAATGGTAGTATTATGGGATGTGAGTGTTTAGGGAACTTAGAGGTAAATCAAGAAGTTATTGATTTTCTTTAATTGGTTGAATGATTTAATAATCTATACTCTTGAGACCATGTTAGTGATCAAATTTTCTACTACAAAAAGTTCAGCTTGTTTAAGTGTTACTTCAACTTTTGAGGGGAGAGAGACAAAGTGAAAAAATATTTTTAAAATTCATTCAGAGGGAAAAGTTAGTGAACATATTTTATAGTTTCCTTTTGGAAACTGTTCCTCTCAGGACTGTGGAAGTACAAGAGGCTTTTTGAGGACATATTGAGATCTTTGCAATTTTCCAGCAAAAAGTCCCTTATGATCCTCATCAATTACAGAGAAAATCCCAGTGTGGGCCAAATAATCTAAAACTGATCTTTACAATTCCACATTCACTGTGGATGTGGAAGGCTCAGAAGTCTTGCCCACATTCCAGCTTTCTCAAGCCCAGTCTATGAATCAGAGGATAGGAGATTAGCTACACATGTTCTCCATCAGCATAATCATGCTGGTGAGATGCCTGGACATCATCATATGAGATCTGGTTAATAAAAACTGGTGTGATAAAAATAAACAGTAAAGTGATATTTTGGTTTTCAGTCCAGCCTTTCAATCTGTATGTGGGAGAGAGCATCCACAGGGCTCTTTCTCCCCATAACACGCATGCATAACTTCCATTAGCATCAGTGAGAGGAACATGTGCACACGGAGGAAGATTCGAGACCACACAGTGAGCCATAAGTGAACATAATTTCTGGCAACTTGTGAGATGAGAGCATGGGGCTATTCTGATTACCCAACTTGGAGAAAAATGATAGAATGAGGATCGCTTTGCAGGACTCATTCATATGTATGTATGTACTTACATGATAAGTGCCCAGGAAGACCTGCATGTAGTGCATGTAAAATAGAAGGGACAAAATGAATGTGCAATGAGGAAAGGAGGGGTGTGTGTGTGTGTGTGTGTGTGTGTGTTATGCATTAATACAGTGCAAGGTTATGAGTTTATGTACAAAAAGCAAAGACAGAAATTAACATGTTCTAACCATAAAATTATTGGATTTGACCAAGCAAAGCTATTACTTGCAAGTCCCTTTTATCTGTTCCAGAAAGAGTATGTTGGGATCAGGACGCACTTTAGACTCAATAAAAACTGAGCCCGTGGATCCTCTGGTCAAGATTGGATCCAGTGGGTAAACAGCCACTGAAATGGTTATAGTCTTTAGGAGCCCTTTTCTTCTTGCATTTAATCATGGCAGGCACTTAAAAAGTAACATTTTCATTTGTGTTTTCTCTACACGATGCTAACCAATAAGGCTACTAACTGTTACGAGGTCATGCTGTTATTTTCAAATTAGAAAACACTTCATGAGCAGCCTTGACAGCCATGCTCTATCAAGGGAAAGAAAAATCAGCTCCTGGTTTGAGGAAAACGCGTGCAGACCTCCATTGTTGGAGGCCCTGGCATGTGGCAGCATGCGGCTTCTTAGCTAATGACAAGAGTCTTTCTATGTCTGCAGCCCATGTTGTAAAATTGGTCTGCCTGCACATAGGAGCATTCCGCAGCATTGTGGAATATGGGTGACCTTTTGGAAGTGTTTTTGATCTTGGGCTCAATGATCAATTTTGACACAAGTCAAGAAAAAAAAATGTTATACCTATATGCTCAACAGTGACTTACTGTTTCCATGCAGGGTAATGTATTTCTGGTAGGGACACTCAGAAGCTGCCTCTTCAATAATGGTGTTCTCTAATTTGACAGTGTTGGGGATTATTTAAAGGAAGCATCTTATCTGTTTTCCTTTATGGTAGTTTGGGGAGAAGGCAATAGAAGTAAAAGAAAGTTTTCTGTGTATTTGCTATGTGCTGGGCTCTGCTAGGCACTTTATATACATTCTGTAACTCATCCTTAAAACAACCCTACGTGGTAAGTGCTGTATCACTAATTAACAGATGAGGAGATTGAGGTCTCAGGATATGAAGCAACTTGCCCAAGATCACACAGCTAGGAAGTGCCAGATTATGACCCAATGACTCTGCCACAAAACTCATGGTCTTCCAACCCTACTCTGCTGTTTCTGTAATAGAGGCAGGATTCTTCTTTGCTTGAGAGGAGAGAAAGTAAATGCAGCCGTGGGTAGTATGAACAGAATGTGAAATGCCCACATCAGGAGGAAATCCTTTTACTGTCCCAGCATTAGTGAGCATGGCAGGCGCTGTCCCCGATTGGCCCCTAACCCTTCAGGTGTCTTTCCATTTTTAAGCACACCAGCTCCCAATTGCCGGCACCTGCATCTCTTTGGGGGCTGCCCTTAGGCTGAATGAGCCTGCTTTGTGCACATGGACAGCTCAAAGTGCTTGGAAATTTATGTCCCCATTGGGGCAATCCTCAACCAATGACTGACAGGTCTGGAGATACAAATACCTGCTTGCTTCTCCCTAATCAGGACACCCTAGGGGTTACCCACACTGATGCGAGGGTGCCCCCTGCTGGATTGAGTCAAAATTATTCTAGCGAGGCTTTCTTTGGCCTCCTTGCCTTCGAGGTACCACCTATTTTCCTACATTCTGCCTTATATACTGAAGTATTGGCAATAATTTCACTGGTAGAAAAGGAGACTAATAGGTGGCTTAAATTCATGTAATTGAAAACAGTTGCTATGATCAGGAACACACTAAGTTTTCGCGATTCCAATTTCTATAGACTACCTATCAAAACAAATGAACCACATAGGGATGAAAATCACAACTAAATACAAGGAAGTCTTCTTGATTGTAAAGGTGTCTAAATACTGAAGCTGCCTCTCCCATCCTTAAAGATATTTCAGAAGGAGGCGGGTGCGGTAGCTCATGCCTGTAATCCCAGTACTTTGGGAGGCCAAGGCAGGTGGATCACCTGAGGTCAGGAGTTAGAGACCAGCCTGGCCAACATGGCGAAACACCATCTCTACCAAAAAATACAAAATTAGCTGGGTGTGGTGGCATGCACCTGTAACCCCAGTTACACAGGAGGCTGAGGCAGGAGAATGGCTTGAATCTGGGAGGTTGCAGTGAGCCAAGATCGTGCCATTGCACCCTAGCCTGGGTGACAGAGCAAGACTTCATCTAAAAAAAAAAAAAAAAAGATATTTCAAAAGGAAATGGATAGCTATCTAGATTGCTACAAGGCAGTATTATACCATGATTGAGACAATGGGTTTTGCTTTCAGGTGAACCTGGGATTGAGTGCTACATTTTTCCATGAGCTGCCTGATAACCTCTCTATGCCTCAGTTTCTTCAGCTGTAAAATGGGGATACAGTGAGACTTATCTGTTGTTGAGAAGCTTCCATGAGATTTAATGCAGTTAGGTTTCCTATCATATAGGAAGGTAGCCATTATTATTGTCTTTTATATTTCTAGAAGCAGAATGGTCTCTTGAGATTCTTTTCATGTCTGTCATTATATGCCTCTTCCTATCTTTATTAAAAGCCTGACACTGAAAGTGGGATCCTGGATGCATAGTTGCTGGGGAGAAAAAGAACTCAGGAGAGGTAGAGGAGGTACCCCACCATCACTTTCCAGGAAGAGTGAAGAGTTTTATGGATATGTGCATTACCATTGCCAGCTGCTGATTCTAAAGATTACCCTTTCAACTGAGTTTCACAACAGAAGATGCAGGTAGGTGCAGTGGCTCACACCTGTAATTCCAGCACTTTGAGGGGGTGCACAGCAGGAAGATCACTTAAGCTGAGGAGTTTGAGGCTGCAGTGAGCTATGATTGCACCACTGCACTCCAGCCTGGGCAACAGAGCGAGACTGTCTCAACAACAAAAAAAAAGTCATTTATTGAATTTTTACTATGTGCCAACCACTGTGCTAAGTACTTTATATATTCAACCTTATTTAACCCTCACAACCATCATTTTAAGTGGCCATTATCCCCATTTATAGAGGAGGACACTGAAGCTCAAAGAAGTTAAATAACTTTCCCAAGATCAAGTGGTGGGCCAGGTCTAGACCCAGGTCTCCATGACTCCAAACCTTCATTCGACGTAGAATTTCAGAGAACTTGCCTCTGGTAAATTTTAATTCCTCTACCCCTATAAGAACTTGTGCTTGGATGATGGACCATGCATATCAATATATGAACATGAACTTCATCTTGCATAGTAACAGTTATTCAAAAGAGAAGTCTAGACTTTAACAAGGTCACTGTAATCAAGAGATAATTTCTACCTAAGGGTAATCTTCTACAACGAAGGCACTACCCTAGCTTATTGACACAACCCCCAACCTTGGAAGAGTACACTTAGCCAACAAAAGATAAGTCAACCAGCATTTCCAAATTATCATTTTGGACTCTATTAAGTCATTTCAGATGTCCACTAGGAACAAGCCCTCTGGCCGTCTGGCTGCATGCAGTTCTTGAATTTTTGCAGACTACTAGGGGATGCCTGATAGTCAGACATGGAAATGTTTCCTAGGGCTTTGCAATTTTCCCAGCAGTCCTCCAACCTAATTGGCCTTGAAAGAAATCATAAAAGGTCCACAGGGGCGCTCCAAGATGGACCACACCCACCCCCAAAAAAACATATCCACGCCGGGGCTGGCAAGCAGGGTAAGAGGACAGCCAGATGATGCTGTCACAGACTGTTACCACCGCTGATTCGGTTTTAGCCTCCCACTAAAGTTCTAGAAACCTTGTGCAAGGGTGAGCACTTGCCCTTGTTGAGTACAGAGGCCAGGCATTTCTCTACTGAATTTTTTTAGACCAGCAATTTCCATAGGACCCACTGTGAGCCTAACGCAATTTGCACTAAAAAGAAAATAATTCTTGTGAAAGAAGCTATATTCCATTCAAATGTCATCTGAGTAATAATGGTGGAGGGTTTGGGGAGAAGTAAAGCCTGAATTTGTACTGGAAGTAAGTTAGGGGCAGGGTTTTTTTAGTCTTTCCGTTAAGACAAAGAACTAGTATTAAGACAAGTACAGTCAAATTCCCTGCCCTGTCAGGAATCCATTCTTTTTTATTATGCCATACGCGTAGCTTGAGGTTATATTGGAATGCATAAATCTCTTGTGAGCCACAAAACGTTAAGCTGCCGTTGTCCTCATAATTTCATTATCTCAGTTTCTGCCCTAAAACGTTTAACACTAATTGAACACCCGAGGTTTTCCTGTGAAGTTTATTTTCTGAACATTATTGAAGTGCTGTTGATAAAAGTCAGAATTTATGGAGTCAGCACTCCTTAAAATGCCATGATAGATTTGCGCAGGAATATTTTTTTAAAAGCAGGAATATTTTTATGACTTTGCCTGGAATTTCAAAGTATTTCAATCATTCTACATTATAAAGCTGTCTATTTCAAGGTGCATTTTCCAAGAAGCAAATTACTTTGCTGTACTCAACCTGTTCATCTACGGTTCAGATTGGACATACTTGGCTATCAGATTTATCTCACATTTCAGGTTGTCTCTTGATGTTTATTTTGGTCCTGATTAAAAATACCTGACTTCTTCCCATTCACGCTTATCCTCCGTGCTCCAGTTCAGGCTGCCCAGAATAATGTAAATATTGACAGTCATTTCACTAATGAGAGTTCATTCTTTTTCTCTGAAAGAAATGCATTTCCATGACTCAAAGTTATCAAGCATCCTTTAGTCCTTTAAGAGAAAGAACTGTTTCCTGTAAGTTAAAAAAAAATCATAATAAAAAGAAGCCATGTGTTAAATCTATCTCTTGGATATTGTTTGCATTTCAATTAATTTCACATGTCTGTCAGAAAGTAATTTAGTTCAAAAATGAGCTATGATTGGTGTCTCATATGGATTTTGTGTTAATATTTATGCATATGTATGCATGCACAAATTACACACACACACAAACACACACAACTTATGGTATACCATTCAGGTGTGGAATCTTTACAAAGCATATGACTGCATCTTGGCTTCCAAAAATGAAGCAAAAACTTAGAGGTAAATGTCCATTTCCCATTTAAAAGAAGTTAAGTTGTTCCCGGTTACTATAGTAACTGGCAACATACTAGCATTTTTCTGTCATTATTATACTTGAAAAAGCAAATAATCTGTTTTAAATTCTAAAGCATGGAGAGGACTGTGCCTCTAAAATAGGTCCCTACCTGGCTGAGGAGGAGGCACAACAGATATTTGCCACACTTGGGATTGGGGCTCCACTTTCCTAGACTGAAATATAGTTTCTGAAGGGCTAAGCAAGGGTAAGTTGTTTATGCTGTTGCAGGAACCACAATGATGGGAAAGAAAAATGATATGGTATTTCCATCCCGGGCCTTAAAATAAGTAAAAAAAATTTCAAAACTGTTTTCACACGGTGAAACGTAACTAAATGTGATTTTTTTCATATTCTAGGAGCACAGTCCATGTGTCTCACTGTACATATTCAGTCTCTGCCCTCTATTACCATTTACCACCATCATCTGCAAGGGATAATTTATTTTATTCATAAAAGAAAAGACTGTCTCTTCCTTTCAATGAATTCTCCCTCTATTCGCTTTTTTCCCCTGTTTAAAACCTTTCCTTTTGCACAGAAAGAAAGCTGAAAATAAATAACCCAAAATATTAACAATGGGGGGATGCCAAATGAATTTAACTTTATATTTCAATGTTAAAAATACATTTTCGACAATAAATTAATATTCTTTTATAATCTGAAAAAAACATAAAAAGTGAGATAATGAAAAAAGTACACAATCACCTGTAAATTCAAAAGATTTTCTAACAGAAATAAAATAATCTCTATATAACCCAAACATAATCAAAACACCGAATATCAAAATTTATATGCTACTGCTGAAAGGTTCTTAAAGGGATATTTATCATCTTATTCTTTATATAGGAACATAAAAAGTGGAAATTAATGAGCTAGGAATCAATTTTTTTAAGGATGAGTATTGATAAAGGAAATCCATATTTTAAAAGGATTTTCTTTTTTTATGAGTACAGGATACCTTGTTTTATTGTACTTTATTGTGCTTCACAGATATTGTGTTTTTTACAGATTGAAGGTTTGTGGCAACCTTGTGTCAAGTAAGTCTCTTAGTGCCATTTTTTCCAACAGTATATGCTCATTTCTTCAGCATTTTTAACAATAAAGCATCTTTAAAAACTAATGCATAATATATGTACATATTTGGGGGGTACATGTGATTTTTTTTTTGGAGTACCTAAATTTTTTTAATTTTATTTTTCCATAAGTTATTGGGGTACAGGTAGCATTTGGTTACATCATGAGTAAGTTCTTGGGTTTTTTTTTTGTTTTTTTTTTTTGAGACAGAGTCTCACTCTGTCGCCAGGCTGGAGTGCAGTGGCACGATCTTGGCTCACTGCAACCTCCGCCTCCAGGGTTCAAGCGATTCTCCTGCCTCGGCCTCCTGAATAGCTGGAGACTACAGGCACGTGCCACCACGCCAAGCTAATTTTTGTATTTTTAGTAAAGATGGGATTTCACCATGTTGGCCAGGATGGTCTCAATCTCTCGACCTCATGATCCACCCATCTCAGCCTCCCAAAGTGTACATGAGTAAGTTTTTTAGTGGTAATTTGTGAGATTTTGGTGTACCCCTCACCTGAGCATTATATACTGCACCATATTTGTAGTCTAAAAAGATTTTATGTTATGAGATTTTTCTCTTGGCATTTTCTTGCACACAATAAGTGAAATGCTGTGCATGAAGGCTTTCTCTCTAGCAGAGTTCTCTATATGTCCTAGGAATAATGGGCAACTAAAGACTTTCCTATGTTTTGCGTATTTATAGGGTCTCTCCATAGCCTGAGATCTCACATGTTACCTAAGATTTGAAAATGACTTATGGATAAATTCCAACTCTACGGTCACATAATTTATCTACAGTGTGACCTCTCACATGTACAATAACAAATAAGCAATTAGTGAAGGCTCTCCCTCGTGTGTTTTCTCTAGTGTGAATTCTCACATGTCTTAAGGTATATAGTACAACAAAATCTTGGTCATATTCCTTAAATCTTGACAGTTTGTCTCCATTGTATGTTCTCACTTGTAAATTTTAAAAACTCATTAAGGATCTTTCTACAATTTTTACATTCATAAGCCTTCTCTCCACTGTGAAGCCTTAATTGTTGTGAAACGACTATGTATTAGTTACCTATTGTCACATAGCAAATGACCACACACTTATCAGCTTAAAACAACATACGTTTATTATCTCACAGTTTCTGTGGGTCAAGAGTCTGAGTGTGACTTATTGGGTCCTCTGCTTCATGGCCTCTCAAAGCCTGCCTCAAGATATCACAGGGCTGGGGTCTCATCTGCAAGCTCAACCGAGGAAGAATCTGCTTGTAAACTCACATGGTTGTTGGCAGGATTTAGTTCCTTGCAGATAGGTGGACTGAGAACCTTAGTTCCTTGATAGCTGTTGGCTAGAGGCCACCTTCAGTTGCTTGCCAAATGGACCTCTCCAACAAGGAAGCTTACTTCATCAAAGCCAGCATCAGAGAAAGTCTGCTAGCAAGATGGAAGTCACAATCTTATGCAGCCAAATAATGAAAGTGAAATCCTATCACCTTTGCCATATTCTACTGGTTACAGGCAAATTATTAGGCCAGCCAAAACTCAAGGGAGGGCAATTACCCAACGATGTAAATACCAGGAAGCAGAGATCCTTGGGGGATATCTTAGAGTCTGCCTGCCACATATGAAAAATGACTAAAGCCTTCCCCATATTCTTTATTTACATATATGTTGCACTTTTCCAATGTGATCTCTGACATTTGCCCTAAAAGATCGGGGCAACAGTAGGATTCCCAGCATTCCTTGCATTTATAGCATTTATCTCCATCATGACTACTTAGAGAAATCCTTAAATATGAGCAACAACAGCAGGCTTGTCCACATTCCTTACAATGATAGAGTTTGTGTGCAGGTGAGATCTGACATGATTCTTAAGGGAGGAATGATCCATAAAGGCTTTTCCACATACACTTTTATAGGCTTTGACCCCAACAGGGGTTCTCTTCAGCACACTAAGGTTTGGAAAATGCCTGAAGTTTTTTCCACACTGATTACATGCATTACTTTTATAGATGCTATCTACATATGACTTCTCAAATGTCTCTCCTTGTTCTGTGCTGAATTTTAATGACATGATATTCCCAGTTTTCTCCTAAAATGGAGAACCAGGAGTTATTCCTTGTTATTCTTACTACTTTCTGTTCATTGGAATTTTTTTCTTCATGAATATCCTGCTGAACAACTGACTCATGGGTTTTAAGTTGAATCTCACAATCTACTGAGGCCAGATTCCTACAGCATTTTTCCAGCATCACATCTCTGTAGGGGCTCCTTTGAGCAGGAGCCAGGAAAGCCTACTTCTTCTAAGTAAATTTCATAGCCACATCCTCAAACACCATTACGTCCATTTCCTGGCTTAAGCTTCTGGACGTTCCTGTGGGCATAAGCCATGCAGTCCAAAAGGGAGAGGGAAAAAGGTGAATTGAGGCCACCTTCAATTTGAAGTCAAATGAGAAAAGCCTGTGCCACTCAGCCTGGCAGAGCAGCTGACAGGCTTTAAAACCTTCCATTACCACTTAGATTTTAAAATGTATCTCTCTCTTTTTTTGTTCTATTCTCCTCCTCTATCAATACCCTTATTAACTCTTATTATTCTTGAGAACTATAGAAAGCTGTTATAGTTAAAGAATTAAGCTAAGACATTTCATGCTTATTTAGTAGGAATCCTTAGCCAAATATGGGATCTGGTTTTTTTGTTTATTTATTTATTTATTTATTTATTTATTTTTGAGATGGACTCTTGCTCTGTCACCCAGGCTGTAGTGCAATGGCATGATCTTGGCTCATTGCAACCTCTGTCTCCCGGGTTCAAGTGATTCTCCTGCCTCAGCCTCCCAAGAAGCTGGGATTAAAGGCACCCGCCACCATGCCTGGCTAATTTTTGTATTTTTAATAGAGATGAGTTTTCACCATGTTGGTCAGGCTGGTCTCGAACTCCTGACCTCAGGTGATCCACCTGCCTCTGCCTCCCAAAGTGCTGGGATTACAGGCATGAGCCACCGCACCTGGCCTGGGATCTGTTTTTGAGAGACCAAATACATAAATGGACAGTAGCCAGACCATCTATGCCAATAGAACTCTGACCCATAACCTCTGCAGACATCATTTCAGGAAGGGAAATCCTAATCTCCGCAACAGTTGGCCCAGAAAAATCAAGACTGGCACATTGACTGCCAGCTGCCCTATTTTTGGTTCCCTCTGCTTCCAACTCAGGATCAACCAGAGAAAGCCAAATATTATCTTCATACCAAATAACATAAAATTTTGTGCTTCTAGCTAGCCAGCCTCCTGCATCCCTATGCTAATGACCTCCAATCAGAACATACCCTAGGGCAGTGGTTCCCAACCTTTTTGGCACCAGGGACCAGTTTCATGGAAGACAATTTTTCCACACACTGGGGGTGGGAAGATGGTTTCTGGATGATTTAAGCACATTACATTTATTGTGCACTTTATTTCTAATATTATTACGTTGTAATACAGAATGAAATAATTATACAACTCACCAGAATATAGAAACAGTGGGAGCTCTGAGCTTCTTTTCCTGCAACTATCTGGGAAGCCCCATCTGGGGGTGATGGGAGACAGTGACAGATCATCAGGCATTAGATTCTCATAAGGAGCGCACAACCTAGATCCCTCACATGCACAGTTCACAATAAAGTTCACGCTCCTATGAGAATCTAATGCTGCCACTGATCTGGCAGTAGGCAGGGCTCAGATGGTAATGCAAGCCATGGGGAGCAACTTTAAATACAGTGAAGCTTTGCTCACTCTTGCTCGCCCGCTGCTCACTCCCTGTTGCGCGGCCCAATTCCTAACAGGCCACAGACTACCACCTATCTGTGGTCCAGGGATTGAGGACCCCTGCCCCAGGGGAAAGAAATATCTTTTCCTCCAAATTGCTAGGTTCATGGCTGAGATTCTTTTAACAAAAGACAGATTAAAGACAGAAAACCATACAAGTTCATTTAATATAAGTTTTATATGACACAAAAGTCTTCACAAAGAGATAAAAACCCAAAGAAACAAATAAATGTGTATTTTTATGCTTAGGTTTGATGAAGACTTGAATAGTCACAGAGAAGCATGATTGGACAAAGGGGTTTGTTCTAATGGTAATACACTGCAGGGGGTGAGTCGGGGGACTTAGCAAGGCCTGTTTGTTCAGGTTCTTCTCTGTGTCCCTGTGTCTTCAGAGATAAGGAAGTTTCTTTCTTCCAGGTATGGGGAGGATCCCTCTTGAATTAGGGTCCTATGACTTGTTTCACGGGAGAAGGATGAAAGGAAGGTGAGAGTGGCCCTCCTAGGTCCCATGACCTCCTTCTGCTGTTCCCTCAAATGCCAAGGTGCCATATTTTGGGGTAGCATGTCCTGAATTCCATCAATACCTAAAGCCCCTTTTTTCACTGTAAAGCTTTTCCATTCCCTTGACTGCCTGTGAGTCTCTCTACCAAAATGCAAGTGATGGTCCCTTGCTGTATAGCAAGCTACAAATTAATAGACTGTTCTCTCTCTCTTCTTCTCTCTCTCCCTCTTATTTATTTCTGCAATTCCATTCTTTCTTTATTTGTTCATTTCCACAAATTCAAACCCTAGTTGTTCAAAATATTTCAATCTGGGGTATCCCTCACATCTGAAGGAAACACTAAAGTTCAGATTTAGGAAAACTGACCTTTACATTTGCTCTGTAAAGAAATAGAACTCTGTCATTCATATTGTACTACATTCATATCAGACAAAGAAGAAAATTCTTATCAGAAAAAGGAAAAACTGGCCATGCCTGGTGGCTCACTGCTGTAATCCCAGCATTTTGGGAGGCTGAGGCAGGTGGGTCACTTGAAGCCAAGAGCTCCAGACCAGCCTGGCCAACATGGCAAAACCCAATCTCTACTAAAGATACAAAAAAATTAACCAGGTGTGGTAAGGCACACCTGTAGTTCCAGCTACTCTGGAGGCTGAGGCACGAGAATCACTTGAGCCCAAGAGGAGGAGGTTGCAGTGAGCCAAGATGGCACCACTGCACTCCAGCCGGGATGACACAGGGAAGCTCTGTCAAAAAGAAAGAAAGAAGGAAAGAAAGAAAGAAAGAAAGAAAGAAAGAAAGAAAGAAAGAAAGAAAGAAAGAAAGAAAGAAGGAAGGAAGGAAGGAAGGAAGGAAGGAAGGAAGGAAGGAAGGAAGGAAAGAAAGAAAGAGGGAAGGAAGGAAGGAAAGAAAGAAAGAGAAAGAAAGAGAGAAAGAGAGAGAAAGAAAGAGATGGCAAGGAAGAAAGGGAAGAAGGAAGGAAGGAAGGAAATAGGAAAAGCTCTTTCTCTGCTTTTTTCCCCTGTAACATGTTTATTAAGATATAATTCACATACCATACAATTCCACCCATTTAGAATGAATAATTTCAATGGTTTTCCATATATTCACAGAGTTGTGCAACCATCACCTTATGCGTTGAATTTTAGGTTTCAGGCCTTACAAGTTTTCATGTGTCCCAGATTGAAATACTGTAATAGCTAACATTTATAGAGTGCTTACTATGAGCTAGGCACTGTGCTCAGTGGTTCATGTGTATTGCCCCATGGAGTCCTCTTGGCAAGCTTATGGAGTAGGTACTATTAGTGTCACCACTATCTTACAGGGTAGAAAGCAGTAGCACAGAGTTCCGTGGCTGGCAAGCTTGGAACCAAGATGAGGACCAGTCACGTGAATTTTGCCACTTTTTAAAAAATTAGTCTAATAGACTTTGCTATACTTATGAGAAAATTTTTAGAAAAGAACAGTTTTCTTTCTTAGGTTTTCATACCCTTACTTCTAGACTTAGCTCCACCAGGCTTCCCGAGTCAACTGAGCTCTTGGAATTTGTGAAGTTTTCAGAAATGATGTCAATTTCTCCCATCAGTTACTACTAGAGTAAATTCTATCTTCACATTTCAAAACAGATTTCTTAGGTTCATCACTCATCTGGATATTTCCACATGGTTCCTGTTTTAATGTTATTTTCCAGCTGGTGAGCCTCCTTGCTCCCCATGACCTTCTTAGAAAAAGGTGTATGTGTAGGAACAGAAAAACAAACACCTCATGTTCTCACTCATAAGTGGGAGTTGAACAATGAGAACATATGGATATAGGGAGGGGAACAACACACACTGGGGCCTGTTGGGGGGTGGGGGGCAAGGGGAGGGAGAGCATTAGGACAAATACCTAATGATGCGAAGCTTAAAACCTAGATGATGGGTTGATGGGAGCAGCAAACCACCATGGCACATGTATACCTATGTAACACACCTGCACATTCTGCACATGTATCCCAGAACTTAAAGTAAAATTAAAAAAAAAAAAAAGAAAGAAAAGAAAAAGTTGTATGTGATGGGGAGGTCTGGCAGGGAGTGTGTGAAAGGCAGGCTGAGGCTATTGTCATAATCCACTGTCATTGAAATCAAGTCCTCTAGCCAGAGCATTGCTTCAACAGCAAAAGTTTGGATCGATAAAATTTAAATTTGGCCAGCAAATTGAGATTCTACTTTGTGCTGAGCCTGGAGAAAGGAGGGCCTTGGAAGCAGCGGCTTACCAGCCGGCATTTGACAGAGCCCTGCTGAGCACTGATTGGCATCTGCACCTTGTTTGTTAAGATGTAGACAGATGCCCTGCTTACTAATTTCACAGGAGGGGTTGGAAACTAGGTTGGCTGCTTCTCAGTGACTAAATGTCACTTATGCTTAGAAGCCTTTCTTTTATGACTTAGAATAGTTTCGCTGCCAAACTAGTTGCTGAAATTGGTCCTATTGCACTGTGAAATTTGTTCACAAACCAGTTAATATTCTCATAGGTCCCCTGCATGCTCTGGACAAATTCATAGAGGAACAGCCGTGTTCTAGAGACATGGGAATCAGGGAGGGACTCATAACCTCCCCTCCTTCCTATCCCTCAGTCACTATGCAAGAGAGGAAACCATGTCACCCTCCTCACGTGAGCCAGATGCTAATCTTGCTGACAGTGAGCTTTAGTACCAGTCAGGGGCGTGCAGGCAGTTAATTATACCCAGAGTTAATTGAGTGGTCAGATTAACAGACTGGTCTCATGAGCTCTAAAAGAGGATTCCAGAAATGTAGGTGTATAAGACCCTCAAAACGATGTCAAATGGGACATTGTGTTCTATTTGACCTTCTCTTTCAAATTGGGATGATGATTTTATTAATCAGGATTCCTTCCCTGCTGTCATTTGCTTCTAATTGACAGATGCTAATTGAAATAGCAAACGGGATCCTCACGGGCAGTTTCTTCTGAGTTTCTTCAGTGACCATTCTGTTCTTGACTGATTTAGCATGGCTTTTTCCCCTCAATTAACAGACAAGTTAAACTTTATATTCCCTTAAATTTTTATTACTCATAATTAAGAAGTGAAAAAAATCATTTTGCATTTTACAACTTTAAAATGTAAAAGCAAATTGGGTCCTCAAATAATGTGCGACTAATTGCCTAATCGGAGGTGAGCCAGAATCAAGTGGCACGCCAGCACTGTCTCTGTGCCCTGAATCTGCTGTGTTCTTCAACTGGGTATCTTAGTCCCAGCCAATTTTCACAGTAGGGAAACATTTTAAGGGACTTAATTTTTAAATGTGCCTAACAGTAAAATATAAGATTCTAAACATAAAATCACTTCACAACAACAACAACAAAATTGGCTTTCACTCAAAAGCCTAGGTGGTGCATCATTGCTATTCCTGCATTCGGTAAACATGGAAGAACACACATTTTTCCAAGCTCTATAATCTTGAGCAGCCCAAGCTCAGAACATTGTACCCAGTAAGTGCTCAATGACTCTTATTCAAATGACTCAACTGTACCACCCCTCTGCATCCTGTACCCTTAACTTTATGTTTAGTGCTCTTACATCTGTTTTTAACATTCAGCAACACTAAATATGAGTAACTCGAACATCGAGGATGAAGTTGTAGAAACAGTAACGGTCTTTTTTAAAAATGTTGCTTTAGTCTAGTCCCATAAGAAAGAGTGAGTATTAAATGCTGATTACACCTTACCCCCAAAACAAGAAAGAGGAAATTAGCCATGAATGAAAAAATTTATATTAAAATGAAATATGTTCAGTAATTATCTTTAATAGTATTGATCTTTATAAACCCATTTTTTTTTTTTTGAGATGGAGTCTCACTCTGTTGCCCAGGCTGGAGTACAGTGGCGTGATCTCAGCTCACTGCAACCTCCGCCTCCCGGGTTCAAGCGATTCTCCTGCCTCAGCCTCACACGTAGCTGGGATTACAGGTGCGTACCACCATGCCCAGCTAATTTTTGTGTTTTAGTAGAGATGGGAGTCTCACTATGTTGGCCAGACTGGTCTCGAACTCCTGACCTCAAGTGATCCGCCTGCCTTGGCCTCCCAAAGTGCTGGGATTATAGGCATGAGCCCCCGTGCCTGGCTAAACCCAAATTTTTATTAAAATGCAATATAAATTCTAGGTTAACCCATATTTTTTTTCTCTGAGCAGAAAATAGCAGATTTCAATGGGTTACATTTTGACTCTTAAATATAATAATGCCATTTTGCCTCAGAAGAGAGATTTTTAAAAATTACCTTTGTGGAATTACATATTTTGGAAGGAAAGGAAAGCAAGATGCTGAGGAGGAAAGTGGGATTTCTGATCTTTATTCTTCCCCGGGAAAGACCTTGTCACTAAATATCAACAATAATTTCCGCATTACATTAGGAAGAGTTGGAATAGCAGCACAGTCTCCTGCAGTCGCAATGCAAGGTTTTTCACAACTCATGTTCACTGAGAACTAACGGCTGTTTACACTCTTGGGTAACACAAATGCATTCATGAAAACCAGATGGCTACATAAATGTCTCAGGAGGCAGGAGAATGGGCTATTTTGAAAATTAGCCCTGACTCAAAACTGGCTGTAGAAAATCATTCTCTCCTCACCTAATTCATAGATGTGCCAGAAGGGCCCGACCCCCGGAGCCCCTCTGGGATCAGAGCAAGTTTCAATGAGCATTTGTATAACAACTAGAAAAGGAAGCTGCAAATATTTATGAATAAACTGCAGCAAGTATTCTCTCCTGCTATGGAGTCTAACCATAATATTAGGGAGCTTGATATTACAGGGTGACAACAACCCCTCCCAGTTTTCCCTGAACAGAAATGTTGCCCGGGAGCAAGATTTTCCATCGTAAAACTGACAGAATGGGGCAAATCAGGACACTTGATTGCCCTAACCTTGACAGTAAGACCTGTCCATTTCTGATTACATGTATTTTGAGCCTACTGAGTTAGCATTACTTAGTTACAAAGCTGCTTTTCTGCTGTAGAAAATGGGGATGTCCTGGGATCCTAAATTTTGGCATTGGGGCTAGGAGTGGGGAAAACTATTAGGAGTGGGAGACAGGGGAAAGTATTGGTCAGTATTTCAGGAGAAGAAAGAGGCCATGCTACGTTTAAAAAATTAAAATAAAAATATTTATTTAAATATAATTAGTCCATAAACTGCCCTAGTGCCCTGGCCATCCCCTCCCTCTCCCTCTCTTTCAACTCTTAGTGTCAGGCTACACTTTTTCCTGGAAGCCTGACTTCCAATTCAACTAAGTGTCATACGCAAATGTTGGTGGAGGTACCTTACAGAGATGATCTTAAGGTTTCCCCATCCCTGGACTTCCCAGCATACACTCATCTGACATTGACTAGGGAACAGTTTAGCAGGAAGATGGATTCAAAGCTCTTGGGTTAAGAATTCTTCCCCTTACTTGTTCTTTATCAGGCAATGACCTAGCCCACTGTCATCTTGCACTTGCCTATCCGTCAAATGGGACAATAAAGATATCCTTGGGGTCAGGGTGCTAGTGAAAGCCAGGGTCCACCTTTACACTTTTTGATGCTCTGAGTAGGTACTGCATGCCACAGAAACATTAAAACTCAGAAACTAATATCCTATGCAGTCTTGGAGATTGAATTTGTTCCTATGAAGGTTTCCATTTCTCACCATGTGAGTTATGGTCGGGGAAGGACCTGAAACTGGGAGTGGACTGTGAAAGGCTGCACTGGAGAAGAGGACTTACAGTGTCAGTGAGTTGTGTTCTCTCTGTTCCTCTTTAGAGATAGGCTGGAGGCATGTATAGCTTGGCTTCCATAATGCAGATAAAAAAATATTTTTCCCTAAGTGTTTTCCTTGCCTTAGTGTCTTCTTGCTGTTTCTGCCTGGACTTGGAGAGATTACAACTATCGAATTGAGAATACCAGAAGCAACACAAGTCGTAACTTAGAGACACAGAGCTTACGTGGCTGCGAATACTTTGTAGTGTAAGCGCTGACATACCTCAGTTTTGGAGCCAAAGAGTCACTTTTGGTCACTTCTAGAGGTGTGATCTTAGGCAATTTGCTCAACCTCTCTATGCTTCGGTTTCCTCATCTGAAAGATGAAGATCATAAAAGTAACCATCCCACAGGGTTATCATGAGAATCAATAAAAGAATGTATGTGGAGTGCATTGCATAGGACCAGCTCCACAATGCTCTATATTTCATTATGTTCCCTTGCACTTACAAAGGATGACGGACTGTTCGTGATGGCACAGATACAGACTATCACATTCAGGACTTAGGTCCATGGCTCTCAACCCTAGAGAGCATTTACAAAACTGCTAAGGCCTCAGCCTTACCTCAGACCAGTTAAATTACAATTACTGGAGAAAAGGGCCTAGGCCTCAATATATTTCTTAAGCTCCACAGGTGATTCTCAAGAGCAACCAAGATTGAGAACTGCTGATGCATTGGACTCTGTTGGTTGTGTCTTTAGGACCTAATAGCAATCATCAGTTGTGTGCTTGGTCCGCAGGGGATTCTGCTAAGACTGTCAGGCCATACAGGGTGTGGGCCTAGTTCTGGGAGAATGGTTTTCAATTTGACTCACACCTGGGGCTGGTAAATCTTCAGTGGGTGCATCACAGAGTAGGGCAACAAGGCTCCCTGAGAGTTGAGAGAAGGGAGTGGGAGCAAATAGGAGGTAACCCTCCTATTCCTTAATTTTAAAAATGAAAAATCAGAGAGCTAAGAGTTTGGAGTTCTAAGGTAAAGTCCAAACTGGGGCACATACTCCCACTTGGGTAAAAAGAAGGAACCAACCTGCAAATCAGACCAAAACCGCAGATGCGCAGCTGGGAAACTAGACACGAACTCATCATATCCAACACTGAAAGATAGCTCAGATTTCTCTTGCATGGCCTCCAAAGCAGGAGACGGTTCTCAAGCCTCCTATGAACTAGAGTGCAATCTCTTAAGAATGATTATACAGGTCAGCTGTGGTGGTTCACACCTGTAATCCCAGAACTTTGGGAAGTTGATGCGGGAGGATCTTTTGAGCTCAGGAATTCGAGGCTGCAGTGAGCTAGGATCATGCCACTGCATTCCAGTCTGGGTGACAGAGGAAGACCCTGTCTCTAAAAAAAAAAAAAAAAAAGAGAGAGAGAGAGAGAGAAAGAAAAAGAATTATCATATAGCTTTGGGGAGCTGGTTTAGCTTCTTTAGATTAATGACAGATATTTGGACTTGCACTAAGCTATCACCTGCATATTAAAGCAGTGGGATTTATTTGTCCTTCTCTGAGCTTCTGTTTCCCCAACTTTAAAATAGGAATAGTAATACCTACCCCTTACTTTCCTCAAAGGGAATTTGTGATGATAAACAGAAGTAATGTTCCACATAAAACTCAGTTTGAGCTCCTACAAAGAAAAAGGCATGACTTAAATCAAGATAATATTATTGTCCTGGAGGAAGGTGCTGGAACAAGTTATTATTTTTATTCTTATCAAAGAACTGTCTTTCTGGGCAAAGCACAAAGTTTCCCCAGGAGAGATTTCTCTCAAGTATTATCCAGTAAATCCCAACATTCCATTTCTTCTAATGAGCCACACATTAAAACTTGCTGCCAAGGTCTATAAGGCACC
Organism: Pan troglodytes; assembly: GCF_028858775.2. Lineage (NCBI taxonomy): Eukaryota > Metazoa > Chordata > Mammalia > Primates > Hominidae > Pan > Pan troglodytes. Next base: position 106,285,381 of record NC_072411.2, on the reverse strand, counting down.
CCACAGTAGTAAGATGGTCAAAAAAAAAGTTTATGTTAACCCCAAAATGAGTTCCAATCTACCCCCTAACATGTTTAATAATGGTTCCAGTGCCGTGACCCACTTTGGATGCCTTGCTGTGGTGAGCTGTGTATGCATTTCACACATCTGTGCTTGCTATTGTTCTCCAGGCCACTGACACTCTTCTACAAGGCTAGTTTAACAACCCTATGGGGTTTCTTATTATTGGAAATAACATTGAGTCTATAGCCTCCCCAGCTGAATCTTAAATACTTCTTTCTTTTCCATAATGGACTGTCCCAGTATTATTAAACTGTAACCCTTTTTTTGGGAATACCTTTCACATCTCTTCAAAATTTGCTTTTTTTTCTACTTAAGCTCACTATTTCTTTTAAACTAACTGTTCTTTCCATAGACTCTTATTAGCATTTCAAACCTGATAATATATTACAGCTTTGAGGCACATCAGGTCTTTTGTGTAGCCTGTCTCCCAAAATGTTCCCAAGAATTAAAACAAGGGAACAAACAATGCACTCTAATTTGTTAAAAATTCTGCTCTGCAAAATTTAGGTATGCAATATGACTAAAACCTGAATGGGAAGGAGAGGCAGAAGTTCAGAGGAAAGTATAAAATGTGAATATTTTTGAAGAAATGAGAAGTCAGGGAGGTGAAAGATGGCAGGAAAAGAAATGTTTGTATACATAGGGACAAAGCAATGATTACTCAATGGACACAATGCTAATTTTGGTGGGATGATTAAAACAAATATAAGATCGTCACAATCTTGTGTGTGTGTCCACTTTGGGGGAGTCTCCAGTCAGCAGATGACAATCTGCTGATGGATCTTTCTAAATTGTTAATAACCATAACCCTTTTTTTTCTTTTTTTTGAGACAGAGTTTCACTTTTATTGCCCAGGCTGGAATGCAGTGGTACTATCTCAGCTCACCGCAACATCCACCTCCCAGGTTCAAGCGATTCTCCTGCCTCAGGCTCCCAACTAGCTGGGATTACAGGCAGCCACAACCACGCCCAGCTAATTTTGTATTTTTAGTAGAGACAGGGTTTCTCCATGTTGGTCAGGCTAGTCTCGAACTCCTGACCTCAGGTGATCTGCCTGCCTCAGCCTCCCAAGGTGCAGGGATTACAGGCGTGAGCCACCATGCCTGGCTACCATAAGCCTTTTTGCTCTCCTGTATGCTTCACAGTTTCCCAGGAGGAGGGCAGTGGAAATGATAACTAACTGATCTCCACTAGAACATATGCTCTTCAAGGAAAGTAGAACAGAAATTGGTTGTTCAACATCCTTTCATCCCATGGTAATGGTATCCTAATTTTCTTCTGAAGAACAACTTCCTCCTGTAGGGCCCATAGAGTTTGGATGGAGCTAGAAAAAAATAAATCAAAGCATTTCATCCCCCAGTATGGGAATGTGACCCGGTGTTTGCTGATAAGGTACCATGAAATTCTGCACCTTCCCTGTGGGATGTGCTGGATCAATGAAGACATCTTGCAACACACAATCCTTCCTTTGAAATAGAGTGGACATGTTAGAAGACAGAGCTAAGAGATGGAAAAGACAAGTTGAGACCTGGTGACATTGTTTGAACTCTGGTCAAGCAATGGCCTGAATTTTTACGTTATGTGAACCACTTAACTGAGTATTTGCTCAAGCCAGTTTATGTCGGTTTTTGACCACTTGTGACCAAATATCCTACCTAACATAGGTGGCATCTGCGTTTTACTCATTCTATTTCCCCAGAGCCAAGCTTGGTAACTGGCACATAGTAGGCACTTAATAAATACATATGAAACTGTGTTGATTTTTAAAATATCCCTGTCAGCAACAACACTGCTTTTTTAAATTTTTTTAATTTTTCCTTTCTCATCTCCACTCAACATTTCATTTGGTAGAATATACAGCCTCCTCAACCCGGAGAGAAGCAGCAGCAATATTAAGACATTGAGGGAAATAAAAAAAATATTTCCTCACATAAAATGGAGGGCTTTCAACAACTGCATACCAAAGACACTACCCTGAACAATAGAAAAATAGTGATCTGATGTCTTCACTCTCTTCTTGAATTTTCCTGCTCAATCATTAAGTGAGCGCACTGGCTTTCAACATCAGTAAAAACATTCCCCTTTCAATCATGCTTTGATAGTCTACCACCATATCCCAAAATGAATTTCCATTCACATCAGAAGTTGTACCTCTGCCATTGAATACTGAGGTTATTGACATTTGGATTTTTGTCTTGGATTCCTTTACTAGCAAATTGCCAAGCAAACAAAAAGGACATTTTTTACAATAGGACATTTGTGACTAGGAGTTGGAAATTAATTGAGGATCAGAAGCCTTCGCTCTTGGCTTTGCCAGTGACTTTCAGCAGAACTTGGAAAAGCCATCATTTCACTTGGTTTTACTTTCCCCAGCCTTTGAAAAGTGGAGCTAGAAATAACTCAGAATAGGACAGTCACGCCGATTTGGCAATGAGAGGCCACTGCATAAAGACTTAAATATGAGGACCTTCAATCTGTAAATGTGGTAGTGAATAAGTTGAAAACTGATATGTGCCTTAAATTCTAGGGTACTAGGAGACACAGACTGAATTTGCAAGGGGCATATTTAGGTACAGCAAAAGACAGTTATACTTTATATAGCAAGAGTAAAGTTAATTTCAAAAAATCTATGTATAAGAGATTCATAAATGATTAAGAGGAGCTGTGGTGATTTGTGGTGTATTCCACAGAGACAGAGAATGCTGAACTTGATTAGTCTGGGTCTAACCTATAAAAAATCTCATATTTATATGCTTTATCTGACTATAAAATAAATTCCAAAGTTCTCATAAGGGTTTTGTTGTTGAGGATCCATGAATGCTCAACATAAGGAAGACATAAATAGAAATGTTTTCATTTCTATGCACAGGTGACTATAAATACAGGCTCCTGGAAGTTGTGCCCTCATCCCTGACCAAGTTTCCTGTCCAGTTTGGTTCACAGCAGTATTAAAGCACAGGCCATGGAGTCAGGCACCCTGAAACTTAATCCCTAGTCTTCTAATGACCGGGTGTATAATCTTAACCACATCATTTTACCTCCTGAGCCACAGAATCTTCATGTGTGAAATGAAGTTTGGATTTGACTCTAGGAACTCTCTTCCATCTCTAAAACTATATCTAGCAAGAAAACCCTGTAAGACAGGCAGCAGATTTCCTTTTTATTAAAGAGTTGGAGTACAAGATAATTCTTTTTTGCGAGACAGAGTCTCGCTCTTGTTGCCCAGGCTGGAGTGCAGTGGTGCGATCTCTGCTCACTGCAACCTCTGTCTCCTGGGTTCAAGCAATTCTCCTGCCTCAGCCTCCTCAGTAGCTGGGATTAAAGACGTGCGCCACTATGCCCAGCTAATTTTTATATTTTTAGTAGAGACAAGGTTTCACCATGTTGGCCAGGCTGATCTCAAACTCCTGACCTCGTGATCCGCCCGCCTCAGCCTCCCAAAGTGTTGGGATTACAGGCATGAGCCACCATGCCCGGCCTGAGAATTCTTAGACATCTTTAAATACAAGGTGATTTGTGCCTGGTCAAGAACAATACACAAATGGTTATTGTGCATGGACTAAATGGAAAACTAAGAAAGCACAAATGCTCTGCCATGCAGGCTTCTTCCTAGTTATTCTTTTACTCTCAGAGAAGCTGAGTGCTGCAAAGATCAGGAAAATGAGGGTGACTGACAGTGCTGCAGGCTATGACAAGCAATCTTTCATTGCATGACTAGATAACAATGGAAATAAGACATCGTCTTTTTTATCAAATACAATATTTGCCATCTCTTGTTAAGGAACATGATGCAATTAAACCACCAATCTTACCCTCTGTGTTCCTCTCTCACTCACAACTTACTCAAACAAAATTTTGGCTGATACTTTAGAGTCTCTTAGGCAACACTCAACGTTGGAAATGTTTGCCTTATTCTGTCCTGTGTCCAACTTTCAATTAAAAAAAATGAAGGAGAAAAGGGTTTTCCTTGATTGCAAATTCTTAAGGGAGGTTTTAAATTTTTTGCAGACAAATTGCTTTAGGTACATTGACTTCATAATTTGTGTGTGGCTAATTGGATTGCCTGCTTAAGGACATGGCCAATTGTTCCAAGATAGCAATTGCTGGACAGGGTTGCTCTGGTGGCTGAAAAGCCCTCTGGCATATAATTCTACACCTCTGATTTGATGCGATTTGTAGTGTCTAAAGCCAAAGGAAAACTATGAGACTTCTGAAAGCGCCTGCACCAATGAGTAACCTACAGTCTTCCCACAGTCTCAGGGATTCTCCGACTTCTGCAGAGCCTAGATCCTGAAGCTTACACATGACTTAAGACAAGAAGAGCGGCCCCAGCTGCATGGATGGCATATTGCCTCAACATCACTACCCCATTAGCATTGGGCTGCAAATAAGTTATCCATCTAACCACTAGGGGTCCCAATCTTTGTACCCTTGCCTATCTTTATTAGAACATCCTTTTATTAAAGGTAGAAATACAGAATATATTAAACCAACAGGTCTAAGGGTCTATTTCACATAAACCTTTACCACTAATGCTTTGATGGTATGAAATGCCACATGATCCTATATCTGGTTTAAGTCTGCAATATAACATGGAGATGAGAGGGTAGCATGTACTTACATATGAGTTCAGTGCATCTGATTTTGAACTATCCCATTTTTACCCTGATTTCTGGGGTTTCCAAATAAAAGTCAAGGGAATACAAAATATTACCTAAAGCAAAGCTAAAATTGCATGTTTTAAATTTTTATGTCAAGAAATGCAAAATTAATACTCTCCTGCGATATTGCTCATTAATACTGTACTTAGACTAAGCTATAGTTTTAATGGCCTAATTCAAAAGAACGGAAAATTTTATTTTACTTTAATTTAAATCATTTAGATGTATGAGCTCTTTTATTTCCACTGGCACTTTTTCACAGTGAGCGTAATAGGGATGAAGTTCATCTCAAACTCTCTCATAGAACATAAACTCTTGATGGACTGAAACGAAGCTGAGCCTCTGAATGCTTAGGACATAATGAGCTGGATGGATTGGGAGAGCAGGTCGTTGAAACTACACAGATTGGGACACCCAGGGGGGATGTCCGCATGATCGGGTCAGAGAAAAAGCACAAGGCAGCTCAGAGGTATTACTTCTCAGTATGGCGTCCCCATTTGAAACAGCTGCAAAACAAGCCACAGCTTGGGAGTGTGGCCAGGTTTCAGCAGCGTGGAGGTGGTGAGAACATCCAGAAGTGCCATTAAGCCTGGTGAAGGAATAGACAGAGGAATTCATGAAACAAAGCCTGGCCAGCAGCAGGCCCAGCTAATAATCAAAAGACAGTCTATATTCCCCTCAGCATAGTGGGGCTATGGCTTAGGGAGTCTGGGCTCTTCTCCCAGCCTGGCCACCAACTGTCCTCAGTTTTCTCATCTACAATATGTATGTAGGTCCTGGGCTGGAAGAACTCTAAAGTCTCTGCCCACTCTAGTGTTCTGTTCTTTGATAAAATAGCTCCAGGAAAATTGAGTTTTAAGCACTGTTATAGGAAAGCATAAGAAAGAGTCACTCGTTTATTAAATATCTTCTGTATGAATAGTTATATGCTAGTAACAGCACTGTTCACAGTATTTTTATCACAGTGGATATATGGCATAAAAGTAAGCACTAAGGTTATCTCCCCAAACAGCATGATCACTGTTCTTAATATTTCTTATGAATACTATTGTCTTCTATACCACATATTTCAGCCCAAATAAAACAGGATTGAAGAAATACAATTACACAGAATTTTAAGGCAATGAAGAAGGAAGGTGTCAATGTCAGTCAGTGACTTCCTAAGAGATTCCTTTGTTTCTTCATTGTACTTATTGCAGATCTGCCAAATTGAGCCAGGGTCTAAGAGTAGAAGAAGAGATATTTTCATTTTTCTGTAACAATTTTTTCTTTCCAGCATATAGCCATTATTAGAGCATCCTACTCATTTTTAGAAGGTAAACTGATCTCAACAGTAAACCCACAATGAGAAGCAGGAAAACTGAGACCACGTGGACTGCAGGAATGGGGTAAAATACAGGGCTGACCCATAAGAAATGTCCCCAACAACACAAAAACATTTCATAAAGGAAGATGGAGGGTTCTGATGCAGGATGTGGTTAATAGTTAAGAGCAAGACCACAATGACTAGATGGCCTAGGTTCATATCTCACCCTTCTACTACTAGCTGTGTGACCTTAGGTAAGTTATGTAAACTCTGTGTCTTGGTTCCAGACTCATATATCCAGCTGCCTACTCAGCAATTCCACCTACATGTCAAAGTTAACATGCCCCAAATTAAACTCTTTATTTCCAATTCCTCCCAACCCCTACCTAAATTTAGTCTTCACCCAGTCTCCCACAACTCAGTAAAAGGAAATTTCCTTCCACCAAAAGCCTCTTGGAGTCATTCTTGATGCATCTTTCTCTTTTTTTTTTTTTTTTTTTTTTTTTTTTTTTTTTTTTTTTTTTTATGAGATGGAGTCTCGCTCTGTCACCCAGGCTGGAGTGCAGTGGCAAGATCTCGGCTCACTGCAACCTCCACCTCCTGGGTTCAAGTGATTCTCCTGTCTCAGCCTCCTGAGTAGCTGGGATTAGAGGTGCACACCGCCATGCCTGGCTAATTTTTCGTATTTTAGTAGAGACGGGGTTTCACCATGTTGCCCAGGCTGCTCAGACTCCTGACCTCAGGCAATCCGACTGCCTTGGCCTCCCAAAGCGCTAGGATTACAGGCATGAGCCACATCCCACATCCATGATGCCAGCTAAATCCTATTGGATCAGCCTTACAAATACATCTCCCATCTGACCACTTCCAAACACTCCTATGTCTACCACCCTAGTCCCCACCCTCTCTTACCTGGACTATTACAGTAACCTCCCATATGGTCCCTCCTTTCCTACCCTTGTCCCCTAACAGTCCCTACTCTTCAGAACATCTAGCGTGTTCTTTCTAATCCTAAGGCTCCTACTCCAACAGCCCCATTGACTTTCTTTTTTTCTTCCCAATGACTTATCATCTCACTCAGAGTCAAACCCCAAATCCTCACCGTGACCTACAAGACCCTAACAGATGACCCCTCCTACTTCTGTAACCTCAACTCCTCCCTGTATCCCTTGGACTCGTTCTACTCCAGCCACACTGCCATCTTGCTATTCCTGGAACAAACCAAGGAAGGTCTTCCCTCTGCCTTGAACCCTCTTTAAATATTTACAATCCTAACTCACTTCCTTCAAAGTTCTGCTCAGATGTCACCTTATTAGAGAGGGAGGGTTCCCCAACTCTCCTAAATAAGACATCACCTGTTCCCCCAGCAGGCTCCATCTCCTCTCTTTGTACTTCCTGGCACTCCATATGATATATACGTGTTTATTTGTTAACTGTCTATATCCTATTACTAAATGGTAATCTCCATGAGAGTAGGAACTTTATATGGTTTGTTCACTGCTGTCTCCCCAATGCCTCAAACAGTAGGTGTTCAACAAATATTTGTCAAATGATTAAATAAATTAATATAAAATATTAGGGTAATTATAATTATTAAAATATGAAATAATTGGGATAGTAATAGAGCCTACCACATAGGGTTGTATGGACTTTAAGATAATAGATGTAAAATGCTTAGAACAGAAGCTCATTAAACATTAACTACTAATGTTAATATCAAATTTGCTTTGCTATCCAAGATGTTCATCTAGTGGTAGGGGCAAATTTTAGGATAGTGGAAAAATCAAAGGCAGTTGGACTACAGCACATTAGCTCAAGAAGGATCCATCAAAGATATAGCAGGACCCAGTAGGTGGCATGGAGGATACTGGAATTAAATTCACAATGTGAGAGAAAGAGGCCTCATAAGATTGTGTTGATGGGTGGAGCCCCAGCAAAGCTGACTAGGGTTCAAGACTGAGCTTCAGTATTGCTGAAATTAAAGAATGAGATGAAACCAGATGTGGTGTCTCACGCTTATAATCCCAGCACGTTAAGAGGGCAAGGCAGGCAGATTGCCTGAGCTCAGGAGTTCAAGACCAACCTGGACAACATGATGAAACCCGGTCTCTACAAAAAATACAAACATTAGCCTGGTGTGGTGGCGCATGCCTGTAATCCCAGCTACTTGGGAGGCTGAGGCAGGAGGATCGCTTGAGCCTGGGGAGTCGAGGCTGCAGTGAACAATCGCGACACTGCACTCCAGCCTGGGTGACAGAATGAGACCCTGTCTCCAAAAAAAAAAAAAAAAGAGAGAGAGAGAGAGAGATGAGACCAAAAAATGATTCTTATTTGCTCCGGAGAGCACTCCGGTATTTCCTCCTTAGCTTCAGGCTCCCTCCCAAACTCTGGGGCAGAAAGGCAAGAGTTGCATGGACAGATTCTCTGCAAGGTGCTAAGCAAGGTAGCAGACATGCCAGGTCTTGAGTGCATTGTGTCTAGAGGTAGAGAACAGAGGAGGAAAAGGTGAGCAGAAGGCAAGATGGTGTACAGGGAGTGTGCCAACCAGAGAGAGCTCTGGGAAGAAGAATAAGAGGCTCTTCTCATTAGCTCAGGGACTTGAGGGGGCTGGTAATCTATAGCAGGGGTCCCCAACCCCTGGCCCATGGACCAGTACTGGTCAGTGGCCTGTTGGAACTGGACGGCACAGCAGGAGGTGATCAGCATTACCTCCTAAGCTCACCTCCTTTCAGATTGGCCAGCGGCATTAGATTCTCATAGGAGTGTGAACCTTATTGTGAACTGAGCATGTGAGGGATCTAGGCTGAGCGTTCCTCATCAGAATCTAATGCCTGATGATCTGAGGTGGAACAGTTTCATCCCAAGCCAGCCCCTTCCACCTCCCCCAACCCAATGGCTGTGGAAAACCTGTCTTCCAGGAAACCGGTCCCTGACACCAAAAAGGTTGGGAACTGCTAATCTACAGCATATGTATAAAGACAATGTTAAGCAGGCAAGAGCTGGACATCACAAGTTCTCTGTATATAAATATGTGTGTGTCTAAATCTACTACACCTCCTACATCTGTAGATATTCTCTCTCTCTTTCTCTCTCTGTCTGTCTCTGCCTCTCTCTCTCTCTCTCTCTCTCACACACACACACACACACACACACACACACAGGAGAGATCACATTTATGGAAGATCACATGGGACCTCCAATGAGGCAGTGGCTGAAGGGATATCCTGATATTAAACTTTTTATAAAAGAAAGTGTTTTAAGGTATATAGAAATATGTTTGAGTGGAGTGGAGTGGAGAAAAGGAAAACAGATGAGTTTAGTTGTTAGTAGCTGCTGCTTCTAATGGGGATTAGAGACACACCAAATGGGATAGCCCAGGAGTAAGGACACTCTGTCCCACGAAGTTTCCAAGTCCCAACTTAAGAGCTGCGGGGCCTGGTTTGAATCCTGATTCTATGATTCTACCACTTACAAATACTTTGACCTTGGTAAAGTAATGTGAACTCTGAAAAATGAGCCTGGTGGCACCTATCTCATTAGGTTGTTGGGCTAATTCAATAGAAGTAAGTATGTAAGGTGCCTTTTACCGTTCCTAACACATAGTGTGTGCTCAATCAGATTGCACTAAATTTTATGGAGAACTTATCCCAGGGGAATATCTAATGTAGGGCTTTTTCCAAAGACAGTAATTCTCAGGCTATCTATGAAAAGACAAGTTACTCAAAGCAAGTAGATTTATGTCAAGGGAACAGGCCACCTGGAGAGACAGACATTCAGATGCCAGTTATGTTTCCAAAATAGCCTTTCTTCTGCAAACTCATTTGCATAAGGCTCTCTCTTCTTGAGAGTCTACCTTTTAAACCAGAGATTATGTTCCTGTTCTTGCTAACTGAAACTTGCATTCTCCTTTCTTTTTAAAAATTCTTTGTACTGGCTGGGCATGATGGCTCACACTTATAATCCCAGCACTTTGGGAAGCAGAGGCAGGAGGATCACTTGAAGCCAGTTCAAGACCAGTCTGGACAACACACTGAGACTTTGTCAATTTAAAAAAAAAAAAAAAAAAAAAGTCCTTTGTACATTTTCTGTTCTTGAGAATGGGAAGTAGAGCTATTTTATATGAAAAAAAAGTGTAGCCCTTAATTATGAGTTATAAACCCACAGAAATGCAACATATTTTATAATAATAATGAGATAGCTTATGTTCTATTTTCTCCCTTGTGAGTATATGCAAACCTTCTTCTTACTTTTGAATTTTTAATTTTCTTTTTTTCCATGTTAAGCAGGGATTCCCCTGAGTTTCTGTTCTTCTGATGTGTGTGTAAAATTTAGAAAGTGATTAGAAAATCTTTTTTACTACGAAAAGCAATCAGAGCTAATACGCATAAAGACTAATTACTGTGAAGGTGGATGATATGTTTTGGTATCTAATCATATTTTATTTGTTAAGGATGATGCATTCTAAGTGGCTCCATCTTCCCTTCACTTGAGTAGAAAATGAAAGAAATAATCACTAGATGGGAATACCCAGTGAAGCTTCATCCCTGAAGTCTTGTGACCATTCAAACCCAGATTTCCAGGTGGTTTTGCTCTCAAGGTTCTTGGTTAAGCATTCAGGACTGCACAAGCCCCTTTGAGCCTGTGTTCCAGAAGTATGGTAGAAGATTCATGTAATGTTAAGCAAGCTCATTTATCTTCTTTTCCCTTTTTACACATCAGTGTGAGGTTCATATGCAGAAACGGCTCATGAGTTTTAGAAAATCAATAATCTAAATTACATTATGTACATAAAGTGCAGCTCTTTCCAAAGCAGTTTCAAATATACTCCTTCGTTTTCTCACCTCCTTGCTCCCACCCCTGCTACTCCACTAAAGCTTCCCTCACTGAGGTCACCAATGACTGTCACTCAATTCAATGAGCACTTTTCAGTTTTCATCTTGGTTAACATCTCAATAACATTTCATTCCCATAACCATCTGCTTCTCCAAATATACTCCCTTCTTGGTTTTTAGGGGACTGCAGCCCACTGCTTTTCTCCAATTTCAATGGCTTTTACTTTGAAGTCGTTTGTCAGGTTTCACTTTGTTTTCTTTTATTTCATTTTGATTTTTATCAAAGTTATGTCATGCAGAGCTTTAACAAATAGTTCTACAAAGCTTATAATGAAAAAAAATCACAGCCTCTGATTCCACCCTTGATTTCCTCTTCCTACTCTTTAAGGTGTTTGCTCTGGTATTTATCTCCATATTTCTAAATAGCATGCTATTTCTGGGTTTTTTCATTGTTGATATATCTTTTGATTTCCAACTTAGGAAGATAAGTATTTAAATCTGTTATATTTTCTCTTCCTGCAAAACAGACTTTCTCTTCATCTCTCTGTCTTCTCTCTTTCCTTTTTCCCTCATCCACCCCATAAATTATAGCAGAAATTTTGGCTGAATCAATCATTTGTACTTGCTTTATTCACATCTATTTTGTATAGTATACTAAGATTACAATTTTTTCTTGTAAAATTTTTTGTTTTCCCTGATATTAATAATTTTTGTACTTTCCCCCTCTATGTTTAGTAAGTTTACTAGTTGTTGTCACAAAGACACCTCCAAATCTCATTGGCTTAACACAGTAAATGTTTACTTCTTACACATAGGAGATCCAATACAGATGTTTTCACTTGGTGGGAGACCCTTTATGGGGTGATTCGGGCCCCAAGAACTTCCCACCTTGATGCTTCTCTACCCCCAGGGCCTTGGAGTCCCCTGTTGGATCCTCAATATCTGCAGAGAGGCCAGGGTGATGTTTTAATGAGATAGGTTGGAAGTGGTGTGTGTACCTTCCATTCATAGCCCCCTGGTCAGAATTCAAGGCATGCAGCACAACCTAGCTGCAAGGAAGATTAGAAATGGCATCTATGTTAGTGGATAGAAAAATCTGGGGCCGGGCGCGGTGGCTCATGCCTGTAATCCCAGCACTTTGGGAGGCCGAGGCGGGCGGATCACGAGGTCAGGAGATCAAGACCATCCTGGCTAACATGGTGAAACCCCGTCTCTACTAAAAATACAAAAAATTAGCCAGGTGTGGTGGCGGGTGCCTGTAGTCCCAGCTACTCGGGAGGCTGAGGCAGGAGAATGGCGTGAACCCGGGAGGCGGAGCTTGCAGTGAGCCGAGATCACACCACTGCACTCCAGCCTGGGGGACAGAGCAAGACTCCGTCTCAAAAAAAGAAAAGAAAAGAAAAGAAAAGAAAAACTTGGATAAACATAGTGCTGTCTCTGTCATTCCAGTCAGCATATATGTGTTTTACTCTTCCTCCCCCAGGCCTACCATAATCAGTTCTTCCACTAGGGCTATAACCCCAAGCCCCAGAGTTACTACTTCTCCATCAAAATTGAGATCCACAGGTAATACACAGTCCTCTCTCTCAGGTTTAGATACGACTCTTCAAGCCCAAGAAACTACAAACTAAACAGACAAGTAATTTGCTGTCCCCGCTCCCCCAAAGCATATGCACACACTCAATAGGCAACAGGAGAGCAGGAAAACTGAAGAACAGAAGCAGTCATGGTCACATAGCAATGATGGAATCCTGTGAGCAGGATTTCAACTCCTGGGTATTGGCAAATTCCTTGCTTAGACTCAGATTCAGTTCTGGGAAAGAAGTTTCCTATCCACTGTCTTCCATGGCTCCTGAATCTTCCCTCTGGGAAATTTTTCCTTGTATGTTATTTTCCATTGAAGTGGGTTTTGAGGTGCCTGCCTTCCCCAAGAACTGGGTGGATTCTAACAGTACACTTTCTGCTAGGGGTTTGCTTCAAGACTTACAGAGCAGTCAAAAGGCTTTTGAGGTTAAGTTTATGGTGTCTTTGACAATACACTTCCCTCAAAATATTCATTAGACTTCCCAGGCTGGGCATGGTGGCTCATGCCTGTAATCCCAGCACGTTGGGAGGCTGAGGTGGGCAGCTCACCTGAGGTCAGGAGTTCAAGACCAGCCTGTCCAATATGGCAAAACCCCATCTCTACTAAAAACACAAAAATTAACTAGGCATGGTGGTGGCGCCTATAATCCCAGCTACTCGGGAGGCTGAGGGAGGAGAATCGCTTGAACTTGGGGGGCGGAGGTTGCAGTGAGCCAGGATTGCACCACTTCACTCCAGCCTGGGCAAAACAGCAAAACTCTGTCTCCAAAAAAAAAAAAAAAAATCATTAGACTATTGGTCTATTTGCTGCCAGTCATTTCATAGTCTAATAGTCTACCAAACTTTTTTCCTAGATGCAGTTCTCAATCTTGACTTCTTTATTTCCTCACCTCCATTTCTCTCTCTCAACTCATAGTAGCTATGTGGAAGTCATCTGACACCAAAGCTTAGGTGAGAAGGTAACATCTTTAATGGGGCCTGTGCTAGAGGCCTGAATCATTTTTTTTATTAACTGAGAACTTTTAAAATCTATAAATACTTAATACTCCAAGTCTCCACCAGATGTGTAAGTCTCCTTTCTTTATGTGTAAGCATATCAAGGAACTTCTCCTTTTCATTTTTCCTTAATGAGATCACTCCTGGAGCCAAGTTCTCCTGCTTCACTTGGAACTAGCTGCTCTCTAGTACTCAGATGAAGCACTGAAGTCTGTCCTCATAGTCACTCTGAAAATCTCCTTTCCTTGCCCTTGTTTTAAAGCCCCATTTACTGGATCCCACTGTCAGGATCTGGCATCTGATTTTACTCTGCTTACAAGATAAGGTTGCCTGTTTTGGGTTCATGGATGTTAGAAGAAGGCTAGAGATTCCTGGGTCAGAAACAAAGGACTTTCTTAATCACAGCATAGCAAGCAGCATGAGTGTCAGTTTCCTTTGACCCCCCTCCCCCCCAACCCAAGTCTCCTGGGGACAACAAGAAGAGGCTCGGGTGAATGCTGTGCACATATAGGTTGTTGTACAACAGAGAAATACTGGCTTGGGAACCTGCTGTTTTATAGCAAGCAGTAAGCAAGCCTGCTCTTTGTTCCAGAGGTACACATTGCCTCATCCTTGAAGGTTGCTTGCTGCAGACATAACCTTGAAAAATGGTCCTGATAAAGATTGGTCAGGGCCTTGCATTCTTGGCATACTCAAAAAGAATGTACGTGGACACTCTGGGCCCTGGAAGATTGCTTTTCTGAAAACCTGTATGTGCTGCTCCGGGTTTATACACTCGCAGATTTACCTAGTCATAGTTGTCTGCTCAACAATACCAATTGCCCAACAGGAAGATTATTAGGAAGGCAAGGACCAAATCTGTTTTCTCACCATCGAATCCCCAGTGCCTATCACGGTGCATGGTATGTGGTAGGTAATCAACTCATAATTCCAATAAATTAAGAGACGTAAGTGATTTACTCTATGGATGATATTACATTCTAGAAGCTCGGATAAGCCACAGATACATCACACACACACGTGCACACACGTGTGCATGCACACACACACAAAGTGTCCTTTGGAAAACACAAAAATGGAATTTTTCTTAATAAGAGTATCCATTTCTTTATACTGAACATTTGTTGTTTTCTTTTTCTCTCCTCCTCCAGTCTCTCACATTCCATCCACAATCTCCAGAGCCCCTCATTTGACAAACTCTGTGACTTAGAGAAAATAATCTTGGAATCCACACTCGCCTGACCCTGCCTTTTCAACAACACCATTTTGTCTGTCATTACATTTTTCTTAAGATACTATTAAATAAAGGTCTAATTATTTAGTGTCTAGACTAGTCTTTATGATTGCTCTAGTACAGTGGGGTTTTTTGTTTTGTTTTGTTTTTTTTTTTTGTTTTTGGATGGAGTCTCGCACTGTTGTCCCAGCTGGAGTGCAGTGGCACAATCTCGGCTCACTGCAACTTCAGCCTCCCAGGTTGAAGTGATTCTCCTGCCTCAGCCTCCTGAGTAGCTAGGATTACAGGTGCCCGCCACCACACCTGGCTAATTTTTTGTATTTTCACTATAGATGGGGTTTCACTATGTTTGCCAGGCTGGTCTTGAACGCCTGACCTCGTGATCCACCCGCCTCAGCCTCCCAAAGTGCTGGGATTACAGGCGTGAGCCACGACGCCTGGCCAGTACAGTGGTTCTTAACCAGCGATCCTTTTGCCCCTGAGGGGATATTGAGCAATACCTGAAGACATTTTTCATTGCCATTTTTTAGGTAGGAGGTGCTACTGGTCACTAGTAGATAGAAGCCAGAGATTCTGCCAACATCAGAATGGCACCCCACAACAAAGAAGTATCCAGTCCAAAGTGACAATAGTGCCAGGGCTGAGAAACCTTGCTGTAGTGTGGATGGATGGAACTGCCGCATATGGGTAACACTACAGCTCAGTTGTTGGGTGAGCTGCACAGGAATTCATTATTCTCCCAATGTTTATGTCTCCTTTAGTGTTTCAGAAACTTAAATTTCTCTTTCCCCTAAAGGTAAAGTCATTGTTTATTCTACCACAACTATCTTTTTCTTCTTCTTTTTTCTTTTTTTTTTTTTTTTCTTTTTTTTTTTTTTTTGGTATAGCACCTATGTCTTCAGGAAGCAAATAATCTTTAGAAAAGAGTGTTAAGTTAAATAACATGGATTAAAGATTCACTTCTGTCCCAAATTTATCTGTGCCCTTCTTAACCTACACATACCTCCCTGTGTGGTCTAATTTATTTCTTGCTGCTCTTTGGGTAACAAGGACACAATAAGCATTCCATATGATCATATCTTACCTTAAACTGTAAAATTTAGTTTAAGATTATTTCAAAAGAGGGCTGTACCACCTATTTGACCCTTTATTCAAATATCGGCCCCACTTAAACCTGAAGACCCTGAAAGTTTAGGAGAGCTAACCACAGTAACTTCACTGAATACCTCTGTACTTGCATTTAGGCTGAGTCGGGAAACAGTGCAAACCATAATCATTCACCACAAGATAAGTTCTGTTTGCACAGCAATCTAGCCTCACCTAAATCAGGATAGACAGGTAAATCAACACAGGAAAGTTTGGCATGTAGACTTAATTTCCAGACCTAAGAGATTAGAGATGCGTTTGGAAAGACATATAAGCACAGACCTACAAATGGATACAGATTGCTTTTAACTCATCTCACATACAGAATTCCTTTGCCTCATCTGCTTATTTGTCCTCCTGACATCCCAAAGACCATGGCTTGCATTATCTTTTCAAAAGCATTACAACCCAGAAATTTTCCACTTATCGATAATATTGGAAATTAAATTGCCGCATGGCAGGCTCTAACCCAGTACAGTCTGGATCTCTCCTGGCTTCTTAGTTATTTCTAGGTAACTTAAGTGTCCTTCCCTTTTCTCCACTGCATTTCTGTTGTCCTTAAACATTGTCCTGGCACTCATTCCCAACAAACCCTTTCCCTCCCCTCCAGTTGCCAACTCTTTTCTCCTGCTACCACTCTGATTTCTGGCTCCAAAGTGATCCACTCAGCAATGATCCAGATTCATAATTCAAGGGTGTGACTCCACATCCAGCGGCAATGAGCTGTTTTTCCATGAAAGGATAGTTAGTGCTGGAGCCTGTGCCTTCTATTACAGGAAATTACATCAAGCATTAATTTAACTTACAAAGTCTCCAACTTTTTTAAGGCGGGAGGGAAAAGGGAGGTGTAAGAGAAAAAGAATCCACAAATATATTTTTTGTTGAAACATACCAGAAATGGAGCTTGAAGTGCCAGCAGAATGTTCCAAACACCATTTTTTAAATGATTTTCCATGAACGTAAAGAGTGAATCCAGCATATAGTTTATGACTGGAATTGGAGTTTGTCTGATACGATAGTTAAGCTACAATAGCTTCCCATAATGCAAGTGACTGAAGCCTAAATGAATGGAATGGGAAACTGATGGCAAGTTGAGGGAATGGGCTTTTCTAGGCAGCAAGACATTTCTCAAAGCTCTAAGACAGATAGGAAGTGAAGATGGATGGAAGATTAGATTGGAAAATAAAACAGGTACCTCCTTTAAGGAAAGAGGAGCTATTTTTAACACATTCATCTTCTAAGGAAAGAGGTGAAGGATAGCAAAAATTGAACATTTTAGTTCAAAGCTCGGTAACAGCTTGTTCTCATTTGGCTTAATTTAGTTCAACAGATAAAGTACTATGTCCAAATCTCATCCAAAACTGTCATGAGATTTTGCTACATTGAATCCCTACTCTTCTTTTCTTTTTTTCAGAGTGTCTGTGTTGGTCTTTCTTCCTCCTTCTCCTTCTCCCCATTTTCCTCCTCCCCCTCCTTTTCTGTCTCCTTACTTGAATAGCCTATCCCAAGCAATAGAAAGTAGATTGCTACTAACTTTTAAAGGAAAATGCCAAGTAACTAAAGGCATTTCCATGAAGGATTATGAAAATTAATACACATGAAATAGTCCCTGGGGTCCTACTGGTAAAATAAATGGCTCTTCATCACCTCTCCCCCAATCTTGTTCACCCTTCAGGCCTGCCCTGGAAAGACATTAGAAATAAAGTAAACAGTAAAGACTGTCTAATGACAACATTTGAAAAATGAAGAATCTTGGAATTGAGGGGAGGGGATATGTGGATCAGGATTAGACACAGCTGAGGGGCAGTGGGACACATCTCTTTTGGCCTATGGGGACTTCCACACTTGTTTGCATGTTAGCTATTGGAGGAAGGGATAACATGGGTAATGGGGCAGCCATAAATCTTTTCCTTGGAAACTTTCCCATGCACCTTGGCATCATGGGGTGGGCCTAGCCATCCTTGTGTGCAGGCTGATGAGAAAAAATGTAAGAAAAGGAGAGAAGAAAAACACCTTTCAGGTTTGTTTGAAGGCACAGCATCATGGATCCACTTTAAAGAAGTTCAAATTCATGTACAAATAATTCATATTATATATAACTTTTTGTAAGCTCCTTAGATATTTTTGAGAGCAAGCTGTGTATTTTTAAAAAATTATGGAGGGTAAACTCTGTTTTTGTTAATGAAAGAAGCATTAGTCAAAGAATCAGCCCACCTGGTATCTATAGACTTACCTTCCTGTCAATACCAAATAACCCAACCTTAGTCATCCATTTGTCTCTGCTTCCCTAACACTCTTTACTTAAATCTCGTGTAGCACTTTTCACATTTGAAGGTAATTATCTATTAATATATCTGTCTCTATCCATAATCATAAGCTTTTTAAAGAAAAAGACTGTCCTTTTCAGCTCTGTGGGGATCTTTAAATGTTGAATAAGTGAATGAATGAACTTTCTGCATCTCAGTTTTCCTTCTTATTCCCCATTGAAGAGCCATTGTGAGCATTAAATTAATGAAGTTAGGTTAAAATGTCATTAAAATGCAGTATCTCTGCAATAATCACATAGAGAAGAATGACATTAAGATAAATATGGAATGTGAGCAGATGAAAGTAAGAACTCCAGTGAAGGAATATCCAGCTGACAGCTCATTGGCTGTCACCACAGCCATCTTACAAAGGCCTCATACTATCTGGGGAAGACCCAGTCTGAAGCTACCAAAGAAAAAATCCATACGTGATTATTATTCATTGCACTAGCTCTCCCTGTTGCCCAATTTATGAGACCAAGCTTGTGTTGTTTTTGGAAAAGTCTTCCTATCCTGACGATCCCCGTGGAAACACAGGAGCATATACCTCTCTCTTTGTCTTCCATTTGAGGTTGATCTAATCCAGATGGAAAATTTTTCATAGGCATTATAAAGTACTCCATCTGTGAAGCAAACAAAAGAAAGTAAAAGACAATGAACTCTATGAAAGCTGAATTACCCATTAAGGGGTTATGCAGAGGTCTTTTAATGAATTAACTCAGTGTTGTGTGAATACTGCAGGTAATGCTGAAGAAAAACACTTTCTTTCCTCCACTTTCCCTTTTGAGGGTCACTGAAATTATGAACGTCTTTACCAGTTGGCAGAAAATATACACATCTTATTTATTACTTAAGTTAAATACATTTAGTTGCCCTCTTCAATCCCTTCTCTCTGTGGATCACGCAAACCTCTGGTAGCAGTGTGACCATGGGCTTTTTTTTTTTTTTTTTAACATTCGAGTTTCAGTTTCTTCATTTGTAATTTGGGATAGTATACTTACTATCCACTATTCCATACGATTGTTGAAAAAAATAAATGACAAAAACTTGTATAAAGGGCTTAGCAGCATACATGGTGCATAATACACTCTCTATACGATAGTAGCCAATAGTGTTATTAGGCTTCTGTTGCGCAATTTGTTAATATTACCAGGCTTTGCTATTTATGTATTTTTATTTTATACTCTGTGTCCATCACCTCAGTACCAAACAGCAAGAAAGAGATGAACTTGCCCAAAGCTAATGAGCCATTGTTTCTCCAAGGTGACAGAGAACAGCTAGAAATTCTAAGCATCAATAGCATTGAGGTTAGGTTTAAACAGACATATATAAATATATAATGGTGGCCATATGCAATAGAACAGCCAGAGTTAAAAAGAATGACAACACCAAATGTTGCTGAGGATGTGGGGCACCTGAAACTTTCATCTGTTTGTGGTTGGAAGGAATGTAAAATGGTGCAACCTCTTTGGAAAACAGCAGTTTCTTTTCTTTTCTTTTCTTTTATTTTATTTTATTTTATTTTATTTTATTTTATTTTCTAATACTTTAAGTTCTAGGGTACATGTGCATAACATGTAGGTTTGATACATAGGTATACATATGCCATGTTGGTTTGCTGCACCCGTTAACTCGTCATTTACGTTAGGTATTTTTCCTAATACTATCCCTCTCCCAGCCCCCCACACTCTGACAGGCACCAGTGTGTGATGTTCCCCACCCCGTGTCCAAGTGTTTTCATTGTTCACTCCCCACCTATGAGTGAGAACATGCAGTGTTTGGTTTTCTGTCCTTGTGATAGTTTGCTCAGAATGATGGTTTCCAGCTTCATCCGTGTCCATGCAAAGGACATGAACTCATCCTTTTTTATGGCTACATAGTATTCCATGGTGTATATGTGCCACATTTTCTTAATCCATTCTATCATTGATGTACATTTGGGTTGGTTCCAAGTCTTTGCTATTGTGAATGGTGTCGCAATAAACATACGTGTGCATGTGTCTTTATAGTAGCATGATTTATAATCCTTTGGGTATATACCCAGTAATAGGATTGCTGAGTCAAATGGTATTTCTAGTTCTAGATCCTTGAGGAATCACCACACTGTCTTCCACAATGGTTGAACTAATTTACACTCCCACCAACAGTGTAAAAGCGTTCCTACTTCTCCACATCCTCTCTAGCATCTGTTGTTTCCTGACTTCTTAATGATCGCCATTCTAACCGGCGTGAGATGGTATCTCATTATAGTTTTGATTTGCATTTCTCTGATGACCAGTGATGATGAGCTTTTTTTCATGTGTCTGTTGGCTGCAGGCAGTTTCTTAAAAAACTAAGCATTCACCTTTCCTGTCACTGAAAAAGGCCACTTCTAGGAATTCACTCAAAGAAAATGAAAACTTATGTTTACAAAATACATTATGGTAATATTCACAGCAGCTTTATCATAATAGCCAAACTGGAAACAGCTCAGATATCCATCGATGGGAAACTGGATAATAAACTATGGCATACAATTTGCTACTACACAATAAAAAGGAAGAAAATACTGAATGTTAGATGAATCTCAAAAACATTATCCTGAGTGAAAAAAGCCCTACACACCAGAGAACATACCATATGAGTTCTTTTATGTTACATTCTATAACAGGCAAAGCAAATCCATGATAGGAAAGACTCAAAACAGTTGCTGCTTCAAGGACAGGCAGGATGTCTGGGAAGGGGTATGAAGAAACTTTCTGGGATGATGATAATTTTCTAAATCTTATTAGGCCTTCGGTTCACCCAGGCATATGCATTTGAAGTATACCACAAATGTACATTTAAGATCTGTGTGTTTCACTCTATGTACACTTTATATCAAATAAAAAAACTGTAAACAAAAATGAAACTCTATTTAATAAGACACAGGGTGAAGTATTCAGGGGGATATATACTGAGATCTGCAATTTATATTGAAATGCATAAAAATAAGTGGATTAATGATGGATAAGGCTTAGATAGATAGACACATGATCAAGTAGAATAAATATCAATGGTAAAACTACATGGTGGGTATATAGATGTCTGCTGGAAAATTCTTTCAGCATTATTATATGATTGATAATTTTCATAATAAAATTTTGGAGAAAATATGCTGGTGGCCAAAGTTCTTTCCTGCCTACGGGAGTAATTGTTTAACATTCCTTTGTCTTAAGGAGTCCTGCTCTATTAAAGGAAATTATTCCATAGAGTATGACAAAAGGAATACATCAAATGTAGAGGGAGCTGTCCAAAGATACCTCCCCCAAAGACAGAGCTAGTTAAAATCAGGTTCCCTTTCACTACCTTCTCTCGTTCATGTTTCCTTCTGATTTTTCTACTAGTCTGGTGGTGCTCATTGGCTAAGTCCTATCTAAATAATGGGTTCTGCCCATTTGTGGCCTGAGTTGGAGACCTTTAGGCAAGACCTCCATTTCAATATCAACCAGTTTAGGAAACAGGGGGAGTCGGGGGGGAATATAAGAGAGAAGATAGAAGATGGTACAAATTTGCTTCTGCAGAGACCAAGCTTTTATGTGAAATGAGTATGGTGATAGATTTGTTGCCTTTACTATAAAGATTGAAACACCTGTATTGCCAACACATTAATGTAATACACACGGAGAAAAGGAAAGTGCTTGTTTTTCACTGGGCGAGGAATAAGAGCAGTACCATGTATGAAAAATGGAATTTTCCTTTTGTTAACAGGATCTGGTTTTCCATTTTTCCACATTAGGACTAGCTGGCATAGTTATTTATAGGACCTGGGCCCATACACACTAGCCATGTGCTGATTTTGATACTTTTCCTTGTTTAAAATTTATAGCAAAGTAGCAAAAAGATACATTATCTACAAAGTAAAATGAAATCTCAAGAAAGGATCTATTAAGGCAATGTAGTCTTTTCTTTTAAAAATATCACAAGATTTTGCATTTTATAGGTGAGCATGTGTTCTGCTTATTTTGGCACAAGGGAAGGAAATTTAGTCAAAATAGAAGGAAATGACCATATCAAGGTTATGACTCCGTAATAACGAATGGGCTGACAGCACTTGATTTTAATGAACACATGAGTGAAAGTAATTAAGCATAATTGTTAATTTTGCCTTATATAATTTCAGAATCACCACTTTCAGGAGATGGAACTTCTACTAATGGCTTCAGTATTTTCAAGCTTCAATCACTTTTCCACACCCCTTTCTGGGAAGGTAACAGGAAACAGCATTCAAAAGATAAGCCCAAGGCGGACATCAGACATGACACTCTCGAATCCACATTATCCAAAACCCAAACCCACTGGGCAGAAATTTTATCTTTCTAAACTTCTTCAGCTTAGCTCTAGCACCTTATTAAATTTCTTAAATTAGGACTTAATTAGTAAATTCAAAAATAATTGCTACAAGGGAAAATCAGGAAAGCTTCCTATTTTAGTGTCCTTCTGAAGAAGAGAAAAACATTTATTAAAGTGCTTTCTTTGATTTTCTGGAGATGGAAACTTAAAAACATTATATTAATCTTCTGCTGTTATTTGCATCTCCTCATTTTGAAGAGAAAGCATTTAGAAATAGAAGCCCAAACCTCACTATTATGAAATATATTTCTGTAACAAACCTGCACATGGACCCCCTGAATCTAAAATAAAATAATAATAAAAGAATGATCACAAAAAATACATATGGCCAATAAAAATGAAAAATGTCCATTCTCATTAGTAATTTAAGAACTATAAATAAAGCAATGAAATATCCTTTTTCTCATTTATCAAACTGGCAAAGATTAAAAATTGGCAGGAGAACGGAGGGGAAATTCTTATAAACACGCTTGTATGTGAGGATATAAATCTGCTATAATTTTTGCTACAACCGTGTTGATGGGAGGTTTTGGCAATGTTGATTAAGAGTTTGAAAATATTCTATTTAAAGTTGTGTACCAATGTAATAATCAGAGGTACAAACAAAAATTTATATTTCAAGAAAGGTTTATTACTGAATTTTTATAATAGCCCAAAATTGGAAATAACCCAAATGCCCACCCATAGGAGATTGGTGAAATAAATGATGGTACATTCATATATGGGAACGACATGCAAAAAAAAAATGGTTTTAAAAAATATTTAGTAATATGTTTATAATATACCATTAAGTAAAAAGAGAAAAATCTGATAAAATCATATTTAGAGCATTATTCCAGTTTTGTGACATATGTCTACATGCATGAAAATCCTGCAAGGGTATATATCAATATTTGTGCATGATAGGACTTTGGGTGATTTTTGTTTTCTGATATTTTCTGTATTATCTGTATTCTCTACAATGAGCATATTCTACCAGACAACAATGAATCAATACTTTGAATTACACAAAACAGATTTTCTGCTTTGTTTGCATCTCGTAGACCATTGTCAGTCAATTCAGTTGAATGATGGGACAATTCAGTGAAGAAAAAAAAAATTAGGCAACCTGGTTGGTTGGCAGTTTGTAGACAAAAGACTTGGCTAATTTCCCATACTTGTAATTTTTCAACTAGTTGGTTTGGCATCACATAAATACAGCCAGAGTTGGAACATTTGAAACTGAAAAAGCTTTAATGCCAAAAATCTCTTGGACTCAAATTGAAAAAAGATGCACACTGATTTTTTTTTTCTATTACAGTTTCTCTCATACATAAAAATGAACTAATAAAGCAAATCCTCCATTACCACCAGCTATATTTCAAGCATTTTAAACTGTAAAAGTGGCCCTTAACCCCAGCTGGCTATAGAAGAGCTGTGTTTTAGGCTGCCGGGAGTATGGTGGGGGGTGGCCCATGAGAAAAGGGAAATCCATCTCTGCTTCAGCATGCCTGAGCTTCTGGGCTTTCTTCATTTTTGCCACATCCTACTGTGTTGCTGCTTCTCTGCTGGTCACCTTGGATCTGGTCAGAGCCACCATTATAGCTGTTATCTCGTAGATATTAGCTGAAAGATGGCCAGGAATTGTCATCTGTTTTCTCCATTGCAATGTTTGCAGCAGCTGAAAAGGTCCCTGACACATAGTAGGCACTCAGATAATGAATGATGGAAAGAATCTACAATCGAATGAATGCCTGTAATTCTATAGCTGTTCAGACACTTCTTAAACTTAAAGCCTTGGGAGAAACATTCACATTTATAGATTAAGAGTTCAGGTTGTTACCAGTAATTTATACTTCAGTGTGTGAAGAGTTTCAGGTCTTTGAGAATGAGTTATGCCTGGAAAATGGAGATTGCAAAAGAAATTTCAGGGTGCCTATAACAAGAGAAGAGAAATGATGCTTTTTGACTGCAAATTATCATATATTTAAGTAAACTGTCATACACTTAAATAAATAAGAGGTTTCTAGTAAGTACACAAGAAAAAGGGACTGTTTTGAGAGAAAAATAACCTAAAGTCTTGCAAGGTGCTTTCACATGTCCAATATCACTTAATCCCTGCAATAATCTTTTCAAGAAAAATATATCTTATTCCCATCTTGCAGGTAAGAAACTGAGGCTCAGACAGACTGAGTAACTTGTCGAAGGACGCTACGGCTAGAAAGTGGAAGTGTCTAGATATGTTTTACTCTAAAGCTCCAAACCATGGATGAAAAATAAATAAAATTTTAACATTGGAAACTGGGAGCACGCTAAAGGAATGTGATTGTCTCACTAGTTTTCTTCAGGCCTGCCAGTCTGGTGGCACTGGTGTTTATCGCTCAACAGAGCTAAGCTCCTTAGATGGGTTCATGATGGAAGAAATTAGACAATCACTTTAACCAAGTAGGCAAGACTGTTGTAAACCTACTGCCACATTATCAACATAGCTGTACCAACCTCGTGGGCAGTAAAAACATCCTCCCCAAGCACTTCTAATATCCTTAAATAAACACTAGGAAGTTCCAAGTAAATATCCAGAAAGCAAAGGTTGAACTGAGAGCTAAACAACATTAAATTATTTAAATTCCTGAAGATCAAATAAAAGAACCAGACACGAGGTAAATTAGCGGAATGTTTACACACCAACTGGATAATTTCTAATCTAATGTGCAATGGTGTTTGGAACACGACTGACCATTTGAAATAAATAATATGTTGTCTTAGATTCGGATGATCAGAATACTTTGCAAAAATCTGTTTTATTGTATGATGCTGTCTAGCAAATAAATATCACTTTAGGAGTAACTATTGCCAAACTAGGGATTGTTTTCAAAATATACATGGCTGATGATAATTGCGTGCAGCGTGAATCTTACCACTATATAGAAAATTAAAACAGCTTTCATGGATAGTAGCAGAAACTGAAATAAATATGACTTGGAGTGCTTTTATTCCAAGGAATAATTGTATACTCCGTCCAGCAGTTGAGAGCTTATAAATAATGTTTGGGAAGTCAGGAACAAATGTTTTAATTTTAGTGAGTTAAAAAAGTTTGTGAAAGAACATCTGAGTAGAACAAGACTGCTCTTAAAAGCAAGAGTAAAAACTGACTACATCCTCAGAAGGGCAGCTGTCCAGACAAGGGCTTTGAGAATTGAAAAGCTGGACTCACTTCAGCCAAGCTTCCTAATTTCTGGAGCTCTGGTTTCCTCTTCTGCCAACAGAAAAGCAAGGCAAACATGAAAATAGAAAATGTGCACTTTCAGCAAGGCTTGCTGGCTTTGCAGCACTCACGTCTCAAAGCAAAGACCATAATGGGTAATGACAATGCTGTGCCATCAACAGACAGAATTTTAGTCTGCACATGTTCCAGACTAATATTTAAATTTAAATACTAATGAGTGGGGTAAGATGAAATTTTATGGCAATAAATAGATGACTAGGTATCATAATTTGAGAATATTGATTTTTAAAATTGATAACATTATGACCCAAGAGTATATAAATATACATATTTGATGTCAGATTCAAGGGTGTGGGTCTCTAGGTCAACCATGTTCTGGTCGATAAGTATTGATTAAGAACTACTGTATGATTGTATCTAATATCTGCTATAGAAGTGACAAAATTATCAGATATAACTTGAATCTTCTGAAAAAGGAAAACAGAAGGAGATGGAAACTCATCAAAAGTCAACTCTATGCCAGACACAGTTCTAAGCACTTTACATTTAATGTGCCAATACTTCAAGGGAAGTATTAGGATTTCTATTTTATGAATGAAATATGCATGAAAACAACTGCAAAATAATACAAGATAGTATATCATTAAGTTTTACATTAAATATCATCAGGTTCTATAGTTTATGATTCTTAGAGAGTCCTACAGATAGTCCAGAAGGGATGAAATCATTATTGACAAGAGTGACTACAAATGGCACCATGAGGAGCTGTTCCTTGGAATGGATTTGAAAGTACAGGTAGGTTAAAATAGATGACACAATTATCTAAATGGAAAGAGGTTGGGCATGGAGACAAAAGCCATATAATCAAAAGCAAAAATACATTAATAAAGATAGTGCATGGGGCAGTGGCCAATCTGAGAAGAAGAGAGGGTGCATTAAGGTGAGTTTAGGAGTATAAAATTAGAGTAGAAGAAAAGTATTGAATGTTTAAATTCTGGTTGATTCAAAAAGCAAGGGGAGGCAATTATAGATTCTTGAGAATAAATTAGTTGATGATTCATATATCAAGCCAGGTTGACAAGCAAATCGCTAGCCATGGAGGCCATCCAATTTTGGGTGGCATTCAGGACAAATGTTATCGTGACACTGATGTTTTAGGAAGACATAACTTATGTCTGGCATGGCAGAAATTAGTGAAGGAACAAAACTAAATCAGGGAGATCACTACATTCTCTCTCATGTGATAACAATGGCCTGAACTATAGTTACAGCAGTAGACACAGAGAATAAGAGAAGCTTTCAGCTGATTTAAAGGAAGAATCTATGGGGCTTTATGATAGATATGGGATGGCAGAAGGGAAAGCATGAAGGTGACTCCCAGGTATCTTGCTAGCAACATAGGCATAACTTACAAAGAAAGCACATAAAATTCAGCTCTAATATGTTAGGACAACTTCAATGTTTTAACTAATCATCTTGCTCCCCCACCCAACACACATGTGTGTTTAGAGGTACAGCCAGGTAGAAGGAACAGAAAATGCAGGGAACAATTTGTAATATTTACATTTTAGTCCAAATATGTATTATACCTTTACCTAAGAGAATGTGAAGCTGGGGTGGAAGATGATGCATAGAATGGCTCCTACATGCCCTCTAAGAGATCAAAGGTTAGTGGGATTATTTTGGTCCCATTGGCCTTCAGGAGATCTTACATTAAGCTTGGGACTCACAACCTAGTATTAGGACCTAACCAATACCCAACACCCCTGCCCTCTTCTCGCCCACTACTATGAAATATGAAAGCATTTTACTGGAGAGCAATAGAACCTGTAGAAAATATTTTGTTGAGTTAAAAAATAATGTTGAAAGCAAAAATGCTGGCCTGGTGTGGTGGCTCATGCCTGTAATCTCAGCACTTTGGGAGGCCAAGGCAGGTGGATCACTTGAGGCCAAGAGTTTGAGACCAGCCTGGCCAACATGGCAAAACTGTGTCTCTACTAAAAATGCAAAAATTAGCTAGGCTTGGTGGTGCACATATGTAATCCCAGCTTACTCATGAGGCTGAGGCATGAGAATCGCTTGAACCCAGGAGGTGGAAGTTGCAGTGAGCTGAGACTGTGCCACTGCACTCCAACCTGGGCAACAGAGCAAGATTCTGTCTCAAAAAAAAAAAAAAAAAAGGCAAGAATGTTGACCAAAATTCGAGATTGCAATCTTCAAGAGTGCATTATGTGTCTTTGGATCAGAAGTTCAAATAATAACTCAGCACTGGGTGTAGTATCTGGTATAAAATTGGCTCACAATAAGTATATGATGAATTAATAGACAAATTTTCTTATTTTCATTTTCTTTTTATATGTTGCCTTTGCTTGAAAAAAATCCAAAAGTCATCATCACTATGGTACTCTAAAGAATGTTAGAAGATAGCTAAATTTAAGATAGCTGTGACAATTTTGCAGCACAGTGGAGTGGAAGAAGCATTAGGCTCAGTAGACCTGGGTCTGAGTCCTGGCTTTCCTTGTAATAATCTGTGCAACTTTTGGACAAATCCCTTTCTCTCCCTAGGCCTCCATTTTCCCAAAGGTAGAAGAAGGTGCTGGATCAGGAGGGATCACTGAATCTATGCAATAAATCTATGCCTAGGCTGGTCATGGTGACTCACGCCTATAACCCCAGCAGTTTGGGAGGCCAAGGCAGGCGGATCACTTGAGGCAAGGAGTTTGAGACCAGCGGGACTGACATGGTGAAACCCCGTCTCTACTAAAAATACAAAAGTTAGTCAGGTGTGGTGGTGCATGCCTGCAGTCCCAGCTACTTGGAAAACTGAGGCAGGAGAATCGCTTGAACCCAGGAGGTGGAGGCTGCAGTGAGCCGAGATTGTGCCACTGCACTCCAGTCTGGATGACAGAGTGAGACTCCATCTCAAAAAGAAACAGATAAACAAACAAACAAACAAAAAATGTTGCCCAGAAGATCCAGTTGTTTAAAATTTCTTTTCTGGACTTAAAATATGACTTGGTAGGATTTTCTTTTCATCACCTGATGGATGTCATTTGAAAAATCTTCTGTAATAACCACAATGAATGTGACCTCTAAGCCCTTTCAAGACCTTTAAATAAACATGATATGACAATTATTCTGTGGCATCCATGAGTCACCCATGAATTTTACCACACTGTGCATATGATTTGATCATCATAATCTGAAAAGCCTTTCACAGGAAACACCTGCTGAGACGTAGTTCAGCCCAGCTGCTCTAAATATGAAACACGTCTATACATGTCCCCATGGGAACAGAGATAAGCAGGATAGACTCGGCAAAACCTAAAATGTGCAGCTTCCTCCTCATTCTGCCATTCTTCCATCAGGTGTCTACCATCTCTCCTAGAGGCCCCACTCTATATCTTTTTCTCAGGAAAAAGAGCAAAGGAGCAACCATTGGCATGTGCCATTCTACCAAATTTTAACCAGATTTAATTGTCCTGGTCATATTTGGTTCAAAATTTTTTCTTTCCTATTAAAAGCAGCAACAAGTTGGTGGAGATTTATCTTGGTGGGAAAGTATCAAGTAATAGGAAATAGATCCGAGCATAATGGATACTTTTAGAGGTCTGTCTTGCTCTATCTCTCACTGCACCGTCTCCTCTGTGTATAGCTCAGGACTAGGGAATCATGCGCTAGCAACCCGGACTCCTCCATCCTTGCCCTGACTTCTTGACGCCAGTTGCTTTCCTTTCAACACCCTGGTCTAAGTCTCCCAGATGTTCAGCTTTCCCCCTGTGCCTTCCTCATTCTCCTGTGGCTTCACCATTGGCCTAGGTTCTCGTCTTTCTCTACAACTCCCCTTTTCAGGGAATCCACAGTTTCAGATCTTGGAGTTATTGCAGTTTTAAGCCTCCTAGAAAGTATGCTTCTGGAACATTAATCTTTTAACAAATAGGTATTCAGTCACACCCGGCTCTTTGCTAGGTGTGAAAACATGGCAGCAAGAAAAACAGGCAAGAGGAACAGCAGCAGCAGGAAGCACATCGCCCCCTTCAGGAAGGGGGTGGCATAGGGCTGGGAGTATGTAGTAGGTGGAATAGTGTCCCCCAAAAGTTCAGGTCATCCCAGAACCTATAAATACTTTATTTGGATATAGGGTCTTTGCTGATGAAATCAAGTTAAGATGATGTTATATTGGATTTGGGTCCCAAATCCAAGAGGACTGGCATCTTTATAAGAGGGAGATTTGGACACAGACACACATAGGGAATCCCATGTGACAACACAAGGGAGACTGGAAAGAGGCAAGCCAAAGGGCACCAGGGATTGCTGGCAACCTCCAGAAACTAGGAAAAGGGAAGGAGAGATCCTCCCCTAGAGCCTTCAGACAGAGATGGCCCTGAGGACACCTTGATTTCAGACTTCTGGCCGCCAGAACTATGAGAGAGTAAATTTCTGTTGTTTTAAGCCACCAAGTTTGTGCTAATTTCTTACAGCGGACCCCAGAAATTAATTCAGGTTATCAAGATTAAGTACAGGTAGAGGAAGCAAAGCCCTGAGAACTTTGCCCCTGGGCACAGGAGGACGGAGAGTCTTAGACCAAGGATCTCCCAACTTTGGAAGCCAGATCCAAAGCTCTCACCCCCAATATGCGTGGATATCAGAGTATGTCAGTGTTCGGGGAAGATGATGATAGTAACAATGATGACTACAGTTGTTACTAAGATAAAGAAAAAGAGAAGAGACAGAAGAGGGAAAAAGTGAAAAAAATGAGATGGAGGAAAGCATAATTTTAGAGTAAAATGACAATATCATTATAACTTTATATCTATGACCACAGTCAAGCTGAATGAGGAGTAAAACTCCAAACACTTGTTCTTCTGGGTAAAATAATATTTATTATGTAAACTGCTTTCCATTTATGCCTAATAATCTAATGGCACAATAACAATTATGTGTATCGTTAAATGTTAGATTTCAGTTATTGTAAATTTCATTTGGTCAAAGCAGTAAACACTATGGAAATGACTTTTGTAAACAGTGGCTCCTAACATGTGGTCATTAGCTCACAATCCAAAACAAAACCTATAGGCAACATTGCTTCATTCCATTCAAATAGGTACAGAAAATATGATGTGGTACTCATGCTATTTATGAATTTCACCACCCAGACAAAGATAAGGATTGGGAGAAATGACGCATTTTATTCCATATGAAAGCAAACGTTAAAAGAACGCAGCCAGTCCACAGCGTTGCTATGTCCTTTGTCTATAGCAGTCTTCTACCAAAATAAAAGTGCTACGTGTTCGACAGAGGAATGTTAAGCTTTCTTTGGCATACCTCTAACATATCTGCTGCCTGGGTTTTAACAAAGACTGTTTGTCATTAATGTGTGCTCGCTGGTTTGTATACCAGTCTCACACACACAATAAGGTCTCCTTTCATGCTCCCACCAAGACTTAAGAAAAATATCCTGCAAATGTGAATGCACAATCATGTCTAATTGTTGCAGTTCAGCTGAACTTTGCCTCTCTTATTTTGAGACCATGAACATAATCTCACAGTTTTCCTCTCCCAGATACAACAGATTTTTTTGTTTGTTTGTTTAATGATCAGTCTGGGTTTAAACAAAATGCAATTTGTTTTTAAAGATATTTGAAACTAAATAGGAAGTCTCATTATTGGTTTATTGGTCTATAACCAGGTTCTTTCCTGTAGAGAGATGTTTTCAACATTCAATGTGAAATCCACACATAGCAGCACCCTTTCTAGGGATGGGGTGTTGGTGCCCTCTTGAGGAAGAAAGAACAAGGCAAAGGAAAAAGTTGAAGAAAGCAGTTGGAAACTGGGAGAATATTTAGGTAGCCCTGTGCTTAAAAAAACTCTAGTCTCTCTCAAAGGGCAATTCAGTCTGCCTGGGATATGGCCAACAAACTTTCTGCATTTTGTTCCAGCACAAAACTCACACGTTATGATATTTATAAGTATAGCCTGTTTTACTACCACTTTTTATTTACAGTGTGTTTTCCAAGGAAATGCCATTTTGATGAAGCAGTGCCGCCCTTGCTTTCATGTAGCTCACAGGCAAGAATGACTTTTGATTATTAAATCCAGTCACCTGACAGAATATTTGCTGTCCGATCCCTGGGAGTGGTACTTGAGGATCACAAATCTCAAAGAGCTCCATCTATTTTACCCTCCTCCCCCACTTCATACTCTGGCCTAATCTAACTATACACAGTCGGTAATTTTACTCTTTACTTAATATTCACTTCTGCCAAGCTCCTAATCATTTGTCTTACAATTCTTTGAACTCAGTCCAATTTTCTGCCTCATTCTGATTCCAGGAATGTGGGCTTAGACTATCTTTTTTAAATATATATAGGACAAGTGATACCTTCAGTTAGCCTCTCCACCCTCAATCCCCAAATTTAAAAACCTTTTTTAAAGTTTCCTTGAAAGAAAATTAACTGACAAATGAACAATCCCAGAAAACTAAAGAGACTTTAGGAGCATTTTACTGGATTAATTCTAATAGAGTATCAGCAGCAAATCTTCCGTGGTTCTAACTTAACACGCAATGGACCCTTAACCCAATTTTGGCCTTAGAGCCACCCGTCTGGTTCTCTCTTAAGTTAGTATTATCTTGGCACTGGTCAGTGTAAAGATGCAAACGTGTTGGCTTCCAAGAGACAGTATAGTATAGTAGTAGATCAGAAAACCATTTTAAAACTATGTCACCTGAGTCCTAATTCCCTCATCTGCCACTTTCTGATTATGTAAATCTCATCAAGCTCTCTGGGCCTCATCCCAGTATCTGTAAAATCGTAATGTTCAAAGTGCCTCTGTGGGCTAAGAGACCCTGGGGCAATCCTAGGGACACAGGCCAGGACTTCTTTTTGGCCATTTGTGACAATAGTTCCTGTTTCTTTGAACATATTGAATTTACAAAGCTGTTGAGGAAAACAGAGCTTAAAATACTCTATTTCAACAAAACAATATATTAAGTTAAAATAAGGGAACTAGAGTAGAGCCTGGGGTGGTCTTTAGCTTTGTTTTGAATTGTCCTGAGACAATTGTCATGTTTTGCATCCTTGCTACTTTGTGACAGCCTCTCTCTCTGTGCCCCAGGTGAGAAGCTGCAGCTTGACTCCATTCATGTCAGTCTTTGTAGGTGTCACAGGGAAGCTGCTCTTTCAAGGTGGGGAAGCTGTGACGACTGTGTTGTGTCCACAGTGCTTCTTTGTGAACAAACATATTTTTGCCAGATCTGCCTAAGAAAGAGTGGGTGTTGGATGGTGAAGAAGGCAGAAACAGATTTTTATCTCCATTCAGAGCTTTGAAACCTTTCATCACTTTAAGAGACAGATTTCAGCATCAGAAGGCTGAAAAACCAGATTGTTATATAATGTGACCTGAAGTCAAAAGTAAAGGGAGTTTGCTGGGGGGAAAACAAAATAAAACCTTCTGACTCTGTTATTTGTCTCAAAATTCTGAACCTCCTGCTCACTGTCATACAAAAAGAATTTACTCATCAGCTCAGGACCTGAAAGGAGTCTCTTATTTTTTGACCAAAAATTCCCCCAAAACATCCCTCCTAGAGCGATTGCAAGGATTCAATGAGACAGCGGTTGTAGTATGCTCAGCCCAGGGCCTGTGAAGTGATTGTAGTCAGTAGATACTCATCACTAACGACTAAGCTTGCCCCTGATACAAGGTACTCAACACGGGGAGGTTTAATGTCTTGTGATTGAGAGGTTGGCGAGGGGATGGTGGTGGGGGAAACCCAGCAGATGCCTGCAGAGACAAGATGTGTGTCCCTTTAAGTCTGGGCAAGGTCAGACAAGAGGACTAGAATGCTTCCCACAGTTATCACCAATCAAGTCCACCTTCACTGTGGTAGGGCCTGTCTCAACATGGGCTCAGGGGTTCTGCTACTGAGAATTCTTGGAGAAATCTTTGGCATTTTCTACCACACGTTCTATATGCTTGTCTTTATAGCATCTAACTTTTGGCTCTCTTCCTCACAGAGCCAGAAAGAGGGCCGCTTTAAATGTGAAGAATTGAGCATGTTAGCTGCTGTGTGCCATTGATTATTTTATTGATGCAATTTGTGGTTCTTAAAGAAGAGACTTTCCATGAATAAGATACTTTCGCCTTACTTAAGTAACATTACTTTTTCCCAGAAACCCACCCAAATCTGCCTTAAATCTCATGGAGGTTAAGAATGAATGGACTTAGGTACAACACAAAGCTTATTTCCCTCATATTGTTATTTGTTAATATATCTATTGGGCTTATTGCTTGAAAGGTTAAGAAAAAGACCTGATTTTATTGATAACAAGAAGCATTCAATATTTCTATGCCTGACCCCTCACATCTCAGGATGTATGACTCCACTGCACATCAGACTCTTCCTTAGGGTCAAAATAACAATATTTTAGATCAATAGAGACCATGAAAAGGCTCCTGGAGGATAGTTTCGCTGTGTGTCAGTGATACCTGAGGCAAGCAGTCAAGAAGAGCAGGACAACCACCTTCCAGAATATCCCAAGTCTAAGTGCCCCAGCTGTTTCTCATAAAACCCGCAAAAGCAACAGGGTTTTTCTCTTGCCTCAAGTGGCTCATTGGCTTACACAGGCATCCTTGAGATTTAAGGTATAAACAAAAGCAACTGTAATTTTAACTTATACAATATGTGTGTAAATAAAGATATGACAGTGGGTTAGCGATTTTAAAGAGAGAGAGAATCTAGTGTTATTCTTTAATCATCTCTCTGCTTCTAATGTGTTAATATCAAGATCCAATATCTCAATTCCACCCTGTAGAGTTTTCCTTGTTACATTGGAGTTCCTGTAATGTGAACTCTTCATCACTAAAAATCAGTGATTACATGTATTCCATTCTCTGGAAATGTTTTCTGAGATAAGCCTTGTTTTTCTTAATGCTGGATAGCCAGAAAATAAAATTGGCTAACCAGAATAATTTAGATACCATCAACCGCTGAGAATAACCAAGGCTATCAAATTATGTTGTAATGTTTTTAAGCTGAGTTCCAAATAGACTGTTCAGTCTGCAGCCACAGACTCCAAAATATGAACTGAATATGAAAACATTTTAACTTTCATGTTTTAATGATAAGAATGTTGTTGGCATTAATATTTGAACATTTCAGCCTACCTAGTTCTGAAAGCTATGTCATGGCAGGCTCAGAATCCACTGGCAGACTATAAATAAAATCTTTCTATAAATATATTTTATGCCAAACTACCAGCAGAATACATTTTTCATCTTCTAAACAGATGGTATAAGAGAAAAATCATGCATGTATATGATTAATCAACGTGCTTTTGCTGATAGAATTTTCATTACCATTACCAGCATGAGTTTTGTGAAATTTCTGCATTTTATATTCTTTTGAGAATTAGTGTATTTAAAGAAGTGATTAATATAAATGAAGACAGAGAGATGATAAGACTTTATATGTTTGGTTTCCTTTAGGTCCAATGGGCCTGAGATTTTTTTTTTTTTTACAAAAAATAGCTAGGCAGTTTGTTTCAGGCCTATGGTTGAACCACATGCTAAGGCCCTCACCTTCTTTCTACCCCAGTCCCTACTCCTCGCTGTCACTGGTCACTTGTCAGAACTCTTACTCTGCTAAGAAGTTAGCCTTTATCAAAGTCCTTACTCACTTGATGCTAATGACCAGTATACTGAAAGCCAAGAAGAGAACTTACTGGGCAAATGCCATGATAGCACCATATTATTAAAAAAAAATAGCACCATATTATAAAGTAGCACCCAAGTGTGGATATGGTATAGTCACAAAAGGGTAGGGGCTCCTCTGGATTCCAATGACTCGGATTCAAACCCAGCCCATCACAGTAGCCAAGAATCCTGGCTTTTTTTACCCCTATATCCATTCTCTCAGTTTAACTTTAGAGAACACCTCAAACTTTTATCCAGACATATTGCCATGTAGAATAAAAGACTATTTCCTATCCACCCTAGTGGCTAGGTGAGGCCATAGAGGTAGGTTGTGGCATAGGACTAAATTTTGTCCAGTGAGATATAAATAAGATAGATGGCTTATTTTTTGTCCTTCTCCTTTTTGTTCTGCTTCTAAATTGCAATGTGGATGTGACGGCTGGAGTTCCAGCAGCCATTTTGAGCCATGAGGTGACCAGCAGACTAGAAATGGTGTGCTAGGATGGTGTGCAGAAATTTAGAACACAGTCTCTGAAGTCGCTGAGGGGCTAGGCTAGGCTAGGCTAGGCTAGGCTAGGCTACAACATCAGTGCCATCCTACCTCCTGGTAGGCTTCATTTATGTGAGAAAGAAATAAAGAACTATATTATTTAGCACACTGCCTATCAACTTTGGCAAGTTACTTAATTTCTCAATACGTTAGTTACTACACCTATAAAATGAGGATAATGATACTGCCTAACTCGGACGGTTGTCATGGGTCTTAAATGAGATGATACATGCAAAGTACTTACAGGAGAAACCTGTACATAGTAAGTGCACAAGCTGTTGCTCCTACCATAGATGCCTGACACTTGAGTCTGTAACAGTTTCAACAGTTGAAAAGTAACCTGGGAAGTTCCTTAGCAAGTTATTACTTTGAAACATTCTGAAGTGGGAATCTGAATCATGCCCTCTGAGAGAGAATGAGTCATTTCGCTAGTCCTGGAGGCTAGCATCTGCCTATCTGCACTGCTTTGTTGCCCGCTGCTCATGTGGCAACTCACTCAAGGTATGACTACAACGTTGTTTCTTCATGTAAACAGCCCTGAAAAAAAGCCAAATGCCAGTGCTAGTGACAGTAATAAAGAAAATACTTTAGAAGCCTAACAAGGGAATAAAGTGATCATTCCTAGTTAGAATATTGACATTGTGGCAATGGATCTGAACCAGGACATGAACATAACCACCACAGGCTTCATGCCAAGGAAGCTAGAGATTACAGAGGTCATTTCAAATATGAGCATTTTAAAATGTCTCTCAACATTGACGAATGTTACCAACCTGCTGTGACATATGATCCACAAGGAAAAGCCACAGGTAATAAAGAGATAAAGTGAAAGAATTAAAGAAAAGAGAACCTACAGAATTATGACACTGGGCATATCATGTTTGCTTCAAAAGAGCTCCGATAGGAAAAAGAAAACTATTTTTATTTTATCCACACCCACCTACCACCCCCACCCCAAAAGACTTGATACTTTTTCTAATAAAAGGCACAGAATTACCAAAGCATAGAACCATGGAGACACAGGGCATCGAATAATGAAATGGTGTAGCCGAGAAGGAAGACTAATTATCATCGGACAGCCTGGTTCCTGGTCTAGGAATGTCAGGGATGTCACTTCCTACGATTTCACTTAGGTCAGAGGTAACGCTTGGAGAATGCACACTTACAGCAGAAAGAGGAATGCCTGCTGTGCTGAATCTTTCCATTTGCCCCTCCAGATGCTGCTGCACCCTTCCCACCCTGCTCCTCGTCACAGAGGCAGACTTGCTGGCCTGCATCCACAGGCTCCCCTGCCCGCTGGCTTCTGGTTGGGTTCAGTCAATGATGAGCCCTGGCAGGAGACCAGAGGCAGAAGAGAGATGGAGATCTCAGTATTTATTCTCTGGTTCCTTCCCTGTGTGGTTGACTTGAATTGGAATTACCTTATATCCCTAGATAGAAGCTTACCGCATGTCTCAGAGCAGCCTACTCTATATGACTCTCTCTTTACAAGTTCTCTCGTCTTCTCCCTTCCCTTTGATTCTAAAATAAAGATGTCAGATTTAGCAAATACAAATATAAGATGGCCAGGGAAATTTGAATTCTAGATAAACAATGAACTTTTAAAAATAAGGATGTCCCGTGCAATAATTAAGTCATATTTATGCTAAGAGATTATTCATTGTTTATCTGAAATTCAAATTTAATGGGGCATCCTGTATTGATATGACAACTCTAACCTAAAGGGACCGTCAGCTGCTAACCTGGGCTCCTGCTGTACTCTTATGGTTCCCCTGCACACTGCCTACATCTTTGGAATAGGTCCCTTTGTCTATAAGCCATCCTCAAATTATCCTGATTTGAGTATGCCATCTGTTTCCCCCTCAGGATCCTAATACAGTCATCACACCCTTTAGTTTATTCCTGTCAAGGTTATTTCCTCTCAACCACATTTCATATGTTATTTCTTTCTGAAGATTTTCCACAAGGGTCCTATGGTAGACAACTCAATGATACTGAAAGGAGATCCTTACTTTCCAGAAAACAGATGATACAGAGATGGAAAAGTTGGCATCTTAACACGAGACTCAAAGGGTCCAATTTGGATCCTTGTATCAATGTACCTTATCATGGGTTTCCCTGAAATTAGAGCCTGAGACAAAGGTTTGCTTCAGTGTAGTTAATTTCTGAATGTGACCTTAGGGAGCAGGACTGCAAGGCAAGGATAGTGGAAATGGGAAGGAGGGAAAGCCAGTATAAGGAGTTGATATGAAGACTATTGATTGACTGTAGGCAACTGGTGTTTGAGCCCACCAAGACCTTCTGAAGATCCTTGCAAATATGGCTCAGACCATCTATCCAGAGGATCAAAGAGGGAGGCATTTACCAATGGCTTCTGTTCCCCAGTAGTCAAGAATGGTCCCAAGCACTCCCTGAATTTCCAGGTTAAACATACAGGAGTTCCAGGCCAGTTTCTGGGATTTCCATGCTGCAACATCAGAGAAGACTCAAGGCAAAAAAGCGAGAAATACTTGGCACAGGCCTAAAGTGAGTTACTGTCTAGCTGCAACTGCCTGAAGATGGTCAAATCCTCTACAGCACTGGTTGGAGCCAAGAGGAATTTGAGGGAGTGACCAAGATGTCTCCTATGTCCAGTGGGAGGCCAGTCTATTTCTGTACAGTATTAAGCTACATGCTTTCCTAGAGAAGTGCCAAGACATGAATGAAGATGATGTTGATGCTATTGAGAAAAACATGTCCTTTTTAAGATGGAATCTCTGGAGGAGTTGCCTCAGTTGGCAGCAACTGCAAGTCAAGCTTGTTCTCAAGCACTGAATGTGAAGATGGATGCTTGGGTAGAGCTTAAGTAGTTGAAAGGAGATGAACTGAGCTCCTCCTTGAAAGCACCACATGTATTTGTTAATAGTTATCATAGGCCATGCCTGTAGCAGCCCAGGGAAAGTCCTTGATAGAGTTTGGATATTTGTCGCCTCCAAATCTCATATCAAAATTTGATTCCCAATGTTATAGATAGGACCTGATGGGAAGTGTTTGGGTCACGGGGACAGGTTCCTCATGAATGTCTTGGTGCCATCCTCGGAATAGTGAGTGAGTTCTTACTCTTAATTCCCATGACAACTGTCTGTTAAGAAGAGACTGGCACCTTCCTCCCTCTCTCTCTTCCTTCCTCTCTTGCCGTGTGATGCTTGCTTTCCTTTACCTTCTGCCATGAGTGGAAGCTCCCTGAAGCCCTCATCTAAAGCAGAACTATAAGCCAAACAAATTCCTTTTCTTTATAAATACCCAGCCTCATGTATTCCTTTATAAGAATGCAAAATGCACTAAGACAGTCCCCAAGTGGACATGCGTGGGATTCCTCAACTCTCTAATGCAGGTGCAGTTAAGGGGCATTTACCCCAGTCCTGGTACAACAAAAATTCCAAGGCCTAGAATCTATATTAATCCTGAGCAGCAGAATTGTTGCTTTGTATGGTAGGTTAAGTTGCTTCTGGGTAAAAAGATGGCCATGGGTATAAAAGGTGGAGTCCATGCTTCTCTGACCCGGTGGGCATCTCACTTCATCCACACAGCCAAAGACCACCAACCACAGCTGTATTTCCATGATAAGTGCGGGCAGAATAGGGAATTGTGGCCAACCACCCAAGTCTTTCCCTTGTTTAGGTAAAAACACTTATGAAAAAGAAGTTCTTGAACTCAATCCAAGCCATCATTCTTACTCATCCTTGAACCCAAATCACACTGCATATTACTAACTAGGGTGGCAAACAACTAAGTAGGTAGACAGAAGGCTCCATGGTTAGGTATAGGTAAAATTATAGAGCAATACCAACAATATATAATTTTATTTATAAATCACAGTTTTAACTCACAAGCCTGTCCAGTGGCTTGCAGTAGGGAACAAATGAGTTCTCGTCTGATTCATGTTTCAGTTTGGGATTGAAGGAGTGACAGAAGATAACTCTCACATCCTAGCTTAGGATAAAACTGCTCCTCACATATGAGCCAGACCCAGGCTTCTAATCATATACTCTGTAAACTGTATGCTCATTCGGATTACTATCATCATGGGTATATTTCAGCTTTTTACCTTGTGGTGAATAAAGAGACTTGAGCAATATTTTCAGTACTTTTTATTCTCCATGCGAAATGTACTAATGTGAAATACAGCCACAATGATTTGAAACTGTTCCTGATAGTTTAGCGACTAAGTTTTGAAAATGCTTACAATTAACCATTTAAATTAAAGAAGGAGATATGGACATTTAAGGGTTAAAATATAAAATAATGGTTTTCCTCCACTTTTTTTTGTATTTTTCTAATATTCAGAAAAATTGGAAAATGTGTTAGCCATCAACCCATGTGATGGTAGAATGATGCTCAAATCACACGCATTGAGTTTCATTTCAACCACGATAGCTGACAGACAAGACTACAATGATTGAAACTGAATTTCATCTACAGAAAATTGCAATTTGATCTTGCCTTCCCGTTACACCAATACGTCACCAATAGATTGCCTCTTCCCCTAAAACTCCACATCCTGTAACGTGTTTGAAAACGTCATGATGGGGGCACTGCAGAGTCTAAGGGCTGAATACACCCTTGAGTGTAATGGGAAGTTCATATCATTTCGAGACATCTCAGGCATCATACTTCCTCCAAATGCTCTCAGGTCATATAGACCTTGCTGAGCAATCACAAAGTTAAAATATTCAAATTGTTTGGTCTCTTTGTAATCTGTGCTGCTATATTTCTTTCCAAGCCTAGAGCTTTACAATAACAAAAATGGCAGAGAAATTTACCCATTGAAGACTGTGGCAAACCGGGAGTGAGAGGAATGATTTGTGGGTAAAATTACTATCACACAGAATTGGAGCTGTGGTGAAAGATGTTTTGACTCATTAACAAGTGATGTAACTTGACGAGTGTTGAAGGAAATTTAAGAGATTGATAGTGCCCTGGTTTATAGCCAGTGCAGACAGAGTGTTGAACTGAGAAACAACATTTGACTTCCTTGACCTAAGTGTCTGGCTCCCAGGGACCCCGCGAATCATTAGCATAAGGTGTGAAGATTGTGGCCATGGGCCTCTTCTTCCTGCTGTGTGGCAACCATGGAAGGGGATAAGGGTTGGAGGACCAAGAAGGAACTGACAAACAGAAATTCACTTTGTGACATGATGTCAGCCTCAGCTTCAACATGTAAAGCTCAACACTATTGTTTATGTAACAAGAAAAACCTGAGCAAACTGAAAATTGATTACTTTTCTTCGACCTTCCAGGGAACTGAAGTTGCAGAACAAACTGCCACCAAGAAATCCGGACAGTCAGGGCATCCAGAGAGACATAACCAAGATCTGCTTCTCTGGAACAGAAGCTGCTGAAGCCCTGAATTGGTAGGAACACTTAAATGGTCATTTTGATGGATTCTGGAGGCTGAGTGTGGAGGAATGGGGAGTGAGAAACCCCTGGGGGGTGGCCACAGTCTTAGACGTGGCCCCCACACCTTCGTGGGCTTTCTTTCTAGGAATCCCACAGGTTCTCAAGATAAAGATCTGAGAAAGATGACCTCTAGGCTCTGGGGCGGAGAAGATTCATATGGTGAAACACTCCAGAGCCTTCTCCATAACAAAAGCCTACTCTCTAAGGAAAAAAGACTTTGCCAGCGCCTTATCCCAGCTAGGGGAAGGTCATTACTCCCATCCTAGCCTTCCCTAGCCTTCCTGTCTCACCTAAGAAAAAGACACAATCAACAGTCAGAGCTTCAAGAAAATAGATTGGAAAGGACTGGTCTGGAGGTAGCGAAAGCTACATCTATGGAGAAACACTGGGGAGGGTCACAGTTCCAAGACTCAGATGGGCTAAAAGGCTGAGATTCAATTGGAAGATTATAGAACACTCCCTCTTCCCTAAAACTTGCCACCACACTGGCACTACAACAGTGGATTATAGCTGAAAGCTTACATCCTGTTACAGCAGCAGATACTGGTCAAACATCTCTGTCCAGTCTTAGAGTAGGTTAACAATTGTTCTTGTTGGTTAATAAAATACCATAATTCCGTGGGACCTACCCACTGTGTGTCTCTGGAAGGAGACCCGACACACAGAATATATAATGGCAATAAGCTATGATAA
Organism: Pan troglodytes; assembly: GCF_028858775.2. NCBI lineage: Eukaryota > Metazoa > Chordata > Mammalia > Primates > Hominidae > Pan > Pan troglodytes. The sequence goes on along the minus strand of NC_072411.2, from coordinate 106,243,302 downwards.
GCCAAGAGAGAAAACAGAGCCATGCCTGGCAAGCTTGCCCATTTCTAATGTCCTGTAAGTGGGCTTGGGGTTCCCTAGTACAAAGAGTTTCAGGCACAAAGTTGTTGGCTGTACTATGGTAGTAACAGCTTCTTGTAGTATTAATGGATTTGCTTAGATGAGTCTCTGAAGACTCTTCTTCTCCTACTTGCCTAAGTTCATCCTGAGTCTCAGGAGGTGCCTGTAAGATGAACCAATCTTCTGGCCATATACATGATTCAACTGATGGTCTAGATTGCTGACCTCCCTAGTTCAAAAAGGTTCATCATGGAAGGTTCTAGAGTCCTTAGTAGAGTTGCATTAGCAAGATGATATCGATTCAGTACAAGTTATTTGCATATATGCATTACTCAGGTAGAGCAGCTATCTGACCCAATAATCTAAGTGTGGCAGTAAGTGGTAACCTTGATACTACTCGGCATAACAAAAGTACTATTAAGATCCCTCATATAATCTTCAGAAGGGGCTTCCTGGATTTATATACACAATGGCCAATTCGGTTAATCAGGATACTTAGTTTCAAGCAGCAGAAACTCAAACTAGCTTAAAGGAATAGAAAATGTGTTGGCTTATGTAACTAAGAAGTTGGGGATATAGCTTTTTTCAGAAATGACTGGGACTTAAATGCAGTCATTAAGTCTAGGTCTGTCTCTCTCTCTTGGGATTTCTTTTCTTCTCTTTTTCTCCCTCCCTCTCTCACCTCTGCTTCTCTTTCTTTCTTTCTATAAATGTTTCTCTCAATTTGGTGAGGAAAGCGACCACTGTAACCCCAGTCCTAGAACATTCTGATACTAAAATTCCAGAAGAAAGAGTAACTTTATTTCCCCAAGAGCCCATATAATAATCTGAGAGAAGGACTCTTGGTTGACTGCTTGATCATGTACCCACTCCTTGGACCAATGATTATTTCTAGAAGGAAGGCTACAATGCCTGCCCATCCCTGTGGCCAGAGAGTACTTTGGCCAAGAGCTCCATTAACACTACTTAGAATGAGAAGGGACAATTTCCCCCCAGGAAAATGAGAGGAGTTATTGCTAGAAAAAGGGTGAAGATATCCCAGAATGACAAAAACAGATGCCCACTATATTCCACCCCTTGCTCTCCTAGCATGCACATTTAATCTTTACCCAATACAGATAATTTCAAAGGTGCCCTCACCTGAGGATTTGATCACCTTCTCCCTAAAGAGACACAACCCAAAATCACATCCCAGTTTGGCATATCTGGATCATGTACCTTGCCCTGACTACATCCAGATAGTTTCTCACAACAGTAGAACCTAGGGCTCAATGACAAAGTTAACCACCCTCAGCATACCCAGTATAAAATAGCAGAGGAAGACAGAATAACAACAATGGAGACTGCCATTTGGTGAGTAGAGAAGAGGAAAGAATATAAATACCACATGCCGTATCCTGCTGGACGTGTGTCGTAAGAATGCATGCCCCTAGGGCTGCAACGGGAGCCAATTCCATCCCTAGTCCTGCTTACAAGGAGGCTCTCCCTTGGCCATTTAACTCTAAGGCTGCCCTTGAGATGTGTATAGAGGGATATGCTAGGGTCTCTTTAGTAGCCTAATACTGAAGGCATGGTTATGGAGGCCTGGGAATTGCCCTAGGGGTTGAGCAATCCCAGGTCACTTTCTAGACATGAGATTTCTCAGATAGCATAACCTTTTAAAACCCCAGTAAGTTGTTAATGGAATTAATTCTAGGAAAACTCTTATTAGCTTGGAACCAATGCCAGCAATCTTGGCCAGTCACAATTTGTAAATCTGAATCCTGTCTTTCAAGTTTCTGTCTCTTAGCAATGAATCTTGGTTCTCTGCCCATGCTCCTAGCTCTCTGTTTTATGCGTCAGTCTTGGTCACTGCTTTAGGACTATATGAAACAATAAATTGGAGTGGTGAGGCAGAGCTAATCTGTCCTTGGCTGGCCAGGCTGTATCCCATTGGATGAGGTCTTTGTATAGGGGTAATTATGACCTTTATTTAGCAGCAGTGACACAGTGCAGGAAGTATTTGGGAGGAGTTTCTGTGTTCTCTGACATTTCTCTGGTTTCAATATAATCTCCTGTCTTTCTCTGCATTGAATTAAAAATTAGACAGATATTTTGACATTTGCAATTCCACAAATACATGATTCTCTTGCCTTTAGTGGTCTTGGCTTTCTGGCAATCAACAGATGCCTGCTATTCTTTCTCTGCTTTTAACCCACCAACCTGTCCCTTTTTTCAGAGCAATAGTGAATACTGCGAAAGAGGCAACACCCTTTAATATTCTGATATTTTTCTAGCAAATCCTCTGAAACTCCAGACTTGGTAGGCTCATAGTCTGAGTCCTAAAATCCCAGAGGTGATAATGAGTTAGCTACTGAGCTAGGGCATGGTAAATATTTGATCTTCCCAGCCTGGGATGGTGGATGACTCTCAGTTTTCTACTTCGCCTCAACACAGGTAGTTCCACAGTGTAAGGTCTGTCACTGGCAATGCCAGTTTCTGTGTTGGCCAAACTACTTTTGTTTGCAAGTGACAGAAATCTAACATAGTTTAAACAAAAAAGAGAATTTACTAGCTCACATAATGTGGGTAGATGAAATCTGCAGTAAAATGAGGTTCTCAGGTCTCCACCTCTCAGTTCTGCTTCTTTCTGAGTGTTGGTCTCTTCTGGCAGATGGCCTCCTATTTGATGGAGAGAAACCCCTTGGCAACCCCAAGCCCACAGCGTCCAGGTGCAGTCATCTGACAGAATGAGAAGTGTATTTGTAATAGCATTCAGTTACCAGTCCCAGGAAAGGTCTTTGGCTGGCCCTGATTGGTCATGTACCCAGCTTACAAACTCATCCCCATTTCCATGGCAGTGGATTACAATAAAGTGGCAGGGCTGAGCCATATAGCCTTCCCACAGCTGCGTATTGTGTGAAAGGACAGGGATTATGACTGACAGCCCCTGCAGCCACATGGGATGGGGGGAAGTTCTCAAAAGGAGGGTGGAGAATAAGAAACAAGGAGATACAAGGAAGATGAAAAGGACACTGATTCCACTTCCATCAGGCTGAGACTCACTGTATTACTGAGAATCTGAGGCTTAGGCTCCACAAAATATATCCACTAATTTTAAAAATCCACCAAAAGGAAAAATGACTGTGTTACTCGCAAAGATAACTGATGCAAATATTTACATGTGAAGTCTGCAGGAAGAAACACCTTAAGCCACAGGACCAGGCCATGAGAGCATATAGACAGTACTGTCACCACCATCTGTTACACATCTCAGGGGTGGCTTTGTCTGTGAGTGCTGTGTTAGCTAAACACAGGAACTACATGTCAATCCTTATATTTCCTGGGTCACTTCTGGAGTGATCTTGGAAATGTGATGTCCAAGGCCTGATGTTTTGTGGTGTCTGAGATGCCACAGTTAATGAGGCAAAACATCTCCTTTCAACAGTCTCTACCAGGTTAGTGGTTCTTTGAGCAGGATCATATTGAGCAGAATATCACACCGGAGAAAGTGTAACCAGAAGGGTGCATTTTCACACAGCCTATTACTCTGTTTTCACATTGCTACAAAGAACTACCAGAGACCGGGTAGTTTATGAAGAAAAGAGGTTTAATTGACTCACAGTTCCACAGGCTTGACAGGAAGCATGACTGAGAGGCCTTAGGAAACTTACAATCAGGACTTCTGGCAAACGGGAAGCAAGCAACTTTTTCACATTGTGGCAGGAGAGAGACAGAGAAAGGGCAGAAGTTCCACACACTTTAAAACCATCAGATCTCATGAGTACTCACTCACTATCACGAGAAGAGCATGGGTGAAATCCACCTCCATGATCCAATCACCTCCCACCAGGTCCCTCTCCCAACACTGGGAATTACAATTCAACATGAGATTTGGGTGGGAACACACAGCCAAACCATATCATACAGCAAAGTGCATCCAATGATCATGGTGGGGCATGTGGTACTGCCAGATCCTATGAGGAGTTGGGAGGTGATAAGAGATATGTCAGGATGAATGATTCAGAACTAAGAACATAAATGACACGAGGCATGAGACCTGCTTTTGTGTGGTTCCTGGAAACTCCTGGGGAAGGTAGGCTTGAAGCTGAAAGGAATAGAAGGCAAGACAATAGACTATATATTGAATTATTGTCTAAGTGCTCAGTTGTTTTACTTTAAGATTTTTTACACATATTTTATTGATTATGATTCTGAAATGAAGAAAAGCTATCTCACATAATGATTCAGGGTATTTTATCTCAAGGCTATCATATTGCTTACTTTTATATAATTGATGTTCTAAACGTCATAGAAATGTTTTTAAAGCACAGGGAGTTCTACAGAGCATTTAGTCCAGTGGTTCTCACACCTTTTTTTTTTAATCAATAAAACTTTTTTCCCTTCAAATAAAATATTACAAGAAATTCCAATATATAAGATGGTGTCATTCATTCAACAAATATCTATGCTCCAGACACTAGGCTAAGCATTGAAAAGAGGGCAGGAATCAAACAAACTACACCAGAACTCCTCTCTCATCGAAGCTCGAAGGGAGCCTGGAGGGTCCCAGGAGTCACCTGTCACCTCTTGCATGAGCCTGTGGGGTCCCCTGAGACCCTGGCATGAGTTCAAAGACTGGTCGAGGCTCACCCCCTTATTCAGCAGGAGGGCATTCTGAGATTAGAGAGTAAACGATTCATGCCATGTTTCACAACCTAACTATCAAAAATCTTAATTGCATCTGTTACTTTCTTCTGTTGCTTCAAACACAAAGAACAGCAGAAGTTGCCCACCTTCTGCTTTAAAATAGAACAAAAAAATCTATTCCTCCTACATTTTCCTTTAAAATTATTTTGCTTCAAATAGAAGAACACAGTGCTTTTTCTCATTCTTGGTACTCTCTTGATACTATCCTTTGATTTCTTGAAGGAAATCTATGTGGGAGGATGAGGGTAAAGTTAAGTTGACAAAATTAAGAAAGCAAATAATGGTCTCCATGATGTAGCAAAAGCCTTAGGATGGATGAGTAGGAGAAGGAGATCCAGAAATGTGATTTTAATAAAATTATTAGGAAAGAAATCCTGAAAGTTGAAGGTCAAGAGAAGGAGAAAAAGCCACTCACTGAGGATGCTCCTTGGATGACCGGAGTGTCAAGGACGGAAGAACAGCACTATTAGTGAGACATAAGTTGTAGAGGACATGGGATGATGGAAAGAAATATGTAGAAGAAAGAAAAGCCCATGGGGACACATTTTCTTCATGACATTTTCTTGTCTTGCACCTTTGTGATCAAAGAAGCACTTAGATACAACTGTTGATCAAACTGCAGGCTAATTTGTGACACTGAAATGGAATATAATGTCATTCGAAATACACTGAGAACCTACCCTGGGGCAGGTACTATGGTACACACTGAGGGGCTAAAGGACTAAGTTACAGTCCTGCCTCCCAGGAGCTCTCTAGCGGGAAAAAGAGAAAGACCCAAAAGCAAACAAATACTGCATTGATTTATTGATTTATTCATCCCACTGTGTGCTCAGTACCCCCTCGGAGCCAAGCATTGGGCTGGGGAACAAGAAATACAGGCCAGCAACAACAGGAACGTTTCCTCAACTCTTGGCATATACAACACATGGAGAAGGCAGCCAATCAAATAATTGCACAAACAATAAAACTGCCTCTGCTACAGGACTATGAAGATGAGGCCCAGGGAACTATGAGAGCCTAAAATGGGAGATTTGATCTAGTCACAGAATTCAGGGAAGGCGCTCCCTGGCCAAGATCTGAAAGAAAACTAGAGATTAACAAGGCAAGAAGAGAACGAGCCTTTTAGGCAGAAGAAAGCTCTGTCAAGGTCAGAAGAGGTCTAGGGCAAGACTGGTGAGGTGGGGTGGCACCTACGTAGGAACCAGAAGACCACATCAAGGTTTTGTCTTTATTTGAAGAGTATTGAGGAACCATAAATCCTTTATAAAAGTTCTATGTAAGAAACACTATGAGCATAGAAAATATGGAGTCGATTCTTCCCAAAGGTTGGGGAAGTCTGAAAATGCTACTGAGAGGAAGAGACATTTGTGCTGGCCCTGTCAGATAACTTCATATTTTTTCAGGTGGCAAAATTGGGTAAAGCCATTCCAGGCAATGCCAATGATGTGAGAAAATGAACTGGAAAAAGGGAACTTGGCCATGACCAGGAAACATGAGTAGGATGTATGATATTCTGGCTGGGTTGGCAAGTGCTGGTGAGGTCTTGGGGGTTGCTGAAGGAGAAGGAGTTAAAAATGGTGTCAGTAAACCAAACTTGGGTAGTTGAGACACATGTCATAAATGCAGAGGAGAGAAAGAGGAACAGGTATGAAGGGAAAGACAAAGCCAGTTGGCCAGAGAGACAATAAACTTGGAGACTTAGTTTTCTTTTAGTACCTGTCAAGAATTGCCTTCTCTTTCTCCCCTAGGCAGCCAGGTAGACAAAATCCCTTCTACCATCAGAATTGGAGTCTTGCACTCTGAGAGTCTGGTTCTGGCCCTTAGGCCATGGGTCCTCAGAATGCCAAGTTCCCAGCAAGCTGCATTCTCACTTCTTCCCCTGTAACTATCCTCTCAGACCCTTTGCCTCCAACTCAATATTTGGTTGCCCAAATTCTTTGTTTAGGGTCCTCGAACCTATGCCATACAGACCCTGCCTTCTTACTTTTGCTTCCAAGTTTCCCCTTCTGGGTTTTCAAGCCTCCAGCCTGACTTCCCAAGTCCCTTGACTGTCATTTCCTCACTGCCAAATCTGACTTCTTCAGGTTCTTTAGACTCTTGGGACCTATGAGTGCCGTATGGACACTTTTGTTGCTCTTTCCATTATTTCTCCAGCCAATTTCCCAATTTGGTTCTTCCTAGTCAACTTATTCCCTTTTGCCACCAAGAATCCTGCCATATGGTGGCATGCTCAAACCCACCATAATAAGATAAGAGCCAGAGTAGGTTTTTATGACTTTCCAGGTGATACCGTTTTGCTGTGTCCCCACCCAAATCTATGCTTGAATTGTAGCTCCCACAATTCCCACGTGTTGTGAGAGGGACCTGGTGAGAAATAATTGAATCATGGGGGGCAGTTTCCCCCATACTGTTCTCATGGTAGTGAATAAGTCTCACATGATCTGACGGTTTTATAAAGGGTTTCCCTTTTTGCTTGGCTCTCATTCTCTCTTGACTGCCACCATGTAAGATGTGCCTTTTGCCTTCCACCATGATTGTGAGGCCTCCCCAGCCACGTGGAACTGTGAGTCCATTAAACCTCTTTTTCTTTAAAAATTACCCAGTCTTGGGTATGTCTTTATTAGCAGCATGAAAATGACTAATACACCAAGGATCCCATTACTACCCCATCCTGTACTATATTAGCCCATTCACCTCTGCCTTTTGGACAGTCTGAGGGAATGCAGGCCCTGAAACATTTCAAACATAAACCACTGCCATGTGCCAATCTCCCCAGCATCCAGTTAAAAATGAAATCAAACAAACAGAAAGCTGATGCTGGTCTACATTTCTCCACATCAGCTTCATGATTCTGGGAAATAACGTTAACCTGAATACTTTCTTTTTCAAGTAAAATGGGGCCTTGTCAGGGTTTCATGAAATAACGTAGGTAACATGCTTAGCTCAATGGCTAAGTGACACAGCAAGTGCTCATTGAGGGTTTGCTATTATTAAATACTTTGACAATGAAAAAATATATATATTTATGTTACTTTTATTTCATATTTTCCTGGGATTAAGCTATATGACAACTGGTGAATAAACCATACAAGAAATAAATGATTTAGATCAGGAGTTGGCAAACTTTTTCTGTAAAGAGCTAGAGAGTAAGCTTTTAGGCTTTGCAGGCAATATCATTGGTGTCACAGCTACTCGATGATGCCTTTGTACAGCAAAATTAGCCACAGGAAACAGTAAGCAAATGGGTATGGCTGTGTCTCAATAGACTTTATTTACAAAATCAAGCCACAGGCCAGTGGGCCACAGTTTGCTGAACTCCAATGTAGATAGTTACCTATGACTCTATTTTGACTAATTGATTAATTAATTTACTAAGTTGACAAATATTAATTCAGAGCCTACTATGTTAAGTGCTGAGGATACAATGGTAAAACAAATGAATGTAGTTCCTGCTTCACAGAGATGACATCTAAATGGAAGGTTTGGACATTAATCAAACAAACACCCATATAAATATAAAGTAACGAATGCAGTTAAGGCTATGAAGCAGACATATGGTGCTATGAGACGATTTAACGATGAAGTGTTTGTTCATATGTTGGTTAGAGAAGTTTCTCTACAGAAGTGTTACTTGAGCCAGGATCTAAAGAGTGAGAGTAAGTTCACCAAGTTGAAGAAGCTGTAGAAAGGTTCCCAAACAAAGCACATAACATATGCAAAGCATTATGAAGGGATGAAATAGGGAGTAGCCAAAGAATTGAGACAAGACTGGTGTGGCCAAAGCACATGTAACAGGGATACGCAGTTTAAGATTTGTTGGGGGAAGCTGGCAGGGGCCTTGGTAAGGATTATGGTCTTTAGCCTAAGAGCACAGGGAAGACAATAACAAGTTTTAAAGTATGATCAGATTTGCATGTTGAAAAAATTATTCTTTCAGCTAAGGTGTTGAAAATCAAATGGAGAGGGATGTAGACAACATTGCAATGAAAGAAATCTCCAGTTGTGGCTAGATCTTCTTTAGAAAGAAGCAGGATGGGTGATTTGCTAATTTGCAAGTAGGAGTTGCTTTTCTACATCATGGGAAATCATTTAAACTCTTTGTGGCCTATAGAAAATGAAGAAAAAAATGCATAATATTATTTCATCAGTGCCAACCTTTACATCTTCTCAGTGTTTCTCTTTCAGTGGCAAAATGCAGGTGAATTTGCATAAAAGTATATTCACACACAGTTCTGGTGACCTACTGACTCAACTTGTTTTTCAACTTGACTTATTTTCCACACGTGAAACATTTTGGCTCAGATAGAAGACAGGTTGTAATAAAACATCTCTCTTGTTGTTTGAATCAAAATACAATGAATCAAAACTATCTGCAAGTAAATTAAGTATTTTCAAAGTTTAAAAACCAATAATCCAAATGGTGAGTTGGTTACCTGTAAAATGAGATCAAAAAAATAAAAAAAGTAATTATCTTTTTTAGGTTTTGTAACTTGTCTATGTTTCTTCTGATGGCACCAAAAATATACAAGGTCTAGAACAAAGGTTCTTAACAATGAGTGGTTGTTGTCTCCCCGGGACACATTTTTGGTTGGCACATCTCTTGGGGGAGGTGAAAGGAGCAGGGCTTCTACTGGCATCTAGTGTGGCAAGATCAGGGATGCCATCAACACCTTCCTATACATACAACCCACCTTCCCACTCCCACCAATAGAATTATCCAAACCAATATGCTAACAGGATTGAGAAACCCTGGTCTAGAATAATGATAGTCTACAAACTCTTCTTGTTCTGGGCGATTTTTCTCTTCCCTTGTTTCCTTCTTTCCTTCCTTCCTTCCTTCCTTCCTTTCTTTCTTCCTTCCTTTCTTTTCTTTTTTTCTTTCTCTTTCTTTTCTTTCTTTCTTTTTCTCTTTCCTCATCTTCTTTCTCTTCTTTCTCTTTCGCATTTTCCATAATGTATACTCTAACCCCTGTGAATACCTCTCTTTATACACCTCAGGTACCCCATAGCATTTAATCCTCTTTTTCCCACTATTAAATCTTACCTTTAGGAAAGCATATTAAACTTCAATCTACTAAAATGTTGATTGATAGGTTGATTGATTGATTGATTGATCTGAATAGCTCTTGGAGCTCCTGCTTTGTGCAGAGGTCTACCCAGTCAAGGACAAATCCTAGGACTATCTCTGAACAGGATCTTAGAACCCAAATGCAGAAATCTCTTCTACCATATCTAGCCAGACATCCTCTTCTGGAATATTCCCAATGTGTTTAGTTTCTGAGCCTATTTCACTTGGAGGAAGTTCCAACTGTTAAAAAGTTCCTCCGTATTTTGAGCCAAGATCTGCAGCCCCTATTTTCTATTCAAGCTGCAGCCTTGCTGGTGACTAGTTTGTCTTTTCTGACCTACCTACTGTCCATAATCTGAAGTGAGACTTCTCAGCTTTTTCAGAAGTTATAGACTACCTCCTGGACACAAGTCACTTCCATTCTGGTATACATTAGAATTCAGAAATGATTGGCTCAGCTCTAATCACAGTAACTTGTGTCCTCAGTATATCAATCATTATCTCTCCCTGTGACTCACTCGTGTCTCTCCCTGCATTCATTCCTATACCCCCTCAGCTCCACCAATCAACCTTTCAGACATATAAATTTAACCTTGTGAGTGCCCAATTTATTTTTTTTAAAAAACTTCAATGACTTCCCAAGATGTAGTTTAAAATCTGTATTGGCCCATGAGTCTCTGCATAATGTCTCTGTGTGCCACACCTCCCACTTTTTCCATTTCTTCTTGTGACTTTCCTCCTTGCTCCCACTATGCTGGATTCTCTCCATCCCTTGAGCATGCAGTGCTCTGTTCTGACTCAGACATTCCTTTCAGGCTCTTCCCTCTGCGTGGAATGCTGCTACCTTTATCCAAACTCCTACTTATTCTTCAAGTTTCAACTTAGTTATAACTTCTCAAGGAAAGATTCCCTAACTCCCAGACTAAGTACATGAAAATCAGAACACTTGAAAATATTTATTTACGTATTATCTTTTATTTAATGTTAATGCTGGCTTTCTCCACTAGACTATAAAGCAAACCATGAGTAGATGGTCAAAGGAAGCTTGCATTTCAGGCTGTTGCAAGCACTTCTGCGCTTTCTTTTGTAACCACATATCATGGACCCAATGTTCTCTCTAAGAAAAGAGTGCACTTGGGCAGAATTTTCAAATAATTCTGGCATCTTCTATAGCACTGCACAATGAGCCACATTTATCAATTCCAATCCAAGATCATTCCACCTCTACCATTAGCCTTGCTGACTGTAGTAGACATAATTTGTGCCCCATCTCGTGTTCTTCTGTATCACTCTTTCTAGGCACTGTGACAGAAACCAGTTAGTTTGGGGTTAAACTAGGTTTCCTGACCTTATCTTGTCATATATCTCTAGCTTTCAGCCCTGGGACTTTTATGATGTATCATGGAACACCTGAAGGAAACTTCCTGGACTGACGAATGGGCAGGTTTGAAGTGCAAGCAATTTAGCACCCGCAGGGCAACTCTTGGTCAATGACTGATAAAACTAGTGTTCTCCCACCAGCCCTGCTGTCTTGGACAGACTACTCTGGAATACCTTCTATGTTTTCTTCAGTAGGTCCTGGCTGAGCTCTAGCTGCCTACACTGATGATCAGGCCAATAATGTGTCCTTGAATTGGCTTTCCCTCCTTTCTTCTTTTCTAAATCCATCATTCATGTTCTCAGAGACCACTTCCAAAATAAACTACCTACATATAAACCCTTGCTCTGGGCTCTCATTGTATAGGAAACCCAGTCTAAGACTGTGATATTGGATATTACAGGAATCTTCAGAAGCAGCTATTTAATCACACAGCAAGTGAATTCCACTTAGATCGAGAAGTCCTGAATCCACCTGTGGTAGGCTAAATGATACCCTCCCTCACCCCAAACCTACCCACATCGTAATCTCTGGAAACTGTTATGTTATCTTGACATGGTAAAATGGACTTTGCAGATGTGACTAAGATGAGGATCTTGAGGTAGGAGGATGATCTTGGATTATCCAAGTAGTCCCTAAATGTAATCACAAGTCCTTAAAAAAAGATGAGCCATAGGGTCAGGGTCAGAGAGAAGACCATGTGAACATGGAAGCAGAGGCTGGAGTGATACACTCTGAAGATGGAAAAAGGGGCCACAAGCCAAAGAATTCTGGCCACCACCAGAAACTGGAAAAGGCAAGAAAATTGATTCTCCCCTGAAGCCTATAAAAGAAACATTAGCCTGATGAAACTGACTTTGTGTACTTCTGACCTCCAGAACTCTAATAAATTTGTGTTCTTTTTAAAGCACTAAATTTGTGTTATTTTTAACAGTAGTAATAGGAAACTAATATACCACTTCTTTCTTGGATGAGTCTTAGCTTTATGTTCACATTACAAGGGCCAGCCCTCTACACTCAATCTAGCTCACAGTCAAGAGACACCAGCTGTAGTACAACTGGCTCCTTGCCTGCCAGGGAAAATCAAACATGTCATAAGAGACACAACTGAATGCCTCTGTTAATAAAAATAATATTAAATGCTAATATTTATTTATTTAAAGATGGGGTCTCACTATGTTGCCCAAACTGGAGTGCAGTGGCTATTCACAGGTGTGATCATAACGCACTACAGCCTCAAACTCCTGGGCCCGAGTGACCCTCCCACCCTTGCCTCACGAGTAGTTGGGACTACGGGCATGTGTCACTACCCTCAGCTGTTAAGCCAAGTTCTTACTATGGGTCAATTTCTGTGCTAATCATGTCTTCTCCATTCTTCCCTAATCTTCACAACTACCCTAAGGTTGATACTTCTACTATCCACCATGGTGGATATCTTTCTTATGACCCTCTAGATTCACTATCCTCCCTGCCTTGCCCTGCTGTCTGCCATGGGAAGTGGGTCTCTATAGAGTGCCTCAACTGGCTCCCTTGATCTCTGGCTTCCAGTTGGGTTTGGCCAGTGGAGGCAACAACAGGAGATGTGGAGGGTGGGAGCAGGGTGAGATCTCCAGCTCTCTCCCTTTCAGGCTATCACAGATTGACCACATCCCTCTTCTGAGGTTGCAGAGCATGTCAGGTAACTGCTACATAGAGCTTACTGGCAGGATCCTTGCTCCTGCTATCCCTGAGAATTTTCTGGAATCCTACCCACGTTTCTGGAAATAGTCTCTAATTAAACTCTCCTTTAAAGACCTAGTTTGCATGTGCCGTCTGATTTCTCCAAGACTCTGCTTGATGTTCTGCACTTCACAGCTAAGGAGGCTGAGGCTCAGAATGGCTAACTCACACATTTCATCTAAGTATAAAATAACCGAAGAATGATAAGAATAACAGATTTCATCTGCTTTTGCTGTGGTAGGGAGAATTGCTGATGTTCTCCCCAAATCTGAAAAAGAAAATCAAATTTATTGTCACTAATCATGGGTCTATCTTTCACATGTGCATTTAATTTGCCTGCATTTTTATCAGGGCTGTCTCCTTTAAATGTTGTGTTCTTATTTTGTATGTGCACTGTCTGGTATTTTTTAATAATGTATGCAAATTTTGTGAAAATATATCATTTCCTATCTTGTTTTGATCATCTTGACACCACATTTTCCTGTTATACAAACATTTTAGAGTGTGGTTTGTCCTCAAAGACCATGCCAATTGAGAGGAAATGTTTCTGTGAACTGTCTGAGTTATATGTTGCCATTTTTTATGAAGTCTGCAATTCTAACAGCTGTGTCCCAAATTAAGAAGAAGATATGCATTTCTCCAGAGAAAAACCAATCCATCAAGACTTGATCTTGCACATACTATAAAAATTTAATAATTCAACCCTACTGGGGGCCTGGCCAGGCTGAAACATGTTGTATAAAGAAATGAAGTTTGATGGCTTTGAAATACAAACAAGAACTTCTTCTAGGTAAATATAATGTGGCCAAACATAGTTCTTAGGAAATCTGCTTGAGTGAACAGCTAAGAAAGATTTATAATTGGTGTATCAATTATGTCTATGGGAGTGGATGTTTTTGTGATGCTTGAGGGCACTTAAAAAGTTTGTTCTCATAAGTAATTTAAACATTCCTCTTGAAATACTGTTTGCACTATTAATTTATTTAGCAAATTAATCATGGAATCATAACATTTTAGAGCAGAAAGAGACCTCAGAGAAAATCCAGTGCCAGTCTCTTTTTGCAAACAGTTTCTTGGATCACTCTTAGCTCCATGCTTACAGCACAAGGACCAGCACTCCACATACCTTCTCAATCCAGCTCAAACTTCCAAGACATTAACATAATAGGCTATTTATTCTCAGATTTAAGTCTCTGGCCCAAATTCTCCTGAGCACCTAACTGCCTTCTGAAGTTCCACTTCAAACTCAATAGATACAAAACAGAGCTATTAGTCCCCTGAAATGTGCTTCCTACCTAGGTTTTTCTTTCTGTGAATAGCAGCATCATTCACATAGGTGCCCAAGCCAGAAATATAGGTTGCTAGGTCAGTCTATCAGTGATTTCCCAGTGCTCCTGGAACAAAATCCAAACTTCTTAACATAACATATAAGGGAGGCCCATTGAGATCTGATCACTGCCTATTGCAACAGCTTCCTCTCTTGTAGCTTCTCTCTGTCAGTCCTCACACCAATTCCAGGTACACCGTCCTTTCCATAGTCTTCAGAAGAACACTGGCTCATATCCCAACAGTCAGCTCAAACGTTACCTTCCTTTTCAAACTTTTCCTCCCTGATATCTCCCTCTCTGGAAGATTCACTCATTCCCTATGCACCTCCATCTATGACATTTAGGTACACATATTTGTTCTTCAGGTCAGGCACCATGTCTAGTGTGTCTTGATGTCCACTGGATTTAGTTGTTCAAAAGATCTTATGATAAAACTGACACTAAAGGAATGAATAAATGGATGCCTGAATGCATTGGGTATAATTGAAGCTTTTTAACACCCTGAGGTTGCCACTATAGGTCTCACTGAGTAAGGCTTTTTTGTTCCTAGAAATACTAACTGTCAGTAGCTTGAAATTCACTAGGGGTTGTGGCTGGGCAAGCACAGAGTAGGGAGAGGAGAGGCAAGGTATGATAACTAAATCAATTTGCTGCAGAGAAAGCGTTTTGAAGATTAAAAAAAAGTAATGAGAAAAAAGTCTAGAAAGATACTTGGTACCAGATTATGATGAAACTTGAATGCCAGGGCTAAGTGGATGTTGAAGATTCATTCTAGGCTTATAAGCAGAAAAATAACAGGATTCTATTATTAGTTCATAAATAGCAAGAACAATAGCATAACGAAAATTATATTCCAGGAATTTTAACATAACCTTGTTGTACATGAATTAAAGACCAGAGTCAAGAAGAGTAGATAGGGGTTAATGGACCAATCTAAGCCCTAAGGTAAGATTCTGAATGAGATTATTGTCACTGGGAATAGAAAGAAAAAGATAGATCCAAGTCAAATGAAGAATCAATAGTGTCAGGGAAATTCAAGTTGTCTCAATTAAGATCAACGATGCTGAATAACCAGCTTTAAAAATGGGAGATATTCAAACCTATTCCCTCCCTGATGCCTCTTTATGCAAGAAACTTTCCTGAAAGTGAAATGGCTCTTTGCCTCTGTTTACACAACCTTTCTGTGGTTTCTTTTCTTTGGCTACTGAGTTCTAGAGACTGACATCTTTGTGTGTTACTAATCACAGCCCTGTGAGTAAGGAGTAGGGGAAAGATGAAGATAGGGGAAAAAATAACAAAGATCCCTCATCTACTGTCTTTAATCTATTAAGGCTAGACACGTGGGAAGAAACACACCAAATGACAAAAGATGCCAAGAAATCACAGGTTCAAAAGAGGGGATTTCACAGAACCAACAGCCCAGTGAAGGATGGGGCTGGTGTGATAAAATAGGAGAAAGTATTTGTCTCTGTTCATTTTGTCTACTTAGAGCTGGGATGGAGTCATGCCTGACCTTTGTGCCCATACTGTCCAGCGAAACATCCAGAGATCTATACAATCTCCAAAGGTTCTGCAAGTCAGTCATACCAGTCTTTGCTTTCCTTCTTTCAAATTACCTTCGACACCTCAAATGACCACATCTACTGATATCAGAGTTCTGGCAGCAGTAATAAATAAGCATTGTTATGGCAGTCAGCCCTGACACCGGTCATTCTATGTATACATGTTTATTTCATATTCCGTCCTCTGAGTATTTAAATATGTCATATGGTTTTACCTGACTTTTCTGAACTCCCATGTAAAAATTTATGAAAGCAGGTCTCTCTCTCCTAAAGAGAGTTACTATGTGGTTTCTGGATTAGAAATACAAATGTAAGAAAATTCTAAATCTAAACTGGAAAAGCAAACATCTTAACTGTCATGTTTCCCAGATCAAGTCTTTTGTAGATTTATTCCGTGAAGTGGCAGGATAAGTGATCCACAATAGAATCAGCCAAAGCTTTTGGATTTTACTAAGGAGGAAGGAGGAGGCCCTCCAAATGATTAACTTTGTCTGATTGAATTGACAATTTCTGAATGATTAAGAAACTGGAACTTGACTAAATCAGAAAGCGTGTGGTCTATAACAGAAAACCTTCTAAAGGAAAAAAACATAAATTCTCAGATGAAGCAAACAGATGATTTCTGTAACTTCACAACTAGGATGAGAATGCCTGTTTGTCCTCAGACTGGATAAAGTCCCTGAACCAAGGCCACTTCTGGACAAGGAGGTCAAATGTGTTTTCAGTGATTTCTTGGAAAGGGAAAAATTATCTATTGAAATTGAGTTATCTGAATTATTTTAATAATGTCTCCATTTCAGTCAGGTGAATGAATGTGAGGGGAGTGAGTTTTGAATTGCCAGCTTTGCTAGTAGAAATGGTTTTTCACTTGTCATATTTTTCTAATGAAAAGGAAAAGAACACAATTCTCACTAGAGAAAGTGGCACTAACATTTTACTGAGTCTACCATGGGCAAGACACTGTAGGAAAGGTCTTTTCATATACATTCGCACTATTAGAAGTAGTAACAATAATGATGAAATCTACTGGCATAGCTACCATGGACTGAGAACTTCGTACGTGCCAGTTAAGGGTTAAGTGTTTCAAACAGATCACTCCATTTTCAAAATTCTTGAGGTTCCTTCACGTTGTAGCATGTGTCAGCACCTCAATCTTTTTTTTTATTACCTTAACTTTAGATAAAACGAATTCAAACTTGTAAAAGAAAGCTGCTGTGGCCATTGACTATCCTCTCCCATTGTAGCCTTGATACCTCTTGTAACTACAGTCATGCACCACTTAATGATGTTTTGGGCAAAGACGGCATATATGACGGTGGTAACATAAGATTATAAAGGAGCTGAAAGCTTTCTGTCACCTAATGACATCATAATCATTGTCACATCATAGTACAATGCATTACTTACGTATTTGTGGTGATGCTGGTGTAAACAAAACTATACAGTCAGTTGTATAAATGCCTAGCACATACAATTATGTACAGTACATAAATACTTGATTATGGTAATAAATGTTACTGGTTTATGTATTTACTATAATTTTTATCATTATTTTAGAGCGTACTCCTACTTATTTGTTTCTAAGTGAACAATAAGAGAGCCTCAGGCATATCCTTCAAGAGATGTTGCAGATGAAGGCAATTGTTATCAGAGGAGATGACAGCTCCATGAGTGTTATTGCCCCTGAAGACCTTCCGGTGGGACAAGATGTGGAGGTGGAAAACATTGATATTGATTCGATGATCCTAACCCTGTGTTGGCCTAGCCTAATGTGTGTTTCTGTCTTAGTTTTTCACCAAAATAGTTTAAAAAGTAAAAATTAATAAATAAATAAAAATGTTAATCATAGAAAAAAATGTATGGAATAAGAATATAAAGAAAGAAAATATTCTTATACAGCTGTACCATGTGTTTCTGTTTTAAGCTAAGTGTTATTACAAGTTTATTTTAATTTAAAGTTTTCTTTTTTTTATTGTACTTTAAGTTTTAGGGTACATGTGCACAACATGTAGGTTAGTTACATATGTATACATGTGCCATGTTGGTGTGCTGCACCCAGTAACTCGTCATTTAACATTAGGTATATCTCCAAATGCTATCCCTCCCCGCTCCCCCAACCCCACAACAGGCCCCGGTGTGTGATTTTCAAAGTAAAAAAGTTATGGTAAGCTAAGGTTAATTTATTATAGAAGAAAGAAAAAATTCATAATGTAGTGTAGCCTAAGTGTACAGTGTTTATAAAGTCTACAGTAGTATACAGTAATGTCATAGGCCCTCACCTTCACTCACCACTCACTCACTCACTCACTTACCCAGATCAACTTTCAGTCCTGCAAGCTCCATTGATGGTAAGCACCCGTATATAGGTGTACCATTTTTTAATCTTTTATGCCATGTTTTTACTGACCTTTTCGATGTTTAGATATGAAAAAACATTGCATTACAGTTACCTACAGTACTCGGTACACTAATAGGCTGTATAGGTTTATAACCTAGGAGCAATAGGCTACACCACATAGCTCAGGTGTGTAGTGGGCTACACCATCTAGATTTGTGTAAATACACTCTATGATTTTCACACAACAACGAGATTGCCTAACAACACATTTCTCAGAATGTATCCCCATCATTAAGTGGCACAGGACTGTAATGATTTCTGTACAATCTCTTCAGCCCCCATAGGAAGACAACCAATATTGTATATTTTTTAAGAGACACACAGCATTGTGCATCTTCCATTACCTTCTTTTTTGAGTTCTTGGGTCAGTTGGCTTGGGAATAGATGACCCATTTTTAAATCAAAGGCAAAAGGACCCAAAGATCCCAGGCCTGTCCCAGCTTACATGGGAGGACAGGCCAGATGAGAAGAAATGAGTCTGTTGAAAGTCTGCTGGTCTTTGCATGTTTATCACCACATTGCTTATCTGTTTTACTGCTCCAAGAATGCGGTAATTCCAGTTCATAGGAATTTGGGCTTCCCATGATTTCCCTCTTTTGATCCTTTCATTTCCATTATCTGATTTTGATGGTAGAAAAATTTAGGTTGAATGACCAGATTGCAACTGGGCTCACCATTTCTACCTAACATTTGGATTTTTTCCCATTCCTCCATTATGATCAGAGAGAGACTCACAGTGTTGGAAGCAACCTCAGTCAAGATCTTTTTAAGAGGCCTGCCAAGGTCACATAGCCAGTTAATAACAAAGCTGCAGTTAGAGCCCAAGGGGGCAGGGTATTTTTCTTGGTGAACAGAAAGTAACATGTATGCACTTGAAAGTCAAAGTATCTAGCTGTGAATCTCCACTCTGCCACTTCCTAGCTGTGGGATCTTGCATAAGCTATTTAACCTCCCCAAGCCATTTTCCTGTAGGGGTGTGAACTTAAATGAGATAAGGTGTCTAAAGTGCCAAACACTGCTTTTGCACATAGTCTAAATGCTCATTCAGTCAGTGTTCATTGCCATCCTTCCCACGTCAGGGCTCTTTGGCCTTGTACTTCAAGAGGTCCTTCTGCGGTGGTGACCAGAACTCAGAGTTCCTCATTGCCTCCTCCACTTCCAGAGCAGGAAACTGATGGGCACTTGGCTTCCTAGGATTGTGTCCTTTGGTGAATTGTAACCTGGGTGTCTGTTGTCAAATGCCAGAGCAGACCAGGCCACTGTGCCTTTCAAGGACACAAAGCTTCCTCCAGTCCAGGAGATGCTTCATGTGAGCCCTGAGGCCAGTAGTCATCTCAACCACTGTTATCCTTTTCCCACCCTGAGAAGTTCTGGGAACACATCCCACCCTGGGAAGTATTTTGAATAGAAAGCAAGTTTATCATTCACACTTTATGGTTCCCAAGGGCAAGAATGAACCCAGAATGTAGTCTGAACTGCCTCTTAGGCCCTAGACGCATTACACTATCGTATGCAACCCACTCCTTGTAATTGAATCATATTATTTATTGTTACAGTTTTCCCATTACAAAATATTGTCTTAATTTAAACTAACATGCTTACTCCTTAAAATCTAGCTGTAAACTTTCCATGCTACCCAAATAACCTAGCTAATCAAACATATAAGTTCTATCTTGGGTAACTCTTGTTCTAAACTTCCTCCATTTTCATAGGTTATTGACCCAGGGTATTTTACATTTTGCTACATTCCCAGATAGGGTCTAACTGATTCCAAAACAGATTTTCCTCATCTCACAATCTTTTACCTCTCACTGACAGGACTCCTGCTCTGCTGCTGACTCCCTCTAAATCTCCTCAAGGCTGTTCCATAGCTAACCTCAAAACTATCCACCTTCTCAACATCTTTGCTTCAGTCACTTGGAGAGGGAAAACACCAAGATACATCTCTTGACAATTAATTATTCCATTTTGGGGGTGCCTACTAAGTGTAAAAACTAAACTAGACTTAATCTATAGGTGGCCTAATGCAAATTACTTAACACTTCTAAGCTTTCGTTTCCCCATCTGAAGAATGGAGATAGTCATCGTACCCATGACATAGGGCGGTTTTAGATATTAAGAGAGATAATGAATATCAAGGGCTTGGCAATGTCTAACACACATGAGTGATCAACCAATGTGAGCTGTTGTTCTTGTCATGGTGGTCATTAGACAACAAGCAATACAAAGATACCTCAGACATATTCCTACCACCCCAAGGAGCTTGCAAGATACTTGGGGTGATGAGACATAAGCATGTGATAAGATAATAACATGAGAAGTAGCCTAATAAATATGTGATGATATTATTTGTCAGCTGAGTGAAAGACAGATTACTGTAGGCAAAAATATAACCTGGGAAGACTTCACGGGGAGGTTGGTGGAGAAATAACAAGCTGGACCTTGACTGATGAATTACACTTAGATAGTGAGGAGAGCTTTCCAGACAGGGGAGACAGCAATAAGAAACACACAGAGATGGAAATGTGCAAGTGTCTAAAAGATCACCAGTGACAGGTTAACTGGAGAATTCACGTCAATGCAGGTTGGAGCCAGATTGTGACTGGCATTGAATATAAATGTACACTGTAGACATTTGAGGGTTTAAGCCACAAAGCAGTGGAAGCTAAATATGGTAGTAGTATATGAAGTGGGCTTAAGAGAGGGAGATTACGACAGAAAGCAAACATATTGTTGCAGTAGTCTCAATTTAAGGTGAAGTGCAGAGATCTGGGTGACTGTCTAGAGGTGGAAAAGGAAGCTGTATCTAAAAGACACTTAGAGGGAAAAAGTATGTCCTGATTAAGGAAGCAAGACCAAGGGGGAGTGAGGGTGTTATGCAAGAAGAAGGGGGGTACAGAATACCCCAAGGTTTTAATAACAGGAAGCAGAGAGAATGGGCTATATAGTATCATTAATAAAATAGGAAAATCTTTCATTCAGTCATTTGCTCAATAACATTAACTCTGCACTTTTACCCCCAGATCCTACGCGGGGTATTGGAATCCAGAGATGAACACAGCAGTCCCTGCCTTCCAGGAAATAACAATCTAGTCAGAAGGAGAAACTATCTTGGGGAAGAAAGATGAGTATTTACTCATAAGTTAATAGATCCAAAAAAAACTTAAATGTCACCTAGAGTACTACTCACCCTACCCCACCTGAAACAAACTTTAAAGATGAGAAAATGAAGTCCAAAGACAGTAAGTGGTTGCCAAAATTCACACCTCCAGTTATTGTCAGTCCAGAAGGTGAGCCCAGAATTCTTGATGTCGTAGCATACCACCATCTATGTTTGACACTTGATATGTATTGTCTGTGACATCATTCATAGAGTATCAAATAAAGGAATGGAAGTCTATGGCAAACTGCAAACCATAGAAGGTAAACTGTGGCTAACTCACTTCTCACGCACTGGTGGTCTTTTTATCGCCCCGCAAGATTGTAAGTTATATCCAAGGCCCATGCATCCAATGTCTGTGGGAATGAGGATGTCATCCACCATCCAGATGAAAGCTTGCCTCTCCTCTCTCCCCTATTGCCTGTACCCAAAGATTCTTAAAGTCTTGTCACTCTATCTCTTTGATATTGTTCAAACTGATCACTTCATTTATACCACTGCCACTAGTACCTTAGTCCAGGCCCTCATTCCAGTTGTTGCCTAATTTTTGGCCTGCTCCACTTCAATCTATCATTTTCAGTCTGCCATCAAAGGGCCAAATGTCATTCCTCTACTTCATTGACTACAATGTTTGTTCATTGACTACAGGATAGGGTCCAATCTCCTTAGTATGATCAGAAGTTCTTTTTCTTCCAGAAGAACTTTCTTGCCATTCATTTCCAAGTACCCTATGGCCTCCACAAAAAACTACCCACCATTATCAGAACACCTCAAACTCTTTAATTTCATATGCCTTTGCATATACTGTGTATTTTGCCTTTTTTTCTCTTCTTACTACTTGAACTTCTACTCATCCTTCAATGCCCATCTCAAAATCATCTTCCTTAAATATAGATTTCTGTTTATTGTATTTATTCATAACACACACCATGACAAAAAATAAGTGCAGATAATGTCACATACAGAGATACGCACTATTTAGCAAAGTTAAATATATTCAAGTTGGCAAATTATGGGAAAATAAGATGAAGACAGGAGTGATGTTAGGCTGCAAAGTGTTTATCTTACAATCTTATATATTTGCTGGCCTTTCACAGTTCTTCACTTAAGCCTCTGCAACCTTTGTACGTTTATGTGTTTTACTCTTCCCCTAGACCGTGAGTCCATGAGGAAAAGAAACTCATCTTCATGATCTCTGTATCACCAGTTTCTCCAATAATATGTGGCACTTATTAAGCACTCAATACATAGTCACTGGATAAAAGAATAAATGAATGGATAAATGTATATCATACTCATCTTTATACCCCATATACTAAATAATTTATATATAATGTGTGAAGTGATGAAAGGAAATTCTGAGAAATATTCAAGTACCTAGAGATATGGTCATCCCCTTTGGGAATAATAGATTAATCTTTGGGAATACATTAAATATCAAGAAAGAAAACTTAGAATGAAAAGAAATGGGAAAAAGAAGCCAATGAAAAAGAAAAAAGGGAGTGGTCAAATAGGAAGAAGCAGTAGGGAGACAGAAAAGACAGGAAGCGTGATGGGTCCATAGCTGTGAATGCTCAGGAGAGGCAAGCCCATCTTGAGTCTAATGTGTATTCTCCATGCCAGGCATAGAGTAGGCGCTAAATAAACATTGTCATGTCAGAAGTTGGAGAGAGAAACTTTAAGGTCCAAAGTCAGGAGCACAGAAAGTTGAGTGACTTCCTTGTCCTCAGATTTAGTCTGGGCCTCCGTATGAACACGCTGTCACACAATTTGCTATATTTACATTTCCATCAGCTTTAACTCATTTTTGGCTACCTGTTCCTCTAGACTCTAGAGCTCTCAGAAGCAACCCCTTTTGTTGACATTTACTTTCCCTGGTTGTTCACTTTTGGGTGAATAGGCATTCTTTTCAGATCCCATTTGATTTCTGCATCCGCCTAGGCATTCCTGACTTACTCTTGCCTTAGATGTAACCCACGGATCACCCATCCTGGGGTAGTCCCACCTTACTCTTCAAATGTATATACACCACCCCTGGCAGTTACACAGCTCGGAAACTCTCATCTCCTTCCCTGTTCCAAACCCTGATGCGTCTTGGCCCTAACAGACTTTGAGATTGAAATGCACGTTGTCTCTTGAACTAAGTATATTGTATTTACTCAAAAAGAAGACTAGGTTGCATTGGGTATTTTTCTCTCTCTCTCTTTTTTTTTTTTTTTTGAGACGGGGTCTCACTCTGTCACCCAGGCTGGAGTGCGGTGGCGTGATCTTGGCTCACTGTAGCCTCTGCCTCCCGGGTTCAAGCTATTCTCTCACCCCAGCCTCCTAAGTAGCTGGGATTACAGGCACGAGCCACTATGCCTGGCTACTTTTTTGCGTTTTTAGTAGAGATGGGGTTTCACCATACTGGCCAGGCTAGCCTCAAACTCCTGACTTCAGGTGATCCACCCGCCTCGGCCTCTCAAAGTGCTTGGGATTACAGGCGTGAGCCACCGCGCCCGGCCACTCTCTGCCACGTTTTGTGAGAAATTGCATCCAAATGTTTCTGATTTTTAAATTGCCACTTAAGCCCAGGAAGCAATTTGACTGCCATCTATGACATTTTTTAAGTTTTTTCATTTGAAATAACATAAGAGAAGCTTATGTTACATATGTTCTTGTTCTAGAAATCTAAGAATTGGGAGGCTACTAATTCAACATGTTCCCCATGTAGAATTGCCACAAATAAAAACGCTTGTTTACATTTATAAAGTCGTTCCTTCCTATCCATTCTCACAGGGGCAATCCCCTTTACCCCATCTAACTTTCAAAGGAAAAAAAAAACCATGAAAGTCACAATATAAAAATACAAAAAATGGAAAAACAGGAACTCCCAAACTGAAGTAAAATCTAAACAGACTATTTCCTCCTAAGCAAGTTGTCAAAGGGTAGAAGATAAAGATAGAAAACATCTTGTGATATGGGTGATTTCCACAGTGACTTTTGAAAAATCTAGGCATTTCCCAGAAATCAGAGAAGGAAGTTGTGAAATGGTTAAATATGGGGCTCTCAGAAGTAAAACATCATACTCAATTTTTTTTGAAAGATACAAATTCATCTTGCAAACATAATCCATGGTACTTTCGTAAACAGAGGATTGTCCTCATACCCACCTGGGCAGAATAAAGAGCTGAAGGGCATGGCTTTCTCAGTGAACTAAAACAACACACACTCGTATAACCCTCGAAGTTATCACCCAGTAAAGATTTTAAGGAAATGCTGAAATGTAAATCCTGAGGATTGAGCTAAAGATTTTTAAATGATCGAATAGTAAAACTTCAGAGATAGAAGAGACTTCAGCAACTATTTTTTTAATGAAGTGATGGGGTTCAGGCCACACTATCCCAAAATTTGGCACTTTGGCATTTGAGAAAACAGCAGAAGTGGAAAGGCCACTCTGAATTTCTCCCACTTTTCTCCCCTGAAGTAGGTCATAAGATCCTCATTCAACAGGTACCTCCCTATACCTACAGAGGAAAAAAACATCCATATCTCTGAAGACACAGGACGCAGAGAAGAATCTGAACAAACAGTCCTTGCTAAGTTCCCTAGTTTATTACCACTAGATCAGACTCCCTAGTCTGGGGAGATTTGCTAAGTTCCCCAGTTTATTACCACTAGATCAGGCCAATCACACTTCCCCAATGACTGTCCACTGTTCATCAAACTTAAGCATAAAAATGCACAGCTTTCTTCCTTTCTTCAGGTCTTCATTTCTGGAGACTCTCATGTCTTGTAAAAATTATAATAAATAAATCTGCACTCTTTTTTCTGGTTACTCTTTCTTTTGTTATGGAGGCCTCAGCAATGAGCCCACGGATGAGTGAGAGAAGAAATCCTTCTCTTCTGCAGAGGAAACTGAGACCTCGGGTATATTTGACTGGCAGTGAAATGACTGAGTGTGAGGATACATACACAGACATAAAGTGACATGCTTTTAGAAGTAAGAAAAAGTATGTGCAAGGGTTCATATGAATGGGATTGGCCATAAGTGGGATGAGATGAAGTGGCCTGACCTGTAACACCCTCAGGCTTCAGTCCAGGATCACTTACAGCACACGTCTCACTCTCCCTCCCCAAAAACACAGAGGCTATGGGATTTGAAGGGGGTAATATATAGAAACTGGAAAGCTCACACCTAGTAATAACTGTGGGAAAATGAAGAGATGCGAAGTGCAAAAGCTGAAAAGCTCATACTTATGAGAATAGAAATTGTACTAATTTTAGCAAATTTTTAGTGAAAATTGTATAACTGCATTGTAAACTTTCTTTAAAGCATGTAATTTAAAAACGTGTCCTAACCTTTTTTTCTAAAGAAGGCGTCATTTTAAAATTCAGGTTTCTCTTTTTTTTAAAGATGTTTTTAAAAGATGTATATGTTAATTTGATCCGCTGAAACACTAAGTGCCACTTCTTTATAAGAACAAGTTATACTATGGAAAAAAGTGCTTAGCAAGAGCTTCTGTTTTGTTCTTTGTGGGGGTGGCAGGTTTCTAGATGATAGCACCAGAACTCAGTCTTTTTATCGCTTCTCAGCATTGTGCTCTACCTTCACTATGCCTCTAAGGAAAAATGGTTTCTAAATGGCCCCTATAGCCAGCTGGGCCTCAAAGCACTTTTTTTCTTTCTTTTTTTTTAATTTTATTTTTCCATAAGTTATTGGGGTACAGGTGGTATTTGCTTACATAAGTAAGTTCTTTAGGGGAGATTTGTGAGATCCTGGTGCACCCATCACCTGAGAAGTATACACTGCACCATATTTGTTTTCTTTTATCCCTCACCCGCCTCCCACTCTTCTCCCCATGTCCCCAAAGTCTATTGTATCATTCTTATGCCTTTGTGTCCTCATAGCTTAGCTCCCACAATTCTCAAAAGAAGATACACAAATGGCCAAAATACATATGAAAAACGCTCAACATCAATAATGATCAGGGAAATGCAAATCAACCACAATGCAATACCACCTTACTTCTGCAAGAATAGCCATAATCAAAAAATAAAAAAACAGTAGATATTGGTGTGGATGCAGTGATCAGGGAACACTTCTACACTGCTGGTGGGAATGTCAACTAGTACAGCTGCTATGGAAAACAGTGTGGAGATTCCTTAAACAGCTAAAAATAGAACTACCATTTGATCCAACAATCCCACTACTGGGTATCTACCCAGAGGAAAAGAAGTCATTATTCAAAGCACTTTTTAAGGGCACAACAAGGAGAGCTTGAGCTGAGTAGGGTGCTTGAAATTGTAATATTTAGTGCCTTGAGGCACCAGTGTATGCTCTTGAATGATGAAGATAATTGAAAAAGGGGAAAACCCAAGTGACTTCAAGTAAGCCTATATTCAAAAGCTTACAAAGTCAGGCTGGTAGTCTGAGTTAAGGATCTTTTGTGGGTTGAGCTTGACTTAATACCCCACCCCTTCCTTTACCAATAGTGCATTCAAAAGAGAGAAATTAAAACTGTATTTTGGAAATCACATAAAGGAAAGAAATCGGGTCCATTTGGTCTACATAAGAGAAGATGGAGAAGAGGTTTGCTAACCACCTTCCAGGATGAAACATGACATCATGCCAGGGTTGGTGGATCTGTCCTAGTAGGGCTTCAGTAATAGTTGCATGAATTATTTTCATTAACAGGAAAAAGAAATGGGTTTAAATTCCGACAAATAAGAGATATATTCTAGTGAGAACTAATAAAAACCTACAGGAAACACCCATCTCTAAGAATGAAGTGGAAGGCAGGAGAATGGATTACATTTCTTCTTGAGGTCATAATGTATTTGAGCACATGAAAGTTCATCTCACATATAATTGTTTTTGTGGTATCTCTAGGATTATTTGAAAGGAAAATTATTGTATTTCTCTATGTGTTCCCAAGCTCCTATCAATATATTTCACACAAGGAAGAGATAAAAGCTTTCTGTAGGTCAAGAGATTGAGAGCAATCTGGCCAACATGGTGAAACCCCGTCTCTACTAAAAATACAAAAAATTAGCTGGGCATGGTGGCGTGCACCTGTAGTCCCAGCTACTCAGGAGACTGAGGCAGGAGAATCGCTTGAACCCAGGAGGCAGAGGTTGCAGTGAGCCAAGATTGTGCCACTGCACTCCAGTGTGGCAATAGCGCAAGACTCCATCTCAAATAAATAAATAAATAAATAAATAAATAGCTTTCTGTGGCTACAAGCTTTCCTTCCTGACCCTGTAGGAACCAGAGGATCATGGAAGTGGGACGAGAAGCCTAAGAGAGGGGAGGAAAGAGGGGAGGAAAGGAGAGATGAGAGTGCTCAGAATCACAAAAAGCCTTGGCACCAAGGAAACAAATGACACCTGAATCAAAGCAGAAATCAGGGACTCCACATTGACCAGAGCCCAAGCTGCCCCATCAGAGGAATAAGGACTGTAGAGAACACTAATTACAAAGTGCAAAATGAAGACAGAAGACAGATTGGTCTATACCAGGCCAACTGAGGCCAAGTTTGTAGAACTCCTGCCTGCTCTCCATCCCAAGGAGATTACCCCTCCTTGTGAAATCCCAAGTCAAGACAGAAAATGTAATTTTTAGGGGTAATTTTCTTATTAAATTGGCAAACAATATATGTTTTCGAAACTTTTCCTCTTTCCCTGAAGCTACCAGCCTGTCTGAAACTTAGAAAGAACAGTGACATCTGATGAAAATGTTCCACTATCAATTCTCTAGAAGACCACCAGAAAACCTGTTACTCAAGAAAAGCTACGTTTATTGAAGTTGTTGAAGTAAGGGAGAACAGTCTCAAAATAAACAACCGAGGCAGGCTATCTCCAGAGTTTTAGGGTCTAGGCTGGGTGACTTTAAAGTAGATATCACAAGGCAGAAAGCTAGTTAGGATTGGGGAGAATATATGACAAAATACATTGACACAGTAGACACAAGGAGGCAGGAGCATTAATGCTGGTCTTTCTGGGCAAGCTGTCAGAAGTAAGCTGCTGAGCTGGTGTTACAGGTTGGGTTCTCCATGAAGTCTGCTTGGGGCAGCTTAGTATTCAGGATGGTTATTAGGAAGGCCTTTGAGATCACACCTATGGAATAGATGAGGAGGAAGCTGCATTGGCCAGAGGGAGAATTCAAGCTGTGATGCAGCCTCCACAATGCAGCCTCGCTCCACATTAGCCAGAGGGAGAAGTCAAGCTATGATGCAGTTTTAATCAATGCCCACCCCCATCCCAGGAAGCTCTGGATTTAAAATGACCCATCAGAAATGCGCCACATTGGGCCATGCTATAGGACATAGGCTGCCCCTGAAAGAAAGTGCCTTGAGCAAAGCAGCTTTCTGCAGCTAAGCAACCCCTGAGCGGAATGACGGATACAGGCTTTCTCCCAGTAGCATTCCCAGCAGAGAGGGCAGGAGTCTTTCCCTGAAGAGGGGTCTGGGCAGGGTGGTCCACAGTCTCATCAACCATGAGCATGCATTCCCTGAAAAAGCAGCTATTAATGTTGCTTGGTCTTAGCATTGTTTAGCAGAGGAATTGGAAACTCTATCTGGTCCTATTATTGCTTAACACAGGGACAAAGAATTAGAACAGTTTCAGTTTGCAAAACAAGTTTAGCTTTTCTCCTCCCCACATCTAAATTTATCTGGAGCTCAAAGAAAGGGGTACCCTTCCTTTCTATCAATTGCATTTTGCATCCCATTCATCCTCACCCACATTTCTCCATTCATGTGATCCTTTATCCTATACGTATTGCATTACCCCTCACCACTGATAAACTCTTCTCTACCTAGAAATTTCGTCAAGTGCAGTGAATTTTTTTAATATTATTTATTTTGATTCATAAATCTCTACATAGTCATTCACCTTCTTTTTACCAACAAATGTCTTTACTGAAAAAAAAAAGTTCCTACTCGTTCCTCTTCTCCCACCAACTAACTCCTCTGGTTCTAACTTTGCTCTTCTATTGAAACTATCCTCTGGTAAGTCACCAATAATCTGCCTTGAAGCGTATAGGATTTGCTTATCTTGACCGTCTTCTCCTTAAAACTCACTCTGTGCTTCTTGTATTCTGCAGGCTTCTTTCTGCCTTTAAGACATTCTTTTTTTAAGTCATGTTAATTGTCTCTTCTTCATTATCTCTCAGAAATGAAGATGATTCCCATTTCTGTCTTCTCCACTCTAGCTATACTTACCTAGTTAATGTTTTCTACTCATGCAAACAACACTGCCATGTGAATAACATATCCCTGACATTCAGTATCCAATGTCCAGGAAGAAATCTGTAAATGGTCTATTTGTCAGGATCTCAAACCTATCATCTCTAAAAATAGACACAACATATCAAGACTTCAAGATCACACTTTTTGTACTTTCTGTCTATATCCCTAGGTAGAACCCTATTTAATACAGAATATAGTTCTATATTGATCAGGGTTCAGTCAGGAGAATGAAAACCACACCACTTATTTCAATAGGAAGAATTTAATATGGGGAATAAGTTAAACAGGCATTAGAGGATTGAAAGGGCAAAACAAAGGGAACAGTGAGGTAAACAGTGACTGCAGAAAGCAGCTACCACTCCTAGGGCTAGTAGTGCAGAGGGTAGAGGTCAGGATTATCAGAACCTAGAAGCTTGGATCTGGGGAGAGGGCACTGCCCAGTTGGTGCTGCTGCCTCAGAAGCTCAGATGAGGAGCCTTGAGATGCCAGGACACAAACCTCTGAGGATAGGATACCAACAAGCTGGTGTTTCTGAGGCATCTGGATCACAGCTGCATTTCAGGAATGTAAGAACCAACTGGAAATCAGAATGCATTGTGGTGGCCTAGTGCAAAAACCATTGTTGTGGTGATCCTGACAAGAAGAGCAAGCAAAACAGGAAGAACTATGCACGTTCTCCCTGCTCCAGACCTCACACGAAGCAGCTGGCAAAACAGAAACATGGTCTGCAGAGTCTCAGCCACAGCATCCCAGGGCAGGGACTAGAGGGTGAATTTAGAACTCACAGGCAATAATTTAATAACCAGCATCTGTACCATAACCCTCTAAACCAGGGGTCGGCAAATCACAGCCTATAGGCCAGATGTTCTATTAAATAAAGTTTTATTGACACACAGCCTTGTCGTTTGTTTCTGTATTGTCTACTGGTGCTTTCAAGCTACAATGGTAGCTTTGAATAATTGCCATAGAGATTGTATGGCTCACAAAACCTAAAATACATATATCTGCCCTTTACAGAAAAAGTTTGCTTATCCTTGTTTTAAACTGCCAAGGCTGAGGGACTTTATTATGTTGACAACTCTGCTTCCTTCATCCTCAACCGAGAATCATCTGCCAACTTCTACTGGTTACACCTCTACAATATTATCACCCTTTCTTGCCTTTATTTCCTCAGTGTCTTCTCTCCTATTGACCATCTCCTTTCACCTATCCTTAGTCAATTTACATCCTGCCGTCAGATTATTCTTTGGAAAACTCATGTCTGGAAATGTTCCTGCCCTGTTGAAACACCTCCAATGCTCCCTCCATTTGATTAAAACATATTAAATCTAAAGCCTTGACCATTGCCTGGCTGCAAACTACATGTCTTGGCTCATGGCCCACCACTCTCATGCATTCAAGTCCCTGGTCTCTAACAAACCCTACTCCCTATTTGTGTGATTTTGCATTGATTCCTCTGGTTTGAAAGAATCCAAAAAATAACTCTCCTACTCCCTACATGAGCTAAAAACCAGTTGAGAAACAGACTGTCAATGGGAGACATAAAAATGGAGATTAAAATTTTAGACATAATGCTATAAAAGCTAGGATGGAGTATGTGGCTGATATGTGACTCATGTCCCCACACAAATCTCATTTTGAATTGTACTCCCATAATTCCCACGTGTTATGGGAGGGACCGGTGGGAGATAGTTGAATCAGTCTTTCCCGTGCTGTTCTCATGATAGTGAATAAGTCTCACCAGATCTGATGGCTTTATAAGGCGAAGTTTTCCTGCACAAGCTCTCTTTGCCTGCTGCCATCCACATAAGATGTGACTTGCTCCTCCTTGCCTTCCACCGTGTTTGTGAGGCTGCCCCAGCCACATGGAACTATAAGTCCAATTAAACCTCTTTCTTTTGTAAATTGCCCAGTCTTGAATATGTCTTTATCAGCAGTGTGAAAACGGACTAATACAGTGGCTAATTTGTGCAATAAAAAGGCTATACTGATACTCTCTACTATACTACCTCCCATTCACACTCTAGTGAGATCTTAGGAAAGCCCAGTGAAGAGAAAAACTTGGATCTGAAAAATCAAACGCTGTCCAGGATCTCTGCCTCACACTGATAGAGAAAATAATGGAGATTTACATCCCAGTGCTTGGAATTTTGTAATAGACCAGCTCCATCAAACAGATAAACATGGACCGGTGGGTGTCTCCTACTGGTCAGAGTGGGTGGAATAAGAAAGAAAATGGGCAAAAGACAAGGGTGTTAGCTAAGGACCCTCCTGTTTAAAAAAAAAAAAAACAGATTGACGGGGAGCGGGAAGTTCCCCAATTGTGTCCCCTTTTTTTCCTCTTATCCTTTGGAATTAACATTAACCTTGAAGTATATCAACCAAGACTATGACCCTCCTCTGCAAGGGAGGAGACCAGCTATTCATCAAAACAGTCCTATTCTCACCTTCATGGGCTGCTTCTTCAATACCACCTACTGCTTATTTGGTGTCCTCCTGTGACTACTGATGGGAAACATAAAATTGCTCCCAGACAGTACATTAATTAGATTAACTCCACATCTGCACTGTATCCAGGGCTGACAATTTTCTCCCTCTTCTATTTCCCATCCCAAATTATGCCCAACTCTGCTGCCCAATATAGCTCACCAGAGGTTATGCAAGATGATTAAACAGCAATACTAATATATTTCACTAATAAATTTCTAACAACATAAAGATTCCCAAAATTTTCATATAAACTCCCTCACATTGTGAAATTCCCAGAAGAAATGGAGGTCCAATGATTAAATTCTCTTGCAAGTTAAAGTCCAAATAATCTAATGTGCAAAAGCATTAATGTCCTTAATTCTTTCTCCCCAAGTTATTATTCCACTTAGGCTCAGCTAAAGGGCTCAGGCTTAGGTAGCTGGTGGAGTCTAAATTCCTTCAAACACTGCTGCCTTGGATTTTAGTACTACACCCATAAAATTTAGAAATCAAACAAATCCCAGCCCTTAAAGAGATCATCTCAGACAAAACTGTTTCCTGAACACAATACTTAGTCTGGACCCACATTAATGTGGCCAAGGACCATGGCAGTGAATCAGTGGTACTATGGGAAGAAGGGTAGTCAGAGAGAAGGAAACAACTTTTTCATGTTTGTTGGCTGTATATATATATATATATAATTTGTGAATTGTATACATACCGGTTGACATCTTCAAATCTTGTGCCCATTTTTAATTGGGATGTTTTTCTTCTAATTATTGAGTTATATCTTCTGGATATAAGTCCCTTGTAAGATATAGGTATTAACAATATTTTCTACCAGTCTACGACTTGTCTTTTTATTTTCTTAACAGTATGTTTCAAAAACAGAAAGTCCAATGTATGAAATCTAAGTTATAATTTTTTCCATAATTTATATTTTGGTTTCCTTCCTAAGAAATCTTTATTTAAGTCATAAAATTTTGTCTTATGCTTCCTTCTAGGAGATTTATAGTTTTGATTATTTTATTTAAGTTTATGATCCATTTTGAGTTATTATTATTATTATTGGAGATGGAGTCACACTCTATCGTCCAGGATGGAGTGCAGTGGCATGATCTCGGCTCACTGTAACCTCCTCCACTTGGGTTCAAGCGATTCTCCTGCCTCAACCTCCCAAGTAGCTGGGATTACAGGCATGTACCACCATGCCCAGCTAATTTTTGTAATTTTAGTAGTGACGGGGTTTCACCATGTTGACCAGGGTGGTCTTGAACTCCTGACCTCAGGTGATCCGCCCATCTTGGCCTCCCAAAGTGCTGGGATTACAGGTGTGAGCCACCACACCTGACCTTGAGTTTATTTTTGAGTATGGTATGAGGTAAGGGACAAAGTTTAATTTTTCCCAACAGATGTACAATTATTACAGAGCTATTTGCATATAAACTCCCTCACATTGTGCAATTCCCAGAAGAAATTAAACTCTGCCCCTCAGCCCCCTGCTGAATTTTGCTGGTCCCTATCTTAAAAAATCAATTGACTGTATATGTGTGATATGTCAATCTCTATGTCTATCCTTATGCCAATGTCACACTTTCTTGAATTACTATAGCTTTCTAGGAAGTCTTAACTCAGATCATATAAATCTATCAACTTTCCTTCTTTTTTTTAGTTTCTTTTATTCTATTTCCTTTGCACTTTCATATAAATTTTAGAAGCATCTTGTGAATTTATACCAAAAATCCTGCTAGGATTTTGATTGGCATTTTACTGACTTGATTGGCATCTTCCAATTAATTAGCACGGTTTATATTTCTCAATTTATTCAAGTTTTCTCTAATTTCTCTTTTTGTAGTTTTCAGTGTTTTTTTTTTTTTAGTTTTCAGAACACAGGTCTTTCACATCTTTTGCTAATTTTATTCTACGTTTATAATATATTTCACTAATTTTATTTCACTTTAAATTGAATTGTTTTTTATTTCCCAATTGTTTGCTTTGTGGTGGTATATAAACATGGTATTGATGTTTGTATATTAACATTTTATTCTGTGACCTTGCTAAACCACTAGTTCTTAAAGCTTTTTATAGATTCCTTATGAATTCCTACATACACGATAATGTAGTCTTGGTATAAAGACAGATTTTTTTTCTTCATTTCTAATCTGCATGTATTTTACTTATTTTTCTTGTGTTTTTGCACTAATGAGGACTGTCAGTACAATGTTGAAAAGAAGTGGTGATAGCAGACATCGTTACCTTCTTCCTGTGGTAGAAAGTATGATGCTATCTGTAGGATTTTCTTAAATGGCCCTTACCAAATTGAAGAAGTACCTTTCTA
Organism: Pan troglodytes; assembly: GCF_028858775.2. Classification (NCBI taxonomy): domain Eukaryota; kingdom Metazoa; phylum Chordata; class Mammalia; order Primates; family Hominidae; genus Pan; species Pan troglodytes. The sequence goes on along the minus strand of NC_072411.2, from coordinate 106,208,905 downwards.
TTTCTAGTTTGCTAAGAGTTTGTCAAATGCTTTTTCTGTATATATGATGATCATGTATTTTTCACCTTTATTTTATTAATATGGTGAAGCATGTTAATTGATTTTTGGATGTTAAACCAGCTTTGCATTCCTAGGACAAAATCAACTTGGTCACAATGCATTCTTCTTTTTATGTATTGCTGGATTAATTTGCTAGAATTTGTTAAGGATTTTTGCCACTATGTTCAAGAAACATACTGGTCTAAAGTTTTTTCTTGTCATGTCTCTGTCCACAGTAATACTGTCCTCATAAAATGAGAAGTGTTCTAACCTCCTCCAATTTTCTGAAAGAGTTTGTATGGGATTGATGTTGTATCTTCCTTAAATGGTAGACTGCACCAGTCAAGACACATCTGGATACAGTTTTCATTTTGAAAAGTTTTAAATTACAAATTCAATGCTTTAAATATGAGGATGTTTAGGTCTTCTTGAGTCACTTTTTGTAATTTGTCTTTCAAGGGATTTATCTATTTCATCTGTGTTACCAAATTTATTGCCATGATGTTTTTCATAATATACCTGTGATGGTTAACACTGAATGTCAACTTGATTGGATTAAAGGATGCAAAGTATTGATCTTGGGTGTGTCTATGAGGATGTTGCCAAAGGAAATTAACATTTGAGTCAGTGGGCTGGGAAAGGCAGATGCACCCTTAATCTGGGTGGGCACCATCTAATCAGCTGTCAGCGAAGCTAGAATATAAAACAGGCAGAAAAACATGAAAAGGTTAGACTGGCTTAGGCTCCCAGCCTATATCTTTCTCCTGTACTGAATGCTTCCTGCCCTTGAACCTCAGACTCCAACTTCTTCAGCTTTGAGACTCAGACTAGCTTCCTTGCTCCTCAGCTTGCAGATGGCCCATTATGGGACCTTGTGATCTTGTAAGTTAATACTACTTAATAAACACCCCTTTATGTATCTATTTCTGTCCTATTCTGTCCCTCTAGAGAACTCTGACTAATACAATACCCTTATTTTAATTTATTTTATTTTATTTTATTTTATTTTGGTGTCTGAAGGATCTATGTAATGTCTCTCTTTTCATTCCCTATTTTGGTTAAGTTTGTCTGCTTGCCTTTTTCTTGGCAAGTGTACATAAAGAAATAGCTTTTGATTTTCTTTCTATTTTTGACTCTGTTCTGTTTCATTAATTTTATTTTTATTTCCTTTTTTGGAGTACTTTGGATTCAATTTGTTCCTCTTTCTAGCTTCTTAAGGTGGAAGCTTATATTATTGATTTTTAGAACTTTATTCTTTTCTAATTGAAGAATTTACAATTATAAAATTTCCATTATGCACCACATTGTATGTATGCCACAGATTTTGATATGTTGTATCTTCATTTTCACTTAGTTCAAAATACTTCATAATTTCCTGTAATTTCATCTTTGACCCATGAGTTATTTATAAATAAATTGTTTAATTTCCAAATATTTGCAGCTTTCCACAGCCTATGCTGGGAAGGTTGGGGGACTGGGGAGTGCCCCAGACAAGGTAACCACCAACTGACAGTTATTATCAGATGCAGATTCTTCCCAAGTTTGTGTCTACCTTTGCTTACTTTTTGCAAGAGGAATTGCCCAACCTCTTCATGCATCAAAACTGAAAGCTGCTATTTGCTTCCATTCCTTTTCGTTTGTTTATTTATTTATTTATTTATTTACTTATTTATTTATTTATGTTTGAGATGGAGTCTCATTCTGTTGCCCAGGCTAGAGTGCAGTGGCATGATCTTGAATCACTGTAACCTCTGCCTCCTGAGTTTAAACTATTCTCCTGCCTCAGCCTCCTGTGTAGCTTAGACTACAGGTGTGCACCACCACGCCTGGCTAATTTTTTGTATTTTTAGTAGTGATGAGGTTTCACCATGTTGGCCAGGCTGGTCTCAGACTCCTGACCTCAGGTGATCTGCCCACCTCAGCCTCCCAAAGTGCTGGGATTATAGGCGTGAGCCACCGTGCCTGGCCATCCTTTTCATTTGTTTATTAATAAAATGCATCAACCTTTGATGGTCAAAACAGCTTGGGCCCCTGAAACCTAATGTCATAGTCACTGCTTATGAAGTTATTATTCTATTTGGTAAGAATTGAGGGCAAGTGATCTGGCACTGCCTCCTCAGACCTAGCACTAAGGTTTTGAAGCTAGACTCTCACACAGTAATCTTTTCTGGCACTAGAGAGCTGGATTATTCAAGGTCCTCTAGAGGGACAGGATTAATAGGACAGATGTATATAGGCAGGGGGGTTTATTAAGGAGTATTGACTCATACAATCACAAGGAGAAGTCCCACAATAGGCTGTCTGCAAGCTGAGGAGCAAGGAAGCCAGTCCAAGTCCTAAAACCTTGAAAGTAGGGAAGCAGACAGTGTAGCCTTCAGTCTGTGGCCAAAGGCCCGAGAGCCCCTGGCAAACCACTGGTGTAGGTCCAAGAGTCAAAAAGCTGAAGAACTTGGAGTCCAATGTTAGAGGAAAGGAAGCACTCAGCATGCGAGAAAGATGGAGGCCAGAAGACTTAGCCAGTCTAGTCCTCTCACGTTCCTCTGCCTGCTTTTATCCTAGTCGTGCTGGCAGCTATGGTTCCCAGATTGAGGATGGGTCTGCGACTCCCAGTTCAGTAATTCAAATGCTAATCTCCTTTGGCATCACCCTCACAGACACACCTAGGAACAATACTTTGCAACCTTCAATCCAATCAAGTTGACACTCAATATTAACTATCACAGGAGCTTCATTGCTGTATTAGTTTCCTGTTGCTGCTGTAATAAATTACCATAAATTTTGCTAAAAACAACACAGATTTATTAACTTCTAGTTCTAGAAGGCAGAAGTCAGAAATAGGCCTCACTGGGCTAAAATCAATGTGTCAGCAGAGCTCTATTTCTTCTGGAGGCTCCGGATGTCAGTCCATTTCCTCACTTTTTCTGACATTGTCTGCATTATGTGCCTCATAGCCCCATTTCAAACATCCCTCCAACCCCTGCTTTCATTGTGACATCTCCTTCGTGACTCTCCTGCCTCCCTCTTTCCCTTATAAGGACCCTTGTGATTACACTGGGCCCACTCAGATAATCCAGGTGAACTTCAAGATCCTTAACTTAATCACATCTGCAAAGTCCTTTTGCTGTGTAAGGTAACATACCCACAGGTTCCAGAGATTAGAATGTGGACCTCTGCAGGGTGGCATTATTTTACCTAAAACAGCTGTCTTTGTTATTTAATGTTCTGATCTTCATCTGGAAGTCCTGCCTAAGAAACATGGTAAAAGCAACAAATACTGACTCACCTACTTGTTCCTAAAATGATGTAATTCTTACTTCAGTCTTACCTGAAATATGCCAAGTTGCATCTGAGAAATTAAAGGTCAGGTGAAGCTCCCAGAATTTGCTAAGATCCCCCACCAAAGCTGCAAATATGCAAAGACCCCTGCCTCACAAACTCTAAGAGTATAAATACTTGCTCCAGTTAACTGTTCTGACAGAGTTGAAGAGCTCCCCTGGCCCAAGGTATTAAAACTTCCCAATCAAGGATCTCAACCTTCGTGTATTGTTTTGCTATAGAAATGGCCCAATGGCTGTCGCCTGCCATTCTGTCAAAGAAGAGTAAGTAATAATGGGTCAAAGACTGGGAACCTTACTCTAATAGAGTGCCGTACTCATAAAATATGAGGAAAGTGAGATAATTCTTCTTTTTTTTTTTTTTTTTGAGATGGAGTTTCGCTCTTTTTGCCCAGGCTGGAGTGCAATGGTGTGATCTCGGCTCACTGCAACCTCCGCCTCCTGGGTTCAAGCGATTCTCCTGCCTCAGCCTCCCATGTAGCTGGGATTACAGACCACCTGCTACAATGCCCGGCTAATTTTTTGTATTTTTAGTAGAGACGAGGTTTCACCATGTTGGCCAGGGTGGCCTCTATCTCCTGACCTTGTGATCCACCCACCTCAGCCTCCCAAAGAGGAGTGTACTGGTCAATCTCAGCTCACTGTAACCTCCACCTCCTGGGTTCAAGCAATTCTCCTGCTTCAGCCTCCCGAAGAGCTGGGATTACAGGAGCCTGCCACCATATCTGACTAATTTTTGTATTTTTAGTAGAGATGGGGTTTCACCATGTTGGCCAGGCTGTTCTCAAACTCCTGACCTCAAGTGATCCACCATCCTCAGCCTCCCACAGTGCTAGGATTACAGGCATGAGCCACTGTGCCCAGCCAATTACCCTTTCTTACTCTCCTTCACCTGGAATATCCCTCCAACATTTGTACATCCTGATAGTGCCCTATTTCCATCTGTCAAAGTCTTATTCACCCTTTAAGTTTCAATTCACATATAGCTTATTAATTAAAGATTTCTACCTCTCTTGTATCTCCTAGCCTGTCAATACAATATAACAATTTTCACTTGGCTTAGGTTCTTACTATGTTCAATATTGTCTCTTTTATCTCTATGAAATTATAGTTCCTTGACGGCATTAATCAGGATTTGCACTGATTTTGCCAGACAAAGCAAAAAAAAATATTTATTTCACAGTGATAGGGACCCATTGACACCAAGGGCAGGGCAGGCTTCTGGCTAAGCAAGGCAATTGGGTCTTTTCTTAACATGGGTTTAAACTGTACTGATGCTTTTATTCCCTGTGGCATCTAGTAGAGTGCCTTGCACACAGTAGACTTATTTTTTCCCTAATAAATAAGAAAATGCTAGGTAAAAGTAAGGAAGAAAAGTTTATCATATGGAGGAAAGTTTATTTTGTGTTACTCTACAATGAGAAGTAGAACCAAAGAGCAATATCACAAGGAAAAGAGCTCCAGCTCAACGTAATGAAGAGCTTTCCAACATTTGGAGTTGTTCTAAAGCAGAATGAGTCCCCACGTTAGAGTGAGCTCTGACACTAACTGCACTCAAGCAAAAGATGAAGGGCCCTTTTCCAGGATTTCTACAGAGACAATTCAGACATTGACTAGGAGGTTATAGACTCAATGACATATACCTTTCCTTGCTCTCTGAATATTTATTAACAGTCACCTGTTGACCACCTAGACTCTTGATTGTCCTAGATTTATGTTGTCCATTTGTGTTTTATATATTTATTGCCTCAAGCCTGGTCTGCCCCGAACTGTGCATTGAAACTGGTCCCTAACTTTCTTCTTCCCGTATATTTTTCAGTTACTCAGACTGCCAAGAATATTTCATCAACAGGTGAACTATAAGCAATCAGACATGAAGCAACAGCCATCAAGAAATAGTAAAACAGAAGTAATTATGCCATGAGAAAACCTCTTATGCATTTTCACCTGGACGAGGAGCCCATCCTAAGCAGGGGCAGGCTCAGAGCTCAAGATGGGCCATACCACAATTGGTGGTTAGGTAAGCAGATTTTACTTGCTGGAGTTGCAGTGTCTGAGTAAAATATAGAATCTGATAAGATTGAAGTAGGGCTCTGAAACTTTATTGACTAACAAAAAACGCTTCTCTTACTCAGAATGCTAGGTGAAGTTTGGTATAGGCACATTCTTTCTTGAGTGGTGATGATGATAATTGTACAACTCTCAGGTCTTAGCCAAAACCGTGAGTAGCAGAGCTGCAAATAAACTAAAAGGATTTAGCAGGAGTGAAAGGATAGGGTCTGGGTCCCAGAACTCAGGGATCTAGTCCTCATTCCCATGAACGCATTCATTGAAGCAACAGCTGTTGGCCAGAGCTTCTCATGTATGACAAGAACTTGGAGCATGAAAGGCATTACAGAAATGTCTCTTGTGTCAGGGGAAGAGTGGGGAGTTGGGAGAACATTGGTCTTGGAGAGCAGACAAGCCTGGAGGTGAAGCAGGTCTTGGAGAAGAGGGAGAAGATTCTTCCACCATTGCCTCTCATCTACTTGCTAACCACCCAGAATCTTTCGCCTGCTTCCCCTTTATCCTCTTCACAGCCTCCCCCAGTGTGTAGAGGAAGATGGGAGATAAGAGAGGAGAGTGAATATTTAGGGAGTGAACAAAATGCATGTGAAGTCAGATTGGGTAGAATAAAGCAAGTGGAGAAAGAGATAAGCAAGAGTTTCTGTTCTGCCTCTGACACTGACTAGGAGTGTACCCACAGGTAAATCATTGCCCTTCTAGAAACTACCTATGATGTTGGACTGAGGATCCCTGGAGAGTCTGTGGTTGAGGGGTCTCTGTTCTGCTGAGCCTTATACTTTTCCTTGTGATCAGATTTAATGTCTCAACCCTTGGCTTATTCACATATTGATTATTCCAAACAGTTGAAAATCTGGACAGTTGAATTTCTGTAACATTTTGCTTGAAATCCAGGATTCAACATAATTGTTTCTTTAGGTTGAGAGAGTGGAGTTGGAGAAGAGTGGGAAGGTATTTTGATTATTTTAAATTACTCCTTCGATCCTCATATACTAATAGGATTGACTCTCAAAACCCTGTTTGGGAACTGTTAGGTGGACCCAAGCTTCGACTGGAAGGCAGGCAATGGTTCCCATATTTCTCATGTTCATTCACTTGGGTTTCTTTATGTGAAAAGAGGAGTGCCTCCCAGAAATAGCCATTTTTGTTGACTGTTGCTAGGAAATAAATTCAGACACCATAGCATTTAACATATACCATGGGATGGAGGAAATTAGAAGATAGCCACCCTGATTTCCATTAGAGGGGAAAGTCCGACTCAAAATAATTTAATTTAGGCTAGCCCACTTCACATATAAATAAAGTGAAAAAGCATTAAATGTTAATGCCAACTTCTTTTAGGATTTTGGAAAGCTTGCCAGATACAGCAAAAAAAAAAAAAAAAAAACCCCACAAAACTTTATTTCACAGTGATGGGGACCCAGTCACACCAGGGGTAGGGCAGGTTCCTGGCTGAGTGAGGCAATTGAGTCTTTTCTCAACATGGGTTTAGACTGTACTGATGCTCAAGTATAGTTTGTTCTTCAGGGCCAGAGTGCTTACTTTGATTGACTCACTAGCAAAGAAAGCAATGGGGCTGCAGCTCCTTTTGGTGCAAGTAATGAAAAGGAAACTAGAATTGAAGGAGTTAACTATTACCCCCAGGACTAATGCCCACACTCCCTGTTTTCCTCCACCCCAGCACCTGCATTACTAAGAGTAATAAGCTTCAGCTGCCCAGTGGGCTGGAGTCTAAAGCTCTGCTCATGACTGTCAGACTCGGACTTGGCATATGGCCCACTAGACTAATAAATAACCTAACAAATCTAGAAATGGGAACTTCTCAAGAAGGGGTATGGAGTTTCAGAACAAGAGGCTTAGAGAAGAAGGTGGGGAATCCTAAATATAGAAACCCAGGTTGGGAGTGGAAGGAAGGGTGCATAGGGGATTCTCCATCCACACCCTACCCAAAGCCTCCATTTCAATGTGACTTTCTCGTGAAACTCAAGGTGTAATGTAGTAGATAATGTTATTTGCTAGAAATCAAATTCAGGGTGAGAAGTATAATACTTCCCAGGATGGTCTGGTAAAGTGACCGTGCACATTGGAAGCGTGAACGTGTGAGGAAGGTGGCAAGAAGACATTTAGAGGACGCTTTGTGGTTAGGAGACTGTGGTAGGCTGAATACAGCCCCCCAAAATATATGCAGGTCCTGCAAATAATTGTATATGGCCAAATGGGCTTTGCAGATGTGATTAGTTAAGGATCTTGAAATGGAATGATCTTGGATTCGTTGAAAATGTAATCACAAATGCGCTTAGAAGAGGATAGCAGAGGGAGATTCGACTACAGAAAAGAAGAAAGCAATGTGACCATGGCAGCAAGGATAAGAGCAATGTGGCCAAAACCAAGGAATGTTGGCAGTCACACCAATGTGGAAAAGATGAGAAAATGGATTCTTCCCTGGAGCCTCCAGAAGGACTGGCCCTGCCAACATTCTGACTTTAGCCCAGTGGAACTAATTTTAGACTTCTGGCCTTTGGAACTGTAAGAAAATAAATTTGTACTGTTTTAAGCCACCAACTTTTGGTAATTTGTTATAACAACCCTAGATAAACAATACAGGGATGATGTAAATGAGGAAGGGAGAGAGCATACCATTTTATCAGCTGCTTCAATTAGGAAAATGTGGAGAAGAGATAAAAGAGATGTTCAGACTGCTAAGATAAAGGCTTTAGGAGAAGTCAAATAAGGAGGCGCTGTTTCAAGGGCCACCTCCAGGTATGTAGAGGTATTGATAATGAGAAGAAAGGTTTTTTTAATGAAAATTTGCAGCTGGGCATAGTGACTTATGCCTGTAATCCCAGCACTCTTGGAGGCTGAGATGGGAGTATCACTTGAGGCCAGGAGTTCAAGACCAGCCTGTGCAACATAGCGAGACTCCATCTCTACAAAAAGATTTCAAAAATTAACCAAGTATGGTGGCATGTGTCTGTGGTCCTAGCTACTCTGGAGGCTGAGGTGGGAGGATCACTTGAGCTCAGGAGTTCAAGACTGCAAGTGAGCTATGATCATGCCACTGCACTCCATCCTGTGCAACAGAGCAAGATCCTGTCTCTATTTCAAAAATAAAAGAAAGAAAGAAAAAAAATTTTTGTTTTTCCGTGCTTTTAAAATGAAACTCATACCCATTCTGGCATGTGCTCAAAAGACTAGGAAAAGATAGGCTTCTCAGTTAAAATGTATTTCTGATCGACCATCATTTCTTTGAATGGAACTCTAAGTAAACTCAGAGGTACCTGGATTTTATACCACGGATTTTGTGCTAATTTATGTGCCATTTTGGAATTCAGCCTCAAGAGGGCATTTTCATCATGACTCCAAATAATTGGAAAAATGATGGAAAATAATGTCACATTCATTAAGCGTCAACTGTAATTGTTTTGGATTATCACCACAAAACCATAAAGACAGAACAGAAATAGACCATATTAAGGAGAAATCACATTTTAGAACTCAGTATTTTTGTCAAAAAAAAAAGCATACTTACATGCTATTATACTATTTATGAACACTGAAGATTAAAACTTCTCCCATATGAAGCTAGAACTTAGTTGTTAACCTGTCTCAATGGAGACTCTTTCTTAAGGAGAAAAGAGGTCAGTGGCACACATCCATGGTTTAGCTGAAGGCTTTGGCCAACTCCATCCCCAGAGACTAGGTTCCCAGTGAACCTGCCTGACCATAACTTCTAGCTTCTTGAAAATGAAAAAATGTATAGCAAGCACTATGAAGGAGCCTAAGGGAGAAACGATGACTTTTAGTCACGATTAGGGCATGTTCCTGAAATGAGACATAAGAATGGGTAGATTTGGAAAGACTAAAATAGTGAGAGGATTGGTATTAAGAGTTATTGACAGATTTGATGACAGCCTGTCTCACTGCCTTAGAAATATGGCAAGGCAGTAAAGAGTTTAGATTCATACATTGAATTCCTAAGCCCTAATCATCAAGGTAGACGGAAATAAAAAATGGCATAAAGTGAAAAACACCGAAGCATAGCTTGCCTTTTTGTGGTAAAGACTTGGAGAATTCACAATCTTTCTCATTTTACTGAGAACACAGACTCTGGAGGAGGGGATTAAATGTTGATAGTAATACATTCATCCTCATAGAAAATTCCAGATTCCTCAGTTCCTCATTTTCATCAAAGGTTGATTAACAGCTAGGCTGAGTACAGTCTGTCTTCTGTGGCACCAAGAGAAATCTTATCCACCAAGCAAAAAGGAAAACAATAGAGTGAGTTGGAAGTCAGAAGAGGACCTAGAGACACAAAGAAAACATGGTCCTCTCTTGTGACGAATGTGGACTTCACGAAGAAAAAGACGTAACAAGGCAGAGAACATTAGTTGTCAGAATTCAAGCTAAGACTCCTACAGAAGGAGGTGAGACCATGGGAAGACTTCAGGTCCCAGGGTCCTGATGTAGAATGGGGATGGAGCAGAAGGAGCCGGCCATATTTTGGTGCAATTCGGTCAGATTCTCCACAGAAATACGTAGTAGTTTAAAAAATTAAGTGAAGAGGGCTAATGAAAGGATTGTTTCAAAACTGTGGAAGGAGTCAAGAGAGAAACAAGGAAGGATGAAGCACCAGGGAACTGTGGAAAACCCTTCATTCCCCCAAGGTTTGGAGGGGCAAAGGAGGTGTCTTAGTTTGAGCTCTTCTAGAAATAAGCACTGAGACAATAATTCCAGGGTGAAAAGTTTACATGGCAGGTGAAGAAAACACCAGTAACATGCATCTAGCCAGTGATCATGGTAGGCAATGGAACTTACCACCAAAGCACACTGTGGGAGGTGGTGCAAAGCATAAGCCATAGGATCATCCACCCTAGCCCAAAGATCTACTGTGGCCCTGAGCAGGCCCAGGCACGGTATGGAGAGCATCCTCAAGGAGGAATGACCCAGCCTGGAGTGTTGGAGCCCAAACAGGGTGAAAAGGGAATCCATGGTATGGGAGAGCCCAGCATGGGGAGACACAGTGCCACCTGGGCAAAGTGGGTAACAGGAACAGGCAGCCTGGAATGAGAAGTCAGAGCAGAGGCAGAGAGAGGAGGGAACCACGTGGGGAAGGAGTGAGGAAGAAGATGGGTGGTGAGTTTCATACTAGGGGATTGATCAAATAATGAATGTAGTAAGGATCTAAAAGTAAGGTTTCTCACTGTCAGAAGAAGGATAAATAAAAGAAAGGGATAAGACTAGAATGAATCACCATGTAGTGTTGTATCAGAATTAATGGCTTGGGTGTGAACTCATGGATTTCTAGGTAGGATAGACAAATATAGAGGCAGACTAATGTGTATGTGGATGCATATATACACACATTTACATCTACTTATACATATTATATAAATATATATTTGTATTCACACATACACATATATGCACACACATTTACATCTACATTTATATTTATACACATATTTATCTATTTATCTGGATAGATATCTATCCCTAGCTCTGTCCACTGATGGGACCTAGGAGCAGTGAGATTCCAATAGCAATGAGCAGAACTAATGCCTAGGTCTTAGCTTCTACAACCATCTCTCAAAGAAACCAGGGCTCTTGGAGAAGCAGCTGATTCCAGCACTGGGACAGTGAAAGCTCAAACTGAGGATGGACTAGCTCATTCTTCCAGAAAGCAAGAGTGCTGAAAGAACATTGAAGACATGGTGGAAGAACACAAGACCCAGTTGGAATGGGCTCCTGCTGGCCAAGGATGGGGCAATTTCAGTATCAAAACAGAATAATGATAGCAACAAATTTTTATCTAATGAATAAAGTAGGATGCCATGATGCCATACAGATATAAATGAACAAATAAATAAAATTTTTCACAAGGAACAGAAGATTTACAAAGTTTCAAAGTACTTTCCCATACAATCTTTATTAAAATATAAAGGGGACAGGAATTACTTTGTGGTGGAGAAGGTTGACACACACCACCTTAGTCAAGTGATGACAATGAACATTATCAGTAATGTAACAAATCGAAACTGTGAGCGGCCTGATAGGATGCAATTAAAAGAGTGCAATGTCACTTCTGTGTTATTTCTGCCAAAGATGAAGAACCTGATTTTAATCATGAAGAAACATCAGACTGACCCAAACAAGGGATGTTCTACAAAACAACTGCTTCTAATCTTCAAAAGTGTCAAGGCTGTGAAGTCTAGACTGAGAAACTGTCCAGACTGGACACCACAGAAACATATTGTCAGGCCTCTGAGCCCAAGCTAAGCCATCATATCCCCTGTGACCTGCACATACACATCCAGATGGCCAGTTCCTGCCTTGACTGATGACATTGTCTTGTGAAGTTCCTTCTCCTGGCTCATCCTGGCTCAAAAGCTCCCCTACTGAGCACCTTGTGACCCCCACTCTGCCTGCCAGAGAACAACCCCCCTTTGAATGTAATTTTCCTTTACCTACCCAAATCCTATAAAACGGCCCCACCCCATCTCCCTTCACTGACTCTTTTCGGACTCAACCCACCTGCACCCAGGTGAAATAAACAGCTTTATTGCTCACACAAAGCCTGTTTGGTGGTCTCTTCACACGGACGCGCATGAAATTTGGTGCTGTGACTCGGATCGGGGGACCTCCCTTGGGAGATCAATCCCCAGTCCTCCTGTTCTTTGCTCCATGAGAAAGATCCACCTGTGACCTCAGGTCCTCAGACCAACCAGCCCAAGAAACATCTCACCAATTTCAAATCCAGTAAGCGGCCTCTTTTTACTCTCTTCTCCAACCTCCCTCACTATCCCTCAACCTCTTTCTCCTTTCAGTCTTGGCACCACACTTCAATCTCTCCCTTCTTTTAATTTCAATTCCTTTCATTTTCTGGTAGAGACAAAGGAGACACATTTTATCCGTGGACCCAAAACTCCGGCGCCAGTCACGGACTGGGAAGGCAGCCTTCCCTTGGTATTTAATCATTGCAGGGACACCTCTCTGATTATTCACCCATGTTTCAGAGGTGTCAGACCACGCAGGGATGCCTGCCTTGGTCCTTCATGCTTAGCAGCAAGTCCCGCTTTTCTGGGGGAGGGGCAAGTACCCCAACCCCTTCTCTCTGTGTCTCTACCCCTTCTCCGCCTTTCTGGGGGGCAAGAAACCCCCGACCCCTTCTCCTTCACCCTTAGCGGCAAGTCCCGCTTTTCTAGGGGAGGAGCAAGTACCCCAACCTCGTATCTCTGCACCCCGATCTCTTATTTCCGCACCCTGACCCCTTATATCTCTGCACCCTGATCCCTTATTTCCGTGCCCCAACCTCTTATATCTCTGCACCCGATCCCTTATTTCCACACCCCAACCTCTATATCTCTGTGCCCCAATCCCTTATTTCCATGCCCTGACCTCATATCTCTGTGCCCCGACCCCTTTCCTGCTTTTCTGGAGGGTAAGAACCCCCGAACCCCTTCCCTCCATGTCTCTACTCTCTCTTTTCTCTGGGCTTGCCTCCTTCACTATGGGCAACCTTCCACCCTCCATTCCTACTTCTTCTCCCTTAGCCTGTGTTCTTAAGAACTTAAAACCTCTTCAACTCTCACCTGACCTAAAATCTAAGCATCTTATTTTCTTCTGCAATGCCGCTTGACCCCAATACAAACTCGACAGTAGTTCCAAATAGCCAGAAAATGGCACTTTCAATTTTTCCATCCTGCAAGATCTAAATAATTCTTGTCATAAAATAGGCAAACAGTCTGAGGTGGCTGACGTCCAGGCATTCTTTTACACATCAGTCCCTTCCTAGTCTCTGTGCCCAGTGCAACTCATCCCAAATCCTTCTTTCCCTCCCACCTGTCCCCTCAGTCCCAACCCCAAGCGTCGCTGAGTCTTTCTAATCTTCCTTCTCTACAGACCTATCTGACCTCTCCCCTCCTGGCCAGGCTGAGGTAGGTCCCAATTCTTCCTCAGCCTCCACTCCTCCACCCTATAATCCTTTTATCACCTCCCCTCCTCACACCCGGTCCGGCTTACAGTTTTGTTCCGTGTCTAGCCCTCCCCCACCTGCCCAGCAATTCACTGTTAAAAAGGTGGCTGAAGCTAAAGGCCTAGTCAAGGTTAATGCTCCTTTTTATTTATCAGACCTCTCCCAAATCAGTGAGCATTTAGGCTCTTTCATCAAATATGAAAAACCCAGCCCAGTTCATGACTCGTTTGGCAGCAACCCTGAGACACTTTACAGCCCTAGACCCTAAAAGGTCAAAAGGCCGTCTTATTCTCAAAATACATTTTATTACCCAATCTGCTCCTGACATTAAATAAAACTCCAAAAATTAAATTCCAGCCCTCAAACCCCACAACAGGATTTAATTAACCTAGCCTTCAAGGTGTACAATAATAGAAAAAAGTTGCAATTCCTTGCCTTCACTGTGAGACAAACCCCAGCCACATCTCCAGCACACAAGAACTTCCAAATGCTTGAACCGCAGCCGCCAGGCGTTCCTCCAGAACCTCCTCCCCCAGGGGCTTGCTACAAGTGCCAGAAATCTGGCCACCAGGCCAAGGAATGCCTGCAGCCCAGGATTCCTCCTAAGCCACATCCCATCTGTGCGGGACCCCACTGGAAATCGGACTGTCCAACTCACCTTGGCAGCCACTCCCAGAGCCCCTGGAACTCTGGCCCAAGGCTCTCTGACTCCTTCCCAGACCTTCTTGGTTTAGCGGCTGAAGACTGACGCTGCCCGATCGCCTCAGAATCCCCCTAGACCATCACGGACGCCAAGCTTTGGGTAACTCTCACAGTGGAAGGTAAGTCCGTCCCCTTCTTAATCAATACAGAGGCTACCCACTCCACATTACCTTATTTTCAAGGGCCTGTTTCCCTTGCCTCCATAACTATTGTGGGTATTGACAGCCAGGCTTCTAAACCTCTTAAAACTCCCCAACTCTGGTGCCAACTTAGACAATACTCTTTTAAGCACTCCTTTTTAGTTATCCCCACCTGCCCAGTTCCCTTATTAGGCCGAGACACTTTAACTAAATTATCTGCTTCCCTGACTATTCCTTGATTACAGCTACATCTCATTGCTGCCCTTCTTCCCAATCCAAAGCCTCCTTTGTGTCCTCCTCTTGTATTCCCCCACCTTAACCCACAAGTATAAGATACATCTACTCCCTTCTTGGTGACCGATCATGCACCCCTTACCATCCCATTAAAACCTAATCACCCTTACCCCACTCAATGCCAATATCCCATCCCACAGCATGCTTTGAAAGGATTAAAGCCTGTTATCACTCGCCTGCTACAGCATGGCCTTTTAAAGCCTATAAACTCTCCTTACAATTTCCCCATTTTACCGGTCCTAAAACCAGACAAGCCTTACAAGTTAGTTCAGGATCTATGCCTTATCAACCAAATTGTTTTGCCTATCCACCCCGTGGTGCCAAACCCATATACTCTCCTATCCTCAATACCTCCCTCCACAATCCATTATTCTGTTCTGGATCTCAAACATGCTTTCTTTACTATTCCTTTGTGCCCGTCATCCCAGCCTCTCTTCGCTTTCACTTGGACTGACCCTGACACCCATCAAGCTCAGCAAATTACCTAGGCTGTACTGCCGCAAAGCTTCACAGACAGCCCCCATTACTTCAGTCAAGCCCAAACTTCTTCCTTATCTGTTACCTATCTCAGCATAATTCTCATAAAAACACACGCGCTGTCCCTGCTGATCGTGTCCGATTAATATCCCAAATCTCAATCCCTTACAAAACAACAACTCCTTTCCGTCCTAGGCATGGTTAGTGCGGTCAGAGATCTTACACAAGAGCCAGGAAGGCACCCTGTAGCCTTTCTGTCCAAACAACTTGACCTTACTGTTTTAGCCTAGCCATCATGTCTCCGTGCAGCAGCTGCTGCCGCCCTAATACTTTTAGAGGCCCTCAAAATCACAAACTATGCTCAACTTACTCTCTACATTTCTCATAACTTCCAAAATCTATTTTCTTCCTCATACCTGATGCATATGCTTTCTGCGTCCCGGCTCCTTCAGCTGTACTCACTCTTTGTTAAGTCCCGCAATTACCATCGTTCCTGGCCCGGACTTCAATCCGGCCTCCCACATTATTCCTGATACCACACCTGACCCTCATGACTGCATCTCTCTGATCCACCTGCGTTCACCCCATTTCCCCACATTTCCTTCTTCCCTGTCTCTCACCCTGATCACACTTAGTTTATTGATGGCAGTTCCACCAGGCCTAATCTCCACACACCAGCAAAGGCAGGCTATGCTACAGTACCAGCCACTAGCCCGCCTCTTAGAACCTCTCATTTCCTTTCCATCGTGGAAATCTATCCTCAAGGAAATAACTTCTCAGTGTTTCATCTGCTATTCTACTACTCCTCAGGGATTATTCAGGCCCCCTCCCTTCCCTACATATCAAGCTTGAGGATTTGCCCCCACCCAGGACTGGCAAATTAGTTTTACTCAACATGCCCCGAGTCAGATAACTAAAATACCTCTTAGTCTAGGTAGACACTTTCACTGCATAGGTAGAGTCCTTTCCTACAGGGTCTGAGAAGGCCACCGCAGTCATTTCTTCCCTTCTGTCAGACATAATTCCTCAGTTTAGCCTTCCCACCTCTATACAGTCTGATAACAGACCAGCCTTTATTAGTCAAATCAGCCAAGCAGTTTTTCAAGCTCTTAGTATTCAGTGAAACCTTTATATCCCTTACAGTCCTCAGTCTTCAGGAAAAGTAGAACAGACTAATGGTCTTTTAAAAACACACCTCACCAAGCTCAGCCACCAACTTAAAAAGGACTGGAAAATACTTTTACCACTTTCCCTTCTCAGAAGTCAGACCTGTCCTCAGAATGCTACAGCGTACAGCCCATTTGAGTTCCTGTATGGATGCTCCTTTTTATTAGGCCCCAGTCTCATTCCAGACACCAGACTAACTTAGACTGTGCCCCAAAAAAACTTGTCATCCCTACCATCTTCTGTCTAGTCACACTCCTATTCACCGTTCTCAGCTACTCATACATGCCCTGCTCTTGTTTACACTGCCGGTTTACACTGTTTCTCCAAGTCATCACAGCTGATATCTCCTGGTGCTATCCCCAAACTGCCACTCTTAACTCTTGAAGTAAATAAATAATCTTTACTGGCAGGGCTATGCTGAACCTCCTTAGGCACTCTCTAATTAGATGTCCCGGGTCCTCCCAATTCTTAGACCTTTAATACCTGTTTTTCTCCTTCTCTTATTCCATTTAGTTTTTCAATTCATACAAAACCATATCCAGGCCATCACCAATAATTCTAAATGACAAATGTTTCTTCTAACAACCCCACAATATCACCCCTTACCACAAAATCTTCCTTCAGCTTAATCTCTCCCACTGTAGGTTCCCACGCCGCCCCTAATCCCGCTCGAAGCAGCCCTGAGAAACATCGCCCATTATCTCTCCATACCACCACCAAAAATTTTCGACGTCCCAACACTTTACCACTATTTCGTTTTATTTTTCTTATTAATATAAGAAGACAGGAATGTCAGGCCTCCGAGCCCAAGCTAAGCCATCATATCCCTTGTGACCTGCACGTGCACATCCAGATGGCTGGTTCCTGCCTTAACTGATGACATTCCACCACAAAAGAAGTGAAAATGGCCTGTTCCTGCCTTAACTGATGACATCGTCTTGTGAAATTCCTTCTTCTGGCTCATCCTGGCTCAAAAGCTCCCCTACTGAGCACCTTGTGACCCCCACTCTGCCCGCCAGAGAACAACCCCCCTTTGAATGTAATTTTGCTTTACGTACCCAAATTCTATAAAACGGCCCCACCCCATCTCCCTTCGCTGACTCTCTTTTCGGACTCAACCCACCTGCACCCAGGTGAAATAAACAGCTTTATTGCTCACACAAAGCCTGTTTAGTGGTCTCTTCACACAGACGTGCATGAAACATATCAACTAAATGCACAGGGCTAATGTTGAAGACGCTCTGAGGATTGGATGGTAGCAATGTATCAATGTTAATTTTCTGAAGGCTATACTATGGTTAGGAAGGACAGTGTTCTTGTTTGTAAAAAATACCATTCAAAGGTGATAGGGCATTAGATCAGAAACTTACTCAGGAAAAGAACAGTCCTTTTGCTGTGCTTCCAACTGTTTTATAAGTTTGTGGCTATTTCAAAATTTAAAAAAAAAAGAAAATAAAGAAAGCAACTGTTCCAAGCAATGTAACTATCTTCAAGTACAATGTCAAATTTGTACATGCTAGCTAAGGTAATCAATTCCCTGCTCCCCCCAAGAAAACACAGTGAGGTATTTTCAGTTGCTGAATATCAAATGTTTATTCTTTGCCTTCTTACTACTGCTAAAATCTCTTTGATAAGTGGCTCCTCTTAAAACTGGATTTGATTTCACAGAAATTTTGTGAATTATTATTCATCTTGAGGTGTCCCATGCTGGGGATGAGGATGTGTCGAGGCACAGCTTGGACAACCAGGCCAGGTGGGCCACCATGAAGGTTCTCCTCCCCATACCCCACCCCACACACAGAAACCTGCAAACAACTCAGGGAACACCTGTGCAAAGCCAGCCAGGTTGTCCAAGTCAGCTGAAAACAGAACACCATACTAGATTCAAATTACAAGTTCAGTACTGTACTGTACACATCCAGCATTACACATGCTTAAGATAATATAAGTATGCATAATGACACATCGGGTCTCACTTGTAAACTATAAGCACGCAGTTACAAAATGTTAAACTACAACATAATCCCAGTTTACCTAAAGTTACAAATGTTGTTGCATCGACATTGGCTGCTTCAGAAGCCATGGGCATGCAGACAGGAAGTAGAGAAAATATTCTAGCTAAGAATAATCACATTCCATATATTTAAGAATCTTTCTAGCCAAATCATATTCTAAAGAAGGCTATCTTGAAGGGCCAGGGCCAATTTCCAGGCTGTGTGGTTTTTATGAGAGGGAATTGTGCCCTGACACATATGTGCTCTTCACAGATCCTGGAACTATGAATGCAGGTAGACCACTGTGATTCCCAGGGTGACTTCAGCCTCTGGGAGCAAGAATACCTAGTGGCCCCTGGCTCAGGGGAGTCTCTCAACCCTGGAATTCCACCCAGGTCTGGAGGGCTGCTCCAGGCTGATGGGGACCATTTTGACCTGTCAAGCCCAGAGGCACCATGGGTATAGTCTGACAGCAACCTATAGTAACTGCAGCTTTCAGGCTAAATGAATATTCTGCTCTACCCCATGAGAATGCTTGCCCATTAAAGATGATTTTGTTTGCAATTTTAATATGATCTACAAAAAGAGCTAAACTTGTAATTAATAGCACCATGAAAACATAGATAATGGTAGAAAATAGGATAATAAAATAAATTTGCTTTCAATTCCGGGCAATGTTTCCTACCACTAACATGAACAAAGTAAACCATTTTAACTGAATTTGAGAAAAGAACATGTCTTTCTGGAGCAAAAATATTCTTGTAGGGAGAATATAGGCAAATATATTCATTATGAATTTTATATACATATGTGTGTATATATGTATGCATAGATATATAAAACTATTGAGCAGCAGAGGAAAGAATGTAAGACATAGCTCTCTATTGAGAGTGGCTGTTGGGCTGTCAAGCAGTCATGTAGAAGTATTTTTAAAAAGAAAATTGAGGGCACAAGAAAGCATCTAAAGTCTTGGTAAAATGGTCAACTGGGGTTCAGCAATTGAAGGAGAGTACTGAGTATGTACTAATGTACAGTTCACATCAACATCTCAGAAATAAAATAGCTCCAGCTTTGAAGCATCTCCCTTGACTGATTAAAAGAGGAATTCTCATCCCTACAGAAGGAAGAGGTAGTATGATAGTGAAATGCGGACAGATGCTGGTCCTTGGCTGCTCATTTGCTTTGCAGATTCAGTACCCCTGGCATCTTTAAAACATTTTTTTTGTATATGTGTTTGTTTTACTGGCTGATGCACTGCTAGGAGCAGATGTGTAGACAGGGATTCCACTCCCAGTGAGCACACAGGAGCTGGGCTTTCTCCAAAGCTGGTTGCAAGAGGGTGTTTGTTTTGAGAGGACTCGGCATACCAAGGCAGTCTGTTAAAATCCCCATTGACTGATACAGTCATTCTTCCAGATTGAACAAAACACCAGCAGAAGATGTATGTAGTTAAGTCAGACTCTCCGTGGTCCAGGAAATAAGAGAATCTTGCACTTCAAGTTGAGGAAAACTGGCCAAAGTGCTTCATGCCTGGGTGCCAGAGTTCCAGATTATAGGGTCACATCTGTAACAAAAATTTAGCGTAAATTCTCTAAATGCTCTGCATGTGCCAGTTCCCTACAAGAAGCTTTCCCCTCTCCATTGCCTTTCATACAAACAAACACACACACACACACACACACACACACACCATGAAAACTCGTCTTTATGCTTCAACACCCAGCACCAGTTCCCCATTTCCAGAGAAGTTTAGCTCTCGACTCCTATAACAGACATTATCTAAACTCATCACTTTGAAACTGTCCACCTCTGATTGCCGCTGCTGCTGGGGCAGAAAGCGCTGCATGGGCTGACTGTTCTAGCACAACAGCCCCACTGCATTTCACTGCTTTTCTGCCTCCAGACTTTCTCTGAAGACTCATCCCAAGTAGGCTCATCCCAAGTAGAGGCACGGATCAGAGATGAGGGAAAGCTAATGCCCTCCGCAGGCAACCCCAAATCAGTGAGGATGGAGCCAGTGGTTGCCATCCTTCAAGAGAATGATTCTGGGAGGCATCTGTACACTTCTCAGAGGTCCAATGAAGTCAGGCCTCTGTGGCCTGGAGCTGAGACCTTGATAATAATGCGCCCTTCATTTGCTTCTCCTTGTTGGCTGTCTCACTCTCCCTGCCCCCTCACCCCTTCTTCCTGGGATCACCTCCCAAATAAACTACTTGCACCCAAGTCCTTATCTCAGGTTCTTGCTTGTGGGGATCCAAACAGCCAGAACACATTAAGCAAAGAGATTGAGAGATCATATATTTTTTCAACAGCAAAGTAATGAAACATAAGCTCTTTGCAAGTGTCAAAGCTATGGTATTAACTGTCTAGGGAACCAAAAGAGTCACTGAACACTTTGAGCATCAATCTCTGTCATCTAAAACATGAAATGTGAACTCAAGGATCCTTTTTAGCTCTCATCCCATGCTATAATTCCATGACAATGCAAGCTATGTGTGTCCCCTTTAGATAATCTGTAGCCACTGAGGGGTGGAAAAATGCAGTGGCTTCTGTCTCATTACACATCGCACATCATTCGAACCTCAAGGGCATAAGACATGAATTTTCCACAATGGAAGCTTCAAACTTTCTGGGTGCTCCTCAAACTTGGCAACTTTCAGTTTTCTAACTCTTAACAGAAAAGGTCAAATTTCCATGTTACTGAGACTTCTAAAGCCATCCAAGTTCTCTAAACTTGCACACTCTTTACATCAAAATAACCAAATATCTTCATCAATTTCTCCTTCTTCCCTCTAGCAGTACCAGCACAGATCTCTCTTCCTAATCTCAGTCCAAAATTAGCATATATCTGTCCAAATTCCCCAGAGTGCCTCACTCAGTAACTCACACTTAACTGATGCTCAATAAATGCTCATTGAATGACTGAATGAACCCTTCAACAAAAAACACTTAGAATCATCCCAACTTTTGAAACATCAATTGGAAAATTGCCTTGATACTATGGTGGTTTATGAGCTATTTGTGTGTTTAGTTTCAATAGTGGCTTACAAACCTATTGCTTGTTTGTTTTCAATATACTGCAGAAAATATAAATCTAGTTAAAGTGAGAAATCCAGATTTTCACAGAAAATTCTAGAATTAGGCCTTGGAGATGTTTTCCTTTCCTTTAAAATTTAAAAAAAAAAAAAATTAACATTCCAGGCTTACTGTGAAGAAACCTCTTCCCTTCCCAAACCCCCAAATGGAGTCATACCTGTGAGTCTAGATTTTTTGGCTGTGTTCACTGCTCTCATGAACATGTATTCACCATTAGGGTCGTGCACACTGGATGAATACTTCTGAAAGAAAAAGCCAGAAACATGCTTGGTCATCTTTTCTTCTCCATCTCTTTGTTTTTTGACTGTTTTCTATTCTTTGTTGAAGTGGTATGTGACAAAAACATGATAATGTGACTTAGGTTCCTGGCTTTAGGCTAAGTAGAAAAACAATATGAAAAGGGCTTTACATAAAAAGAGCTTTCTACTGAACTTTCTTCCTCGTTTTTGCCTTTATTGTTTCTTTCCCAATAGACTTAGACCATGGGCACTATCTCATTCTCTTCCTTCTTTATGTCTCTTTTCAAATTCCAGTCTCCCACAGATATACACTGGCCAATGACCACACTGTGGATATACTTGAGTACTAGCATACTCGCGTAATATGCAGAGTGGTGTCAGTTCTTTGATTGAGAACCTGTAATGCAAGAGACCAAAAAGAATATCCCCCAGCACAGGGAGATTTTTGTTGTTGTCATTGTTGTTTATCTTTCTAAATAGCTCCTCAGTGGTTTTCTTTAAAAGCAAGGAGTCTAATAACCTACCATGTAAAAAAGTTGTCAATTTCCTTCTCAGCTACAATTGACACCTTAGAAGGCTTTCTTGCTGACTGTTTTTAACTTACCAGCTAAGCAAAACTTATAACTAATTGTTTCATCTCTGCCCTGCCTCTCAGGAACCTTAGATTCAAATTCGCAGCCCACGCATAATAATTTTTTAAAAATCAGAGTCATCTATTTTTATGTTTTAACCTTCCTCCTGACCTTTAGTCTTCTCTTGACCTCAATTTCCTCATCTAGTTTGAACAATAATAATAATAATGTAACTCTCTGTAAGCCATCAAGTCAAGTCCTCTTTGGAATGTGTGGGCTATAAAACAAATACATAAATTTCTGTTCCAAGTGATTAGTTTAATTAGTAGGTATGTCTTGGGGGGAAGGAATTGTCTCCCTGTTGGTCAAATTACTCTGACAAGAGCCATGTGTACTTTTGATGAGGAAATAATCACTGATGTGTATCTGTAAAGCAGATACAAGGAAAGATAGAAATCGCTTACCTTTTTTGTAAGCCAACAAATAAGTATGCATCCCAAAATGCAGACTACAACAAAGGCTGCACATCCTATGGGTAACCAGAACTTCAGTTGGCAACAAAGTTGTGATTCTGGATTGGAAAAAAAGGTATATTAATGAAAAATTCTGCTGAACCACAAGTTCTCTTACCAAATTTAAAAGAGCTATTTAATCAAATGAAGCTTTTCTTTATTATAGTCATGAAATCCAGTAAGTGGGCAAGTTATTAGACTAACATCATCTCAGTATTATGGCAAGATCCAGGAACTAAAACTTAAAAGATTATGCATATAATGTATTTACAAACGTGGTTAATAGAAAGGGCTTTTCTGCCTATATTTTTATAAAAGAGGTAATAGTAAAAGGAAGGTTATAAAACTATGATTTTCAATCATCATACTTCATTCCACAAACACAGTGCAAAACCAAACCTTAAATCTTAGGTGAATAGAGATAATACCCATTATTAAGCCATGAGTTTAAGTATTTGTCTTAATGCTTTTCCTGATTTTTAATAGCATATGTGTTTAAAAGGCAATATGATCTATTTCTGACTTAGCAGTCTATGGGATTACGTTGCATATTGCTGAATAATACTAATTATGATTAATAGTAAATCATCACCTGTATATCTTCATTATAAATGATTACCATCAACTGCATCTAAGTGAACTCCAACACAAAAGATATTTATTTGTCTAATTGATTTTGTTAGTGAGAAAAGTTGTCAAAACATATATATACTCTTAAGTTTGGAAGATGAAAGCAATGTCTTACCATAAATATGCAAATATCCTCCCGTAAGAGTTACTTTAAAAGGAGGAGGATCAAAAATTGATAGGTTGCAGAAGTAATAGTTGGCATGAGAACGGTCCAAGTTGTATAGAAAAAAAGAGACACTGTTGTTGGATAACTGAGAATGGCAGAATTTCAGACTCTTAATGGATACTGTGTTTCCACTTCCTTTTGTCTTAGTGAGATCGCAGAGTATTTGCCCCCCTTTCAGCAACTGCATTTTAAATTGCTGGACAATGTCAGGATATTTGCATAATATTTGTACACCTCCGTTGTGAAATATAAACATCTCATAATTGGCAGAACCATTGATTTCTCCTGCATAAAAAGAAAGAAAACAAAGCAAAAGTGACATTTTATAATGTTGCCCTAATAATTATATTTTAACATAAAAGCAATTTATTCAATGCATAAAGTCATCTCTGTTGCACCAAAATGAAACAGCTTCACATTCTCCCTCCACCCCTCAAGGAAGAACATAAGATAAAACTATGTACTAGAGAAAAAAAAATCCCAAACAGAAACTTGCTTGTCATATGTGAATATAGAATATACTAAATATTAAATAATATATTTACATAGTGTGTATGAATCAAACTGGTATGGTCTCTGTCCTTTGGTAGCTTTTGTATTGGAGGCAGATGGTAAAGGAATAAATATGTAGTAATGCAACATAATTTGTGATAGGAATGGAGTACTATTTAAATGAAGGTGGTAGAGTCAGGTGGGTTATAATTTTGATTATAGAATCAGAAAATGCCGCCTTGAGGAAGTGAGTTTTAAAATTGGAATTAAAGGATTAGTAGCACTTAGCTAAACAGAGAGATATGGGAAAAGTTGAAGTTTAGGAAAAACTTCATTTATTAGTAGGTATATCTTGGGGAGAAGGAATTGTCTACCTGTTGATCAAACTACTCTGACAAGAACCATGTGTACTTCTGATGAGTAAATAATCACTGATGTACATCAGTAAAGCAGATACAAGGAAAGATAGAAATTGCTCACTTTGTAAAAGTACGAAGTAGTTTAAAAATGAATAATTGTATATATATGTTATATATGTATGTATATTACATATTATATATTAAAATATATGTATTATATGTATATGTATATTACAATATATAGAGACTATGTGTGTGTATATATACTTGTATACATATACATACATATATACACACATACATTATGTCCTCCTGCTAGAGAGTAAAAGAACAGACTAATCATTTTCAAATGACAGAAATGTATTTTCTCCAAACCTCATCCACTGAGAACTGAATCAAGGCCTGATAATAAAGATAAAGCCCCAGATTTTTGTTTACTTTTTCTCTCTCTTTCTTTTCTTTTCTTTTCTTTTCTTTTCAGAGAAAAGGGTTTACTCTGTTCCCCAGGCTACAGTGCAGTGGCATGATCCTAGCTCGTTGTAGCCTCCACTTCCTTGACTCAAGGGACCCTCCTGCCTCAGCCTCCCAAGAAGCTGGGAATACAGGCACACACCACCATATCTTGCTAACTTTGAAAAAGAAATTTTGTAGAGACAGGTCTTGCTATGTTGCCCAGGCTGGTCTTGAACTCCTGGCCTCAAGCAATCCTCCTGCCTCGGCCTCTTAAAGTGCTAGGATTACAGACGTGAACCACCATGCCCAGCCCCACTTTTTCATTTTCTGAAATAAATTTATGCTTATAGGAAGCCAAGGTTGTTTTTGCAAGCTACATGGGAATCACAGAAGGAAAAAACTGAAATCAACTTGGCCTGGTGGTTGCAGATTCTGAGTTATTAGACTATAAATTCAAACTGCTCATTGCCTTCTCTTTCTTTTTGTTTTATTTTCCTTTTTAATATGACAAATTTTTATGCTGAAATTGTTTGGGAAAATTATTAGTATGCTGGTTTTTTCCTAAGTTTTGAAATCTTGGTCTTTGTTTTTGAGAAAACTATGTAAGTGTAAAAAAATTTTAAGGAAAAAAATTACCTAGTTCTACAGTGAAATAGAAATACTATTTGTATATTTTTGCTCTTTATCTTGCAAAAACATACTTATTATTTATAGCAAACATGTTATTTTGTGTTCTGCTATTGTTATTTTATGTCATAAACATTTCATTTTTTAGTCATCATAATTATCCTTTTTAATGACTATATTATTGGCCAAAATGTTAATCTATCATAATTTGTTAAAACTAAAATACTAACGTTGGATATTGGGATTATTTTCAGCATTTTGCTTTTATGTAAATATTATGACATTTGGTCAACATGTTTAAAAGTTATAATACTATGTATTGCCATTTTGCTTTCTGAAATTTGTAACAGGATTAGCATTATGCAGGAGGGGCTATTTGTCACATCTCTACTTACACTAGTTGCCTTAATTTTATTTAAGATACACAATTACTTATTTTCTTAATGACCCTAGGCTTCAATTTATATTTTCCCTATATATCTTCAATTTGGGTGATTTGATTGTGAAAATAAGCACAAGTGTTCTAGTCTTCAGTTATAGCAGTCCCTATTATTCAAACTAATTCTCACGCCAAAACACCCAAAAATGTTGAACAAATGTCCAAAAATATTATTAAAAGCATTAAAGAATGACACAAAGGAGGAGAAATTACCAGGCTAAATTTGAAGAGAGAACCAGAACCCCGAGAGACAGGCAAAGCTTGGAAGCTGCTTTTACTCGGAAAGCATTGCTGTTCTTTCAAATTCAAACTTTTGTTTTTATGTCTCATCTCCCAGAATCTGCAGAGTGAGTGATCTGCAGAAAACCCTCTCCCCAATAAATTGGGACCCCAAAGAGTCACATTCTTGGAGCACAGGTAAAGAAATAAACCAGACCTCATTCAGATTAGATGGTCCAGAAAAATCTTCTGGACTTCAATGGTTAGAAAACCTCAATCCTTGAATTTTCTTTAAGGAGATTTGCATTATGATTACCCTTCAGCTTTTGAAAGTAAAAATGCAAACTATTACAAGAAGAAAAGGTTTACATCCTAGGCCTCAAAAAATTTCGTACAAATAATATTCACATTCAATGGCAAACACATCACAAAAATAATGAGACATACAAGAAAACAAGGGAACAACAGAAACAACAAACTACAAAAACAAACTCATGATTTATATATCTGAATTATCAGGTCCCCAAAATAAAGTAATTAAGCTTATTATGTTTATGCAAATAAGAGAAAAACTTGTAATAATATCTGTAGTACACAGGAAAATTTAAGTCAACTAATTTGAAAAAGAACCTACAAGAATCGGCCAAAAAAATGCACTGAGATTTAAAACTCAATAGATAAGTTTAATATATATTAGACAGAGTTAAAGAGAAAATTGGTGAACCAGCAGATAGGTTGGAAAAATTAGTTAGAACCCAGTCACAATCCACAGGTTCAAGAATTCCAACAATTCACAAGCATATTTTTTAAAAGTATGCACACCTAGATGTATCTTAGTGAAAATCCTAAAAGCAGCCAGAGAAAAGAGACTGATTACCTTCCAAGGAGCAACTATTAGACTGTTTCAACATCAACAATAAAAGCCCTGATACAGTGGAATTATAACATATACCTCCAATGTGCTAAAAGAAACATCTGTCAATATAGAGCACATTGTCTAGAAAGATAGTGAAGGTATATGTAATTTGAAACTTTTCTAAGTGAAGTATACATGTTTTGATTTCTTCCATAATTACTAAAAAATAGAAATAGTTAATATAATCTGAATTAGTATCACAAAATTCAGCCTAATGGTTTTGTCTAAAGAGGGAGAAAGAGTTGGAATCAGAAGGAAATAGGGGTGCTGACAATCTTGTATTTCTTGACCTGTGGTGATTATGAGGGTAAGGTAGTATGCTTTAGCATTATTCATTAAATTGTACATTTTTTTCACTTTTCTATATGTATGTTTTGTTTTATAATAACAAGTATGTTTAAAAGCATACAGAAGGAAAATAATACTTGCTTTGTTTTAAAAACTGGAAGGAACAATATTATCAAGAGGCAAAGAAAAAAAAACTGTTGGCATGAGAACAGGTGCAGTCTACATTAGATTAAAACGTAGGGTATTTTGCTTGGGGCTTTATTTGTCTGACAGTAAAATATGTTGCCCCACTGTTGCTTTGATGCGTATGTCTCTACCGTCTGCTGCAGAAGATAAAATCAGTGGACGGGTTCTCAGTTCCTTTAGAAATGTTCACAAAAAATTTCCCAGAGACTTTAGAATGGCAGCAAGTAAACCACAATGATCTTGGAGCCAAAGCGTCTGTGGTCACCATGTATACACAGACATAGACGCATTGTCTTCTACTTCCGAAGATGATTTTGTCAGCAGATTTTTCCCCCATTGTGCCCGCATTGTGGCAAACACAAGAGGACATGAATGGTTGGCGGTGCAGTGTGGTGGAAGTGCATTGCAGTGGATCCCAAGGAAACCAGAGGCAAATTCTGGTTCTGCCACTAGCAAGGCTCTGTGGCTAGGGTACCCCTGTGGAATTCAGCCTCCTCATCCGTGAAATGAAGAAGTGAAACAAAAACATCTCAATGTTATTTCTAACACTTGCTTTCTCTGGATTCAGCATCAGAATATATCCAGATAAGACTGCAAACAACTGAGAGAGCTAATTCTTTGCTGTTGGGTAAGTCTTCCAAAGGGAGAACAATGTTCCTGTTAACCACTTTCTGTCTCAATATCATAATGGGCTATTCCAGAAAGTCAAAATAAATTAAAATAAAGGAGACTGTCTTTCTTGCCCACAAAAGTATTTAGGTAGGACCAGGAATGCTGTGCCTCAATTTTTCTTGAATGGCAATGTTGAGAGTGTGTGCCACTGACATCAGCTGAAGATTTCAAAGTGTCATTTCTATTGGACACTCTTTTTTTTTTTTTGAGATGGAGTCTTGTTCTGTCACCAGCAGGCTAGAGTGCAGTGGTGCAATCTCAGCTCACTGCAACCTCTGCCTCCTAGGTTCAAGCGATTCGGCTGCCTCAGCTTCCCAAGTAGCTGGGACTACAGTCACATGCCACCATGCTCAGCTAATTTTTGTATTTTTAGTAGAGACAGGGTTTCACTGTGTTGGCCAGGATGGTCTCGATCTCTTTACCTCACGATCCGCCCACTTGGCCTCCCAAAGTGCTGGGATTACAGGCGTGAGCCACCGCACCTTGCCTGGACGCTCTTAATTACTCATTTTATTATTTTTAACTTAAAAACTACCTGGATCGCCTATTTATTATGAAATGTAGTGATCAGAAGGCTGACTTAGGTTTCCACATATCCAGTGTTTAAACTTTCCATCTGGAAAACCACTTGACAGCTCTAAGTCTGCAGTTTGAATGTTTTTAACTATAGCATTTAATTATTTCATAACTATTTTGGCAGATATCGAACAGATATGCTTGCTATAGCTTGAATGTTTGTCCCCCTCTGACTGACACTCATATTGAAAATTAATCCCCAGTGTAATAGAATTGGGAGGTGGGGCCTTTAAGAGATGATTGGCAGAACCCCCCATGAATAGCTTAATCCAATTCATGGGTTAATGGGTTAACAAATTAATAGGTTATCACAGGAGTGGGTTAATTATCATGAGAGTTAGTATGTTATAAACAGCCAGATTGGCTGTCTCTCAAGAACCTCCTCATCATGTAATCCTCTGCACTGCCTTGGGCCTCTGATGAGTGTCCCCACCAGGAAGAAGGCCCTCACTAGATTTCACCCCTAGGCCTCAGCCTAGACCTAGGCCCCTAGACCCCTAGACTTAGGCCCCAGCCTCCAGAACTGTAAGAAATACATTTCTTTTCTTTATAAATTACCCAGTCTCCGGTATTCAGTGATAGCAACAGAAAATGGACTAAGACAATGCTCAAATGACAAATTACAAATTCTTCTTGGCCTTTGGTAACATTTGAAAATAGTATTAAAGGAGACTGCCCCTTATAACCATGACTAAAGCATTTAATGGATAGACAATTTAAGGAAGATCTGAATACGTTAGTTTCTTATAACTGCAAAAGCAGCTAGGATCTTTTCTCCATCCTTCTTGGATGTTCTTATCTCCAAGTCTAATACTCAGCCTGGAATGCTGGTATGATAGATAGCACCACTTTTATAGATAGTGTCTGCTCTGATTGGTAAGGTGTCAAATCTATTTGGTCAATTCTGTTGCCATACCAGTAGTTAAAAATTGTCAGTGCTCCCCTTACCAATCTCTCTCTTCTTGTTCTTTCTTCCTTTTTCTCATGTTTGCCTTTTCTTCCCATACCACCTTTAATATAAAATCTTCTCCAAAACATCCTCTCTCACACTATCTTTGATATGCTCCTCATGCTTCCTAATATACCATTTCCATTGCTAATAAATTTCATCAACACTGTTCATGTTTCAGGCATCCTATAAATACCCTCAGCTTTACACTTTTTGTTTCCTGTAACATGATTCAACCCCTTCTCAGCATCATACACAGTCAGACCTGCTGACCTCTTCTGTGTACGTACAGACAACTGAAGGCCCAGACAGATTAAATTATTTGCCCGAGGTCACACAGCTTCCTGGGTGCATGAAAGATTTTTGGTTCAATCCACAGTCAAAGTGTCACTAGCAACAATCAACAGAAGTATAATAGAAGCAGGCAACCACAGGAAGCTAGACAGTGGTCACTAACAACTGAGTGTTACAGGACCACTGCTAAAAATCTGTGAGCAGGAAGAACGCCTAATTTCCAGCACCTCTGTTTTATGTCCAACAGAATCTATCCACTTCTCCTCCATCTCAGCTTCAACTGGTCCAAACCATTGTCATCTCTCTCCGGGACTACAAGAGCTTCTGCTTTTACTCTTGCCCATTTACAATCCATTCTCCACAGAGAAACCAGAATGACCTTCTTACATGCATAATCCAATAGAGTCATTGTTCTGCTTATAAAACCTCCAGGGGCTTCTCATTCCACTTACAGTAAAATCTAAGTTCTTACCCTGGTTTCCCATGAAATGCATGATCTCTCCTACCTCTCCCCATTTTATACCAGTCACACACTACACCACAGTCACACTGCCCTTCTTTCTGTTCCTCAAACACACAAAGCAGGTTCCCAGGGCTTTTAATTTCTCATTTCTCCACCTAGAACATTCTCTCTGATTTTCACATGGCTGCTTCTTTGTCATCGTTCAAGAGTAATGACACTTCTTCAGTGACCACTGGCCACCCAGTCTAAAGAATATATCCAGGTCATTATCTAGTACATTAACTGACATAAAGCATTTATCACTGTCTGAAATTATCTGGTTTATCTGATTGTTTTCTTCTTTATTGTCTGGCTACTCCACTCTAATGTAAGCTTTAAAACCAGGGACCTTGTTGGTCTTATTCACAAATCCATCCCAAGTATCTACAATAATACCTGGTGTGTTGTAAGCTGCAATCAGTATTTATTGGATGGATGAAATCATGGTTGGATGGGTGAACAAATGAATATGTAGACGGTGACATTTTAAATCTGAGGAGATGAAGCACAGGATTTATAATATAAGAGCCAAAAGGGGCTTCTAGAAAGGACAAGTTAAACCTTTCATTTTGCATTTTCCATTTGCATTTATCAAATTAAACTAGAGCCAGAAAATGTGACTATCTTGCCCAGGATTACATAGCTCATAGCTGGGGCATGATCCCAGAGTTAGCTATGCCATATTATTGCTTTTCTTCTGGAAACAAGTATATGAAGATACACAATCATGCATACAAGACACTACCCCAACTGAGATGTCATGTTCTAATGGAAATTATCTGTCTGAGCTTTAAAGAAAAACTTTCTTTACCTTCAAATATCCACTGGGTTCATAAATACTTATTTAGACAGTTGATAATTCTTTTGGCTCTTATATGTCTGTGGAGGGCAGGACAACTTTGTTCCATCCAAGTGAGCAACAAACCTGGTTGCTCACTTGGATGTCCCAAAGCACAGCCATTACATTTGCCCAATATATGGCCAGGACAAGAACCCCTGGACCAATGGTTGTTCTAATATACCAAGATGTTTTATAAACACAGCATGTTAGTGATTTGTGATATAAACATCATCTTATATCTTTTAGCACTTAATATGTTACTAAAAACACAAAAAGGAATGTGTGGTCTTGGATCCTGGTGATGAGTCTTAAAATCTGAATATTAAACATGAGGTTTTGTTTTGCTACCGTATCTGTTTACTTTTTATTGGCTAGATTATAATCAGTCTAGAGAACAGGTACTATATTTTCTTCATCACATAGAATACTGTGTCTAACAGGGCATATTCTTCCCAATAGAGGCTCAAGCCTGTTAACTGCTGCTAACAATAATTTTTATAGGCTGGGCGCAGTGACTCGCCCTGTAATCCCAGCACTTTGGGAGGCCGAGGCAGGAGGATCACGAGGTCAAGAGATTGAGACCATCCTGGCCAACATGGTGAAACTCCGTCTCTACTAATAATACAAAAATTAGCTGGGCGTGGTGGCGTGTGCCTGTAGTCCCAGCTACTCAGGAGGCTGAGGCAGGAGAATCACTTGAACCCGGGAGTCAGAGGTTGCAGAGAGCCGGGATTGCACCACTGCACTCCAGCCTGGCAACAGAGCAAGACTCCGTCTCAAAAAATAATAATAATAATAATTTTTATAATATTACTGTTGATATCAATAGACTAATGTTTTCAAGAGCAAAATAAAAATCTTTATATTAAGTGATCTCTTTAGGTTTTCAAAATTTATAAAGCACAAGAACATTTTCTTCTTCTTTTGGGGGACTATTAAGAAAATTTCTGAAGAAAAGGTCATTCACCTGAGAATTGCACTATAGTGCAGATGAGTTCATTTGCAAGTTGATGCTTTTAATATCTGAACTACTTCATTTCACCAGTATAAGACGTTCTTGCCCAGACCCATCCTGCTGGGACTCTTTGCAAGCAGTTGTATTGTTCCTGGTTGAAAATCCTCTGGAGGAAACATTTAAAGAACCCACTCAGTGCAGAGTGTGCAAGATATCAGAAATGTAATTTTATTTTCTTTAACTCAGACTTCTAACCACAAACCTCCACAAAGGTCTCAGAGTGATGGAAAGATAAGATGTCCTGAGTTTGTAATCATTGATAGTGCTTATTAAACACATTTTCTGTAATCAAACAATGATAAGTATTAGCTTAGCACAGCACATGAATGTGATACAAGAGGCAAAAGTCTAAAAATTGCAATGTTTATATTAGGTTTTAGTTATATTTGATGTTTTACTAAGAAATTCTGGCATTTAAAAAAAAAGTACTTCCTACCACTTTTCTCACCTTTCATAAAAGCAATGTCATGTCTTATGAGTCTACCAGCTAAAACCTTTAGATCCCTGGTTAGTAGATTTTTATATATGCATCATTTCTAAACTTACATTGCTATTCAAAGGCACCCATAATCTAAAGAAGTAATTGAGGCAAGGAAGGAAGGGAGGATAGACAAGATAAACCCAATCTAACCTAAATGCCTAACATTTGGAGAAAAAAAAAAGAAAGCAAAAAAAAAAAAAATGGGAAGAAGCAAAGTGAGGAGAAAAAGCCAAAAGAGTGCTCATGAACACACACACAATGTGTGCATTGTTTTACTCTCCAAGGAACTCCATAGGGGGTACAAAACAACCCTTTGGTTCTCTAAGTGTGTATAATAAGAAAAATGAAAGATTGATTTGCTCCTAGTTAAAACTGATTTCTTCATGAAAAATGAAAAAATCCCAGTGGTATTGTAAAACTTTGTAGCAATATTCACAAAGCAATTAATTTACAAACAAGTTATTTTGTTAGTTACTTCATTGCCTTTGATTTGAAACTATTGTACTAGGGAAATCATATGAGATTAAATGAACCCAACTCTCTTCCACAGAGTGGGAGGGAGAGAGGATTTTATCCACACCTCTGAATACCCACATTGCTTGCCATTGCTCAGCTACTGTGCAAAACTCCTTGGGCACACGGACAGGGTGTTCACTGCCTGAACTTATTTGCACCTATGGCTCCAGCTCTCATGTCTACCCCCAGGAGCCCACATTTTCTCTCCAGCCCAAACTTCTAGTTCCTTTT
The DNA here is from genome assembly GCF_028858775.2 of Pan troglodytes. Classification (NCBI taxonomy): domain Eukaryota; kingdom Metazoa; phylum Chordata; class Mammalia; order Primates; family Hominidae; genus Pan; species Pan troglodytes. Next base: position 106,175,450 of record NC_072411.2, on the reverse strand, counting down.
TTCCAAATTCCTTTCAACATCACTATCTGGTTTTACTCTAACACATCATGTATAGCCTTTCCAAACTGAGCTCAGTACAGTCATGCGCTGCATAAATGACATGTCGGTCAACGATGGACTGTATATATGGTGGTGGTCCCATAAGATTATAATACAGAAATTTTTAATGTCCCTTTTATGTGTTTAGTTACACAAATATTTACCATTGTGCTACCATGGCCTGCAGTATTCAGTACAGTAACATGCTGTACAGGTTTGTAGCCTAGAAGCAATAGGCTACTCCACATAGCCTAGGTAGTGCAGTAGGCTCTGCCATCTAGTAGACATCATTGTGTCAGTACGCTCAATGATGTTCACACAACAAAATCACTAAGGACACATTTCTCAGAATGTATTCCCATTGTCAAGTGGCACATGACTGTATTCATTCACCAAACCCAAACCCTGTCTTTTCAGGGAGTCACTAGTCTGACCCTAGGAACCTCAGAGTCTTCCTCATTTCTTCCTCTCTCTGATTTTCATCATCCAATTGGTCACCAAGTCCAGTTGACTCCAGCTCATGAATATCTCTTAAATTCAATTCTTTTTCTCCATTCCCATTGCCAATCCACACCTTTTTCATGTCTTCCCTTATCTGTGGAAGCATCCTCTTGACTGGCCTTCTCAATACTGATCTCTCTCCTCCCCATCCCTCCTCCATGCTGCTCCCAAAATTATGTTTCAGAAAAGCATTTCACTCCCCAGTTTAAAAGTCTCTATTAGTGTTCTATTGCTTTTAAGGTATTTTAAAATATATATATCTGGCTTGACACAAAATGCTTTCACAATCTCATAGGCCATCTATTGAAGCCACACTGAACTTTTTGGCCATTTCTTTCACACTTCTGTTCTTTACTACTAGAATATGCTTCACATTTCATTATTTCTGTTACCATAAACTAAAATATCTGATTACCCCTTAATCTGAGAAGAAATTCTCATTCATTCTTCAAGAACCATTTTAAATGTCAACTTCTCTCTTGAGATATTTCCAAGACCACCAGACAAAGACTCTTATTTCTATGCTCCCAATAATACTTTGTTTAGGCCAGTATATTTTAGCACATAGCATATAATTATTTTTGTCTGTCTTCCTCATTTAACCATGAGTTCCACAAAGATAAGGACAGCATTACAGTTGCCTAAATAATCCCAGGACCTTGAACATAGTGGAAGCTCAATCATATTAAATAAAAGAATTAATATTAATAGAAGAATATAAAGGCTAAGCATGTTTGGTAAATATCTTTGTAATGGGCCAAGAAGAGGAGTGGGAAAAGGAGAGCAAAGATCCTATTTACTGAAGATTGGGAGATACTTATTCCCCAGTCAAAAAGAAAAGACTCACGGGAAAGGGAGACCCTCTTCTCCCAAACACACACTCTGACCGGAGAAGCTGAAGGTCTGTTTGTGGAGAAGTTTCCGACTTTATCTGGAGGTGAGTCAAGTTAGAGAGCCAAACAGAGCAAAATACAGGGGTAGAGGAAGCTGCAGAAAGGCTCTGGGAGCTCAATGGGTCCCCAAGCAGCCCATTCTTGCCAGGCACCACAGGGATCCATCTGGAGGGTGGTCAGAGGAGCAGGGTATAAAACTCCACAGGGAGAAGGAATTCTCTAGCTGAACTTTGTAACTATTTGAACAGGGCAAGAAGTCTCCTGGCCTGAACTTGGGGGAAGCCGTGAATCCAGCATGCAGACTTCACATGCAGGGGAAAAACTAAAGCCCTTTTCTTTCACAGCTGGGAGGCAGAAAGCCTCAGGCAAGTTTTCAAGCCAGTCTCGCCCTTTGCCTGGAAACAGACTTGGGGCTGTTAGAGGAGGCATGGTTAGAGTGAGACCAGCCCTTCCGTTTGCATGGGATCTGGATGAGACCTGTGACTGCCGGTTTTCCCCCACTTCCCTGACAACCTGCATGACTCAGCAGAGGCAGCCATAATCCTCCTAGGTACACAACTCCAGTGACCTGGGAATCTCACCCACATCCCCCACAGCAGCCACAGCAAGACCTGCCCAAGGAGAGTCTGAGCTCAGACATGCCTAGCCCTGCCCTTCCCTACCAACCCTGGTTAGCAGAACACAAAAGGGCATATAATCCTGGGAGTTCTAGGGCCCCACCCACCACCAGACCCTCTCTATACTATTACAGCTGATGCTTTCTGGAAAGCGCCACCTCCTGGCAGGAGGCCAACCAGCACAAAAATAGAGCACTAAACCACCAAAGCTAAAGGCCCTCATGGAGTCCATTGCACCCTTCACCACCTCCACCAGAACAGCACTGGTATCCATGGCTGAGAGACCCATAGATGGTTCACATCACAGGAATCTGTGCAGACAACCCCCAATACCAGCCCAGAGCCGGGTAGACTCGCTGGGTGGCTAGACCCAGAAGAGAGACAACAATCACTGCAGTTTGGCTCACTGGAAGCCACATACATAGGAAAAGGGGAAAGTATGATATCAAGGGAACACTCCATGGGACAAAAAAAAAAATCTGAAGAACAGCCTTCAGCCCTAGACCTTCCCTCTGACAGCACCTACCCAAATGAGAAGGAACCAGAAAACCAATTCTGGTAATATGACAAAACAAGGCTCTTCAACACCCCCAAAAAATCACACTAGTTCACCAGCAATGGATCCAAACCAAGAAGAATTTCTTCATCTACCTGAAAAAGAATTCAGGAGGTTAGTTATTAAGCTAATCGGGGAGGGACCAGAGAAAGGTGAAGCCCAATGCAAGGCAATCCAAAAAATGATACAAGAAGTGAAGGGAGAAATATTCAAGGAAATAGATAGCTTAAAGAAAAAACAATAAAAATTTCAGGAAACTTTGGACACAATTTTAGAAAGGTGAAATGCTCTGGAAAGTCTCAGCAATAGAATTGAACAACTAGAAGAAAGAAATTCAGAGCTTGAAGACAAGGTCTTCGAATTAACCCAGTCCAACAAAAACAAAGAAAAAAGAATAAGATAATTTGACACCAGGGTCCACACACTTACTTAATCTCTTCACCTAATAATCTAGTCCAACCCCCTCATTGTACAGAAACTAAAGCATCAGAGCTAAAGAGATTTGCTAAGAAATAAAAAAACAAAAAGAAGCTTTTAACATTAAGCTAGATATGAAAATGAATTTCAGGTATTTATTTTCCTTGTAGGTATATTGGATATATTATCACCCCTAATACTTAAAGTAGTATTCGCATTGGTGCCACATATGTGTTCTGTGATTGAAAGGGTTATTATATATCAAAAAATTATTTTAAAGTGACTTAGATATGAAATTACATTGTACATAACACACTCATCTCCCTAGACATTTTCATTCATCAGCCATCATGTATTAAGCTGGGCTGTCATTGTACCTGGGTTCTTCTCTGATGAAGTCTAAATTCTTAATGATTTTCCCATCACTTATCTGCCTGTAGAAATGTACAGAAATGGATTCACATATAGAAGTAAATTTCATCATAATGAAATAAGTGCAAATAGGCACATCTATGAGATTTTTGCATTAGTCCTAGATAGTGCAAGGTAAACAGAACTTTAACTGTGAGTGCAGTAGACAGCTTGTTGTTGTTATTGTTGTTTTTGCATGTACGGATTCTTTGATGCAAAGTCCTAGAACACAAATACAGGCTGTAAAAAAAATCTATTTATCAAATTCAAAAAAGTTACCTTTAAATGATCATTAATTGCTTATTGAAAGTGCTGTGTCTGTGTCAACATGGCTCAAATAAACAGATCCTAACAACACTCGTGGTCAACTGGATGGAAACTCCTGAGTCTATCACCCTATTTGGGGACAACCTGTTTCTTTTTTTTCCTCAAGCAAAGTAGATACAAGCATCATTATGTTATACATGAACCAGAAGGAAGTTCATATCCCCAGTTTCTGACTCTCTAAACTTGCACATCTTTACCTGTTTTGGTCAACCTTACAGGCCAAACTATTGGGAAAAAAAATCATTTCTTGACTAATACTTTCAATTTGTGTGACATATCCCCTACATACTTAAGTTCCACTTTCCAAAATATAATTGTGAATTTTTATAAGGTTTCAAATGCCATGTTTTTTTTTCACTTTGAATGACCAAAAAGTGCCATTTGACAGACCTAGTTTATTAGAACAGCAGTAGTACTGAGATGCCATTTACAGAGAAATTGTGATCTTTTCTTCAGTTATTGCAAGCTACAAATGATTTTAAAATACATTTTTAAAAATTTGCAAAGCCCAGTAAGTCATTTTGCATATAAAACTCAATATTCTTAGAGTAGGGAAGCAGTATATGTTGTAGATTTTGCTGTTTACAACTGTGAATACTGGGATGAATTTTTTTAAGCCAAATAATGCTAGGAATCTTACAGTGAGTAAAGATAAGAATTTCAGTCCCCCCTACATGCCTGCATTTTGTTTCTACCAAGAAATGGGAATATGCTACTAGTAACTTAAAACTGAAATATCCATTTCATCTGAAGGAGTTGTGGTTAACAAGCAACAGCAAGTTGTGAAAGCCATTTTGTTCACAAATGATGAAAAAATAAGGGACTCAAGATCTTACATAAGAATAAGAGACATTTCTAGAAAGAGTGGGGAAAAACAGCATAAGGTATGATTAAACAAATACTAGGAAAAAATGACTGAAATGAAGAATAAAGCTTGAGTCTAGAGATTGAAAACTTTCACCCAGTCTTAAAAAAAATAATAATAAATTAATAGAACGGCGGGGCGCGGTGGCTCAGGCCTGTAATCCCAGCACTTTGGGAGGCGGAGGCGGAGGCGGAGGTGGGCGGATCACGAGGTCAGGAAATTGAGACCATCCTGGCTAACACGGTGAAACCCCGTCTCTACGAAAAATACAAAAAAATTAGCCAGGCGTGGTGGCGGGCGCCTGTAGTCTCAACTATTTGGGAGGCTGAGGCAGGAGAATCGCTTCAACCCGGGAGGTGGAGGTTGCAGTGAGCCGAGATTGCGCCACTGCACTCCAGCCTGGGCGACAGAGTGAGACTCCGCCTCAAAAAAAAAAAATTAATAGAAACACACAGAAAGAGAAACAGAGGGAGTTACACATATCCTGGAGGAATTCCTGAATTCCAATACTGAAGTAAATAGCTTTCAAGATTATGAAATTCTAGAGTTTTTTTTTTTTTTACAAAGGAATGAGAATTAGACTACCATCAAACTCTTCACCCACAACCCTAGAAGCCAGCAGACAGTGGAGGAATATCTGCAACCACTAAGAAGAAAGGCTGCCATCCAGGACTCCTATTCCCAGGAAAGATATCAGTCACTCATCAAGGTAAAAGGAAGACACCCTTACCTGTACTGGAATTCAGAGAGTTGGGGGTATTTAACGAAAATAAGAGAAGTCTTCTGATCATTAGATTAGAACAGAGATCACAAGACAGGAGCAGATGTCCAGAATGATGTTGTCATTGAACGTATGTGATGTAAGTGTTAAGAAAGGATTCTTGAAACAGAAGAGAAATACTGTAAGAGGAAACCTAGCAATGATCTGCAACTATAAGCTTTAAATTATTTCCACAAAACCCACGTATGGAGCAGGGTGCACTGTCTGGGGGAAGTGTGAGAGTGGGAAAGGAAGAACATTCTTAAGTTCTCATATCAGCGCAGGGGATGGGGACTAGGCACATCAGACAAAGGCATTTTCATTATTTTCATACAATGATAAACAAGTAGACATTCAATTAGATTCTTTGAACATGTCAATTACTTAGTAAATTAAGAACTGTAGTCGACCTTCCAAATTAACCGGAGGCAAAGAGGAGAGTCAAAAGAAATTTCATCACACCAACAAAAATAAAAGAGAAAAAGAGGATACAACAAAGAAAAATAAGTAGTAAATAAACATAGAAATAAAATCAAGTAGAGGCTTATGCTGACTGGGAATGGCCTGAATTCATCTATCAAAAGAAAAAATTGACAACTGGGATTTTTGTTAAATCTAACAAGAACACTCTGGAAGGGGGTGCTGCCAGGAGATGATATTTACTCAGTCGTGGAGAGGCTAAGAGGGGCTCCAAGGTCAGTCATCTTCACAGACTTCTCTCAGACACTGGAGACACTGAGGGGCTCTTTTCCCAAGTGGAATTCAGGAGTCACTAATGGAATGCCTCAGTGACAAAGGAAGGCTCAAAGTGGCCTTGAGAGCTATCCTCCCAGCTTCCTCACAGAACACATCATAATACATGCACGTTTATTAGACACCCTCTGCCATCAGCCCTTCCCACTCTGGCGTATTATCCACACTGCTTTTAAAGTAGTCTTTCTAAAACCAGAATTTGTCCCATCACTCATATGGTCCCTGTTGCCTATAAGGTCTACAAAGAGGGTCTTCAAAATGTAGTTAGACATTCACATTTTTCCTAGATATTTTTATAATTAAAAGTGTCCTATTGCTCCAAATTCATTAAAAAAAAAAAAGACTTTGTTAAATTCTACATTGAGATCCATCAAAGACTAGAAATCAGCAAGATTCCCATCCTTCTTAATTCACAACCAAATAACAAAGGTGATCAGAATCATTGAGATTTATGTTCCTTTAGATTTATGTTACACCTCCACTACTTCAACACAGTTTAGAAAGAATGTAGATGTTGGAGTCACATTACAGTTCTGATTTTGGTTCTGCCACCAATTACTGTGTAACAAATCACTTAACCTTTCCTGGTTGGAAATTCTTCAAACACTGACTAAAGGTAAGAATGCCTACATCTTCATGGCATGAGAAAGCCTATGTAAATTGGGAGGATTGAAAATACAACAGAGGACAAGCAAGTGCTTAGTTTACTTGAGTTTGGCTCTTTTTCTTTAGAGCTTTTACATGGCAGTTTCTGGATACATGCATTGTGGAGATATTTTAAATAGGATCATTGCTAGCAGATTTATTGTTACCATTTAGCCACTCGTGCCTCAGGTTTGCCACATGCCAAACAGCATGCCACATCGCATGATTTTCTTTATAATGAAAGTGAACATTGGTTGTATTCATTTAGAATCTACGATGAATATTGTTCCAGAATACAAATTATTCATCAGCTTAATCTGGAAACTTAAAATAATCCTACCTAAGGCTGGATCTCACCTTCCACAGAATTGACACCGATGCTACTTTAATTCTCCTGAGCATAATACCACAACCAGAACTGCCCAAATTGGTTTGGCCTAGTTGAATGATTTTTATCAATACAAACAAACCCTTCCACGAATGGTACCAACGTTCTTGGAAGAATATCCAAAATCTGGAACATAGACCATATGGTCTGAATGGTCTGGCCTCTACTTTCCTTTCCAGCCTCACCTTGGACCAACTTGGACCAGTTGGTCATCTTGGACCAAGCTCAGCCTCTTCCCTCTTTGTGCTCAGGCACATCTGTCTGCTTTCTTCTAGTTCCCTAACCTTACCTCATTCCTTCCTGCCACAGGCTCTTTGCACTTGTTCCTTCCATGGTATGGAACGTTCTTCCCTACCTTCATACCGTTCTCCCCATTGATGGCTACCTTGTCCTTGAAATCTCCGCTCAAGTGCCACTTGCACAGGAAAGACTTCAATGAACCCTGCTCCTCAGCTACACCTCCACACCCACCCAGTCTAGTCAAGCTCCTTGTTACATTCCCTCATATAATTGAGTTTTGCCTGTAATTATCATTAATCAATGGGATTATTTGATTAATATATCTCTCTCTACCATGCAGTTACCTTCCAAAGAACAGGAGTTGACCTGGTTTTGCTCATCCTTGTACATACACCATCTGGCACAGTACCTGCTACCAGGCAGGTGCTCAACGCTACATGAGTAAATGGATGAATGAAGAATGAATATGAATTCCAAAGCTGCTCATGTCATTCATGCCGCTAAAGGACTTCATGAGATTCTAGAAAAGGCATAAACCAGCAAGTAGCCCAAAACTGTCCTTGTGCTCATTCTACATTCCTCAATCCTCTTAACTGCACTTAACTCACTTTGAGCCAGCACAAGATGAAACATTTGATCAATTTGATTTCATTTTTTTTTCATTTTTTGTAAGAACAGTAAGGTCTATTTTTTTACCACTGAAAAAATGTATCCCTAGATAGGATCATACCTACTAAAAGTTCTGCCTTCACTTTTAGTTTATTTGATTATTTAAGTTATTTAATATTACTTAACTTTCCTTTTTTCAACCTCAAGAATAGGGCTCAGTGTGAAAGAGAAAACAAAAGTAGTACAAATTATATACAGTAAAAAGCAGCAGAAACACGTGTATTAACTTACATTGTATGTAGCATTATTTAAATTGTCCATATAGAGTCTGCTATATGCCATTCAAGAGAAGGAATCAGGGACTCCAGAATGATTTTTTTTGTAAGGTCTACAGGGGCTAGGAAGTATTTTTACATTATCCTTTCCTCCTTGGCTTTTTAGGGTGAACTCTGATACTTAGTGTCAATAAAAACTCTATGGTGCCCTGGACATTTCAGATAACAGATCATCTAGGTAAGATTAAAATCAAAATCCTTCTTTTCAAAGACTTCCCATTTTATTTTCTACCACAGAAAGAATTCCCAGTCCAAATGCCAGAGCTATTTAATTTTCATTCTGTTGACACAAGTCATTTTGCCTTTCATCTTTCTCTAAGAACAGTAAGCCACTCTGCTAGTTTATCCACTGACAGGTAACTCCAAGCAGGTAATTTAAAAATTTAATGGTCTGATGAAACATGTTTTTCATCTCAAGACACAGTATCAAAGGCAGCAATGCAAACTCAATGCCATCCACAGTGACATGAGTGACATGGTGCCCTTGGCCATATCCTGAAACTATTCCTACTTTCAAAAACCAAAACCACTGTCTTTTGGGTGCGTAATTTTTCTACCTTTGCTTTTTCTTAATGTTTACTTGAATTATAACTTAATAAGAAATATTCAATACACCACTTACCTGTTAAAACTTTAATGCGCAAGCAGAAGAGAAAGAAATACCAGAGGCCTGACTTCATGTTTGCCAGAAACAGTTAACAGTCCTCGCGTTCAGTGTTCAAAGCTGACAGTGAATTCAGGCTCTCGGTTGTTTTCTATTTGCTGGAAAGGAAGTGGGTTTTCTGGGAGTTTATGTAGTGTCACGCTTACCATCAAATCAAGGGGGTGTCTCTTCTTTGATGCCAATGGCTATATGAAAGGCATTATTGCTTATGACATGAGTTAAACAATGCATGGATTATTGATGATTTTGAAGACAGGAAAACATTACCCTTATTCTGGTTCCTATAAAACAAGTTAAAGAGATTATGCCTGTATTTTTCAGAACCACCCTACTTCTCTGAATCAATAGTTATGGGGGTTAACAGGACCTAAAAATACTCACATGATGAATAAAACATATATTTTGACACATTTCTATCTTATGCTAGGTGCTCCAGAGATAAGAAAGCCTTTGAAATAGGACAAGAAACAAACAAAATTATTATAGAAATTGAAGTGAAAAGATCTGAAAGAAGAGCATCATAGGAATCTGAGAAATGATATTTATGTGGCATTCATTGTAGATTGCAATGTTTCAAATGATGGGGTCAGTTTTAAACTAACTTAAACCCTGCTCCTCATATTACAGCAGAGTCTGTAGGAACCAGGGATTCCTCACCTAGGGCTCAGTGAGACCAAGAATGTTTAAAAGCCTGCCGTGGTCTCTCTATCCCTGCAGGGAGGTAAAGTAGACAATAACAACAATAACAATAATAATTACATAGATAATTATATGTATATGTACTTAAATGTTTTATATGAAATAATATATCTTAATGCAAAATGTAAAAAATTAAATGTAAAATAATATATTTTATATATAAAATATACCTATTTTTATATATGAATATAGCTAATATTACATTTATATTATGTTTTATATGCATGTAAATGGTTACTGTTTGTATATATATTTACATTATAACTATAGTTTATACATATATTAACTCATTTAATCTTCTTAATCATCCCAATGGTGACCACTAATCTCCCATTTTACAGATGAGGAAAACTGAGGCACAGAGAGGTAACGAACCTGGCCCAAGTCATATAGTAAATGTCAGTGCTACGATTTAGAGAGTCTGGCTCCAGAGTCCTCACTCTTAACCGAAGCAGGTAGAACCACCAATACCAAGGCCTGCTGATCCCTCCATCCAGAAGTCTGAACGCGCTTCCAAGATGCTAGATCCAGGCTGGACTTCCCTTAGCCTGCAGAGATAACATTTAGATGAGAAGCTGAAATCAGCTGGCCAGGGAAACCAAGGTGTGAGTCCAAAAGGTCCAGGCTCTGAAACAGATTCCAGGTTTGGGGCTTTAGGCCAGCCACTAGGAATGCCAGACCACAGCCAAGGGGTCTGCAAGGTAAGGAGGAGGCTGATCCTGCAGGGATCCCCCTAGCTGCTGAAGCTTCCCCTAGCTACCTTCTGTAGGGCTCCTGGGTCTCAGCAGTGGGTGTGAAGGAAGCTGTTTGAGGGACTGAGCTAGCCTGAGAAGTAGAGCCTGGGCTGCCAGGACCCCTGGGACCTTGCTACCCCAATCTCCTCCCTTTTCACTGTACTCCCTGTAGCATCATGAGGAAAGGCTTCCAGCCCCGCCGGCACTGTGCTAGAGTCCTTTCCCAGCACACAGGCAGGCAGTGGAGAACAATTGACTTCTTCCAACCTAGTTGAGGCCTAGCTCTGGAACTGAGTATGGGGAACTTTAACTTCACTTGAGAAAAGCTGTCATAAGTTCTAGAGCTCAGGGCTGTTGCACAGAGAAAAATACAAAGCAGAAACCTAATAATAAATATGCAATGAGGACATAGTGTGTGCCAGACACGGGGCTCCACGTGCATTGTCTGATTCCGTTCTCAAACAACTCAGCGAGGGAGAGTCTGTTACTTATTCTCATTTCATAGATGAGAAAACTGAGAGTTAGAGAGATTCAGTCATTTGCCCGGAGTCACAGAGCTGATGAGCAACGGAGCCTGTTCAAATCCAGACAGTGAAACTCTGGATTCCAAACTCTTAACTACCCCACCACACTCACACACTTATCCTCATTTATTTGGCTAGAAATTACTGGAAGCATTACTTTTTTTGGTCTCCTGTTTTCATGGTGGAAGGATACTTAGGTCCTAGAGGAAATTCCAAGATAATTTGAATGCAAAAAAAGATGTCCTGGTCAATTGGAGGTGTAATGTTTCTACCTCAAGGGGAGAAAAGTTGCACAAGTTATGGTTAAATTCAGCTTTAGTTCAACTGGATATGTGTGGTTTTGTTTGATATGTATCTCTTTGCTTTTTCCCAACCCTCTTGCTTCTCAGTTTGTCAGACACTGGGTGGTAAATTGATCCGATAGTGGAGAAGAGCTCACTTCTATGTAAACAATGTTTTATGTCAAAGTCCTGTTTCAATGATCCTTCCCATGCCTTGCCTTCTCAAAAATCTTGGTCAAGAATACAAGTACTTGTGGTTTAAAATATTCAGAACTGCTTTCACGTGCCTGGAAAATTAACTGGGCAAAAATTTCCATTCACCTCACAGGAAGTGCTTTTTGTTTGCTTTTAATTTTTTTTCATTCCATGACTTAAGATGGTTTTGATTTGTGTATGCAGATGCCTGGGGTGAGGGTGGGGCATGGAAAGTTGGTTACATTAAAAGTGTTTTTTATTTCTTGCCTCCTGGGCACCAGAGTTCATCATGCAGCATGCTTGCTTTTCTGAAGGGCCGTAGGTGAATGTCTTTCTTTTGCTTTGCTTGCAACTTACTGAAAGCAACATTTGTCTGAGTAGAGACACCAGCATGGTTGAGTCCAAGCAATACGGTTAGAAAGTAACCCCCAAATATCTATGCTTCACCTAAGCTTGGTTTGCCATTCTGAAAGGGACAGGCATCAAAAGTGAGAGGTCCTTCCTAATCACAATTGCTTCAACTCCTACCTTGCCTATACTGTTGAGTGGTACCACCAACCAGCCTTCTCCCTTTTCCTGCTGATTCACCGATAAACCCCAATTACTCTACTTCCTAACTGTCTCTCAAGTATTTTTTCCTCCTCGCTTGCCAAGGTCACTGACTTAGATCAGGCCTCTGTCATTTCTATTCCCACCCTTGTCCCATTTTGGTCCGTCTTCATGCTACAACCAGAGTAATCTTTGTAAAATGTAAATAGAATTCATCTGTGTCCCCGCCCCACCCAGGATCCTCCACTGGCTTCCTCTCTTAGGTAAGGCCCACACCCCTTCAAGATTCCTTATGAAGGGCAGCTCCTTCCCCAGTTCGGCCTCATCTCTTGCCACATTTGTTCTTTCTTCCTTCTGTACCAAATGTTTCCATCACGTTGAATGACATGAAGTTCTCCAAATTCCCCAAACTAACTCTTCCTTCTACTGCCAGGAGCCATCATTTTGTCTGTGCTTCCCCTCCTCACCACTCTAGCCTACCTTCTTTGTCAGATATTCCACCATTCTTCAGGCCTTTGCTTCCATACCCATCGATTCATCAAAGACATCAAACCAATGTCATTCACTCCCAACCACCCCCATAACTAGTGTCCATTTAGTGGCTTTTCTGCAAACTCCCAATGCTCCTCTGTGTCCCCCATCCTAGAAATCATTATGTTATCGGTGGAAGGTATCTTAGTTACCAGCAGAAAATCTGTACAGGTCTGCAGCAACCTCATTTCTTGCCTCTTCGGAAAAAAGAATTTGACTGAGAAGCATAAGGCAGAAATACAGACCGAGGCAAGTTTCAGAGCAGGAATAGAAGTTTATTTTAAAAAGCTTTAGAACAGAAAAAAGGAGCATGTGCTTGGAAGAGGCCCAAGGTCAAGTGTGGTGTTTAACCTTGATTTTAGGACTTTATAGGCTGGCCTCTTTCACAGGATTGTTCCCTTAGGGTGGGCTGCCCGCATGTGCAGTGCCCTCCTTACCCTTAGGAGGTGAGCACATGCAGTGTGTTTAGGAAACTGTACGTGTGCTCATCTGAGGCTTTCTTCCCTTTTCTGGTGGTGTGCCTCCAGAGGCCATTTTGTCTCTTAATGCGCAGGCCCAGGAAGTTGCTTCTACATGGTACCCGCATTCAATTAACACTTTAGTGCAACAGGTGTGGACCATCAGGAAATGACCTCTCCCTGGCACCAGCTACCAATTTATCACTTTTAGAGAGGCAATGTGATAATTGCCAAACCATCACCCAGCATTCCTATGAGTGGGGGAAGAGCCCTCTCCTGCCCAGCTCATGCTTGTCTAGCTACCTGTAACAATTGTAACAATTATACCACTGTAATGGCCTGTTTGCTTTCCAACAGCTTCTACTAAACTGTGAGAAACATCAGAACAAGAACTGAAGATGTCTTCGGTTTTTTTTGTTACTGTTTGTTTGAGACGGAGTCTCACTCTGTCACCACGCTGGACTGCGGTGGCAACCTCTCAGCTCGCTGCAACCTCCACCTTCCGGGTTCAAGCGATTCTCCTGCCTCAGCCTCCCGAGTAGCTGGGGCTACAGGTGCACGCCATCATGCCCAGCTAATTTCTGTATTTTTAGTAGAGACGGGGTTTCACCATGTTGGCCAGGATAGTCTCGATCTCTTGACCTTGTGATCTGCCCGCCTCAGCCTAAAGATGCCTTCTTTGCAAGTATGTTTGCAATGCTCCACAACTATTTATTGAATGAACAAGTGTTTGAAGAATCCTTGACTTTTGGAGGAACCATATGACCTTGGGAATGCTCACCAATGACAATTTTTCACTCTGAATCATAATGTGAGAGCAGAAAATTATCAAAATGTGTTTGTATTTCACATTGAAATTAATTGAATAAATATATAATTCATCATCCTGATTCATCTCTCATCTGATCACTTGCCCATCTCTAATCATAAAACAAAAGTATATTCCATTTTGACAGCCAAATATTTTCTCATTTAAAGTTATTAATTAATCCATAAAGCCCAGAAAACTAATTATATATTTCCATGAGGGGTGAAAAAAATCAGCGTGAGATGTGACTGCCACATGGTATGATTGATATTTTTAACAAATATACTGCCACTTATTCATGTTGGCCTTCATTCCAATGATAGTATATTCCTCAAAACATCAGTAAGGCACCTCTCTGGATCCCATTCCTTCCAGCCTCTGCAGAGTTCAGGCTCCCTTAGTTCTGTCTTTGGCTCCTGAGTTACCATTCTACAGTTCTGTATTCATCTGTTCTCACGCTGCTATGAAGAAATACCTGAGACTGAGTAATTTACAAAGATAAGACATTTACTTGACACACAGTTCCGCATGGCTTGGGAGGTCTAAGGAAACTTACACTCATGGCAGAAGGCACCTCTTCATAGGGCAGCAGCAGAGAGAACGAGTGCCAGCAAGGGAAATGCCAGATGCTTATAAAACCATCAGATCTCATGAGAACTCACTCACTATCATGAGAACAACGTGGGGGAAACCACCCTCATGATTCAATTACCTCCCATCACGTCTTTCCCATGACATATGGGGATTCTGGGGATTACAATTCAAGATGAGATTTGGGTGGGGATACAGCCAAACCATACAGCCAAACCTGCCCCTGGCCCCTCCCAAATCTCATGTCCTTACATTTCCAAACACCATCATGTCTTCCCAACAGTCCCCCAAAGTCTTAGCTCATTCCAGCATTAACCCAAAAGTCCAAGTCCAAAGTCGCATCTGAAACAAGGCAAGTCCCTTCCACCTATGAGCCTGTAAAGTCAAAAGCAAGTTACTTACTTCCTACATACAATGGGAGTGGTATGGTTTGGCTGTGTAGCCACCCAAATCTCACCTTGAATTGTAATAATTCCCATGTGTCAAGGGCAGGGCCAGGTGGAGATAACTGAATTGTGGGGGTGGTTTCCCCCATACTGTTCCCATGGTAGTGAATAAGTCTCATGAGATCTGATGGTTTTATAAATAGGAGTTCCCCTGCACAAGCCCTCCTGCCACCATGTAAGACATGCCTTCACTTCTCCTTTGCCTTCCACCATGATTGTGAGGCCTTCCCAGCCATGTGGAACTGTGAGTCCATTAAACCTCTTTCCTTTATAAATTACGCAGTCTCAGGAATGTCTTTAGTAGCAGTGTGAGAACAGATGAATACAGGAGGTACATGCATTGGGTAAATACACCCATTCCAAATGGGAGAAACTGGCCAAAATGAAGGGGCTACAGGCCCCATGCAAGTCCGAAATCCAATAGGGCAGTCACTAAACCTTAAAGTTCTGAAATGATCTCCTTTGATTCCATGTCTCATATCCAGGGTATGCTGATGCAAGAGGTGGGCTTATAAGACCATCAGATCTCATGAGAATTCACTCACTATCATGAGAACAGCATAAGGGAAACTGCCCCCACGATTCAATTATCTCCCACTTGGTCCCTCCTATGACCCATGGGATTAAGGAGATTATAGTTCAAGATGAGATTTGCGTGGGGCACAGCCAAACCATGCCACGTTGCTTCTCTACAGTTTATAACCAGCTAGAATCACACACATACACACACACACACACACACACATACACACACAGCTTCAGCTGTACATTGCCGCTAGGGAATATGAATCCAGTGCAACCATCTCTTCTGATTTTTTCCAAAGACACATGAAATTCTAGTCTTTGTGGGAAACATCCCCATTTTTAAATTTTGGAGCTTATTCAAAAAATTTAAAATACACCGTGAGCCAACATTATAGGAAGCAAACAAAACATATCTAAAGATCCAGTTTGGCCCATGGACTATTCATTTTTAACTTCTGCTTTAAAGGATGACACTCAATTGGCAGTACATACATACATATATATATATATATATATATATATATATATATGCACATAAAATTCAAAGACCTTTGTTTTAGACCTGACTCTGTCACTTACCAACTGTGTGGTCTTGAGAAAGATGGTTAACCTCTCTGAGCGAAAGTTCACTCATTTGTAATCACAGAGGATCCTTGTGAGGACCAAAAGGTAATGTATATGAAAGCTCTTAAAAACTATTACATAGGCCGGGCGCGGTGGCTCACGCCTGCAATCCCAACACTTTGGGAGGCCAAGGCAGGCGGATCACGAGGTCAGGAGATCGAGATCATCCTGGCTAACACGGTGAAACCCCGTCTCTACTAAAAATACAAAAAATTAGCCGGGTGTGATGGCGGGCGCCTGTAGTCCCAGCTACTTGGGAGGCTGAAGCAGGAGAATGGCATGAACCCGGGAGGCGGAGCTTGCAGTGAGCCGAGATCGTGCCACTGCACTCCAGCCTGGGTGACAGAGCGAGACTCCATCTCAAAAAAAAAAAAAAAAAAAAAAAATACATAATGCCAAAAATATAGTTATTATTATTTTAAATTTTCATGACTCTTTAATCATCATTGATATTTTTGAAATATTGTATTATGTTTGAACTCATCCCAAATTTTTGTACACAGGATTAAGACTGGTTACCCTCTTTCAGAAAAATCATGAAAATAGTAACATTGGTCTTCTTTGAGTGGCTGTTCAGAGTAAGATTTTAAGATTTTAATAACCTCTTCCCAGTAATTGATGTATTTTTAGGATATAAAATGATAACTTCAAACTATGCAATGCATTCCATTTCAAAACTGCTGTCTTTTTTCTTTTCTTTGGAAGCACCTTAAATGGCAAAAATAAACTCTTCTCCAAATCCAACTGAAAGCCTAAATGGCCTTCACCCAAGGAGCTTAGATAGGCTGGAACACTACACTGGAATTTGGTAGAAATTATAGCGATTAAGTCAAATTATATTAGGTTTCTTGGGTTATGCTTTGTGTGAATGGATGACACCTACTGGTATAAACTGAAAATTGGCTTTCTCTTTTCAAAAAGAAAAATAACTGCTCATCTCTCAGACCAAGAAGGGAAAAAAAATCACCTCCAGCAGAGTCCAACACTGTTAAAAGTGTAATCACCAGATGTACAAGCCAAGGATTTTGTGAAATCATGAAAAAATGTTCATGATACAGTAAATGAAAACAGCAAGCTATATGTACAACATATATATAAGCTTAATGTTTAAAAATTTTATATAAAAATCTATAAAGAAAAATATACAAAAACAATATATAGAAAAAGGGAAAGGATAGGCACCAGAATGTTAATTTGCTAATTAATATGCTAAGTATAACTAATGATTATTTTTCCTTTATGTTTTCTGCACTTTCAAAACCTTCTCCTATGCCCATGTAGCAATTCAGCAAACAAAATTCAGATGTAATTTTGTTTCCACCAATCAGATGTGTCAATACCTCACTTGCTTTTGGAGCTGCATTAATGGCAGACAAGTGGTAGACATCTATTTTGCTAGCACAAATGGTCACAGCAGGATAGTCTTATAGCCAGTTGATTTGAGACATGGCAGCCTCTAACAAACAATGGTCATGGCGGCTTTTACTTTTATGATAAAAACCATGTAAGTCTGGGTGCTAGGAGTTATTTCTAGAAGCTAAGCCCAAGAATCTGCTTCTCCAGCCCTTCCAAATATTTTGTAATATCTGGTAACAAATCTTTTTCTGGTTAAACTAGAGAGAATGGTTTTAGGTTTCTTGGGTTTTTTATTAATTTATTATAACAGCAATAAACAAATACTCTATGTGTGAGTGTGTGTCATTGTTTTTTCTTCCATAAAGTTTTACAAAATTACCTTAAGTATGAGGAAGCAGAATACCTAAAGCACAAAGAATGAAAGTGTTAAAATAACTCAATAAATTATGGCCAGGCAATGCCCTTGTTGGTGGTGTGTTTTTAAAAATATCCATTGTCACCTCATTTTTTTTGCCAAATGAACCTGAAAATCATGTTTAAATTTTCACAAGTTCTCCCTGCCCAATCTTTCTGCTCTCCATATTCCACTGGAATTTTGATTCCATACAGTGCTGAGTGCCTAGACTTCCACATTACTACTTGGAGATCCCAAAAGCATCCCACAGCCTAGTAATTCATAGCTTTTACAAGCCATTTTATTTTAAAAGTTAGATGAAGGTTTAACAGATGCCATTATGAGTGCTATGAGAATGTGCATATGTGAAACTTCATACTTTTTATCAATGTACACCTTTATTTCTTAATCACTATATCATATATTGAATAGACTCTGGTGGTTTTAAGAAATTAACATATAACAAGAATTGTCCCAGCTGGGCGTGGTGGCTCATGCCTGTAATTACAGCACTTTGGGAGACCAAGGCAGGTGGATCACTTGAGGTCACGAGTTTGAGACCAGCCTGGACAACATGGTGAAACCCTGTCTCTACTAAAAATACAAAAATTATCCGGGCACGGTGGCGAGTGCCTGTAATCCCACTTACTCGGGAGGCTGAGGCAGGAGAATCTCTTGAATCTGGGAGGCAGAGGTTGCAGTGAACCAAGATTGCATCACTGCACTCCAGCCTGAGCGACAGAACGAGAGACTCCATCTCAAAAAAAAAAAAAAAAATTTTCCCCATTCTTAAGTGTTGAACCACTTGAGAAGAGGGGCAAGGATCTCACAGACATTAGTAGGGTTAGACAGGGAATTATAAGAAATGATGACTGAGATAAGTCATTGCCCAAAAAAAATAGAAATGGTTGAAGAGTTTAATGGAGAAGATGGAGTGACAGATCACAATGTCTTGGTGATTAAGGCAGGTAAAAGAGATAACAAAGACAGAAAATATATTAACTCACATTTGTATGGGATGGTACAGTGTGTGTAACACCTACACATGTTATGTGGTAAAAACCAATGACCTTGCACAAAATGGATATTATCACCTGCACCTTGTTAGAATGGAAACCTAAGTCTCAAAGAAGTTAAATGGTTTGCCCAAATTAGCTAAGCCAGGACCAGAACTCATATGTACTCACTTCTAGATTAGTGCTGTTACAAGTGTCTAGAAAGAAAAAGAGAAACAAAGGTGTTAGGCTTGCTGAAGTTTATCCTGGAGGCTTGGTTCTATCTCAGACTCTCTGAGTTTACATTTTCCTGTGCCTAATGAATACAATTGTAAAAACTACTAGACACACTCTCCTTTCTGTTGACCATTGATCATTTCCCAAATTAGAGATGCACTGAAGTGTCCAGACCTCTCTTATTTTACCTCTTAATAAGTCATTTGATATAAAAAATAAAAACAGTTTTGGTAGATGTGGTTATAAAGCCATGAAAATTAATATCACACTCTATTATCCAAACCCCCATCTTAAGTCTTTAGAATTATTTTATGACAGGTACACTAGATTTACTATCAAGACACTGTAAACCCAATCTGGACCTCCAGCCCAGGGGATGAGCAGTTTCCTCATATAGCATACTGAATCAAAATCTCCAAGGAGCACAGGTCGAGTGAGAATCATCAGAGTGAAATTAAAGTTCATCCAAAAGAAAACTTTTTTTAGTAAAAAAGAGTAAAGACAATTACTAGGCCTGCCACACATTAAACCATATTATAAAGTTATAATAATTCAATCATTTTAGACTGGAATAAAGATAGACAATTCAACAGAATAGACTATATATCCAGAACTAGGTATTTGTGTATATAAAAATTTAATGTTTGATACCATCATTACACTGGATGGGGTTCAGTTGCAGATAACAGAAACCATTCTCTCTAGTTTAACCAGAAAAGGATTTGTTACCAGATATTACAAAATATTTGGAAGGGCTGGAGAAGCAGATTCTTGGGCTTAGCTTCTAGAAATAACTTCCAGCCCCCAGACTTACATGGTTTTTATCACAATAATAAAAGCTGCCATGACCATTGTTAGAGGCTGCCATGTCTCAAATCAACTGGCTATAAGACTATCCTGCTGTGACCATTTGTGGTAGCAAAATAGATGTCTATCACTTGTCTGCCATTAATGCAGTTTCAAAAGCAAGTGAGGTATTGGCACATCTGATTGGTGGAAACAAAATTACATCTGAAACATAGCTGCAAGGAACCCCAGGAAAGGTCATTTTCAAATTTTCAGCCACTATAATATAGGAAGGCTCACTTGGACGTTAGAGTGTAATTTGAGCAAGTGAATTCCAGTATCTACCGAAAATAGCATTTCACATCAGCTAGAAAAGAAGAGTTATTTAATAAATGATGACAAAGCATTTGGGTAGCTAGTTGAAAAAAGATGTATTTAGATCTATACCTTACACTCTACATCAAAATTAACTGCATATAAATTTAAAAGTTAAATTATAAAATTCACATTAATAAATGAAAGAACATAAAGAAATATTTTCTACGTACAAAAGAAACCTCGTAGAGAAATGTTAATAGATTGGATCCAAAAGGAATTTTGCACACAACATACAATGATTATAATTCAAGACATTCAAGACAATACTTACAGGAAAGAGGCAAAGGATTAATATTTGTCATATTTTAAATCCTCATGCAAATTTACTGAAAAACATTAAGACCCCATAGATAGGTATGCAAAGCACTTGAATGTGAAATTGACAAAAAAGGGAAAATGTAAGATGTGCATGAGCATGATAAATAGTTAAAAATAGAAAGAAAAATGGGTCAAAAGATAATATCAAAGAAAAATTCGAGAAAAAACTATTTTATATTCATAAAAAGTATAATTCACAATGAAGTTTTAGTAGTAATAAATCTTTATATTTCTATAATACATCATTGAAATCTATGAAGTAAAACTACCAGAAATATATGTAAAATTGATGGAAACAATCATTATGAGAGATTGCATTAAGTCTGATAATTTGCATAAGCAAAATGTATGGAGAATTTGAATAAAAATGCAAAAATTTGATTTATTAGATACATATTAAACTTCTAGTTTATTAGAAAATATATCTGCTTTTCCAACACGTGGAACATTTATGAAAAGCAACTATGTATTAGAACTCAAAGAAATCCTCAATATAAATTCAAAGGCAGGAAATTTATATCTTTATTGATCACTATGCAATAAACCTAAAAATTAGTAAGAAACATTTAAAGTGTTAAAACATACCTACTTGACAAATTCAAATATCCCTCTCTAACTCTATGGTCAAAAGTAAATAGGCCGGGCATGGTGGTGCACACCTGTAATCCCAGCACTTTGGGAGGCCAAGGCAGGCATATCACTTGAGGTCAGGAGTTCGAGACCAGCCTGGCCAACATGGTGAAACCTCGTCTCTACTAAAAATACAAAAATTAGCTGGGATTGCTGGGGCATGCTTGTAATCCAAGCTACTCAGGAGGCTGAGGCAGGAGAATCATTTGAACCCGGGAGGCGGCGGTTGCAGTGAGCCAAGATACGGCCACCACACTCCAGCCTAGAAAACAGAGTGAGACTCCACCTCAAAAAAAAAAATAGTAAATTGCAATTACAGACTACTTGGAGAAAGTAGGGTAATAAAATATAACTTACCAAAACAAATTAGATGTGGCCAGCCCAAGTTATAATTGGGAAAAAATGTATTCATACACCTTTGGTTCTTTATATTATTTAACAAGAATGAAATGACACTAATGAGCCAATCATTTAAATCAAGAGATACAAAAGGAAAAACTAAATAAGCCTTTAAAAAGTAGAAACATAGAATTAATATATATTTACAAATGGAAAAAATACTGAATTAGGAAATAGAAAAAATTGTAAATAATAAAACAAAATTCCTGTTTTCACTTTTAAAAATATTAATTTGAGTAAGACTCTCTTAGCATGAGGAAAAGGAAAATATATATGCACAATATTAAAAGAGAAGGAAATAATACAGATACTGATCGATTTTTTAAATTTTAAAGAAAATACAACACAAAATACCATGTAACTTTTAAAAATATGGTTGAAATGGCCAATGTTCTGGGACACAGAAAACTGACACAGAAATAAAAAACTGAACAGACTCACAAGCTTGAAAGAAAATAGGAATAGAACTAAGAAACTAACCCATACAAAAGGGCTGAACCCTGACTATTCTACAAGTGAGCTATTTAATGACTCAAAAAGTAGAAAATTCCCGTGCTATTTAGACTAGTCGGGAGCACTAGAGGTAAAAATGGAAAATTTTCAGGTTATTTTGTGGATGACAAAATCTAACAAGCTTAACTCAAAAAAAGATTAACAAACCAATCTCACTTATGAATATAATACATTCTAAATTAAATACTAAAAAATCTAGTCCAGTGGTTTCTTAAGGAAATAATTCACTAGATAGGATTTACTCCCAACATGCAAAGATTGCTTAATAATAAAATGTCTGTATCTCAGTAACTTTGCATGATTTTTAAAAAGAAAAATCTGTGAATACATCAGAACTAGAAGGATATTTCCTAGCCTGATGAAAAGTCATACCACATATCACCAGACATTGTCGTGTTTACTTATGAAACACTGAAGGGATCCCCTGAGGTTAGAAGGAAGGCACTACCCCTATTGCCTTTCAATATCCAGAAAGATATTTACAAGAAATAATTATTATACCTTTTTAAAAAGAGAAGAAACAATTATCAGATGTTTGCTCTGATGTCACTGATTACCAAGAAAATCCAAGAGAATGAATAAGAAAGTTTAGTAAGGCAGCCAAGGACAAAGTAAATATAAGAAAAGCCAAATGTCAGGGGAAAATGAATGGTTAGAAAATTATAAGGGGGAAAATAACAATAAACAGGCATAGTTTATATAAGGAAAGCTAAGAAACTTTCAGAGGGACATTAACAGAAGATTTGAATAAATGTAAGGCATACAATGCTTCTCAATGAGAAGACACAATGTTATAAAAATATTCTCTCCAAATTATTTTATAAATATAAGATTTTTACAACCAAAATACCAATTGTATTTATCACATTTGGGAGTCTGACAAAATGATCCAGGAATTCTTTGGAAGAATGAAGTTAAGAATAACCAAGACAATTAATGGGCTAGAAGAAGAAGTGATGAGTGGTTGAGCCTACGAATAGGCATAAGAATTAAACTGAACACAAAATCCAAAACCAAATCCTAATAATACAGGTATTCAGTAAAATGACAGATGCATAGAATTTCAAGTCTGTGGGAAAAATACGTATTTCTCACTAAACAAAGTGTTAGGAATAATTAGCCAAACTTTTGGGGAAAAAAATGGAATTAGAACTCTACCTCGTAAAATACGGCAAAATAAATTCATGAATCAAGATGTACAAATCATAAATAAATTTGAAGAAAATTTAGATTAGAAAAGTATCCCCTAGCTGCTTGGAAGGATGAACTCCTTCCTCGTTATTTCTCAGACATTCTCCTTATCTGTATTGATAGCCTTTTTTTTTTTAAGCCATAATCATGTGCCAAAAAAAGGGCATATTTAAGAAAATATATAGATCTTCATCTATATATTTAGAAAGGTATTTTGAAACCTAAAAACAAAGGAAATTTAAAAGAAAAATCTTGATATACTTACTTTCTAAAAACTCACACATTTTCCTGCATCAAAAAATTTAAAACTAAAAGTAAAATGGTGAAGGGAGAAAAAATATTTGCAACTTATATGACGGCCAAAGGCCAATGAGATCAATACATAAAACTTCTTACAAATTATTAATAAGATGAAAAAAATTTTTAATGAAAGTCTAAATAGGCAATTCACCCACACGCATAAAAAGCCTAAGTAGGCAATTCCCAAAAGAAGAAAGGCTGAAGTCCAAAGTATACATTAAGACAAAAAAAGTTCAAGCTCACTAGTTAGCAAAAATGAATGAGATATATGAAACCACAAGATTCATCTTTTTCCTATCAATTTTGGAAAAAATTAAAGACATTGAAATGATATTTAAAAGATATTCAATGATGTTCCAAGAATATTAAATAAAATCTAATGTTCAGTTTTAGTAAGGAAATAAGTAATGGACATTTTTATCCACAGCTAGTGGGAGTGAACATTGATACAACCTTCTAAACAGCAATTTGGTAGCAAATATCAGGAGTCTTAAACCATATCACATGATCTCCTGACCAAGCAGCACCCTCCCAGGGGGCCTGATCCATCAGTTTATCAGACATTTCCAAGCAGGTCAGGGTCCCCATTAAAGTTCAAGTTAGGACTCCAAACCCATATACATAAATGCATCTATATCTATAGTATAAATTACCTTTACAGACGTTCCCAATTTACAATGGAGTTACATCCAAATAAACCCATTGTAAGTTGAAAATATCCCAAGTTGAAAATACATTTAATACACCTAACCTACCAGGCATTGTAGCTTAGCCTAGCCTACCTTAAACATGCTCAGAACATTTATATTAAGCCTACATTTGGGCAAAGGCGTCCAACACAAAGCCTGTTTTATAATAAAGTGCTGACTATCTCATTAAATTTATTGAATACTGCACTGAAAGTGAAAAACAGAATGTTTGTATATGGGTATGCACCATTAACATACACAGCTGAAGGCACACTGGGACCTGAAGGAGATGTGAGGCATTGAACTAGTTAATTGCTGGATAATAAGGATACTACAGGGATAGGTCACCAATTCCTCTCTCTTCGGCTGAGCGTCTGTAGAAGGCAGTGGGGCATTGACACTTGTTGATGGCTTAGCAGGCACAGTGTTTTTCAGAAAGGTATCAAGAATCGGCTGCTTATCCTTGAGACAGCGTGGCTGACTGGGAGCTGAGAACTGCAGCTTCTGCCCAGCATAACAAAAGAGTATTGTACCACATATGGCTGGCTCCAGAAAAGATCAAAATTAAAAATTTGAAGTTAAGTTTCTACTAAATGAGTATGGGTTTTGCACCATCATAAAGTCAAAAAATCCTAAGTCAAACCATCCTGAGTCAGGGACCATCTGTACAAACATCAGACATCCATATGTTGTCTTACCTCCCTCACAGCCATGTGGAAGTTACCTTCCAAACGATTGAATTTTTTTTTTTTTTTTTTTTTTTTTTTTTTTGAGACAGAGTCTTGCTCTATCCCCCAGGCTGGAGTGCAGTGGCATGATCTCGGCTCACTGCAACCTCTACCTCCCAGGTTCAGGTGATTCTCATGCCTCAGCCTCCCAAGTAGCCGAGATTACAGGTGCGTACCACCACGCCTGGCTAATTTTTGTATTTTTAGTAGAGACAGGGTTTTGCCATGTTGGCCTGGCTGGTCTCGAACTCCTGACCTCAAGTGATCCACCAGCCTCAGCCTCCCAAAGTGCTGAGATTACAGGCATGAGCCACTGCACCTGGCTAAATTTTATTTTTTTAAGTGTTTAGTGTCAGATGGACAAAGCCTGAACAGTATGTGCCAGAGTACATACCTATTCCAGCTTTGAAAATTTGTCTGGGAAATACCCTTAGAAACATACTGATAGCCTGAAAGATAATAACAGCAAAACAAATAGAAAATGTAATTGGAACTATTTTACTTATCCTTCTTAGACTGAGGGAAAGAGACTCTGAAATATATTTAAGATAAAGATGTATAAGAAACAATAGCAACTTCTAAATGTGCTATATTTTTCATTGCTCTAGTAGCCTTGTTGCTATTATATAAAAAACTAAAAAATTAATGCTGTGTGTTCCTATGGATGGGGATGGCCTGTGTCTGCATGTTGCATTATTTTATCAAACAAGTGATTTTTTTTTTTTTTTTTTGAGACAAGCTTTCACTCTGTTGACCAAGGTGGAGTAAAGTGGCACAATCTTGGCTCACTGCAACCTCTGCCCCCGGGGCTCAGGCAATCCTCCCACCTCAGTCTTCCAAGTAGCTGGGACTACAAGCAAGTGCCACCACATTTGGCTAATTTTTTTTTTTTTTTTGGCAGAGACAGGGTTTGGCCATGTTGCCCAGGCTGGTCTTGAACTCCTGGGCTCAAGCGATTTGCCCACCTCGGCCTCCCACAATACTGGGATTACAGGCATGAGCCACTGCACCTGGCCAACAAGTCGTATTCTTTACAATTTATAGATGGCTTCAATTTCCCCCTAAAAGATGCCAGTTGACAGCCTATAAAGCATTTTATTTTTCTGCTAACAAATGTATTTTCAACAATGCTAATTCTTATCATGCAACACAAAAGCACCTACTGAACCAAGGCTACATAATGATAAACAAGATGTGTAGAACCCAACATAAAGCAATACTGACTTTAAGATCACAGAGAATATATTAGTGACAGATTTCCATTGTAAGTGACCAAAACCCAAATGGCTTAAGAAAATGAATTATTGACTCATGAAACTTAAACTCAGGAAAATCTAGCTTCACGTACAGCTAGATCCAGAAATCTATCTTTCCTTGTATCTCTTTTTTGCTGTTTTTTGTGTTGACTTCATTCTGAAGCAGGTTCTTCCAAGAATCTCTATGCTTCTCTCCTCCCAGCTTTGCAAGCTCAACAGCTTATAAACAGTATAGCATGCCAGGCGCGGTGGCTCATGCCTGTAATCCCAGCACGTTGGGAGGCCAAGGCGGGCGGATCAACTGAGGTCAGGAGTTCAAGACCAACCTGGCCAACATGGCGAAATCCTGTCTCTACTAAAAATGCAAAAATTAGCCCGGCACGGTAACAGGTGCCTGTAATCCCAGCTACTCAGGAGGCTGAGGCAGGGGAATCGCTCGAACCCGGGAGGCGCAGTTTGCAATGAGCCAAGATCGTGCCACTGCACTCCAGCCTGGGTGACAGAGTGAGTCTTAGTCTCAAAAAAAAAAAAAAAAAAAAAAAAAAAAAAAAAGTGTAGCATTGGCAAAAGGCCTAGGTGTGATGCTCTGGACAGACACAGGTCACATGCCTGTTTTTGAAATAATTCCAGTAGCAAAAGAGATGCAGAACTCTGTTCAGCTAGGCCTGCCCACGTGCCCATCCCTGGAGACCAGGAGTGAGATCTGCTCTACGCCAACCACATGAACTAAGAGACAGGGGAATAGTGGCCCCTAAAGGAAAATCTAGGTGCTATTACCAGAAAAGAAGGAAAGAAATGTTGAGCAGACAAAAACAGCAGAGGTCTGCACAGATGGGAAGATGTTTTCTTTATGTTGACACTGGGGATAAAATAAATGCTCAAAGAAGGCACAGTACAAAAACTTACTGAGGTAGGATATATAGTGAAGCTTTTAGACTAAGTCGTTGCCAGTGATTAACGGAAGCTTTTTCTTAGTCATTTCATCTTTCAAAATAGAGGGGAAACTGGGAGCCTGGAATTAGCACTCATTGTTTGACTGTTCAAAGGCCTGGTATAGTTTGATGCTCAGGTACCTCATATTCATCAAGAAATGAAAACCTTGGGGTGAGAAGGACCCTCTTTCACCCGCCTCTGTGCTGTGGGATGCCAAGGCTTACAGAGCACCACAACTCCCCCAGCCTCTGGCTTCCGCTTGCTCTCAGCTGCTGGAGTTCTGGCTGGAGACGGAAGGGCTGGAGGAAAGTGAGGCTGGAGTGTTTGTTCCCAAGGCGACCTTCCTGCAAAACCACAGCTCCTTTCAGGGAGTCTTCTCGCACAGCTACGGCGACCCTTGCAGCTCTGCCTGGGTTCTGGTAAGCCTTCTCTCCCTGAACTTCAGATCTGGAGGTGGGAACAGCTTCCTGCTGTTGCTTGCCCTGGGATGCTTCTGTACCTTCTTTAGCCCTGCTCACACCTTGGCTAATCATCATTGATTTGATTATACTCTTCTCAGTCACTCGAACTTGAGTTTATTGCCTGCTTCCTTGGAGCGGGAGAGTGGCCCAATTGAGTCAAGAACAAATTTTGTAAAGAGATAAATATAGTAAGTGCCTGGCTATCTATTGTTATTTCAGGGATGAGGCAATACAAAGGCCTTTAGCTCACTGGCCTTCTCACCTATTGATCTACTCACTAATACGTGAATTTCCTTTAAGTGGAAACAAAGCCTTTCATTACACTGCATTTACATAGCATATAAACTTCCCTGACCTCAAATTGCTCCACTATAGAAATGACTGATATCAGATTCTTTCTTGAGGAATAGCACTGACCATAAAGGGAGATAGAACAGTGAAGTTCAGAATCTGATAATGACAAATAAGATGGTGATGACCAGGCACAGTGGCTTATGCCTGTAATCCTAGCACTTTGGGAGGCCGAGGCAGGAGAATCACTTGCGCCCAGGAGTTCGAGACAAGTCTGGGCAACATAGGGAGACTCTGTCTTTACCAAAAATCTAAAAATTAGCTGGGTATGGTGGGGTGCTCCTGTGGTTCTGGCTACTTGGGAGGCTGAAGGGGGAGGATTGCTTGAGCCTGAGAGCCATGCTTGCACCACTGCACCCAGCCTAGGTGAGAAAGCAAGAGCCTGTCTCAAAAAAAAAAAAAAAAAGATAGTGACAACATAGTGAAGAAAGGACCCAGAAAAAACCTACAAGACTATGCATACCAAAGAAAGACTATGTGTACCAAAGACGGACTTTTTCAACTCCTAATTTTGAAGGCTGACTCTAAAGCTAAGCATCTCTTCTTTACCAACATAGAACAAACTAGATTACCCACAATATGGGCTGAATCCTGTCCCCCTCAAAATTCCTATGTTGAAATTACAAGTCCTGGTACCTCAGAATGTGACTGTATTTGGAGATAAGGCCTTTAAAGAGATAATGAAGGTAAAATGCACTCATATGGGTGGGATCTAATCTAATCTGACAGGTGTCCTTATAAGAAAAAATTAGTACACACACACACACAGAGAGATCATGTGAACATCACAGAGGGAAGACGACCATGTACAGCCAAGAAGAGAGGCATAGAATAAATCTTTCCCTCCTGACCCTCAGAAAATCCAACCCTGACAGCATCTTGATCTTCAACTTCTAGGCTCCAGCATTATGAGAACTTTCTGTTGTTTAAGCCACCCAGTCTATAATACTTTGTTGTGGCAGCCTAACAAATTAATACACCCACTCCCAAAGTTCCCAAGGTAAAGACTTACTCAAAGAGAAAGAAAAAGCCGAATTTCTCCGCCAGACCAAAAAAACCAAATCAATCCACTGTGTCAGCATCCTGAAGCTGCAACTTGTGTATATCAACCTAAGGCAAAGTCATGGCCACTTTCTTACCTACCAATCCATCAATAGCTGCCATCAGATGCATCTTTTGGGACAACAAAATAATTAGCACATTTATTTGCCAGCCATTTGGGGGAATTGATGTAGGGCTGGACCACTGACTCTTCTACCAACTAGTGGGACAAAGCTTCATTTATAAGCAAGGACTTGGCATTTTAGAACTCAATGTGCCATCTCTTCTTGCACAATGATACTGTATTAAGGTCTACTTACTGGGTAAAGAGGTATGGAAAGTCACTAATAAACTCAACTGATGGTAAAAGAACAAGAACTCAAATTACAAAATGAGGTAAGATAAGATCCCTGAATCATAGAAGTCAGTTCCTTACCTGACTACTAGGTATTCTTACTCCAACAAAGGTTATTGATAGATCCTTATTGGAGACAGCTGGGTCTCTTTGAAGCTGTAGCCTGACCTAACCCAATCACCTTAATTTGCAGGATCTGCTCACTAAGGTTTAGTCTATTCAGTTTGTTGTTAGTCGCTGCCCTATATGAACAGGGGAAGTTTAAACAGCAGTGGAGTGCAAAGCAAAGAAAGAGCCTCAAACAATCATATACTTTTTTTCTCTCCATAGGAATAAATACTACCCAGATATCCCCTGTTTCCATTGCAATTACTAAAAGGTAGTGGAATCTTTTGTGAAATTTGTGCTTGGGAACCCACTGCCTTAGAATAAAAGCATCAAGTAGGCTTGGGAGTGAATCTAAAAAATAAACTTAAGAAAGAAAATCAGGCTGGGTGCAGTGGCTCACGCCCATAATTCCAAAACTTTGGGAGGCCGAGGTGGGCGGATCACCTGAGGTCAGGAGTTGGAGACCAACCTGGCCAACATGGTGAAACCCCGTCTCTACTAAAAATACAAAAATTAGCCGGGCGTGGTGGCGGGCGCCTGTATCCCAGCTACTCGGGAGGCTGAGGCAGGAGAATTGCTTGAACCTGAGAGGCGGAGGTTGCGGTGGCCAGGATCGTGCCACTGCACTCCAGCCTGGGCAGCAGAGCGAGACTCCGTCTCAAAAAAAAAAAAAAAAAATCAAAACCAAATTGCTAAAGTTTTAGAGATCTCAGACTCGATGATTAAAAAGTCCTGGGTAATAAAAGTCATTTGTTTTATATTGTCCTATTTTAGTTTCAATTTCCAAAGATGTTCATTTTTACTTGACTCACTAAGGAACTGTGTTGCTAACGATCATGGAGACAAATGAGTTTTTCCTTCAAATATATAAAATGAGAAGTTTTCCTGCATCCTTACATGTGATTTTTATTAGACCCAGTGCCCAGGAATTCTTCCAGTGAAATCCAACTTGATTTCAAAATAGAAAAACTGGATTCCCTTCACAGACTCTTTGCTTGGCTACAAACTGTTGAAGCAACCGTGCTTCCTTCAGAGAGGCGGGTTGTCCAGTGCAGAGATGAAGAGCTGGCTGCAGAGACAGGCCTTTCGGGTTTGAATCAGGCTTCGCAGTCTCTCGAGCTGCAGGTTTGTGGGCAAGCAAGGGGACCACTCAGGGTTCAACTTTCTCATCTGTAAAATGAAGATCATGACAGTACCTATCTCCTGCTAGTTTGTTGTGGGATCTGTGTTAAATAAGTTAACATAGTAAAGCATTTCGACTAATGTGCTAACATAAACCTAGTATGACATAAAACCTAACGTTTTATTTTCTCAATAAGTACTAGCTGCTGCTGCTTGGTGCTGTAACAAAAAAAAAAATAACACCTAACTTCTCACCTCTTATCCATCAAAGTTGTCTCAGCTCTGTTGCCTACGCCATTCAAACAAACAATGGACTTGTAATGCCCATGTGAATCAAAGGGTGGCCTGTCTGGTAAACAGCTCGAGCTGTCTGTCAGGGTCCCTGAGCTGGGGCTGTGGTGGTAGTGAGGTTTTGTGGCACAAGTTTTCTGAGTGGGTTTTGCTCTGAAGATGCAGAGGTTGTTTACCTTTCAAAAAAAAAAATCTTTTTCTTGCTCTACTTGTAAGATTTAGTAAAAACATGAAGCTATTCGTTACTTTGTGTGCTCCAAAAGCTAAATATAGAAAGAAGACAACTAATATTATGAAATGTGAGAACGGATAAGAGGTGTGATGAAGCTAAATGCAGAACTTGACATTATTTTTAGGTTTGAGGTCAAAAAGTTTGCTTATATTACCTCCTAGTGAGAAAAACTCCGTTAAAGCTTTCCTTCCTGTCAAACTCCATCCATAACGATGGTGGGAGAGAAGGAAACCGAGTAATTACTTTCCCTCAAATCATTTTCAAATTGCTGTGTTGGATATATTTATTTAGAGTTTCAGTGGCAGTGTTTTTCCTAAATGCCCTCAGAATTTAATGCAATAATATCAGCCTTTCAAAGGCATAAATTACTCAAACCAGATTTTGGAAGTTTCATTTACTGCCTCATCAGTGCATAAAATAGCGAGAGCCGTATGCACCTGGAAACTCCACCTGTCTGGTCCAAGGGAGTCAAGGGTAGAATGACATGGGAAAGTTTCCTTCAATAGAGAATAGTACCCTCCAATTGCCCAGAATTTGACCCCAACATTGTCAAAGAAACCGTGAAGGGATTCCAAAATATCCAGGGAAATGTCCTGTGTGTACACAGGTCCTGTGAAAATGTCAGTCGCAAGCACAAGGTGGCAGATGCTGCACTCTGATTGGTCAGACGTACTACGCCCAAAGTTAGAGGCCAGCAGTGTGATTGGTGGGTGAGGAGAGCCGAACTTTGGCCAGAGGGAGGGAGGTTAAAGCGGAAATAGTGAACGGGAGCAGAGAAAGGACAAGAGGGACAAAAATAAAGTAAAAGGAGAAGAGAGAGAAAGCAGCAGCAGAAGAAGACTGTGAGAAGAAATGCAATCTTACTAGGGAAAGATTTAATGAGGGGGAATTGGTTTATTGAGAACACCCAGGCTTGTTTTCCTAGGGGCTTCTATAAGAGGACATTTCTGAAACTGAGAATTGATCTCCCCAAGTTGTAAACACTGTCATAGTCCCTGAATGATTTTTGTTTCTTTGTTTTTGGTGTTAATTATTTGTTTTTGCTATTTTCCAGTGCCGCTTGGACTATGATTATCTTAATAATTGTATTTTTAATAAATGTGCCCTTATATTTTATTTTAAATAAATTGTAAAACTTTCATATCAGTAATTGAATGGAAAGCCAATATTATTTGCCATGAATAAAAGGTAATGACAAAAATAAATAAAACAGAAACAATACCTTAAATTCTATCCAGATCCTAATAACAGAGAAGAGACAGATATATATCTACATATAGATATATATCCTAGTGTGTTAGGGAGACATTAAATGAGTCTAGGTCTTTAATATAATCTAAAGGAAAAAAAGAGAATCGAAATGAGAAAAAAATATTTTCACTTGGTAAGTGAATGTTATTTAATGCCATATCCAAGTAACACCTGAAGTCATTTTTCCTTAGCCCTCCAAAAACAGGTGTTACCCATCTCACATTTTAGAAACTGCTGGGTCTATGAGCATTTTATTTCATAGAAAACACCATGCTCTTAATAAATTAAGACATTATTTTCTTAGACCAGCCACCAGTGTTACCAGAATTTAATCTGAGCACCCCTCCAAGAGGCTAATCTCCTCTGGGAGTACTAAGGCTTTATGGGGGCAGGACGAGAACCAGAGTCAGGAAAGGAGCCAACCCGGAAAAATGCTGTCAAGGAGTCACTGGGTCCCTGGATGAGGTCCTCACCACTGCATCTGCCCCTGGCATACACATGGCTTCTGAGCACTTGGAAGTGGCTAGTTTAAACTGAGATGCACAATGTAAAATATGCACCAGATTTTTGAAGACAGTACAAAATTTTTAAATCTCTTATTAATAACTTTATGCTGATTACATATTAAAGCAATTTTTAGATATATTGCATTAAATAAAATATTTAAATTCACTTATTTCTTTTTAACTTTTCAATTATTTTATTTTGAACTAATTTTCAACTTAAAGGAAAAATTGTGTAAGTTCCCACAGTCTTCACCTAGCTTTCCCTTAAGTTAATATCTTACATAACCATAGTACAATGATCAAAACCAATAAATTAACATTGATACATTAGTATAAACTACAAAGTGTACTCAAATTTCACCAATTTTTCCACTGATGTCCTTTTTTCCCCAGGATCCAACCCAAGATACCACGTTGTATGTAGTTGTCATGTCCCCTTAGTTTCTTCCAATCTATGATGGTTCCTCGGTCTTTCCTTGCATTCACAACCTTGACACTTTTGAAGAGCACTGATCTGTTATCTTGTACCATGTCCCTCAATTTAGGTTTGTGTAGTGTTTTCTCATGATTGGAATGAGTGTGTGCATTTTTGGCAAGAGAAATCACAGACGGAAGTGTCTTTCTCAGATCATTCTATCAAAGGGCTCATGATGTCAATATGTCTTGTTACTAGTGATTTTTACTTTTATTTAATGTGGCTACTACAAAATTTTTAATTACATGTGTGCCTCACATTATAATTCAGTTGGACAGCGCTGGCTGACACCATACACAGGTAAAATAATAAGCATGTGACTTAAAAGAACATGTTCATAACAAAATATATGGATTTAATCATCGATATTTTCCAGACACTTTTTATTTCAAAACCTTTTAATACTAATGAACCAAATGTTTATTGAGAGCTTACTCTATGTCAGACTCTTTTCTAAACACTTTGCATGTGCTGAATCATTTAATCCTCACACAACCCGATAAAGTAGATGTTCCTATCATCCCTGCTTTGCAACTGGGGAACCTGAGATGGTAAAGAGGGTTTAAGTGGCGTAAGGCCCTCACACAGCTTGCTAAATGGAAGATCTAGAATTTAAACACAGGAGAATTCCAGAGCCCATGCTTATAACCACTACACTTTTTTTTTTTTTTTTGAGACGGAGTCTCGCTCTGTCGCCCAGGCTGGAGTGTAGTGGCGCGATCTCGGCTCACTGCAAGCTCCGTCTCCCGGGTTCAAGCCATTCTCCTGCCTCAGCCTCCCTAGTAGCTGGGACTACGGGCGCCCGCCAACACGCCCGACTAATTTTTTGTATTTTCAGTAGAGACGGAGTTTCACCGTAGACAGGATGGTCTCGATTTCCTGACCTCGTGATCCGCCCGCCTCGGCCTCCCAAAGTGCTGGGATTACAGGCGTGAGCCACCGCGCCCGGCACCACTACACTCTTAAAAGTTACATTATCAGTTAATTCAGGGGACCCCAACCCCAGGTACCAGTCTGAGGCCTATTAGGAACCGGGCACACAGCAGGAGGTGAGCTGCCTTGAGCTCCGCCTCCTGTCAGATCAGCAGCGGCATTAGATCCCATAGGAGCAGGAACCCTATTGTGAACTGCACGTGCAAGGAACCTAGGTTGTGCGCTCCTTATGAGAATCCAGTGCTTGATGATCTGAGGCAGAACAGTTTCTTCCTAAAACTATCCCTCCTCCAACCCCTTACATTCGTGGAAAATTTGTCTTCCATGAAACCGGTCCCTGGTGCCAAAAAGGTTGGGGACTGCTGAGTTAATTCAAATTCCACAACTCAAGCTTTGTAATTCAAATTCCACAACTCAAGCTTTATCAACTGTAAACTGTTTCAACTTTTCTCTCTTTTCCTGCATGACACAGAGTGGGAGAACTGATGTTTATTAAGTAAGCTTCTATACACTGTGCTAAGAATTTAACACACATTGTCTCATTTAATCCTCATAGCGGTTCCATTTTACAGATAAGAAATCTAAGGCTTGGCCGGGCGCGGTGGCTCACGCCTGTAATCCCAGCACTTTGGGAGGCCAAGGCGGGTGGATCACCTGAGGTCAAGAGTTCGAGACCAGCCTGGCCAACATGGTGGAACCCCCGTCTCTACTAAAAATAAAAAAAGTAGCCGGGTGTGGTGGCGGGCGCCTGTAATCCCAGCTACTCAGGAGGCTGAGGCAGGAGAATCGCTTGAATCTGGGAGGTGGAGGTTACAGTGAGCCAAGATCGGGCCACTGCATTCCAGCATGGGCGACAGAGTGAGACTCAGTCTCAAAAAAAAAAAAAAAAGAAAGAAAGGAAAAGAAAAAAGAAATCTAAGGCTTAAAAAGTAGCACGTGGCAGAGGCTGGAATCCATTTATTTGACTCCCTATTTTTCCATCATATGCACGTGCTCTCCAATTGGCCCAACTGCTTAAGTGTTTTTATTTACTAATTTTGAAAAATCAGTGCTCTGCTCTGGGGATTCCATCAATCAGCAGCACTTCGGCCTATTTTAGCAAAACATTGTCAGTTTTCCTTAAAAAACTGATAATGACCCTGACGTGCCTTTTCAGACACCAAAGGAAGAAAACAGTATCACCTTAGTGCAAATTACAAAATTGGTTAGGTTCCAGATATGGGAAGCTCGGTCATTTATGTAAGGGATATAAGATAACACTTAATTATTCAGAATGTCTGATAGAGAAAACAGAGCATTTGATCTCCTTGAAGTTAGCCAGCTTAATTCCTTTTACACATAGTACAAATACTTGGTATCCACAGCATGGAAAAATGATTCAAAATGGAACTGCCTGTGGTTGAACACAGAACTTGTTCTGTTCATCGATACTCACTCCAGTCAATGAATGACAGAATCTTCTTCA
This sequence comes from Pan troglodytes, assembly GCF_028858775.2. NCBI lineage: Eukaryota > Metazoa > Chordata > Mammalia > Primates > Hominidae > Pan > Pan troglodytes. The sequence goes on along the minus strand of NC_072411.2, from coordinate 106,139,771 downwards.
ATAAAAGAGCAGAACTGGGCACCACTTCTTGGAATTGTGCCACCTAAATGGATACAGGCAGAAGTGTGGCCCGGATGGAATATTCCAATGACTCCGGAGACCATGCACAGAAATGCGGTTATTTGTTCACTTGGGTTGCCAAAAAATTTTATAAAAAGTAACGGGATTATTACAATTTACTGAAATATGGAGAAATGTTTCATGAAACTAAACATCCTTGAATAAGGTGGGAGTGCGATATCTCATATTATTATGGATTACAAAGAAAAGAAACCAATTATTTCTACGGGTTTCCTCCTCTGAAATCCCAAGATTCCTTCACCTCAGAGCTTTCTACAGTTCCCAAAGAGGCCAGGAGAGGGTGCTGCTGAATCATACTTAATTCCCCAAATCCACAGCTGTGCAAATGCTTTTGTTTCTTTTCTGAAAAAAAATAAAAATAAATCATGAACTGGCCCCACAGACATGCGTGCGATGCAGTGTAAGGGACAAGGTTTTTTTTTAATTTTTTTTAAACAGTTTTATGCACAGGCTTAGAGCAAACGTACTGAATTACCGTACTGCCAACAGTAGCAAGTAAGTCTCAGCAAGAAGAGATGGACAAATTGTCTGATGTGATGATGTCTGCCCCATGAATTGTTCTCTTGAGAGGATTTTGTGTTTGCATTGAAGGAGATGCCTGCCTGGAAAGCTGCATTTTTATTTTTATCGTGTGTGTGTGTGTGCGTGTGTGTGTGTGTGTGTGTGTATATAGCTTTGCTTTAGAAGGAAGGAAGTGAGAGAGTTTCCATGCAGAGATTTGAAAAGGAAACCGATGTCCTTGGAGGATTGCAATATCCTGCACAGGGCAAGAAAGTCAGCTGAAATTTATATACATCATCCTCATCTTGGTCCCATTCCCACTTCCTCTAACTGTAAACACACATCACAGTCATCCTACAAAGCCTACTGAACTAGCAATAGGTCCATGCCCCAGAGAGCAAGATGAGTAACTTTTAAATAAAATATGTATTCCCCTTTACAGGAAAGAAACAAAATGAAGTGGCAATGCCTGCTGAGAGCAAAGCATGACCCCAGCACCTGAATAGAATGGACAGATGAGATGCAGGCATGTCCCAATTCACAGTGAACTTGGGTTCTAAACGTTCGTTGGCAGGCCTGTGTTTGGAATTGAGAGAATTATGAAGGCTGGGTACAGTCCTAGGACAGCCAAGCACATTCAGTCCATTGGCTGGACTATAACCCTGGCAGGGAAGCAGCCTGCTCTGAGCACCACCTTCATTCATAACCTTCATTTGCTCTCAAAGGAGTGCTTGAAAGTGGGGATTAGCCCCATTTCACAGATGAAGACTGGGATCTAGTCAGCTTGTGTGATGTCGGTGCAAAAGTAATTGCGGTTTTTGCAATTACTTTTGATGGCAATAATAACTTGCTCAAAGTCCAACAGCCAGAAAATGGTGGCGCTCGGCCAATTGACTTCAAATCTTGTGCCCTGTCACTTCACTCACTTATACTCATTGAGGGCTTTCAATGTATCAGGCACTGCTCCAAGTGTGTCACATAGATGATTTCATTACACCCACAATAGGAGTAACAGACAGGTACTCTTATTCCCATTTTACAAATGAGGAAGCGGAAGCACAGAGAGGTTTAGAAAGTTGTCCGTGCTAGGAAGTGATGACGCATGGTTTCAAAACCAGGTCATGGGGCTCCACCACTGTTGCTCTGAACCAAACCAACACCCAGGGATCCTTCCAGACCCTCCACAGGTGCTCAGGCATTGACAGAGTTACAAATCTTCAGCCCAGAGGCCATAACTGCCAAATGGGAAAGGACAAAGGTTTGCCCTCCCTGTACTGGATATGAGATTGGGTAACACTTGCTTAGAGCCTATGATTTGCCAGGTTCCATGTTTAGTGCTTTATATATATGATATCATTTGGTTCTCACAGTAGTCCTGGGAGAAAGGAATAGTTGTCCTCTTAAGTAGAAAAACTTGTGCCAGAAAACTTACTTACCCTACTCAAGGACATACAGTTAATAAATAGCAGGGCAGGACCAAAATGTAACATCTGTTTAACTTGGAGATATTTCCACGAAATATTGTTAAAGGAGAAAAGCAAAATGCAAAAATGTGCATACAATATACATATATAAAGAAATACATTATTATCAGAAAAGTACAGAAGGATACATTTAAGGTTGTTAATCTGGGATATGGGAGAAGGTGGGATAAGGATGTAAAAAGTACATACATCACACATTTATGCATCTGCAAAAACTATGCACATGTGTAAGTATATGTACATATAAAAAGTTATGAAATTTATGCAAAAGTTATCATAAATAGAAATGAATTAATTTTGACTAATTAATAGACATTTGATGAAATTCAATAGCCATTTCTAATAAAAGTTCTTAGTATACTTTATTGTTATGGGTGTGTCATTTAAATCCTGGATTATTAACAGAAATCAAAAGTAAGCATTACATTGAACATTAAAACTCTGGGCATGTTCACCTTAAAATCAGGAACAAGACTAGGAATCCAACTATCATTCTCTGTTATTCAACATTACTCTAGAAGTTCTGGTTCATACAATACAAGAAAAGGAAGTATAAGGTGAAAACTTTAGAAAGGAAGACACAAAATTACGCATGCAGATAATAATGTTATTAAAAACATATCTATACACACACTTACATATATCAACACAGCACTGCCTTCATACCACATAGGACCAACCCTGGGTGTGTTAGTTAGGGATCCCTGGAGAAAAAAAACCAATAGGATATATGTAGATATACAAAAGGAGATTTATAATAGGAATTGGCTCACACAGTTATGAAGTCTGCAAAATCTCAGTATGCCATCTGTAAGCTGGACAACCAGGAGAGCTGATGGTATAGTACCAGTTCAAATCTGGAGGCCTGAGGACCAGGGGAACCAATGATATAAGTCCCAGTCTAAGTACAAAGGCCCAAGAACCAGGAGCACTGATGTCTAAGGGCAGAAGAACATAGATGCCCCAGCTCAGAGAGAGCAAATTTGCCTTTCCTTGTTCTCCTCAGGCCCTCAATGGATTGAATGACACCCATCTGCACTGGTGAGGGTGACCTTTCCTATTCAGTCTACCAACCCAAATGCTAATCTCTTCTAGAAACAACCTACAGAGACACCTAGAAATAATGTTTTACCAGCTGTCTGGCCATCCCTTAACCCAGTCAAGTTGACACATAAAATTAACCAGTACACTTGGTTATCATTTTTAAATTGGCAAAAATTATTGGTACCGTTTTACCTTCCTTACAACCTACAACCTACTAGTTTCTACCTCCCCAAGTTTAGTGCTATTACATTCCTCCAAACACTAAAATTACCATATTCCTCTTTTTTCTACCCACAATCAAAGCTATTTTCCCCCTAGGTAGAGAAAAAATGACCCTCCCAAACTTTTGCACAAGAAAGTGTGAATAGCCGTTAAGATCCTCTTACTTTCCCAAATGTTTCTGTATATTTGTTTTTTTATTAATAAATTTTATTTTTAGAGCAGTTTTAGGTTCACAGTAATATTGAGTGAAAAGTACAGACAGTTGCCAAATACCCCTGTCCCCACACATATACAACCTACCCTACTATCAAGATTCCCCACCAAAGTGGTACATTTGTTGCAATCAATGCACCTTTATTTGACACATCATTATCACTCAGAGTTCATGGTTTACATTAGGGTTCACTTGGTGTACATTCTATGGGTTGGGACAAATGTATAATGACATATCTCTACCACTGTAGTTTTATGCAGAATATTTTAACTGCCCTAAAATTTATCTGTGCTCTCCCTATTTATCTCTCCCTCGTCCAGCCCCTGGTGACTACTCATTTTTTTATTGTCTCTGCAGTTTCGCCTTTTCCAGAATGTCGTATCTTTGGAAGCACACAGTAGATAGGCTTTTCAGATTATCTTCTTCCATTTAGTCTTATGCATTAACTTTTCCTCCATGTCTTTTCATAGCTTGATAGCTCATTTATTGTTAGCACTGAATAATATTCTGTTGTCTGTTTCCCAACAAGAGTAAAAAAATAAAATAAAACATTTCATTGTCTGGATGTACTACAGTTTATTTATCCATTCACCTAAAGGAAGTCTGGTTGCTTCTGAGTTTTGGCAATTATGAAGGAAGCTGCTATAAACATTCATGTGCATGTTTTTATGTGAATGTAAGTTTTCAATTGATTTGGTAAATACTAAGGAGCATGATTGCTGGATCTTATGGTGAAAGTGTGTGTAGTTTTGTAAGAAACATCCAAAATATCTTCCAAAGTGGCTGTATGCATTTTGCATTCCTACCAGCAATGAATGAGAATTCCTGGTGTTTTACATCCTCACAGCATTTGGTGTTGTCAATGTTTTGGATTTTGGCCATTCTAATAGGGATGTCATGGTACCTCATTTTGTTTTAATTTGCCGCTTCCTAACAACAGATAATGTTAACTATCTTTTCACATGCTTACTTACAATCCATGTATGGTCTTTTGTGAGATACTGTTCAAGTATTTCATACAATTTTAATTGGGTTGTTTATTTTCTCATTGTTGAATTTTAAGAGCTCTTTTGGATAACAGTCCTTTTATCAGATGTGTCCTTTGTCATTATTTCTCCCAGTCTGTGGCTTGTCTTCTCATGCTCGTAACATTTTTTTTTCACAGATAAGTTTTGAATTTTAATGAAGTTCAGCTTTTCAATAATTTCTTTCATAGATTGTGCCTTTGGTGTTATATCTAAAAAGCCATAGTCATACTCAAGGTCGTCTAGATTTTCTCCAATGTTATCTTCTAAGAGTTTTATAGTTTTGTGTTTAGCATTTAGGTCTATTATCCATTCGAAGTTAATTTTTGTGATGTGGGAGACCTGTGTCTGGCTTCAGTTTTTGGTTTTTGGTTCTTGGTTTTTGCATGTGGATGTCCAGTCTTTCCAGCACTATTTATTGAAAAGACCATCTTTGATTTGTTAGATTATCTTTGCTCCTGCTAAAAGAAAAACTTTGACAAATTAAACTTAACAGAGTTAATCAGGCAAAGGATGATTTGTGAACAAGAGAAAAAAAGAACACTTCAGGCTCTACAAAACTTTTACTGGTTTGCCTGAAGAATGTTTACCAGCTTTTATCATTATGAACAAGATAATCATGAAATAAGTGAAGTCAACAGAGCATTGAAAATAAACACTTGTCCAAACCCATAGAATATATGACACCAAAAGTGAATTACCTTAATATAAACTATGAACTTTGGGAGTTAATGATGTATCAATGTAGGTTCATCAGTGGTAACAAATGTACCCCTCTGGTAGGGGATGTGGATTGTGGGTGGGAGATTATATGCATAGGAACAAGGGGAATACGGAAACTTGTACTTCCCACTCCATTTTTCTGTGAACATAAAACTGCTCTAAAAAAATACAGTTTATTAGGAATAACTTTTTTTTTTTTGAGATGGAGTCTCACACTGTCTCCCAGGCTGGAGTGCAGTGCATGATCTCGGCTCACTGCAACCTCTGCCTCCCAGGTTCAAGTGATTCTCCTGCCTCAGCCTCCCAAGTAGCTGGGACTACAGGCGCCTGCCACCACACGCAGCTAATTTTCTGTATTTTTAGTAGAGATGGGGTTTCACCGTGTTAGCCAGGATGGTCTCGATCTCTTGACCTCGTGATCTGCCTACCTCGGCCTCCCAAAGTGCTGGGATTATAGGCATGAGCCACCACTCCTGGCCAGGAATAATATTTTAAAGTGGCACATAGAAGGAATGATAAAATAAAATAAAATAATTTTTTAAATGAAGTTGTTTAAACTGTGAGCACTGTTCTTTCTTGTCACATTTTTATTGGTTGAAGCACATTTTTCAGTCCCATGGGTCAGTATTGATTTATAGACCTTACTTGAATAACTTGGAACATTCAAGAGCACACACACAATGATGTAAAAATCACATGAGACTTGTGGGTAGGTCATCAAAATGTTTTGTAAACAGATAGCTGGAATGACTACACAAAGTTTACCAGGCCCAGCCTCAAAACTTGGGCATACGTGCGTTGACATGGCCAGCATTCTACGGGGGTGGAAACTCCAAACTGGATCTGGGTAGACTGTTCCAAGGTTAATAACTGCTCCATTTTATGAATTCTTTATTGTTGCTCAACCAAATGTTCAGCAATTATAACCCAGTTCTTTCTATTTTGACCACTAAAAGTATTTATGGTCCATGCTCTTCACATTATAACCTCTCAATTTTTGAGGAATGATATTAAGGCTCCAAGTAAAGCAATCCAAATCCTGCAAACTTTTTTCTGGTTCTTCCCCACCACAACATTTTTCTAGTTCATAACAAAAGAGTTAAGGAGACAAGCTAAAAAGAAAAAGAGAAAAAGGAAGGTAAGACTAGGAAGTAGTAAAGATACAGGTAAGGTGACTCTGCAGAGCCCTAAAAGTGTAGTAAACACAGCTAACATAGCTTCTACTTGTACTTCCTAGACTCTTGAATTTCACAAAGTAAATTTTCAAAAATAAATAAATCCATCAGTAGAAAGCTTTGTTAGCTTTCACTTTACCAAGTAATGGCATTAAAATAAATAAATTTTTAAAAATAATAAAGATATTAATATAAACTACCATGATAAATTTATAGAAAGAAGGAACATGTTTAATGTCAAAAAGTAGGATGAATCTATTCTCAAAAGAATGACAGTTCTTTACACTGAATTAAAATGGCACTACATCCACTTGCATCACTACATGAAAATGTTTTTCTCATTTTACTACAGATGAATGAAAAGCACTTCTCCACAGCCTGGACTTTAAATGCCCTTAGGCTACTCCATTGCAAGCATGAAATGAAACAGAAAAGCCCAAGGTGTTACAAGCAGAATATCGTTTCATAGTGCTATGCAGGAAACATTCTGGCATGTGTAGCTCTGCACAGTGGGCAGACTCTTCTTCATTTAAACTCCCATCAGAAAGTTGAACTACCAACCTTCACCAAGCTTTGAGTAGATGCAACTGATTTTTGTATATTGATCTTGTATCCTGCAACCTTACAAAACTCATCTGTTAGTGCTAACAGTTTTGTGTGTGGATTCCTTTTTTTTTTTTTTTTTTAGACAGAGTCTTGCTCTTGTCACCCAGGCTGGAGTGCAATGGCATGATCTTCGCTTACTGCAACCTCAGCCTCCCAAGTAGCTGGGATTCGCTTACTGCAACCTCAGCCTCCCAAGTAGCTGGGATTACAGGCGCCCACCACCACACCCAGCTAATTTTTGTATTTTTTTAGCAGAGACGGGTTTTCACCATGTTGGCCAGGCTGGTCTTGAACGCCTGACCTCATGATCCACCCACTTTGGCCCCCCCCAGTGTGTGTGGATTCTTTCGGGTTCTCTGTATATACTATCATGTCCTCTGCAAATAGAAAGTTTTCTTTCTTCCTTTCTAGTCTGGATGCCTTTATTTCTTTTTCTTGCCCTAGCTAAAACCTTCAGTACAATGTTGATTAGAAATGGCAAAAAGAGATATCCTTGTATTGTTCCTATTCTTAGAGGAAAAGCTTTTATACTTTCACTGTTATTAGCCATAAATTTTTTATATGTGACCTTCATCATACTGAGAAAGTTCCATTCTATTCCTAGTTTGTTGAGTGTCTTTTATAATGAAAAATGTTAAATTTTATCAAATATGTTTTTCTGCACCTATTGAGATGATCTTTTATTCTATTAATATGGTGCATTACATTGATTGACTTTTGTACATTGAACCAACCTTGCATTCCTGGGATAAATCTCATTTGGTCCTGTATAATCCTTCTTATATGCTGCTGGATTCAGTTTAGTGTATTTTATTAAAGACTTTTGCACCAATATTCACAGGGGGTATTGACTTGTAGTTTTCTTTTCTTGTGATAATTTTGTCTGCTTTTGGTATAGGGTAATACTGGCCTAAAAGAATGAGATAGAAAGTGTTCTTTGGGGAGAAACCATAGCACAAAACAGTGAATAAACAACAGAAAGCTCTCAAAATGAGTCAGAAAAATCAAGAGAAGTTGTGTCTTGTTTAAAAAGTAACTGCACCAGGCATTTTGTAGCTATATTGTAAACAAATGTATTTGCAGACAATAAGAATTTTACTCAATTGTTAGATACAAGATATAAACTAGACACAAGGAAATGACCATAGTAACACAGACAATACCCAGTATGGCCTGAAAGCTAATTCCTAATGGGGAAAACTGAAGTTCAATATAAAAACCTCACTGTAGATTATCCATTATTTGTTTAATATAATTATACTTGGAGTAAAGCATAATTATAAAAATGTATAACATTTTTATTTCATAGTCACAGTTTAGTTGTTCTCAGTGAAACTTTGTGACAGAAATTGTGAATTGTCTCTCCATTATCTCCTCTCTTTTTCTTCTTTAGTAATAGGAAGATTTAGCTGGACACATAACTATTCAGTCAAAGACTACATTTCTCAGTCACCCTTGCAGCTAGGTGTGAGTAGGTTCTGGCCAATAGGAAGTGGGAAAACATGATGTGCAACTTTCAGGTCATGTCCTTAAAAAACAGGAATTTGCTCTTCCCTCTTCCCAGTCCCTGCTTGTTAGAATGTGGAAGTCATAGTGGAAGTTAGAGCAGCCATCTTAGATCACAAGTTGGAAGCCACATGTTAAGCATGGCAGAGCAAAAAGGATCCAGACCCCCAACTTCACTGGTCTCCTTCAATCCTTTCACTCAGGTAGTCACTAAGTAAGAGAGAAATAAATTTCCATCTTGTTGACTGCCAATTTGGCCTTTGTTACTGCAGCAAAATTATTAATAGCATCCTAACTAACACAACCTCTGTCTAAAATTGCAGGTTAAAAAAAATAAAACCTGGAGATATTGTTGAAGTCTAATTTTTTTATATAACAGGCTGTAGCTTTCAACTATAGTTACAATTTTGTATTGTAAAACAAATGAGCAAAACGACCAGATAATTAATATTCTTTTTCTGTAATTTATTTTTCTCTTCTCACTCTTGAACATACTTTAGTCAAGTCTCTTCTTCTCAGCCCTCCACCAAAATTACTCTTGTCAGGATCAACAGCGACCTCTAAATTATGAAATTCAATCATTAACTCTCCACCCAATTTATATTTGACCTGTCAGTGTAGACACATGTGTATTTTCTCCTCTTTGAAACACTTAATTTTGTTTGCAGAGCACCTTGCTTTCCTGGGCTCCCTCCATCCTCACTAGCTGTTCTTTTTTAGCCTTTTCCTCATCCCCACTACTGCACAGAGTGCTTCTCAGCTCCTAGAACTCTCTTTCCTATCTGCATTCACTTCCTTGGTGATCATATACAGTTTCATATCTTTAAATATCATACAGAAGGTGCAACTCCAAAACCTTATGTTCCACCTACTACAGTGTAAACCCTCTGAAGGCAGGGATCCTTGTCTGCTTCTTCCCAGAGATGCTTTGTATCTTCAGTGCCTAGAACTGGGCCTGCCACAGGCAGGTGCAGCAAGTAAGCTAATTGTGGAATGAATAAATAAGTAACTACAATCTGTTTTGCTTCCTAACTGATCTCTTTAAAGAGCTTAATATTTACTTTCCCCCTTGTAAGTTTTATTAGAGGGCAAGGAAAACCCATATCCTTGCTTAGCATATTGAACATATGCAGCATAAATTTCAACTCTGAATTCCTGGGGGCACAGACAAGCTGTGTATCACTCTCACTGCTCTTGCCAGCTATGCAGAGAGGGTGATGACGATGTTCTGTGTTGGTTTGAAGAATTTATAGCACTGCGGAATATGGAAAGATATGCCAAAGTCAATAACAGGCTTAAAGAAAATGAGTGCTTATTAGTATTCAGTTCTTCATGTCTGTGAATTCTAATCCTCAATACAGATTCTTTTAGGGTCATAAACAATCCTCAAAGACCAGCACTTTTAAAGGGTGTTTACAGGGTCTGCTTTGTTTCTGGGTGTAGTTAACCACCAATTATACTCAGTGAGATACTAGGGCACTCAGAAAAGAGCACATGTGTCTAATTAGAAGTATTATCGGTTAAATGCAGGCTCAGTTAGTCCCAATACAACCTGTGCTTACCCAAAACTGAGCCCAGGGACTGCAACAAGCTCTTCCCTTTAAAAGCCATGCTAATAGCATGCACAAGTTTAATCTCTTGGTCTCTGAGTGAGCAGCTTGGTGTAGGTGTCTTTCTATGTGTCAGTGTGCTTATTTGTGTATGTAAGTCCGTGCCCAAGAAAGTATGTCTGTGTCTATGTTCTGAAAATATTCTGCTCAGATCTCCTGGGGAAAAAGAAGAGCTATTAGCTGAAAATCTGTCTGTGAATAGAGAAAGCAGAATGCTCAGGAGAAAAAAATATTTCCCCTCTGGGAACCTAGATTCTCAGAAAAGGTATCTTCAGAGCTTATATTTGACAGATCATTGCCAATGTTTTGATTTGGCAAAGTAGACCTACCTCCCATATCTTAGAGAAATGGAGAAGGTAAGAAGAGGTAGTGTTGTGTGCCATGGTGGTTTGCTGCACCCGTCAACCCATCACCTAGGTATTAAGCTCCACATGCATTAGCTATTTCTCCTGATGCTCTCCCTCCCCTGCCCCACCAACAGGCCCCAGTGTGTGTTGTTCCTCTCCCTGTGTCCATGTGTTCTCATTGTTCAGCTCCCACTTACAAGTGAGAACATGCAGCGTTTGGTTTTCTGTTCCTGTGTTCTGTTCCTGAGGATAATGGCTTCCAGATCCATCCATGTCCCTGCAAAGGACATGATCCCATTCCTACTTAAAAAATTTAAATCCCTGGGATTTTAGAAGTACAAAAAAACACTGGGGATAATCCCCTGTGATCCTTCTCATAGGGATGAGAAAATGGAGCACAGAGAGGAGAAGCAATTTGTCCCTAATCACACAGCCACTTGGTAACAGAAATGGGATTAGAAACTGGGTCTCAGGTTCAAGTCTATACACTAGACCAAGTGATCCAAAAAGATCTACACATGAAGATTCATGGTCTCCCAAAGTGCTTATTATGAAAACATGGAAATCAAGATCTCCCTTTCAACATCAAGAGATTTTGTGATGTTCAAGTGTAAAATTATTATATCCATGTATTAGTCGGGGTTCTTTGGGGAAACAGAATCGAGAGAGAGGGAGTAAGAGAGAGACAGATTTATTATACAGAATTGGCTCATACACTTTTGGAGGCTGAAAATTTCCAAGATCTGCAGTTGACAAACTGCAGACCCAGGAAAGCCAATGGTATAATTCTAATCTTAGAGTCCAAAGGCCTGAGAATCAGGAAAGCCAATGGTGTAATTTCTGTCTGAAGACCAGCAGGCTGAAGACACATGAAGAGCTGATGTTTCAGTTTGAATCCAGAAGCAGGAAAACAGAAACAAAAACAAAAACAAAAACCTATTCCCAATTCAAAGACAGTCGGCCTTTGAATTGAAAGAGTTCCCTTTGACTCATTGAAAGGGCAGTATTTTTGTTCTATTCAGGCCTTTAACTGATGGGATGAGACCCACCCAAGTTTAGAGAGGGCCATCTGCTTTATTCAGTCTACTGATTTAAATGTTAATCTCCTCAAGAAACATCCTCACAGACACACTTAGAATAATGTTTGACCAAATATCTGTGCACCTTATGGCCCAGTCAAGCTGACACATAAAACTAACCATCACAAATTGTTATTATTAGATTCCTGGGTCTGGGTAACAACAGAGAAGCAGAGTTGCACACACAGCCTCCAATGCATCTACTTTTGATAATCACTTTGCCCAGGAGCTAGGGAAGATTGTGACGCTGGGGGAAAAAGAGGTATCAAGACCTCGTTGCTGAGCCTGTTCTTTTGGAGTTGGCCGAGAAGGCGGATAAATTAGAGCTACATATGATAACCTCATTGACAGTAGTATTTGAAATGTAAATCCTGATATTTTAGAATGAAATGGAAAAAAGAATAAAAAGGTAACATAGAGCTTAGAAATTTTTACTCTTAAACTATAAGGAGGATTTTGAAAAGACAGAAAGGTTTATGAGAATGGCACTATCTCTTGAGATTTCTCTAGAAAGCAGGAGTCCCCAAGTTTTGGTGACAAGCAGCCACTTTTCATTCCCCCAAAGCTTTATGCCCACAAATGTAGTAGAGCAAGGAGGGAAAAGACCATAATAAAAACAGTGTGGAGGGGGTTACTCTTCCTTATGATTGAATTTTGGCAAATCACAGAGCTCTTTGCTGGTAGTTATAAAGATCTTGGAGCCCCACTGTGAAAAGATTAAAGACCATAGTTGGGGTTCATTGTCATTGACAGCTAACACCCTGTAAATGTTCAAAAGTAAAAATAACAGGAAGAAAAAATAAGAAAGAGCTCTATAGAAGTCACATAGAGTAATAAGATTACAGAAAATCAGAATGTCAGCACTTTCTAATGGGAAGTGAAAGACAGATAAGGAAATAACTATTTCAAGAAATTAAGAAAAAAAAAGAAAGAAAGAAATTAAGAGAGGCCCCATGAAAATGATGGCTCTATTCATTGACTTAAATAACATTTTCTCTGGACCTTTGAGGGGAAAAAACATAATTATTTTTAGGTAAAGCACGTTTTGCAATTTCTTTGCCCTGGCTGCATATTTAGTACATTTTCAGGCCATCAACAGGATTACAGAGCCTAGAAAGTCCAATCAGAGGCAGGAAGGAGGCTTAGCTACTATTTGAGAATGTGATTCTATGGCTCATGCCGGCACCAATATCAGGGAGAATACCCCAAAATACCACAAGTGTAACATATCTGGGCAGCAATATCCTGTTTTTTAAAAAATTAAAGAGAAGTCAGTTAATCACCATCATTCTTGGTAGATCAAATCTGGTTACATCCATCTAAGCTGGCAACCCTCTTACTACCACCTGGAAACCTTCCTACAGCGTGCATATGACCCCCATCCTACCTGAGAATTTATCCCTTCATCGTCTGCCAGGTTAAAGAAAGGAGAAACAGGATCTGATTCTCAAGGTCACAAAAATGGCATCTTTTTTGTTGACCCCCTTCAGAACTGGGGCAAGGAGTAGAAAGATTGAGAGCAAAATATTTGGAATTGGGCTATAAATCAAATGAAAGAGACAAAAATTCTAAAAATGTTCTATATCTGCTTACTGTCCAGGCCATCATCAGGGAACTGAATTATGATCAGCTCAACAGGCTTCCTCTCTCAAGCTCCTTCCTCTGGAGTACCTTCTCTCCACCTCCATAACTGGCACACGCCTCTAGGGACCACCAGGACCAAGCCATAGGCCCTAAGGAAAGGAGATAATGGAAAGGGAGATCAGGAAGCTTGGCTGATTGTTTTCCAAGCCAGATTATTACATGAAACTAGATATACTATAGATTTTAACCTCAGAGAATAAGGTTTTTGTTTTGGGGGTTTGGTTTGTTGTTTTTTTTCCAAGAAGAATTAAATGTTACAGAATTTGGAGGCATGATTGTACAGATACTATATGAGGAAAAAAATCTTTTGTGCCACAACCGCTTAAAATTCTTTAAATTGCTAAGCCCAAAGATAGTGAAACCTCACAGCAATATTGAGTAATAGATACACTAATCTTCTTTCTATCCTTTTTATAAGAAAAGAAGGTGGGACTCATAGAAATAAAGCAAAGTGGGTGACGGCAATTTAGAAGCCTGGCTGGGAGGTAAGCCTGTCCTTCTGATTTCAGAATGTTTGTCTTTTTTTTTTTTTTTACTTTAAGTTCTGGGATACGTGTGCAGAAAGTTCTGGGATACATGTGCAGAAAGTTCTGGGATACATGTGCAAAATGTGCAGGTTTGTTATATAGATATACATGTGCCATGGTGGTTTGCTCCACCTACCAACTTATCATCTAAGTTTTAAGCCCCACATGCATTAGGTGTTTGTTCTAGTGCTCTCCCTCCCTTTGTCCCCCCAAAAGGCCTCAGCGTGTGATGTTCCCCTCCCTGTGTCCATGTGTTCTCATTGTTCAGCTCCCACTTATGAGTGAGAACATGCGGTGGTTGGTTTTCTGTTCCTGTGTTAGTTTGCTGAGAATGATAGACTCCAGCTTCATCCATGTCCCTGCAAAGGACATGAACTCATTCTTTTTATGGCTGCATAGTATTCCATGGTGTATACGTGCCATATTTTCTTTATCCAGTCTATCATTGATGAGCATTTGGGTTGATTCCAAGTCTTTGCTATTGTAAATAGTGCTGCAATAAACATACGTGTGCATATGTCAGAATGTTTGTTTTTACCAGTGACCATAATACTTTCCTTCAGCATTCAGAAAGCAGAGAGGAGAGAGAGAAAAAAAGATAGAAAAACATAAAAAGGCTTTTTATTCTTTTTTCTGTTTTCTCTCTCTCTTTTTTTTTTCTGAATAACCTTGAAGCACCTGAGTACTCAAGTACCTGAGTTTTCTTTCCTGGCTCACTGTCATCAGACTTCCCCTAACCAATAAATTTTTTTTTCTTGGGTTTCCCCTGAATCCAAGTGTTCATTCCTTATTCTCTGCATCCCTCTTTTGATAGGTCCCATTTGTAAAGCCTAGGAAACTGGAACTGTAATGCCTCACTCCACCAAATCACATCATAATAGAATACTTAAAGAAGTCCTTGTGCTCAGAGTTCCTAGTGCTCATTATTATCTTCTTTTATTATTTTTTTTTTTTAGAGACAGAATCTTATTCTGTCACCCAGGCTGTAGTGCAGTGGCACAATTATAGCTCACTGTAGCCTCAAACTCCTGGGCTCAAGCAATCCACCTGCCTCAGCCTCCCAAGTAGCTGGGACTACAGGCACATGTCACTACAACCGGCTTATTATTTGCTTTAAAATTCACCAAGTTCATCAGCCAGATGAACAGGGCAAAGAAGAAACACTCACCAAGTTCAAATTCTAAATTCTAATGAATTACCTTAAGAGGGATTCTTGAAACATGAAGGGGGAAAGCAGAAGTGTTTCCCTTTCCTAATTTTATCCCACAGTTGGCAACGAGAAGAAGGGTTCAATTGTACCTAGAAACTCGTTCTGATGTAGCGCTTTATCTGCAATGGTCAACTCTAGCTGCACATTAGAATCAACTGGGGAGTTTTTAAAAAATAACGTTTATGTCCCAGCACTGGTGGTTCTAATTCAATTGGTCTATAACTGGTCTATGTTGGGACCCAAGCAGCAGTTTTTTGTGTTGTTGTTGTGGGGATGTGTGTGTGTGTGTGTGTGTGTGTTTTCAGACAGGGGCTCACTCTGTCACCCAGACAAGAGTGCAATGATGCAATTATAGCTCATTGCACCCTGGAACTCCCAGGCTCAAGCAATCCTCCTGCCTCAGACTCCCGAGTAGCTGGGACTACAGGTGCGCACCACTACACCCAGCTAATTTCTAACTTTTTTGTAGAGATGGGTCTCACTTTCTTGCCCAGGCTAGTCTTGAACTCCTGGGCTCAAGCAAGCCTCTGCTTCAGACTCTCAAAGTGCTGGAATTACAGGTGTGAGCCCCTGTACCCACCCCTAAGCAAGGGTATTTTTGAGAAGATTCCCCAGGTAGTTGTAATGAACAGCTCAGGTGGGGAACCACTGCTAACTTCATAAATAGGGCCTCCCTGTATCCATTTGTAAAATTAGAATCCTGTGCTCATCTCTGAGGAAAGTGGCTCAGAGGTGTTTCCTGCTCTTGCATGTCACGTACATATTCTTCATAGTTAACTTAGAATGGTTCAGTGACTCATTTCACAAGTCAAAAAGCCCAAATTCCATTTTAGGTAGACCTGAACAATGACAATTGTCAGCCCCTTGCATTTGAAAAGTGCATTATATCTCACAGATCATTTTGCTGATGAAGTATCTCATTTGATCCTTACCACAGCCCTGCAATAAGCAAGTCAGATATTTTTCCCATTTTAAAGATGAGGAAATCAGTGCTTCAAGACAGGGAGTGATTTCCCAGGGTCACACAGACGGAAGTGGTAGAATTGGGTCTAGAACCCAGGTCTCCTATCTCAGTCTGGTCTTCTTGCCATCACTCAATGCTGGCCACCACTGAGTTTTCCAACCAATTCCTATTGGCCCAGTCCTATGACCTGTCATGGTGTGCTTTCCACTCTGCTTCTCCACCGTAAGGTGCATGCGAATCGCCCAGGGATCTTGTTAAAATGCAGAAGCTGAGTCACTGGGTTTGAAGTGGGTCCCAAGATTCTGCAATTCTAACCTGCTGTGAGTGACACTGATGCCGCTCGTCCACAAATCACACTTGGAGTAGCAAAGGCGTAACAAAATCACAAAATGTATTCTTCAAATAATACTGAAGAAAAAAAGTAAACTGAGCTTCATCCATCTCCTGGATGCTCATGAGACAATACACATGTATGGCAGCAAACCATCATCAGATCCTTGGCAGTTCTCCCTGGCTAGAATATGTGTTATTCTTTTGGCAGCCAGATGGTCATTGTGCTCATGTCTGGAATAGGATCAACAGCTGGATTTGCAGCAGCCACTGGCTATAATTTTTCTCTCTCTCTCTCTGCTTTGCTTCTCTTTCTCTCAAGCCAGAAGGATAGGGTCTGTGGGGCCACTGGGCCATCTGGCCATGCAGCTGGCCTGAGCTTCTGAGTCTGAGAACACAATGGTGATTCACTTTGTGCAATCCAAGTCCTTAGATGACATCTAGGAAATAAACTGCCAGGGAATAGTTACATAGACAAAGGGTTTTTGTCTTTGAAACCTGTTAAAATTTGTCAGTGGGCCAGTCACGGTGGCTCATGCCTGTAATCCCAGCACTTTGGGAGGCCGAGGCAGGCAGATCTCTTGAGGCCAGGAGTTCAAGACCAGCCTGGCCAATATGGCAAAACCCCGTCTCTACTAAAAATACAAAAATTAGCCAGGTGTGGTGGTGCACTCCTGTAATTCCAGCTACTGAGGAGGCTGAGGCATGAGAATCAATTGAATCCAGAAGGCAGAGGTTACAATGAGCCTAGATTATGCCACTGTACTCCAGACTGGGCAACAGAGCAAGACCCTGTTGCAAAAACAAACAAAAAAAATATGTTAATGTATTAGCATCGATAAAGATGATCTTTTTCAGTTTGTTCTTATTCTTAAAATAACCAAATTGCTAAATATGTTTGCAGTATACAGAACATCCTAGAGAGCACAAGGGACAGGGACCCCCAAAATGGGTTTAGCTCCACTCTCACCATGGACTAGACAATTTGAGGCAAAGCATTGCATCTTTCTGTCCTTTAAAAAATGAGATGGGCCAGGCGCGGTCACTCATGCCTGAATCCCAGCACTTTGGGAGGTCGAGGCGGGTGGATCACCTGAGGTCAAGAGTTTGAGACCAGCCTGGCCAAAATGGTGAAACACCGTCTCTACTAAAAATACAAAAACTAGCCAGGTGTGGTGGTGCATGCCTATAATCCCAGCTACTCAGGAGGCTGAGGCAGGAGAATCACTTGAACCCGGGAGGTGGAGGTCGCAGTGAGCTGAGATTGTGCCATGGTACTCCAGCCTGGGTAACAAGAAAGAAACTCTGTCTCATTAAAAAAAAAAAAAAAAATGAGATGGTGGGACTCTATGCTCTGACAATCTTTCCTAAAACCAATATCCAGAGTCAGTGGTTCTACTTTTACAAAGTAGAAGAAATTCTTGTGGAGAAACTTTATCTCTTTCTTCTAATACCCCTTCCCCCACCCTCACAAATAGTCTACATTCCAACTGCTCCACAGGACATTTGATCATTGCCCACTCTACCCTGGGGCCATTCAATCCCAACCAGTCATTTATAAGAGCTGCACACTTGTATGCCATGCAATCTTCAGGAGGCACCACTGAGAATGCACAGCTATGTCCTGACACACCAGAGACCCTCTCAGTCCCATATGAGTCAGATTCACCCTTCCTTCTAATTCCCTTGACCGTCTCCCCTTGCTGCCATTTTGATGAGCACATGCGTTTATATCCATTACGGTTGTTGAGGGTTAATATTTTGAAATAGTTATTTGAAATAGTTTCTTTTCACTTCCCTGTCACCATCCCTGCCATGTTCTCATAACTTGCCTCTATTCTTCATTGGCTCATGGGAAGAATGTGTCAGAGAAAAAGGTTCAACTACCCTCACTAGTCTTTCAGCCATTTGTTTAACAAAAGTCTTCAGGATAAGGAAGCCTCTCAAAGAAACCTGAACAGAGAATAATTTCCCTCAGGCCCTAAAAAGACTCCTCCTGAGGTCAGAGGGAGAGAGAGGTAGGTCAAGGAGCAGAGAGGACCTATATCTCAATCCCTAGGGTCACCACCTAGAAGACAGCAAGACCTCAGAGAAAGAAGTGAATTGGCTACAGGGTGCACACAGACCAACAGAACCAGAGACACCTCACCCAAGATCTCCTGGCCCCAAGCGGAGCACAGGAATAGCTGAGAGTCATCATTCCTGAAGAGTGGCGAAGAGAGAAACAATGTAAGCAGACAGGCATGAGAGGACCTGACCAGCACCCTACCCCAGTGTCTTGACATTGCACAAGATCCAGAGTGTGACACAATCCTGGGGAGACATGGGGAAACCCCAGAAAGGACTGAGGTTAAGGTTTCTTTCCACTAACCTAGCAGAATGAAGCTTGCAGTCAGAAATTCAAACCTCAAGCTGAGTTACTAAAATGAAGAAAATTGTTAAATGCATAATTCCTCCCTAAGACTCATGTCTGCTCTACATCCATAGGGTGTTGTATTGGCATTACTTGGCATGAGCAACTCCAGTTGGAATTTACTTCAAAATATGAGGGAATCTAGTGGTTGTTCACTAAGTATTCCTTGCAAGTTAAGTATCCATGAAGCACCTAGAGCAATGCATGGCATATAGCAGTCTTTCTGAACACTGCTGGCTGGTTGGTTGCTGAATGACCAAAATACTTGATGAAGCACTAAAACAACTCCCTTCCTTTATTTTAATGTGCTAGTTTGAATACAGAAAGATAGAAACTACTCAAATCAGTAAAATGTGAACTAAGAGTGGGCCCTTAATAATAACTTCTTCCAGATCTATCTCCTTGGATCACTCCAAAGATATAGCCTGAAAAAGTTCAATCCTCTTCACCAGAGAGTTTACCCTGGAAGGCAGACAGCTGCTATATGTGATTTTACAAGGACTGTAAAGGTGTTAACAGTCTTGAAGCCCTAGGACCACTGTGAAATCTGGGATGCTATGTTTTGAAGCGAGAAGTTTGCCTTGGCAGCTGTGCTGTAATCAGGCATGCCTGGGTGTTAACTGAAATTGAAAAGAGCCTTTCAACAGCCCTAGGTCTTCAATTATTTTTTCATATTATAGTTCATGTTGCTAAAAATATTCCTAAACCTCTGCCTTTTGATAATTCAGAAGGGGAGGTATTACATTGAGAAATAGCTGAATAATAACCACCTCCCTACTGGAAGTTCAGGATAAACCTAGAGAAGGCATTGGACTCCATCAGAGAAGCAGCCATATTGGATCCTGTCTGTTGCTGTGAGGTCTCTCTCCTCCCTGCTAAGACACACTTCAAATAAAATCTTCTACATCTCTTCTTGTGTGAAAGTGAGATAATTTCACATTTCAGATTGTTAGTAGTCACTGCTTAAAAGTACTAAGTCACTACCCACCTACAAATCCTGTTTTGTCTCTTTCTCTTAAAAAATATTTTAATGGGGCTTAAGATTTGGGATATAAAGCAAGAACACAGGAAAGAGATATGATTTCACTACTCAATTACAAATGGAAGAATTATGATATTGGAGCTTACTTCAGTGTCAATCCTCATGTCTTATGGGAATTCCTTCCTTTCTGATGTTTCAAATTCTACCTATATTTAGTAAACTGAATAGATAACTTTATTGGTTATTATATACATTAAACACAAAGCAAAAAGAGTAAAGGAGTGAGATCAATTTTTACTATGCACTCCTAGTAGAATTTCAAGGGCTCTGCAGACATTAAATGACTAATAAGAATCTCATGTTTCTCTTTTTCAAAGACAGCAACTAGAAAAGGAGGAGCTGTGAACCCAAGGTTTTCTAACAAGTTAGAAACATGCAGATATATTATGGGGCGAGGATAGAAATGCTCTCAGGCTACCCAGCCTAGATACTCTTCCACAAGCTTAGTTAAGTCACTTGAAATTAAATTGTCCTGTCTCTGAAATATTCCCCTTTCCCAGAATGGTTAGAGAGTCACACAAGTCTTAGCTGTCTGTGTGAGACCTATCCCCAGTTCTGAACTTGATTTGAAAAAAAAAAAAAAAAAGAAAAAATCCTTCCATACCTTTTTCTCTTGCCCAATATGTTTATCTGACTATCCCTAGAATCACTTCTACCATGGAACCAGCCTACCTAGCTCTTCTTCTTCTTAGCCAGTTGGCAGTTCCTGTGGTTTGAATGTGTTCATGTGTTGGAAACTTAACATGCAGCAGTATTGAGAGGTAGGACCTTTAAGACATGATTAGGTCATGAGGGCTCTGTCATTAGAACAGGAGTGGGTTTGTTATCACAAGAGTGGGTTTGGTATAAAAGTGCGTTTGGGCCTTCCTTGCTCTCTTGCCCTATCTTTGTCCTTCCACCATGACAGGACATAGTAAGAAGGTCCTCACCAGATACCGGTCCTTCCGTCTTGGACTTCTTAGTCTTCTGAATTGTGAGCCAATAGATTTCTGTTCATTATAAATTACTCAGTCTCAAATATTCTGCTACACCAGCATAAAACAGGCTAAGACAATAATAGGCAAATTATTTAATCAATCTGTGCCTTAATTTTTTCATCTTACAAGTGAAGGTAATAATCGTTTCCACCTCATAATATTCTTATGAAGACAGATTAAAATTCTATTTTAAGGGTTTAAGACAGTTTGAGGGCATATCAAGCACTAAATGTTTGTAATTATTATTCCTGGAGACTCTGAAGGTCTTTTCTTATGCACACACACATATCCCTTGCCAAATTATAGAAATGCCCCTTTTTTTGAGATAGGGTCTTTCTGTGTCACCAGGCTAATGTGCAGTGGCTCAAACATGGCTCACTGAAGTCTCGACTTCCTGGGGTTATGCCATTCTCCCACCTCAGCTTCCCAAGTAGCTGGGACTACAGGCATGTGCCACGATTCCCAGCTAATTTTTTTTTTTTTCCCATAGTGATGGTGTTTCACTATGTCGCACAGGCTGTTCTCAAACTTCTGGCCTCCAGCTATCCTCCCATCTTGACCTCCCAAAGTGCTGAGATTATAGGCATGAGCCACCATGCTCAGCCAGAAATGTCATTTTTAATGGATATATCATGACTATTCTAGAGCCAGTAGGCTAATTACATGTATTTTGTCCATGTCTTCTTTTAGTCTGGTGAGCCCACCATCATTTTCCCCTGAATTTCTTGGACAGGGCAAACTTTGTGAGCCACCCACCCCACTTACAGTTTCAGAAAAGTTCACCTTCTTGCTCAGGCCTTGCACTAAATACAGTCCTTCAGGGCTATAATCATTTGCTTTATTCTGACCTCTTCTTGAACAGCCACAAATTACCAAGTGATCTCCCCTTGCTTATTCCTTTCAACATTCCTCACTTTACTAGCCCCTGTCTTGGTTCTTCTCTTACTCATCACAACATCTCATGCCTTTGCTTTTTCTCTGTGCTTCCCAGTCCCAAACCTGCCATTACTTGATGGCTATGTGGAGGTAGATGATCAGATTCTGTGCAAGCTTCTTCAGGGGAAGATGTTACTAAGAATATGGTTGTGCAACACGTTATTATTAAGCATATTGAAGTGCTTGCTCTGTTGGCACTTTGCTACATACTATAGGAGATACAGCAGAACATAAGGCAGAGACTTGACCTCAGGGAATTTATAATTATTAATAATCATCTCTAATGTACAAGCAGCCCCCACTCCACCATGTTCTAAGAAAATAGTTAGGAAATCTCAGGCAAGGAGAATAATGTTATGTGTACTATGGTGGTAAGAAGTGGATGATAATGAAATTTTCAATTGTCTCAACCCCAGTCCAGGAAAAGCATTAAGTATCTCCAATAATAAGTGGGTCTTTGCATGAGAAAAGCCATGAAATCATATGACAGGATCATCAAATACATGTATATACACAAATCAGTTAGTGACTATTCCCTAAATCATGAATCTAAGTCCTTCTTCAAATTTGTGATAAATTGACCACATTCAGGCTATGTGTCCTTTTAAACAACTTACATCTGTTTCTTATAATTCATTAAGTGGCAAAATGCCATTCTACCCTTTCTATGCACCTATTGTTTAACTTGGCTCTGTTTTCAGCAGTCTGAATAGTGTTCTTTCAGCTGGACAATGTGTTTATTCATGTAGCTGTAGCTATTCTGTTACTAGGAGTGTGTGTTTGAAACAGACATAATGTCTAGAAGGAAAGAAAACACCCAAAAGAAAAAAATTAAACACATATCATTTTTTTCTCAATGACCTTTGCCCCCTACACATATATTAAACACATCATACTCTTCAAAACATCTTTATAGAAGAAGACATCTATAGAGACTTTATAGAAGAAGACTTCAAAGAGTAGAAAACTATCTCAAGGTTGAATGTAAGTGGATGAGCTTCAACTCTACATTGCTTAAACACTGATAGGCCTCCATGAGATGCCTCTTCCCTTATGGAAGACAGAGAAATGCCTCTGTCCATCTTACAATGCTAAAAATGGCTAAATAAACCCTGTCACTTAAATGGAGCTTCTCGGTTATAATTTTTAGTACAGCGTCTGATTTAAGGCATCATTTTGTAGTGCGGGTAACCTATGATTTTGAATGGCAGCATAGAATGCAATTGAGAAGAATCTTTTGTAAAATATTTCAACAGGGATGAAGAGAAGGGTTCTTGGGCCTACCTGATAAGGGTTCAACATGGGAAAACTGAATGGCTGCTCTTGGGAAAGGGGACTCTTTGAGTCCCAACAAGCTCTAGTGTTGAATGTTTTCATACTAATAACATGAGTGTGTTTTTTAAAGAGTATTGTGGTGACCAGATTTGCCAAGGAGATAGGAAATCTGAGTAATGAGTGAAGCTGCCTGTCAATCATAAGGTAATTTGATAGGTGAAACAGAAACAGGTCTCTTGAGAAATGGTTGGCCACAGGGTGCGACACCTCATGAAATTTCTTGCTGGTGAAACTCTCTTCCTTTGCTGAGAAGGTCTCATTTGCTGAGCTTTCACAGATGTAGAAATATGGACTCAGCAGGTTGCAAAGCCAATTGACAGTTTCAATCGTGTCACTTACAAGAAGAATTTGATAACCAATTCAGAAATGAATTGTGCTCCTTTCCTCTCTTGATTAGCATACCTCACCAAACTCATTCTGACTGTTCCAAGTGTGCCATCTCAAGTCTTACTTGTTGTGGAGCTTATATATTGAGTTCTTTCCAGAGAGCAAAGCTCTGCGGTTTGTGTGGAGTGGGGAAGGAAGGGCATCTATTACAAAATCAAATGACTTGCCTTTCATTCAGCAATAAAAATTAACATTCTAGCAAGAAAGACCTAGGAACACAGGCTGTGTTGAATAATTTTACTTGCTCATTTCAAAACTTACAGGTCAATCATTCTATTAACATTTATGTTCCTTACTAAATATATCACAGAGATACTATCACAATAAAATGAAGCTGAAAATAGATTGAGTGAGTAAAAACACCCTAATACAACTCTATTTCTTAACAAAGTTAATTAACATCCCTAAGCCTTGACCCTCTTATCTATAAATCCTGATCAGCCTGGCACTACATAGTTCTAGGACAGTTATGATGGCCAAAGAAACTACCATTTCCTTTGACTACTACATTTCAGCACTACACGTGAACATGCTTTTAAAACAGAAATGTGTTCCTCAAATGGAGGATAGTGAGAAAATTCAAACCCAGGGGATTAAATGACTTGCATGAAACCGGCAATTAATTGGTGATGGGGCTGGGACACAGAGCTAGCCATTTTTATTTGCTAGCCAGATATCTTTCTTCTCCAGACCTTGTTACTTTTACAATTTCTTCTTGTGAAACCAACATAGCCACTTTAAAAGGCATGCCTTAGAAATAAGCGCTATACTCAGGCCTTTATTACCTACAAGCAATTGAAAGAGTTTAACATCAAAAAATGGAACAGCTATTCAAATGGCCATCTTCTAACTAATCAGGTACTCTTTCCACTAGAGATATTCAATGAAAACCTGTTCTATGCCAGTCATTCCTCAGTGTCTAAGCCATCACAGTGGAAAAAATGGGCAAACTGAAAAGAAAATATTTTCAAGAACCCTCAATACTGCCAGTGACAAACCCATTAACAATATACAAATTACTGATCATTGTAATTTATGTCCACGATTACATGTATGATTAACTAAAATGCAACTTGCTCAACATAGTTCATTTCCAAGACACAGGGACTTGAGATGTTCCCTCATATGAATGAGGACTGCTTAATTCTGTTTTCAGGCTCTTAACGAAAGGAGAGAGGAGGAAGGAAAGAAGAAATTGACCTTTCTAAAAGCCATTTTCCAATTCCAATCTAACTTTAGGTTTCTTTTTTCTTAAATTCATGCCTTTTAAGTTACTGAGCTGAATCAAATCGCAGTATCCAGGCCTGGTGTGCACAGTGACAAGCGTTTCCAGGGGATTGCCTTATACTTCCCACAGATAACACCTTGCTTAGTATACCCAGATGTACCCCCTCCAAGCAACATCACACACTGCTTACTCATGCCTGGGTCTTTTGCTGATGCACTTGCGCACAGTCAGGTGTTTATTACCTGGTATTTCTGTAATTTGCTTTTCTTCACAAAGCCCACTTCTCTACACTTGTTCTTGATTGGAATTCACCTTGTTTGTAACTGAAAACCTCTGCAGTTTATCATAAAGTCACTCTAAATTCTAATGATAGCCCAGTAGCCTCTCAGACCTAGAATAAACCTTGGAGACAGTGATTCTGACCAACCCCCTTCTGCTCTAGAGGAGGAAATGGAGACCCAGAGGCATAAAAGGACATTTCCAGGAATATGTAATGTCTTGGTTAAGATTTCGGCACAAAATGGAATTCGTCTCAGATAATTTGACTGATGAAATATGAATTTAAAAAACTGCTTATAGAGGAGTGGACAGGATTAAGGCAAAACAGTGGATGCTGAGACCCCCCTCCACCCCCACCCCAGCAACCTGCACCAGCAGAAACTCCTACTTCTACAAGGTCTAAGACGAAACGGGAAAACAACCACCAAAGCCCAGTGAGGGCAGGAAGATAGGAGGGGCCGCCGGACCACTCAAGATGTAATCAAGAAAGGACACAACTACAGCCCTGGATGCTGTGTCAAAGCAGAGATGAATGGAAGAAATATCCCAACCACTCTTCTGCCCACTCTCTCATCTCCTGCTGTGTCTTCTGGGGGTGGATTTCCACAGGGCAGGGCTGGCAGGGGATGTGGCCCATTTAGGTCAGCTCCCCCAGGCATAGAACTGAGCAGGGATAGAGAATCAATTTAGAGGAGCAAAGGGAGAACAACCAACAGATATAGTGAATTCAACCACCTAGCCTCCATGTTCACCAGGATCCATCTCATTACAAAGGCTCTTATTTGCCTAATAAATATTTACTGACGGGAAAATAAAGAAAAGGTAAAAGAAATGCAGGCAAGTAGGAAAAACGTAGAACAACCCTATGCCAAGCACTGAACCAAATACTATGAGGGGTCAAAAAGAAATAATAAAAATATACTATAGTAATATACTTACCACATATATCAATATTATATAGTATTTACCCTGTGTCTGGCCCATTCTAAGCACTTCATATATAGTAACTCATTTAACCTGCAACCTCATTTTACAGATGAGGAAACTGAGGCATAGTGCATTGAGAAGGTTAGGCCCTAATCCTTTTGCTGAAAGGCCGTGCTTTCACCACTACTCTACACTGCCTCTCTAAAGTAAAAAAGTCCCTTGGGGAATTCATTAGATATTTAGGGAGATAGTACCATTAATGCACAAAAACTTAATTGTCAGAGTTAAACAATCACAATTTGCATCATTACAAGACAGCATGCGAATGAGTCTGGAGTGGGGAGTTCAGCTTGGGCTGGAGCAATCCGGGAAGAGACAAAGGTGATTATTAAACGCGCCTAATCCAGAAACAGCACCAGGCAATGGCAGAGCTGCTGGGGCAGAGCCAAGAGCAGAACCCAGGACTCCTAGTTCTCCAGGGAAGGATTACTAGTTCCCTTGCCCTTGACAATTGTCTTTGCAGGGCTTCACAGAAGTGTTCTCAGGGACAGAGTTCCAATTCACAGATCTGGTACCTCATCCAACAGGATCCCAGAGGGTCACCTTGCCCAGCCTCCTTCCCTCAGCCCAGGAAATATTATACGCTCTTTTGTCAAATGAAGCAACTCTTCTGCTCTCATTTTCTAGATTCTGCGGGAAGGCCAGTGACCAGTAATTTTTAAATAACTAAACATAAGTTGGGCATGGTGGCTCACATCCGTAATCCCAGCACTTTGGGAGGCTGAGGCAGGCAGATCACTTGAGGTCAGTGATCAGTTTGAGAGCAACCTTGCCAATATGCTGAAAACCCATCTCTACCAAAAATACAAAAATTATCCTGGTGTGGTGGCACACTCCTCTAATCCCAGCTACTTGGGAGGCTGAGGCAAGAGAATCACTTGAACCTGGGAAGTGGAGGATGCACTCCAGCCTGGGTGACAGAGCAAGACTTTGTCTCAAAAACAAACAAACAAACAAACAAACAAAAACATAGACTTGTAAATCTATGCACAGGAAAACATTCAAAGAGCAGAATATAAGCAAAGTAAGACTAACCTTGTATGCTATACATTTGTCCTTATTACAATCACTCTTGAATATAATTTAGACTCTGAGACAGATGCTTACATTTACTTTCTTAACTATCTCCCTCTTAGAAATGTGCAGTATTTAATAAAAATATTAATGGAGGTCTTTTTGTTTAAGGACCAAAGTAATTGTCTTCACATGTGTATGCATTTTGACGCTGAAAGGAATAGAGATCGCATTTGGTTTTATGATGTTGCTATGTGGTTTTCAATTAGGTTTCTGTTGCGTTCTACAAACACAAAAACCAGCCCATATCTAATTTAATACCTATAAATTTCCACAGATGGCCGCGGAATACTGTAGGCCAGTGGATAAAGATTTTGCCACACGTTTTCCAATTAGTAACTTAAAATTCTGTTTCTACCACATTCTTTTTTATTAAAAATTTCCATTCACTATTTTTTTTCCAGAGAGTGTGATTATAAAATAATTCTCTCAGTTTCACTAGACAAAAAAGACATCTGATTTGAAACAGTTTGTAGGTTAGGCAGCCAAGTTAGACAGAAATAGTTCAGCTGCAACTGAATAAAGCCAATAGTGTTAGGATGGTTGTCAAAAGTCAGATTCATCAAGACCAGTTTGATCCCAGTGTATATAATGCACCACAGAAGATGGAATTTTTTTATTTTTCTGAGACAGGGTCTCACTCTGTCACCCAGACTGGAGTGCAGTAGCACAGTCATGGCTCACTGCAGCCCCAACCTCCTGGGCTCAAGAGATCCTCCCACCTCAGCCTCCCGAGTTGCTGGCGCATGCCCCCACACCTAGCTAATTTTTGTATTTTTCATGGAGACAGGGTTTCGCCGTGTTGCCCAGGTTGGTCTTGATGTCCTGAGCTCAAGCAGTCTTCCTGCCTTGGTCTCCCAAATTGCTGGGATTACAGGCATGAGCCACTGTATGCAGCCTAGAAGATGGAAATTTCTGAGGGTATAGCAGGAGAACTTTACTTCTAGAGCAGCCACGAAATTCCTTCTATGTCTGTCTATGCTCAAAAATGCAGCTTTGTTCTCCTGCCACCTGAGCTCATGCCAATGTGCTGAAGGGTACAACATTGAGTGCAAAATTTAAGGAAAAGAGCACAGAGTTTGAAATCAGACTGACTTGAATTCAAATCCATTTCTACCACTTACTACGATGAGATCTGGGGCAAATTATTTGACAAAAATAGAAATAATATCTTCCTCTTTAAAGGTTTGGGTAGACAAATATGGTAAGCACTCTCTCATTGCCCACCGTGAGCTCAATCTCGAGAAGCTACAAGGTCATAAACAAAGGTTGATACCGCAGAGTGGTAAGAGCCAAATGATTAAAGGACCAAATGAAGTGAGAGTAACCATGTATGAGGGTTTAGGAAGGCTTTACAGAAGAGGGGACATGTGAGCTGGGTCTTAGAAAAGGCAGGAAGTAGCTTAAAATCTCTGGATTCTCAATGACATCTTGAGTGCCAACTGTGATGATGATCCATGGTTCCCTAGAGAACTGCATTGAAAAGAATTTTTAGGACACAACCTGGATCAGTGACCCAGCCTATGGCAATATCTCTAGGCAACGTCTCTGTATTAGTCAGGGTTCTCTAGAGGGACAGAACGAATGGGATAGATAGATAGATAGATAGATAGATAGATAGATAGATAGATAGATAGAAAGGGGTGTTTATTAAGTATTAACCCGCATGATCAAAATGTCCCACAATAGGCCATCTACAGGCTGAGGAGCAAAGAGAGCCAGCCTGAGTTCCAAAACTGAAGAACTTCAAGTCCGATGTAGGAGGACAGGGAGCAGCCAGCACGGGAAAAAGATGTAGGCTGGGAGGCTAGGCCAGTCTCTCTTTTCACATTTTTCTGCCATGCTGGCAGCTGATTAGATTGTGCCTACCCAGATTAAGGGTGGGTCTGCCTTTCCCAGTACACTGACTCAAATGTTAATCTCCTTTGGCAACACCCTCACAGACACGCCCAGGATCAACACTTTGTATCCTTCAATCCAATCAAGTTGACACTCAGTATTAACCATCTCAGTCTCCAAGAGGTAGTCCTCCCCAGTTTATGGGGTTTAACTAGTTGTTGGCCTCAGTTTACTGGCCCAGCATTCCAATTCTCCATGATACCCTGCCTAGCCTCCCCATAAGTGTGGGATCCTATTCTCTGTACTTCCAAATGTTGGCAGGTATCCTAATGTGAACTGATTGACCCACCAGAAGGTC
The DNA here is from genome assembly GCF_028858775.2 of Pan troglodytes. NCBI lineage: Eukaryota > Metazoa > Chordata > Mammalia > Primates > Hominidae > Pan > Pan troglodytes. Next base: position 106,110,624 of record NC_072411.2, on the reverse strand, counting down.
AACATCTATCTGGCTTTGGGCATTTCCTGCCACATCTTTTCCTGCTGTGGCACCCTCCTGCTAAGGTAGATCTCTGTGCACAGTGACGCCTGCCTGAATGGAGCCTGAACCTGTAACAAGTCTCAGAGGCAGGCCGTAGGAGGAGCTAAGCCAGCAGGAGCTAGTCATTCAAGCAGGTCTACTTCCCCAGCCCCCTGCCCAACTAGGTCCTCTGATGCCTTCCTTTACCCACCAGCTGCTGTTAGTGAGGATCCAACAGGCCTGCCCCTGGCCAGTCTGCAGTACGACAGGGTCCAATGCCCTCTCTCTGACTCTGAATCCAAGCCTAAAACAGGAAGAAAAATAATGCCAACCCCCTCTTTCGTCATGTGCTTCTGTGGAACACCAGCGCTGAGTGCTCCAGGAAGCCCACAAAGAAAATCTAATCTATTTTTCATGTGACAGCCCTTCACACCTTACACACAACTTTCATGCCATCCTTGAATCATGTCTTCTCAGGCACAAATTACAAACACTATCAACACTCGAATTGGCACAAGTGCAGTCCATGCTACGCAGCTCCGCCTAGGCCTAAAGCACTCAGGGGTTCCTTTGTGATGTTTCCTGACACCGCCCCTCCATAATCAGCTTTCACCCCTGCTTAGTGCCCACACACACACCACACACACACCACACACACACCTGCCTCCATCCCCAGCGATTCAGAGTGGAATCATTACTTTTAACTTCCATTCCCAGCAGGGAAAGTCTTTTTTTGCTTTGACCCCAGATATTCCTACACTTCAACTTCTGATAGAAATTACTTATGCATAGCTACCTCCATCACAATCTCGGCTGACCAGCTCCCTGCTTCTGCCTAGAGCCTCTCTCAATCTTCTATGTGGCCTGTGGCATTGGACCCAGCTCTATAACTTTTTTCACCGTATACCAGTTCACTTAATTTGCCATTTGGGGGCATCTTCAGGCCCTGGAGTCTGCTTTTGCCCTCTATTTTTTTTCCTCAAAGGGATTCATTGCCTTTTCCCAGCATCCCTCAACCTGAACTCAGAGACCCTCCCTCCTCTTCACCCCCAACACCCCACCCTCAGCTTCTGCTCCAGGCTGGTTATTACCCTTTTAGAAACTAGCCCCATTCCAAAGTTCACAAATATGAATGCAAGGTAACTCCCACTGACTTCCATTGTTCATTATGTCCTGTATCTCTAGCCTGTTTCAAATGGAGAATCACCCTCTTCGCAAGGAGCATGCTGCAGGTGTCATGAAGATCAGAGCTTCTCACTGGCTGTGTTAATGATTTCCATTTTCCCCCATCTCTGAGCCAAGCATCAGTGTGAGAGAACCTATGATACCTTAGGGCCAGAAAGGCATGCAAGCCAGCAATATTGCAGCGCTGACTTCAGCGCCAGTAAATGGGAAAGCAGCTAGTTACTGCTAAAACTGTGGATTGGAGCCAGTGGTCCATCTTTGAATGTCTTCAACTTCCTGTTTTCCTCTCTGGTTACATGAGAGAGCTGCTGCTGGTGACAATCTCAAAATAAGCACCTTCAGAAAGCTTTTTAAAATATTTGTCCAAAAAAATATTGGCTGATATCAACACCCATTTGTAACCCCTGTAATACATGCATTACTTCTCCAATACTTCTATCCTCATTCACCTTCCATTTTGCTCTTTTCCTTTTGCCAGTAACCCCCAGAAGTCAGATATGGTCATTCGAAAAGAACATGGGCTTTGGAATTAAACATGTGTCCTAATCCTGATTCTGCCACTTACTAGCTGTTTCGCTTTGGGCAAGTAATTAAACCTTTCGGAACTTAATTTCCTCGTTTGTAAAATGGAGACGATGGCAGAACCTCTTCCACAGTTACTGTGGGAATTGCTTTAGCTAATGTACATCCATTTGTGCAGTATTTGAGGCTTCATAAGTTGGTTTCCTTTCCCTCTTCATTCAGGACAAGGAATTCATGAACTATATCTTAGTGAATCAGCTTCCTCAATAGGAAAGGAATACAAGGCTAGTCTTCATTTACAAATCCATATTTCCTGTCCTTGACATACTGCTATGGTTTACCATAATGCCAGGGGCAAAAAGGTGCTCACAGGAGAGTAGAGACTATGTTTGAGTTGCACGCTAACTACAAAGAAGGAGACAGAGTCTCACTCTGTTGCCCAGGTGGGAGTGCAGTGGCATGATCTTGGCTCACTGCAACCTCTGCCTCCCAGGTTCAAGTGATTCTCCTGCCTCAGCCACCCAAGTAGCGGGGATTACAGGAGCCCACCACCACGCCCAGGTAATTTTTTTTTTTTTTTTTTTTTTTTTTTTTTTTAGTAGAGACAGGGTTTCACCATGTTGGCCAGGCTGGTCTCGAACTCCTGACCTCAAGAGATCTGCCCGCCTGGGCCTCCCAAAGTGCTGGGATTACAGGCATGAGCCACCGCACCTGGCCAGAAAAACTCATTTTCAGCAAGGTGAAGAGAAAAGCTACCAGTGGGATGCATGCTGCATGGCTAACATGACAAGGTGGAAGCAGGAAGAAAATGACAAGCAGGAAGAAAAAGGTGATGATGTCCTTCAGGAAAGTGCTGCTCATGAGAAGACATCTGTGTTATCTTCTAAAATTTGCGATCATCCCCTGAAATATATTTCTTACAATTCCTCTCAGAGAAAGCTGCTTCTTTTTGTCCAAATAGATAGTATTACTTTGTGTGACTAATACCATGTTTCTGAAACACTGTTGGTTGCTATGGTAACTTGACTGTGTGTGATTAAAAGAGCATGTATCATCTCAATGGGTTGTTCCACGACTTCCAGCGGCAATAGGAGCTTTCTCGGTGTACTGCAGGCTTTGCTGACAGACTGTTTATCGGCAGCGTTTTGCTTTGTGTTGTCCCCCTGCAGCATTCTTCTGTAGGATTGCTAAGAACAGGCTGGGTCACCCGAGATGCTTCTCCTAAGTCCTCTGGAAGGGTACAAGAGAAAGAGAAAAGATGGAGCCAACATTGGAGCAGCAACAGTGGTGATAATCACACCGAGATGTAACAGGAGTACTTGGGATGGAGATGGATGGAAAAGCGGGTTTTCTGTGGGTGGCCTGGAGTGGTAGCAGGGACGTCCTAGAAGCAGCCTGGAAAGGACAGCCCCTGGTCAGAAAGGTGCACAGTGCCACCCTCTGCAGAGCCCTCATGTGAAAACCTGGAGATCTGACTTCTTAGCCTAGTTCAAGTCCTGCCTCGCCATAGGACCTTGGACAAGGTCCCTAATGTCTCCGAGCCTTATGTTCTTCTAAAATCTGAGGATCATTTCCAATATCCTTTGCTAATCATCTATGATGGTAGAATCCTGAGTTAGATCAGAGCTTATGAACTATGGCCTAAAGGCTCTCTGAAGAATTAAAATCCCCAGGCCCTGCCTCAGACCTTATAAGTGAGAAGTTCTGGTTCAGAGGAACTTCAATCTGCACTTTTTCCAAATGCTTCAGATGATTATTGTACAAAATAAATGCAAGAACATAGTGTGCCCATGAAAGCAGATTTCCAAGAAGGGTATGAATGTCAAGTTCCTTGCAATATGCAGCAGGATGGGTTAACTTCCTCTAAGAAAATTGCTTAGAAGAGAAATAGCTACCTCTTCTGCAGGTCTCATTAGCTTCCAGTGACATAGCATCAATCCCAGATGTGCCTGGAAGTGAGAACAGGAGATTGTGTTACAGTTGGAACAGTGGTCACAGTCTCAAGTTGTTCTTGCTCAGAAACTTCTGAAGAGGGGTCTCTAGTACACTTTTCTTTTCTTTTTCTTTTTTCTTTTTTTTTTTTTTCTGAGATGGAGCCTTGCCCTGTCACCCAGGCTGGAGTACAGTGGTGTGATCTTGCTCACTGCAACCTCTGCCTCCCGGTTCAAGCGATTCTCCTGCCTCAGCCTCCCGAATAGCTGGGACTACAGGCACCTGCCACCATACCCAGCTAATTTTCATATTTTTAGTAGACACAGGGTTTCACCATGTTGGCCAGGCTGGTCTCAAACTCCTGACCTCAAGTGATTTGTCCACCTCAGCTCTTAAAGTGCTGGGATTACAGGTGTGAGCCACTGCACCCAGCCTCTAGTACACTTTTTATTCACACTGCATTAGAAGCATAAGCTTTCCTGCTGATAGCGTTGTCAGATAAAATACAGGGCATCCTGTTTTCTTGTTTTTGTGGGGTTTTTTGGTTGAATCTGGCAAACTTACTATGAGCCCCTATCCCAGCATGTAGCCAAGGAAACATAAAAGAGGAAAGAATAAATTTTCCTCCCTTTTTACAATAGGGTGTGTCATGTTTCTGGACTGAAAAGAAGAAATTGACCTGAGATGAGAAAAAATATATATATATGAAATAAAACAAGGTTTCTAAGGAGCCTGAGTCATGGCTCTAACCAGGTGCAAACAACAAGTAAGGCAATGGGAATAACTTTCCGGAGAAAGCCATGTTCTCCTTTGCTTTGAGACCTCCCAAAACAATAACTAAATTTATAAAGTCTTGAACTTCTCAACTGGCTTTGCTCCAGTTAACAACACAGTGACATCAATGTTTCACAAGCTCAGTCCCAACTAAGTTGAATGAACTATTAACTGTGGATACGGAAGAAGGCTCAGACTGGGTATAAAAATATAGTCAATTTTAGCAACAACCAACAATTCAAAAGAGAAAAAGAATAAAAATAAGAATTCACCAAAGAAAGAAAAAGATTGGAAGTAAGACTGGATTAAGATCAAAGTAGAATGAGTGGGACAGAGTAGGCAGCTGGAACTCACAGTCCAGAGTCTTTAAGGTTTAAGCCAAAAGATGAGTAGACCTGCACAAAGTTCTGCTGATCAAATGGGAAAGAGATTAAGCTGGGACTGCCTAAGAAAACACAGATGGGTTCTGTATGGAAAATGGTCCTGGATGTCCTAGTTCCCCAACTCCTCAATTCATTTATTGGAGCATGTACTGTGTGCCTAAAGTTGTGATTATCCCTGTCTTGGAGAAGTTCCTGATCTAACTAGGCAGAAAAGACATGCATGCTTGAAATTATTAGAGGTGAAACCAAGTATAGCTATGAAACAAAAGAGGAGAAATCCACGAGCTTAAAGTGTCAGCAAATCTGACGGTGGAGGCAAAATTTGGGATTAGTCTTGATGGGTGTGACAATGAAGGATTATATTATTTGGAGGTGAGAAATGAAGAAATGGGAAGTAGCAGGAATGCGAGTACCATGCTAAAGAAGAGACATGAGCAGAGGCGTGTGCTAGGAGCCATGTTGGAGGAGGAACTGACTCTGGAGCCCCTGGCCACTCTATCCGGCTCCCTTGTCATCCACAGTCTTGCCTGTGACAAGTGGTTCCAAGGAGGAGGGTTGCAATGCCCAGGCTCCCCCTGCATGGTAGGCCAAGCCCCTTTTGGGTTCATGGATTATTTGGGCTTGGAGCTGCCCCAGGACCCTGATCCCAGAAATGGAGATGATGATGAAGGTTGGAATCCCATGTGACAGTTGGTCCTCTGATTTGGGGGCAGTTCACCTCTCTGAGTACTACAGACATAGAATCTTCTCTCATAAATGACATGGGAATTAGAAGAGGCTTTCATTTGGTGCCCAGATGCACTCCCTTACCCTCATATTTGCTTTCTCCCCTTTCAGCGGAACCCCAGGTCATAGTCTTTGTTGTACAATTCTTCTGCCATAGGGGAAGCTTTTTTGAGCTAAAGGGTATTTTATTTTTATAAGATTGAGACTGAATGAAGAGGGCAAGTCTTATCTCAGTGAACAACAAATGGTAGAATTTTAGGCAATAGCAGAGGAAATATTAAGCTTATATAAAGTAGTCCATTATCTAAGGGTGTCTGAAAGGTACCTGGAGGGCATCACTTGTGTAAGGCACTCTCTGTCACTCAGATCTGCCCATCAACTATGAAAAAGAGTAATCTCTCTAAAGATGTTTAGAGGAGTGGAAATGATATACTATCCACTGAGGCTCCTGATTGGTGTTTTTCTTCATGGCTACCATCCAAAGGCCTAGAGAGCAAGAAGCACAGTCTTCCACAGAAAAGGAGCTCATTCTAGGTAATAATCATTACCTTACTTTGAAAGACCTATTCGTTTTTATTTAACAACCCCTTTTGAAATGCTTACTATGTGCTGTCTTGTGTGTTTGTTAGCACTTGCTGGGGCAAGAAAGAGAGAGAGAAAGAGAGCAAGAGCAAGCAAGAGAATGAGCAAGGGGGAGAGACAGAGGAAGAGACACAGACAGAGTTGCCTAAGCAGTGATTCTCAAAACTTGATGGGTATAAGAAGCACTGGGAAGATTTTTGGAAATACAAACTCCTGGCCCCACCACTCAAAGATTCTGATTCAACGCATCTGGGAATAAGTGTGAATTGTTGTTTTTAGTAAGTGACCCAGTGGATTCAGTTACAGGTGGTCCCCGACCACACTGAGAATCACTGCAAAAGACAATAACAGGATGTGGAGGTCAAAAATAGGAAACCTTAAGTGGAAACCAAATGTGCTGAGACTATACATTGGTTAAGCAAGAATCACAGAGGGCTTAGTGTGCCAGGCCTAGGTGTGCCAGCTGATAGCAACATAGGACCACAGGTGTGTGTTTTCCCCACATTTGCAAAATAGTTCATTTGGAAGCCACAGGGAAAAGCTCTATATTTCAGGAAGGCAGATCAAAATGGCTGCAAGGGACGTGGTTGCCAACATTGGGGTTGCCATGACAACTGTAATGCCTGTGATAGTTGAGCTGAGAAAGCAGGCGGTAAGAAAGGGGAGGTGAAGAACCTGTGTTAAACAGCATGCCAATTGATTTATAAAGGACTGCTATGTCTGTGTTAACCCACGTTATATCCCAAATAGTGGTGAAGAAATCAAAAGGAAAGAGGATGGATACTTTCCAAGAATGACTTGCAGGTAATGGCTGGTGCAAAGCTGACTCATGAAGCATTATTTGTCCTTTTGTGGTTTTTCAGTTTGTTTCCAGTATTTCTAATATTGGAGACTCCACCAGATACTGAATGAATCAATCAAAAATTTAAACACAATATTCAAATGCAAGGATGATAAAGACAACTCCGGAAAACGACCACCACAGATTTTTATTTAATTAAAAATATTATACATGTTGTTGCATTTTCATGGAAAATATTGAGTTAAAAACACAAGCAGTGTTAATTTTCAGAAACCTTCATGCACCCCATTCTGCCACCTGCTGCCTTCTTCTGTCCATGGCATTAACCACATGTTTGTAAGAATTGGGCCCATCGAACTGGAGCTTCCTAGAAGGTCATACCTATGGGTCTCCTGGAGTAAGCCATTGTCTTCAAGAGAGTGTTCTGTCAAGTCAACTCAGATACCACCAGCTGTGGCTTCTTTGCAAACCATTGAAAGGAACTGGTGTAAAAGCCCCAAAGCACATGTCAACACCAACTCAGCACAATTCCACGCAATCAAGCACTGCTATGACCTCATCCAGTTTCCAAGCCAGTTAGCAAATGACCTTGTGTTCTACCTGGTGTATTAGTGTCCTGAGCTCCTCCACAAAACTTCCCTGGGACCCAAGGTGGAAAGACACTGCCATATAGTGTTTATATTCAAACCATTAACAAATACACAAAAACATACGTGGCTCTATGCACAATACTATCAAATTAAAAAATATATATATATATATGTATATATGCAATACAACCTTTAGCATCACTGGCTAAAACATAGCCATGTGAGTATTTTTGAAGCCTTGATGTAATCATACATTTGTTTAAGAAATAAAAGGCATAAAATTGAACTTGAAAAGATCATTTCGGCTATAAACGTCTCATACGTAAATATAAGGTGTGTACAATATAGTCTTCTCCCTCGCTCCCTGCCTTTTCCTTCTTTGGGCTGTGCCATTCCCTAACTTAATTCCTTGACCCACATCATAATGCTGCATCCCCATATTAATCCCAAGTGATGCTTTCACTGAAAGTGGAGCTGATGTGACAGAAACATCCCAGCTCTGTCTTTCTACTCCTTTGCTTTCAATTGTAGTACACGTAATTTGGGTTCCGCATCCAACTTTATATTAAAGAGAGATGAATTCCCCCCAAATGCACAAACAAATAAAAATAGCTGGATAGCAAAAAAGTTAGAATTGCCTCAGCTCTTGGAAATTGAAATATGGACTCTCTTCTTCATAATGGTTTCTCAATTGATGGGAATAAAATAAGGCTGAAATTGCTTTTCACATTCTGGCTCTGTTGGGGGCATTTTCACATAGACCCCTGTTGTAAGAGGGCTTCTTTTCTTTAGCTGTCAAACACAAAAAGAAACAGTAATTACTACTGAGGAATACGGAAGCCACTTCTAACCATAATAGAACTCAACACATATTGGGTCCCTAGCTGGTTAAAAATGAATGTTCACAGCATACAGAATTATAAACCTCAGGAGATTTTCTTGATTCAGCTATTAAAATTTATTTTAGATAAATAACTGTGATTTTGATGTTAAATGGCAATCATTTGCCTTGAATGGAAGATAGGAGAAAGAGACTTTGAGAAAGCTTCAGAAAGAACACCCAGAAAGCCTATGATAATTGATCAATCTTGTCTGCAAGGGAACAAGCTTGATAAGGTAATAAGCTTTAGTTATCCTGTTTGAGAGCTGTATTTCTCATCCCCACTGCTGAACCTACAGCAAAGGACATCTCTGTCAGGTTGGTTAGAGGATGTTGGAATAGAGTATATCTTTGTGTATGTGTATAAGAGACAGAAAGGGAGAAAGAGAGAGAGAGAAAGAGCGAGAAGAAGGAAGAGGAAGAGAAGAAGGGAGAGAGGGAGAAGGGTGAGTTTGTAATGGCAAAGCCAGCCTTAGGCAGAGGTGTCTGAGAGGGACTGTCAAAAAGAAATCCTGACAGGAGGCCTGATTCCATACTTCTACCTCTTCTACCACCAATACCAACATCTGTGATAAATAAAAACTGGGACTTTCACTTCCTGGCTGAAGGGGAAGGCAAAACGTCCCAGTCAAGCAAACTGGATAATAGGGATAGGTGTCATGTGAGCAGCTACAGCTTCGACAAGGAAGGCACCAGAGTGGCACCCAGAGGTGACTTCCAGGTGATGGAGAGGGACATGGAGAAGGAGAATAAAGACCATCCAGGTGGTCCTCTCTAGCAGCATTCTGCCCAGCCTAATCTCATGTTTCAGGGCTGTTAGCTTAAGTACAGTTGTCATGAAGACAAAGAGCAAAACAGCTGCCCCATGTTATTGCAACGGTTACTCAAATTGAAACCCTGCTCAGAAGCACATGAACATTCAATGTCAAACAAATTCATCTAAAATATCAGTCATTCTGAAACCTCAAATGCCAATGCCTACGGTTCTAGTGCGTTCTTTACCACTGTCCTTCTTCCTCTTCATTTATTGCCTCATCTCATCTCAAGAACACTAAACTCAACATCATCTTTTGGCCAGTTGATACCACTAAAGGTATCCCCATCAGACATGGTGCACCATCAGCACCACACTCACCATTTTGCTCAAAGAAACAGCTGTGAGGAGAAAGCTATAAAAAAACAACCCCGAACTAACTGCTGCAAGGATCCAGAGGAGGAAGTCAGAATCTGGGCACGGTTCTGGATCTGCAACAGAAAACAAAGCAGAGCCTCCCTGAGACAGTTTTAAACTCTAGGGCTCTACTCCCCAACATTGGTGAAAAAAGGACATTAGAGCTTCCAGGCCTTGAGGTCCACCCCTAAATTGCATGGGTAGCCCACCAATAGGTTTGGCTATTTGGGACTACTTCCCCAGGAGCATCATATCATATCAAAAGCACAGATCAAACGTCATGATGGTTAGCACTCCAGAGCGAGAGCCCCAACTTCCCCAAATCATTTTACAGTCAGAATGCTATTAAGGTTGCCACCCACAATAAGCAAGGCTACCATGTGGTACAGAACTCTTAAAGAGAATATCCACAGTCCTAAAAGTAAACCTCCTGAAATTAAGGAACAAAACTGTTTTTGTGCATAGATGACTGCAATGCAACAGGTGTCAACTCAGTGAAATGGCTTTGCTCACCAATTACATAAATCTGGGTTCCGTTGCCTATGCCCAGGTAGTATGGCGGTGGGTACATGAGCTCCACCTTGCAGATGTAGAGTCCCGTGTCCATGGCCCTCAGTCCTTGGATAGTGAGGTTCACTTGATTTCCACTGGAGGTGCCCGTGCAGATGGAATCATCTAGGAAGGTCAACTCATTCCCCATCATGTAGGTTGCCGCACAGACTTCAGTCACCTGGCTGTCGGCCTGCCGAAGCACTGTCACCCGGACCTCAGTGGCTTTGCCTGGAGATGCATACTCACACACAAAGCTGGCGATGCCTCGGCTGCTGGCCAGCACCACAGCAGGCTGGGCCACGTGCATTGCTAGCATGGAAAAGCCAAAGGGAACTCAGTGAACTCATGCTCCTTCATGGCCAAGCCCAGGCAAGCCCTTCTGCCTTCTAGCTTCATCCCCACGGCCTTCTCTCCCCCTTCAACGAATCTATCACTTACCCCTTCCCCTCTCCACACCCCCAGCCTCCCCTCCATCTCTCAACTGTTTTCCAGCTACTCTCCATAAAGATATTTTCTTACTGAGAAATAGATTCTTCAAGATGGTTGTGGCAGGAAGAACACTGATATGACAAACAGAAGACCTGGCTCTACCATGAAATATGTGATTTGGGGCAAGTCACACTTCCCCCATGTCCTTCATTTTTTTCACATATAGTAAGAGATAATTAGATGAGATGATATGTTCTCTGGTATTCTAAGGTTATGATAGAATGATAGGAGCTAATATAGCTCTGGAACTATAATGAGTGGTAGGGGAAATTCTGAAGGTTGAGGTACAGAATCTTGCTTTATCTCTCAAAGTATATGTCAAAAACTTCTGCCTACTTATTGAGCTGGCCCTGAACCTCTGTCACCCAGGAGTAGCTGTGTCTTGATGCACTGTACCAGCCTCCGCCTTCCCTGGCATTGTTGTAGAGTGGAAGATGTTGTTAGATGAAGGAAGCCACAGAGCCGAGGGCACCAGGTCGCTTCCTCTCTAGGTTGAGGCAACCCTGCTGTTAACTCCTGTGGGCTTCCCCTGACACCACCGCTGCCTCTCTGCCCTTTACTTCTCCTTCCCTTGAACACTCCCATGCTCCTTTGTTCTCTTTTCCCACAGGATAAAGGAGACCAGCTCTCCATACAGAGAGGCTTGCATCAACTCAAAAATAGTGGCTACATGCCAAATTACCTTCCTGTAACTAACCAGGCCCCTCTCCAGTCAGTCTGACAAGTGAAACTCAAAACTTGTGTTGCATGATGTCACTCATCTGCTCAATCCCTTTGACACTTTACTAACACTGATCGCAAAAACAAATACAATAAATAACATTCAATGAGTCCCCCATGATCCAATTCCAATCTATCACTCTGGTCTGAATTTCTAGGACACACTTTCCTGCTTATAAATCACCCTATATTAGAGACACTAGTCCCTTCCACCAAGCCACTTGCACTGGACATCTGTCCTCAGAAGAGAAAACAGTTTGGCAGCAGCCATTGTCATGTCTATTCCAGCAGCTCTAGCTAGCTAGACTACAGTTTCCTTCCCTAACCCTCACCTCTGCCTATCAGAGATGCCCTCTGAGCATCCTTAGCACTGTGATAACTCCATTGCAGTAGTTCATTACTTTCTGCTCTGTATTAAAGTTATTTGTGAGCTAATCATATCTCCTCACTCTTTTACTTGTGGTTCATGAACTCTTGTGAGCAGTGATTATAGCCTGCTCAAGTGAGCACTCAATAATCTTTATTGTATTGACTCTAAGCTTAAGAAATCCTAAATGTCCTGCCCTCTCCCCAAGCAAGCTCACACTTATCACCACTAAATGCGGTCACACTCAACTTTCCAGTATCTGTCATGGGAGGGTCCTGTTACTGGTTGAGATAAATTTACTTTAGGAAATTTAAATACTTCTAAGAGTGTTTATTTAATCTTTACATATTTAAAACATGTAAAAATAAGAAAACATATGTGAATATTTCTTCTCCAGTAAAAATTAAATCATCAAATATCTTTTGAGTACCTACTTCATACAGACTACATGGTTTCTTAACCAAGAAGGTCTAGAGAGAGATAAGGTTGAGATTCAATGGATATACTCATCATTTTAAGCTGTGTAACAAACATGGTGTCAGTCTCTGAAGAGCTGAAAACTGAGGATCTGCATCTGAAACCCACACGTAGGTCAGGCAACAATTAAGTATCGTATGCCAAACAGACTGGTGGCTTTCTTTCTTTCCTTTTTTTTTTTTTTTTTGGCAATTTCAAACTTTTATTTTTAAATAATTGGCTAATTAGCTTGTAGAATTGATTGAGAACCTTAAAACCTTGAATTAAGTAAAGAAGGCATTCTTCCCACAATTTCCCTACATTTTAAACAAGCTGGCTAATTCATTTATAAAGTATATGAATCCGAGGACCTTAAAACCTTGAATTGTATAGCAAAAAAACTCTTCCCAGGATTTTCTTAAGTCAATTTTTTTTAAAGGAACTTGTGAGCTCATCCTGAAACCCAGCTCAAATGTATTCAGGACTATGGCTATCCTTTCCCTCTTAAATCACTTCCAGTCTCATAGAAGGGTCTGAAATTGCCTGTGTCTCTCTACTGAACCAACTCACATGCATTCATGAAGCCCCTACTAAATACCTGGCACTCTGTTCTGAGCTATCTCTTTGCCTTATTTGCTGCCGCCCAACTGCTCCCTGCTGGCCCTGGAATACAGAGCCAGCCAAGCCAGACTGGAGTTTTACCTTTAACTTCTGGCTTTGCTATAAATCACTGCCCTTGACTGCTGAAACAAATGAAACCCAGGTGGGAGAAACACCTCCTCCATCTTCATGCTCCAAAAGTCTCACTCACCTTTGCAGAAGACAGGGATGAAGAGAAGAAAAAACAGGAGAGTGCAGGGCCAGGTCCTGGTAGCCAGGTTCAGCTGAGCCTTGTGCCGCTGAAATCCAAGGCAAGCCATGGCTTTATGGGAGCGGTGTTCAGGTCTTCAGGAAGTAGAGCAAAACCTTTCAGGATCCTGAAGCTTTGAAATGTGTTTGAACCCACACAGAATCAAGGACTTTATATAGATAGCTTTGATCCCAGATATGTATTACACATGTGCACACACAGAAGGCACTTGAATAGAAAGCCTTTTTGTTTTGGTTTTACGAGAAAGGAAGCCGTGGGTTTAGCTGTTACGTCGAAAAGACAACCTCAAGCACTCAACTGAACAAAACAAGCCAATCCATGGATGGAAAATGTATTCAATTTGAAACTGAAGCTTCATGTTCACTTTGAGGATCTGGATAACTAAGTGGAGACTTGGAGAATTTCCTGGAGTACAAGGGTCCTCCTAAATCCCAATTTTATTCAATCTTCTGGGCATCCTTAACCATCCAGTCCAATTCATTTCATTGACATCTCCAAAACTACTAGGCTGCTAACTTTCTGAGCCCTTGGGCTAATGGCAGGATTTGTCTAGGCATCATTAATAAAAACTGTATTCTATCTGTGAAGCACCATCCTTCTAATGGTCCCTTGACAGCTTTACAAATAAGTTTATTTCTCCTAAATCCATTTAGCATTTGGTTAAGAGAAAAAAACCAAAATCACAAGAAATAAACTGAAAATAGGTGGAAAAGAAGCTGCCTCTGGTTTTGCAGAAGGAAAGAATTCAGATGTTCTTAAAAGCCTTAACTCAACAGAGACAAAACAGAGTTGAAGAAGGTCCAAAGAAAAGCCAACCCAAATGATTCAAGAGATTAGAGCCTTCCATAAAAGGATAGACTTTTTTTCTAATACAAATTTTTCAAGCAGAAAATTCAAAAGTGAAGATTAAATATAACCAGAGTCCTTAAATTTGTGACAGCTGCAGACAGGACCAACGATCTAACAAAAAGAATTTGAAACATTGAGGACCTTCCTTAAATCTGGAGAGTTTTCATACATTTTAATAAAGAAAGAAACATTTATGGGGAACCTGTAATATGCCAGGAATTCTGTGCACTTAGGATTGAATGATGACAAAACAAAAACATAGTTGATACCTTAAGGGGCTTCTAGAAGGCTGACATGCAAACAGACAGTTGCAACAGGGAATATGGCATTTGCCTACTCCAGTCCGTCCATGGTTTCCCATTGTCCACACCTCAGCACAGCAGAGGAGACTCTGCAGAATACTCACCAAATGCCTCCCTCTTTGGCCTGTGCCCCAGCATTCCCTCCCATTCCCCCTTCCTGCATTTGTCTTTCCTTCCACGTGCCTCTTTCAGGCCTCATCACCTTTACCCATGCTGTTCCTACTGCCTTTTTTCTCCTATTATCTTATTTTATACTCCTTCTCATCCTCCAGGACTTAGCTCAGCTGTCATCTCCTCCAGGAAGCCTCTTCTTTTTTTTTTAATTTTATTATTATTATACTTTAAGTTTTAGGGTACATGTGCACAACATGCAGATTTGTTACATATGTATACATGTGCCATGTTGGTGTGCTGCACAGAAGCCTTTTCTGACCTGCCTGTTTTCCATACACTGCTACACATTATAGAAACCTTCAAGCCCCAGCTCAAGTGCCAACAAGCAATAACAACCTAATGGGCACTTCCTAATGCCAGACTGGGCAACAGAGGTTTTTTTAAAAGTGAAAAACAAATGTTCCTGCCCTCAAGAGGAACACACAGCAGTGGCAGGGACAGACAGCTAAACCCATGATCATGATAGAGTGAGATCAATGCTGGAATTGAAGTATTATGTAGAGAAGCAGAAGCCAGTGGTTCAGCCTGTGGAAGTCAGAAAGGGCTTCTCAGAAGAAGAAAAGCCTGAACTTATTATTGAGAACAGAGAAAAGGGTGGATATTCAGACAAGAAGAATAACATGGGCTAAAGTTGGAAACGGCATGAAGAGTTCATTATGGTCACAGGACAAAGCTTGTCTGGGGATGAGCAGAAGGTGCAAGCGGATGCTCTTAGCAGCAAGGGCCAATGAAACATAAGGAGCAAACTGGTATGACTGAGTTCACATTTGGGGGAAATTTTAGGGATGGGGAGGATGGGTTTAGGGAGAAATGTAACCAGGAAGACTGGGAAGAAGACTATTGGAATACGCCAGGCACCAGGATTTGGAAAGCTTTCTGAAGGGGGCAAAATAGTAAATATGTTACGATTTGCAAACGGTGGGGTCTCTGTTGCCACTACTCAACTCTGTCATTTTAGAATGAAAGAAGCCATATATTATATGTAAACAAATGGGTGTGTGTGCATTCCAATAAAACTTCATTTACGAAAATAGGTGAAGTCTGGATTTGGCCTGTGGGCCATGGTTTGCCAACCCCTGGTCTAAACTAAGGTAATGACAGCTGTGAAGACGAGGTCCCTATGGGACTAGTCCACAATCAGTGAGTGGAGGGAGAAGTTTAGAATGAATGACACCAGAATTATGGTTTGAGAAGTACTGTGGTGCTGCAGAAATTATTCAAATGTCAAGTTTTCTTTCTTTTATTTTTATTTTTTTGAGACAGAGTTTCACTCTTGTTTCCCAGGTTGGAGTGCAGTGGCGCGATCTCGGCTCACTGCAACCTCTGCCTCCTGGGTTCAAGTGATTCTCCTGCCTCAGCCTCCCAAGTAGCTGGGATTGCAGGCACCCACCACCACGCCTAGCTAATTTTTTGTATTATTTTAGTAGAGATGGGGTTTCGCCATGTTGACCAGGCTAGTCTCAAATTCCTGACCTCAGGTGACCTACCCGCCTCGGCCTCCCAAAGCGCTGGGATTACAGGCGTGAGCCACCACGCCCAGCAAGTTTTGTTTCTTTCAAGTCCATAACAACCCTACAAGACAAGAGTTATCATTTTTCCCATTTTATAAAGAAGGAAATCAAGGCATTGAAAGTTAAGGTGACTTACCCAATCACCCGTAGGAAGTGGCAGAGCCAGGATTTGAAGCCAGTGATACCTTTATCACTATGCTAAAGCAAAGATTTTGAAGCCCAAGATAACTGGATTTGTATCCTAGCATGAGGACTTGCTTACTGTTGACCTGGGGCTCAAAGCCCAATGTCCTCCAGATAATGGCATCTAATTCTCAAGATTATTGAAAAGATTAAATGAGATAATGCATGTAACATGTATAAAAGGCCTATTGTAACAGATAGCCACTCAATAAATAGGACTTTCTTATTATAGGGTCAATGAGAAGACAGAGGTGCAATTTACTGGAATAAATAACAGGAAGAGCAGGTGAGAAAGTGAAATGACAGCTTTCATCTGAGTATGTTGAGTTTATGGCATCCATGGAAAATAGTTGCCAATAGGATTCTGGAGCACAGGAAGAGACATTAGTTTAGGCAACTATGAAGCCACTGATGAAAATGTCACAGGCCAAGCCACAAAACGAGCATTCTTTAAACATTTGTTAAATAAGTAGGTAAATGAATGAAGACAGTTTAACATAAGAAGAGATGAGGGTTGTAATTAGAACTTTCAAAGACGTCTTACCAGATTCCTTAATTATGCTCTTATGAAACTAATTCTGTCATAGCAAGAAAATTCAAATGGTTGTAAAAAAAATGCTGGGTAAAAGAATCTTGGTGAGAAAAGATATATTCACATATACCACCCCACAGATTACTTGATAATTATAATAGGGAAAAGATAATTGATAAATCTAGCAGATACTGCTTTAACCAAGTGATCCCAACTGAAGATTACTGTGATGGAGTGTTCTGACATAGGGTACCTCCAGATACAATACACTGAGAAGGACACAACAACTTTGTGTAGTTATTGCCAAAATTGTTTTAACTGAATCTAAGCATGAAGAAATAATCAGACAAATCCATATTCTGCAAAATAACTGGTCTAGATTCTTCAAAAATGTTAACATCACAAAAGATTAAAAAGGGAAAAGCCTGGAAAACCATTCTAGATTAAAGGAGAAAATAGAGACATGATGACAGAATTTAATGTGTTATTATTGATTGAAAAAAATAATACAAAGCAGATTACTGAGAAACTGGGGAAATTTGAGTATAGCCTATATTTCATAATAGCATTGCCTTAATGTTTAATTTCCTGAATGTGATCATCGTACTGGGGTTATGTAGAGAACCATCCTTGTTTATAGATAATACTTAGGTATTCGAGGTTTAAGTGTCAGAATGTCAGCAAGTACTCTCAGAAGGTTCAGCAAAAATATGTGTCTGTGTTAGCAGAGAAAGATAAAAAGAATTAAACAGCAGTGATGGAATTTTAACAATTGGTGAATCTAGGTGAAAGAATATGTGTGTATTCATGGTACTATTCTTACAAATTCTTTGTAAATTTGAGGTTTTTCAAAAAAATTCGAAGTAAAAATTATAAGGCCAACTATTTATATTATTGATAATATGGTAGGCAATAAACAAGGGATGAGCAAACTGAAATTTAGAGAGGAAAAGTGACTTGCCGAAGGTGATTTTCCATCCCCTTTCCTCAGATCCAAGCTCCAACTGGGACAGACCCCTGTAGAAAATGTCTCATTAGTTCCTTGTCAGGGTGGCTTCTGAGGGCTTAGCATTGGAAGTTCCCAGCACATCAGAAAGCACAAGGTGGAAGTCCAGGTCTTTCTTCCCTGCCCTCTCCCAGGTTCAGGGCCATGTGTCTGGTAGTAACAGTACCTCTCCACAAGTACAGCTCTTGTTTGGTGGCCCTTGTTCTATGATGCCCATTCTTACTCTTACCTCCCCTAGGGTAAGAGTAAGAATCTTACCCTAGATTCTTAAAGAATCTTAAAGAAAGAGTAAGAATCTTTCCATCCTAGGGGTGCTATCAGCTTCCACTGTTGCTAGTGTCTGGGTGCATTACCAACCTCCACCCCTAACCCTTCTTAATATTTCTCAAAGTAGTTCTTTCATTGAATCTTTTATTTGAACCCCCTGTTGCCTGTTGAGACCCTCATTGATCTAGTGCTACATTTGGTATGTGGCAAAAACTGGATTGAAATCTTCATCTTCTCATTCTCATTCAGTACTTATTTTTCCCCAGTTATCTTATGTAGAGCAATAACATGTTGTATCATATAGGTTTGTATTTATTATTGTCAATCATGTGTAATTCTGTCTGTCTTCCTCCAAATTCTATTTCCACAGCACTTACAACCTCAACACACACAAAGCACCTAGTCAAGGCCTCCTTTGTACCTAGTAGATAACAGAGAATTTCTGCATTTCAGTTTAGATCTCAAGCGTTTTTATTTCTCTTGCATCTCATTTCCAGCTCTGGGGAAAGTGCTAATCACTAAGGACACAATCATAGGCCTGATAGGTACTAATGAGCCCAGCAGAGTGATTAAAAGCATGGCTGGAGTCAGACAGACATGAGTTCAAGTCCTGGCTCTGCAGCTTCTGGATATGTGATCTTGGATGACATTTTTTAACTTCTCTGATCCTCAGCTTCCTCATCTGTAAAATATGGGTAATTTACAGGAATTATCTTATATCATTATTGTGATGATTCAATGAGCCTATACCAATAAGTTATTGAACACTGTGCCTATCATATACTATGTTCTCAGGAAAAATTAGTTTACATATTAAACACAGAGAACGCTACGGATTTTAAATTTCAGCTGTTATATAAACCCTCTTTCATTATCATTTCTACTGAATAGATGGTATTTTAGATTAAAATCAGATACTAATTATTCTAATACTCACATATTGAATTTCTGCCCTGTCAGTATTTCCATGACTGTCTGGAACCAAACAGCTTATTATTTTTTACCTGATTGAGTCTAAAAACTCACAACTCTACACATAATCTAAGAATTATGTATTATAAGCTCTCAATTATTCAGTGGCCGAATATTCAAATGTCTAAGGGTACCACATCCTTGGATATTTTCATTTCAGGTTAGGAAGGGGAAAGTCAATTTGCTAATTATTTTTACCACTCCAATTATAGAAGAAAAAAAGGTGGGGGGGTTGGTGGTAAAGGAAATGAAAATAATCGGCTAAAATTAGGACTTGGGGATTCACTGTGATTTCATTTATACTCACTATCTTCTTATATCCTAATAGCTTGAGTAAACCCCAGATTGGTTTTGTAGTACTCTTAGTGGTTACTGGGTTTGAAAGATCTCTCAAGATTTGCATAATTCATAGTGGTGCCTATGGTGAAGTATCTTCAGAATTCCAAAAGAGGTAGAGTTTAAAGAGTAACTGGGTTGTTTACTTAATTGTAAAATTCCTCAGCTTGTATAGCTCATTCTGAACTTAATTCAGCTTTTCAGATTTTTGAACTTTTTCCCTAAACCTCCTCCAATTATCCTTTACCCAACTAGTATACCAAAAAAAAAAAAAAAAAAAAAATCAACCTTTTATTGAAAGAGTTGCACCTGGCATTGACTGTGGTACCTACTGCAAAACATCCTTTGCTTGATGGTTTCCGATGTAATGGGAAGAATGAAAAGTCTAATATTTGCATAGTGTGCAGTTTCAGGACATCCCATTACGTTGAGCCTATAATCATGCCTAATTAAGGTTATATACTCTGTGTGTTTGTGCTAATTAGCTCATCACACAGAGCTCCTTTCAAAATTGACTTCAAAGGAAAAAGAAAATCATCTACCAAAGTAAGTGACTGCTGAAGAAGAATCTATCAATCATCTCACTTCGAAAGAGAATTAAAGAGAAAGGAAATGATATGCAAAGTGACTGGAAAGAAATTTTAGCTTCATTACCATTAAAGGGTGAAAATATGGGCTGGGCAAGAACCCAGTTAAATAAATGTGGTAGATTAATTTTCAGTCCCTAGGGAACTATAAGTCAATCATAAAATCAGGTTAAAAATGGATGCTTCTGAGCTGTGGACTTTGTCAGTCCTTTAGTGGGGAAACAGAGTAGGTTCCTCCTGGCTTTTCAGTTTACATTGTGAACAGGGTTGTCAGGGAAGCAAAGTTGTATTTGCTGATTTGGATGACAATGAAATGCAGAGCCTGCTTCAGTTGAAGGGTAATCTTTGCCTGTCACAGATTTAATTATATAGAGATGAAAACAAATATTTTTGAATGAATAAATAATAAGTCGGCTGGGCATGGTGGCTCATGCCTGTAATCCCAGCACTTTGGGAGGCTGAGGCGGGCAGATCACTTGAGGTCCGGAGTTCGAGACCAGCCTGGCCAACATGGTGAAACCTCATCACTACTAAAAATACAAAAATTAGCTGGGCATGGTGGTGCGTGCCTGTAGTCCTAGCTACTCGGGAGGCTGAGGCATAAGAATCGCTTGAAGCTGGGAGGCAGAGGTTGCAGTGAGCTGAGATCACACCACTGCACTCCAGCCTGGGCAACAGAGCGAGACGTCTCAAAAATAATAATAATAATAGGCAGAGGTTGCAGTGAGCTGAGATCACACCACTGCACTCCAGCCTGGGCAACAGAGCGAGACGTCTCAAAAATAATAATAATAATAATAATGTTAACTGTGGTCACAAAGCAATTTGTACAGGGAATCTGTGTTCTAATTGCCTAAGCTCTTTACTTTACATGATTACATCTTTTGAATATCTTATCTCCACTTACGGATAATGTTCTGTTATTATATTTCGAATTTTAGACATTATCATCTCTGATTGTCTGTCAATGTCCTTAGCTTCTCACTCCTAAAAGTAAAATTAAAGTTGGATTTTGTCTTTTTTCTTAATCCCTCAGCCCTGTTGTAACACAGCCAGCCACAAATAAATTTAAGTAAGTGGCTTTATCAAAAGCCAAAAATAGATGCTTTCAAAATAGGTAAGCTTCTTATTTTACAGATCAGGAAACTGATATTGAGAAGGTAATTGACTTGCCCAGGGTCACATATTCAGATCTTATTCTTTCATTGTCAAGGAGAAATAAACAGAAAGGGAAGGGTAAATAGTCCCATATTTGACCCACGACACCCTCCCCGCAATGTACCCCACCTGAATGGTACATTCAGGAGTGTACCTTATTTCTATTTAGAATGAGCTGAGATTACCCAGTACCATTTCCATTTTACAAAAGAAGAAACTTCACAAATCACTAATATTTTCTTGTCTTAGTGCAAGGAGAAGGAAATCTTGGACATGGACTACAAATCATCTTTAATGCTGAATGAACCACCCATCTACACCCCAAAACTTGCTAGCTATCTATAAAGAGTAACGTTGGAAGTGCCAAACATTTGATGGAACCCATTTCTTGCATGATATTTGTGGCTGATATAATCTCAGCCTCGAGCATTTATTTCAGTTTCTTGGTTACAGAGACATTGCTTTCATATTTTGAGCTGTGTTATTTTGGGCCCTGCTGTGACTGCCACGTTTCAATGATGCCAGGCCCTAACCCTCTTCATACTTCCAGTTCAGAGGAAATGGTTAAGCCCAAACCTTGAGCACAGAAAATATAGAAAAAGAGTACCTATACTGTTTACAGTGTGAGTGATAGCAGCTGTGATGGTGGAAAAGGGTGTGTTAGGTGACAAGAAATACAGGGTGTTTGCACAGTCTGTGGCAGGCACTGACTCCTAGAGCTAGAAGAAATGTTAGTGAGTTCTGCTGTCTCATTTTAAAGAGAGAATATGAAGGCCCAGGAAGGTGAAATGATTTACCCAAATCACCCACACAGCCTGCTGGTGGCAGAACCAAGATGAGAGTCCAAGGGCCCTTGACTCTAATGTGATTTTCTTCTCACTGCCTTTACCATCATTCACCATCTTCCCCAGAACCTCTTGAACTGGCATGGCTTCTGGCTCTAGTTTTCTGCCCAGTTTGCATCTTCAAACCCAGCCCCACCAAACTTCCTGCTAGGTCTTGGGTACCCACAAACACAAATCAGCAAATGATTTAAGTAAAAAAACATATACATATGGTCTCATAGCAGCATTAATCACAACAGCCAAAGTGGAAACATCCCAAGTGTCCATCAACTGATGAATGGATAAGCAAAATGTACTCTATCTACACCATGGAATATTATTCAGCCATAAAAAGGAATGAAGGTGCATGCTACAACATGGGTAAACTTTGAAAACATTATGCTGAGTGAAATAAGCCAGACACAAAAGGACACGTATTGTACGATTCCACTTATATGAAATATCTAGAATAAGCAAGTCTGTAGAGCCAGAAAGCAGATTATTGATTGCTAGGGAATGTGAGAGGGGAGAATGGGGAATGACTGCTTGGCGGTATGAGATTTCCTTTTCGGGTAATGAAAACGCTCTGGAGCAGCATAGTGGTAACTGTCACATGATGTTGTGAATATACTAAATGCCACTGAATTGTACACTTTGAAACGGTTAAAATAGTCGATTTTATGTTATATGCACTTTACAACACACACACAAAAATACGGTCATATTGACAGATTCTATAGGCATTCACCGTCTCAGAAAGAACACCATTGGTCTTACAGTGTTATTGGCCATGTTTTACTCTCCTCTGAATGTAATCTGGCCAAATCTGAATCCACGTTCCACTTCTTTCCAAGTGTCAAAAGAATGAACTGGTGGACACATCCTTCATGGGCTGAGGCAAGGAAGAAAGATTCTGGCTATTTCTCATAATCTGCAATTCTGATCCCACATCACACTGAACCATCACCAGCCAGAATCTGAGATATGGATCACTGGCTCTGCCCTCTCCTGGGCATAATTTTCTAACAGGTTACTCAGCTGTGGACTAACTAAATGAGATGGAGGGAAGCCATGTTAGAAAACTTTGGCCCAATGAACTGTATTATTCCGGTGTGCTTTAGGAGAATATGATTTAGAAGGAGCTGGTTACATTAAGTAGCTTTCCTTAGTAGACCCATTTCACAGATTATGTTCTAAGAGGAAAATCTCTGGCCCAACACTTCAGCCATAAGGAAGAAACTAAATAATTGTATTTACATGGTCACGTCAGAACCTGTTGAGGGTAATAAGAGTAATGCACTGTAATTAAAACCGAAGCTCTTTGGTTTTTGTCTGGCACACGCATAGAGCTCAGTTTCTGTATGCACCTAATAGGACCATGTCATGGCAATGACATTGTCTGCTTAGAAATCCATTGCTTATATTTTTGTTATTTCTCAACATTATTTAGATTCAGTCTGATCACATAAAGTTCTTGCCACATGCAAAGTTTGAACTTTGTAGTTCTGGACATTTCTGTTCCATCGGTTAAGAAATGCTGACAAGTAGAAAACACCAGAAACGTGTTTCCTGTGCTCTTAAAATATAAGCAGGTCAAGAAGCTTCCATCAAATGCATCTCCTGCATTTCATCCTTTGGATAAGATAGACAATTGTGAGCATGAGAACAAGTAAGTTTATTTGGAATTTTAAGCTCACACACAAAAAAAAGGAGCTAAAGGAAGTTATGATGTTTAAAAATTAAATGTTTGCCACTGGAATTTATTATCCTGATTTATAGGATAAATTCAGTAAGCAAGTTTATGATCATGTTGCCAAATAAATGCAATTCTTTTTCTCATCATTTGTAATCACTATTTCCATTTGAGAAAATAAATCACTTCCAAATTATCTGAATCTCCCTCCAAATAACCAGGCATTTTTTTTTAGTTTAACATCATAAAATGTCTATGTAAGTGAATGCCATTTGTATAACCTGATTTTACTCACTGATTTCACTATCTCCTGTAGCAAAGAAAAACTGAAAAAAAAAGTGAAATCCTTAAGATTTTTATTTTAAGAGAATGAGAGTAAAGAAGAAAATGAGAAGAATAAGAGAAATGACAAACAAATGAAACAAAGGAAGAAAGACAAAACAGAAACTTTAAATGAAGGATAATTTGCATGTATTCAAAGAAGCATCGATTCTGACCCATCTGACAGAATTAATCAGCAATAAGAGAACATTGGTTTTTATTGTGGGTGGAACTTTCCTAAAATTCCCAAAACCTCTTGATATCACAAAACCCCAAAAAAGTGCTCTGCTAGATGTTTTTATACAAAGAATGTACAGATAATGTCACTCTAGTACTAAATTTAGCAAATAAAATTGATTGATTGATAAGATTCATTGAATCTATTTTAGAGCCTTTAACTCAAATTTCTTCAGCATAAATGGTTTTTTGAAGTTGCAAACCTAAAAGGAAATTCTTACTTAGATTTAATCATGTTTCTGTTGACACTGAGTTAGATAACAACTTTTTAGAAATTTATAGCAGTTTGAGATGTTACCAAGATTCACTGCCTCAAATCGTGTCGTTCCTGCAGAGAGACCTCAATTTGAAGCTTTAAAGTTTGAAAACTCATCACAAAATGTACAAATTATTTCTATAAAATATTTTCAATAAATTCTGTGTTAATCGATCCTACCCACAGTTTTCCAGCAAACATTTAGCCAAGCTAAAGGACATAAGAGGAAGATAAGAATTTCTCATGCTCTCTAATTCCAATTAATCACACTGGATTTAGTCATAGCATATGAAAAGTAAGAAAGGACACCTGTAAAATGCATAAAGTAGTTACCCAAGATTTAAGAGGTTTTAGTTATAGGCCTGGCTCTGATGCTGCCTAAATGTGAATTATTTCAGTTATATAATTGCATCAGAGTTTTTCTCACCTGAGAGATAAGGAGGCACTATTAGGAAGGATCTCTTACTTTCAACTCTCAACAATTTTTAATTAAAAGTGTATTTTCCCTTCATGATACATAAATTTTAAAATCAGATTAGAAAATCATATTTAGAGTATGATCTGCTTTGTAAAATTAAACCAAAAATATATGCAGAATTATATATAGTAACATCTTAGTGATGCTTACATAATTTTTACATAAAATTTTTATTTTCTTATTTTACCTATCTGTATTTTCCATTTTTATGAATGTATAGGTGTTATTTTGTGGTTAGAAAAAAAGATACTACAAACAACAAAAATTAAGTCCTTTTAATGTTTACATAACACTAAGTATATGTCAGGTCATCAGAACTTTGGCATTCTGGTTTTTGGAGAAGTTGAAAGGAGATAAGAGATGGATTTAGCTTCTTCTCTTTCATGCAGAGATTTGAAATCCAAGATTAGTCTTTACGAGAACTCTAGCTTCTAGAATATACACCAAAGAAGCAATTTCTCTAGCACAATGTATTATACCATCGGCTTCTCCACTTTTTTTACTCCATCATCATCACAATAACCGTAAAGCACTTCTTGTGTTAACTTTCCTGAAATGCTATAAAAGATACTGTACACATTAAGAAACACATTCTTTTCCCCAAAGATAAATTACATTATTGGATATGGTCCATCGGACATGCAAATAAGTGGATTATGTGACCTATATAAGAGTGACACTTTAGTGGAGCAAAATTTTTTTAAGCTTTTGAAACCACAACCAAGGTATTAAAGACATCCATCATAGGTAAATTTTAGAAAGAGGTAAATTTGTTTAATATTTACCTGAGCTATCTGGGCCCAAACTCATTGAGACCTTGAATATGGGAATCAGAACTTTAAGGTTCATCACTTACTGGTTGTGACCCTCAAAGGCAGAGAGCTAAGCCTGGCTCCACATCAACTGCTGACTTTGCATTTTCTGAGTGCATGTCCTCAGTTTCTAACTTTACAGAAATCATACAAGATACACCAAGCAGGTCAGGCAGATTACCTTCAGTTTACAGTGGACTTCAGATGTCAAGGGTTAAAACTGTCAGAATCAGGTATCAGATAATTCCCAGAAATTCCACATTCCGTATAATAAATTAGACATGACCTTGAGCATACCATGGGCAGAAAATTAAGGGACCAATCTTATGCAATTTTAGAATAATTCTCTGGCTGATTCCTCTCTGTCAGAATAATATTCCTACTTAAAGATACTTTTCTGTCTGAGCTATAGGAGTATAGTCCAAGGCTCCCGACCATGCCAGCCTCTTCTCTGGCAGAAGGAGGCAAAAGAACGAAAAGAGGCTCATCTTTCTTTAGCACGTGGAGCCCTTTTATTTACCTAAGTTTAATACAATAGTATAATATTTAAGGAGACATCTCCACCAGTAACAAGGAGAATCCCAGGGAAATGTAAGCATGGCTGGCTCCCCACAGCTCATCATAGCTTCAAGAAACTCTCAGTAATGAAAGGTCAATTGTTTCATCTTTACAGGAAGGTGAATATAAAACTGCCAGTCCAAGTGACTGTAACCCTTCAAATATGTCAGTTTAGAAGGCTATAATTTTCCAGTGATGCTGTCCTTGTTCAGAACATCTCTGGGATACCTCTTGGAATTATTCTCACTTTTACAGGGGAGAAAAAATGCAGTGTGTTATTACTTTGTGATCGTGTCTTCGTTTTGCTACAAAGTGGAAAACACCTGGTTTGGTCACCAACTGTCCTTAGTTAATGAGATAATTGTTGGGGGAAAAATCAAATTCACATTCAAACAATAAATAAGCGCTGCCTTTCAAGATATTGCAAAGATTGTGCTACAGGTCTTTGAATACCAGAAACATTTTCAGTTATGGCAGTGTACCACTAGAAAAAGAAATGAGCTATTACATTTTGAGAATTGAGGAGAAGGCATGTTCCTGCCTTACAACCGTACAAGGCAAGTAGAGATGGAGAGGAAGGAGATTTCCTCCTTACCTACCACTTGTGCAGGACTGCAGCCGAGTATCAGGCCCCCCTGGGGGATCAGAGCAGGTGTGATGACAAACTTTTACCAGGCATAATTCGAATAACCGCACTAGAACCTAAAGAAAAGATAACGCATACAGGCAGGCATATAGAGCACAAGAAGGAAACCAGGCAGGCAGCTGGATACGTCTTCATTGGGAAGGTCGGCCCACAGATGGGTGAGCCCCAGCTCCCAGGATAGAAAGATAAGAGTTTGGGTCAGGGCTTCTGGCCTCAGCGAAAAGAACTGGTCAGAGCAAGGCAGCCAAGAGAGCCAAAGCAGAAACTCAGTCCTCTCAGATCCAAGCAAAAGGGACCGTGGAAAAGCTGGGCCTTACCTGACTATGGAGGCAGTCCAGTGGCCATTTCCAAGACCAGGAGCCATGTGAGAGCTCAGCGATGTGAAATTCAATGAATCCAAGTCTTAGATAATGACTAGGGCTAAGGCTCTTTCAACGAAGTACTGAGACGTAAAACCTTTATAACTTCAATTAGGACTGAGGTGAAACAGAGCCCAGAGTGAGGTGAGACAGATGGGGGAGCTGAGATATTAGGAACACAGATGAAAGAAATTGATCAAGATAGAGATAAAAGACATAAATAAAGTCTGCTTAGATGCCCAAGCATCTAAGGAGCATCAGAGGGAGGCTCAAGGTCTCTCTCCGAAGAGACAAAAACTAATTTAAATTCTGATACGATTATTTTACTCTATTGGCAAACCTCACATGAAAAATTCCATGTTTCCTTTCCTTTCTGAGTTTATTGTCCTTCAAAAGATGCTATTGTATTCCATGGATTGCTGGGATTTGCCAGTTACTTTTTTTCTTTTTTTAATTCAACTATCCAAGGTTAGTAGGGTTGAAACTAGACCGTGGTTTTCAAACAGCAGACGAATTGAGACCAGACTACATTCTAAACTCCCCCACCTTCTGGTTTCATTACGCTCTTGAAACCCAAGTCAATTTTATAAAAAGGGTTGATAAAACTGGTCTTAATTCTTAGCAAACCTGACCCAGTTAGAACTTGAAGCTGGAGTGAATTCAGTTTTAATTTGGGGTGCAGTGCTGACAGTAGAAGTGAAACTAAATTTGTGCAAATGTGTAAGAACTGAAGAGGAGGAAAAAATTATTATTAAATGATAAATATATTAACCCAGATCTCTGAGCAATGAGTGGACAACTGGTAAAAATATATATATATATATATATATATTTCCAAATCTAAAAACCCAGAAATTACTCTAAGATCATAATTCTAAAATAATGTTTCTGATTAAGTTCAAACTTTCCAAGAACATTCACCCTTGATCTGAAACTGAACCTTGAGAAATTTCAAACTAAAAGTCATCATAAACTCCTGGCATGAGAATTATGTTTTCATGATGGAACTATAGTGTAATCATTGTCAGTTACTAATTACAATCTTGAGACAGAGTCAATGGGGCCAAAAAAGAAAGAAAGGGAGAGGAGAGAGAGAGAGAAAGGGGGAGAGAGAGAGAAAGGGGGAGAGAGAGAGAAAGGGCGAGAAAGAGAGGAGGGAAGAGGGAGGAAGGGAGGGAGGGGGGAGGAAGGAAGGAAGGAAGGAAGGAAGGAAGGAAGGAAGGAAGGAAGGAAGGAAAGAAGGAAGGAAGGAAGGAAGGAGGGAAGGAAAAGAAGGAAAGAAGGAAAGGCAAGAATTAAGTTCATGCATTCTCAGAGCAAGTTACTTTGACCCTTGGAAATAAGACACTATTAGTCTTATTCTGAATGCTTCTCAGAAACATCATTTTTCTTGGTGTGACATCTGACATTTGGATCAATCCCAGAGAGCTCTGTCACAAAATAATGGGATCGATATTGATATCCAATGTCCACTGTCATCATTTCTCTAAGCCAAGATTCCCTAACCTCAGAACTGTTGATATTTTGGACCAAAATTGGATTAAACAAGCACGAATTTTGTTAGAGGAATGTCTCTAAAAAAATATGGGGAGGGAGATGAGAAAATCTAGAAGAACCATCAGATCATGATGAAAATTTGACCCCTAAGTGAAGGATAGAAGGAAGAGAAGTTGGGTGGAAGGGGTCTAGAACCTAGTGAAATCTAAAAGGTTCCTGACAAGACTGTCAGGGCATCTTGATCTGAGGTGAGCACCTGGAACAGGCTTGCTTTAGCATTCCCGCCCTGCTCAGTCACTGGCTGGAAGCAGCTTATAGGAAGCAAGACCTCAGCATAAACAGAGCACCATAGACTGAATGTTTCTGTCCCACCAAATTTCAGACTTTAAATCCTAATCAATTGGATCGTATTTGGAGGTGGAATCTTTGGGTGGTGACTAGATCATGAGAGCAAAACTCTCATGAATGGAATTAGTGCCTTCATAACAGAGACCCCAGAGAGTTCCCTCTCTCTTTCTCCCACCATGTGAACACAAAGAGAGAAGATAGCTGTTATGAACCAGGAAGTTATCTTCTCTCACCAGACACCAAAATGACAATTGCCTTGCTCTTGAACTTCCCAGGCTCTAGAAAAACAAGAAATGAATTGTAGTTTATAAACCACTCCGTTTATGGTATTGTTATAGCAGCCTGAATGGACTAAGACACAGGGCAATGGATGCCACAGTGAAGCGGCTTGGGCCTTTGGTCCATTACACTGCTTATAGGAGAGGGTCTGTAAGGCTTATTCTCATGGATGCCATAGTCCATCCCTTATGCCATGTTGATCCGCTTGTCCACAAAAGTTCAGGCAGCTCTTCTTTAGTGATTCCTGTGAGCCTTTCTTCTTCAGAAAAAAACTCAGAAGAGGGAGATTAATGGGATGGACAACTCCCATCACTGCGATTGATCAAGGCCACAACTGGTCCTCCTCTCTCCCTCCTCCCCAAACCATTCTAAATGCCTTTCCCTCATTCTCAGCTATCATCTCGGCAGGTCTTGGTGGTTTACCTGGTCATGTGATCCAAGCCTTAATACCTGAGGAGTGTGTGCCCTTAAGAATCATACCCTTCACTGTTTGGAGTTGTTACACGGTTGTTCACAGTTATAATGGGACAAGAATACCAGGAAACACCTAAGTGGATCACCTGTTTTCCACCTGTATTCCTCCCTGTCACCATTGTATAGAACCAGCCTTGGTCTCCTTGATTGGGACCTATTATCCCTGCCTGTATTTTAACTCTGATTCCTGCCTGTTGGTCCTTGGAAACAGGACTCCAAAGTGTCCTACCGGCCTCTGTAATGTGTGGTTTAGTGGGACACTTGTGCCTTCTAGCAAGAATGTGCACCCTTGGGGGACCAAAGTAGCAAAGGCAGGAAGCACAAAATCCCCAAATGGGTTATTGGAAGCTATGGTAGATGGACCCACTCTGCTTCCACCTCTTCACTTCTGAACTCAAGTTCTCCTCTTACTGAGGATATGGTATTATATAGGAGTCTCTGATTTAATAAATGCATTGCATCCTTAAGGATAATAGCCCATTCTTTCTAAGTGTTTCCTCCATACTAACATTTTAGCTGCAACTTTTGAAGGCCATTGCAGAATCCTATGATGCCAGCTGCCTATTGGGTACACAATGTGATATGACCAGTGGATCCCATGGACATGAGTCCATTTCAAACCTCCTTTGATGTAAAGTGGGTCCATTGGTCAGATGATATTAAGAGTGAAGTTCTATGTACACGGACCAGGCATTCAATAAGTCCCAGGATAATAGTGTTGATATGATGCCCCAAAGGCAGAAAAAGCAAATCCACCCTCAAAATAGTTATCATTCCCTGTGAAGATGAACCACTGGCCCTTTCAAAATTGAAAGGTCTCAGTGTAATCAACCTGTCACCCAATTGTGCCATATGAGAAGCTTGGTGTTGCTAACAATTTGTACACTCATTAAAATAAGTCACTAAATCTACTTTGGTAAGTGAAAATTCATACTACTGAGCCAAAATGTCATTTCCATCTCTTCTACTGTATTCATATGTCCAGCATATCAGTTCTGGGGTGACCAGTAATGAAGGCTGGCTAATGTCAAATGACCAAATCACTTTGTTCATTTGGTTGTTCAGCGCCTTTTCCATAGTGGATGCTTTCTGGTGGGCATTAATGTAAGATACAAAATCTTTGCACTTTGTGCCCACTTCCATATGTCTAGCCGTAAGATTCCAAAGACCTCCTTTTCTCTAACCTTCCTTCCAGGTTCTTGACCAGATGGCCAGGCCATTGGTCACCTTCCAGGATCTATATTCTCATTTCAGGCCACTTCTCCTTCCACACAAATGGATGATCGGGTACATGGCTCATGTCTATGTCCATTGGGAACACTTTTCCACCTGACTGCCTTCAGGGCCGCCCCTGAATTAGGCTATAATGCAGCTACTGTCAATGTTCAGTTTGTACCCAAGTACCAAGCCAAGCCACCTGTAAACAAAACTACGGCTTTTTCCTCCTCTTTCAGTTGGTCAGCTGAAACACCAATTATAATCCCAAATTTGGCCATAGGCGCAAGCTGAGGGAGGGGCCCTGGTGCAATTGTGGTGGGTGATGTGGGAGTCTGGGCCACCTGTTTGTTTAGCTTGCTCATATCCTCTCATTCTTCTTGGATCCATCTCAGATTTAGTATTTCCACCTTATGATGGACTGTTTCTGGGTCCATATGACTTTATGGCTTGGTGAAGCCAATAGAACCCAGTTTATAATGAGAAGTCCCAGATGCACAGTGACTTGGAGTCCTGTGGTCAAGGGTTCTACCTCTATCATGGTCCAGTAACAAATCAAGAGCTTTTTCTCCAAGGACATATTATTCCCTGTTGAAAAGGGCCTGACTCCAGAATCCCAAAGGTCTTCATTATGATTCTCCTGCTGGAGCTTACCATATACTCCACACTGCATCTTTTCTACCACTGATGCCTTTGACACAATAGGATCTGCCAGATTACATGACCCAAATAGCACAGGGTGCTGCACCACAGCCTGGACCTGCTGTGGTGCCCTTTCCTGCTCTGAACAGTACTCAAAGCTAGCAGCCTTCCATATCATCTGGAGCATGGGTGGAAGCAATATCCCTAGATGTGGGATGTGTTGCCTCCAGAACTCAAAGAGTCCTACCAGATGTTGTTTTATTTGTGATAGGGGATATAAGATGCAGCAATTTTTCTTTTGCTTTGGAGGGGATATCCCAGCATGCGCATGACTACTGAACCTCTAAAAGTCTTCACTGAAACTTCCCAACCACTAGAGCACATATGTTTTCCCAAGACACCACACACTAGTCACCTCTTGCTCAACTTGTCCAATCATCGTGATGTTGTCAATGTAATAGATCAGAGTGATGTTCTGTGGGGTGTTCAGGCAGTCCAGTTCCTTCAGACTCACCATCACAGAGGGTGGCAGAAACATAGACCTGAGACAAAATTGTAAATGAATATTGTTGTCCCTCCCACACGAATGCAAACTGTTTCTGATCGTCTTTTCTAATGGGAATGAAAAAGAACATATTCACCAAATCAGTGTCTGCATACCGTGAACCTGAGGCCTTATTAAAATGCTCTAGGAATGATACCACACCTGGGATAGCAACTGCTCTTTGGGCTGATGCTTGATTAAGTCTATGGCAGTCTAGAGGACCGCCAGAATCTGTTCAGTTTCTAAGGAACGAGATTGGTGAATTAAATAGAGATAAAGTAGGAACCACCACCCCTGCATCCTCTAGACCTTTAATGATGGCATTTATCTTCACCATCCTCTCACTCCAAAATATATGATATTTTGGATTTATTATCTTGAATGAAGTGAGAAAGATGTTGGACAATTTGAAAAGTTTCAATTTAGCCTACTTTAATAGCTCATATTCTACAGACCAGGAAACCTATGTGGGGGTTACTACAATTTCCAAATATATCAACTCCAATTGTACATTTAGGGACAGGGAAAACAACCACCTCTGGATGGGTTCTTAGGATTCTATCTATTACATGACCCCCACAGGCTGTCATTCTAACAAGGGGTGCCATGATGACACTTTAGGTCTCCAAGTACTGATGTCAGCTCAGACCCTGTGTCCATTAATCCCAAACATGAGTGGTTGTTCCCCTCTTCCTCATCCGTGTAAGGGATCATAAGTCCCTTGGGGAAGGACTGAGGGAATTATCTCAGTATATTCTTGCCATAGTGCTGAAGGGTCTTTCCTCCTAGTACCAGGCCACTTCTTCAGTCAATGGGTTACAAATCTGAAAATTGGCTCAAGTTCAGGAACTGCACGAAGGATTGTGGCTTTTTATTGGAGCAGTTGTTCTCAGTCTCCTGATCCTCTGCTTTTACCTGTATTTTTTTTTTCTTTTTACAGTCAGCCTCCTGGCTTCCCAGAGCTCCATCATCCTCATAGATGTCAACAAACTCAACTCTGTGACTACCTCTCTTGCCATAATCCCTTACCTGCAAAGGAGGAAACCACTGTGGTGCTCGTGCCCCTCTCACCAGCATATTCCTTATAACCCTAGTGAATGATTTTCCCTCTGGTCCCTGTCATGGAACATCAACCTCCTCTTGGTGGGTATTCTGGTCTCACATAATATATCCATTCCAGCATGTCTACCTCTTCAGTCCCTTTATTCGTCTACCATCTGCCACGGTAATTCAGGCACTTCCACTTCATGAGAGTTGGCTATTTTTTTATCCAGCCTTCTAAGAGCCACCCAGCAATAAGTTTGCCCTATCACCCAACAACTTTTCTAGGGTGTTAAATATCAGGTCTCAAGAAAGTGCCCTTAGGTCAATGAATTCTTGCTTATCTAGTCTTACATTTTAGCTTCTTTGATCAAGCACCCTCAAAATCAAATCCTAGGAGTATTCCCCTGGCTTCTGCCAATTAATGCTGGCAAACTATTGCAATTCCTTAGGCATAGAGTCTCTTTCTTAACTTACCAGGCCCAGCATGACCTCAATCCTAGTTATTGGCTTGGCAGGCAAGAGAGGAGGTGGGGGCAGATTCTGAAGTGGCACCTCTTACAGGGGTGAGATTTCTATAGCATCTTCCAGCACTGTAGAACTGCTAGCCTTTACTATGGAAGGTGAGCCACATCTGCAAGCCCAGAGGATCTGAGGGGGTTGAAGAATGAACATCCTCAGGGTGCCATCCAGATGTCCCCATCCCATGTTGCAGTATTCTGCAACAGGGTCCCACCAGGTCCCTGACCTTTGCATAATATACCTGCTTTGGTTGAGCATTCAAACATCTCTGAAGCTCTGTGACTCTAACAATTGAGTCTTCATTCTGCCCCTCAGCTACATCTATCCTACTGCTGGGGATCTGGGCCACTTTGAGGGTGATCACAGAGGTTTTCTGGCTCACAAACTTAGCAATAAACTGCCTCCACTCCTTAGTCTGCCAACATCCTTTTGTGGGGCATTAAAGAAACTGTCTCTGTATGCATTATTCCCTCCATATTTTTTAATATCTTGGATCGCTGCACCTTACTCACTACTACCCTCCACCTGAACATTTTCACGGGCCACCAGTGGTGAAACATTTAGCAATTTGTGCCAGGGACAATCTGTAGTCGCCTGCTAGCCAAGACTGTGTCCTTTTCACCTGCTGTTTGGTGGAAAAGCCAGTCCCAAATTCCCAGCTTACAGCCTGTTTCCTCTGAAAAACAAGTGCCAAAATGGGATTAAACATGCAAGGATTGTATTAGGGGAAATGTCTGTGAGATAAAATGAGGAGGGAGCTGGAAAAGGCTGGGAGAGACATCAGACCGTTATGCAAGAATAGGCCTGATCGAGAGACGGAAGGAAGGCTGGGTGGAACCACCCCCAACTGCCACGTAGTAGAGGAAGGTTCAGAAAAGCCTCCAGAGAATTATCATGCTAAAAACAGCTATCCACGGAGTCCTGCATCTCCCAGGAAGGGGCTGCCTCAGTATCCCTGACTCATTCAGTCATTGGCTAGGAACAGCCCATGGCAAGCTTGAAAGTTTTTAACCCACCCTGGCTAACATGGTGAAACCCCATCTCTACTAAAAATACAAAAAATCAGCTGGGCGTGGTGGCGGGCGCCTGTAGTCCCAGCTACTCGGGAGGCTGAGGCAGGAGAATGGCGTGAACCTGGGAGGCGGAGCTTGCAGTGAGCCGAGATGGCGCCACTGCACTCCAGCCTGGGCGACAGAGCGAGACTCCGCCTCAAAAAAAAAAAAAAAAGAAAAGAAAGTTTTTAACTGCACCACGAATACAGGGATGGACGTCAGAACACAGCATCTGGGGACTTTGGTCAGTTATGCTCCTTGTAGTTGGAGGTCTGGAAGCCTGGAAGTTTGTGACTTTTTTACTGTGAGCTCATCTTACTGGAGTTGTTTACTGTTGACATTCCAGGACATTCGGGTATGGAGATGTTCTTATCAGGCAGTTTCTAGTTTGCTTCTGTTGGAGCACTATGTGTTTTACCAGATAAAGACTACTTTTTTTCTTTTTCTTTTTTTTTTTTTTGAGACGGAGTCTCGCTCTGTCGCCCAGGCTGGAGTGCAGTGGCGCCATCTCGGCTCACTGCAAGCTCTGCCTCCTGGGTTCATGCCATTCTCCTGCCTCAGCCTCCCGAGTAGCTGGGACTACAGGCGCCCGCCACCACGGCTGGTTAGTTTTTTGTATTTTTAGTAGAGACGGGGTTTCACCGTGTTAGCCAGGATGGTCTCAATCTCGTGACCTCGTGATCCACCCACCTCAGCTTCCCAAAGTGCTGGGATTACAGGCGTGAGCCACCATGCCTGGCCAATAGACTACTTTTAATGTCATTTCCTTGGTTTGGCTTACCTACTCTGTGCAGGGAGTTCTAATTCAAACCCCGTGGACTTTTGTAGTAGGCTTCCTTGCAGCCTCCCCAAACAAGACAGAGTTTTTCTAATCTCTGCTTCATGGGTATGCACCACAGTCATTCATGGTTCCTATGTGTATGCAAGAAATGAAATTCCGTATTTCCAAATAACTAAAAGTGAAACTGGAATGTTCCTAAAAAAAGAAATGATAAATTATTGAGGTGATGAGTATCCCAATTACTCTGATTTGATCATTACATGTTGTATGCTTCTATCAAAATATCACATGTACCCCTAACTATGTAAAACTAGTATGTATCCATCACAATTAAAAATTTTAAAATTTTAAAAAAGAAACTGGTCCCAGGTTTTATCTTAATATTAATTTTCAGGCCAGCCTTGGTGGCTTACATCTGTAATCTCAGTACTTTGGGAGGCCGAGGCGGGAGGATTGCTTGAGGCCTAGAGTTCGAGACCAGGCTGGGCAACAAAGTAAGACCCCGGCCAGGAGCAGTAGCTCATACCTGTAATCCCAGCTCTTTGGGAGGCCGAGGCATGTGGATCACCTGAGGTTGGGAGTTCAAGACCAGCCTGACCAACATGGAGAAACCCCATCTCTACTAAAAATACAAAATTAGCTGGGTGTGGTGGCACATACCTTTAATCCCAGCTACTCGGGAGGCTGAGCCAGGTGAATCACTTGAACCTGGGAGGCAGAGATTGCTGTGAGTTGAGATCGTGCCATTGCACTCCAGCCTGGGCAACAAGAGTGAAACTCCGTCTCAAAAACAAAACAAAACAAAGCAAGACCCCGTTTCTACTAAATAAATAAATAAATATTTAAAAGATTAATTTCCAGCAACGGGACCATGAGTCAAAGAATGTTATGGCTTTTGATATATATGTAGAAAGTATTAGGCAAAATGCATCAGTTTACATGCCCATCAGCAGCCTACAGATTTTGCAACTTTTCTAACATACCTATCTTTTAAAAAAAAACTGCTAATTAAATAAAGGTGAAAATTTTCTCATTGTTTTATTCTGTTTTTATTCATTGATTTTGGGTCATAAAACTGAGCATTAAATGACCAAAGAACAACAGTGACCTGAGGTGCTGACCTGAGGACTGTTTAATAATAGTCCACAGAATGGTCAGGATGAAGACCCAGTTTCTCTGAAGGTTGCTGTCCACCTCTTGAATCTTCCACCACTTGCACCCTGCTCTTTGGTCAGACCAATCCTGTGAACCTACGAGGCTCTCTGAAACTTTGATTTTCTCCTTCTGCCTGAGCTGCCCTGTTTTTCATTAACCTGATGAAGATCTACTTTTTCCATGCAGTCTTTCCCCTCTTCCTTTTCCCTCATCTCCACCCCGGTAGA
Organism: Pan troglodytes; assembly: GCF_028858775.2. Taxonomy (NCBI): domain Eukaryota; kingdom Metazoa; phylum Chordata; class Mammalia; order Primates; family Hominidae; genus Pan; species Pan troglodytes. The sequence goes on along the minus strand of NC_072411.2, from coordinate 106,073,763 downwards.
TTACCAACCACTCTTCTGCCATGACTGTATCTTATAGTTACTTCTGTCAACATCAACAACATTCCATTGCCCTTGTTAATTTGCAGATCTTCTCCCCATATTCTATTCCTTAAAGTCAGGAACCACCTTGGTTTTATTGTTATGCCATCAGGATTTTGAACAGTAAGTGTGCACACAGTAGATATAATAAATAAAGTGTTTCAGAATTATCTATGAGAGGGGAAAAAAAGTGGCATAGCTTTACATTCATGTGTTTTTTTTTTTCTTTGTCTGCCCTCTTTGCATTTCTTTTCTTTGGCCAATCAGCACACTCAAGTGTCTACCCATCTTATGTTAGCTTCTATAAGGCAACAACAAAACCCTCCTAAAAGATTAAACGGTCTAAGCCTAAAAGGTTTCCTAAAAGCCTAAATAGTCTGAGTTCACATGTTTTGGAGGTTCCAGGCAGGTATCAAAAAATCACAATGAAAACTCAAATAATCAGGCACCAAAATGTTTTTTTAAATGCAGATATACAGTGTTAGATTGAAAAACATATAGATGCCAAATCAGAACTTTCCATTTTAATCTAGACACACAGCCCTACTTTTACTAGGATGCTAGCAGGAATGCTGCTAAGACTCAAAGCTGCTCTTATGAATCTGTAACTTCTAAATTGTATTAGAGTTGACAGCACTTGCTGAGCCTCTGCTGTGCATGAAGAGGAGGCTTTAAATGGTTTCCTGATGTCCATGGAAAAGAGACTTCCAATGGGATTGAAATTGATTAAACAATAATAGAATGCCATTTTTAAGATTCATATATCACAGCCTTTTTAGCTTTAGGTGAAAGCAACCTGAAGTGAAGTTATAACTTTCATGAACATATACACAACCCTGGCCATCTCCAGCAGACAGTGCAGCAATGCTCTTTCTCTCTCATTCCCAGAGTAAAAGTAGCTTAACAAAGAGCATGGAGTGTAAAAGGGAAGTCCCAAGGAGAAGGCCTTCATCCCTTTTACCACCTCTATTCTCCACAGTTCTAAGCCCTAACACTGGTCCAGAAGAAAACTAAATCTTGTCACGTACTTGAATGTGGACCATTACTTTAACCCTAAAAATGCATGAGGAATTGGATCTGCTTGGAGGAAATCACATAAAAACATTTGTAAGCTGAAAATATGTTAAAAACATTTTAAAACATAATAACCTAGAGTTTCTGTGGCTTTGCTAAGCCAAAAGAGGGGAAAAAAAAGGAAAGAAAACATACTTCTCATTTCTAGATTTGCATCATCTGGAGTAACTGAATATATGCCCAAGAGACTTCCTTGGGTCTCAGGCTCCAATAAAGTTGAATTTAAAAGAATTTGCACCTGCTCATTTTTCCTACAACTTATAAAGTTATGAGGGTGAGTGGAATTACATCTATAAAACAGAAGAGAGTCTTGAAGCAAAGTCTGGTCAGGAGAGAAAAGGAAGCCAGAAAGGCTGCCTAACAAAATCCCTGCTTCTCTCCTTTCACCCTACAGCCCCTCCGTCAGCAAGTACAGTTGAGTTCAAGGCACCTCCTTATTTAAGTTACTTGAGTGACTTGAGTTCCTGTTCAGTTTTGTTTGGTCCTGGAAGATGGACTAATCAGAATCGAACATAAAATCACAGGGGGTACTCACAGACTCTAGACCTACCTAAAACAAACTGATAAGTGTTGTCATTGACTCCTACTTTCTTTACCAGGAATTATTACTCACCTGTGCACCATGTAATCTGAACTAGAAGAAAGTACCATAATGGAAGACATTACCCATAATGTTTACAAGAGGAGACAAGAAAGATGGTTGTGAACAAAACTTATGAAAGCAGGTATTTATATGCCCATACATAGTATATGGGTAATGAATTAAATGATTTTGATTTTCGTTCACACAAAGATAGTGGAATAAGACTGATGCTTTGGATGTAGAAAAGAAAGATTAGATCATGATCAAAAGAAACCAGTGTAAAAGAAGATGAGGGCAGAAAAGCACTCTGTTACAAAGTTATATACCCGCAAGGAATGTGACTCATAAAACCAAATGGATCCATGAGGAGATTATTTATATTCATTTTTTGTTATTTTTATTACAAAATCTATGCATGTTAAGTACAGAAAATTTTTAAGAAACTCATATAAACAAGAGAATTCCTATACCCATAAATAATGTGTTAGCAATGATATATGTATGCATACTAAACCATGAGCAAAGGACCCTAGCTGTCTTGTTCACAGCTGATAACTCAGTGGATATCCTTTGGATGAATGAATTTAAGATGTTTTTTCTATGCATATATACATATAAAATGGAGTTATCCCATACACACTATTTTGCACTTGACAGTATATGACAGACATAGTTCCATGTCGAATTATCTCCATGTCAGTATATTTCCATCTACCGTATTTGATTGCTGTGTTTTATGACATGGAGGTACCATAATTTACATGACTGATTCCTTTTCTGTCTGAGCCCACTGGTTGGAGGCATTTCCTCCTTTTTATAGTTCATTTCTTTGTCCCTCCTTTTCCGTGAGCTCTAATAGTTAATCTCACGCTTTCATACGCGTTTTGGTTTCCTGAAGAACTTGTTAAAAATTCAGACTCCTGAGCTCCATCCCTGGAAATCTGAATTCATTTGACTAAAGGGGATCATGGGAAACTGTATTTTTTAGAAGATCCTAAGTGATTCATCCACAAGAGGGTGGGAAGACCACACTGTGAGAATCACCATTTGGTCAAGCTACAGAATACTATAGGCATATTTCCACTCCTTTTCATTATTTGCAACCCTCCACCCTCTGGAAGCCCTGACCCAATTTTGAGAGAAATATATAAAAATCCACTTCCAGACCCAAGAGATGCAAAATAAAGGACTTGATGCTTACGGATTCTTAACCATAGAACAGGCCAACATATACAGTCAGTCAGAAACATGCAGGTCTTATCACATCTGCTGCTTCTGAAAACAAGCAAGCATTTGAGACAAATCAGTGACAGAGGGACACCTCCCAGGTTGTGAGAAAATTTTGTCCGCTGATAAAATTCTAACCTAATTCCAATTTTACAGAGGCTTTGGATATGTGTGTGTTCGGTTAATTAAACCTTTCCTTCAATTAGCCCACAAAAAAAGTCCAGAAAGATCAGAAAGCATACTGGGAACCTCCTTTATCATTTGTCTCACTGATTTGTCCTCCCACCTTCCTGCCCCTCCACCACTGCCTCTCACCCTGGTCTGTGGCTTTGTGCTGGGAAGGGGTGCCACAGGAAGGGGGATGGAGAAGTGTCACTTACAAAGTGTTTCAGTTGAGTAAGCTCCTTTTCCACAGTCAGACTTGGAAACCCAAGGCTTATTGGAAGCCAAATAATAAATCCTGTGACCAATCAATTACCGCATTAATTGACAAGCATGGGTAGGAACCGTAATAGCAGTGGGAAATGAGGTCTGATCCCTGTAACAAGGAACGCAATGGAGCTGGAATCATGTTCTAGCAGAAGCAGAAATCAGCCAGCTCTGGCTGCCATCATCTCTCCCCAGAATGGCCGCAGCAGCCCTCTGATTGATGTCTTTGCCTCCTATGAGTCCCCTCACCTCTTCTCCAGAGGCTGGTGCAAATCTGAGCACGTAAGATGTCTTCTTAAAACCCTTCCATGACTCTCCATGACATCTGGCATAGAATCCAAACACTTTAGCATAGCTATCAAAGTCCCTCAAGATCTAGCCAGTGCTTTTCTCTCTCCAGACTCACCTCCTGTCTCTCCTCCCACAGCCCTCCCCTCATGCATTGACACACACACCTACTATGTGCTCCAGCCATAACCACACTCCGTGCAGATTCTCTGATTCACCACACTCCCTCAACTCAGGGCCTTTGCCACACACTGATTTCTCTGCTTGGAATATTCTCTATCACTCTTGCTGCTTCTCCTCCTGACAAAATTCTGCCTAATTTTTTAGGTCCTATTTTATACACTGTTCCCCCAGGAAGCCTTCTTTCATCCTTATCCCTTGTAGTGGTAGTAGGTTGAATAATGGCTACCCAGAGATATTATGTCCTAATCCCTGGAACTTGAAAATGTTACCTTACTTGGAGAAAGTGTCTTTGCAGATATAACTGAGTTAAGGATCTTGAGATGAGAAGATTACCCTGGATTATTTGGGTGGATCGTAGATGCCATCATAAATGTCCTTATAAAAAAGAGGAAATTGAAGATCATATAGAAACATACAAGGCAGAAGGTGATGTGAAGTCAGAGGCAGAGACTGGAATGATGCAGCCACAAACCCAGAAATGCCGGGGAGCCACCAGAAGCTGGAAGAAACAAGGCACTGATTCTCCCCTAGAGTCCCCAAATGGAGTGTGGTCCTGCCAGATTTCTAGCCTCCAGGACCTTGAGAGAATAAACTTTTGTTGCTTTAAGCCACCAAGTTTGTAGTAATTGGTTACAACAGCCTCAAGAAACTAATATGCCCTCCAACCTGGAAGAGTTCTCTTTCCCTCTTTTCCCAGGGTACTTACAGCACTGAACTATTATCACCTATTTACTTGATTTCAGACTCCACGAGATTAGAATTAGGAGCACTGTCTGCTCTGATCCCCACGGTATCCTCAGTGCCCAGCACAGGGCCTTTCACACAGGAGAGGCTCAATAAGTAACCGTAGAATCAATAGATGGATGAATGAATAATGGAATGAATGCATGCATGCACAGGGAAAGCTTTGCTTAGAGCAATAAAACAGGGATACCTAATAACTATTATTTGAAAGGCTGTTATTTAGAGAGGGAGAGGAAATACAAATGTATTGAATGTCTACTGTATCAGCCACTATGCCAGATGACTAATGTCCATTATCTCATTAATACAACATTTTTTTTTGAGACAGAGTTTTGCTCTTGTCACCCAGGCTAGAGTGCAATGGTGCAATCTCTTGGCTTACTGCAATCTCTGCCTCCTGGGTTCAAGTGATTCTCCCACCTCAGCCTCCTGAGTAGCTAGGACTACAGGCGCCTGCAACCACACCTGGCTAATTTTGTATTTTTAGCGGAGATGTGGTTTCACCATATTGGCCAAGCTGGTCTCGAACTCCTGACCTCAGGTGATCCGCCCACCTCAACCTCCCAAAGTGCTGGGATTACAGGCATGAGCCACCGTGCCCAGCCAATACTCACAACATTCTTAAGGAGTAGTTATTATTGCCCTGGTTTTACAGAGGAAGAAGAAGTAGGCTCAAGAAATTAGGTTATTCACTCATGGTCACATAGGAAGAAACAGACATCTGTGAGGACCCTGGGGTTGTAATCAGACCCACAGGGTGGAAGCCACAGGGGAGGCAGAGTGCAATTTAGAAAGATGCTCTTTGTATTAATAACTAGAGCTATCCAACAATGAAACGAGTTGTAGAAATCTAGCAGAGGATTAGTAACCTACAGCCCATGTACCAAAACAGAAGTGGAAGTTGGCAAAGAGCATGGGCTTTTCTGGGACCCTCTCTCCTGTCTATGGGCTGGCAATCCACCGGCCCTTTCCCTCTCCTGAAGCCTCACTCTAACAAGGACCAATACTCAGCATTAGCCCAAACTTCCTCCTCATCTCCTGACACTAGACCAGGATTCAAACCTTCAGAAAACCACTTTTGAGAGTTCTCTGAGCCCTGCACAACATTTCCCAAAGTGTGCTTAAGCCTATCAGGTATTCCATGAAAAACAATCTTCCCTGGAAAAGGGGTTTACTCCATAAGGACTCCAAGACAATGTATGAATAATTCTGTTTTACTTTTTAATAAAATTTCTGAAATTAACTTGTTTTCTCCTCGTTTATCTCTTTCTCTCAAAAGCAGACTGCAAAAGATCAGATCAGTAAGTCAAGAGTGCAGTTGGACTTGTGATCCTCAATCTGATATGACCTCTCTCCTTCCTTTCCACATGCAGAGATACTGTGAGCTTCTCTTAGCATGTTTGTGTAATCACTTTTCTCAATTGTTTGGTATTATTATTGTTTTTCTCCTTCTCTTATCCTCCCTATGAGATTGTATGTTCCTTAGGAGCCCAAGGCAATATCTTGTTTTTCATTCCTTGCAGCACTATCTTCATTTCACAGCATATGGCAGTCAGTCAATTGGACTGCTCAAAGAAGTTTGACTATATTTTATTTTTTAATTTATGTGAATCTGATTATATTCTACTAATGGATTAGAATTTCTTGGTGACAGAGTAATTAGTACTTTCTGAATTCATATTCAATGCGATAACCTCAGTTTGGAAAAATTCAACTTACTACATGCAGAAATCACAACCAAAAATTTAAGGCTCTTCTTTATTATCAATTTAAACAGTTCCTTTTTATCTTCAGACACACCAATATATTTCTTGATTGTTGTTAGGTTTTAGCTTTAATTTTTAAATTAACACACAGCAAAATCGACTTTTAAAAATGGGTATACAGTTCCATGAAATTTAACACATGTATAGATTCGTATAACAATCACTATCAGAATACTGAACAATTCCATCATTCCCGAAACCTCTCTCATACTATTCTTTTTTAGTCACACTTGCTCCCAGCCCTAGCCACTGTCCCCATGTCTTTCCCCATCACTATAGTTTTGTCTTTTGGAGAATGCCAAATAAATGGTATCATATACTATGCGGCCTTTTCACATGGGCTTCTTTCACTCAGCATAATGCTTCTGAGATTCATCCAAGTTATGCGCATCAGTAGTTTCTTCCTTTTTGCTGATGAGTAGTATTCCATTGGATGGATGTCTCATAGTTTATCTATTCAGCTGTTGAAGGGCATTTAAGTTGCTTCTGGTTTTGGTGATTATGAATAGAGCTTTTACAAATATTTATGTACAAGTTTTGTGTGAACATAAGTTTTCATTTCTCTAGGGTAAATGTGCAGAAGTGGGATTGCTGGGTCTTATGGTAAGTGTATGTCTAGCTTCATAAGAAACCGTCAAAGTGGCTATACCATTTTTGCTTTCCCACCAGCAATGTCTAAGAGCTCTGGTTGTTTTGACTCTTCACCAGCACTTGATATCAGTATATTTTATCTTAGCCACCATAATTGGTATGTAGTGATATCTCACTGCTATTTAGGTTTTTTCAACATCTACACGTGAGGCAACTCAGTCTAAGTTAGGGAGGGTGTTATCTAACAAAACATATGACCCCACATTTTATTTGATTTTCCAACATCCCTAAGAATATAATGTAGCAGTTGCTTTATAAAATATCCAAGGATAAGCTCATCATTGTATCATTTTCCCAATCTATATTTGAAGTTTAACTGTTGGTGTATCGTAGTAGAGCAACTGAATGCTCCAACTGAACCTAAGCAGAAATTGTGCATGGACATAACAAAATGCAATTCGCCCCTACATACAGAAAAGGCAACATGGTACAGAGCATGAAAGAGGTAGGTCACTCTTCTATGCATTGTCTCAGAACTGGGTTCCTCTTCCCAGATCCCTTGCTCCCTATACCCCAGCCACACTTGTCCAAATTCATCCCTACTCCAGAGCTTTGGCACAATTTGTCCCCTCTGTCTGAAATGTTCTTTCCCCGTATCTTAGTAAGACGGGTCCCTTCTGGCCATTCAGATTTCTGCTTAAATGTCATCTTATCAATCACATCAATGATCACGCATCCGAACGGTAGCGCCACAAGTCACTCCCTATTTTCATCATGCCGCTTATCATTGCCTGAAATTATCTTGTTAACTGTGATCGGTCTTTCTCTGCCAACTCAATAGCTCCAGTGCCGGGAACAACACTTCATACATAGTAAACACTCGTAAATGAGAGCTAAATGGGTGGATGACTGAATGGATAAACACATGTGTAAGAAACTTTCTTCTTGCACTGCTGGGGGGATGTTACTCATGGTACTTTAAGCATAAGCCCTGCCCGTAACTTGGTCTTCACATCTTTGAAGCATTGATGGGAAGGGTAAAAACTGGAACCATCGTTTCGAGGCTGTAAGCACTTTTCTGGCTTGTGAGGCAGAGACTCAAACAAACCTTTGGTACAGACCAATCTGTCGTTCTCGGAAAATCACTGGAGCAGGCCTTTTATTCGTAGAGCAGAGACCCTAATCATACATACAGATGCCTGAGACAATGTCACAGCAGGAAGCGAACTGCTCTTCTGAGAATGTAAAAGGTTGTCTGTAGGGTGGGCAGACTACGCTTCCTCTGAAGAAACACTTCTTTTCTAAGAATGAACTTGGATGGTGCTGTGCCTGCCCACTTGCTCTGGTTCTCATGGGGCACTGTTTTCTGCACTCATGGGCAGATCTGTTGCTGAGGCCTTGAAAATATAGGATGTACAGATTTTATTTCACTTCATGTAAAAGCGGACTGACCCGGGCTGAGTGGCACACAATCAGGACTCTGCTACGATACCCCTATCTGTGTTAGTATTGAAGCCGGAGCAACAAACGCTTTGAGAAAGGTTTAAATAAATAAATGCATACAGCTGCTCTCACTGTCTTGGCTCTGACATGTTTTCAGAGTGCTCCTTACCAACTGCTTTTCTTCATAATAAAATGACAGTACTTACAACCAACAACAGCATCCTAAATTATGGTAATAAACGCTTCCTCTTACAAAATAATTTGGTTTGGCTCTTTGGTCACATGATAAATATTTGTTGAGTACCTACTACATGCCACACACCTTGTAGGCACTGAGAAAACAGTGGTGAACAAAACAGACATTATTCCTACACTCATGTATCTCATAATAGTGGGGAAACAAGTATCAAATACAACAATCCAATTACAAACCATGAAGAGTGCGCAAAAGCCATGGAAACATTTAATAGAGAGGCATCGCCCCATCTAAGGCATGAAGGAGGCCATCCTGAAGAAGTCGTTGTTCTTAAGCTGAAATCTCAACAACAAATGGAACTAAACTAGGCAAAGAGGAGGGGAAGAACATTTCAGGCACAGGGAGTAGTATGTATGGAAGTCCTGAAGGAGAAGAGAACATGACATCCTCAAGGACTGCAGGCCAGCCAGGCTACGGAGGGAGACTGAGGTCCAGGATGAGGATGGAAATGTTCAGGGGTCAAATCACACAGGCCCGTGGGTCATGTTAAGGATCTTTGCCCTTATTCTGAGAACCATGAGAAATTTTGAAGGGATTTGGGAAGATCACTCTGGTTCAGGGCAGAGCTCCTATTTGAGAAGGCAAGAGGTAATCCAGAAGAAGTATTTAGGAGGTGTACCAATTAGCAAGTTATGGTCCCTCAGCTCACAGAGACACTACTATGATTTGTGATGCTGAGCCTGGGAGTCTGCAAACTACATTTCTGCTTTTTTTTTTTTTCCTTCAACTTTTAAGTTCTGGGGTACAAGTGCAAGAGGTACAGGTTTGTTACATTGGTAAATGTGTGCCATGGTGGTTTGCTGCACAGGTTAACCCATCACCTAGGTATTAAGACCAACATTCATTAGCTATCCTTCTTGATGCTCTCCCTCCTGCCTCCACCACGCAACACGCCCCAGTGTGTATTGTTCCCATGCCCCTTGTGTCCATGTGTTCTCATTATTCAGCTCCCAGTTATAAGTGAGAACATATGGTGTTTAGTTTTCTGTTTCTGTGTTATTTGCTGAGGATAACGGGTTCCAGCTCCATCCAAGTCCCTGCAAAGGACATGATCTCATTCCTTTTTATAGCAGCATAGTATTCTGGATCTGTGTTAGACTCTGTCAATAGAAGGTGTTAGAGGGAGAACTGCAAGGCTGAAGCAGGAAGCAGGGACTTGCTCCATGTTTGTGTGGATGTCACCCTAGGCTCACTTCTTCACCCCAGCAGCAGCAGCAGGTGTGTCCATTAGCAGCAGCTGAATCCACTTTGCAATTTTTTCAAGACTTGCGGAACCAGCTTCACTGCCCCTTATCCTACTCCCCAGAGACATCAACACTAGCCAACTGGAGACCCCCCTCGGAGGTCTGGGTCCCAGGTTATAAGACTCCTGTAAATTTCTAAGTTTTAGTAATTCTAACCTTTTCCTCTTGTTCCTCCAACCCTAGGAATAGTAGCTGCAGCTGCTTCCTCCGAGATACATTAGCATTCTCCTTTTGCTTCTCAATTACCTAGTTAACTGCATTATGCCTGGTTAACAGCTTTTTTTTTTTTTTTTTTTTTTTGACGGAGTCTCGCTCTGTGGCCAGGCTGGAGTGCAGTGGTGCGATCTCGGCTCACTGCAACCTCTGCCTCCTGGGTTCAAGCGATTCTCGTGTCTCAGTCCCAAGTAGCTGAGATTACAGGTGCACACCACCACACCCAGCTAATTTTTGTATTTTTAGTAGAGATGGGATTTCACCAGGTTGGCCAGGATGGTCTGGATCTCCTAACCTCGTGAGCCGCCTGCCTCGGCCTCCCAAAGTGCTGGGATTACAGGCATGAGCCACCAAGCCCAGCCAACAACTCTTTATGTAAAATTCTCTCTGTTTAAATAGTTGATGTGGTTTCTGTCTTCTGCCTGGACCCTAGCAGATACAGGTGGCTACTGCAGCTCTGAAACAAACAGGGATAAAGGTGGCAGGTAAAATGGGAAAATATCATTTTTTATCTGAAGTTTCCATCCCAACTTGATTACTCCATAATTGATTTGTTTTTTAAGATTATGAGGAAAGGGACTTTCTTTCAAGCTATTGGTAAAAAACTGGGTCCATAATAGATATCTAATAAATATTTATTGAATAAATTAGAATAGGCTTTATAAAAGTTTAAAGGGTCTCAACAGACATCTTTACAATTTCTAATTTATTCTACCATCTTGAAATATATACCCATATATGTTTAGAAATAGGTATATCTAGAGATCAAAGTCATAAGATATAACGGCCCATGCTAAATGTATTTTAGCACAGTAAAATACTCCCATGCTATTTTAGCACAATAAAATACTATATACAGGATATGTACCCTGTACATATAAAATACAGTAAAATACTCCCATGCTATTTTATTGTGCTAAAATAGCATGGGGGTAACATCGAATAATTTTAATGCAGAATTTTATAAAACACCCTTTAATCCTACTGGTTGATATGAGGCAAAAGTTATTCTGCCCAGCTTGATAAAAGATTAATTTTAATATACTATTTTCTAAGCAAAAATGAAACAGCTATTGTCTGATTTTAGGACACAACTTTAAACGTTTTAGAAGAATAAAAGTTATGAGCTTTCATTTATCTGGGTTATTAAAAGGCAGACTGATATCCTCAATGCTATTAATAACATATTTAAACTGCTCAATACATCTACAAAAATGTTAACTATTTTTAAAGAAGGTAACTTTTATTAAATTTTTAGTTTAATTTAAACTTGCAATAATGTCTTTCAATGTTCATTTCACTAATCAAGGCTCTCAATTCACAGAACCACTACTCTATGTTCAGTTCACCCATTGTTTTCCCTTGAAATATATAAATTTTCTATTAGAAAATTAGCCTATTAGATCCTGGCTCCTCTTTCCACATTATGGTATCTAAAGCCACATCATTTTCTCTTATCAGTTGCCAAGTCCTATCAATTTTACCTTCTCAATTCTTTCACATCCGTACTCTCCTATCAATTTCCTCTTCCACCACCCTTTTTAGTTCTTTGTTTCCCCTTACTTGGACTACTGTAGTAACCTCCTAAATAGAGTTGCCGGTTTTAGCAAATAAAAATACAAGAAATTCAATTAAATATGAATTTATTCAGATAAACTACAAATACTTTTCTAGTATAAGTATGTTCCAAATATTTTCCAAATATTGCATGGAACATATTTATACTAAAAAAAATTCTTGTTTATCTGAAATTCAGTTTAACTTGGCTTCCCATATTTTATCTTGCAATCCTAACTCCTAACTCATGTCTTTATCCTCTCCTTGTTTCAATCCACCTTTCATATGTTTCTACATATATCTAAAATACAAACTTACGATCATACCACACCATCACTACCACCCTGTCCATGCTTTTAATTTTTCAGGCAAAGGGAAATGATTGAAGATTTTTAAATATAAGCACTTTACCTTAGTATTTAAGCCTATCATAATATCCTCTTAAAATGCCATCTAGGGCCGGGTGTGGTGGCTCACGCCTGTAATCCCAGCACATTGGGAGGCCGAGGCGGGTGGATCATGAGGCCAGGAGATCGAGACCATCCTGGCTAACACGGTGAAACCCCGTCTCTACTAAAAATACAAAAAATTAGCTGGGCGTGGTGGCGGGCGCCTGTAGTCCCAGCTACTCAGGAGGCTGAGGCAGGAGAATGGCGTGAACCTGGGAGGCGGAGCTTTCAGTGAGCCGAGATCGCGCCACTGCACTCCAGACTGGGAGAGAGAGCGAGACTCCATCTCAAAAAAAATTAAAATAGAAATGCCATCTTGGCATTTTAACTTAATATACCAACTTCTAGAATATATTTTCATCCTTAAAGGTCCACATCAGAAAGAGAGTAATAATGCCTATACAGAAAGCACTCAATAAATGTTTGCTTTTATTATAATTTTATCATTATAATTATCAACAGTGTGGAGACTTCATGAAAAAAAGAAAGTGGACAAGAGAAAAATTGCAGAAAAGAATTGATCTGATTCTTACTGCACATTTACTATATGGAACCCAAGAGCTCCAAGCTCCAATAATATAAAATGATATATTATTCTATAATAAATGTAAAAGTTATTGCAGAAACCAGCTAACAGTGCTAAATCTTGGACACATGAGACATTAACTAGAGTTTTCCAGAATGGAAAAACCTAGAAACAAGCCACCAGTCACCTATGCATTAGTGAAACGAAAGCCCTCTTCACCCATACCCATGCTGGCTCCAAAAATAAACTGCAGTTGTCTTTCTGTTATCCTTAAGTGTTAATTTGTTCTATTTTTATTGTAGAGCCATTTTGAAATTCTGAGAGTCTGTTCTTTATTCCAAAGCTTGGGCATATAGCTTGACTTTAATACATATTTTAATTTTCCAAATGTGGTTTTTAAAAATGAATAAATAAAATAATCTCAACCTTCCCAAATAAATTGTATGTTTATTCGCTAAAAAAAAATTTCCACTGGGGTCCCAGTTTTTATATCAAATTCCAATTGGATACAATATTAAGCATGGTAGATATTAATTTTATTTTTAATGGCCCTTTTTAAACACCAGTAACCACAGTGCTTGCATTGTGCTTTTTTTTTTACCCTTAATATCACCTTACATGGAAACTTACCCTGAGAAAAGAGATTGCCTTCTGAGAAATGATATAAAGCAATTTACAGTACGGGTGTTCAGTGACTCAAGAGAGTGAGAGAGAGACAACCTACATCTCCGTGCTCTTTAGATTTACCAGTTCATACATTTCCAAGTACTCTGCATAGATGTTTTCAACCTGCTTCATTCTAAAACCTTCCAAAAACAGTTTTCCTACTTTGAGAACAGTGAGATTGCTTTCCTATTAAGAATACCAGATGTCAGTCATAATGGAATCCCCGCCATCGAAATGCTCTGGGACAGTGAAGCGTGGGCATGGTCAGGGCATGTGACCTCATACAACTGGGAAATGACTATTGTTCTCACCGGGTCATTCAGTCCCCATGATCGTGAATGGATGAGCCAGCACCCTCCTCTCCTAGTGTTGCCGAGTGGGCCTCCAGGAAATGAAATGTCTCCACCAACACCAAACCCCAAACCAATGAGAGGAGCAGCATTTCTGGCCTTATTCATACCCAACTCAGCTCTGTGGAAACAAGACTGCTGGCTTGCCAAGAAGCCAGAAATAACATTTCCTCTACTGGTTGAGGCAAATGCTGAGAGACACCTTGAGAGGTTACTGAGTTCACGCTTTTCTACCTAGAACTACATCTTAATTTGCAAAATATTCTGGAGGCTCATACTTTGGGTTGGGGGAAAAATAGCACAGAGAAGAGAACTACTTTAAGCTTCATGCAAATTTGTCACTGTATCTCCAGCACTGAACACCGTGCCTGTTGGAAGAGCTGACTGTCAGCTCTTCCCAACTCCACATCCACTGACAACAGACTGGTTGTTTGAAATGAGCCATTGGGAGTATGTACACCATGGAAATCAGCAAACACTACAAGTTGTCCTCCCCTCCTCTCCTGGAGAACCTGTGATTTCACATTTATCAGCCTGACATTGGGCTCAATCACTGTTTATGGTTGAAATGTATGGTGTGCCTATTGTATTCCAGGTGGTTTTATGCCATCTTTAAGTGAGATATGCCATCTCACTTGATCATCACAACATTGAAAGGTGGAAATTATAACCGGCAGATGTGAGTATAAAATGTCTATGATATATCTCACCCCTTTCAGGGCCAGGGTTAATTGTTATTGTCTTCATTTTGCCGTACAGATGAAGAGACTGAGGCTCCACAAGATTAAGTAACTTGTCCAAGATCATCCAGCCAATATGGGGAATATCCAGGACTTGTATAAAGCTTATGGAGAATATCAAGGACTTGTATCAAGGCTGGCTGGAGTGAAACCCCACACTCTACCCGACAACGCCAATTGAACCCTACAGAGACATTGCATGAAAATTAAAATAGCTCCTACCAGCTTAGTTGCTGGAAGCAGTACCACCTTGCCCTTAGACCCAGGCAAGCAGGGCTGCAATTCTGACCCCTCAGGGAACCTCTGCAAGTGGAATGTCTTCTCTGGATCCCTCTCCCATGCCTGGGAACACCCAGAATCAGCAATTCCATCCAAGCAGGAGCCTAGACAGGGACCTATGTTGGCCTCAGTTCCTGTTTCTTCCTTTAGGGATGTTCTCAAACCCTATACCACTTGTAGAGTGGACCACATTGCCTAAGGGATTCTGGGATTCATGCCCATGTGGGGGTCCCAGGCATCCTAGTCAGATCTCATTCCAAGAGGGTGTTCTGGCAAGTAGATTGCTCTTGCTGACCAGTGGGATTTTTCTTTCATGGATTCATGCAGTATTGGGCTGCCAGAATAGTGCCAACATGCTGATTTAGGGTGGACTTCACTCATATCAGACCCAGGATGAGTTCAGGGCTTAGAACAACCAGCAATCCTTGTGGTAGGCAGAATAATGACCCTTCAAAGATATTCATGCTCTAATCCCTGCAACCTCTGAATATGTTACGTTTCATGGCAAAGGGACTTTGCAGATGTAATTAAGATAAGATTTTAAGATATAAAAATAAGACTTATTTATTTATTTATTTATTTTTGAGACTGAGTCTTGCTCTGTCGCCCAGGCTGGAGTGCAGTGGTGCAATCTTGGCTCACTGCAACATCCACTGCCCGAGTTCAAGCAATTCTGCCTCAATCTCCTGAGTAGCTGGGACTACAGGCGCACACCATCACGCCCGGCTAATTTTTGTATTTTTAGTAGAGACTAGTTTTTACCATGTTGGCCAGGCTGGTCTCAAACTCCTGACTTCAAGCGATCTGCCCACCTCAGCCTCCCAAAGTGCTGGGATTACAGGCGTGAGCCACCGCACCTGGCGGGTACAATTTTAAATCAGGAGATTAGCCTGGATTATCCAGGTGGGGCCAATCTAATCACATGAGCTGTTAAAAGCAGAGAACACTCCTCAGCTGGAAACAGAAGAGAAATGAGGCAGAAGGGAAAGTCAGAGAGATTCAAGGTATGAGATCCATCGCCACTGGCTTTGAAAATGGAGAAAGGGGGATCCAAGGCAGACAGCCATCAAGGACATTGGAACTTCATTTCTCCAACTGCATGGAGCTGAATTCTGCCAACAACTGGAATGATCTTCAAAGCAGATTCATCCCCAGAATCTCAAGAAAGGAACACAGCCCAGCCCACACCTAGATTTTGCCTTATGAAACCTGGGGCAGAGAACCAGCCAAGTCATGTGTGCCTGGACTTGCAAGCTACAAGACTGTGAGATAATAAAATGGATGGCCAGCCTGGGCAACATGGTGAGACTCTGTCTCTACAAAAAATAAAAAATAAAAATAAAAATAATTTAATTAGCTGGGCATGGTGGCAAACATTTATAGTCCTAGTTACTTGGGAGACTGAAGCAGGAGGATCACTTTAGCCCGGGAGGTTGAGGCTGCAGTGAGCTGAGATTGTACCACTGCACTCCAGCCTGGGTGACAGAACAAGACCCTGTCTCAAAAAATAGTAATAAAGTAAAAAATAAAATGGATGAGAGAAAAGAAACAGCCAAGCCATGTGTGTCTGGACTTCTGACCTACGTGACTGTGAGAAAATAAAATAGATTGTATTAGTCCATTTTCATGCTGCTGATAAAGACATAACCGAGACTGGTCAATTTACAAAAGAAAGCAGTTTAATGGACTCACAGTTCCACATGGCTGGGGAGGCCTCACAATCATGGCATAAGGTGAAAGGCACGTCTCACATGGTGGCAGACAAGAGAAAAGAACTTGTGCAGGGAAACTCTCCTCTATAAAACCATCAGATCTCATGAGACTTATTCACTATCACAAGAATAGCACGGGAAAGACCTGCCCCCATGATTCAATTACCTCCCACAACACCTGGGAATTGTGGGAACTACAATTCAAGATGAGATTTGAGTAGGGACACAGCCAAACCATATCATGGATGTTGTTTTAAGCTGCTCACTGTATGGTAATTTGTTATGGCAGCAATGGAACACTAAGAGTCCACCATGACCTTAGGGCTTGAGCCACATGAGTAAGCCCATGCATGGGCTCTAACCTGACTGTGTTCTGACCTCAGTGCCACCTCTGGTTACAACACTCAGGGAGGCAGGAATGAAAGCAGGTACCCAACCTTGTCGAACCCCTCCCCCATTGCTAGTGTCCCCTCCACCAACAGGCCCTTCCAAATGATGTTTCACTTGCTTTCAATTGATGTGGTGATGTCATGCTCTCCAGGGACAGTGTTAGGTTGTACCTGACATGGGCCACACATCCCTTATGTGAATGAGACCTCTCTTCTATTCTTCCCATGAGACCCTCACCTCTCCTTGCCACTTATGGCAGTGTATGGAAGGCAGGGATGCAATCATTATTGAAGGAGGTCACATTCTGGGAATACAGTGATTACTACCTAAAAAGTTCAAAAGAAGACATGGTTGGAAGATGAGCTATTCCACATTATGCTATAAAATTCTGAACATGACCAGAAAACAGATTATCATTCACACATTTCTACATACTCTGAGTAAGACTTGCATTTGTGGTCATCCTCAATGAAGCACAATAACAACTTTGGAGATGGTCCAATACTCACAGGCAGCCTGATGGATGATGCTGTATCATGAAGAATGCTGTATCCGCATTAAATAAATAAAATTAGGGAACCACAGAGGCTGGAAGATCTATATTGCTTTAATACAAACAGGTTCTGAAGAGCTTTAGGGTTGTGAGTAAGAACAGCATCGCTACCTTTTCCTCATGGTGGAAGATGCTAACTTAGCCAGGAACAGCGTATTTGATGATAAAGATTACAAAGAAATGGTTCCCAGACCCAAACGGAAATCTTAATGTGCAATGATTAGACAAAAAGTAAATTCAAAAGTACCATTTTTCTACACATTGTTCTAAACTTTCATTGACACATCATATGGGCCTTACATGGGTCGATGAATTTTTGTGATACAATTTGTCATCATTTTTAATCAAATTATTTTTATATAGAGAGGCCCACAAAATAATCTTGCCCAGGGCCCTGCATACTCAGAAGCAGCCTTCGTTAAACCCTTCAACAGCAGTGGTGGTGGCCAACTATAGTTCATTGATTCTCCTCAATAAACTTACTTGGCCAACCTTCAACCAGAACTCTCCTCACATCCTAGCCAATTAGCAGAAGCCATACAGGAGGCAGAAGTAGGGGCTTCCCCCAACCCCACCTCCATCTTACTTAGATGGGGGTGGTTGGAGATACTGATGTGGAACTCAAGCTTCCCAGTGTCCCTTCGTACATTGTCAGGGATTCCATTCTCCTCCAACTGCTGGTTAGGGTTCCCCAAGTTCACTGCCTGCATAAATCAAGAGTGGCAACTTTTGGTTGACTTTTCTGTATGAGTTAGTGCCAGGTCACATAAACGGAGTGTAATTGAGTCCAAACCATCAGATCATGGAATGGTAGAGCCATAAAGCACTCGAGAAACTCATCTACTCCAAATACCACATTTTGCAAGTTGGGATACTGAGGCCCAGAAACTCAAGTCAGCTCCCCAAAAGTCTCACAGGGCAGATGCGGGTATCTGCACCTGGATAGGGATGATGGGGGTACAGAAGCCATAGAGCATACCGGTTAGGAGACTGAGCTCTGGAGTCAGATTGTCTGTATTTGAACCTCTATCTCAGTTTTTCCATAAGAAAAATGAGCATAACAATAATAGTACCTAATTCATAATGAAAATTACATGATAAGATAGATGTAGAGAGTTTAGCCCAATGCTGGGCACCTAAAAAGCACTAAATGAAAGTTGTTTATATTACTATATAAGGCTGCTTCACTAGGCAAGTAATGTTGATCTAACTCTACACCGAAGCCTGTACTTAGCAGAGCGAGGCCATTCTGCAGGCATTATTGAGAACCTGCTATATGCCACATACATTGCTGGACCCTGGGGGAGTCTGCACAAAAGGGTTTACTGGAATGACAGACATAGATGGTAGGAGATGCCAAACTCCAACCTAGAGGCCATGTTTGCATGTGAAACCTGCAATCCCTCCTGCTCATCCAACCCTGAAACTTGCTGAAGTTTGGCTTCTAGCCTTCGCACTTCCTTGCTCTTGCTAAGGGTACAGGATTGTCAAATTCAGAAGACAAATGCCTACCCTTGTCTTTGCTGAGTATTTGCTTTTGTTTAAACAGTCCTTGAAACCCTCTCATCTTGGTGTATTTGTCTGCTCAGGCTGCCATAACAAGACATCACAGACTGGGTGGCTTAAAAACAGAAATTTATTTTCTCACAGCTCTGGAGGCTGGAAGTTCAAGATCAAGATGTTGGCAAGGATGATTTCTGGTGAGGCCTCTATTCCTGGCTTGCAGATGGTGCCTCTTTGCTATGTCCTCACTTGGACTTTTCTCTCAGAGACAAAGAGAGAGAGAGATCTGGTATCTCTTCCTTTTCTTATAATCCTATCAGATTAGGGACCTACCCTTATAACTTCATTTAACTTTAATTACCTTCTTAAAGTTCCTTAACTCCATATACAGTCAGATTGGAAATTAAGGCTTCAACACATGAATTTGGGAGGTGGGGGAGGCAGGCCATAACACTTTGCTTTCATGACATGGCTCTCTCATGGTTCTCTCCTAGCCCTGTAACCACTCCTTCACAGTTTCTCTGCCTCTAAAGGCTGGAGTTCCCCAGTTCCATTGTCTTCACCCTGCTACACATTTCCTGAGCGATCACACCCCACACCCACATGCATGGTTTTTACTTCCACATCCATGTGGATGGCACCTGAATCTATATGACCAGCTTAGATTCTCTCCTAGCTCCACGTCTGTATATCCCACTACCTCTTGGCCATCTTGTATGATGTCCCACAGAAATGCCTGAGCCTCTTCCCAAATCAACCTAGTGCTTTTCTAAGTTTTTGTGTCTCTATCATCTAAACTAGAAATCTGGGGTTATCTTTGATTCTTTCCTCTTTGTACACTGTACAACCCATGAGCAGGGATGCCAGCTCTTTTGTTCCCTTTATTTCCAGCACTTACTATAGTGCCTGGTTTAAAGCAGGCATCCATTAACTATCATAAATAAAATAATGAATAAATGCATCCCTCATTCCCTACATCTAATCACCAAATTATGGTGAATCTACTCCCCAAGTAGCTCTCAAATCTGCACCGTTTTCTTCATCCACTGTGCCCCTGTGTATCTTTCCAGGCTTGTTTTAGTCTCCCCGCCCCCCTCACTCTCTCTCCTCTACACACACTCATCCTACACACCAGCCATGCCACCAAATTCTCACACCTCCAGAAGTGTACACATGCTCTTCCTGTGGAAACATCTTGGTCACTCTCTTCACTTAACTCAAGTTTTCCCTCCTACGAGAAGCTTCCTGAACCACCCTCTCATCCAGACCTCAGGCCAGACTCCTGTATACATTACTACTATAGGATGGATCACACTATATGCTAACATCTCTTTTCTTTTCTGATGTCCAACCATCACTGAGGATAGAAACTGTCCACCAGCCATCTCAACAGCCCAGCCACTAAAAATCACGAGAAACAGTGGCCAGAATCATAGACTTTGCAGTCAAAGTGATGTGGATTCAGTCCTAATTCTGCCTCTTAAGCTCTCTGAGCTTTCATCTTTTTATCTCTCAAACGGGGGCAGGAGGGAAATAGATCCGCTTCACAGGATAAGATTGTTAGAGGGATTATTAAATGGGGTAACACATGCAAAGCACTTAGTGCATGGCTTAGTACATAATAGGATCTTGGTAAATGGTTACCAAATGAACTAATTCATTAATGCTGTGAGTTAAGTATACAAGATGAGTAATATTTTTCTATTTCACATATCTACTCCCTACGCTTCCTTGACCAAGATGTGCTATTGTCAATGGGAAGGTGTAAATCTTACTAGAATGATCCCAGATTCATCTGGTGCAATGATGTTGGACTATGTTGAACTACCACCTGGAAAAACTAGACCCACATCACCAGGGTTTAGGCTGAGGGGTGCTCTCTGGAGGGTAAAATGGCTTGTACAACACCATTCAGGAAGCGTCATTCCCTGGCTTCTCACTCTCCCTGCCACATCCTCTCTCTTTTTCTCACCAATATGCCACATGCCCTGTACTCTGGGACTGCATCTCTATGTAAGAGTGAATTGGAAACCTTGGGTGACAAAGTGACACAGTACAAATCTAGTGAGAGATGACACCTTTTTTCATCTAAGCAGAAGTGGCTCATTTGGCTCTACTTCAGGTTTTTAAATAAAATCCAAGGAGACGTTGGCTAAATTGGGTTGAGGAAAACCTAATTATCTCCACGGAAGTTTTAAAAACTAAAGCTCTCCAGTTTGGATGTTTCCAGACACATAGTCGCTATGGTATTCGATTGAAATGGGTTATTTTCCATGAATGTTTTCCATTTTTCCATTGTGTCTCATGGAAAATAATATTTTACTTAATTAATTAATACATTAATGAGAAACAATGGAAAATATTCATGGCAAGTAATCCATCCCAATCCAATACCATAGCATACCAGTAACATAGGCTTGGGACGGGGACAGGGAGGATGAGTGCAGAGCTAATATCCCTTAAATGGATTTGGATGAAGCTGAAACTCCCAGTCTAGCAAAACTTGAACAATTACATGTGAAGCAGTTCTCACAGTACTGAGGATTTTCAAAAACAGGCAATAAAGGAATAAAGTGTCTCTTTGCTATCATGGTTACCATTGTCAGTTTTTCTTTTGGTTTGGCTGGGATTTTAATAATCTGTGTACAGCAAGGCTTTTGTCCTCTTTCTGGGAGCAGGGGAGTTGGTATAGTTTAGTCCATATCATGGACAGTTGCTCTTCCTTTCAGCTGCCTACCATTTGAGTCTCCTGCCTCTATTTGGAGCGCTGCCTTTCTTATGAGTTTTCATGGGAGGCACAGCCCCCTTTCCAGTATAAAAACTGAGATGTGGTACTCACCTTTCTCAGCATCCTTTGCAGGTGGTTATGGGCACAGGATCCAGGATCCACCAATCAGAAGCACCCACTCTGGAGTCTGAATCAGATGCTAGTGACACAAAGAAACAGCGACTCAGACCCTTTCTAGAGGTGGCGGCAGTGGCAGCAAGATTGCTTTTCCACGGCAGCAGTGGCTGCGGTGCTGTCCCCAGCCTGCACCTGGAGCAGACATTCTACTGTGATAGCAACAGAATACAGCATCTGGACAGGCCAGTGAGAATGACATCTTCACCAGAGCACCCCGTGGCATGATTTTGGGTATGCTGTCCTGCTACTGTAGCTCCAAGCCTGGTTTTCCAACTCTCCTAGAACCCAGTAAATGAGTTTAAATCAGCTGGAGTCTTCTTGCCAACAACTAAGAATTCTGACAACACCTATAATCGCAGCACTCTAGGAGGCCAAGGTGGGAGGATTGGTTGAGGCCTGGAGTTCAAGACCAGCCTGGGCAACGTAGCGAGACCTAGTCTTTACAAATAATTTAAAAATTAGCTGGTCGTGGTGGTGTGTGCCTATAGTCCCAGCTGCTCAGGAGGCTAAGGCAGGAGGATTGCTTGAACCTATGAGTTCGAGGCTGCAGTGAGCCATGACTGCACCACTGTACTTCAGACTAGTGACAGAACAAGACCCTGTCTCAAAAAAATAAAAAAGAATTCTGACAGATTCCGAGAGCCTAATGGTGTGGTGGGGGGTGGGGTACATTCATAAAGCTGGAGCTGGGAGTTCCGGTCTCTGGGAAGTATAGAGTTAGTGGTGACACATTCTTCCAATCAGACCCACCACAACAGAGATGGCCACATATAAGGAGCTTTTAACATCCCAGCCCCCAGACAAGCCAGCTGGAGCACAGTGGGCAATTAGCCAATGCCAATGGGTGCAGACAGCTACATGCTGAGTGTAGTGTAAAAGAAAAGAGATCGGGCCTGGCACGGTGGCTCACGCCTGTAATCCCAGCACTTTGGGAGGCCAAGGCGGGTGGATCACAAGGTCAGGAGATCGAGACCATCCTGGCTAACACGGTGAAACCCCGTCTCTACTAAAAATACAAAAAATTAGCCAGGCGTGGTGGCGGGTGCCTGTAGTCCCAGCTACTCGGGAGGCTGAGGCAGGAGAATGGCGTGAACCCAGGAGATGGAGCTTACAGTGAGCCGAGATCACGCCACTGCACTCCAGCCTGGGTGACAGAGTGAGACTCTGTCTCAAAAAAAAAAAAAAAAAAGAAAAGAGATTGAAGCATCTAACTGCACTATACTGAACATGGAAGTGTTGAGAGAGTAGGCAATAGGTGCCCATGAATGGTGAATATCTGAAACCACAAATTGAAAATCTGTACTCCCTTGGGTCTGTCTCTGAGTCTGTTTTGAATACAGTTCCTATTTCTGCTAACACAACTCTAGAGGTATTCAAATAAGTGGCTCCGACTATTTACTTTTGAGAAATTAATTCAACAGAATTTTAGCAAGAATGTATCACCTATAGAATAGCAAGCAGGATTTTTTTTAAGGATTCAGATATGAATTAGATGCAGGCCTCAGTATCTCTACATTTATAAAAATGTCATAGTACATGCTCAAACAGTACTTCAATTAATTCCAAGTGTTACATTCTTTTGAAACTTCTCACAATAAATATTTTTATTAGCAATGTAATTTTGTTCTTAAAAAATGCTTCCAAAGTACATGAAAAGGGTTTATTTTCTTTTTTGAATTTTTTTTTTTTTTTTTGAGACAGAGTCTCACTCTGTCACCCAGGCTGGAGTGCAGTGGTACCATCTTGGCTCATCTTGGCAGCCTCCATCTCCCAGGTTCAAGCAATTCTTCTGCCTCAGCCTCTCGAGTAGCTGGGATTACAGGCATGCATCATCATGCCCAGCCAATTTTTGTATTTTAGTGGAGACAGGATTTCATCATGTTGGCCAGGCAGGTCTTGAACTCCTAACCTCAGGTGATCTGCACCCCTCTGCCTCTGAGATTACAGGCATGAGCCACTGTGCCCAGCCTAGAGTTTATTTACATAGATAAAATATACCCATGCATTCTTGTAAATTCCCAATCTAAAAAAATCAAGTATTCTAGATACAGAAAATTTGTATCTGGCCTATAGATGACAAACTTTCAAAAACAGAAGATAAGATGTGCCTATTCTTTAAAAAATCTGTTTCTTGGAAAATTCAGAAAAAATCTTCACCTTCAAGATTTCTCAGCCAAGTGCCTTTGGAGTGACATTATGAACTCTGATGTAGATGTCCCAGTGCCAGGTAAAAGAGAAGGAAATCCTTTATGCCGATTTGCTTAACACACAGCTTTGAGGGGACAACAGGAGTCAGAGTTCAATGTGGTTTCTTTCTAAATTAGACATACTTCTAATGATGAGAATGAGAATAAATTTGATTTCACCACAGACCCTGGGAGTGTGAATGGCGGAGCCTGGAACCAGCCTGGCACACACGTGACCCTCTCAGCAGGGTCAGGCACAGCGTATTTGCAGGCACTGACATCTGTCTTTGACCCTGCCTTCTCCACCCCATTGTGTAATTTTAATATCTTGTTCCACCAAGAAATCCCGGACGAGCTCTGCTGCGGCCTCACAGGAAGCTCAGAGTCCAGTTCAAGTCCTCTGATCCTCATGTTTGCTGTTACTCTGGGCCTGCAGGTCCCTCAGACTCCCCGCAGGCACCCCCTATGTTTGGTGTCCAGCTTGCTTGCTCCTCCTCCACGGGTCCTTGTACCAGTTATTAGCATGAGACCACTTCCTGTCCAAGCACTGCCAAGTCCCAGATAGGCAACTCCCAAGGAAGAGACATAGAAGCTCAATGCTCTATAAAATCCTGTGATCTGGGGCTTTGGGGTGACAGTGTAGACCTTCCCTTCTGGAAAGCAGTCGCCTCCATCCACTTGCCCCACAGCTGCCCACGTCTACACAGGGCCCCGCAACCAAGATATTCTGGCAGAACTCTCCGAAAACTTATTTAGTCAATAACGATGTATTTTTAAGGTTTCCAAGCCCAGTTTTTGCTCAGAAAGTAACCCCACAGGCTCCTCCACACTGGTACAAGAGGACCACCTCAAGATTGGACATGATCTGGAGAAAGGGTGGGGGGGCTAGAGATTGGGTTATAAAAACTATTGAGCCACGGGGTTTGGAGAGCTTTCTGGGCGAGTGACCACATCGAGGTGCCGTGAGGATGGAGCACCGTGGGAGGGCATGAACACTCCACTCCACATATACCCTACCCCTTGCCCTATGCATCTCTTCCATTTGGCTGTTCCTGAATTGTATCTTTTATAACAATCAACTAAACATAAATAAAATGTTTTCCTGAGTTTTGTAAGCCATTCCAGCAAATTACCAAACTTGAGGAGGAAGGTCATGGGAACCCCCCAGTTTATAGCCAGTCAGTCAGAAGTACGCATGAGCTGGGATTTGCAACTGGTATCTGAGATGGCAGCAGTCTTGTGGGACCGAGCCCTTTAACTTTGGGAGCTGATAGTAACATCAGGTAGACAGTCTCGGAATTGAATTGAACTGTTGGACACCAAGCTCATGTTAGAAAATTGGTTAGAGTTAGAGAAAACACCTCAGAAACATCCATGACTCCACTCCATAAATTCCAAAGCAGTAGAGTGCCTGCTTTTCCAGGAGCCAATTTACTTTGCTATGCCTTTGCCAATGGAGAAAGTTAAATGCAAACACCCCCAAAGGCCACAGACCAATAAGTCATAGTCCAGTGTTTGAGGGATGAGGAGGTATGTTAGTTTCCTCAGGCTGCCTAACAGAATGTCACAGGCTGACTGGCTTAAACAACAGAAATGTATCTTCTCACAGTTATGGAGACTAGAAATCCAAGGTGAACTTGCCACTGGGTTGCTGTCTAGTGAGGGGTTTCTCCTTGGGTTGCAGATGGCCACCTTCTCACTGTGTCTTCCCATGCTCTTTCCTGTGTGTACCTGTCTGTCTTCTTTTTTTAAATTTTTTTTTGAGACGAAGTTTCACTCCTGTCACCCAGGCTGTAGTGCAATGGCGCAATTTGGCTCACTGCAACCTCACCTCCCGGGTTCAAGCAATTCTCTTGCCTCAGCCTCCTGAGTAGCTGGGATTACAGGCATCCACCACCACACCCGGCTAATTTTTGTATTTTTAGTAGAGACAGGGTTTCACCATGTTGAAGGCTGGTCTCAAATTCCTGACCTCAGGTGATCTGCCCATCTCGGCCTCCCAAAGTCTTTCTCTTCTTACAAGCACATGAGTCCTATTGGATTAGGGTTCCACACTTAGAACCTCATTTAACCTTAATTACCTCTCTGAAGGCCCTGTCTCCAAACAGAGACACGTTGGGGCTTAGGCTTTCAACATACTGATTTGAGGGATGGGGAGGACACAACTCACTTCATAACAGGAGGAATGCCTCTATTTGTTCTCCAGCACCAAGCTGCACCACTGCTTCCAGTTACTGGATCAGAGAATTATAGAACATTAGAGGTGGGAGGAACATTAGCTGCTTCATCTAATAGTGAGGAACTTGGGTTCCAGATGGGTGAAGTGGATATAGCTTGCTCATGGATATAGCTACTGAGTGGTAAGTTTGAGAATGGAACCCAGACTCCCTCCTTCCAGGTCAGCGCTCTTCTCCACTGACTTGCGCAGGCTCCCAAAGGGAGCTCCTAAGAGAAGACATCAAGGGTTCAAATCTTGAGTTACTAGTAAGGGAGGGCTTTAGAATATTACCTGCTACCTTATCATGAAAGGTTTTCCTCAAGGGAGCCATGAAATATATGATCAGTAAAAACTCAATATATATTCCTAAATACAAATGCTTGGGATTTTCTCCTGTCAAACTGATGATCATGGTGCTAGTAGCCAAATTGGATTCAAAGATTTTAGCCAACTCTGTATGTATAGCATGAGCAACTCCCCTGAGCTTATGAAGGTTTTCTCAGACTTACAGGGGTGTCAGTGACCCCTCTTATTCCTTGACCTCATCCCCCAGGAAACCTACTATTACCGTGGTACAGCCATAAAGACCTAGCTTCCTCCCCTCCCGTGGGTCATTCTCAAATCTCTTCGGTCAATCAGGAGTCAAATGACCAAACTTGCCTCTATGCCAGTTCCTATTTTTGTCCTAGCTTTGCAAAACCAGGTGCTTCTTGCTGGCAACCAAAAGCAATTCTCTCACGCACCTCAAATCGTGCTGACAAGACACTCACATGGCCAAGGGCCATGTGAGGCAACCGTTCTCTGGAAAACTCTTGAGTGGTTTTCCAGGACCATCTTGACACCAACAGCTGAGCCAGGTGTCCCCTGACAGCTGTGCTACCCCACTTTAGCACATCGCAGAAGCTGAAACCCAGGACTCCTTCCAGACCCCGCTTTGTGCATTCTGTATCAGCCCTGATCCTTACCCATCTCTCCAGGACTCATCTTCTCTAATTCTCCCCAAATACTGCAGCCCAATTAGCCTCTTGGATTACTTTTTCTATTTCTCTTCTTCAAAATTAAAAAAAAAGAAGTTGAAGGGTTGTACTGCGACCATAATTAATCTTTCCAATTCGTCCTTGCACTGTGGGAAATAGCTTATCCCAAGTAATGGAAGGAGAAAAGTCTCCTTCCGTTTTTCCTGAGTTTAGTGGTCTTGTCATGCTCCAGCCAGATGCTTCTCTGCACAATCACCATCCTACTTCACCCTTGGGGGTAGGAGGAAAGACAGAGCTTGCATCCCAGAGTGCTGCCCTTCCTGTCCCCACAGGACCAGGGAGGAATCAGAAAACAGGGGCCAACTCCATTGCTGTACTGGGAAAATGACACCCACAGTATTCTATCCCTCAACTCTACCATGAGTTGGTGAGTTGGCACATTTGGTCACCTTTAGCCTAGCTTCTAAAATAAACCTCCAAAGAAAACTTAATAATGGAATAGGTACAGTTTTGTTACTGTTTCCCCTCTTGACTCCTCCATGTGCCTCTTCCTGGATAAGGGGGATGCAGGCACAGTGCCATACTTGCAATAGAAAGAAGGCTGATGTTGGACACGGAATCTGAGCTCCTGAAAAGTATGAATATGATGCATGGCACATAGAGCCAATCCAAGGGAATGGGCAAGGCCTCTTTGAGGAAGTGAGTTTTAAGCTGAGATATAAGGGATGGAGAGGAGTTCCCAGGGCACAGAGAGTTTCTAGCGGAGCAGGCAATAGATGCAAATGCCCCTAGTGATGGAGACCACAGTGCTTTCCAGAAACTGAAAGAGACTCATGTGGTTGACCCAGAGAGAAGGAGAGGGAGCTTAGCATGGAAACAGGCAGGTGAAATGGACATGGAGATTCAAAGGAAAGAAGCTAGCTATGAGGCAGCCTTGTGGGAAACTGTGTCCTCTTTCTGCATGAAACTCTCTTGAACTGCAGACACAGAACATAAGGAGCAGGTGGTCCTTTCCAACAGCGTATCCCCTCTTCCTGCGACTTTCATTTCTTTTCAAACCCAGAGCCCACCTCATCCCCTCTAAAAAGTCCTCCCTGATTTCCTATGTCTACTGCCCATCTATCTGTCCTGCCCTTCACGGCACTTCCCGGTTTCCTTTGTCACAATCAGTGGCTTTCCCTACCCTAGTTGATGCTAAAAATAAAGCATTAGAACAATAGAAAGCAGAAATCGCTGCAACTCCTGGTCCCCTTTTCCTGTAACCTGAGAGAAAATGCAAGCCTCACAGGATATTTCAAAATGATGGCTTCGTCTTTTAATGCAGAGGGAAGAATTTCCTGGCTATTAAAAACACTTTAACGAATGGAATCCAGGCACCCAGGTCCTTCCTCATGCATGTCTCAATACAAATTCCCCCCCTTGTTCCAAAGAAATAATTATTTATCATCACAAAAAGTGTTTTATCTACCAAAAACGAAAACAAACATACTGAAAAAATGAAAAATGGCTTTTGTGGACAAAAAGGAGGAGGTGTGACTAGTTTAACAAAAACATCAGCTTTGTGTCTGATGGTATCACAGCCTACTCCCCTGTAACTGCAATGAAACATATAAACCCATAGATGGCAGAAGGTGACTGCTAAGTAAATACCTAGTTCCAGACCTCACAGAATCAGGTCTAAACAGCTCACGGTGGGAGCTTCGCGTCCATCCATCTTTGCAACAACCACCGTACTGGTAGTGTAGCTTCCACTTCCCTATTACAGTTGGATAATCATAGAGGAGGACTCAGATTTCACCATTTTCAAAAACACTTTCTGGCATTTTAAATTCCATGCTATATGAAAATTAGCCCAATTCCTCACATCCTGGTGCAATCATCCCAGTCCCATCTTCAGTGAGCGACATCTGGTACACATGCACTACATTAGAATCCCAACTAGGTAGGCACCGTGGCTTATGCCTGTCATCCCAGTACTTTGGGAGTCCAAGGCAAGAGATTCACTTGAGAGCAAGAGTTCAAGTCCAGCCTGGTCAACGTAGTAAGACCCCATCTCTACAAAAAATAAAAATAAAAAAAATTAGCTGGGCATAGTGGCACACACCTGTGGTCCCAGCTACTCAGGAGGCTAAGGCAGGAGGCTTGTTTGAGCCCAAGAGGTTGAAGCTGCAGTGAGCTATGATCACACTGTTGCACTCCAGTCTGGGCCACAGAGCGAGACCCTATCTCTAAATAAATAAATAAGAATTCCAACTCTTCCTCATGTCTGTCCTTGGCCTCTGAACTCCCTCCATGTTTTCCACAATCTCCCTCAGTTTTAGTGCCAAGACCTGGCCACAGACACCAAATCAGTCTGGGCAGTGACTATCAGAGCTGCAGGGTTTACTTCAGTTTATAGCTCTAAGTCTTGATTATATTTGTTTAGTGATAAGAGTTTATCAAGCCTGATCTTTGCTTTAATGAATCCTCACAATGGTGCCATGCACTCAATTCAGAAGTGACAAACAAATTTAGATGCCAAGTGGCTAGCATTTTCTAGCCTGTGACATTGGGCCAAAATGGTCCAATGAATTTTCAACCCATCCAGCTGTGCTTCCCCATGTATTCATGTGTGTCCTCCTAAATTGGTTCCTTTTTTTTTTTTTAATTTCCAAAGTTTCCGTGGTGATCCATGGTCACTTTGCTATTAACTATTATTGTTAAGATAATTTTATTCAGGTGTAGTGGCACGCGCCTGTAGTCCCAGCTACTGGGGAGGCTGAGGCAGGAGAATCGATTGAACCCAAGAGGCGGAAGTTGCAGTGAGCTGAGATTGTGCCACTACACTCTAGTCTGGGTGACAGAGTGAGACTCTGTCTCAAAGAAGAAAAAAAAGAGAGAGAGAAAGAGAGAGAATTTCCATTTCTTAGGTATAATCATAATGTCAACACTACTACCTTGACCCCCCCATTACAGAGCACTTCCAGGGTGCAGGTACCTTCCTAAAGTACTTGCTTCTACATGTTAATTCAGGTAATCCTCACAACAACCATATGAACTAAGCAAAAGCATTGTTATTAATCCCCAATTTACAGATGAGGAAGCTGAGCACAGAGAAGTTTAATAATTTCAATGAAGGTCACACAGAAAACAGTAGAGTTGGGATTTGAGCTCAAGCCACCTGGCTCTGTCTGCCATGTTCTTAACCACTATGATAAGTCTCACTTTGAACTATCACAGGGGCCCAAAATGAACAAAGTTCATCTTCTCTCTCCTTGTTGAATTTGTGACAGGTTGGTTTGAGGGTGAGCATGGGAATGGAAATAGCTATTGTCTGGAACCTCATGGTGTGGTCTTTACAAGTCCAGACTGATCAAAGAAATCGACTATAGGCCCAATAAGGCTGCCCACAAGCACTTGGTGAGCCTTCCTAAGGGCAGAGCCAGAAGTTTGATTAGTGGAGCTCTGGTTACCAAGGGTAGAGTGGGGTATATCGCTGGCTTAGCCTGTTTTTGTTTCTCATTTCTAAAATGGGGATAATTCCATCCAGCTCACTTCAGCATACATTGAACAGAAATCCCTGAATAGATACAGTGGGCAGCATCAACCAGCTGGAGAGTCACCTGGATCCAGAGGAGGCAGCCCCTCTAGATCAGTTCCAACGTTGGCTTCAACAACTACAAGTCTGTAAAAACAACATAAAATACAAAATGTAAAGGGCAACTGGCAGCTCCTCAAAAGGTTAAACACAGAATTACCACATGATCTAGTAATTCCACTTCTAGGTATATACACAAAAGACTTGAAAGCATGGGCTCAAACAGATACTGGTACACCAACATTCCTGGCAGTGTATCCACAAGAGCCAAAAGCTGGAAATAACCCGAATGTCTACCGACAGGTGAATAGATAGACAAAATGTGATATATCTATAAAATAGAATGTAATTCAGCCATTAAAAGGAATGAAGCTCTGATACATGCTTCAACCTGGATGAACCTTGGAAATACTATGCTAAGCAAGATAAGCCACATGCAAAAGGACAAATACTGTATGAGTTCACTTTCATGAGGTACTAACTTCATAGAGACAGAAAGTAGAGAAGTTCCCAGTGTCTGAGAGCCAGAACAGTGAGGAAGGAGTTACTGTTTAACAGGTACAGTGTACTATTTGAGATGTGGATAATGGTGATGGTTGCACAACATTGTAAATATATGTAATGCCAATGAACTGTACATTTAAAAATGGTTACAATGGTAAATTCTATGTTATGTATATTTTACTACAGTAAAAAATAAAATACAACTTTTAAAAAATGTGAAGTGCCTGGGACATCTGGGAGACCCTGCCAGTTACCTAGCCAATATCTGTTCTCCTCTTTTACTTTATTAACAGAACCTTGATTTGGTGGCGACAGCAATCAGCACGGCTAAAAATCTGTTTCCCAGGCTCCCTGCAGATAGGGGTGGCCACATGACTATAAGCTGTCCAGCGAGATGTAAGCTTCCAGTGCTTGAGTGGGGTTTCTGGGACAGTTCATTAAAAGGTAGGAGCGGGAGATGTCAATTCATCTGTCATGCTCCCTTTCGCCTTTGACCCCTACCTCCTTCTTCCAGCATGAAACAGGCACAATGGCTAGGACTCCAGCCACCGTCTAGGAGGATGGAAGTCAACACTAGAGAGGCAGAGCAGAAACAGAGGCTCCTGACACAAAAGGCAGTGCGAAACTGCTTTCATGGGATGCTTGTCCCTGAACTTCATGGTACCTGAGGGAAATGAGAACTCGTCTCTGATTTAAACCAGTGTTTTTCAGGTTTCTGCTACCTGCGGCTGAACACAACCCCTAACTGATTATTCAGCATGTTAACCGCTACTGGTGTCATTGTTGCTATTGGTTTTATTATCAAGAAAGAGGTGCCCCAGACCAGGGTTGTTCTGACAATGTCAGAAACACTTAGAGGACCCAAGATGTGAAATGAGTTGTCCACAGGCATAATTCATTCGAAGCTGGAGGATCTGCAGAAACAGCCCTGCCTGTCCCGGTGCCACAGATGCCATCATAAAAAATGGAGACATCATGGTGGGTCCCCTGAGGCAGCCATTTTGATTGATGCGCTTTCTCCTCAGAGAGTGCAAGTGTGAAGAGTTTTTTCTCTGCTCCTCAGGGTAGACAATGGACTGGGAAGCATCTGGCTCCTCCCTGCTAGATTTAAAGAGAAGCTGAAGGTTTCTCTAACCACATTTCTCCAGTTCTGATGAAGAGCTCACCAGCATAAACTAGCTGACATCACTGGGGTGAGTCACCCACCAACTCACAGCTCTTTAACTTCCTCTGCTTCACTGACCTTCGCCTGCACTGTGCCCCATGCCACCCACTTCCTGGTGCGGGCACACCCTGGACCTTGTCCTCAGCAGGAACTGTGCCACCAGAATCTTGATGTCTGCTATTCCAGGCCTCACTGCCCCACCCTCCTCTTCTACTCCCTACCCCTCCGCTTCCGTTCTTTGGCCTCCTAATGGTCAATCCCATGGGAATGTATGTTGGGTCCAGGAAATTCTGCACTATCTATCAATATTTCAGATGCATGTGTCATTCGACCCAGCAATTCTATTCCTACGCACTTACCCTACAGATTCCTGTAATGTTCTCAATAACACATGTACAAAAATACTTAGTTCAGAAGAAAAATATTTTTAAACAATTTAAAAGATTTGTTAAATTGTTGTGCATCCATTAAATTGGGTGCTATGCAGCCATTTTAAAAACTGAGGCAAAGCTACATGCAGTAATATAAAAAGTTCTCCAAGATACATTTGTAAAAGGAGCACAATATATTATATGCTACTGCTTGTGTGGGGCAATTTATGTAAAAACATAAATATGTATGTGTACACACATATATACACATATATATTAACTGTACGTGTAATATGTATACATATGTAATACCTACCTGTACAATATGTACACACACACATGCACACTCAACACCATTGTACTGTCTCTGAAAGGATATACAAGAAAGTGCAGCAGAGGACAGACGTGGGTGGTGAGAAAAGGAGACTTACACTTTTCACAGTGTACTTTTATACTCGAATTGTATACAATGTGGAGTATTACCTATTCAAAATAGTTTTCAAGAGGATGTTCATCAAGAAATTTTCCTTGGCCGGGTGCAGTGGCTCATGCCTGTAATCCCAGCACTTTGGGAGGCCGAGGCGGCCAGATCACTAGGTCAGAAGTTCCAGACCAGCCTGGCCAATATGGTGAAACCCTGTCTCTAATAAAAACACACAAAAAAATTAGCCGGGCATGGTGATGCATGCCTGTAATCCCAGCTACTCAGGAGGCTGAGGCAGGAGAATTGCTTGAATCCAGGATGCGGAGGTTGCGGTGAGCAGAGATCGCGCCACTGCACTCCAGCCTGGGCAACAGAGGGAGACTCTGTGTCACAAAAAAAAAAAAGAACTTTTCCTCTACTTCCTAGGGGAGAAAGTAGGGAAAATTTTTCCTCATAGCTTCACTGCCTCTCTGCCCCAGCCACACGCCCATCAATCTACTGTAGCCCATCAGCTACTGTGTCAATCAGTAGCTGACACAGTCACTGCCCTGTCTTTACTCCTTCAGGCCTTATCTTTCAGTGGGCACTGGTGGACTGGATTTCCAGCAGCCCAACTCTTTGTCTGTGGCCTTTCTCTAGCCACCAGAGTCATGAGCAGCTCTCCACCCATGAGCACCCCAGAGCAGACCAACCATGGCTGATGGGAATTGGGTACACTGGTGAACACGGGTGCCCGTCGGGGGAGATGACTCTGGGGTGTATTCCACACTGGCTCCCAGAGGGCCTCAGCAGGATTAAGCTCCAGTTGTCCATAGTGCACACCCTTTGTTGGCTTCTTTCTATCCTCTGCCTCACCCCTCCCCTCCTCTGCCAGGATCACCTCCCAGTAAACTTCTTATTTGGACCCAGAGACACTCATAAAGAAAAGATGATGTAACAAGCTGTAGGGAGAGACGCTGGGACAGAGTCTCCCTCATAGCCATTGGAAGGAACCAAACCTGCTGACACCTTGATCTCAGACTTCCAGCCTCCAGAACTGTGAAACAATCAATTTCTGTTGCTTAAGTCACTCAGTCTGTGGTACTTTGTTAGGCAGCCCTAGCAAGCTAATACAGGATAGGTATCCTGTATCCAAAATGCCTGAGACCAGAATTACTTCAGAATTCAATATTTTTTTTCAGATTCGGGGATATTCGCATTATACTTACCCATGCAGAGCATCCCTAATCCAAAAATCAGACATCCAAAATGCTCCAATGAGCATTTCCTTTGAGCATCATGTCAGCACTCAAAAAGTTCCAGATTTTGGAACTTTTTGGATTTGGGACTTTCGAATTATGGATATGCAACCTATATAGTGGGTATCTGCTAATTAGATGGAAGGTCAGGGAAGGCCTCTCTGAGGAGGTAGTATGTAAGCTGAGGCCTGACTAAAGGAAAGAGCCAGCCATGCATAAGTCTAGGGCAGACCATTTTAAACAGAAGGCACAGCAAAGGCAAAGGCCCTAAGCTGTGAATGGACTTGGAAAGTTCGGAGAACAAAAGGAAGGCCAGTGTGGCTAGAGTTAGTGAGTAAAGGGGAGAATAGTACAGGAGGAGGTTGGAGAGCTCAGCTAATGACTCAGCCATCCTTCTGGCCTCCTTATTCTCACCTCCTCCTGCTTCCACTCTGCATTTTTCTCCAAGTCCCACAATCGTTAGATATAGTTATGACAACTGTCACTGTGGAGAATAAAAAAAGGAGAGCATTAGGAATTAGGATTTTAAATGGCATTAATGATGTAGCTAAACTAGAAGACACTACTCTTAGGTTATGTGAAATATTGTGAGGTTATCTGAAATACTTGGTGGATGGCATATTTGCTTGATGAAACACTAATTTCCTGGTGGAGAACAGACCAAAAATCCCTGGGCCAGAAATCAAATACTTGTTTGCCATTTGTTCTTGGATAATAAGTCATTTACTATCTCTGTGTTTCAGTTTTCTAATGTATCAAATGATTATGAAACTAACACCGTCCCTACCCAACTTGCTATATACAAAAGAAGATTATCCTCAAAAGTATCAGAAGGGAAATAAATGAAATCAAATAGTATATTGAAAGAATACCCTATCATTAACAAATAGTATTGATCCCAGAAGTCAAAAGATAGCTTAATATTTAGATATCTATTAACATTCACTATGTTAACAGATCAAAGGAAAGAAGTTGAACAATAATCAAGAAAGATGCCCAAAAGCCACTTGAAAAAATTCAACATTATTTAGGATTTTTTTTAAAAAGTTATCAAGTTAAACAATTTTTCTTTTAATTTCCGGCTTGCTCAGTTAGTAACATATCCTATGTGTTTCTTATAAGCATAGTTGTAGGGTGAAGCATTTCAAAAGCCCTTGCTTTTAATGATTTGTAATTTTTTTTAAAGCTACAAAAAATGGATTTCAGTGATAACAAGCATGAAGGAATAGAATTTCATTATTTAACATTATTTTAAAGGCTTATACTTGTTGCGCTATTTTTGTGCATGTTACTGGTCATGGCCTTAATTTACTAATGCACAGTCTTAAATCAGAAATGCCATCTCCAATAACTGTGTGAAAGATGAAAGAGCACCTGCTCCGGAAGTGGGAATGAGGTTAGCAATAGAAAGCCAGGGGCACAAAATGAATTTTGATATATCTTTTTTTTTTTTTTTAAAGAATTGGCTGCAGACATTCCTATCTCTTTCTAACAACTCAAGCTGACTGTATCTAATTGGAACACAAAGGCCGGTCATTCAGCGCTCCCACCCCTGGCTCTTCCCACTGCTTCCACACCATGGAATGAATGCTGGCAGCCCTGAATCATTTCCAAGTCACTGGGAATGCACTGCGGTCAGCAGAGCTTGTATTTATGTCAACTTTCTTCAGTGCAAAAATGATTTGCCTGTGCTTCAAGCTATAGAATCACAGTGCATTGTTATTGAAAGGGGTCTGAGCAACTCAGTGTAGACCAGTGGTTTTCAACCCTGGCTGCACATTAGGGTAATAGGGGACTTTTGAAAAACTTAGTGATGCCCAGACTTCCCCCTCAAAGTGTCTGATTTAGTTGGTCTGGTAAAAGACCCTTTCTTTTGTATTTTCGAAAAGCTCCCCTGAGTCATTCTAACATATAATCACAATTAAAAACCACTAGTCTAGTTTTGTCTTTTCATTAAATGAGCAAATGTAGGCCCAGAGTGGCCAGCTACGTAATGGCAGATAACATCGACTTACAGTTAATTCTTGTGATAAAAAAAAAAAAAAAAACATTTGTCCAAAACCATTTTTCCCAAAACTTGGAAATAAGGCAAAAAGATGACTTGTGTCCATCCAATCCCTTATTAAAACATTGCTTTTAGCCCATCCAAGGATCATCTGACCCTCTAGCGGAAAGTAACTTTTACCATTACTACTATTAAAGATCTAGACATTTTTAACCCTGTAAAGGATTTGATGTAACTTGTGGAAAACAAATATGATGCAAATGAGTTTTTTATCATAGAGATAAAAATAGAGATAAAAATTATTTCTGTTCAGCTTAGATGATAACCCCAAAGGTTATGATTTTTTGCCCTGTGGGACATTAACCAGTTTGTATGTAATTTAGCAATTTTATTCCAGCATATTTTTCCATTCTCTCTCTCCCCATCTCTCTCCGTTTCTCTCTCTCTGCCTCTCTTCCTCCCTCTAATACGTCATTTGCCTGTCCCCCCCTTCCTTTTTTTTTTTTGAGACAGAGTCTTGCTCTGTCATCCAGGCTGGAGTCCAGTGGTGCCATCTCGGCTCACTGCAACCTCCACCTCCCAGGTTCAAGCGATTCTCATGCCTCAGCCTCCTGAGTAGCTGAGATTACAGGTGTGTGCCACCATGCCTGGCTAATTTTTGTACTTGTAGTAGAGGTAGGGTTTCACCATGTTGCCCAGGCTGGCCTCAAACTCCTGGCCTCAAGTGATCCACCTGCTTCGGCCTCCCAAAGTGATGGGATTACAGGCATGAGCCACTGCACCTGGCCATTTGTCTTCTCTTTGTGTCACTTTCCTAACTGGCTTTATCATTCTTCTGATTACCTCATTAATGAGAAATGAAACTTTGACACCTACTCACTAAGGGGTTATATGAAAACTATGAGTATAAATTTATAATTGTTTTGACACTTATAGGTGATGTAAATTTTATTAAAGTGTCTTAAACCATTCAGAAAGCTTTAATGGGTCATTCAAGGTATACTTTATTTTGTTCTCTAAAAATATTACTCATCAACCACAGTCAGAAGCCATAATGTTCAAGACTTTCACTTCAGGCAAAGTGGAATACCAAAGACCTAATTGATCCTGTCTTGAAAAATGCTAAAAAGTAAACGGGCAAAATATCAGAAAGTATAGTTTTTAGACATTGAACATCAGACAGCACAGGACAGTGATCCCTAAGAGCGGGAAAGCAAATAAGGTGAGCTCTATGATTGTTCCAGCTCACAGCCTGGAAAATTTCCAAGATACCATGCAGAGAGGAGGTCTCATTTAGTTGAGAAGATGGAGCTGGGAGTCTGGAATCATTAGTGAGAAAAATCAGCCTTAGACCAAAGGCAGCTCTCATCCCACCTCACAAAGCTTAAAAGCAAACTTCAAATTGTTTTCAAGTAATGCACATGTATCTCAGAACAAACATTAAAAATATTTATGGGACTATAAAAAAAACCAATACCCAACAAGGTAAAATTTACAATATCTGGCATCCAATCCAAATTACTGGGTATGCAAAGAAACAGGAAAATATAACTCACAATGAAAAGAAAAATTGATCAGTAGAAACAGACCCAGAAATGATAAAGATGTTAGAATTAGTAGAGAAAAACATTAAGACATGTAGTTATGGTCAGGCTCAGTGGCTCATACCTATAATCCTAGCACTTTGGGAGACCAAGGTGGGCAGATCGCTTAAGCTCAGGCATTCCAGACCAGCCTGGGCAACATGGTGAAACCCCAGCTCTACAAGAAATACAAAAATTAGCCAGGTGTGGTGGCATGTTCCTATAGTCCCAGCTACTCAGGATGCTAAGGTGGGAGGATCTCTTGAGCCCAGGTCAAGGGTGCAGTGAGCTGAGATCATGTCATTGTAGTTATTGTAACTATATTCCACATGTTCAAGAAGGTGGAGGAAAGATTAAGCACATTAAAAAGAGACATGAGATCTATTTAAATGACCCAAATAGAACTTCTAGAAATGAAAACTACAACACCTGAAAAAAATACACTGGGTAGGATAAACAGTGGATTCAACACCAAATAAAATAATATTAGTGAACTTGAAGGCATAGCCATAGGAACCATGCATAATAAAACTCCTGGAGAAAAAACACTGAAAAATGAAGAGAACATCAGACACCTTTAAGCAGTCCAATACCCATATAATTGGAGTATTGCAGTCCAATTATATATTATTTTCCTGTTGGAAAATGTGAAGACAGAAAAAACTTTTAAATTAATTTTTTTAGATGTAAATTTGTCTAAAGATATAAACTCACAGATTGGAAGCTCAACCAACACCAAGCTTAGGAAACAAGAAGAAAATTTCATGAAGGCATAATGTTATCAAATTGCTTAAAATAAAGAGAAAATCTTCAAAGCAACCAGAGGAAAAAACCAGAAAGTTGTGTTGTCTCCCCCACATTGTGAAATGTTCAATTCCACACACCCTGGCTTTGGGAAACCACAGGAGGTAGAGCTTGGGACCTGTGGACCTAGAGAACATGGCTTTGCTTTCCAAGTAGAGTTCAGAATGCAAACAATATTTAATATGAACTATAAATACTTTTTCTCATTTATTAATGTTTCCCTTTAGCAGGGCAGGAACTAGCATGAGTTGACGTATCAGGTACAAATTTTAAGGAGCACTAAAAAATTAATCAAATAAAATTTTCGTGTAATATTTTAAAGAATTAAAATGAATGCAAGAAAATCATTATCAAAATATCACATTTTTAATGAAGACAGGATCTGACCCTGTGCTTGCATAACTCACTTCCTTCTCCTTGGTCCCAGCCCTACTCTTTAGAAAGAGACCTGACATATCTTTGGGGCAATTTCTTCTTATCTCCCCCATGCACTGCCCATAGTAACTCCAGTCCTCCACCCACTCATCACTGATTTCATTTTGGTGCCAAGACAAGAAACCTTAAGGCCATCTCCTTCTTTCTTTTTTTTTCTTTTTTGAGATGGGGTATCACTATGTGGCCCAGTCTGGTTTCAAACTCCTGGGTTCAAGTGATCCTCCTGCCTCAGCTTCCCAATGTGCTGAGATTACAGGGATGAGTAGCCACACCTGGTCTTTCTTATTAGTTCATATTTTCTTCATGTTTCTCCCTTCTAGAGTCACAAGAGAATTATCCTCTTCAAGTACAAATTATATTCCTAAAATGTTTGCCTCTGTACTAGAAAGGGTTATCAAAGAATTGGAGTCTTTTAACAGGGGGTTTCTAATCAAATGGATAAAGAGCAAACAAAAATAAACGCCAAGCTTTACTTACTAGCAAAAAGTAGAGTTTTTTAAGTCATTGACACAGATTTTGTGTGTGTGTTTTAATAGGGCTATTGTGTTGCTATGGTTGCAAGCTTGCATTGGTACTTTCACTAGGAGACGATGTGGTCTGAACATTCCTCCCACTTTTCACATCTGCCCACGTGTTCCACACAGGGATTTGGTAACCTGGCTTCTAGCCCTAGCCTCCTCTGCCATCCCAGGGAGTGCAAATTTTTCAGCCCTTTCTCAGAAAATCTGAATTCCTCTGAGATGTGGTGAAGTTAAACCCTGGCTCCTGCTCAGAATGCAGATTGTCAAACCACAGAATGTTGATCAGCTTCCTGTGTGAGGCTCGATAAATTTTTACCTCTTTGGCATGATATTTATACATGAGATCACTATGAGATAACTAATTTAATAATGACCTCTTCAAAATGAATTTAGAAATTAATCACTAGAGAAGATATTGAGCTTAAAAATTCTGGGTGTTTTTCTTAAAGCAATCGTTATGAAATATTTTGCAAACTAAGAATGACCTCTTAATGATTCTTCTAAGTTCTAGATATTCATATATCTTTTCTCTTGTCTCTTTTCCTCTCCCTGCTCCTTTTTCTCATCTTTTCTTCTCGTCTCCTTACCAATTTTTCTTACAACACTTACACCCATCGTCCAAGCTTGCCTCTCTGAAATTTGATTCTCAAATCTGATCACAGATGTCTCCTAAGAAGTAAAGAGGCAGTGGGGACAATGGTCCCAAGTATTGTGTCTTCTGGGGACCTGCCCAGTGGCGGCAACTGAAACTGGTTGTCCTCAAGCTTGGGAAGAACTTCTAACCAAGACCTTGGTTCAGGCCCTTATCATTTTTTAGTGGCCTCTGTTCCTGCATCCCTTTTCCAGCTTTTCTCCATACTCCAAACTGAGTGATGCTTCTAAACTGCAATTCCACCTGCATGGCTTGAAATCCTCTAGTGGTTCCCCAATGTCAATTAGATGAGGTCCAAGCTCCATAAAATGGCATTTGAGGCCTTTAGTGATCTGGATCTTCCTCCCACCCTGACCTTGTCTCTCAGGGTTCATGCTCCTCCCTATCCCTAATCTCCCCTTCCCCTGCCTCCCATACACACACACAGACACACACACACACACACACACAGCCACACCAAACACACTCCTTACCCAGCCACACCAAACTCCATATCTCCCCGTCCCCGTAATGCACCATGTTTTCTTATGCCACCATATAAGGTTTTCTCAGCCTAGACTCCCCATTCTATAAAATTATGATATAGTTTCAAGACTAATCTTTTACCTTTGAAGAGTGTACATAGCACTCTGTCTCATTCCTTTCATTGTTTCTGTTTTTTGTAGCCAAATATATTTATAACTGTTCTGGCTATGAATTAGAATTCTCTGCAATGTAATTCCATGGTATTAGGTGCCAGCAGGAAACTGAACACTAAAGTCAGTGATCCACATGTCTGAAAATGTTTGAATGCTTAACACTATGTAGCTCTGGTCTAAAAAGAAATGA
Source organism: Pan troglodytes (assembly GCF_028858775.2). Lineage (NCBI taxonomy): Eukaryota > Metazoa > Chordata > Mammalia > Primates > Hominidae > Pan > Pan troglodytes. The sequence continues at coordinate 106,032,565 of NC_072411.2, read as the reverse complement.
GTCATTTGTGGGTCCTTGGGTTGCCACTCTCTGAAATCTCCAAGTACTTTCAAACACGCACATTCTCACATTCACTGGCCTTCCTCGGCTCCCACGTGGCATCACTCACATTCTGATGCTCTGCACAAGATGCTTTTTATATGCAAAAGCAGCAGAAATTCGGGTTGCCTGAGCCATTGGCAAGTGTATAGTGGTTTGAATGCTCCCTGACACAAGTCCACCACTCTCCTGAGCACTCCTGAGTGGTGACCACAGGGCTGTTCTAATCCAACTATGTGAGAAGAGCTGTGGTGGAATGGACAGAGCATGAGACTGCAGGTGACGAGACCTGAATGCAAATTCCCACTCTATACCTCTGCTTCTATCATGTGGCCTCAAGCAAGTCATTTCCCCTGTGTGTGTCTCAATTATCTCATCTAAGACCAGTGAGTTGGGCAATATCAATATTTTTCAACTGGAACCACAGACTGCCTGCATCAGAATCACCAGGGCTGCTTTTTGGCAGTGTCGACACCTCAGCCCCTCTCCTGACCTAGTGAATCACATTCTTTAGCCGAGGAATGAGAAGAGAGTTTAGAGAATAGGAGAGATCCAGAGTCAACATTTCTAATAGCTTCTAAAGTAACTCTTGTGGTTACCAAAATCTGGGACCCACTGAAATAGATGATCTCTTAAGCCAGGCTGTCTACCAGGCTCTTGCCACACAGTGCTAACTTTCTATCTGTTGTGAGATGTATCACAAATAAAAAAAATTATGAATGATTTCTCTAAAATATTATAATTTAGAATTGTATTTAGAATATAAAATTTAGAATTGTATTTAAATTTAATTACAGGGGATTCAATGTAATCACTATAAATTGCACCACTTCTATTCATTCATTTTCCCTTTCATTTGCTTGAGCAGGAAAGCAAGGCACAAATTTACCCCTAAAACTCCAGAAATAGCACATAACCTGCAGCTTATTTTACCTATTCACAGGCTATTGGAGCAGATCTCTTTGGTGCCAGACATCCCCTGCCCTGAATTCACCTGATTTCAGCCATGGCAGTGGTGGGGCAGTTCATGGGAGCTCAAATTTGTCTTCAGCTGGCAGTGTCCCACCTCAAGCACTCACCAAGTAGTTTGTTTGATTTTTTAAATAACAGCCTATCAAGATAAAATTCACAGTCTACAAAGTTCACTCTTACAGTGTTCAATTCAGTGGTTTTAGTATATTCTCAATATTGTGCATTAATCAGTGCTATCTAATACCAGAGCATTTTCGTCATCCCAGAAAATACCCATTAATGGTCAATTTCCATTTCTTTCTCCTCCATCCCTGACAACCACTAATCTACTTTCTGTCTCTATAGATTTGTCTTTTCCGGACATTTCATATGACTGGAACCATACAGTACATGGTGTTTTGTGACTGAATTCTTTCACTTAGCATAGTTTCCAAGGTTCGTCCATGTTGTAACATGTATCAGAACTTCATTCCTTTTCAAATAATATTCTCTTATATGAACGTACCACATTTTGTTTATCCATTCATCCCCTAACGGACATTTGTTTCCACTTTTTGACAGTCATGAATGACGTTGTTATGAGCATCCATAGTATGTGATGAGTGTTTTTCTTGCTTTTTTCAATAGTCTCTTTGTCTTTCAAAAGTTTGACTATAATGCATGTATCTAAGTGTCAATCTTTTTGAGTTCTCCTGCTTGGAGTTTGTTGACCTTTTTGGATGTGCAGATTAATGTTTTTCATCAAAGTTTGGAAGCTTTTAAGCCACGATTTCTTCAAATATTTTATCCCCTTCTATCCCTTTCTCTTTCTCCTGTCCTTGGATTCTGATTATTTGTATGTGGTATGCTTGATGGTGTCACACAGGTCTCTGAGGCTCCATTCATTTTTCTTTATTCTTTTTCTTTCTGTTCCACAAGCTAGGCACTCTCAGTTGACCTGCTTTCAAGTTCACAGATTCTTTCTTCTTCTAGTGCAAAGCTGCTGTTGATACCCTCTAGAGAATTTTTCATTTCAGTTGTTGTACCTTTTTCTTATTCTCTTTGGATTGCTGTAACAAAATACTATAAACTGTATGGCTTATAAAGAACAGGCCGGGCGCAGTGGCTCATGCCTGTAATCCCAGCACTCTGGGAGGCCAAGGCGGGCAGATCACAAGGTCAGGAGATCGAGACCATCCTGGCTAACATGGTGAATCCTCATCTCTACTAAAAATATAAAAAATTAGTGGGGCGTGGTGGCAGGCACCTGTAGTCCCAGCTACTCGGGAGGGAGCCGAGACTGTGCCACTGCACTCCAGCCTGGGCGACAGAGCGAGACTCCATCTCAAAAAAATAAATAAATAAATAAATAATAGAAATTTATTTCTCACAGTTCTGGAAGCTGGAAGTCCAAGATAAGACTGCTAGCATGGTCAAGTTCTGGTGTGGGCTCTGCCCTCATGATCTAATCACCTTCCCAAGGCCCCACCTCCAAATACCATCTCACTGGAGATTCAGTTTCAACATATGAATTTGGGGGACATAAACATTCAGTCTATAGCAACTTTCCAAGCCCTGAATTTCTATTTAGTTATCTTTTTTCTTGTAATTTATAACTCTTTGTTGATATTCTGTATTTAATGGGCCAACATTCTTATACTTTCTTTTAATTCTTTAGACATGGTTTCTTTGAGATCCGTGAACATATTTATGACAACTAATTTGGAGTCTTTGTATAGTAAGTATAACATCTGGGTTTCCTCAGAGGCAGTTTCTATTGACTGCTTTTTTTCCCGTGTGTGTGGGCCATACTTATGTGAGGCCTTGTAAACCAACAACCTTGAAACCGAGAATTGTGAAAACACAGCTGAAAATAGCAGCTACTGCAGGGTGCAGAACAGGCTCGGAGTTCCCCAAAAGCCCATCCCTGGAGAGCTGTCACTATTTGACCTGTCAGGCTTATCGTTTTTTGCTGAAAACTAGATATTGTAAATTATGTGTCACCTCTGGAAATCAGATTCCCCTTCCTTCCCAGGGTTTGCTGTTATTGCTCTTTGTTGTTTTTTTTATTGCTGTTGTTTGTTTAGTGACTTTCCTCGACTAATTCTGTTTAGTCCATATTCTTTGCCCTATGCAGCCACTGGAGTCTCAGCTTGGTTAGCTTAGCGGTCAGCTCATAACTGGACCGAGATTTCCTTAAACTCTTTGAACCAGTGATTCTCCCAGCCTTTGCCTGTGGCATCTGTGTGTATGTTGGGTCACTCCTTCAACATTTTACTTATTTTATTTTATTTTTTTTGAGATGGAGTTTCGCTCTTGTTGCCCTGGCTGGAGTGCAGTGCCGTGATCTTGGCCCACTGCAACCTCCGCCTCCCAGGTTCAAGCGATTCTCCTGCCTCAGCCTCCCGAGTAGCTGGGATTGCAGGCACCCGCCACCATGCCCAGCTAATTTTGTATTTTTAGTAGAGACGGGGGTTTCTCCATGTTGGTCAGGCTGGTCTCGAACTCCCGACCTCAGGTGATCCCCCGGCCTTGGCCTTCCAAAGTGCTGGGATTACAGGCGTGAGCCACCGTGACTTTGCCCACATTTTAGCAGCCATTTCCAATTCTGCCTTTGCCTTCACTTCCTGCATGTACAGAGCTTTAAAGTCAGCCACAGGTGAGAGCCTAGGGTCTTCCAGGACTTTCCTGAGCATGTACACAGCCCTATGCATGCATGTGGCCTTCTAGATTTGCAGGAATATGGCAAAGCTTTTCAAAACCCATACAGTTATCTAATTCACCAGTGTTCCTCTTACATTTTGTGCTTAGCCTCTTGTTTGCCTGAATTTGTAATGGCACCTCAGGTAATGCAATGTTAAACAACTGCCTTTTGCTTATTGTTGATAAATGCCCTATGGGTAGGGCTGGTTGCATGGAACAACCTCTGAGTCAAATGAAACAGACGAGCCCTGAGCTGTCAGGTCAAATAGTGACAACTTCTCTACGGATGGGCTTTTGGGGAACTCCGAGCCTGTTCTGCACCCTGCAGTAGCTGCTAGGCTGTGTTTTCACAACTGCCGGTTTTAAGGTTGTTGATTTGCATGGCCTGACTGAGCTGTGAGAGTGGGATGGAATTAGGGCAATTTGGAATGCCACAGGTCTTGCTCTTCTTACTGAGATTCAGCTGTTTTTCTTGAGTAAGCACCCAGACTGCTGTAAGCCTTTAAGTAATTTCCAGAATTCTGAAAAAGTTGATTTTGACAGTTCTCACTGCTTGTATGAAAGAGCAGATTTCTGAAGGTCTTTACTCCACCTTTCTAGAAGATCCCCTCACCCTGATTTGTTGGTTTTGTTTTTGTTTTACCTCATGGCTCTCTCTGAATTCCACCTCACCATGTGCAAGCATAAACCCAGAATTTCAGAGCAGTAAAGCTCAGGGCAATCCTCAAGAGCATGTGACTGGAGAACCCTTCAGGTGGATGCTTCTGAGAGGCATTTGGCATGCTTCTCCGCGGTCCGGGGAGAATCAAGGCCCCCTTGCTTAATGTGACAAACTCCATCATGTGCCCTTATCTTAGTTTTTCCTCCTTTCCCGCCTTATCTCATCACTCCTTAACTCCTGTTTCATAGAATCACCTCTCAAATAAACTGCCTGGGCCGGAAGCAGTGGTTCACGTCTGTAATCCCAGCACTTTGGAGGTTGAGGCGGGTGGATCATTTGAGGTCAGGAGTTCAAGACTAGCCTGGCCAACATGGTGAAACCCCATCTCTACTAAAAATACAAAAATTAGCCGGGCGTGGTGGCGCACACCTGTAATCCCAGCTACTCAGGAGGCTGAGGCAGGAAAATCACTTAAGGCTGGGAGGCGGGGTTATGGTGGGCCAAGATCATGCCACTGCACTCCAGTCTGGGTGACAGAGTGAGATCCTGTCTCAAAAAATAATAATAAAATAATAATAATAATAAACTGCCTGCATCCAAGTCCTTGTTTCAGGCTCTGCTTCAGAGAGGGCCCAAACTGAGACAGCTACCAGCTCTGGTGAACTGCATATAGTTCTGTGACTCATGAATAACCGTGGTGCTTTGCTTTACCACAATTTGCTGTTTTTGATCAAATCTGGATACATTCAGTGGAAGTATGTAGCACTCATGTGTATCCCAGCAAAAAAGGGGGGAATGGGCATTAAGAAGAGGTATTCTAAAACACTATGATTTCTAGGACAGAAAAAGAACAGCCCACACATCAAGTTAGGAGGAAAAAACAGGATATCTCCATATGCCACAACTCCTGTTTTCCCTAAACCTGATTTTATAACCAGAAAAGCAGTTTCCCAGGCACTAAGTTCATCCTGCAACCAGCTAGAATGAGGCAAGCTCCTTCTTGGTTGAGCCATCAGATAATTACCACAGAGCCATGAGAATGGTGATTTGGATGCTGACAACAGAAATAATCATCACTATTACTGACTGCTGACCATGCTAGGCACTGTGCATGCATTTTCTCACAGGGCCCTCATCATAACCGCTGAAAGCTCAGACTACTCCAGCTAATGAGTTACCAACTGATGAGAACATGCATCTGGGTTGCCTTGCCTTATTGGGTGCCAGAAGGCCATGGTGTTAGTCTAAATTGAATTTGGATTTACATAAAGTGCATGTGTATCCCCAGACTTCCAAATGTTCTTTTAACTATATAAAGTCTCATTGGCAGCATCCTTCCATCTGGAGATTCTTGTTGCTATTCCAAGTGGCCACAAGATGCATTAGCCACTGAGACACATGGTTACTGTTACCAGGTACTCACAGAGAAACTTGCACCTAGCAGTTTCCACCAAGAAGCCTACCAACGGACTCTGGAAAGATTTAAGGGGTCCATGTCATCACCTCACATAAAGGTAAGGGGTGACTTACCTACCAGCAAGAAGCTTTTCAGCTATCACTAGGCAAGGAGTATGGCCTGTCTCAGTGGCAGAGCTAGTGAAAATACAGGTCAGGCCACCCTGATTCAGGGAACAAAAGACATCTTTCAACTAAGGATTTAGCACAGACGATAAAAATTAATTTAAAAATTGTAGAGACATACTCAATCTACTTTTAGGGATAAAACACACACAGTTTTCTATGCTGTTAATTGTAAGTAGCATCTAACATGCTGTGGCACCAATTCCTCCTCACCAGAATTATTGTGAAACCCTTCCCTAAGCGTGGTTAGTACTAAGCTGGGCAACTAATAGGAAGAATAATAACGACAATGTTCTAATTTTTTTTTAGTAACTGTTAGGTGCCAGGAACTTCACATTCATTACCCCTTACTTTCAGAAGTACCCTCTAAGCAAATTAAGTAGTACCCCTGAATAGTCCCCATTTAACCTGTGAGGAAATTGCCAATCAGAGAGGTTAATTTGCCTTACTATATGATATTTAAATGAATATTTGTATGAGCGAATAAGTGAGGATGAATGAATGAAATTAAGTGAAAGGGGAAGCTGGGCTGTTCTAAAGCTGGTCTAGTAATGCTTCTGCTTTTGTCATATTAGTAATGAAATAGTCTAGCTTTTTTTTTCTGCCTTCTCTTCAATATTTCATGTCAGGCTGGCATTTCCTCATAGTGGATCCAAAATACTAATTTCAGAGCATATTCGTATTTTCCTATCTGCAATGCCTTATAGTTCTGTTTTTTGAATACAGAGATTTTTGACCCAAATAAAGATATTGTATTTCTGCCCTTAATAGTCCACATATGGATGAAATGCCATAAATAGTGAAAGAACTCTAAAATACCTTGACAACATGCTTATAAATGTTTTTTGTCAAAGGAAACTTTTGCACTTAAATTTTTTAAGTTTCTCGGGGTTTTTTAGGTTTATTGGTTTCTCTTTTATTATAAAATATTATAAACTCATTACAGAAAGTTTGACAGAACAGAAAATAATAGAAATAACTATTTATAAATACACATAATATCACTTTTGAAAAACAACCATTGTTAGTATTCTGGTGCACTCTATTTCCTTTTGGTCTTCTTTCTGTGCATGAGACTTTTTTCTGCAAGGGCAGGAGATATTTTTATACCTATCACTTCTTGTTTCTCTTAACCTTTAGTGTTGAAAAGGGGTTGGTCATCCTATAGTCTTTTTAAACATCATTTCTAATGACAGCCAAGAAAGATATTTATTGCATTATTATCTGGGCGGCAATATCTATGTCCAACAATTGCAGAATAGTTAAGTATATCTACTTGAATGCATCTAGTACAAAGTATTTTCTAAATTTACATTTATTTCCTTAGAAGGTGGAGATATATACAATTCTTCACCCCAAAATTTATGAGCTCTGCCCCATCTTGCTTTGTGGTATCTCTGACTATTAAATATTAACTTTAACAGGTTTGGTAAAAGCCATCCCTTAGTTTCCTAATAGTTTGCTATTTATCTGTTTGATGTCCACAATTGCTTAAACTTGCTGCCTTGAATACGAGAGAAAAGATGGCAGATATTCCTAAAGGCTCTTCCAATTCTCAGGCCTGTCAAAGGACCAAATTGCCAGTTTTCCCTGCTTATTGCAGCAAGTGAAACAATACAGTTCAAAAACATAGAAAGGCAAGGCTAATTATATCCCTCCTACCCCCCACTTCACTTCCACCCCCTGAGGAGACCCATACTAACAATTCAGTGGACATCCTTCCACCTTTTTCCTTCTTCCTGGTTCATAACACCACTACAAGCATGCATAAAGAGACACGTTAGAGATTCTTACTAAGATATTTCCAGATGAAACTATACAGTATTTGCGATTTGCTTAAAATTGTTTGCTTAATTTGCTTGAAAATTTATTTATATGTAAATATACACACACATACATCCTTTTACGTAAATAGGATTATATTTCACATGGTGGGCCCTTTTAAAACAGCCTCTGTTTTTCTAACGTTCTTCTATCTCTTACATTCATGTCCATCAGTTATCCTGCCCTACTCTCCACCCTCATACCTCATGTTAACAACCAGTGTGTGCCCTTCTGTACTTTTTATATACACATAGCCACATACAAGCATATTTATGCATATACATATATACACAGATATTCATAAATCATCAGATAAATGGTAGGATTTTGACACTGGTTACTTTACAAGCATGGGATCCTACTATGCTTATCTCTTTACGTATCTGATTTTTCTTCTTCAACAATACTTTGTGGCAATCCCTGTAAGTCAATTGTTTTCATTCTTTTTAATGATTACGTGTTATTCTATGATGTAAATGTACTCTTATTTATCTATTTCCTTATCTTTACTCATTTACGCTATTTCCAGTCTTTTATCACTAGAGCAATGCCAAATAAACATCTCGTATTCATGTTCTTACCTACTGCTGCTTATATTTCTTTCTTTTTTTTTTTTTTTTTTTTTTTTGAGATGGAGTCTCGCTCTGTTGCCCAGGCTGGAGTGCAGTGGCACGATCTTTGCTCACTGCAACCTCTGCCTCCTGAGTTCAAGCGATTCTCCTGCCTCCGCCTCCCAAGTAGCTGAAACTACAGGCATGCACCACCATGCCCAGCTAATTTTTTTGTATTTTCAGTAGAGACAGAGTTTCACCATGTTAGCCAGAATAGTCTCAATCTCCTGACCTCGTGATCCGCCCGCCTCAGCTTCCAAAAGTGCTGGGATTACAGGCGTGAGCCACCCGGCCTACTGCTTATATTTCTATGACACAGGTCCTCCACAATTGGGATTGCTGCATTAAAGGATATATGAATTTTTAGTTTTAAAAGATGTAACCAAATTGCTTTCTTCACAGCCTGTAAGAGCTTAACAAACATAAATGTATAAGAATTCGCATTTCCGTCTCCATCAACAGTGGGTGTTTCATACCCCTCATGCTAACAACAGTTCAGAAGAGAGATCCCTTATTTCCACTTTAATTTGCATTTTCTGCTAGCTAGTTTAAGCATCTTCTCAACTCTTCTTATATCATATTGACTATTTAGATTTGCTCCTTTAAGAACTATTTACTCACATTATTTGCTCATTTTTTTCCTATGAGTTTTAAATAGCCATCTGAATTACAAATTTTTTCCAACTCTCTCATTTGCCTTTTGAGTTTGTTTATAGTATCTTTTACCTGGTAAAGAGGATTTTTGGTTTCTTGGTTTGTTTGTTAGGTTGTTTGTTTTTGAGCCAGTGGTATAAAACTAGCTCACTCTAACCTTACATTCCTGGGCTCAGGCAATCCTCCCACTTCAGCCTCCCAAGTAGTTGGAACCACAGGCGCCTGCCACCACACCCAGATCATTTAAAAAATTTTTTTTGGACCAGACGTTGTGGCTCATGCCTGTAATCCCAGCACTTTGGGAGGCTGAGGTGGGCAGATCACAAGGTCAGGAGATGGAGACCATCCTGGCTAACACAGTGAAACCTCATCTCTACTAAAAATACAAAAAAATTAGCCAGGCGTGGTGGTGGGCGCCTGTAGTCCCAGCTATTCAGGAGGCTGAGGCAGGAGAATGGCATGAACCTGAGAGGCGGAGCTTGCAGTGAGCCAAGATTGCGCCACTGCACTCCAGCCTGGGCGACAGAGCGAGACTCCAACTCCAAAAATAAAAAAATTTGTAGAGACATGATGTCGTTATGTTGCCCAGGCTAGTCTTAAACTCCTGGCCTCAAGTGATTTTCTCATCTCTGCCTCCCAAAATGCTATGAATACAGGTGTGAGCTACCTCATCCAGTTGTATTTTGTTTTGTTATGCTGCAAATATTTGTCTTTATATATCATATAGTAAAATATTTCTGTCTTTTATAGCTCCTGTGTTGCCTGTCTAGTTAAGAAGCTCTTCCCTCATCTTCCAAGTTATATAGGTAAGTCTCCTAGATTTTTTCCTAATCTTTTATGGTCTTTCTTATCACAAAGTGCTGGAATTACAGGTGTGAGCCACAGTGCCTGGCCAATTTTAGCTACTTTCTACATTACTTTTCTCTTAGGTTATATGCAGTCAAATAGTATAGTGCATTATCCACTTTAACTATACATAGTTAAATGGATATAATTATCCATTTCCATTTAACTATACATATTGCAAGATTCATTTCATACCATTAATTTCTCCCCAAAGTATCTTCTCCTATCTTGAGGTCTTTGGATTTATCTGTTGTTTGCTTAAAATCTTTCCGCAAGTAAATTACTCAGATTTTGTTAAGGTCCTCTTTGATTATTTTATTTACTCTTCCTCTCTATGGCTGCCAGCCCCGGTGGTGAAGTGTTATTTTCTTTGGTCTCGTCTTGAAGATACTTTAGTAGTAGCAGTCTTGAGAGTGTTGGAAGTGCAGCAAGCTCTGATCTTCTGACCCATTGCATCAGTGAAGAAGTTTCTAAGCCTCTGCTGAGGAATTGGGAGGATATTCCTCGTCTCCATGGGCCTCTCATGCTCACTCAACCTCAGAAGTGGAGAGAACACAGCCTTCCCCTTCAGCCTCCTGGGAACCAAAAAGACAGGCACACTCATGCTAACCAATGTTAACCTTCTCCCTGAGTGCCCCATGGTCCAAGCCTTCCTCAGGAACTGCAGCTTTCAAATCTTCCCCAAGGTTTTGCCTGGGTTTTATCTGGCTTTAGGGTAGTAGCAGGATTGGAAGTTTAGCTACAGCTCTCTGGCTCATGCCCTCCAGGCTCCACCTACCTCCCTGCCCCAACTCCTAGTTAGCCAGGAAGAGGTTGGAGGTTGGAGTGTTTAGTAATTAAAGAGAAGGGAAGGTGAGACTTGCTGAGCCATCATCTTTCCAGCATGCCCTGTTCCATGTTTAATATATACCTTGATTATGTAAATATCCACAACGATTTAGTGTTGTCCTTCACTGATGTAGGATGTGCTCCTCCTTCAAGTAGCTCCCTCACCTTACCCAAGACCACCTGACCCAACTCCATCTCCTTGAAGAGCTTCCTGCTTAGTTGATGCACCAGTAAATCCAACTCTAAGGGATCTGGTTCAGAAAGCACTGGGGGCATTTATATTCTTTTATTTGAACACCTTTTCTCTAGGGGTTAATTCCCCACTGTGTGTATCTTGAAGTGGAAGCCAGAAGGACCCAATAATTTCCCTCATCCTTAACACATAAAGTAAAGGACATTGGTTTCGCCAATCAGATGCTTTCATCAGACACTTCGACTCTTGTGGTGGTGACACAAAGATCTAGGGATGGCTGAGAAATTGTATGTGTCTCCAGATGATCTGGAGAGTCTTCCATTTGATTAGGTTCATTTGAATTTAATCAATGAGGTCATAGTCAGCAGATCAGTTAGCACAAAGTTGGTTTATTTGTTAGGATTTGGTTTAGCAAATAGTCCTAAAACAATAGTGACTTAAATAAAACAGCTGTTTATCTCCTCCTCATATGAATGAAGTCCAGAGGTAAGAGGTCTTAGGCAGGTATGAGCCCCTCTATGGGGTCAGAAACCCAGGTCCTTCTATCTTTGCTCAGCAGCACTGTAGTTCTGTCCTTGACTATATTTTCCAAGGTGACTTGCCATTCCATCCACACTCCAAGCGCCAGGAAAGAGGACCCCAGTAGGACACTCTTTTCCCTTTGAGAACATTTTCACAAAGTTACAAATTAACCTCTGCTCACATATGATTGGCCATTATTTAGTCACATGCCCGTACCTCACTGCCTATATCCCAGGTACCTTTGTACCCAGCTACAAATTTTGTCGCTATGGAAGGAGTGAATAAATACTGGTACAACGGAAGTTTCTTCACAGTTGATGAATAAAATCAACTTTCTATGAAAAATAATTTTCTACTTTAACAGCTTTCCTCATTGAACACTCTACAAATGTAATCTTTTATAACAAACATTCAAAGTCCCAAGATTATAAGTCAGCAGGTTTGGAAACTATTAAAACTATTAAAATTCCATTATTTCAGAAAAAGTCTTCGTTCTTTTTATCAAAGAGCAGTAGACAGAAACTCAATAATAATAAGAAAGGGAATAGAAACTAACCCAAATTTTATGGTCCCTGGTAGGCAAACATTTTCTAACCTGCTTTCTTATCTCTCACAACAAGATGTCAAGAAGCCAACTCAGAGTTTTGTATTCCCAAACACATGTATCAACAGTTTTTTATTATCTCAAGATTCCTATTACTAAAGATTTTAATTTATGACTTCAGCTTAATTTTAATCATGGCTGAATTAATGAATTTGGGGCTTATGTTTTCTTAGGTCTACAGTCATCCATTCTTCTGTGCTAGGGTCAACTCTAGTTGTTTTATAAGAACATCTAGAAGTGCTGTCTGCTTACTGGGATTCTCCCACAGCACATGATTAGAGAAGGGGGATGACTGTATTTAGATGTAAATTTTCAGTGGATTTCTCAGGTTCCTCACAGCCTTAAAGGCTTATCCAGGAGTATAACCTAGAGTTCACTAGAAGTAATATTTGTGAAGGACTTCTTCATTGCATTGGGCACACTAAAAGTTTATCCTCAAATCAAACCATCAGAAATTTGCACACTTGTGTTTTGTGCCTTGTAGAATTAATTTCACTGATGTGAGTTTTGGCATTGCGTCATAGATATTAAAGTGTATTGTAAAGAATGGCCCTGTGAAACTTGTTATTGTACTTGCAGTAAAGATGATGTCAAGGACATTATTCACTGACTTTCCCTGTGATTCATAAAAAAAATTACTATTGTCTCATCCTAAAGAGTAGTAGGTGGAATCCAAGGTGGGTTGGCTTCAGCTGCCCTGGCATATAGGCCGAAGGGCAATTGTCAGGATAATGAATTTTAACACTGCCTAGAGAACAGATGTTTGGAAATCATAGCATTTGCTTGTGACACAAAACTCAGAACACAACTTCTAAACTTTGAAATTACCTCTATGGATAGAGCTCCAAGTGCATTTTCAGGACAGAAGAAGCAGATCATGACCTGAAATAAACATAGACACACACACACACACACACACACACACACACACACACACCAGTGAAAGAGGAGAAATAGAAAAGCAGATCAGCCCAGGGGAAAAATATATCAAAGAAGTCCATTTCCACCAGAAGCCCTCCTTGCTTTGGCAATCATGGGATACTCAGCCTGCCTTCCTGCTACTGCCAGACAGCCTACAGGAAAAGCTGCTTTTAACAATAATTGTCAGCCTGGAAAAGTTTTCCCCAACCCTTGTTGTTGGCAGCTTGGGGCAGAAATAGGAGCTGGATTGATTTTTGTTTTTTAGCAACTGCTAAACCTGCAGTCTGAAGGTCAATCATGAAGATAGGAGAATCTGCATTCAGACTGACATATAAAAGGAGAAAGGGGATAACAATAATAAATAATAATAGAACCTACTTCCTAGAGCTATGAGGGCTAAATGAGGTAATACACACAAAGCCTTTGCCTAGCACATGGTAAACACTGTGTAAGTGATTATCAATTACAAGGTTCAAGTCTACCTTTAGTATCAGTCAAAATGAATTGGCCTTAATATATTATGTAAATAGGCCGGGCGCGGTGGGTCACGCCTGTAATCCCAGCATTTTGGGAGGCCGAGGCGGACGGATCATGAGGTCAGGAGATCGAGACCATCCTAGCTAACACGGTGAAACCCCGTCTCTACTAAAAAAAATACAAAAAATTAGCCGTGCGTGGTGGCAGGCGCCTGTAGTCCCAACTACTCAGGAGGCTGAGGCAGGAGAATGGCGTGAACCCGGGAGGCGGAGCTTGCAGTGAGCCGAGATCGCGCCACTGCACTCCAGCCTGGGCGACACAGCAAGACTCCATCTCAAAAAATATATATATATATGTATATATATAATGTAAATGGTCAAGTCATCCAGCCAGCCATGGGAAGGGAAAATAAGGAAGGAAACAAAGAAACAAAGTCTAGACCCTAAATTTAAGATTAAAAGATTATCTTTTAAGGTTTGGCATTTTGTCTTGTTACAAGTCAGTCTAAAATTGTACTACATAATTCCACTAAGTTCATTCAAAAAAACTGGTATTTTAAATAAACGCTTCCTAATCAAGAGGGCAGAAAACTCCCAAAGAGTTTAGAGGATTATGTCAAAGAGTGAACAAATCCATAGATAACAGATATATTTGCATGTTGGGATCAACAAAAAACAAACTTGTAAAAAATAACCAATCTTAGAGGCTTCTCCTCAAGCAAAACACTATTATGTGGAAAAGTGATAAGGAAATCAGGGCACATGGTGTTCTTTTTTTTTTTTTTTTTTTTTCCAGCCCTTTGGTCAATGTGCAACATGATGTTCTTCAAAGAGATTAATGCTTTTCTATTTCCAATAATGGCAGGCCCGTTTTTCAGACCAATCCTTTCACTGAAAATAAATGAAGGTATGTATCTATCATCTTATGGACTTTCTTCCTGGGCTATTCTTGGCACAAGGCACACAAGCATGAATAAATTGTGATCTCCACATTCAAGGAGTTCATAGGGACTGTGTTCAGAGGCGACACAGAAAAAATCAAAGTGGGGTGAGTGAAAGAAGTTAATTTTGAACTATACTTGAAGGCTAGGAACTGCCAGAGTGGTGTGGGGAAGGTATTGCAGGTAGAAAGCGTAAGCAGTTTCCAGAGGGAGGGATTTAAGTCCTGGGCACAGACAGCAAGTGAACTGGCTATGCTAAAGCAAAAGGACCCTATTGAGGAATGTAAAAATCCAGGTACTTCCATATGACCCCCACAGTACCTAGCACAGTGCATTTGAAGAGTAGGTCATAAATATATTCTTGTTGATTACTTAAGTCCACCTGACTCCCGGGCAATGTGTACTTACTATAGTAGGCAATGAAGTTAAAGAAACATGAAGGGGTAGAGAGGTGAATCATCGTGTGGAGGGAATATTGTTGGCCTTCAATTCTGAAAAACTGGGGAACTGAAACTAAACTAAAAAAATCTGAACAAACTCTTCTGGCATCTCGGTTTATTTTGGTCTGTCAAGTAAAGGACAAGAGATGTGCAGAGAAATTCCTCCAAGATTCTGAGTTAGAAAGGTACTAGTGACTTCAGTTGAGACAACCTTCTCCTTTTCCACTTTTTCAATTCCTTGGCCTGCTTAAACAATTTCTTTGGCTCTTCTTTCCATAAGCAACCTTGCTACCTGACAGAAGTGGGTTATGGGGCATATCCGTGATTTTAACTAGCTCGTGAAGAACCTTCTCTTTTCTTTTATTAAATCTGGAGGTTATTTCTCGAGCAATTAACTCATGGTGATAAAATATCCAGCAATATACTTTTCACCAATCTTTAGAATAAATGTAAAAATATTTAGATTTTGTCATCTGTTTTTGTTGCTCTGTATGAAATAGGATTTTTAAAGGAAGCTTCAACCTGGTAGTCATAAATAAATGACTAAATTAGCTTTGATTTTAGAAGCTTATATTGATGCTTGCTTTTCTGAAAAATTCAGTTTCTAAGAATATGCAATTTAAACACTTGAATTATAGTGGTCAATATGGATTTACAATCGCAAAGCATAACTAGTTTCATGGCCTACAGAAAGCCTTTTTCTAGTCCTTCCCTTTTGACATAAATGCAGAACCTCTGTGTTGTAATATTAAATGGAAACATCCCAGAAAAATAATCCTCCAAGTTTGTCCAAATTGCTGGTTTGGCTTTAAGATCCAACAATTTTCTTTCAGATGTACCCTAGGGTACAACGAATTGTCATGGGGTTTTCCACACGCAGAAAAGTTTCAAAGTTGCAGATTGAAAACCTCCATTGAAACAAATGCATTATGTCACTTGAAATAAGAGCATCTGTACATACTTCACAAAATAATTGTCTTTGTTCAGCAGAGGAAGGCCAGATGATGCAATATCTAGCTTCCAGCTGCGCCTTCCTCACTGGCAATTCAGCCTCTTTTAGTGCTATTTGAAAGACTCCTGACCACTTACTGTGCAATTTTGATGTGCTTACACTCAATTCTTCATCTCATCACTGACAAGGAATAGGGAACAGAAATTGTATGAGAATGCATGTGTCCACAAAGCAACAGAACGATGGTTATCTTTCCCTCAGGCATTATTTTTTAAACACAAACAGCACCAAAGGAAGAGGGAAATCAGTCAGAGGCCTTGGGGATTCAAATGGAGGAAATCCTCCTACAGGATGAAGCTACACATCCTATAGAAAGTACACAAACAGCATTGTAAGCTGGACGTTGGTATATTTCTCGGAAGTTTTACCTTTTCCAAACTCTTTAAACCATGAATTGTTTTATTCTGCCAAAACAGATGAGCTAATAATTTGGCTGCCTGCTATTAAGGGAGGTTAAAAGACAAGCAGAGAAAAGTCCCGTAAATAAAACATAACCAAAATATTGCCGTTGATTTAAATATAGTCTTAGCACTTTAGAACTGACAATACTATCAGGGTCAAATGTTGAATAACAAATAATCAAAATAAGAGTGTTGAGTTGAAACAGCTGTCAAATCGGCCATTTAATGAAGGAGAAAAAAATGTTCCAATTGTTTCATAATGTGAAGACATCTGCATGTCTGATAAAATTTTTAACTTTTCAAAATTGGTATGGAGGGGAGCATTGTTATTGATTGCCATTGTCTAGCCTTTGATAGTTCTGAATCTAGAAAACTGGACTTTTACTTATTTTCTGAAACTCTGCCCCAAGATAGATCTCTATGCTCCGGTATAACAAAAAAAAATTTTAATAAACAAACAAGATTCATGGCTTCGAAATGTCTTATATGGACCTTCAAATGCTTCATGGTGCACCACCATTGGTGGGATGTGTCCTTGGTTTAGACTCTTAGAAGCAATCATGTGTTTTTCCCTCTTACCCCTGCCCTCTGACCTGCATCCTATTGAGAGGTGACAGCGTGCTGGCAGTCCTCACAGCCCTCGTTCGCTCTCGGCGCCTCCTCTGCCTGGGCTCCCACTTTGGTGGCACTTGAGGAGCCCTTCAGCCCACCACTGCACGGTGGGAGCCCCTTTCTGGGCTGGCCAAGGCCGGTGCCGGCTCCCTCAGCTTGCAGGGATGTGTGGAGGGAGAGACGCAACCGGAAACCGGGGCTGCGCGCGCGGCGCTTGTGGGCCGGCTGGAGTTCCGGGTGGGCGTGGGCTTGGCGGGCCCTGCACTCGGAGCAGCCGGCCGGCCCTGCGGGCCTGGGCAATGAGGGGCTTAGCACCCAGGCCAGCGGCTGCGGAGAGTGTACTGAGTCCCCCAGCAGTGCCGGCCCACCGGCACTGCGCTCGATTTCTCACCGGGCCTTAGCTGCCTTCCCGCGGGGTAGGGCTTGGGACCTGCAGCCCGCCATGCCTGAGCCTCCCAACCCCTCCGTGGGCTCCTGTGCGGCCCAAGCCTCCCCGATGAGCGCCACCCCTGCTCCACGGCGCCCAGTCCCATCGACCAGCCAAGGGCTGAGGAGTGCCGGCGGACGGCACCGGGACTGGCAGGCAGCTCCACCTGCAGCCCCGGTGCGGGATCCACTGGGTGAAGCCAGCTGGGCTCCTGGATCTGGTGGGGAAGTGGAGAACCTTTATGTCTAGCTCGGAGATTGTAAATACACCAATCAGCACCCTGTGTCTAGCTCAGGGTCTGTGAATGCACCAATCGACACTCTGTATCTAGCCACTCTGGTGGGGCCTTGGAGAACCTTTATGTCTAGCTCAGGGATTGTAAATACACCAATGGGCACTCTGTATCTAGCTCAAGGTTTGTAAACACACCAATCAGCACCCTGTGTCTAGCTCAGGGTTTGTGAATGCACCAATCGACACTCTCTATCTAGCTACTCTGGTGGGGCCTTGGAGAACCTTTGTGTCTAGCTCAGGGATTGTAAATGCACCAGTCAGCACCCTGTCAAAACAGACCACTGGGCTCTACCAATCAGCAGGATGTGGGTAGAGCCAGATAAGAGAATAAAAGCAGGCTGCCCAAGCCAGCAGTGGCAACCCACTCGGGTCCCCTTCCACAATGGGGAAGCTTTGTTCTTTCGCTCTTTGCAATAAATCTTGTTACTGCTCACTCTTTGGGTCCACGCTGCTTTTATGAGCTGTAACACTCACCGTGAAGGTCTGCCGCTTTACTCCTGAAGCCAGCGAGACCAGGAGCCCACCAGGAGGAACGAACAACTCCAGACGCGCTGCCTTAAGAGCTGTAACACTCACTGCGAAGGTCTGCAGCTTCACTCCTGAGCCAGCGAGACCACAAACCCACCAGAAGGAAGAAACTCCAAACACATCCAAACATCAGAAGGAACAAACTCCAGTCGCGCCACGTTAAGAGCTGTAACACCGCGAGGGTCCGCGGCTTCATTCTTGAAGTCAGTGAGACCAAGAACTCACCAATTCCGGACACACTATCATGACTAGAGATGTGCACCGACACCAAACCCAAAAAGTTAACCTTTTTTTTTTTTTTTTTTTTAGATGGAGTCTCGCTCTGTTGCCCAGGCTGAAGTGCAGTGGCGCGATCTCGGCTCACTGCAAGCTCCTCCTCCCGGGTTCAGGCGATTCTCCTGCCTCAGCCTCTGGAGTAGCGGGGACTTCAGGTACCCGCCACCACGCCTGGCTAATTTTTTGTATTTTTAGTAGAGACGGGGTTTCACCGTGTTAGCCAGGATGGTCTCGATCTCCTGACCTGGTGATCCGTCCGCCTTAGCCTCCCAAAGTGCTGGGATTACAGGCATGAGCCACCGCGCCCGGCCCCAAAGTTAACCATTCTTTAACCCAAAAAGCTAGGTGGGTTTTTGCTTGTTTGTTTTGTTTCTGTTTTCAAACCAGCACGACCTGTGGTGACCAGTAATGGGAAAGATGGAAGGAGCTCTCTAATCCTGTCCGCAGCTTCCCTGCCCATCACTCGTGCACACCCACATCCCCCTCAGGCCCACAGGGTTACTTTATGATGACCACTGGCATGTTTAGATTTCTCAGATGTAGGAAGAACTTCAAAGCACAAATTCCTTTCATGGGGACACAAGTTTTAAACTATGTTTCATAACTGTGAGCAATAGAAAAAATGGGGCCATCTAGGGATACACTTAACATTCCTGGGACTCTGGACATACCACAATGCTCACATAATTCTGTAACTAGAATGTTATAGTAAGCTTTTTGCTCTAAGCAATTCATGGCAGATAATTTAAATAGACATCAAATCTAATGTGTTGTGAAGAGAAATGCTGCCTGTGGCTTCTTGGTTCTTTATGAGAGTCAGTGTATGCAAGCATCTAGTGTAGTTCCTGGCCCACGTTAGACCTTGAGCCCTTCTTCCAAATGAGCCTCAGCTGCACAGAGGCTGTGAAATGCTTCCAGCTAGTTTCCCACCCATTGCAAACAGATCTTGGCCTAACACCTACTCAAAGTCCGCTTATGTCACCCCATCTGTGTTTCTCAAAATCGGATCTACAGCCCACCTCCATCTCAAGCACTTGGTGGGGTGAGAGTTAAAAATGCAGATTTCTAGGCCCTTCTCCAGGCCTACAGAATCCAAAGCTCTGGGAAAGGGGCCTAACGATCCACCTTTTTATCAAGCTCCCAAAGTCATTCACTAAAGCTTGAGAATCCCTGATATAGAGCTTCACAGTTCTATCCTTCTATTAACTTAAACCCTGGAAAAAGAATTTCTGCACAATGTCAACAGAGCCTGTTACAAAAATGACTTCATTGTTACTTAAAGTTATGCTCTCTGTCTTTATGGATGTCTAATTCAAGAGCCATCTGAGGGCTCATTTCAGTATCTTTTATACTGAAGTTAAGATTCTGTTCACTCCATAAATCTCTGTATTTTATACAAGAACCCATACCATTCATTGGTGATTTCATTTATTTGCATGGAGAAAAAAAAAATTATCTGCTGATGGATTTGTTTGCTTCCTGTTGTCAGAAAATGAAAAATATATAACTGTGTTTCTCTTACAGCTTTAGCTACTGGAAAACGTGTAGCAATTTTCTTGCCTAAGTGTGGCAGTCTGTTCAATTCTGTGCTCCAAATATATTTACTGTTTCTTCTCCTTTGGGGTGAACTCTGTTTTGTTTCACATTTAAATGGCATAGGCAGTGACTTCTGAACCACTTTAGACAGGGTATAAATTTTTACAAACTAGAGAGCATTTTCTTGCAGTGTTGTATTCTTGGCATGCAGCAATTCCTGAATAGCCACTTGAGTCCAGATAAGAACTTGCTTGTTGTAGGATGCAGGACTAGTAGTACTGTGTTCTGTGCAATGAGTCTCTTCATCGGTTTGGATACTTGGGTCCGATTATATTTGTTTTGCTCATCTGCTTTTACAAATGCAAGCCAGAGACAGGGAATTATGATGCGCTTCCAATGCTTTCAGAATCCACTCGCCCTTTGTAGACCATGAATTTCTGAAGCAACATAGCGTCTCCATGGCTACCTGACAAAATTACTAAGGCTGCCAGCGCCTGCTTCTATGTGACTGAGTGTGAACTAAACAAATTACTACAGCCAACACAAGTAGAGGATTTGCATCTCTGACTCCTGTAGGGGGAGATGTTGAGCATCCAGCTGAAGCCCAGCAATATTCCTGGCAGTGGCTGTATCAAGATTTGCTTTGGTGGTAGCCAAATCCTCATGCACAGGACGTAGCCCCATGAGTCATTTTCACCCCCAAACCTCCTACTGTTTATTAATCACTTATGGCAACCACATACTCATGGTGAAGTTTTAGTTGTAACAGCAATGAATTTTGCTTAACTTTGCTTCCCTGTATGAGTCCTGTGCTTCCCTCAGCACCCAACACCAAAGCACTAGTTACTTAACCGACCCTTTCAATGTCCCCAGAAGTTTCTTTTTAAATTATTTTATTTATTTTATTTTTACAAAAATTCAGGTGGTAAAAATATGGAATGCTTCAGGAATTTGCATGTCATCCTTGCACAGAGACCATGCTAATCTTCTCTGTATCATTCCAATGTTAATGTATGTGCTTCTGAAGTGAGTACTCAGAAGTTTCTTTATACATACCTATCATGAGACAGCTTCCATTTCAGTCCAACTCAAATACAATGAAGAAATCCTCTTTGAAATATCCCTGCTGAACTGTTATTATCCACACCACCTAATAACAAAATTCCTTAAGGGCAGTATGGCCTAGGGTTTAAGTGCACACACTTTGGGTTCAAAAAGACCAGGATTCAAATCCTGGTCCTGCCTCTTACTATATGTGTGTCATTGGGCAACTTACACAATCTCTCTAAGACCAGTTTCTTCATCTGCAAAGTATGGATATTAGTAGTACTATTTCAAGAGTAGTTATTATAACCAAATGATTTAAGAATTTAGCACATAGTAAGCACTTAATAAAATAGTATTTATTAGTACTCACAGAGTAATCTGCTCTGAGATGAACAGCTCTATTGATAGCAAGTTCTTTCTTATATTAAACAGATAAAACTTTGTCCCATTTGTCTCACTCTTTCTTCCTAGTTCTGCCTTCAGAAGCTATCCAGAATAAGTATATTCCTTATTCCACACAACAGCACTTTGAATATTTGAGGGAGGTATGTTTGAGAACAGGTATCATTTTTTTCCAGTTTGACTTTATCTAGTTCCTTCAACTGTGTCCCACATGACTTTGGATCTGTCACTATCTGTGGCAGAGCTAGCTAGATGCTCCCCAATCCCATTTCCTCTTCTTGGGCATACAAGAATACCCTAGCCATTGGGTTGGGGCATGTGACTGGGTTTCGGCCAATAAAGCAAGATTAAACGTATGTGTGCTACTTCTATGCCAGGCCATGTGTCTTATGAGATGTTCCTTGATCTCTTTCACTCATTGACTTGCTTAGTGCAGAGGATCCAGTGGAAAATTCTCAGGACACATAAGAGGCATGGAATCTGTGAGATGGAAGAAGCTTGAATCCCTGGGTCAGCACATAGAAGGCTACCTCTCGTGCACCTGTCAGACTGTGGCATGAGTGTTGTATTAAGCCATTAAGACTTGAGAGTTGGGCCAGGTGCAGTGGCCCATACCTGTAATCCCAGCACTTTGAGAAGCTAAGGTGGGAGGACTCCTTGAGTCCAGGCATTTGAGACCAGCCTGGGCAACATAGCAAGACCCCCATCTCTACAGAAAATTTAAAAGTTAGCTGGGTGTGGTGGCTCTCTTGTAGTCCCAGCTACTTAGGAGGCTGAGGTGGGAGGATAGGTTGAGCCCAGGAGGTCGAGGCTGCAGTGAGCCATGATCACGCCACTGCACTCCAGCCTGGGTGAAAGAGCAAGACCTTGTCTTAAAAAAGAAAAAAAAAAAGCTTGAGTGTTTATTTATCACTGCAATATATCCTAGCCTGCCATGGCTAATGTATCTTTGTAGTTACCATTCTCTGGACATGCACTAGCCTGTCAATGTCACTTTTAAAAGATGATATCCAGAAATGAACACAATTTTTCAAATGTGACCTGATCCTGATGGAATAAAACTGGAAAACTACTTTCTTCTTTTGTTGTTGTTGTTTTTTTCCTGAGTACCATATTTATTTTTTTTAGTGCTTTCCAAAGTTGCCTTATGCTTAGCAACCACATTACACATACACAGGTGGCACAAGCTACATTTGTAGTTAACTAAAAACACTGCAGTATTTTTCAAGCCAACTGCCATCAAGCTAAGTGTGGCACAGTCAGTGTTCACCAAATATCCCATTTGCTTTCCTGCACTTCCCAGCCTCCCTCACAGTTTGGTTGGGGCCGTGTTTATAGTTTCAGGAGCAGAAATAAAGTGTCACTCCTGGGCCAAGGCAGTTAAAAGCCAGTATGCCTCTTCCATTCCTCTCTTCCCCTGCTGCAGATACCTTGGAGGACACATTCCACGTGAAGGTAGGCTTCCCATCAGACTTTGCATCAATGAGAAATAAATGTCTACTCTTTAAAATACTGAAATTTCACAGTCTGTTTGTTGTGGTATCTAACATTAGTTAACCTGACTCCTCAGTGAGAGGTAAAGCCAGCTGGACTTCCTGGGTCGAGTGGGGACTTGGGGAACTTTTCTGTCTTACAAGAGGTTTGTAAAATGCACCAATCAATGCTCTGTAAAAATGCACCAATCAGTGCTCTGTAGCTAGCTAGAGGTTTGTAAAATGCACCAATCAGCACTCTGTAAAATGGACCAATCAGCAGGACATGGTTGGGGACAAATAAGGGAATAAAAGCTGGCCACTCCAGCCAGCAGTGGCAACCTGCTTGGGTCCCCTTCCACGCTGTGGATCCTTTGTTTTTTTGCTTTTCACAATAAATCTTGCTGCTGCTCACTCTTTGCGTCCCTGCCACCTTTAAGAGCTGTAACACTGTGAAGGTCTGTGGATTCATTCTTGAAGTCAGTGGGACCATGAACCCACAGGAAGGAACCAACTCCAGACACACCAGGCTGCTACTTGTGCACTTTAATTTTTGCACTTTTGCACTTTAATTCAAAATGTTGTATTTATTTTTATTAACTTTTAAATTTTTTACTCATGAATTACATACCTACAGAAAAGTGCCATATCATAAGTGAATTAATTCAATAAATTTTCACACACCCACCGAATGCCCATGTGTAACTAACAAAAAAAAAATTATCAAACCTCAGAAGCCCCTTCACACCCTCTGGCAACTACTGTCTGCCCAAGAGTAACCACTCCCCTGCCTTCTAGCAGCACAGATTATTTTTGTGTTTTGCGTTTTATATACACGGAATCATACTGTGTGTACTCTCTTGCCCAGTATTACATTTGTAAGTTTCATCCACAATGTCTTTTTTTTTTTTTTTTTTTTTTGAGATGGGAGTCTCACTCTGTTGCCCAGGCTGGAGTGCAGTGGCACGATCTCGGCTCACTGCAAACTCCGCCTCCTGGGTTCACGCCATTCTCCTGTCTCAGCCTCCCGAGTAACTGGGACTACAGACGCCTGCCACCATGCCCCGCTATTTTTTTGTATTTTTAGTAGAGACGGGGTTTCACCGTGTTACCCAGGATGATCTCGATCTCCTGACCTCGTGATCTGCCCGCCTCGGCCTCCCAAAGTGCCTGGATTACAGGCGTGAGCCACTGCGCCCAGGTTTTTGGGGGGTTTTTTTGAGACGGAGTCTCGCTCTTTTGCCCAGGCTGGAGTGCAGTGGCGCGATCTCTGCTCACTGCAAGCTCCGTCTCCCAGGTTCACGCCATTCTCCTGCCTCAGCCTCCCAAGTAGCTGGGACTACAGGCGCCCGCCACCGCACCCAGCTAATTTTTTGTATTTTTAGTGGAGACGGGGTTTCACCATGTTAGCCAGGATGGTCTTGATCTCCTGACCTCGTTATCTGCCCGCCTCGGCCTCCCAAAGTGCTGGGATTACAGGCGTGAGCCACTGCGCCCAGCCCCATCCGCAGTGTCTTGTATGGCTATTGTTGGTTCATTTTTGTTGTTAGAACTACTCCATTATGTAATTATACTGCCTCTTCATTCTCTTAATGGTATATTTGATAAAACAAAATTTCTTAATTTTAATATAGTCTACTTAACCAATTTTTTTCTTTATAATTAGCACATTTCATGTCCTGTTTAAGCTATCCTTACCTACTCCAGAATCATGGACTCGTTCTACTACATTTCCTTTTAAAAACTTTATTGTTTTACTTTTAAAATTTAGATTGACAACTCACCTGGAATAAAATTTTGGGGCATGGTATGAGGCAGAAATCAAAATACACTTTTTTCGTTTGGATATCCAGCTGACCCAACACCTTGTGTTGACAAGACCATCGTTTCTGTTAAAGGATGCATTGAAGGACTTTTTTTTTTTTAATCATAAGTCAGGCAAAATGCATGTGTGGATTCTGTTTCTAGACTTTCTATTCCGTTTCTTTTGGTCATTTTGCTTTTCCTTTGCCAACACTACATGTTTTAATCAGCCTTGATATATCTGATGATGTATATCCTTTAATTTGGTTCTGCTTCTAAAATACTTTTACTATTGTAGGTTCTTTGTATTTCCACACATATTTTGAACTACCTGGGCAATCTCTGCAAAATAATCTGTAGTGTTTTGACCGGAATTTTGTTGAATCTATATACTTATTTGTGTAGAACTCACTTCTTCCCCTCCCCGCCCTGCCCCCTGCCACCTGAGATGAAGTCTTGGTCGCTGTGTCACCCGGGTTGGAGTGCGGTGGCGTGATCTCGGCTTGCTGCAACTTCTACCTCCTAGGTTCAAGCAGTTCTCCCTGCCTCAGCCTCCTGAGTAGCTGGGATTACAGGCACCTGCCATCACGCCCGGCTAATTTGTGTATTTTTTAGTAGAGATGGAGTTTCGTCATGTTGGCCAGGCTGGTCTTGAACTCCTGACCTCAGGTGATCCACCCGCCTTGGCCTCCCAAAGTGCTGGGATTATAGGCTTGAACCACCGCACCTGGCCAGAACTCACTTTTTTATAATACTGAGTCTTCCAACCCATTAGTCTGGTCTCTTCCTCTGCTTGTTTAGGCGTTCTTTTAATTTCTCCCAATAATGTTTTGTAATGTTTAGAGTAAGAGTCTTGCATGTGTCTTTTGTTACATGTATATCTAGGTAGTTAATAGTTTTTTTGCTGTTGCAAATGGCATTTTATTTTCTATTTGTTTGTTGCTGGTATATAAAAATACAATGATTTTTGTATATATGTCTTGTATCCAGAGACCTTGCCAAATTCATATATCAATATAATTTGTCTGTCGATTCTTTTAGACTTTCTACATATGCAGTCATGTTATCTGTGAATGATGACACTTTGTTTCCTCCCTTCCAATCCTTATGCCTCTCTCTAGTGCATTTTATCTTTCATTTTTAAGTCTAAAATTCCAACTGGTTGAGGAAATTTCAAATCATGATTTTATAACCCAGAATATTATCTGCTTCCCCACAATTTGTCAAATTTGTGAATAACAAAGGTGCATTCTGTGTGCTCATTCAAATCAGTGTCCAATAAAATTTTTTTTTTTTTTTTTTTTGAGACGGAGTCTCGCTCTTTCGCCCAGGCCAGAATGCAGTGGCGCGATCTTGGCTCACTGCAAGCTCTGCCTCCTGGGTTCACGCCATTCTCCTGCCTCAGCCTCCCAAGTAGCTGGGACTACAGGCGCCAGCCACCGCGCCCAGCTAATTTTTTGTATTTTTAGTAGAGACGGGGTTTCATCGTGTTAGCCAGGATGGTCTCCATCTCCTGACCTCGTGATCCGCCCGCCTCGGCCTCCCAAAGTGCTGGGATTATAGGCACGTGCCACCGCGCCCAGCCAAAAAATTTTAAATAAGGCTGAAAACAAAGCCATGGAGAAAACCCCAGGAGATTTACTTCCAGGTTGCAACTAATCAATTAGTTCTCTTTGGATGCAAGTATTCAGACTATCACTTGATCCATCTAAATGCGCCTCAGTCAGTATCCATTTCTTCTCTAAAATAGCATGAGCTATTTCATCAAATTTTACTTGAAATCAATGTATATTATGGGCTGACAATTCTCTTATCTCTTTAGACTGAAGATCTTATGAAAGATGTAAAATCTTTATTTACTCCTCTCTTAATGAATAACTATAATGACTTCTTGGTGATGACTACTTCTCTTTCTAAGTAATCATAAAATATCTGCTTAAGAACTTGTTCTGGCATTTTACTAGGAACCTATGTTTTCATGGATATGAATTTGCTGGAAGCCACTTTTCTCTCCTTTGGGGGGACTTCATGTACCAAGCTGCTCATTTCTAGTTTCCTATCATGTTTCCTAGCCTCTACAGCTTTTAAGAAATTATTAATAATGATTTGAGAGTGCAGATAACGCAAGTGACTTCAGTTCTGTGAGTTATAATCTGTCTGTGGTTGAGAATGTAAATTCCCTCAATGCAGCAAGTAAGTATCTAATCATATCCTCATTTAGTGTATCGCTCAGGGTCCCGGCAGGACGTAGAATCCCCTCCTCACCCCCCAGAGGGATAATGTGAAGAGACTTTAATAGAAGGACAACTTACAGGGATGTGGGCAGAGTTAAGGAAACAGACAGGGATGGTGCAGCCCCCAGAGATAATGGAAAGCTGGTTAAGACTCTGAATGAGTCAGGGTGGCAGAAAGAACTAGATGACCCACTTCAACTAGGTAATTGAGGGAAGGGACCACTTACAAAGCTGTGGGCAGTGTTTAAGGTATACAAGAAGTGATGATTCAATATCTTGGGGGCTAGTAAGGACAGGGGAAGTGAATATCCCTGGGTCTGAATGAATAAGTGGAGGAAACTATTGTTAGAATCCACAGAGATTGTAGTATAGGACAGCCCTGACAGCAGCACTGTGTGGCCTTTCGTAGAGGCCCACTGTCCACAGCCAACCCAGCATTGTTGGGGAGGGGGTGTCAGAGGTATATGAGGACAGGGGAATGAATGCCCCAATCTCACCCTCCTCACTCTGAAATCCAGCTAATGCCTCTTATTGGCCGAGCCCACTTGGATGCCAGAGGAAAGGGAGGCTTTTAGTGAAGTCCATACAGGAGAGCCACCTGGGGACAGAGC
The DNA here is from genome assembly GCF_028858775.2 of Pan troglodytes. Taxonomy (NCBI): domain Eukaryota; kingdom Metazoa; phylum Chordata; class Mammalia; order Primates; family Hominidae; genus Pan; species Pan troglodytes. The sequence continues at coordinate 106,005,115 of NC_072411.2, read as the reverse complement.
AAGCTGGAGGATCGGGGTGAGTGGATTCAGAAGAGCAAAGAATAGCCAGCACAGCCCCTTAAGCCCAAAGGGCAAGAGAAGGAAGTGTTGTTGCTAGAACTGTCTGCAAACAAACTGGAACAGGAGGGTCCATTGGTGTGAAGGAATGAGACACCAAAGCTGGGGAGGGTGCTAGGAAGAAACACCCCAGCCTCTCTCTCACCCAGCTCCGAACTGTCCACCAGTGCTTCCCACTGGCCAAACCCAACAAGAAGGCAATTAGCAAGAGAGCCCGTGTGACACAGAGAACGGTAGAGATGAAGACGAACCAGCGCCCTTAGCCTGAGGAATCCTCTTAGCCATGTTTACTTCACATGCCTCAGTTGAGAGGTTAGTTTATTTCACATGCCCCGGTTCTAAAAAACAGGGAAATAAAATCAGAATTGAGTGACTCTCTCTTTTTAGTGTCATCTGATATACCAACCTGGCCAAATAGTAGGCTCTCCTTCCTTTTTCTCCTATTAGGAAGCTCTTCAAAAGTTCTTTGTGATATCCTTAGAATTCCTCACGAGTCATTGCATTCCATGTTTCAGACGCTCACACATTTAAAAAATATTTATGAGCTTTTGCCTAGTGGTAAAGTCTGTGCTAGAAAATCATGGGATATGGCTTTGAACAAGCACAGCCAGAGTGCAGTGCACAGGTGACCTCGACTCAAGGACCCTACAGACCACTCTTCCTCTGACCGTCCTACGGACAATCTCTTTCTAACCTGGGAAAGTCCTGTGCTCCCTAGACACTCTGCCCCTACCCAAGAAAGCTGTCTTCCTTTTTGCTTAAGGACTCCTAAAGCCTCAAATTCTTGGAAACAAAAGATAGAAAGTCTTAGATATTTTACCACACTACAAATCTCTTCCAAGACAAGGAAGCTTAGGGTCGCTTTCTTTCTCAAACAGGGATAATTGGAAAAGAGAAAACATCATGAGAAAAAAATATAAGAACTGATGACCCAGTGACATTTGGCTGCTTTCTCACCTTCCATTGCTTGGGTGTGTCCTTTGAAACTCTGCGCTTGCCAGCAAACTCCTCTACCACTTCGCTGTCTCTGTTAGTTGTTTCCGCTTCTTCCTCACTATAATCATTTTCAACACATTCTCAAGATTTCATTTTAAGAAATGCCCATCACTTTGTATCATCAATCCTTTTGGAGTCTCTGGTCATAAGAAAACCCCAAAAAACATTGTGAAATGAGTTTTCATATGTAGGACAAACCCAATATTGGCCTCATTGACTATTCAATGGCCTGTAAAATTGGTATAATCACTTTTTCCCCCAATGTTGGCTTAACTTTCACAGCAACTATCTATTCATTGCTGATCAATTATTTCAGAGATATGGTTCTTCTCATTTTATCCTCTGTATCCTGGAGGACTGAATCATCAATAAATCTGTTTTTTAAAAGAGAAAACACATAAAGTGTTTATTTTGGGAGATTGAGACTTCCAACAAAAGTCCAGTGGTGCTATTCGGTGCATAAGAATAAAGAAACTTAAATATATACCTGACAATAAATAATAGCACATTAAACATGCCAATGTGGAGTTCGCAAGCCAAAGTTGCCCACGAGGGAGTCCTGTGTCTTGTGGAAATAGTCCTGCATTAGTACTTTCACCCTGGTTCGCCAATGGCTGGAAGCAGCCCACAGGAAGTTTGGCCTCAGTGTGAACACAGTGCTATCCACTAGGATAGCAGCTGGGGTCATCAGGCAATTGTGTTCCCTGCATCAGGATGTCTGATTAACGTGTTTGCATGGCCATCACAACCATATTAATAGATTAAAATTAGAAAAGCCATAAGATTAGCTTTTAAAATAGAAAGATGAAAAAATACTTGTTTTAGTCCAATGTTCATTGTTATTTTTAAAGAATACTTAGCAAACTGGTGTGATTCCATCCTGCGTGGCTGTTCTCTTGAGCAGCGGTTGTTTATCTCCATCTGCCTTTTCTCCCATCTAAGTGCACGTTGCCACGCAATGGAAGATTTGATGGACATGGACATGAGCCTCCTGAGGCCCCAGAACTATCTTTTCGGTTGTGAACTAAAGGCCAACAAAGATTATCACTTTAAGGTGGATAATGATGAAAATGAGCACCAGTTATCTTTAAGAATGGTCAGTTTAGGGGCTGGTGCAAAGGATGAATTACACATTGTTGAAGCAGAGGCAATGAATTATGAAGGCAGTCTAATTAAAGTAACACTGGCAAGTTTGAAAATGTCTGTACAGCCAGCTGCTTCCCTTGGGGGCTTTGAAATCACACCACCAGTGGTCTTACAGTTGAAGTGTGGTTCAGGGCCAGTGCATATTAGTAGACAGTGCTTAGTAGCTGTGGAGGAAGATGCAGAGTCAGAAGATGAAGAGGAGGAGGATGTGAACCTCTTAAGCATATCTGGAAAGCGGTCTGCCTCTGGAGGTGGTAGCAAGGTTCCACAGAAAAAAGGAAAACTTGCTGCTGCTGCTGATGATGATGATGATGAAGATGATGATGATGAAAATGATGATAATGATGATTTTGATGATGAGGAAGCTGAAGAAAAGCACGAGTAATCTATATGAGATACTCGAGCCAAAGATGCACAAAAGTCAAATCAGAATGGAAAAGGCTCAAAACCATCATCAACACCAAGATCAAAATGACAAGAATCCTTCAAAAAACAAGAAAAAACTCCCAAAACACCAAAAGGACCTAGTTCTGTAGAAGACATTGTAGCAAAAATGCAAGCAAGTATAGAGAAAGGTGGTTCTCTTCCCAAAGTGGAAGCCAAGTTCATCAATTATGTGAAGAACTGCTTCCAGATGACTGAGCAGGAGGCTACTCAAGATCTCTGGCAATGGAGGAAGTCTTTTTAAGAAAATAGTTTAAACAATTTGTTAAAAATTTTCCATCTTATTTCATTTCTGTAACAGATGATATCTGGCTGTCCTTTTTATAATGCAGAGTAAGAACTTTCCCTACCATGTTTGATAAATGTTGTCCAAGTTCCATTGCCAAGAATATGTTGTCCAAAATGCCTGTTTAGTTTTTAAAGATGGAACTCCACCCTTTGCTTGGTATAGAATGTTATGATAGGACATAGTAGTAGCAGTGGTCAGACATGGAAATGGTGGGGAGACAAAAATATACACGTGAAATAAAACTCAGTATTTAAAAAAAAATGCTTAGCAAATAGGACCCGAAGTGAACATACTTCACTGGAAAAGCTCATCTACAAAAAAAAAATCCAAAAGAATATGCCAAAAAACTATCATAATTAAAAAGAGGGTTTGGCAAGAATGTTAGACATAAAATCAATATATAAAAGTCAGTTGTGTTACGGTACAACATAAACAAAATATTAAGAAATGTATCTTCAATAAGGTTTTTTAAACTTTCTTCTTGAAGTTATTGCATATATTTTCCAAATTTATTCCTAGATACCTTATTTTAATTCTTTTTAAAGTGGTATAGTTTTAGAACACTAAATATATGCAGCAGTATGCTATGTATTTAGATGTGAAAATTTAATGTATAAATATATGTAAGTACATAAATACTTTCTCCCCAAATTGACCTTTAAAGTTAATGAAATTCCAATCCTAATACCAATAAGATTTTTCACAGAACTTGGTAAGTTAACTCTAAAATTTACATAAAACAAATAGCCAAGGTACTCCTGAAGAGGACCATCAGAAAGCAAGATTTATTATAGAGCCATAGTTATCAGGGGAAGTCGATTTTAGGTCAACAAAATAGAGTTAACTGAAACAAAATAGAGAGTCCATAAACAGACCCACATCCACATGTGGGTGGCATTACACATCAGTAAAATGGTGGAACAAATGAAGATCTACATTTAAAAAATAAAAGTGTATCCCAACTTCATACTATCTTCAAAAAAATCAATTTCAAATACATTGTGGACTTATATGTGAAAGACAAACTTAAAAACCTTTAGAGAAAATATGTTTATGATCTCAGGTAAGAGATTTTTAAAAATGGAACCCAAACACACAAACTTAAAAGGAAAACACTTTAAGCAGAAATTATCAATTTTATCTCAGCCAAGACGACATCATAAAGGTCATGTAAAGATAAAACACAAAATGGAAATATGCGCTTGTAACACATAAATAACAAAGAACCAGAATTCAGAAAATATGAAGAACTCCTTAAAGTAGAGGAAAAATAGGGAGAAAAAAAAACACAGAAAAAAATGGATAGAAGGCTTATACTGGAATTTTACATAAGAGAAAACATAAATAGCCAAAAAACATAAAATGTACTCAACCTGATTTGTAACCTGAAAAATACGAAGTAAAACATATCGAGATACTTTTTTTTTTTTTTTTTGAGATGGAGTCTCACTCTTGTCACCCAGGCTGGAGAGCAGTGGCACAATCTTGGCTCACTGCAACCTTTGCCTCTTGGGTTCAAGCAATTCTCCTGCCTCAGCCTCCTGAGTAGCTGGGATTACAGGCGCCTGCCACCACGCCCGGCTAATTTTTGTACTTTTAGTAGAGACGGGGTTTTGCCATGTTGGCCAGGCTGGTCTCAAACTCCTAACCTCAGGTGATCCGCCCGCCTTGTCCTCCCAAAGCGCTGGGAGAGATACTGTTTCATACCCATCAGGCTAATAAAAATTAAATGAGACATGTTGGCAATGATGTGGGGAAAAGGAAATCTTTAACAACTCTATTGAGGTATAATTGATATACAAAGAACCAGACATATTTAATGTAGGCAAGTTGATGGGTTTAAATAAATACAAACACCTGTGATATCATCACAATTAAGATAATAGACATATCAAACACTTGCCCAAAGTTTTCTTGTGCCCCTTTGTTTTTTTGTTTTGTTTATTCATTTTGTTTGGTTTTGGTTTTAGCAGTACAAACACTTGAGATCTATCCTCTTCACCAATTGTTTTTTGTTTGTTTGTTTGTTTGTTTGTTTTTTGAGACGGAGTCTCTCTGTCGCCCAGGATGGAGTGCAGTGGCCGCAACCTCGGCTCACTGCAAGCTCCGCCTCCCAGGTTCACGCCATTCTTCTGCCTCAGCCTCCTGAGTAGCTGGGGCTACAGGTGCCCGCCACCATGCCCAGCTAATTTTTTGTATTTTTAGTACAGACGGGTTTTCACCATATTAGCCAGGATGGTCTCCCTCTCCTGACCTCATGATCTGCCCGCCTCGGCCTCCCAAAGTGCTGAGATTACAGGCGTGAGCCACCACGCCCGGCCCCTCTTAACCAATTTTTAAGTGCGCAAGACTGTATTGTTAACTATAGGCACCATATTGTGCAGATCTCTAGAACTTACTTGTCTAGCATAACTAAAACTTTATACACTTTGACAACAGCTCCCCACTTCTCCCATGCCCTAGTCCCTAAACCACTATTGTATTCTCTGCTTCTATGAGTTTGACTATTACAAATACCTTATACAGCTAGAATCATGCAGGATTTTTCCTTCTGTGACTGGTTTATTTCACTTAGCGTACTGTCCTCCAGGTTGAACCGTGTCACAAATGACAGGATTTCCTTCTTTTTTTAAGGCTGAACTATATTCCATTGTATGTACATACCACATTTCCTTCATCCGTTCATCTGTTCTTGGATATTTGTGTTGCTTCTGGTTATCCTGGTTGTATCCTGGTTATGGTGGGAAAAAAAACTGCAATGAAAGTGGGAGTGCTATGATCGCTTCAAGATCTTGATTTCAATTATTTTGGATGTAAACCCAGAAGTAGGATTGCTGGATCATATGGTTCTATTTTTAATGTTTGAAGGATTCTCCATACCGTTTTCTATAGTGGCTGCACCATTTGATATTCCCATCAACAATTTTTTTTATAATAACCATTCTTACAGGTATGAAGTGATATCTCATTGTAGTTTTGATTTGTATTTCCCTCATAATTAATGATGTTGACCATCTTTTCATATATTTGTTGGCAATTTGCATGTCTTCTTTAAAGAAATGTCTGCTCAAATCTTTTGCCTATCTTTTGTTGTTACTGAGTTGTAAGAGTTTCTGGCCGGGCACGGTGGCTCAAGCCTGTAATCTCAGCACTTTGGGAGGCCAAGGCGGGCGGATCACAAGGTCAGCAGATCGAGACCATCCTGGCTAACACGGTGAAACCCCGTCTCTACTAAAAATACAGAAAATTACCCGGGCGTGGTGGCAGGCGCCTGTAGTCCCAGCTACTCGGGAGGCTGGGGCAGGAGTATGGCGTGAACGCGGGAGGCGGAGCTTGCAGTGAGCTGAGATCACGCCACTGCACTCCAGCCTGGGCTAAAGAGCAAGACTCCGTCTCAAAAAAAAAAAAAAAAAAAAAAAAGAGTTTCTTATATATCTTGGAAATTAACTCCTTGGCAGATATATATATGGTTTAAAAATATTTTCTCTGACATGGATGAAATTGGAAATCATCATTCTCAGTAAACTATCGCAAGAACAAAAAACCAAACACCGCATATTCTCACTCATAGGTGGGAATTGAACAATGAGATCACATGGACACAGGAAGGGGAATATCACACTCTGGGGACTGTGATGGGGTGGGGGGAGGGGGGAGGGATAGCATTGGGAGATATACCTAATGCTAGATGACGAGTTAGTGGGTGCAGCACACCAGCATGGCACATGTATACATATGTAACTAACCTGCACAATGTGCACATGCACCCTAAAACTTAAAGTAAAATTTAAAAAAATATATTTTCTCTCATTCTTTTTGTTACCTTTTCATTCTGTTGTTTCCTTCACTGTGAAGATTTTAACTTGATGTAGTCCCACTTGTCTGTTTTTGCTTTTGTTGCCTATGCTTTTGGAGTCATGTCCAAGAAATCAACACCAAGACCAACGTCAACAAGCTGTTCTTTTATGTGTTCTTCTAGGAGTTTTACAGTTTCAGATAATCCTAAACATTGCTAATGGTAAAGAGGATTGACACAATAACTGGAAAACAATTTGCCATTATCTAGAAAAGTTGAAATTTAACACAACCTAAAATGCAGCAATTCCATTCCTAGATATATGTCCTTTAAAGAAAATCTTCCACTCATGCACAAGGAGACATATAATAGCCTGATTCCTTACAATAGAAAAAAAAAAAAGAAAAAGAAAACAACTAAAATTGGAAGGATATGTTGAAACAATGGAAAAACTGTAAGAGTGGAAATGAATAGCATCAGTATGGATAACTATCTCAAATCTAATACTGAGCAAAAAAGCAAGTTGCAGAAGAAAACATAGAATATGGTTCTACATAAAGGTCAAAACATGCAAAACTAAAAAACATATTGCTTTAAAATGCATACATATATGTTAAAATTAAAGAAAAGCAAGAAAATGATAAAAACACAAATCAATGTTTATCTCTGATAAGGAGAGAGGGAGATGGAATAGAGGAGGGATGCAAGGAACTTCCCATGTAGGCAATCTTCCATGCAATAGAAAATAAATATTTTCTATTTCTTATTCTAGGACAGGTGTATACAGGTTTTCATTACATCATCATACTTTGAATCACATATATATGTGTGGACACATATTATACATTTATTATTTGAACTCTTTTTATGGATGGTGTATTTTGCCAAAAATAATAACACTTTTAAGAAAACAAGAAAAGCTCGTGAAGGCTTTTGACCCTTTACCTTTCTTCCCGAATTGCACATAGATATGATTCCTGAAATGAAGCAGATGCCTTGCAAGTTTGAGGACAATAGTCAAACCCTAAAATGGTGGCACCTGAAGACAGAAAAAGCCTGGGTTTTGATCATGTGATTCAGCTCCTGTACCAGTCATGGACAACCTACCAAACTTCTTGTGATGCTATTACCAAAACTCCAAGGGTCTGTGGTCTACGTCCTGCTGCTTGCTGCACAGAAAGCCAATTGCTGAGATGCCAATTACTGCCAGGGAAGAAGGCTTTAATCAGGTGCTGCAGCTGAGAAGGTGGAAGAGCAGTCTCAAATCCATTTCCTTGACCAACTGAAATTAGGGGTTTACCTAGCAGGGAAGAAATGTAACTTTGTGTGGGAAAACAGGAACTACTGAGAGGTAAGGAAGCAATTATGACAAGTGAGGGGTCTGGCACCTCATTGTCTGGATGGATAATCTGGTGAGTTTCAGTTATTTGATATTTTTTCAGAATCCTGAGGGTTGTTTCCTAAGTTAGGAACTCGGATAAAACAAATGTTAAGTTTTAAGCTTTAAGACCAGAAGGGTTAATTGCTATGTTTATCGACAACAACAACAAAAAAACCTGTCTATGGGACTATTGGGTCAATTTCTATGGAGGAATTTGTTACTAAAGTAGAGCTGTATTTTATACTCATCTGAATGAAATCTTTAAGAATAAAGTGTTAATGAAATTCTCAGAATTCTAGTCCCAACTGTAGTCTTCTCTCATGATCTTCAGATCACATTCTTGTCAATGACAGGTTTTTGGTTTTGGGTTTGTTTTTTTTTTTTTTTTTTTTTTTTTTTGAGATAGAGTCTCACACTGTTGCCCAGGCTAGGGTACAAGGGTGCAATCTCAGCTCACTAGCTCACTCCAATCTCTGCCTCCCGGGCTCACATGATACTCCTGCCTCAGCCTCCCAAGTAGCTGGAGCTACAGACATGCACCACACAATTTTTGCATTTTTTGTAGAGACAGGGTTTCACCATGTTGCCCGTGCTGGTCTCAAACTCCTGGACTCAAGGGATCCACCCGCCTTGGCCTTTCAAAGTGCTGGGAGTACAGCCTTGAGCCACCACACCTGGTGATATGTTGATTCTTGAATCAGGCCTAACACAACAGACCAACAACAAAGCATTCAAATTCCTCTGGTGCTAGTAATTCCATTTTAAATTACACTTTCTATTTCAACCACATGCTTCGTTAACTACACATCTATTGGTGTAGCTCATTGTGCTCCTAACTCATTACTACATAGATCCATGCAAATTCTGAAATATCAGGAAATGCAAAGCTCCTATGGAGAAATATGTTCTGGAACATTATCTGCAAATGTCTCCTATAAAAGACCACTACAAGAAATGTTTTGTGTCTGGACACAGTGGTTCCCACCTGTAATCCCAGCACTTAGGGAGGGTGAGGCGGGCAGATCACAGGAGGCCAGAAGTTTAACACCAGCCTGACAAACACGGTGAAACCCTGTCTTCACTAAAAATACAAAAATTAGCTGAGCATGGTGGTGTATGCCTGTGATCCCAGCTACTGGAGAGGCTGAGGCACAAGAATTGCTTGAACCTGGGAGGCGGAGGTTGCAGTGAGCCAGGATTGTGCCACTGCACTCCAGCCTGGGCAACAGAGTAAGACTCTGTCTCGAAAGAAAAAAAAAAAGAAAAAAGAAAAAGAAAGAAAGATGTTTTCTGTATCTATGAAGAATATATGTTTAGAGATCTCCTTACTTGAGATAGAAAAAAAGTATGGCTTCTGGGCATAGTGTGACCTGAATTTCTCCTCTCCATTATTCATAAGCGTTTTCCTTTTTATGGTTGTTTTTGTTTAAGACTCACACTATGAAAATATCTCCTTGAATCCAATAGCTTGACCTAAAAATTATGTTTCTTGACTCATCAAAGTCTAGTAGTCTAACGATATCATGCTTGATGTGGCTATACAAACACACACACACACACACACACACTAGAGATTAAACCTTTTGTCCTTGAGAACATTATTGTGGAATTTTTAATTTCACATGCCAGAACCATTAAGCGAACTCTGCTTTCACTGTTGGTCTTTATGACAGCACTCTGAGGTAGACAATATTGTTCTAATTTCACAGATAAGGAAACTGAACCGTAGGAGTGAAACTCCATCTCAAAACAACCAACAACAGAGCCTTCAGCCAAGCCTGATCTGTCCTCTCACTCTACCCCCTGCCGGCACAGTATGCGCTTCACCACTTGTTTCCCCACCAACTTGGTTCTGTCCAGGCGCCCAGCTACCGCGCCCACTGGTCAGAAGTGTGGCCAGCGTCTATGCAGGCCCTGGGAGCTCAGGTTCCCGGATCTCTATGTCCCGCTCCACCAGCTTCCAGGGTGGCTTGGGGTCCAGGAGCATGGCCGCAGGGATGGCCGGGGGTCTGGCAGGAATGGGAGGCATCCAGAACGAGAAGGAGACCATGCAAAGCCTGAATGACCGCCTGGCCTCCTACCTGGACAGAGTGAGGAGCCTGGAGATGGGAAACTGGAAGCTGGAGAGCAAAATCTGGGAGCACCTGGAGAAGAAGGGACCCCAGGTCAGAGACTGGGGCCACTACTTCAAGACCATCGAGGAGGACCTGACTCAGATCTTCACAAGTACTGTGGACAATACCTGCATCATTCTGCAGATCGACAATGCCCATCTTGCTGCTGATGACTTTAGAGTCAAGTATGAGACAGAGCCGGCCACGTGCCAGTCTGTGGAGAACGACATCCATGGGCTCCACAAGGTCATTGATGACACCAGTGTCACTCAGCTGCAGCTGGAGACAGAGATCGAGGCTCTCAAGGAGGAGCTGCTCTTCCTGAAGAACCACGAAGAGGAAGTAAAAGGCCTACAAGCCCAGATTGCCAGCTCTGTTGACCATGGAGGTAGATGCCCCCAAATCTCAGGACCTCGCCAAGATCATGGCAGACATCCAGGCCCAATACAACAAGCTGACTCAGAAGAACTGAGAGGGGCTAGATAAGTACTGGTCTCAGCAGATTGAGGAGAGCACCACAGTGGTCACCACGCAGTCCGCTGAGGTTGGAGCTGCTGTGATGATGCTCACGGAGCTGAGACATACAGTCCAGGCCTTGGAGATCGACCTGGACTGGATGAAAAATCTGGAGGCCAGCTTGGAGAACAGCCTGAAGTGGGGGTGGAGGCCTGCTACACCCTGCAGATGGAACAACTCCATGGGATCCTGCTGCACCTGGAGTCAGAGCTGGCACAGACCTGGGCAGAGGGACAGGGCCAGGCCCAGGAGTACCAGGCCTTGCCAAACATCAAGGTCAAGCTGGAGGCTGAGATCGCCACCTACCGCCGCCTGCTGGAAGATGGCGAGGACTTCAATTTTGGTGATGCTCTGGACAGCAGCAACTCCATGCAAACCATCCAAAAGACTCCCACATGCCAACAGTGGATGGCAAAGTGGTGTCTGAGACCAATGACACCAAAGTTCTGAGACATTAAGCCAACAGAAGCAGGGTGCCCTTTGGGGAACAGGAGGCCAATAAAAATTTCAGAGGTCAAAAGAAAAAGAAAAAAAAAGCACAAGGTCGGTGTTTTCACTTAGCACATTTTAGGCCTTAGAAAAGCCCAAGTAACACTCACATCCTTATTTAGGGTATGCAAATGTTCCAGTACACTCTCAAAGTGACAGATGTACTGTCCTATGTGCGTGCACTCATATCCTCCCAAAGCACACACCTTCCTCCCCTTCTCTCGAATGTTTTCAGGTCTCTCTGAGTCAGATCATAAGCTCTTACGCCAAACCCAACTCCCTTGCCCCTCTTTTTTCCTTTTATATTATATTTAGTACTTATAATCCTTCCCAAACACCCAGAGGTCACCCAGGTGTAGGATATCTCTGACTGTGGTAGTTGTCCTTGTAAACATCACCTATACCTCCCCCAGCACGACCCCCACACTCCCACAGACCTTCATGGCTCATTTTCTCCACTCCATCCAGAATAGTCAAGCACAGGCCTCACCTAATTTATAAATGACTACATTCTGCAAAAACCTGTCTGGAATCAGAAAACAACCTTGGGTTTGATTTGAGTGTGAAAACCACTACACTCACTTGTTTGTTTGAAAAGTTATGATGTGTTAATCTTTTCAATTTTAAATGAAGAAAAACAGGTGGGAAGGAAACCTCATACAGTATTATATCATCTCCTTTTGCTACTATGCTTTGTTGCAGAAGTGAGTAGACTTGTAGAGTCTCTGAAATAGAAGAGATCTTAAGGTCAAGTTGATTTAATCCCCTAGCCCATAGTTAAAATGTCATGCGTACTTGCAAGAAGAGAATAGGGTTGGAAGCAGGACAAACTGGGTTGGCCTTGTCATTTCCTAGTCACAGACCTTAAACAAGTTACTTAACCTCCCAGAGTCTCAATTCCCTCAGCTGAAAAAATGAAGAAAATAGTGTGGAGGGTTATTGTGAGGACTTGAGCTAGTATATTTAAGATATTTAACATTGTGCCTAGCACTAAATAAATGATAGCTATGATTTTTATTTACTTACTTAATTCCTACATAGTTCACAAATGATCACCCAGCTTCCTTAACTCCTCTTCAGTGATGAGGAACTCCTTGCTTCCCTAGTTAGTCCATTCCATCTTTGGAAAATTATCCAAGAGTTACAGAGTACATCCTTATTGCTGGGATTGCTATTTGTCTAAGAAGAAAGAGGTTCGGGATAGGCGATAGCAAGGGCTCTGTTGATGACTGACAGAGGAGGCTTAGGATTCAGATAGATAGGAAGGTAAAATAAAATTTAGTCTCAAATCAGGTCAACATCTTCTCATTAGCCCTCCTACACATTCCCTGAAGCCCCCTAGGCTTGTTCAAGGAAGATCTAAAGAATGTGACTGTCTAATTGCTGGCAAAAGTGTGGGAGGTTGGGGTGGTGAACACTTTGGAACCTCCAATATCTGAACAATGTATATAAACTTGTAATTAATGAAAATTAGAAGTAAACATACAGTGTCTTAGCTTGGGTTCCTCAGAAAGCAAAGTGGGAAACAAAGATGTCTATATGAATACTTTATTGGGGAGTGAATCCAGGAGGCAGTAGTCATAGCAAGGTGACACAAAACCTGGACGAAGGGAAAGCCAAGTCAAGGGTGAGTTATTCAATTAGTCACCACTATATGTGACTGGTTGTTCAACCCTACAGGACTATATGGGACCCTATGAAATCTGGGAGTAGAGAGGGGGAAGCATTTAACCATTGTCTCCCAATTCTCATTGGTTCAGAGTTTACCCACAGGACATTGACACCCCACATTTCTAGGTTGCACATATATGTTACCCAACTGTATTCGTCTATTCTCACACTGCTATACAGAAATACCTGAGACTGGGTAATTTATAAAGAAAAGAGGTTTCATTGACTCATGCAAGATATACAGGTAACATGGCTGGGGAGGCCTCAGGAAACTTTCAATAATGGCAAAAGGTGAAGATGAAGCAGGCACATCTTAGGTGGCCAGAGTAGAAGGAAGAGAATGAAGGGGGAGGTGCTACACACTTTTACACAGCCAGATCTTGTGAGAACTCACTATCACAAGAACAGCAAGGGAGAAATCCGCCCCCGTGACCCAATCACCTTCCACAAAGCCTCTCCTCCAACACTGGGGATTACAATTTGACATGAGATTTGGGCAGGGACACAGATCCAAACCGTATCACCACCTATTAATGCAACAATACTACATAACAAATAACCCCAAATTTTATAAGCTTACAAAACAAATGTCAATTTTTCACTCCTGGGTCTGTAGGTCAGCTGGCCATGCTCCACTCCAGTCTGTGAGTGGGTTGGGTTCAATTCTACTCCATATGTATCTTCTCTTTGGACCAGAAACTTCCTGGTCCATGCTTTCTCATGGTGAATGGCAGAAACATGAGACCAAGTCAAACAACACAGACATTTACAGCTTCTGCCTGCATCCCATGCACTCCATATTCCATTGGCCAAAGTCATATAGCCAAACCCAAAGTCAAGGAGGCAGAGATAAAATCTCCATCTCTTCCACTGGGAGGTACTAAAAATAAAAACACTTGACAATGAGTTTCAATGTATAATTCTATTACAGGGAGGGAATGAAGATTGAAAGTCATAATCTAATCTGCCAAGCATATGTGGGCACCAACTGTGTTTCTAAGGAATCTACACAAAGGTATCAGCTCAGAAGCTCCAGAGCAGGTGAGCAGCATTCAGAGGGCGTCTCAGATGAGGTACTGTCAGGTTGAAACTGCATGAAGCTGCTTGCCTCAATAGAAGGAGAAAAAAGAGACAGGCAAGGTTGAGATTTGCAGTGATACGTAAGAGATGTCCAAGGCATATAGTCAACTCTTCATCCTACTTCATCTTACTTCAATTACTTCATCCTACTATGTAAGAAGGAAGTGCCAGTTCTACTGGAAGTTCACTCTCCTGCCTTTCCTGTGTAGGTGGAAGGGAAATAGGCAGTATAAATTAAAGCAAGGAATCATCATTTCCCCACACTGCTCTCTTAGGAAGTTTGGAAGTGGAGTTAAGAAGTTGTTTCTGTCCCTTTTATAAGAAATGAGTTGTTAACCAAGGCCCTGATGTTAGATAGGGGAATACCTTTGGGAACCATGTACCCATTAGTAGACCAGGCCTCTCTCCCTAACACTTTGACCTGGGGTAAGGAATTTGAGGACAATACGCACTATTGCCATATTTTAAACAGATGACACCTCTTGAGCCCAACCAAAGCCCTTTATTCTTGCTTTCAAGATACATCTCTTGCCATTTTGGAATGAAACAGAGAGGAGCTTCAACTATTTTAATTTGGTTCTCCTGAGAAATCAAGTCATTGGTCTTTATTCTATACCTCTGGGCCTCATAAAATGAAACTCACTTATCTCTCTTCTACACAGAAGGCTTTCAAGAGTGAAAACAAATTCACAAACATTATATCCAAGTGTCTCGTTGATGTTTGACATCACAGATGCACAACAACTAACTGAATTTTTTTGTTTGTTTGAACAGAAATGACGTTAGATTTGTGTATCTTTCTGTGGATTGATTCAACATGAGAATGGATTCAAAAATACACATTCCTTCACAGTGCATGGTTTTAACATCATATCAAGGAAAGGGACACTGAAGAAGGTAATAAAGACTGTCTTGAATCACTGACATCACCCCTCCCCCATAGCCTCGCAGCAGCAGAGAGAAAATGTGTGTGCTTGGAGGAGAAAGAGTGCAGTGATTGCGGGACTTTACGTTGGAACTCAGTACTGTCCTGCCACAGCAGAAAGCAACACAGGGCAGAATTCAGCCAGAACCCACAGAGGGAGCATCTAGACCAACCCTAGCCAGAGGAGAATTGCCCATCCCAGTGGTCAGAACCTGAGTTCCAGCAAGCCCCACCACTTCAGGCTAAAGTACTCTGGGGTCCTAAATAAACTTGAAAGGTAGTCTAGGCCACAAGGACTGTAATTCCTAAGCAAGTACTGATGCCATGTGGCTTGAAACCAGTGGACTTGGGGGGCATGCGACATAGTGAGACACCAGCCAGAGCAGCCAAGAGAGTGTTTGCATCACCCCTTCCCAGCCCAAGGCACCACAGCTCGCAGCTCCAGGAGAGGCTCCTTCCTTCTGTTTGAGGAGAGGAGTGGGGAGAGTGAAGAGGACCTTTTCTTGCAACTTGGATACCAACTCACCCACAGTAGGTTAGGGCACCAGGCAGAGTCCTGAGGCCCCCATTCCAGGCACTAGCTCCTGAAAAACATATCTAGACACATTTAGGTCCAGAAGGGAACCTGCTGCCTTGAAGGAAAGGACCCAGTCCTGGCAGGATTAATCACCTGCTGACTAAAGAGCCCTTTGGCCTTGAATAAATATCAGTGGTAGCCAGGCAGTACTAGCCACAGGCCTTGGGTGAGACTCAGAGCCATGCTGGCTTCTGCTGTGACTCAGTGCATTCCAAGCTGTGGTGGCCTCAGGGAGAGACTCCTTCTGCTTGAGGAAAGGAGAGGGAAAATTAAAGGGGACTTTGTTTTGCAGCTTGGGGACCAGCTCAGCTACAGTAGGGTAGAGCACTGAGCAGGCTCTTGGGGTCCCAGATTCCAGGCCTTGGTTCCTGGAAGGCATTTCTAGACGTGCCCCAGGCTAGAGGGGAGCCCACTGCCCTGAAAGGAGAGACCCAAGCATGGCAGCACTCACCACAAGCTGACTGAAAAGCCCTCGGGCTTTGTGTGAACTTCAGCCATAGCCTGACAGTATTTGTCATGGGCCTGGGGCAGTGGTGGACAGGGAGAGAAACTCCTTCTGCATAAGGAAAGGAAAAGGAAGAGTGGGAAAGACTTTATCTTGTGGCTTGGGTGTCAGCTCAGCTGCAGGAGGATAGAGCACCAAGTACATTCCTCAGGTTCCTGACTCTAGGCCCTGGCCGCCCGATGGCATTTCTGGACCTGCCCTGGGCCAGGGGAAGCTCACCTCCCTGAAGAAAAAGACACAAGCCTGGATGGATTCACCACCTGCTGACTGAAGAGCCCTTGGCCTTGAGTGAACATTTGCAGTAGCCAGGCAGTAGTCACTGCAGGCCTTGCGTAAGACTCAGTGTGCTGTGCTACACTTTGAGTCTGACTCAGTGTAGCCCAGTGCTGATGGCCACAACAGTGCTTGTGCCACCCCTCCCCCAATTCCAGGAAGCTCAGCATGGACAATGGGACTTCATTTGTTTAGGGGAAAGTAAGGGAAGAGAACAAGAATCTCTGCCTGGTAATCTAGGGATTCTCCTGGATCTTATCTAAGGCCACCAAGATGGTACCTGTATGAATCTGCAAGAGTCACGGCATTACTGGGCTTAGGGTGCCTGCTAATGCAGGTATGGTTATAGTGATCAAAGATTTAAATCACAACACTCAATTTTCTTTGAATACTTGGAAAGCCTTCCCAAAAAGGACAGGTACAAACAAGCCCAGACTGTGAAAACTACAATAAATACCGAACTCCTCAATGCCCAAACAATGATAAATTTCCACAAGCATCAAGACCATCCAAGAAAATATGACCACTCCAAATCAACTAAATCAGGCACTAGTGGACCAATCCCAGAGTGACAGAAATATGTGA
The DNA here is from genome assembly GCF_028858775.2 of Pan troglodytes. Lineage (NCBI taxonomy): Eukaryota > Metazoa > Chordata > Mammalia > Primates > Hominidae > Pan > Pan troglodytes. Next base: position 105,988,271 of record NC_072411.2, on the reverse strand, counting down.
CCTTTCAGATAGATAATTCAAAATATGTGTTTTGGGGAAGCTCAGTGAAATTCATGAAAACATAAAGAAGGAATTCAAAATCCTATCAGATAAATTTGACAAGGAGATTGAAATAATTTTTAAAAATCCAGGCCAGGCGTGGTGGCTCACGCCTGTAATCCCAGCACTTTGGGAGGTCAAGGCGGGTGGATCACGAGGTCAGGAGATCGAGACCATCCTGGCTAACATGGTGAAACCCCGTCTCTACTAAAAAATACAAAAAAATTAGCTGGGCGTGGTGGCAGGCACATGTAATCCCAGCTACTGAGGAGGCTGAGACAGGAGAATGGCATGAACCCGGGAGGCGAAGCTTGCAGTGAGCCGAGATTGCGCCACTGCACTCCAGCCTGGGGCCACAGAGCAAGACTCCGTCTCAAAAAAAAAAAAAAAAAATCCAGTAGAAATTCTGGAGCTGAAAAATACAGTTGACATATTAAGGAATGCATCAGTCTTTCAACAGCAGAATTGATCAAACAGAAGAAAGAATATGAGCTTGAAGATAGGCTACTTGAAAATACACAGTGAGAGGAGAAAACAGAATGAAGCACACCTACAAGATCTAGAAAACAGCTTTGGAAGGGCAAATCTAAGAGTTATTGGCCTTAAAGAAGAGATAGAGATAGAGATTGGAGTAGAAAATTTATTCAAAGGGATAAAAAAAAGAGAGAACTTTCCAAACCTAGAGAAATATATCAATATTCAAGTACAAGAGGATTATAGAACACCAAGCAGATTTAACCCAAATGAGACTATTTCAAGACATTTAATAATCAAACTCCCAAAGGTCAAGGATAAAGAAAGTATCCTAAAAGCAGCAAGAAATAAATTGCATATAATGGAGCTTCAATATGTCTGGCAGCAGACTTTTCAGTGTAAAACATACAGGCCAGGATAGAGTGGCATGACATATTTAAAATGCTGAAAGAAAAAAACTTTTATCCTAGAATAGTATATCTGGTGGAAATATCCTTCAAACATGGTGGAGAAATAAAGACTTTTCCAGACAAACAAAAGCTGAGGGACTTCATCAACATCAGAACTGTCCTATAAGAAATGCTAAAGGGAGTTTTTAATCTGAAAGAAAAGAACATTAATGTGCAATAAAAAATCATCTGAAGGTACAAAACTCACTGGTAATAGTAAGTACACAGAATATTACAACATTGTGGCCAGGCACGGTGGCTCATGCCTGTAATCCTGGCACTCTGGGAGGCCAAGGCGGGCAGATCACAAGGTCAGGAGATCGAGACCATCCTGGCTAACACAGTGAAACCCTGTCTCTACTAAAAATACAAAAAACAAAAAAAATTAGCTGGGCGTGGTGGCTGTAGTCCTAGCTACTCGAGAGGCTGAGGCAGGAGAATGGCATGAACCCAGGAGGCAGAGCTTGCAGTGAGCCGAGATCGGCCACTGCACTCCAGCCTGGGCGACAGAGCAAGACTCTGTCTAAAAAAAAAAAAAAAAAAGAAAAGGAAACACTTCAAATAAACAACCTAATAATACATGTTAAAGAACTAGAAAAGTAAGAGCACACCAAACCCAAAATTAGCTGAAAAAAAGAAATAATAAAGATCAGAGCAGACACAAATGTAATTAAAACAAAAATAAAATACAAAAGATAACTGAAATGAATAGTTGGTTTTTTGAAAAGATAAACAAAATTGACAAATCTTTAGTGATACTAAGAAGAAAAGAGAGAAGACCCAAATAAATATAATCAGAGATGAAAAAGGAGACATTACAACTGATACTGCAGAAATTCAAAGGATCATTAGAGACTACTATGAGCAACTATAGGCCAATAAATTGGGAAAACTAGAATAAATGAATAAATTCCTAGATACATACAACCTACCAAGATTGAACCATGAAGAAATCCAGAACCTGAATAGACCAATAAGAAGTAATGAGATTGAAGTCATAATAAAAAATCTCCCAGCAAAGAAAAGCCCAGGACCCAATGGCTTCATTGCTGAATTTTATCAAACATTTAAACAAGAACTAATACCAATCCTACTTAAACTATTCCAAAAAATAGAAGAAGAGGAAACACTTCCATACCCATTCTATGAGGCCAGTATTACCATGATACCAAAACCAGACAAAGATACATCAAGAAAAGAAAACTACAGGCCAATATCCCTGATAAACCTTAATGTAAAAATCCTCAACAAAATACCAGCAAACCAAATTCAACAACACATTAAAGAAATCATTCATCACGACCAAGTGGGATTTCTCCCAGGAATGCAAGGATGGTTCAGCATATGCAAATCAATCTATGTGATACATTGTATCAACAGAATGAAGAACAAAAACCAGATAATTTCACTTGATGCTGAAAAAAGCATTTGATAAAATTCAACATCCCTTTAAATAAAAAACTAAGGATAGTAGGAATGTATCTCAACACAATAAAAGCCATACGTGGCATACAACTAGCATACTGAATGGGGAAAAACTGAAAGCTTTTCCTCTAAGACCTGGAACACGACAAGGATGCCCACTTTCGCCACTGTTATTCAGCGCAATACTGGAACTTCTAGCTAGAGCAAACAGACCAAAAAAAAAGAAAGAAAGGGGATCCAAATTAAAGAGGGAAAAAGTCCAGTTATTCTTGTTTGCAGATGATATGATTTTATATTTAGAAAAACCTAAAGACTCTACCAAAAAAACTATTTGAATTGATAAACAAAATTCAGTAAAGTTGCAGGATACAAAATCAACATACAAAACTCAGCATTTCTATATACCAAGAGCAAGCAATCTGTAAAAGACATTTTTTAAAAATCCATTTATAATAGCTACAAATATTCATAAAATAAGATACCTAGGAATAAACTTAACTTACAGTGAAAAATCTCTACAATTAAAACTATAAAACATTGATGCAAGAAATTGAAGAGGACAGGAAAAAATGAACAGATATTCCATGTTGATGAATTGGAAGAACCAATCTTGTTAAAATGTCCATACTACCCAAGCAATCTACAGACTAAATGCAAACCCTATTGAAATACCAATTGCGTTCTTCACAGAAATAGAAAAAAAATTCTAAAATCTATTTGGGACCACAGAAGACCCAGATTAGCCAAAGCCATCCTGAGCAAAAAGAACAAACCTGGAGGAATCACATTACTTGACTTCAAATTATACTACAGAGTCATAGTATCCAAATAGCATGGTACTAGCATAAAAAAAGACACATAGACCAATGGAACAGAATAGGGAA